>NC_083107.1:47665502-48899952 GCF_949774975.1 Lagenorhynchus albirostris | reverse complement strand
AATTCTACCAAACATACAAAGAAGAACATATACCAATCCTTCTCAAATTCTTCCAAAAAGTTGAAGAGGAGGGAACACTCCCAAGGACATTCTATGAAGCCACCAACACCCTGATACCAAAACCAGACAAAGAAACCACCAAAAAAAATTACAGGCCAATATCTTTAATGAATATAGATGCCAAAATTATCAACAAAACATTAGCAAACTGAATCCAACAATACATAAAAATCATACACCATGAGTATAGGAGGAGGAACCAAGATGGCGGAGTAGAAGGACGTGCTCTCACTCTCTCTTGCGAGAACACCAGAATCACAACTAGCTGCTGGACAATCATCGACAGGAAGACACTGGAATACACCAAAAAAGATACCACACATCCAAAGACAAAGGAGGAGCCACAATGAGATGGTAGGAGGCGCACAATCACAGTAAACTCAAATCCCATAACTGGTGGGTGGGTGACTCACAGACTGGAGAACACTTATACCACAGAAGTCCACCAACTGAAGTGAAGGTTCTGAGCCCCATGTCATGCTTCCCAACCTGGGGGTCCGGCAACGGGAGGAGGAATTCCGAGAGAATCAGACTTTGAAGCCTAGTGGGAATTGATTGCAGGATTTCGATAGGACTGGGGGAAACAGAGACACCACTAATGGAGGGCACACACAAAGCAGTGTGCACATCAGGACCCAGAGGAAGGAGCAGTGACCCCAGGGGAGACGGAACCAGACCTACCTGGTAGTGTTGGAGGGTCTCCTGCAGAGGCAGGGGGTGGCTGTGGCTCACTGTGGGGACAAGGACACTGGTAGCACAAGTTCTGGGAAGTACTTCTTGGCGTGAGCCCTCCCAGAGTCTGTCATGAGCCCCACCAAAGACCTCAGGGAAGCTCTAATGTTGGGTTGCCTCAGGCCAAACAACCAACAGGAAGGGAACCCAGCCCCACCCATCAACAGTCAAGTGGATTAAAGTTTTACTGAGCTCTGCTCACCAGAGCAAGAGTCAGCTCTACCCACCACCAGTCCCTCCCATCAAGCATATTAGATAGCCTCAACCATCAGAGGGCAGAGAGCAGAAGCTAGAAGGACTACAATCCTGCAGCCTGTGGAACAAAAACCACATTCACAGAAAGATGGACAAGACGAAAAGGCAGAGGGCTATATACCAGATGAAGGAACAAGATAAAACCCCAGAAAAACAACTAAATGAAGTGGAGATAGGCAACCTTCAATTAAAAGAATTCAGAATAATGATAGCAAAGATGACCCAGGACCTCGGAAAAAGAATGGCGGCAAAGATTGAGAAGATGCAAGAAATGTTTAACAAAGACCTAGAAGAATTAAGGAACAAACAAACAGAGATGAAGAATACAATAACTGAAATGAAAACTACACTAGAAGGAATCAACAGCAGAATAACGGTGGCAGAAGACCGGATAAGTGACCTGGAAGACAGAATGGTGGAATTCACTGCTGCTGAACAGACTAAAGAAAAAATAATGAAAAGTAATGAAGACAGCCTAAGAGAACTCTGGGACAACATTAAATGCAACAACATTTGCATTACAGGAGTCCCAGAAGGAGAAGAGAGAGAGAAAGGACCCGAGAAAATATTTGAAGAGATTATAGTTGAAAACTTCCCTAACATGGGAAAGGAAATACCCACCCAAGTCCAAGAAGCGCATCGAGTCCCATACAGGATAAACCCAAGGAGAAACACGCCGAGACACACAGTAATCAAACTGGCAAAAATTAAAGACAAAGAAAAATTATTGAAAGCAGCAAGGGAAAAATGACAAATAGCATACAAGGGAACTCCCATAAGGTTAACAGCTGATTTCTCAGCAGAAATCCTATAAGCCAGAAGGGAGTGGCATGATATACTTAAAGTGATGAAAGGGAAGAACCTACAACAAGATTACTCTACCCAGGCAATGATCTCATTCAGATTCGATGGAGAAATCAAAAGCTTTACAGACAAGCAAAAGTTAAGAGAATTCAGCACCACCAAACCAGCTCTACAACGAATACTAAAGAAACGTCTCTAAGTGGGAAACACAAGAGAAGAAAAGGACCTACAAAAACAAACCCAACACAGTTAAGAAAATGGTCATAGGAACATACATATCAATAATTACCTTAAACGTGAATGGATTAAATGCTCCAACCAAAAGACACAGGCTTGCTGGATGGATACAAAAACAAGACCCATATATATGCTGTCTACAAGAGACCCACTTCAGACCGAGGGACACATACAGACTGAAAGTGAGGGGATGGAAAAAGATATTCCATGCAAACGGTAATCAAAATAAAGCTGGAGTAGCTATACTCATATATCAAATAAAATAGACTTTAAAATAAAGACTCTTACAAGAGACAAGAAAGGACACTACATAATGGTCAACAGATCAATCCAAGAAGAAGGTATAACAATTATAAATATATATGCACGCAACATAGGAGCACCTCAATACATAAGGCAACTGCTAACAGCTATAATCAAGGATGTTGACAGTAACACAATAATAATGGGGGACTTTAACACGTCACTTACACCAATGAACAGATCATCCAACATGAAAATAAATAAGGAAACAGAAGCTTTAAATGACACAATAGACCAGATAGATTTAACTGATATTTATAGGACATTCCATCCAAAAACAGCAGATTACACTTTCTTCTCAAGTGTGCATGGAACATTCTCCAGGAGAGATCACATGTTGGGTCACAAATCAAGCCTCAGTAAATTTAAGAAAATTGCAATCATATCAAGCATCTTTTCTGACCACAACGCTATGAGATTAGGAATCAATTACAGGAAAAAAAACGTAAAAAACACAAACACATGGAGGCTAAACAATACGTTACTAAATAACCAAGAGATCACTGAAGAAATGAAAGAGGAAACAAAAAAATACCTAGAGACAAATGACAATGAAAACATGACGATCCAAAACCTATAGGATGTAGCAAAAGCAGTTCTAAGAGGGAAGTTTATAGCTATACAAGCCTACCTCAAATAACAAGAAAAATCTCAGATAAAAATGTAACCTTACACCTAAAGGACCAGAGAAAGAAGAAAAAAAAAATCCACAGTTAGGGCCTCCCTGGTGGCGCAGTGGTTGAGAGTCCACCTGCCAGTGCAGGGGACGTGGGTTCGTGCCCTGGTCCGGGAAGATCCCACATGCCGCAGAGCAGCTGGGCCCGTGAGCCATGGCCACTGAGCCTGCATGTCCGGAGCCTGTGCTCTGCAATGGGAGAGGCCACAACAGTGACAGGCCCACGTACCGCAAAAACAAAAAACAAAAAAAAAAACCCACAGTTAGCAGAAGGAAAGAAATCATAAAGATCAGAGCAGAAATAAATGAAGTAGAAACAATAGCAAAGGTCAATAAAACTAAAAGATGGTTCTTTGAGAAGATAAACAAAACTGATAAACCATTATCCAGACTCATCAAGAAAAAGAGGGAGAGGACTCAAATCAATAAAATTAGAAACGAAAAAGGAGAAGCTACAACAGACACTGTAGAAATTCAAAGCATCCTAAGAGACTACTACAAGCAACTCTATGCCAATAAAATGGACAACCTGGAAGAAATAGACAAATTCTTAGAAAGGTATAACCTTCCAAGACTGAACCAGGAAGAAATAGAAAATATGAACAGACAAATCACAAGTAATGAAATTGAAACTGTGATTAAAAATATTCCAACAAACAGAAGTCCAGGATCAGAAGGCTTCACAGGTGAATTCTATCAAACATTTAGAGAAGAGCTAACACCCATCCTTCTCAAACTCTTCCAAAAATCTGCAGAGGAAGGAACACTCCCAAACTCATTCTATGAGGCCAATATCACCCTGATACCAAAACCAGACAAAGATACTACAGAAAAAGAAAATTACAGACCAATATCACTGATGAATATAAATGCAACAATCCTCAACAAAATACTAGCAAACAGAATCCAACAACACATTAAAAGAATGATACACCATGACCAAGTGGGATTTATCCCAGGGATGCAAGGATTCTTCAATATACACAAATCAATCAATGTGATACACCATATTAACAAACTGAATAATAAAAACCATATGATCATCTCAATAGATGCAGAAAAAGCTTTTGACAAAATTCAACACCCATTTATGATAAAAACTCTCCAGAAAGTGGGTATAGAGGGAACCTACCTCAACATAATAAAGGCCATATACAACAAACTCACAGCCAACATCGTTCTCAATGGTAACTGAAAGCATTTCCTCTAAGATCAGGAATGAAACAAGGATATCCACTGTCACCACTATTATTCAACATAGTTTTGGAAGTCCTAGCCACGGCAATCAGATAAGAAAAAGAAATAAAAGGAATACAAATTCGAAAAGAAGAAGTAAAACTGTCACTGTTTGCAGATGACATGATACTACACATAGAGAATCCTAAAGATGCCACCAGAAGACTACTAGAGCTAATCAGTGAATTTGGAAAAGTTGCAGGATACAAAATTAATGCACAGAATTCTCTTGCATTCCTATACACTAATGATGAAAAATCTGAAAGAGAAATTAAGGAAACACTCCCATTTACCACTGCAACAAAAAGAATAAAATACCTGGGAATAAACCTACCTAGGGAGACAAAAGACCTGTATGCAGAAAACTATAAGACACTGATGAAAGAAATTAAAGATGATACCAACAGATGCAGAGACATACCATGTTCCTGGATTGGAAGAATCAATATTGTGAAAATGACTATACCACCCAAAACAATCTGTAGATTCAATGCAATCCATATCAAATTACCAATGGCATTTTTTACAGAACTAGAACAACCCATCTTAAAATTTGTATGGAGACACAAAAGACCCTAAAGAGCCAAATCAGTCTTGAGGGAAAATAACGCAGCTGGAGGAAGTAGGCTTCCTGACTTCAGACTATACTGCAAAGCTACAGTGATCAAGACAATATGGTACTGGCACAAAAACAGAAACATACCTCAATGGAACAAGATAGAAAGCACAGAGATAAACCCATGCACCTATGGTCAGCTAATCTATGACAAAGGAGGCAAAGATATACAATGGAGAAAAGACAGTCTCTTCAATAAGTGGTGCTGGGAAAACTGGACAGCTACATGTAAAAGAATGAAATTAGAACACTCCCTAACACCATACACAAAAATAAACTCAAAATGGATTAGAGACCTAAATGTAAGACTGGACAGTATAAAACTCTTAAGAGTAAAACATAGGAAGAACACTCTTTGACATAAATCACAGCAAGATCTTTTTTGATCCACCTCTTAGAGTAATGGAAATAAAAACAAAAATAAACAAATGGGACCTAATGAAACTTAAAAACTTTTACACAGCAAAGGAAACCATAAACAAGATGAAAAGACAACCCTCAGAATGTGAGAAGATATTTGCAAATGAATCAATGGACAAAGGATTAATCTCCAAATATATAAACAGCTCATGCAGCTCAATACTAAAGAAAGAAACAATCCAATCCAAAAATGGGCAGAAGACCTAAATAGACATTTCTCCATAGAACACATATAGATGGCCAAGAAGCACATGAAAAGCTTCTCACCATCACTAATTATTAGAGAAATGCAAATCAAAATACAATGAGGTATCACCTCACACCAGTTAGAATGGGCATCATCAGAAAATCTACAAACAACAAATGCTGGAAAGGGTGTGGAGAAATGGGAACACTCTTGCACTGTTGGTGGGAATGTAAATTGATACAGCCACTATGGAGAACAGTATGGAGGTTCCTTAAAAAACTAAAAATAGAATTATACCATATGATCCGGCAATCCCACTACTCGGCATATACCCAGAGAAAACCATAATTCAAAAAGACACATGCACCCCAATGTTCATTGCAGCGCTATTTACAATAGCCAGGTCATGGAAGCGACCTAAATGCCCATCGAAAGATGAATGGATAAGGAAGAAGGGGTACATATATACAATGGAATATTACTCAGCCATAAAAATGAACGAAATTGAGTCATTTGTAGAGACGTGGATGCATCTAGAGGCTGTCATACAGAGTGAAGCAAGTCAGAAGGAGAAAAACAAATATCGTATATTAATGCATGTATATGGAACCTAGAAAAATGGTACTGATGAACCAGTTTGCAGGGCAGAAGTTGAGACACATATGTAGAGAACAAACGTATGGACACCAAGGGGTGAAAACCACGGTGGGGGGGGGGATGGTGGTGTGCTGAATTGGGCGATTGGGACTGACATGTATACACTGATGTGTATAAAACTGATGACTAATTAGAACCTGCAGTATAATAAAACAAACAAAAAAACCAACTAATACTAAACTTTCTTTGGGTTATTTGTATGGAAACATGTTAATATAAATGTTTCAGACATTACATGAAATTTCCAAAAATGTTATATGCTCTGGTTTAATGTTATAAGTCATAATGCTAGTTATTACTTTATTTTTTTAACACCTTTATTGGAGTATAATTGCTTTACAATGCTGTGTTAGTTTCTGCTTTACAACAAAATGAATCAGTTATATATATATACAAATGTTCCCATATCTCTTCCCTCTTGCGTCTCCCTCCCTCCCACCCTCCCTATCCCACCCCTCCAGGCAATCACAAAGCACTGAGCTGATATCCCTGTGCTATGAGGCTGCTTCCCCCTAGCTATCTACCTTACGTTTGGTAGTGTATATATGTCCATGCCTCTCTCTCGCTTTGTCACAGCTTACCCTTCCCCCTCCCCATATCCTCAGGTCCATTTTCTAGTAGGTCTGTGTCTTTATTCCTGTCTTACCCCTAGGTTCTTCATGACATTTTTTTCCCTTAAATTCCATATATATGTGTTAGCACACGTTATTTGTGTCTCTCTTTCTGACTTACTTCACTCTGTATGACAGACTCTAGGTCTATCCACCTCATTACAAATAGATCAATATCGTTTCTTTTTATGGCTGAGTAATATTCCATTGTATATATGTGCCACATATTCTTTATCCATTCATCTGATGATGGACACTTAGGTTGTTTCCATCTCCGGGCTATTGTAAATAGAGGTGCAATGAACATTCTGATACATGACTCTTTTTGAATTATGGTTTGCTTAGGGTATATGCCCAGTAGTGGGATTGCTGGGTTATATGGTATTTCTATTTGTAGTTTTTTAAGGAACCTCCACACTGTTCTCCACAGTGGCTGTATCAATTTACATTCCCACCAACAGTGCAAGAGGGTTCCCTTTTCTCCACACCCTCTCCAGCATTTATTGTTTCTAGATTTTTTGATGATGGCCATTCTGACTGGTGTGAGATGATATCTCATTGTAGTTTTGATTTGCATTTCTCTAATGATTAGCGATGTTGAGCATTCTTTCACGCATTTGTTGGCAGTCTGTATATCTTCTTTGGAGAAATGTCTATTTAGGTCTTCTGCCCATTTTTGGATTGGGTTGTTTGTTTTTTTGTTATTGAGCTGCATGAGCTGCTTATAAATTTTGGAGATTAATCCTTTGTCAGTTGCTTCATTTGCAAATATTTTCTCCCATTCTGAGGGTTGTCTTTTGGTCTTGTTTATGGTTTCCTTTGCTGTGCAAAAGCTTTGAAGTTCATTAGGTCCCATTTGTTTGTTTTATATCCATTTTTCTAGGAGGTGAGTCAAAAAGGATCTTGCTGTGATTTATGTCATAGAGTGTCCTGACTATGTTTTCCTCTAAGAGTTTGATAGTTTCTGGCCTTACATTTAGGTCTTTAATCCATTTTGAGCTTATTTTTGTGTATGGTGTTAGGGAGTGATCTAATCTCATACTTTTACATGTACCTGTCCAGTTTTCCCAGCACCACTTATTGAAGAGGCTGTCCTTTCTCCACTGTACATTCCTGCCTCCTTTATCAAAGATAAGGTGACCATATGTGCGTGGGTTTATCTCTGGGCTTTCTATCCTGTTCCATTGATCTATATTTCTGTTTTTGTGCAAGTACCATACTGTCTTGATTACTGTAGCTTTGTAGTATAGTCTGAAGTCATTACTTTAAAATGTATATCTCAGAAATAACTAAATTTCCTTGTCAATTCATCAAATCTCTAATTGTGGTCATTTTTAAGTCTTTTGTCATTTACAGACAGTTCTGAGTGTAGTCTGATGCTTTTGCAAAAATGTTCCTATAAAAGAGTTTCAGCTTCAAGGAATTCATGGAAAAGACTCTGACAAGTACAGGTTTCTGGTAACTGACTATACTGATGAACTGAGTGAATAAGCATTTTCAGAACTCTAATGGAAAACTGATGGATTCATAAAAGTGCTAACAAAAGATCAAGATGAAAAAAAATTAATTACATGGGACTGAGTGAACTGATGAGGATGATTATAATTTTTGTGACTTTCTGTTTGAAAAAAAAAAATCCCACAAGGACTCAGAGGCAAAAAATATACAAATCAATTTTCACTGCAAAGTAAAGGAGCCTTTACAGTGGAGGATTACTGGACTGAATGTCAATATTATGATATAGTATGAGTGTGTTTCATGTTTGTTAATTGCAATCATTGTTGCTTTTGTTGTGTTCATCCATTTACAATGCTTGGTGTCAGCTTATTTGTCGCTTGTAAAAATAAAATACAGTGTGTGTGTGTGAAAAAAAAAAAAACAACAACTTAATTAGAAAACAAAAAATCATACACCGTGACCAAGTTGGATTTATCCCAAGTTCACAAGGATGGTTCAACATATGCAAATCAATCAATGTGATATCCCACATAAACAAAAGAAAAGACCAAACCACATGATCATCTCAATAGATTTAGAAAAAGCATTTGACAAAATTCAATATCCATTCATGATAAAAACTCTTACTGAAGTTGGTATAGAGGGAACATATTTCAAAATAGTAAAAGCTATATATGACAAGCCCACAGCTAATATAATACTAAATGGTGAAAAGGTGAAAACCTTCCCACTAAAATCTAGAACAAGACAAGGATGCCCACTTTTACCACTTCTCTTCAACATAGTATTGGAAGTTCTAGCCACAGCAGTCAGACAAGAAAAAGAAATACAAGGTATCCAAATTGTAAGGGAAGAGGTAAAACTGTCATCATATGCAGATGACACTATATATAGAAAACCCTACAGACTCCACACAGAAACAGCTAGAACTGATAAATGAATTCAGCAAGGTAACAGGATACAAGGTTAACATACAGAAATCAGTTGCCTTTCTTTTCACCAACAATGAAATATCAGAAAGGGAATGTTAAAAAAAAAATCTTTTAAAATCACAACTCCAAAAATAATATACTTAGGAATAAACCTAATGAAGGAGGTGAAAGACTTATATGCTGAGAACTATAAAACATTAATAAAGGAAACTGAAGATGATTCAAAGAAATGGAAAGATATCCCATGCTCTTGGATTGGAAGACTTAACATTGTTAAAATGGCCACACAACCCAAAGCAATCTACAGATTTAATGTGATCCCTATCAAATTACCCATGACCTTTTTCACAGAAGTAGAACAAATAATCCTAAAATTCATAAGGAACCATAAGAGACCCAGAATTGCCAAAGCAATCCTGAAGAAAAAGCACAAAGCAGGAGGCATAACCATCCCAGACTTCAGACAATATTACAAAGCTAAACTAATCAAAATATTGTTGTATTGGTGCAAAAAAAAAAAAAAAGACATATGAATCAATGGAACAGAATAGACAGCCCAGAAGTAAACCACACACTACAATTAATCTTAGACAAAGGAGGCGAGTATATTGATACAATGGGGAAAAGACAGTCTCTTCAGCAAGTGGTGCTGGGAAAGTTGGACAGACACATGTAAATCAATGAAGTTAGAACACACCTTCTCACCATACACAAAAATAAACTCAAAGTGGCTTAAAGACTTAAACATAAGGCATGACACTCCTAGAAGAAAACTCCTAGAAGAAACTCCTAGAAGAAAACATAGGCAAAACATTCTCTGACATAAATCATACCAATGTTTTCTTAGGTGGGTCTCCCAAGGCAATAGAAATTAAAACAAAAATAAACAAACGGGACCTAATCAAACTTACAAGCTTTTACACAGCGAAGGAAACCATAAACAAATGAAAAGACAACCTAGAGAATGGGAAAAAAATATTTGCAAACAATGTGACTGATAAGGGCTTAATTTCCAAAATATACTAACAGGTCATACAACTCGACAACAAAAAACAAATAACCCAATCGAAAGATGAGCAGAAGACCTAAAGAGACATCTCTCCAAAGAAGTAATACAGATGCCAATAGGCACAGGAAAAGATACTCAGCATCGCTAATTATTAGAGAAATGAAAATCAAAACTATAATGACATACCACCTCACACTGGTCACAGTGGCCATCATTAAAACGTCTACAAATAACAAATGCTGGAGAGGATGTGGAGAAAAGGGAGCCCTTCTACACTGTTGGTGGGAATGTAGTTTGGTGCAGCCACTGTGGAAAACAGTATGGAGATTCCCCAGAAAACTGAAAATAGAACTACCATATGATCCAGCAATCTCACTCCTGGGCGTATATCCAGACAAAACTATAATGCAAAAAGAAACATGCCCCTATGTTCATAGCAGCACTATTCACGATAGCCAAGACATGGAAACAACCTAAATGTCCATCGACAGATGAGTACGTAAAGAAGATGTGGTACACATATACAATAGAATACTACCCAACCATAAAAACAATGAAATAATGCCATTTGCAGCAACATGGATACAACTAGAGATTATCATACTAAGTGAAGTAAGTCAGAAAGAGCAAGACAAAGTACATATGATATCACTTATATGTGGAGTCTGAAATATAACACAAATGAACCTATCTGTGAAACAGAATCAGGGACAAGGAAAATAGACTGGTGTTTGCCAAGGGGGAGGGGGCTGGGAAAGGGTTGGATTGGGAGTTTGGGATTAGCAGATGCAAACTGGTATATATATAATGGATAAACAAGGTCCTACTGTAGAGCACAGGGAACTATATTCAGTATCCTGTGATAAACCATAATGGAAAAGAATATGAAAAAGAATGTATATATGGGGCTTCCCCGATGGCGCAGTGGTTGAGAGTCCGCCTGCTGATGCAGGGGACACAGGTTCGTGCCCCGGTCCGGGAAGATCCCACATGCCGTGGAGCGGCTGGCCCCGTGAGCCATGGCTGCTGAGCCTGCGCGTCCGGAGCCTGTGCTCTGCAACGGGAGAGGCCACAGCAGTGAGAGGCCCGCGTACCACAAAAAAAAAAAAAAAAAAAAAAAAAAAAAAAAAAGAATGTATATATGTATACCTGAATCACTTTGCTGTACAGCAGTAATTACATAAACTTGTAATTCACCTATACTTCAGTAAAAATAAATTTTAAAAAGATCAAAACAAAACAGAACAAAAAAACAAAGACTCAGGTCCTACTCCAGATCCTTCAGATCCTTTGGTGGGAGATGGGGCGGGGGTAGTGCGAGAGTGGGGCTTGGGGGTGGCGGTGGGGAGACACCAGAAACAAGAGTTTCAAAAAGTACCCCAGGTGACCTAGGAACCACTGCCCTGGGGAATTCTTATACTTGATGCTAAAAATAATAACTAATATTTCTCTTGGAAAAAAAAGAAGCACTATATATGTAAGTACCAGACAAGGGGAATACAATTATGACCTAGAGAACTATATGCATTATCTAATAATTATTTTAAGAAAAATTAGAGTTCATTTCTGGCCTGGGAATGGCCTCCAATATACAAGAGGAAACATGACACAACTACCTGGACTGAGGGGGAAAAAATTCAGTTCTTTGCCTTCCTGTCCAAACTCTATAGAACGGGGGTTGGCCCACTTTTTTTGTAAAGAAGTTTTATGGACCATTTGGTCTCTGTTGCCACTACTCAGTTCTGCCATTATAGTATAATATTAGGCAGAGACAACATGTAAATGGATGGGCATGGCTATGTTCCAATAAAATCTTTATTTACAGTAACAGGCTGTGGCCCACTTTTGGACCAAAGGCTATAGTTTGCCGACCCCTATGTTAAAGGAAGGCTGGAATGTCTCAGTTGGAGTTCTGGCTAAGCAGTTTTAAAGAGGGGTTAGCTCTTGGGGCAGGAATGTTGAATTGCTTGAAGCAAAAGGCGAGTATAAAATTCATTCAGCAGAGAGTTCAAGTGTAAACCCAGGGACACCAAATCTGTCTTTGGGGCCAAGGAACAGGCACACCACAAAGGAAAAGAGCAAAAATACCAGACACTAAACAAATGTAGGGAGGAAGTAATGAGTAATAAAGGAATGGAAGAGTCAGGAAGAAATACCTAAGCTGGTTTTGAATAGTAAAAGGAATGGCACACACAGTGTTTTTCACAAAGGCCCAAGGTAGAAGCAGATGCTATGTCTCCATTCCCTACAATTATTAAGTTACAGAAAGGAGTACTTTTCATCCTTCCTCCACCAAAAACAGAACAAAGAAAGGGTATTCTACTAAGTAATAAGCTTGCGGAAATTCAAAGCAATAGACAAAGAAATTCACTAGGTGTCAACTTCTCCTCTGCATTAGTACCTCTTAGAGACGCCTGTGATGCAACTCATGACTATACAACACTTAGAGTGAAGGTCTGATCCAGCTGCCAGACCATGCAAGGTCATACCCACCTCTAAGCTCACGCACCAGTTCTCTTTGTTGAATACACCACTTGTCAGATGAAGCATGATGGCTATACCTCTACGTACTACACTGAGTGTGCTCAACTGACCCAACGGATCAAACAGCTAGAGGAGAATTCATTTCATTGCTAGTTTTATATTACTAGTGTTTCTGAGAAGATTTGCATACTTATTTCACCCTAGATACTCTCAGACATTTAAGCAAAATGCTTTTAGCTAAATGCAAATGATACATGAAATGGGTTTTTTTCTCACAAAACATTCAAAGGACTACATCTTCTGGTTTCAAGGAGCATTTATATCTATTCTACTTCTCTATCTTCAGGAGATATTCTATTTAAAAATGAAATCTTGATTCACAGCACTGAATATGGGCTTCGGTGGGTCAAATAAATTAAAATTTTAAGTTCAGGCAAGAGCCCTTAGAACAAAAAGTTGAAGGTCAGACAAGATTGGGTAGCCTGGACCCCAAAGTAAATAAGGAAGAGGAGAGGGACTTAAAAACAAGCTTTGACACATGACCACGTGGTATTGTTTGAATAGAGCAGTTGAAGAGGGTATGTGTGCTGTCTGTTAAAGGAGCAAATACACATGCTGCTCTCGTCATTTAATGACTAGATGGTCTGGCCCAGGTGAGTCATAATTGAATATGTATTATTAAAATGCATTAATGGACTTTTACTTCGTAGTTAATCCATCTGCACAAACGCTGTTAATCAACCTTTGCATTTCTCAGCGATCATCTCCTGTCATTTAAGCCACTTCTAAAGGCATTCTCTACTCTGATCACAGTTTAAAGTGGAAAAAAAAGATTGATAAGAGGAATAACTTGAAACAGAAATGTAACAATATTTCAAAACCTTCAGGTCTCTGATTAAACTATTACTCTGCACATAATCTCTTACTAAACTAAATTGATTCTTTTTCAATATAAAAATAGTACAAAGCCTTTGAATTTTGTACTAGCAAAGTTTTGTGAGCTCTTTGAATGGCGAGGCAGAAAATAACAAATCTTATTTAATTAACAAAAGAATGAGACAGGGATGAAAAACATGATGTTAAGGCACAGTAAGATTGATTGGAGCTGCATTTTTAGCTGTAAATTTGGCAAGTAGACTTTGCTTGTGAGACAGGCAACATTAATTACTCTGTTCCCATAGCAGATTCTGTGTTCAAAAAATTAAACTGCAAAAAAGTAGGGAAGCATCTGTGAGTGCATTCTTTTGCACCAATAAAATAATTTTATTGAACTCCATTCATGTGCATACTTAGAATTTAAATCCAAAAGATCTTATAGTCCTGTATTCATTAAATATTATGTACCATTTTATATGGGTATACTCATAAAAGGGAAATATGGAATACAATTAAAAGAAATAAATTCAGCGTGGCTTTGGCACGCTATCAAATCTCCTTGTCACTGTGTGTCTTTAACTGACTCAACACCAAGGCAGAACCAATATCCCAGTGATGGGAGAATTCAAAAGCAGTTTGTTTTCATGGTCAAAATTCACGATATTTTAAGTGATGTTAGTAGTCTAGTTCCTATACAACCACAAGGGCACCAAAGTGGCAAGATAAGTAATTTATTGCCTGTCATTCTTTGTTCTCAGTTATATTAGAAAACATACATGAGTTCATACCTGTATTTTGTGTTCTACGTAAAATTGGTCCAAACTCACCTTGCACCATTTTTAAGTAGCTCAGTTGGTGGCTAATTAGGGGTGCAAGAATTAGAGGTGTTAGGAAATTGTAACTTTTACACCAACTCCTCTTGCCAATAATGGGTTTTTAGCAGTTGCGTGACACAGGTGGAAACTAGAAGAGTTGAGGGAACTAACCAGGTTAGCATACGTGATTTGGGATCAAAATTCGTGGTAAAAGATCAGGATAGGAACGCTGGTATTCTAGAAGCAGGGGGTTTAGCCTGGCCTCTACAGATGGGCTCTGGGGTCACTAAGGACAAGCTAGATCTTGGAGGACTTGAGGACCTTTCCATTACACGGTTCTTTATAAGAAAGGAGTCCAAAAAGTACAATGTGCTCCTTTATTACATTACCTTACATAAGACTCAAGGAGGGACTCCAAAAGGCAGCATACTTCCCCCTTGTTCTGTAATTAACTCAAGGCAAGAAGACAAAACACTACAGCACAGCTCTTGTTCTAGTGATTGGGAGGGCAACGCCCTTCCTGGAAGGAAAAGAACTTTCACTAAACAACAAAGTCCAGAGAAACTGTTTAAGTTTCATCAGTTTATCTTCTGGCCCCTTGATTAATACACTATGCATGGACACTAGTAATGGAACAACAGTGACACCTCACAGAAAAATACCATAGATTGGCCACTCAGATCCAAAGAGTCCCTGGAAGGGGAGGATATGTTCAAGTTAGTGTTTTTTCTGGAAATGATTCTATCGGTGCTATTTTAAACTTTAAATAAACAGTACTGGCACTACCCAAAATCCCTTTTTATGTGGGTTGCAAGAACATTCTAGAAATGCTTATTCACTATCCATTAATGTATTAGCATGTTTAGTCCCCATGGGGGGGACCCTTACACCCTCATTTCTCTGAACTTCTGTGAAGTTTCCTGTCTGGGTTCCCATGAATCTACTCTCCCGAGATTATCAACAGGAGTTACCATCATTAATGAATGGTCTTCCTTATTTTCCTTGACCTCACTATGCTCATGAAAACCCTGCAAAAAGAATTTCAAAATGCAATTTCTAATTCTGGTTTTGATACTAACTATACACCTTCAAGCTGTAATGAGGATTAAATAATGAATTTCCAGAGTTTATGCAGCATGCCCCACGCACCGCCCCTCGCCCCACGTAAAGTCATGTGATATGTGATTCTTAGCTGTCTTCTAAATCCCATTCTAGGTTCTGGGAAATTTCTTTAGTGGAAAAAAAACCCGTCCTATTTCAGGATCCCAGGTGGCCAGTCTTAAGTCAAACTTGCTGAAAGTCTTTTCCTCATTTTTCAGTTTTAAGAGCTGGAACTCAGCCTGTTCCTTTGACCAAGCCTCAATGTTGTTCACTAACATTGGTAACTGAATCTCTATCTACTCCCCACAAGAGAGTGGCCGACCTTGATTACAGTCCCATTATCCTGTGTCCTCCCCGACTGAAGCCAAGCTCTTCCCTGTCCCACTCAGCATTATTCTCTACCTGAACCACAGTCCCTTCATCAGGCTACTTGCTCTCAGATATCCTTATCACCAACTGCCTGTTACCAACTCTTCTAGATTCTGTGTTTGATCAAGTCTAAACATTCTGACAAGATCTCTTTCTTTCCCTTCCTGATGCCCAATTTGTTCAAAAGCATTCTGAACATTTTCACAAAATAACATTATTTTTAGCCATGACTAAATATAACTAAATAGTATCCATTTATAGATACTATTCTTCCTCAATGTGCATAGAAACACACTACACTGATTCTTCCCTTACATGATGGATCATTACTTCACTGTCGCCATTGCTGCCTCTTGTTCTTCCTTCCACACAATAAATATAAGCCTCCCTTCAAGGCTCCCTCTTCAATCATCTGCTATTTTCTTTCTCCATACTCCCCCTCAGAGACCTCAGCCATTCCCATGGTTACAACCAGCATCACCAGGCAACTGACACCCAGGTAAACATCAGTCAGGAACCCTAGTCCTTAACTTCCAACATTCTGTCTACCAGATCCGTAGTTTAATAACTCCAAAACTAAACTAATCATCTTTTCTCATAAACCAGTGCTTTCTTCAGATAATCCCATTTTTATTGATTGTACCATCATTTTTCAAGGCATTAAGACTCAAGATTTGGCATTATTTTAACCCTTTAAACTTGCCAGCCACTTCAACTTACCAGTAAGACCTACTGATTTCCTATCACACCTCTTTTTATTCTCTCTGTATTAGAGTGAAAACTCTAATACAGGTCTTTATTAACTCATAACTATATGTTTACCTTAATCTTCTATTTTCCCAGCTCCACTCATCCTGTATAACACCATAAGGTTAATCTTGCTAAAATTATCTGGCTAAAGCTTTAATAGCTGCCCATTAACTATAACTGTATTTACCAAAGAATAAAACACATAACATTGGTTAAAAGTGGGAAAATAATTTAAATAGTCATGTATTTATCATAATGGGAATAAAAATTTTATTACTTTAAACAATGATTATGTGACTAATGTTGCTTAGGATGAACACAAAAATGTTTAAATGAGTCAATTTAAAGGAAAAATGAGTAAAAATATAGTATAGGTTGTAGGAAAGCATGACATAAAATTGGGGTAATTATGACCTATCGAATGAAATCCATATGATTTGGCCTCCTCTACTGTTTTTCCTTAATTTTTCAATCTTGTTTCCTCACTACCCAACTACACCAATTTTTCTCTTCTCAACAAAGTAATCAATTTAGCATTACTTAAATAAAATATACGCCATTCCATCATGTTTATTAGTTTGACAAAAGGGAATAGGACCGTGAGAAGGAGAAGTAATTCAACAATAAGTATTATAAGGTGAAAAGTCATTAGAAACAGGATCCAGGGTCAAAGGAGGGGACTGAAGAGGGCATCAAGTTGGTGCGGCAAGCCAAGGATGCACGTGAGAATCAGGAAGTGAGGCTGGTGACCAAGGTCAAAATTGAATTTTGGAGCGTGGCACCAGCTGTAGTTGAGGCCCAAAGAAATTATTTAAAATCTAAATCTGTGACTGCTTGGAATGCAGCACAGTAGGTCTAGCTCCTTCAAAACTCAAGGTTTGATCAGATTATTTCATATTTGTGAATTAGCCTTGAAATATTGGGAACCTGTAGTTCCCAATCTCCTAATATTTAACTTTCTAAATACTACCAGGCTTTTCTGCTCAGCTCCTACTTTTCCTAAGGACTCTTGTTTGATAAGCCCAACTGGAATTGATGCCTTCCTTCTTTGAAATGTTATAGCATTTATTATCCCTTCTAATCACATGAAGTGATATCAGCAGGTTCTGCTTTATATCACAGTGGTTTACATACATTCTTTCTCTCTGCTACTTTGGAAGCTCTTTAAAAAGAGCAACAGTGACTTGTATACATAAATCCAACAGCATCTCATACAATTTTTTTTTATATGGTAAATCTCTGGAATACAAGCTTCTTTTGTTCCAGGTTTGTAAGGGAATAGTTTTTCTTATGCTGTGCTTAATATTTATTTAGTTTGTTTAATATGTAAACAGAAGCCAAGAACATTTCCTGCAATGTCTCGGAGGTCAGAGCGATGACAGTTAACTGCAAACTAACTTGGGGGGCAGATGCTTGTGTTGGTGCTATTCAATGAATGTTTTTTTATGGGGAGAGGGAACAGTGACATTGAATTGCCTTCTCCTAAGGAATGGATATATATGCATTTTTATAGAAAAATGATTTTGAGACCATTGCTTGTACCCAAGGAGGTTTATCTTGTAGCTATTTCAAACCAAGTGGTTTAATAAAGTCCTCCCATCTAAAACATAAGGTCTGTGTTGTTGTTTTTTTTTGTATCTCCAGAGCCACAAGGAGGTAGGACAGTAGAAAATTTTATATATATATGTAAATTTCTACTGTCCTATATACATATATATATATATATATATACACACACACACACACATATTTTAAGGAATGTAGATACATACGGCAATAGAGTTTAGTAGGAATGTGCTTGCATATGCTTTTTATATGCCTATGCACCTTCCTAACGTTAAGAAGTTTGATCCTGATAGCTAACATCCCTCCTGCAGAACTCTTAGAAAACTCACTTTTATTGTAAGGAGTTTTAAAATGTTAGCCTTCCATTTGACTTGTCATGAGTCATCACTCTTGACCCACATAATTATACTTAAAAATGAAAATACACACCTCAAGTTTCTCTCATGAATTCTATTTCAAAAAAGAGAATAAAGATTTCTTTGGAAATAAAACTGCATTTTTTGCAAACATCAACACTCGAAGTTTGGCACAATTTCAAAGAAAAATATCTGATATAATTGCTGCTGTTACACCTACTACACTGAAAAAAGAAGTTCCTTGCTCTTCAATATTAACCCAATCTTTGGCCCAGTCTATCACAATAAGCACATGTTAACTTACCTACTATAGTTAACCAACTCTTTCAGGTGCCATGGGGAAATTAAAAGTATAAAGATTGTTTCTTTCCTCTCTTGAAAATATTATCTTACAATATAATTGTAGATATATGATAAACAAATACAAAAGTTAAATTAAGTCAGTGATATAATTAACATTTGAGTAAACCTTTACATCTAAATACATGCTAAAATAGCAAATGAATAAGATAAAGAATAAGTATCACATGAGATTCAGAATAAAAAATATCAATATGGGTTGGATATTCAAGTCAATTTTAGTGTCCTTTTAATGAGCAATTGATTTTTATCCATTTGTAAAATATGGTTGTTAAATATATTTTAAATTACCTGTAAAAACTGCATGAAAGGCTTTTAGATTCTTTGACAGCTTGTTTGATAGGTTCAATTTTTCCTGTCAGTGTGGAAAAAAAATAACTTTACTAGTTTCTTTAAATTAAAAAATAAAAAAAACAACCACAACTTACTAACTCACAAATAATTTGTCCCTGCAGATTTTGACTTAGTGGTACTGTTCTCATACATCTTGCCCATTCCTCTAACTAATATTTAAAATATTTATTACCTCTTACATAGACTAACTTCCTAACTGTTCTCCCTCCTTACAATATCTTCTCTCTCCAATCTATCTTAGTGTCAAATTCACATTTTTATGGTATACTTCTGATCATGTCATTTCACTATTCAAAAAAAAAATCTAAATGACTTTTTTCTCCTTGTAGAATAAAATGCAAATTTCTTAGTTTGGTGTTCTAATTAGATACTACTTTTCTGACCTTACTTCTCATTATACTGCCCTCTACTCCTTATATATGTCTCATGTTTTCCCACTTTAAGTTGTTTTTCCTGCCTGAAAATCTTACCTGCTCTTCACTTCCACACAATCATTTCAAAGTGTCCAAGTCTTTATCTTATTCCTTAAGATGCATTTAAATGCTTTTCTTACATAAATCCCTCACGGACCTAATCCAACTTAATTAACACTCTTCTGAAATCTGGCTGTAGACTTTGGAAAGTGATATATTTCTATGGAGATTATATATTATATATTATATTATATTTCTATGCAGCATTCTAGGGAGTCAAAGAAGACAGGGATTATTTCCCTTCATTTCAGAATCTATAACAGAATTCCCACACATACAGGCATCACACATATACACCTTATGATGTGGTACACTGCATCTCAGACATCTCTCCTGTGAATTTTATGTAAGAGAGTATCATTGCACATCATTTTTCTTCTTCATTTCTGTAATATTTTTCTCTGAACTTTGATAGTCCCCTAAGGAAACTTTACCATTTTCAACCTTCCCAAGTTGATAGCCTATGGAAAAGTGTCAACACCATCCACTCTTTACAAGTAATATGCATAGGACGAGTTTTGAAAGGGAATGAAATACAAGCAATGGTCTCAAAATCATTTATGCATAAAACACATCTGAATATTTTACTCTACAAAATGTAAACATACATTATGTATATATATATATATATTTTTTTTTTTTTAGATGTGTATATATATATATATATTTTTTAGGCTTGCCTCAAAAACCATTATGATAAATAAGCATAAATCATTGTATGTTTACAACATATTCAAATAAATCATGATTAAAGTAATTAAGGATAGAACAATTGTAATTATGTCCTTTGAAAGAAATGGATTACTAGGTGATCTGTCATTTCGTAAAATTTGGAGTGAGCGATCTCAAAAATCAAGCGCTTTATTTTCATCATTGTTGCAAGGAAGCATTAGATATCCCCAACCCAAAAAGTCCTGAGCTCGCTCTCTCCCTGACAAAACATCAAAACTGATCTTAATCAAAATCTGTCACATTTTCAGTCCTGCTTAGAATTGAAAGGACATGGAATTCTCCCTCTAAAGACAGTTTTAAGGATTGGTCTTCTTGACTTTTTGGAATCTATTTATTCACTCTGTGCTTTTATGCTTAAAAGTGTATCTCACAAAACCTGTTACTAGAAAAATAATTTTTTTGATGTTAAAATTTCAGATATTGGGGCAATCTCTTTAAAATCATTCCTTATTTTTATGAAGTTGTCCATCTGTAATTCTCCTTCCCTAGTTTCTGTTTCCAGTATAGTCATTCTTTACAACCCACATGAGCTAAAGTAGTCTCGGCCCAACTCTATGAGACATATCATCATGTAGAGTACTTACTAACAGTGCTAGTTTGGACAAGTCACTTAAATTCAGTTTCTTCATTTCTAAAATAGGCAATAAGGCAAGTGATGAGAGGTGAAGAAAATAAAGTGTGTTAAGAACTTATTAGTGGTTCTGGTATGTGCATATGGGCTGGATAACAATTAGTTACTCTTTCCCCTTTGTCTGGCAGAAAAGAGAATGCCTGGCCAGCCTAGTCTCCTCTATTCTTCGCACCTTCCAAGGCTACCATCAGCGACTATCCTTGGGCTTTTGTGATGAAGAGTCAAGTACAGTACAAAGCAGGACTGCAGGAAGCATAGAGGAAGACACAAGGGGCTAGAAGGATTGAAACAGTGCTCAGGTCTGAGAGTAACCATTCTGTGTAAGATCATTCAATAGGCGGGAACACAGAGTTTAAGAAATTTGATTGTGGAGTCAGTGTCTTCAAAGTGCTTGAAAAACACAAGAGAGAAATTATTTCAAAATTGCTTTTGACAGAGGAGCCAAACTGGAAGAGCTCCCAATGGCCAAAGCTGCAGTAATCTGAGCAACAAAATAAATAATAATGCTGGATTATAACCCATAGAGTAAAATAAATATCCATGAGTCCATAGTGTAATAAGTAATTGAACAAATAAATAAGTGGTGGATCTTGCCTCCAGTAATTATTGGTGTCTTATAGAAGAATTCTAATTAATAAATGCAGAAGAAATGAGGAAAATACAAACCACCATTCGAACTCCAGAGCACTTCTAATAAAATAATCCAGATAAATGTTAAAATTAGTGGGCAAAAGTTTGAAAAAAAAAGTGGAATATTTGCAGGTTTTATTAATATTAAAGGGGAAAAAATAGTAAATTTACCATGGAGAAACTCAGAAGACAGTATCCTAACCAAGATGTCAGTGTTAACATCACCAAGTAGTAAGACAAATCATGTACTTCTTGATATGATGCATTAAGAAGGGCATATCACTTACGTGATATTCTTGCTAAAAATGCAAATCCTCCAACCAATAATTAGAAAATATTAGAAAAACCTAAATCAAGAAACATTCTATAAAACAATTGCCTAGTACTCTTCAAAGGTCATGAAAGGCAAGGAAAGACTGAAAATGTCATAGGTTGGGAGAGACTAAGAAGACATCACAATGAAATGTACTGTGCTATCCTGGATTGGCTCCTGGAACAGATAAAGGACTTTAATGAGAAGAACTGGTGAAAACTGAATAATAAAGTCGATATTTTAGTTAATAATAGTGTACCAGTGTTAACATAGTTTGGATAATGTATCATGCTATGTAAAATACTAACAGAGGAAGCTGGGTGAAGCACATACAGAAACTAACTATATGTACTATTTTTGCAACTTTTTTGTAAGCCTATAATTATTTCCAAGTAAAAACTTAAAAAATTATTTTAGCTGAATAAACTATATTTTTGTTCATTACACTTCTCTAGGATAGAAATATGTGGTGTCGTTAATTGCCCCCTTAATTCCCAGAGGCACAAACATACTTACCATGAAGCTAATGAAGCTTAAGCTTCAGGTTGAGGCCCTCACTTTCATGGGGCTCTCCTAAGGCCCTAAACTAGATTTTGCAATTATAATTGTGTGTTCTTGTTCTAAAAAAAGGTCCCTCCTGTTGCCAGAGCTGCTTCAGGTCTTTGCTCAAAACCTGCCAATGCCCCCACCTTTAGCAGGAGTTGATGTAACTCTTTAAGTTAAAGGGTCCAGAGATAAGAAAGGAAGCGACAAACAGACAAAAAACAGATGGAACCAGCTGGAACCAAGATGGCGAAGAAGCTGACCTCCAATAGACCCTAAGTCCCATTATACGCTGATTTTACTACATTAGCTTATTAAATGACCTACCAGCAGCCATAACCAGACACTAAGGACCAAAAAAGGATGAAAAGTGTTGGCACCCCACTTCCTTGAAAAAGCCCTGCCCCTTCTCCAGTAGACTAATACATATGCCTCCCCGTCATTAGCCTCATTCCTCCTTTCTTTGTCTTTACTCTTTAAAATTAAATCATTCTCACCATGTGGGTGAGAAGTTGATCTGTGAACTTAGTTCCCACTTCTCCATTCTTTGGCCACTGAATAGTGCTTGTGCTGCGTCAGTCTCAGCTTCAGTTCTGTTATCCCCTACTCGAACCCAAACAGAAAAAGGAACCCTCCCCACCGAGGCAGAGAGCCTTGGCTGGTCGGGCTAGGGCCTGAGTAGGGTCCATACAACTTAATTTGGTAGCACTCCCACATTTTACAAGCTTCAAATTCCACAAAACAGGGATCTGTCTCTGCCCAATAATAAAGGAAATTCTAAGACTGGTTCCTGGCTGTTAGGGAAGGGGACAAAGCTTGAACCAGGGCTAAAATTTCCCACCCATTTACAGGACCAATTGCCATGCAGAGTGGAAAACAACTTGCTTTTCAATGTCTAAACAGGCACGGCCAACTATAGCTTACTCAGACCTGAGATGATACTCAGGAGGTCCCTTTTTACAGAGGAATCAAGACAGTTATCAGCTTAAAGATAATATGGAATGTGAAGTAGGTGGCAATATATTTGGAGATGTCTCTAGTATTTGGAGGAAAAAACCCAGGGAGAGTAGGAAAATGGGAGAGAGAAAGGGTGCTGGCAAGAACTAGGCAAGATTCCAATGAGGGGTCAGTGGTAGACCTTCATTCCTAATGAGGATACCAAGTGCTCAGCAGTAAAGAGAAGGGATATGCCAGTGTAGGAGACAGGAAAGTTGTGCTTGGGTGATTACATGAGTGGTCCATACCCTCTTAAATGTCCAGAATGGGGACTGAAGTAATGGATTCTAGACAAATTCTTTGAGACAATTCTTTGAGACAATCCTTTGAGAATGGAGCTTCTACTGTTATTCTTGTCCTGGCCAGCACTGGTGTAGGAAATAGAGACTGAGCCTTTGGGTAGACATACCATAATTAAGACTACATAAACCCTGAATGACTAGGGCACTTCTGCCCAGAGCAGATGCCCGATTCTTTTGGTTTCATCATTGATTAACAAAACATTCATGCACTCTAGTCCTGAACAATGCTAACTCAAGGATTTCCTTTTGGTTTTGTTTCGGGGTTTTTTGGTAATAAAAATGATAGAATAATAATACAAACATACATATGTGCCATTTAAGGAGAATGTATTATATGCTAGACACTCCTATGGGGGCTTGTTATTAATAATTTTATTTGCTTAAAATGGCGCTGTTTTTCTTTTCTAAGACTTGTCAACATTTGAGTCCCTGGAATCAGAGAAGTGAGCGAGGTAGTTTGTGAAGAAACTGGAGGAAGAAATGGAGTAGAATTTTGAGATCTCAAGAGGAAACAGTAAAGTCAGAACTGGGGAAAAAAGTGATTTATAGCATATTATCAACTTTGGGGTATTTTTTTCTATATTTTGTAATTTATCACTCTAGATAGAATATAAACTTTTTAAGGGAAAGAGTAAAACCTAGGTACTTAAGCATGCATCAAACTATTTAAAACAAAAATACTGTCGACTGATCTATAAATTTG
Organism: Lagenorhynchus albirostris; assembly: GCF_949774975.1. NCBI lineage: Eukaryota > Metazoa > Chordata > Mammalia > Artiodactyla > Delphinidae > Lagenorhynchus > Lagenorhynchus albirostris. The sequence continues at coordinate 48,875,405 of NC_083107.1, read as the reverse complement.
CCAGCTGTTGACCCTGAGAAGGGAGAATCTGGGATAAAATAATGAAATTGATAAAATAATTCAAATTTCACTTCTTAAACTAACTCTCCTTATTCCCAATAGTTATTTCTTGTATATCAGATATATCCTGATATACAAGAATACTGAGTTCCTCTCTTATGAATTCCCTAAGTTAAAATAAAAGGTTATGACCATAAAGTTGTCTTGAGTGGCTTTGGAGAAGTATGTGGCTGGAATCATCTTGCACATACAGAGTTCCTGTAAAATTCCTGAATACATTTTTATCCCTCTACTCTTCCTCTCTCCCTTAAGACTGAGATTTTGCATATAAAATTTCAACCCAGAGAGATTTTTTCTGTGGTGAAGTTACAGATCCTGACAGGCGTCGGTTACCATAAAACTACTACTGACTGATACTTATCTTTAATGTGGCTAGTGGGCACCACTAAGGGTGCCGAATCAGTTAAAACAAAACAAAACCATGTTATATGTTATCTCTCCACCAAGTTCCAGCAGAAGTCAAATGCATAGGGCTGTTTTCTTTAAACAGAGCCCATAATCAAGGAAGCCCAAAGGCAGACAAAGGGAGATACAATGCACTATAGGCTCACCAGGGAAGCAAGAGCTGCCTGAGTTTCTACTGAATAATTCAGTGTTTGGGGCTCCTAGCTGATGAGTATCCTCCAAGAGAAACACCTGGCAGAAAGTATGGGAACTCAGATCTGGTAGATTTTCTTTAATGCTTTAGCCAAGTGGACATCACAATGTTTCAAAAACCTGCCCAGCCTCCCAGGACCCTGCCTTTAGAACAAACATTGTCTTAGTCTTGTTATTTTTTTCTCTCCAAACCAACTTACACCTAAAGACAAGAAGCATGCATCCTTCTCAGTAATTTTCCCCATGTAGAATTAAAATAGCACCAACACATGTTGCTAAAATTTTACAAATGATCATTTGAAAAATAACTGTTCTATCTGTTAATGTGAAGATAACAAAGGCAATGATTTTGCTGCGCTTTGCTGTCATTTACTGTAACTTGATTCGACAACACACAGGTCAAATATTGTTGTAGCAGAGTGGAATTTATTCATATAACACTAAACCAACTTTATCATCTTTGGTTAATAGCCTACTTACCTTAAACAATATTTAATTCTGTGAAATTCTTGAGAAACCAAAAATCTGAATAATGTCCTAGGTGTGTGTAGGAATCAATGACAGTAGAGAAATAAAATAAACAAAGCATAATCATGTTTACTTTCTCTCTCAATTTTAGAAGCTGCATACTTGAAGCAAATATGGTAATTATACTATTTGTTTTCCTTTGAAAAATGTTTTGAAGTTGGATATCCAAAGCTAATTTGACAAGACCGTTTTTTAAAATTAATTTATTTCATTTTATTTATTTTTGGCTGCATTGGGTCTTCATTGCTGTGTGTGGGTTTTCTCTAGTTGCAGTGAGCAGGGGCTACTCTTCATTGCGGTGCGTGAGCCTCTCATTGTGGTGGCTTCTCTTGTTGCGGAGCACAGGCTCCAGGTGCATGGGCTTTAGAAGTTGTGGCTCTCAGGCTCAGTAGTTGTGGCACACAGGCTTAGTTGCTCCATGACATGTGGGATCTTCTGGGACCAGGGCTCAAACCCATCTCCCCTGCATTGGCAGGCAGATTCCTAACCACTGCACCACCAGGGAAGCCCTGACAAGGCCTTTTTGAACATGAGCATCTTCCTTGAAGAAGGAAGGAAGATATCGATCTTCCTTGGATATCATTTTGATAGTCAGTAAATTCTCTTAGAGGGATTTTGAGTTTCCTCTCATAACCAACAATAGAGGACCATGTTGGCAGTTGAGATAAAAGGATCAGCTAATCTGGATTAGTCCAGTTGTCCTTCTAATCTGGGACCTGCACTTGATGATAAATGAAAATTCACTGTCATTGTTAATTGTGCAAAACCAGTTATGAGGACAGGCAAGGTAATTAGCTGCCTATGTATTGTCAGGAATGCTTTATTGACTAAAAATATCAGTCTTTTCTTCCTCACAGTTTATGCAAATCTATAATGGTATATTATTTTAATAAGGTAACTAGTAAGGACCAAAATTCTTTTGTATCTAAACGAAAGTATTAGTATTTCTAAGAGGGATAACTAAATGAACCCCTATCTGATAGCATTCAGTGGATAAGCCAAGTGAAATCATTTCCGGAGCAAGGCAAAGGATAAATAATACATATGAACATTAATAAGGATTTGTCAGATGGGTGTCTACCTGTGACGACTAGTTAAAGGAAGGGACACCTGGATATTAGGTGGTGAAGAGGTAGATCTTGACTGATTTATTACCCAAAAGTCTGTCATCAGGTTCTGGACAACCTATGCTATAAGCAGGAATTCTTACTGGTTTCTCTGGACTGGGGCAGATTGAAATGTCTTCAGCATTTCAGGTAAGACCTGAGACACTGCCATGTGTGAGCAGCCTGAGAGAAACAGACTAACAACTTGGAAGAACACTATAGAGAAATACAAAGAGCATGGACTTCAGAAACAAGAAGAAAACAACAATAATCTGGGTTTGATTCATGGCTCTGTCTCAACCTAGCTGTCTGTCCTTGAGTAAGTCATTTAACTTCTTAGAACCTCAGTTTCATAGACTTGCTCCAGTCAGGGTTGCCACGAACCTTCCATTTCTAAACCCACAGTGTCTGCCAAGCACAACAAAATAAGACCTTCAAGATGGTGGAGGAGTAAGACATGGAGATTACCTTCCTCCCCACAAATACATCAGAAATACATCTACATGTGGAACAACTCTTACAGAACACATACTGAACACTGGCAGACCTCAGACTTCCGAAAAGCTGTGTGGCTGACAGGGTAAGAGTGCTCCGGTCGGGTAATAGGCCTGTGCCTCTGAGGTGGGAGAGCCCAGTTCAGGACATTGGTCCACCAGAGAACTCCCGGCTCTATGTAATATCAAATGGCAAAAGCTCTCCCAGAGATCTCCATCTCAATGCTAAGACCTACTCAATGACCAGCAAGCTACAGTGCTGGACACACTATGCCAAACAACTAGCAAGACAAGAACACAACCCCACCCATTAGCAAAGAGCCTGCCTAAAATCATAAGGTCACAGACATCCCAAAACACACCATTGGACTCGGTCCTGCCCACCAGAGAAACAAGATCCAGCTTCATCCACCAGAACACAGGCACCAGTCCCCGCCACCAGGAAGCCTATGCAACCCACTGAACCAACCATAGCCATTGGGGACAGACACCAAAAACAACGGAAACTACGAACTTGCAGCCTGTGAAAAGGAGACCCCAACACAGTAAGTCAAGCAAAATGAGAAGACAGAGAAACACACAGCATATGAAGGAGCAAGGTAAAAACCCACCAGACCAAACAAATGAAGAGGAAATAGGCAGTCTACCTGAAAAAGAATTCAGAATAATGATAGTAAAGATGATCAAAATCTTGTAAATAGAATGGAGAAAATACAAGAAACGTTAAACAAGGACTTAGAAGAACTAAAGAGCAAAGAAACAATGAAGAACAACACAATATATGAAACTAAAAATTCTCTAGAAGAAATCAATAGCAGAATAACTGAGGGAGAAGAACGGATAAGTGACCTGGAAGATAAAATAGTTAAAATAACTACTGCAGAGCAGAACAAAGAAAAAGAATGAAAAGAATTGAGGACAGTCTCAGAGACCTCTGGGACAACATTAAACGCACCAACATACAGATTATACGGGTCCCAGAAGAAGAAGAGAAAATGAAAGGGACTGAGAAAATATCTGAGGAGATTATAGTGGAATACTTCCCTAATATGGGAAAGGAAAGAGTCAATCAAGTCCAGGAAGCACAGAGAGTCCCATACAAGATAAATCCACAGAGAAACACACCAAGACACATATTAATCAAACTATCAAAAATTAAATACAAACAAAAAATATTAAAAGCAGCAAGGGAAAAACAACAAATAACATCCAAGGAAACCCCATAAGGTTAACAGCTGATCTCTCAGCAGAAACTCTGCAAGTCAGAAGGGAGTGGCAGGACATATATAAAGTGAGGAAAGGGAAAAGCATGCAACAAAGATTACTCTACCCAGCAAGCATCTCATTCAGATTTGACAGAGAAATTAAAACCTTTACAGACAAGAAAAAGCTAAGAGAATTCAGCACCACAAAACCAGCTTTACAGCAAATGCTAAAGGAACTTCGCTAGGCAGGAAACACACAAGAAAGAAAAGACCTACAATAACAAACTCCAAACAATTAAGAAAATGGTAATAGGAACATACATATTGATAACTACCTTATATGTAAATGGATTAAATGCTCCAACCAAAAGACATAGACTGGCTGAATGGAAGCAAAAACAAGACCTGTATATATGCTGTCTACAAGAGACCCACTTCAGACGTAGGGACACATGCAGACTGAAAGTGAAGGGATGGAAAAAGATATACCATGAAAATGGAAATCAAAAGAAAGCTGGAGTAGCAATTTTCAAATCAGACAAAATAGACGTTAAAATAAAGACTATTACAAGAGACAAAGAAGGACACTACCTAATGATCAACGGATCAATCCAACAAGAAGATATAAAAATTGTAAATGTTTATGCACCCAACATAGGAGCACCTCAATACATAAGGCAAATGCTAACAGCCAAAAAAGGGGAAATCGACAGTAACACAATCATCGTAGGGGACTTCAACACCCCACTTTCACCAATGGACAGATCATCCAAAATGAAAATAAATAAGCAAACACAAGCTTTAAATGACACATTAAAAAAGGTGGACTTCATTGATATTTATAGGACATTCCTTCCAAAAACAACAGAATAAACTTTCTTTTCAAGTGCTCATGGAACATTCTCCAGGATAGATCATATCTTGGGTCACAAAACAAGCCTCAGTAAATTTAAGAAAACTGAAATCATAGCAAGTATCTTTTCCGACCACAACACTATAAAATTAGATATCAATTACGGGAAAACTCAGGAAAAAATACAAACACATGGAGGCTAAACAATACACTACTAAATAACCAAGAGCTCACTGAAGAAATCAAAGAGGAGATCAAAAAATACCTAGAAACAAATGACAATGAAAACACGACAGCCCAAAAACCTATGGGATGCAAAAGCAGTTCTAAGAGGGAAGTTTATAGCAATACAAGCCTACCTCAAGAAACAAGAAACATCTCAAATAAACCTTACATCTAAAGCAATTCGAGAAAGAAGAAGAAAATAAATAAATAAACCTTACAGCTAAAGCAATTCGAGACAGAAGAAGAAAAAAAACCTAAGTTAGCAGAAGGAAGTAAATCACAAAGATCAGATCAGAAAAAAATGAAAAAGAAATGAAGTCAACAATAGCAAAGATCAATAAAACTAAAAGCTGCTTCTTTGAGAAGATAAACAAAATTGATAAACCATTAGGCAGACTCATCAAGAAAAAAGGGAGAAGACTCAAATCAATAGAATTAGAAATGAAAAAGGAGAAGTAACAATTGACACTGCAGAAATACAAAGGATCATGAGAGATTACTACAAGCAAATATATACCAGTACAGTGGACAACCTGGAAGAAATGGACAAATTCTTAGAAAAGCACAACCTTCCGAGACTGAACCAGGAAGAAACAGAAAATATAAACAGACTAATCACAAGCACTGAAATTGAGACTGTGATTAAAAATCTTCCAACAAACAAAAGCCCAGGACCAGATGGCTTCACAGGCGAATTCTATCAAACATTTAGAAAAGAGCTAACACGTATCCTTCTCAAAATCTTCCAAAATATAGCAGAGGGAATATCATTCTATGAGGCCACCATCACCCTGATACCAAAACCAGACAAAGATGTCACAAAATAAGAAAACTACAGGCCAATATCACTGATGAACATAGATGCAAAAATCCTCCACAAAATACTAGCAAACAGAATCCAACGGCACATTAAAGGGTCATACAACATGATCAAGTGTGGTGTATCCCAGGAATCTAAGGATTCTTCAATACAGGCAAATTATTCAATGTGATAAACCATACCAAATTGAAGGAGAGGGCTTCCCTGGTGGTGCAGTGGTTGAGAGTCCGCCTGCCAATGCAGGGGACACGGGTTCGTGCCCCGGTCTAGGAAAATCCCACATGCCGCGGAGCGATTAGGCCTGTGAGCCATGGCTGCTGAGCCTGTGCATCCAGAGCCTGTACTCCACAACAGGAGAGGCCACAACAGTGAGAGGCCTGCGTCCAGCAAAAAAAAAAAAAAAAAAAAAAAAAAATTGAAGGGGAAAAACCATATGATCATCTCAATAGATGCAGGAAAAGATTTTGACAAAATTCAACACCGATTTATGATAAAAACCCTCCAGAAAGTAGGCATTACCTCAACATAATAAAGGCCATATATGACAAACCCACAGCCAACATCATTCTCAATGGTGAAAACCTGAAACTGTTTCCACTAAGATCAGAACAAGACACGGTTGTCCACTCTCACCACTATTACTGAACATAGTTTTGGAAGTTTTAGCCACAATATCAGAGAAGAAAAAGAAATAAAAGGAATCTAAATTGCAAAAGAAGAAGTAAAGCTGTCACTGTTTGCAGATGACCTGAAAGTATACATAGAGGATCCTAAACATGCTACCAGGAAACTACTAGAGCTAATCAATGAATTTGGTACAGTAGCAGGATACAAAATTAATGCACAGAAATCATCCGCATTCCTATACACTAATGATGAAAAATATGAGAGAGAAATGAAAGAAACACTCCCATTTACCACTGCAACAAAAAGAATCAAATACCTTGGAATAAACCTACCTAAGGAGACAAAAGTCCTGTATGCAAAAAACTATAAGACACTGATGAAGGAAATTAAAGATGATCCAAACAGATGGACAGATATACCAAGTTCTTGGATTGCAAGAATCAACATTGTGAAAATGACTACACTATGCAAAGCAATCTACAGATCCTTTGCAATCCCTATCAAACTACCAGTGGCATTTTCACAGAACTAGAACAAAAAATTTCACAATTTGTATGGAAACACAAAAGACCCCAAATAGCCAAAGCAATCTTGAGAAACAAAAACGGAGCTGTAGAAATCAGGCTCCTGGACTTCAGAGTATACTACAAAGCTACAGTAATCAAGACAGTACAGAAAATGGCAGAGCAGAGACTCGCGATGAGAACTCAGTTTCTTGCATCTGCTGAATCTTTAAAACCAAAGCTGAAAAAAGGAAATAATACACAAACTCAAACTGAGGGACAGTCTACAAAAAATTAGCCTGCATCTTCAAAAAAGCTGTTGAGAGAGGGCAGACAGCAGAAGCAAGAAGAACTACAGTCCTACAGCCTGTGAAACAAAAGCCACATTCACGGAAATATAGACAAAAGATGAAAAGGCAGAGGGCTGTGTGCCAGATGAAGAAACAAGATAAAACCCCAGAAAAACAACTAAATGAAGTGGAGATAGGCAACCTTCAAGAAAAAGAATTCTGAATAATGATAGTGAAGATGATCCAGGACCATGGAAAAAGAATGGAGGCAAAGATCGAGAAGATGCAAGAAATGTTTAACAAAGACCTACAAGAGGGCTTCCCTGGTGGCGCAGTGGTTGGGAGTCCACCTGCCGATGCAGGGGACGCGGGTTCGTGCCCCGGTCCGGGAGGATCCCATGTGCCGCGGAGCGGCTGGGCCCGTGAGCCATGGCCGCTGAGCCTGCGCGTCTGGAGCCTGTGCTCTGCAACGGGAGTGGCCACAACAGTGAGAGGCCCGCATACCGCAAAAAAAAAAAAAAAAAGACCTACAAGAATTAAAGAACAAACAAAGAGAGATAAACAATACAATAACTGAAATGAAAACTACACCAGAAGGAATCAATAGCAGAATAACTGAGGCAGAAGAACAGATAAGTGACCAGAAAGACAGATGGTGGAATTCTTTGCTACAGAACAGAATAAAGAAAAATGAATGAAAAGAAATGAAGACAGCCTAAGAGACCTCTGGGACAACATTAAATGCAACAACATTCACATTATAGGGGTCCCAGAAGGAGAAGAGAGAGAGAAAGGACCTGAGAAAATATTTGAAGAGCTTATACTCAAAAAATCCCCTAACATGGGAAAGGAGATAGCCACCCAAGTCCTGGAAGTGCAGAGAATCCCCCACAGGATAAACCCAAAGAGAAACATGCCGAGACACAGTAATCAGATTGGCAAAAATTAAAGACAAAGAAAAATTATTGAAAGCAGCAAGGGAAAAGCGACAAATAACATACAAGGGAACTCCCATAAGGTTAACAGCTGATTTCTCAGCAGAAACTCTACAAGCCAGAAGGGAGTGGCATGATATACTTAAAGTGATGAAAGGGACAAACCTACAACCAAGATTACTCTACCCAGCAAGGATCTCATTCAGATTTGATGGAGAAATCAAAAGCTTCACAGACAAGCAAAAGTTAAGAGAATTCAGCACCACCAAATCAGCTCTACAACAAATGCTAAAGGAACTTCTCTAAGTGGGAAACACAAGAGAAGAAAAGGACCTATAAAAACAAACCCAAAACAATTAAGAAAATGGTCATAGGAACATACATATCGATAATTACCTTAAACGTGAATGGATTAAATGGTCCAAGCAAAAGACACAGGCTTGCTGACTGTATACAAAAACAAGACCCATCTATATGCTCTCTACAAGAGACCCACTTCAGATTTAGGGACACATTCAGACAAAGTGAAGGGATGGAAAAAGATATTCCATGCAAATGGAAATCAAAAGAAAGCTGGAGTAGCTATACTCATACCATATAAAAGAGAATTTAAAATGAAGAATGTTACAAGAGACAAGGAAGGACACTATATAATGATCAATCGATCAATCAAAGAAGAAGATATAACAATTATAAACATATATGCATCCAACATAGGAGCACCTCAATGCACAAGGCAACTGCTAACAGTTATAAAAGAGGAAATCGACAGTAACACAATAATAGTGGGGGACTAACACCTCATTTACACCAATGGACACATCATCTAAAATGAAAGTAAATAAGAAAACAGAAGCTTTAAATGACACAATAGACCAGATAGATTTAAATGATACTTATAGGACATTCCATCCAAATACAGCAGATTACACTTTCTTCTCAAGTGTGCATGGAACATTCTCCAGGATACATCACATCTTGGGTCACAAATCAAGCCTCAGTAAATTTTAGAAAAATTGAAATCATGTCAAGCATCTTTTCTGACCATAACACTATGAGATTAGAAATGAATTACAGGGAAACAATGTAAAAAACACAAACACTTGGAGGCTAAACAGTACATTACTAAATGACCAAGAGATCATTGAAGAAGTCAAAGAGGAAGTAAAAAAATACCTAGAGACAACTTACAATAAAAACACTACGATCCAAAACCTATGGGATGCAGCAAAAGCAGTTCTAAGAGGGAAGTTTATAGCTATACAAGACTACCTCAAGAAACAAGAAAAATCTCAAATAAACAATCTAACCTTACACTTAAAGGAACTAGAGAAAGAAGAACAAACAAAACCCAAAGTTCGCAGAAGGGAAGAAATCATAAAGATCAGAGCAAAAATAAATGAAATAGAAACAAAGAAAATAGCAAAGATCAATAAAACTAAAAGCTGATTCTTTGAGAAGATAAACAAAATTGATAAACCATTAGACAGACTCATCAAGAAAAAGAGGGAGAGGACTCAAATCAATAAACTTAGAAATGAAAAACGAGAAGTTACACCAGACACTGCAGAAATACAAAGCATCCTAAGAGACTACTACAACGGTTCTATGCCAATAAAATGGACAACCTGGAATAAATGGACAAATTCTTAGAAAGGTATAACCTTCCAAGACTGAACCAGGAAGAAATAGAAAATATGAACAGACCAATCACAAGTAATGAAATTAAAACTGCGATTAAAAATCTTCTAACAAACAAAAATCCAGGACCAGATGTCTTCACAGGTGCATTCTATCAAACATTTAGAGAAGAGGTAACACCCATCCTTCTCAAACTGTTCCAGAAAATTGCAGAGGGAGGAACACTCCCAAACTCATTCTATGAGGCCACCATCACCCTGATACCAAAATCAGATAAAGATACTACAAAAAAAGAAAATTACAGACCAATATCACTGATGAATACAGATGCAAAAATCCTCCACAGAATACTAGAAAACAGAATCCAACAACACATTAAAGGGATCATACACCATGATCAAGTGGGATTTACCCCAGGGATGCAAGGATTCTTCAATATATGCAAATCAATCAATGTGATTATAGCATATTAACAAATTGAAGAAGAAAAACCACATGATCATCTCAATAGATGCAGAAAAAGCTTTTGACAAAATTCAACACCCATTTATGATAAAAACTCTCCAGAAAGTGGGCACAGAGGGAACCTACCTCAACATAATAAAGGCCATACACAACAAACCCACAGCAAACATCATTCACCTATAGAGAAAAACTGAAAGCATTTCCTCTAAGATTAGTAACAAGAGAAGGATGTCCACTCTCACCACATTATTCAACATAGTTTTGGAAGTCCTAGCCACAGCAATCAGAGAAGAAAAAGAAATAAAAGGAATACAAATTGGAAAAGAAGAAGTAAAACTGTCACTGTTTGCAGATGACATGATACTATACATAGAGGATCCTAAACATGCCACCAGAAAACTACTAGAGCTAATCAATGAATTTGGTACAGTAGCAGGATACAAAATTAATGCACAGAAATCGCCTGCATTCCTCTACACTAATGATGAAAAATCTGAAAGAGAAATTAAGAAAACACTCCCATTTACCATTGCAACAAAAAGAATACAATACCTGGGAATAAACCTACCTAGGGAGACAGAAGACCTGTACGCAGAAAACTATAAGACACTGATGAAAGAAATTAAAGATGATACCAACAAATGGAGAGATATACCATGTTCTTGGATTGGAAGATCAATATTGTGAAAATGACTATACTACCTAAAGCAATCTACAGATTCAATGCAATCCCCATCAAATTACCAATGGCATTTTTTACAGAACTAGAACAAAAAATCTTAAAATTTGTATGGAGACACAAAAGACCCTGAATAGCCAAAGCAGTCTTGAGGGAAAAAAACGGAGCTGGAGGAATCAGACTCCCTGACTTCAGACTATATTACAAAGCTACAGTAATCAAGACAATATGGTACTGGCACAAAAACAGAAATATAGATCAATGGAACAGGATAGAAAGCCCAGAGATAAACCCACATAAACAAGACAAGACATAAACAAGACAACACCCAGAATGGGAGAAAATATTTGCATACGAATCAACGGACAAAGGATTCATCTCCAAAACATATGAACAGCTCATGCAGCTCAATATTAAAAAAACAAGACAACCCCCAGAATGGGAGAAAATATTTGCATACGAATCAACGGACAAAGGATTAATCTCCAAAACATATGAACAGCTCATGCAGCTCAATATTAAAAAAACAAACAACCCTGTCCAAAAATGGGCAGAAGACCTATATAGCCATTTCTCCAAAGTAGACATACAGATGGCCAAGAAGCACATGAAAAGCTGTTCGACATCGTTAATTATTAGAGAAATGCAAATCAAAACTACAGTGAGGTATCACCTCACATCTGTTAGAATGGGCATCATCAGGAAATCTAGAAACAACAAATGCTGGAGAGGGTGTGGAGAAAAGGGAACCCTCTTGCACTATTGGTGGGAACGCAAATTGATACAGCCACTATGGAGAACAGTATGGAGGTTCCTTAAAAAAACTAAAAATAGAATTACCATATGATCCAGGAATCCCACTACTGGGCATATACCCAGAGAAAACCATAATTCAAAAAGACATATGCACCCCAATGTTCATTGCAGCACTATTTACAATAGCTGGGTCATGTAAGCAACCTAAGTGCCTATCGACAGATGAATGGATAAAGAAGAAGTGGTACATATAAAGAATGGAATATTACTCAGCTATAAAAAGGAATGAAATTGGGTCCTTTGTTGAGACGTGGATGCATCTAGAGACTGTCATACAGAGTGAAGTAAGTCAGAAAGAGAAAAACAAATATCGTATATTAACACATATATGTGGAACCTAGAAAAATGGTGCAGATGAACCAGTTTGCAGGGCAGAAATTGAGACACAGATGTAGAGAACAAACATATGGACACCAAGTGGGCAAGGCGGCAGGGTGGTGGTGGTGGTGGTGTGCTGAATTGGGTGATTGAGATTGACATGTATACAGTGATGTGTATATAATTCATGACTAATAAGAACCTGCTGTATAAAAAAATAAATAAAATTTAAAAAAAAAGTATGGTACTGGCACAAAAACAGAAATATAGATCAACTGAACAGGACAGAAAGCCCAGAGACAAACCCACACACATATGGTCACCTTATTTTTGATAAAGGAGGCAAGAATATACTATGGAGAAAAGACAGCCTCTTCAATAAGTGGTGCTGGGAAAACTGGGCAGGTACATATAAAAGAATGAAATTAGAACACTGCCTAACACCATACACAAAAATAAACTCGAAATTGATTAAAGACCTAAATGTAAGGCCAGACACTTATAAAACAGAGGGAAACGTAGGCAGAACACTCTATGACATAAATCACAGCAAGATCCTTTTTGACCCACCTGCTAGAGAAATTGAAATAAATACAAAAATAAACAAGTGTTACCTAATGAAACTTAAAAGCTTTTGCACAGCAAAGGAAACCATAAACAAGATGAAACTACAGCCCTCAGAATGGGAGAAAACATTTGCAAGTGAAGCAACTGACAAAGGATTAATCTCCAAAATTTACAAGCAGCTCATGCAGCTCAATATCAAAAGAACAACCAACCGAAAAAACAACCGAATCCAAAAATGGGCAGAAGACCTAAAGAGACATTTCTCCAAAGAAGATATACAGATTGCCAACAGAAACATGAAAGGATTCTCAACATCACTAATCATTAGAGAAATGCAAATCAAAACTACAATGAGGTATCACCTCACACCAGTCAGAACATCATCAAAAAATCTACAAACAATAAATGCTGGAGAGGATGTGGAGAAAAGGGAACCCTCTTGCACTGTTGGCGGGAATGTAAACTGATACAGCTACTATGGAGAACAGTATGGAGGTTCCTTAAAAAACTACAAATAGAACTACCATATGACCCAGCAATCCCACTACTGGGCATATACCCTGAGAAAACCATAATTCAAAAAGAGTCATGTACCACAGTGTTCACTGCAGCTCTACTTACAATAACCAGGACATGGAAGCAACCTAAGTGTCCATCAACAGATGAATGGATAAAGATGTAGCACATATATACAATGGAATATTACTCCGCCATAAAAGAAATGAAATTGAGTTATTTGTAGTGAGGTAATGGACCTAGAGTCTGCCATACAGAGTGAAGCAAGTCAGAAAGAGAAAAACAAATACTGTATGCTAACACATATATATGGAATCTAAAAAAAAAAATGGTTCTGAAGAACCTAGGGGCAGGAAAGGAAGAAAGACGCAGACGTAGAGAATGGACTTGAGGACACGGGGAGGGGGAAGGGTAAGCTGGGACAAAGTGAGATAGTAGCATGGACATATATACACTACCAAATGTAAAACAGATAGCTAGTGGGAAGCTGCCGCATAACACATGGAGATCAGTTCGGTGCTATGTAACCACCTAGAGGGGTGGGATAGGGAGGGTGGGAGGGAGATGCAAGAGGGAGGAGATATGGGGATATATGTATATGTATAGCTGATTCACTATGCTATAAAGCAGAAACTAACACACCATTGTAAAGCAATTATACTCCAGTAAAGATGTTAATAAAAAAAAGAAGCTCAGTTTCCTCTTCTGTGGATGGGAAGAGCAGGATTATCTTGGAGAATCATGGTGAGGATAAAATGAGACAAAGTTCGGGAAATATCTGAGCATACATTAGGAAATCGGGTCGATAGAGTCGCATATATGATTAAGTATCTCCAATCACATATATCCTCTTTCATGCTACACACAGCCGTTTCATTTTTCTCTTTGACTTGATTTTACTTCATGAATCTTTCCACCACCACCCTAACAGATGTGCTGTTTAATCAAACCAAACCTGTCTAATTCCACCTTATGTTATAAATCATACCTAACCTGTCTAAAATCCTTTAACACATAATGGCTTCCCAAAAGCTGTTCAAATGAGTAAATCCAAGACACTAAATGAAAATGAACAGCAGAGCAGATCTCTACTGCTTTTCAGATGGGGAGGTTGCAGGTCTCCTTGAAGTGAAAGCTCTTCATTTACAATGCATAGAAAAGAAAAAAGGAAGAAGAAAAAAAAAAACTACTGAGAACAGAATGAGGTGTGCAGGGCCATTTTTCTCAAAGCTTGGACTATAGATGATGCACTGATGTCTTGGGGGCAGAGTTCAGATGCCTGTGAAATAAGCCAAGTCATCACATTAATTAGGATTGCTCCTGCATGCATTACTATATCATGACAAATTAACAAGGACTGCAAGAGAGCTCAACTTCTCTTCCACATGTTCTCAAGGCAAAAGTTACTTTTAAATGATGGCAAAGTAGTAACACAAATTGACAAAGAAGAAACTCTCTCTGTTGTGATAAAATTGGCTTATGTATCCCTCCCCTTTCCTGTAAGGTAAAGGCATAGTCCAAAAGAAGTTGAATAGCAACAATACTGATTTGCTTAATGAATAGCTCATGAAAGTTAGAAATGCCCTAAATATTTTTTCGGCAAGCAATATAACACAAGTCGGCATACGCATAGAGCCAAAAGACAATAATATGAATAATTCTCTTCAAATATTTTATATTATCTCTGTCATTAAAACCATTCAGTATGAAGCCTAAAGAATGCATTCCTTATTCCCAAAAGGCAAAACTGTGCCAAAAATTCCAAATGAAAGAGAAAATGTAATTTGATCATTGTTCTTTAAGGCTGTAAAAGAAAATTCTCCATCATCACTCTTAACCATTCTTAACTAATGTAAGTACCAAACATGCCATCTTACGTATCTGTAGAGAAATAAAAGGAATGTGACTTCAAAGTTCAGGTTCTAAGGAGATTTTGTTTAAAAATTCACACTCTTCTTAGCCTGGGTAAAAACCCTGTCAGTAAATGAATTAATTTTGGCAGTTTTCTAATCTCATTATACCTTTTGTCAAGAGAATGACTTATCACAATTACAATGCCTGATGCTGTATATCTTGTGAAATACAGTCATCTGTACCAAGACAGTATCATCATTTGACTCTTTCAATATACGATATTTTCATTAGCGGCAGGATATCCATTCCTTCCCCTCTACTCAGCAGAGCTATAAATAGAGAGGTCAGCCAACCAAATCACACAATATTGAAAAGGTCAAAGAAGTACAGTATATTACTATAATTTACAGAATATTGTTCGTGAAGTATTAAAACTCTTGACACCTTATTTATGTGCAGAGAAAATAATGAAAACATAAAGCAGTGTGCAGTGGTCACATTATCATTGCTGTGACGGTAGAGATAGTGTTGAATGAAGCTTTCCTTTTCAGTTAAACAGGAACTAAACAAGCAGGAAGGTCTATTTAGGTAGTCAATAACAAAATTAAAGCCGTACTTCCTCCTATTAGATCATTATATGATTTTAAAAAAAGAAAAGGATAAAGAAAAAAATAGAGCAAAGAAGCACACTGTTCAGGACAAAGGCACAGTCTATTTTCCAGGTTCCAGGAGAAACTGAAACTTGTGGTCTAGTTGGCAGAGATGGAAGACACCCTGTTAAGAACACCTGTTTCAGATCAGGCATTGATGGTTTAATTTTACCAGGTCACATCTATGATTTGAGATGAGCAAAAGGAGACAGACTATGTAATCTCATGCTAGATTTTTGGTCTTAATATTTCTTGCCTGAGCTGTCAAGTTCTTTATATAACTGGGTTAAAGTAAGAACAAAAAGATAATTGCTCATCTGCACTTTAGCACATGGTATTTGTGGGAAACGTCCATACAACTTCATAAATGAGATGCTGAGACCCAAATCTTGTTCAGGAAAAGAGGTTAGATTAAAGACAGCCCTATTTGAAACTCTTTACTACCTTTCCCCTGCCCCCCCAGAATCTTTATCCAAATCCTAGACATTTTACTGCATTTATTCAAGGGCATTTATTGGCAGATACTGTGTAAGGTGCTGCAGAAAGCAGGAAGAATACTAATTCCCAATTCTACCATTTTCTCTTCCTTCTTACCACTGTTGTCTTACTAGGTCATTATTTTCCCATTACCTAGTCTGAAGTAATTTTTTCTTAAATAGGCTACTATCTCTCCAATGTATTCTTCATATTCTTACCAAAGGGAACTTTTCTGAAATTGAAATTTGATATTATTTCTTCCCCATCTTAAGCTTTTCCTTGTTCCCATCTTATATAGAATTCAAACTCTTCCACATGCCATTCAGGATCCTCCATGATCTGAGATCTTCCCATCTCTTCAGGCCCTTGTCCTGTGAAGTCCTACCCAAGAGTTATACTAGCAGCATCCATCTACTGAAACCACTCTTCTGGAGATCACATGGAAAACCTGATCAAGCCTGACCTTCTCAGCTCCTGCCATATTACCATTACTGCTTTTCCTTCTTAAAAGAATACAGGGGTGTTAATACATTATGGTCCTTCTTCCAATTAACGTCGCTGGGCTTTCCTTATTTAAAGCAGAATAAAAGGTACAAAATTGTATCAAAAATCACTACATTTGTCTTAAGGTAGAATGAATAATTTGTGTAAATCTCCTTAGATGGATTGTCATATGCTAATCTTCCCAGTATATATACCAAACTAAAAAGGAGACAGAGAGAAAGAAAAATGTTTAAGAGGAAAGAAAGGAAAATAAAGAAAGGAAAGGAGGGAGGGTAGGAGGGAATGGAAAGAAAGCAACAATCTCAGATAAACTAATGTAACAGGGTTTTGCCATTGGGTTAGGCTATTGGCTTTGTTCTGATTCACTATTAGTGTGTAAATTTTACGCAGGAATATTTTAATCAAAGGCCAAAGCATGCCTTCCATTTTCTAGTACAATCACTTAGAATTTTTCTACAGAAAAATCATGTTTTCTGTTAAAAAAAATTATCTGTTGTCAGCTACCAAAAATGAGTGAGGAACACCAATTCTGACACCTTGATTATGGACTTCTAGCCTCCAGAACTGTGAAATGATAAATTTCTGTTGTTTAAGCCACCCAGCCTATGGTGCTTTCTTATGGCAGCCCTAGCAGACTAATACAAACTCCATTGTATTTTCTCACATATAAAATGGATCTTAGTAATACTGTCTACCTCACAGAATTTGTGTCAGGATTAAATGAGATGGTTTATGTAAAATTCTAAGCACAAAGATCAGTATATTCAATAAATTTTAACTATTTTGTTCTTATCCCCATCTGAGGTTTCCTTCAATGGGCAATGCATTCTTTGCTAATCTGTTCTTATGAGCTTTTATTTATTAACCTTTTAGCTAAGGTAAAAAGCCATCTATTTTCCTCATTGTTAGAATATTTTCTTTTCCCTCTTACATTTAAACATATTTTGGTCATATATTTAATCTCTAAACTTTATTATCCTGTACCTAAACTTAATTCCTAAGCCTTATTTATATGTGGAACACACTCCAGGAGACTTCAGGTAAGAGGCATGTTTAATAATTCAAATATACCACTTACAAAATGATATGCTTTTAATTGCTTTGTACCTTAGTTATGAAAAATTTCTCAAAATTGAGTACCTTTGAAAAGTGTACCCCATTCATTACTCAAAATCGTTTTGTCTGATGAAGAAGAGCTTGTTCAGATGTACTTTAGAGATGTGATATCATGAATTCCTCTACTATTACTAAGAGTTTATGATAATAGAATATAACTAAAATGTATTTTAAAGGAGTGCAGTAAAGAAACTGGTAATATCTTGCTTCAGATATTACTAAGGATGACCCATTTTGCTAAAATTGAAACACAGAAATATACCTTAGAATATAAAATCATGTGAACGTTTTAAAGAGAATTATATAACCTTTCTGGAAATCTGTTTAGAATCCACAAGAAAAGATCTGTTCCTAGGCATCAAAATTATACCTTTAGAAATAGGCCATTATGGTACCATTAAGTACATCTAGAGGGTATTATGTGACCTAAAACTTTCAATTTGACATTTATTTATATATAAGACATTTCTTTAATATGGCAATAGTTTTTTGAAAGTTTTGCTTTTAAGCTAATGTATCCTACTGATATTACAGTGATCATAGCCTTGTTGTTACCAAGACAAGTTTTACTAAGAATTGTGGCCATTGGACTCTGGAAAGAATAGCCTAGACACCACAAGATGCAGTAATGTGTTGGAGACACTGACTTAAAGTCAAAGGTATGGGTTCTTACCCTACTATCACTTACTTGTTTCAGGAAAGTAGCATCAGCACTTTGTGTTTTAGTTTCCTTGTTTGTATACAGGGAGAATAATATCTGCTCTATTTTGATTTGGATTGTGATAAATAGTAAATGAGATAATGTGTGTAAAATGCACAAAATATTTTATTTTGATGTTGGTTTATCAGAGCACTATTAGTTTATCAGATAAATATGGTTGATCAGAGCAATATCAAGTTCTCGTCTGGATATTCTCCATGCCAACTTAATTTCTATGATTGCTGTTTTGTTACAAGAATGGAAAAAAGGAAATGAGGGAAAATTTTTTTTTTTATGGTATGAAATTGTAATTAGAAGCTGGTATTCTTATAAAGTCTAGCTGGCAACTGTTGGAGCATTTTAATGGAGGGACCTTTTGTCTTCTTAGATGATGAACTGTTTTGCTACTACTGGAGCCATTATGTGTACTGAGCAGTTTGTTTATATTTTATGCTGAAATAGCAAACTAGGGTTTGTATTGACCTCTACAGATAAAACATATTAAAATCCCATTAATGGGATTATTCCCACTGATGAACTGATGTTCTAAACACTATGAACCTCTCTTCTGTGTTTAGACACTAGTGATTTGGAACAAATGACAATATTACAAGAGCAAGAATCTATGTCTACTCTTAAGATGGCTGGGGATGAGGCATAGAAAAAAAACTTTTAATTCGTACAGCAGATTAGAAATGAAACTTGACCTCTGTTATGTCTCACTTTCCTCATTTGTTAAAGAAGGGTAGCAGTATTTACTTCTCTCACTGGGGTGTCACACAAATTAACTTGATAATGATTATAATGTGCTGAGAAAACTCAAAAGAGCTCTCTGTAGGCTTCCTAGGAACACAGCTCTGGAGCCAGAACAGAGTTAGTCCATTTTAAAGACTCATCGACACTAGAGTCCATTACAGTCTATGTTAAGATATCCCATAAGTATAGTTGGGACCATCTTAACTACTTTAAGAAGTCCTTGGAAAACTTCTGTGAATGATTATCCTAAAAATGCTTTTATGAACTTCAGGGACTGAGAATTTTTTCAAATAAAATTAATAACCATTCATTTCTGTGACAGTAGGCAGGTCAACTCTGTGTATGTGTGTGTGTGTGTGTGTGTGTGTGTGTGTGTGTGTGTGTGTGTGTGTGTGTGTGTGTGTGTGTGTGTGTGTGTGTGTGTGTGTGTGTGTGTGTATACACACACATATACATATTTGAGCTTTATGCCCCCCAACTCTTTAATTACGCATGGCAATAAGAGTACCAATCAAGGTGTAATGAGGTTATGCATTTAATTAATCTTTAGGCAAGAGATTTCTCTTTTATTTTTATTATTATATCTGTTATAAATTTATTTAATGTTAGAATTTCCCTTCAAAGACCACCAAGGCAACATGTTGATTTTACAAAGCTGAGTTCAGTAAATTTACTGAACATGGGAGAACACCATCTTCACAGAGTCTGAGTGGGGTCTTAAAAGGGGAGAAGTAGTCAGGGTACTTACAGTGTTAGGGGACTGGGTTATTCAAGGTTGATTTTAGGTTGAAATTAGTAAGCATAGTATCGGGTAGGGATTCGTTAATATTTGTAAACTATACAAGTTTCTGAAAGTTATCTTCTCTTTAAAACCTGTAAATTTTGAAACATGAAACACTAACTTGCTATGAACTGAATTGTGTTCTCCTAAATTCATACATGAATCCCTCTTTTCCAATGTGATGGTATTTGGAGATGGGGGTTTAGATAAGGTCATGAGGGTGGAGCCCTCAAGACGAGATTAGTGCCTGTATAAGAAGAGACAGGAGAGAGCTTGTTCTATCTATTCCAGCTACATGAGGACAGAGAGAAGGCGGCCATCTATAAGCCGGGAAGAGAACTCTCAAGAGAAACTAACCATGAGGGCACCATGACCTTGGACTTCTTCCCTCTAGAACTGTGAGAAAATAAATTTCTGCTGCTTAAGCCACCCTTCCTATGGTATTTTGTTAGGGCAGCTGGAGTAGACTAAAACACTTTTTAAGGTGGAAACTTAAATTGTGAACTTTCCTCCCTCCCTCCCTCCTTCCCTTTTCTTTCTCTCTATAGACATTTAAATTTCTAAACGTCATTCAAAACACTTCTTTAGCAGCATCCCCACAAATTTGGATACGTTATTTTGTTATTGAGTTTTAAATATTTTTAAGTTTCCCTTGAGACTTCTTTGGATTATTCAAAAGTGTACTGTTTAATTTTCAAATATTTGGTAATTTTATAGTGACTAATTGATATCTATTTAATTATATCACGGTCAGAGAATACACCCTGTAGATTCATTCTTTTGAAATATATTGAGACTTGTTTATGATCAATCATATGATCTTAGAAAATATTCCATGGACAGTTAAAAAAATTTTTACTCCTATTTTTTTTAAGCTGTCTGCAAATGTCAATTATATGAAGTTAGTTTATAGTGTTACTTAGATCTTCTAAATAGATCTTCTAGATAGATCTTTTCCTATTTTTGGTCAAATTTTCTAATAATTATTAACAGAAGAGTATTAAAATATGCAAATATACTGTTAGTTTGTCTTTTTCTCTCTTTAGTTTTGTCTGTTTTCACTTCATGTATTTTGGAGCTCACTTATTAGCTGCATGCACATTTAAGATTATTATGTCTTCCTAATTGCCCTTTTATCATGAAATGTCTCCCTTTATCTTTGGAAATACTCTGTGCTGAGATTTCATCTAATATTAGTATGGAGATACTAATGCTGATGTATATTAGTATGGCCATGCTATGCAAATTCTTTTGCTGGTTGCCTGACATATCATTTTTCTATCCCTTCCTTTGAAATGTTCTGCATCTTTATATTTAATATGTCTTATAGATGACTTATAATCAAGTCTTCCTTTTTCATCCAGACTTACATTCTTTGCTTTATAATTGGAGGGTTTTGTTTTTGCATTTTTATTTAATTTTATATAGTTGGGTTTACATCTACTATTTTGCCAATTATTTTTAGTTTGTCCTTTCTAGATGTTGTTGTTGCTTAGTGGCTGTGACTCCTTATTCATGGCTCCTTACTGTGTTCCCTACTATGTAGGGAATGCTGGGCGCTGAAGTTGAACATGGAATTACAGAGAAATTATGAAGAAAAAAGTATATATGCCATCCTAATGAGTCTAAATTTTATTGTGTAGATATTAAAGATTCATTACTCTTTTTTTTGACATATAAGATTTTCTTTTAATGAGAGCATACTTCATGGAGAGTATCTGAATGAAACCTGGCCTAGAAGGAGGAAGGTTTGTAAGGAATCTATGGAAATAGTCTGTCAAAACATGGAGAGAGCTTGAAATTAAGGAATTCAAAATAAGGATGGAAAGGATGTATTTGAGAAGAACTCAGAGGGAAAATTGTCAGAATTTGGTGACTGATAGGCATGGAGGTTTTGATAGTGAGTGTTTCTAAGATACTCTTAAATTTGTCCTGAGAAACACTGTTGTTGATGGTAGCATTCACTGACTAAAGTATACCAGAAGACAGGTTGACTTGAGGGTGCCATGAACTTGTTATGGGGCTTGATGTGTTTTCAGATATTTGTGGGGCACTTAGCTGCAAATATTTAATAGGATGCAAGATAGCCAAGTCTGGAGATTCAACAAAAGTTTTGGTCTAGAGAAATACATTTGGAAATCATTCAATTATATGTCAGTTGAATAGGAAGAAGGATGAAATTTCCTGAGGAGTGTATAATCAGAGATTTGTATGTGTCCAATATTATTATGTGAATGTGGACATGTGTGTATACACGATTATGCATGAGAATATTTTAAAGTGTTGGGTAAAACATGAAATCTAAGGTCACTTTTAATACCAAGTACAACTAAATTAAAGAACATACACACTAAAAATTGATACTATATAAATCAAAATTGATAAGGCATGTCATTCCCAGTTCAATCGTTAGCTTTTCTCTGTGAAGTTATTCCATTTAATGTTCTGCTTTTTTACATTGCAGCTATTTTAACAGGGTTAGGACTTTTCAGCTCCCATTCTGATTGCATCTCTGTGGAGATTTTTAGTCCGTTTACTTATGAGAAATTAATAACCAGCTTCACTGAGTAAACAGACTGAGATCTACTTTAAAAGAAGGACAACTATGCAGAGTCTGACAACAGTGCCTTAAATTTTAATGGGGCAGATCCTAATTACATCCAATTTCAGGAGGTTGTAAAATTTTTTTTGATACTGAAACTTGGTTGTATCGAATGATTCATCAACTAGTACTCTTTAAACATTTTTCATGGATTTTTATTATACCAATATTTGAAATATAATTTTAGACTTTAGGATTGCCTAAAAGAAACTGTTCATGCAACAGTTTCACTGGTAACATACTAGGTTGGAAGGGGAAGAAGGAATTAGGAACGCGGAACAATTAAGGAAAGAAGATTTAGATAAAAACTGTTACCTAGGATACATGTGCTGCACAAAATGACCTTTTCTTGTCTAGTGATTTCACACGTTCTCACAGATGTCAGATGAGTCAGTTTACACCACGGGGCACAAGCGTCTCGACCTTGCTCTACTGCTTTCTTGCTGCACACCCTGAGCTCAAAGACATTTAAATATCGTGTTCAGACTGATTTCAGGATGATGCACATATCCTGAAAGTGAGATGTGGATTATGTTTATGATTCTAAAAAAAATTATCATTCAAAAATAACACTGCCTTTGTTAAAGCCTACAATGTTATTAAAATATTTCCCATTATCATCTTCCTACAGGGCAGAAATAAATAGACGAGGAAAATAAGTTCTCTTAGGAATTCTCTTTTCTCATTTCCATGGAAAATTCACACTCTTCGTATGAAATGTATTTGTTTTCTGCTCAGGCTGCAGTTTCTCACCCCCATTCACTGACACCCATTCTGCTAACATCTTGTTTAACTTCTTGTTTATCCCTGGGCTATGGTAATTTACACACCCTCTGCCTACACCGGTGCTGCAGGTCCAATTGTGGTGTTGACAGAAAATGCACAACGACTGCTGCTACCATGCTAATTCTCAGCTCATGGTCTGTGCCTGGACTGTTGTATGTGTATAAAATATGTGTCCACCTGCGTTAAGGCCTGGTGCTCTATAAAATCACACATGAGGACAGACGATGTAGTCATTATGCAGAAAATAGAAGGTATGTTTTTAGAGGGCAAGATTGTGTCCTTTCAATCCTGGCTGCCCCTTACTAGCCATTCCCAAATACCTGACACGTTGTTTTACATATAATAGTTGCTTAAAATACGACAGTGAACGACTGCTTCAAAGAAAAGCAAAACACCAGTTGATACACTGAGGGATAAAATATGCACTGATTCATATTCTTTTTCAAAATTTCTCTTAAACTGATTTGCTAATTTGTCCTATAAATGCCTTAAACTATGCTCTTTGTGTGTGTGTATATTTATATCTTATTCCAAAGAGTAATGGCTTAAACTTACATAACTTTTAAAGTTCTATTTAATGTATTATTTGATTCTACAACCACATTATCTCCACCGTAACATGAGGTTTCTAGAACTGAAGTCTGTGTCTTAGGTTGACATTCTAACTGTTGAATGAAAAAGTCGGTGAATGAGTGAATAAATGAATCAATCTGTTTCACTGGAGCGTCAGAAACTATGCATTACAGCAGGCTTGCTATTGAATTCAACCCTGATTACTAATGAGCAGTGAGCCAAAGGAATGTTACCTATGAGGAAGCAAATAAATGGAATAGATTAAGTCTATCACTTTGAAAATCACAAAAAACAAAGCAAAAACATTCCTGGAGGTGAAGAGGAATAGACTTAAGTAAAATCAAGAGTAAGGATCAGAGTGGAGAAACGCAAACAGGCCCAAAGGAGAGGTCAAACTTTGGTAGGTTTTGAGGTATATCGTCTCTAAGAAATTGTACTTTGGACAAGTGGGAATTCCAGTCGCAAGGAGAGATGGTCAGCAAATGAAGAAGACAGAAAGAACATACCTTTTTTTTTTTTTTCCTATTGTTGTGTAACAAGCTATCACTATCTTAGCCTTTTCTTTAGGTCAGAAATCTGGTCATGACAGAGCTGAGTGTCCTGCCCAGGGTCTCACAAGGCTGAAATCAAGGTGGGAGCCAGACTGGGTTCTCATCTAGAGTTCAGATTCCTTTTTCTAGCTCAAGTGGTTGTTGGCAAAGTCAGTACCGTGCACCTGTGGGACTGAGGTCCGGTTTCCTTGCTAACTGTCAGCTGGGGGTCATTCTCATCTTCTGGGGGCTGCCCAGAGTCTTCTACCCTATCCCATCATAGTCACAGGTCTATCACACTGAAGAGCAGAAACGTGTACAGGGCAAGCACACCAGCTACTGGGGGTCTTTGAGGCCATGCTAAAATTCTACCTACCACAGAAAGTGAATTAGTAACTCTGAGTAAGGGAGAAATTGAGGGGCACAGAAAAGGAAAGAAAAGAAGGAATGTTCAAAAGGCTTCCCAGAATTAGCCTGAGAGCTGTTGATTCCCAAACATTGTATGAGAGAAATGTCAGACTTGGGTGAGGAGAGGTGAACAGAAGCAGTCTCTGAGAGGAAGACAGCAGAGAAAGAACTTAACAATTATCTGAACGATGATGGTGCCTTGTCAAGAGAAGAATTCAAGGAGAGAAGTCAGAGCATTTTACCTAGTGATCACGTTGGGGGAACTATGATTATAAAATTACCGGGGATAACTCTGAAAGACATGTTGGCAGTAATTCAGCTTCCAAAGATTCAACAGAATTTTAGAGGTGGAGTAATGGGGTATGTTTTGAAAGAAATATAGTTCAGAATAAAAAAAAAATTCTCAAAATTACTGGTTTGATTATGCAGAAATATAGTGATAAAAACTATATGAATGCTACTCAGAAATGAAATGACTGCTAGAAAAGACAAAAATCAATGACTAAAAAGGCACTAGAAATGTCATAAATTTCAACTAAGAAAGAGGTGAAAATGAAAAATAGAAATGAAGGCATTTAGAAAAATTCAAAGTGTCAAATAACACAAGGTATTATGTATTGGTGATACAGACAGGTGTGTTCCCTTGGCCACATGTGAGGCATCTGTCAGGTCTCTTTTCCCTAAGTAGAGAGGTTCGGGCTGCTATATAGGGCTGCCAGAGATAAACAATGGGGTATTTTTTATTTAAGCGCTTTAGATATGGAGAGGAGAAACAAAACACACAGGTGCAGAAACGACATTTCAAGCCAATTACATGACATGGAAGGGCATATTGAGTCCAATTACTCAGTCATATCTGTAAAGACTAAAGGAGAAAAAATAAAAATAAAAACCACAGATATGTTGGGAAAAAGAAAAAGAAAAACCACATTTTACAGAGGACAGAGTTTGACTTGAGAGGTTGTGCCCTGCATCACTTAAATTAGAACCAGTGGAGCTCAAGCTGACCCAGGGAACAAGAATATCAGGGCGCAGGCTGAGGAAAAGCTGAAAAATTCCAGGGATATGTGCCTTCTGGGATGGATACGCACTTCATTCCCAAATAGAGTCCTTGATCTAGGAAACTAATATGAAGGGAAAGAAAACATACAGAGGCTTGAGGAATGGTGATGCAGAGGGGAAGGGAAGAGAGGCATTGAAAAGAAAGGGTCTAAATGAACATCACAGTGCAACACGCATTGAAATAAGATAAATAAATGTTGTAAATGGCAGGAATATTGAATAGAAGCAAGTAACATAAATAAAGAAAAGGCCTATAGAAAGGAATAGAAATAAAAGCATTGTTTCCGAGAAAGAAAACATTGCGTTCGAGCAGAGCTTCTCACTTGGGCCATGTCTTTTGTTCCTGCCAGCGTTCACTTCTGCCTCTTGAATGGCTAACCCTCTGTCCTCCTGTAGTCCTTAACTCTAAAATCTCTTTTCCAAATCTTTCTTGGTCAGTGCTAAAATAAACTTGAAGGACCCTATTTTATCAGAACTATTTTTAAATTGGTTATTATTTGTTGCTGTTGAAGAGGGACCAAGTGAACTAACATAATGATGCTGTCCGATAAAGCTTAATGAGATTCCCCCTCAGGAAACTGTACATTTTGTTATAAGGGAAGGATTACCTGAAGGTAGGATTTTCAGGCAACAGAGGTTGATTCAGGAGCAGTGCCTTCCCATGTGTATTAAAATTAAAGCACATAGACAAATGCCTAGTCATCCTGCAAATATTGAATACAACTAGCCCTAGATAAAAGTCATGACGTTTTGCCAAAAGAAAGTTTGTATCTTATAATTCTGTATCCCTTATTTGTAACCTACATATCATCAGTTGTGATCATAGAACAAAGTCTGGACTAAACGTTGCTAATGATACAGTTTCATTTTGCATCTTTATTTTTTGGGCACGTTTAGCAAGCATTTACTGAAGAATATGTTATGTGTCAAACAGTAACCTTGATATTAGGGACACAATATTAAGTCACACATGTCCTGCTCTCATGGAGCTCAGAATTCAGCAATGTAGCAAGAAAGACAGTCCTATACACAACTACCTCATTTCGTTAATTCTAAAACACACCTTTCATTTATACTCTGAAGTCGAGATGCTTCATAAAATTGATGCCCCCAGACTTTAATGTGAGCCATTTCTCTTTCTTTCTGGTTTAGAAAGTAGTGGGACAAATTATTATCAATGACATCTTAGATATGAGAAATATAAAGACTCTAATTACTATGATGTAAATGCTACATAGATCTTATTAAAGAACAAGGGAGGAAATGAAAGAAAACAACATTGAACTTCATAAAGAAGTTGATTCAAAGGGAGTATTGATAAAGTTTCCAAAGGATTTCACCAGGTAGGAAGGAGGAAGGCTGGGGAGACTTTCAGGGCATAGGGAATAGGAAGAACATTTTAATCTTAACACAGTGAGTCATCCAGTGTGCTGGCTTATAGAGGTCCTTGGAAGCATGCCGTTAAGATGAAACTGGAAGGGTAAGTTGTGATCCGAGAGTAAAAACCTTTAAATGGCTTTAACTGTAGATCTCTAAGCATTAGTATGGTATCATTTATCTGGTTTATTTGCTTTGCTTTATCTAGTTTATTTCCTTTCTTCCTGTCTCAATGACAGTGAGCTTGTACTAATTTTCCTGACTACCTGTCAGTTTTAACTAGCTTCAAGGAGGCTTGTAGAAGCATTAGCAGTACTCAAAGTTGGCTTGTAAGGCAGGTATCGATTTGGTTCTTTTTTTTTTTTTTTTTTTTTTGCGGTACGCAGGCCTCTCACTGTTGCGGAGCACAGGCTCCGGACACGCAGGCTCAGCAGCCATGGCTCACGGGCCTAGCCGCTCCATGGCATGTGGGATCTTCCCGGACCAGGGCACGAACCCGTGTCCCCTGCATCGGCAGGCGGACTCTCAACCACTGCACCACCAGAGAAGCCCTCAATTTGATTCTTAGCTAGGTGATTCTTAACCTCAAATAACAAGAAATACACAAAGGTGGAGAAGTACAGTGATTTTTTTTTTAAGTGACACTGTGGAGATGGGGTTTAAAAGCCTTCCATTCTTTTCTATCTGTAAATTATCTATCCATTAACTGGTTTGTCAGCATAGAGTGTTAAATTTTTCTTTGGGGACTTATGTGTGTATGTTCCCCCTTTCCTATCCCTAGGAGAAGATGATGATCATTGTTAATATTTTTGCAAGAGAGGAACACATTTGATAGTGATTAACTTATTAGGTTAACTTTTCTTTGTTGTTGTTGTTATTCATTTAGTGTTCTACAAGTTTTGAATTTACAGCAAGTCAGGATTGACTTGGTTCTTAAAGTCACTTCTCTGGCACCTCTGCAAAGCCAGGATTATTTCTTTGTCTCAGAAATATAAGAAGTGCACGGTATGTGTTAGGCCAACATGCTCCAGGGAGCTAGCTATAAAGGTAAAGTGAATCTGGATCCAATCCTCAGACCCAGCCTGGGCTGCAGAGGGCAGGGACATGCTGTTCACTGCGGATTAGTGAGGGCAGCCACTGGGCGGAAAGAGAGGGGCCCCACTTAGCCACACTCCAAGACTGTGAGTTATGTTAACATGTATTCTTTCTGAACCCTGTCTGTCCTCCCACCAGTGACTGTCATGCCAGGTATTAGGCTATTACTCTTCAGCTCCAAACCCACATTTCTACATGCAGCTTCCTGATGCTGGACCAGGACTCTGCAAACATAGTTTTGCTTTGACATCTGGCTTCCCATCAGGCTCAGCCGAAAGGGGACAATGGAGGGAATCTGCAAGGCTGCAGTAGAGAGAAAGGACTTAGTTATTTGTTATTTACTTCCTGTTTGCTTGTAGTTCGTGTCACTGTCACCCCAGAAATACTTCTTTATCCCACCAACAGCAGTTTTTCCATAGCAGCAGGTGACTGCCAAGAGGTCTGGGTCTCAGTCCCACGAGGATGCTCTTCTAAATTTTTAGGCTTTGTACTATTCTAAGGTCATCCCTTTATTCTCCAGTGCTGGTACCTGTTTCCTGATAATTTAGAGGGTTTTTGTTTTGTTTCTCATCTGTTTCTTACTTAGCAATTTTATGCCAAGTTAATTCTTTTTGATATTAAATTTTCTATCTTAGAATCTTTTTAAATCATTGGTGTGGCTTCTGCCACGTGACTGGACCCTGACTAGTCCTGTCTCAATGATCTGCATCTAGTTCCTATGTCACAGCGCTCCAGTTTGTTTTGCATCAAGTCTAGGATTTTTACTTTTATCAGAAACGTAACTAAGTAGGTTGGAAGTACACATCCACACATGTCCTCTTCTCGTTACTTATGAAGAGTTTAAAGGCGGCAACTAAAGTGGGCATCAGCCCAGCCTTTTCCTTCTGGGCAGTTTCACAATTATTTTGGTTTTCTTCGCTCAGAAAGAATGCCTTGTTTGGCATTCTTACATTATCCACAATATTGTTTGAGACTTTCCTGTGGTATAGCTCAGAATGAGTTTGCATTAATATCCTAATATCTAAATTGCCTACTAGATTTATGCTTCTATTTCAATTTAGCTCCGTATAATGGATATACCTGCCAACAGTTTATAGGCAACACAAAATGTCAGAAATCAAAATTATAGGTAAGCTAAAAAAACATGATTAACAAATAATGTTGCCCTAAATAATAGCTGTTCAACAAAAATATTACATGTGAAGAATTACCCTTCTTTCTAAATCAGAAGCAAATATTGTATAGGAGACATTTAAAATTTCCAAATGTTCTAAAATTTCTTCATTCATGTATTATTGCAGCCACATACTTGCATAAAGTGTCTGTTATGTTCTTGGTGTTGCCCCAAGTCCTGGAAAGGTTTTAAAGAATGAATGAAGAAATGTGCCAAATGGGTGAGTGAGGCATGTGAAATGTTCCGAATTGCCTGGATGGGACAAGTATTTGAGTAAGGGGGTGTCACCGTTCTCAGCATGTGGGAAAAGACAGAAGGAGGGTTGCAAGTTGGGTCACAAAAGGTCTGTAGAAAGGGACAAGAAATGGACATTCAAAGAGGGGAAACAACGTGTACGAAAGTGTGGGGACATGGAAAAGGTGACAAACTGCATATTATTAAAGCAGAAGGTATAAGATTGAAGGTGTAGACTAGTGGGGGCAGGAGTTAAGGATAGAGAAGGAACCCTTGACAAGACGTGGGAGAGCTTTATGTCATCTCGCTTAGTAACTTGTGCTTTGTCCTTTAGGTGTAGGGACCCACTGAAGAGACTGCCACGAGGAGACATGCATCTTAGAGAGGCACTACAGTTGCACTCTGGAGAATATCTTGAGGTAAGATACTGCAGAAATAAACTAATTAGGACACCATCTCCATAAGCCTTTGGGAAATCAACAGCCATCTCACTGATAACGTAAGCTTCCTCCTTTCCTTCGTTTCATCTGTATCCTTTTATATTTTGTTCTAAATAAGTGAGCTGGAGATTTTTGGACTGACAAGTGCAGGGGCTGTGATTCATGCATCGTTGCATGCCCAGTACCTAATATGATGCTCGCCACAGAGTAGGTCCTCAATAAATGCTGCCTAATGAATGAGTGAAAGGACCTGAATTAAGGCAGAAGCAGGGAAGGTAAAGAGAGAAGGGTGGATTGGGGGGGCTTTTACCAATTACCAGAAGAATTGCTTGGTCGTGGAGTGTGAGGAAAAGGAAATAAACAGAATAACTCTGGAGTTTTGGGACAAGCTTGGTAATTGGACTAATGGTAATGGTATATAGAGACTAAAAAGAATAGGTAGGACTTCCCTGGTGGCGCAGTGGTTGGGAGTCCGCCTGCCGATGCGGGGGACGCAGGTTCGTGCCCCGGTCCGGGAAGATCCCACATGCCGCGGAGTGGCTGGGCCCGTGAGCCATGGCCGCTGGGCCTGCGCGTCCGGAGCCTGTGCTTCGCAGAGGGAGGGGCCACAGCAGTGAGAGGCCCGCGTACCGCAAAAACAAAACAAAAACAAAAACAAAAAAGAATAGGCAAAGAACGGGACTGGTGAGGTTTAGAAGAAAATAGTCTCACGTTAAATACTCGAGCATTTGTTATGCCCTTTAGCCATGCATACAGGTCTTAGGCTGATGAGGAGGAGTTTACCCTGAAAATAAAGCCAGGTTCACTCCCTGCTTCACTCCACACAAGGGAAAATGTAATGAGACCCTTCCTGAGGTTTAGACCTAAGCCAACCTTGCCTCATAAAATTTTGGTGCCTAATATTTGTCTATCAAACTGTCACTGGATTCTTGATAAATAATATTCTGAGATGTTGTTTATCATCTTTTTCTTCTCTTTGATTATTTGGGATATCAGTCATCTCTGCTAAAACCTCAACCAGCTCTGGAGTTTTACAAAATTTCCCTTTTCAAGAATATATAATGGAGAAAAGAGAGTCTCTTCAATAAGTGGTGCTGGGAAAACTGAACA
The DNA here is from genome assembly GCF_949774975.1 of Lagenorhynchus albirostris. Taxonomy (NCBI): domain Eukaryota; kingdom Metazoa; phylum Chordata; class Mammalia; order Artiodactyla; family Delphinidae; genus Lagenorhynchus; species Lagenorhynchus albirostris. The sequence goes on along the minus strand of NC_083107.1, from coordinate 48,843,931 downwards.
GTTACATGTAAAAGAATGAAATTAGAACACTCTCTCACACCGTACACAAAAATAAACTTGAAACAAATCAAAGACCTAAATTTAAGGCCAGACATTATAAACTCTTAGAGGAAAACACAGGCCAAACACCCCTTGACATAAATCGCAGCAATATCTTTTCTGATCCACCTCCCAGAGTAATGAAAATTAAAACAAAAATAAACAAATGGAACCCAATTAAACTTCAAAGCTTCTCCACAGCAAAGGAAACCATAAACAAAATGAAAAGACAACCCACAGAAGGGGAGAAAATATTTGCAAATGAAGCAACTGACAAGGGATTAATCTCTAAAATATACAAACAGCTCATGCAGCTCCATGTCAAAAAAACAAACAACCCAATAAAAAATGGGCAGAAGGTCTAAATAGGTCTAAAGAAGACATACAAATGGCCAAAGAGCACATGAAAAGATGCTCAACATCACTAATTATCAGAGAAATGCAAATCAAAACTACAATGAAGTATCACTTCATACTGGTCAGAATGGCCATCATCAAAAAGTCTACAAACAATAAATGCTGGAGAGGGTGTGGAGAAAAGGAAACCCTCCTACACTGTTGGTGGGGATGTAAATTGGTACAACCACTACGGAGAACAGTATGCAGTTTCCTTAAAAAACTAAACATAGAACTACCATATGATCCAGCAATCCGACCCCTGGGCATATATCCAGAGAAAACCATAATTCAAGAAAATACGTGCACCCCAATGTTCACTGCAGCACCATTTACAATAGCCAAGACATGGAAGCAACCTAAATGTCCATCGACAGATGAGTGGATAAAGATGTGGTACATATATATATAATGGAATATTACTCAGCCATAAAAAAGAATGAAATAATGCCATTTGCAGCAACACGGATGGACCTAGAGATGACCATACTAAGTGAAGTAAGTCAGACAAATACAAATATCATATGATATCATTCATATGTGGAATCTAATTTTTTTAAAAAAATATATACAAATGAAGTTATTTACAAAACAGACTTACAGATATCGAAAACAAACATGGTTACCAAAGGGGAAATGTGGGGGGAGGGATAAATTAGGAGCATGGTTACCAAAGGGGAAATGTGGGGGGAGGGATAAATTAGGAGCTTTAAATTAGGATAAATTAGGGATAAATTAGGGATAAATTAGGAACATACACACACTACTATATGTAAGATAGATAACCAACAAGGACCTACTGTGTAGCACAGGGAACTCTACTCAATATTCTGTGATAACCTATATGAGAAAAGAATCTAAAAAAAAGAATATGTGTATATGTATAACTGAATCACGTTGCTGTACACCTGAAACTAACACAACATTATAAATCAACTATACTGCAATAAAATTAAAATATAAAAAATATTTGCCTTCTCAATTTCCTCATAAACATACTTGCTGCCACTTCTTACATTTAAGAACTGAGAGTAATTCTTAACTAACTTTTCACATCTCAGCTGCAGAGTATTTTCTGTGCTCTGAGATTTTACTGCTGCTGGGGGAGAACAAATACCAGTTACTTTAAAACAAAGAGTAAAAGACAGGACAACCGTCCCCAGATGCATTAGGTTTCAAGATTACACAAATTTGAAGTTCAAATATTTAGTTTCTAAAAATGAATCTATTTATTAACATAAAAGCATAATTAAAATACCTAGGTTTCTGAATCTAAATTACCAGTTGGAACAAAATTTATAAAAATAATGCATCTCAAAAAAAAAATAATGCATCTCAATTAAATAAACTAAATTATAATGAATTCAACCCTGTTAGAGTAGAAATGCTTAAAGTGTAAACCAAAGAAACTATACTGTATATCTTTAAATCTCTTCCAGTTCTAACTTGTTTTTTTGTTTTTAATAATCTTGGCACTGTCAGTTACTGGTTCAAACTTCAGCTACAAAACACAGCAGAAACTAACTCCTAAGTATGGCAGTTTCTGCCATAGTAAGTATAATAACATGTTTCCTCTGGCTAATATGGATAATAAATGTTCCATTTCATCCAAAATTCAGTTCCCCACTCAATTTTGGAGGTTTTCCTCCTCTGACTGACTTGCCATATCAGGTATATTAATTTCTCTGAATATTACTTCTTCTCAATGTTAGTGTTCTCTAACCTTTTAATCATTTTTTAATGGCTTTCTATCATTTAATATCAAAGATGTACTTTGTCATATATCTTCTCTGACTGTTTTCAGTCTCAGGGAAGACTCACTGTTATAAAATGGCCCATCCTCCAACAACAAATTTCTTTAAAATTCATTCTAACTCATACAAGCATTAATTTAAAATCTGTATTTTAATAAATTATAAAACATAAATAAAAATAGCTACACCATGTTAATAAAACCCCTTACCCTGTAGCATTATGTACTTTACACAGCGACCTCCCTCTTTGCCCCGATTTGTTTTTCTCACTCAACCAAAGACACGAGGAGAGAGGACCATGCCGGAATTTTTCAACTCAGGAAGTGATTTCAAAAATCTCATGCACTCGGAAGATAAGTGTTGATGCTAGAGAGCTGAGGAGAATGTGACTGACACTGATGGGAATATAAACACTTAATATACAAGATTCCCCTGTACCATGCTGGTAGTCCCACCCTTAGATCTGGTTACAGGCTCTGGTGACTTGGGCCCTATGCTTTAGGGGACCTACATGTTGTAAATACACGCTCACAAAAATGTGCTAGAGATACATAGGGCCATGTATCACTTAGAACTTGGTGCTCAAATCTGCCATAGCACAATCTATAATTCCAAACATTAATTCTTATAACTAACACTGTTCAGGAAAACAAAAAAGGCAACTCATTCAAATGCCATAAAGGTTTACGGGTCACGCTGCTGCCGACTTGGAGCGTAGAAGTGCTTAGGTTAAGAAGAAACATCAAACGAATTAACCTCTTAAGTACCTCCTCTCAGATTGCACAAATGTAATAGATTTTTTGCTTAACCAAGTACTATTTCCCAGCATTGCCAAGCATCCTTTTTCTTGCATCATTTTGGGGTTTTCCAACTGGTGGTTCTGAATATTCTTGTAGAGTACTATTCCTAACAGTTACAAGGGAGGCTGAGAACCATTTCTCAATATGAAATAAATCATATACTCAAATATGTATATATGTGGGATAGAAGGAACAAGCATAAGCCTAATACTGATTTCTTCCATTGTCAATTACATGAGCACTGAACACTAGAATTGAAAATCTCGTTATTTGTGTTTAAAAGTGAATAAGGTTTAATTGCTACTTCAAAAAGTTAAAGACAAAATCCCATTCTTACTGATATAATTTGATTAAAATTGCTTATAACAATTATTTTAATAAAAATTTTTAATACCATAGAAGAAGAAACCCTCAAAACCCTGAAAACAATTTTACTTTTTCAATCTTTTACTTTACACTACTGCTGTAAACATATTTAAACTTTTGAATACATCTTATTTTTTTATCCTTTGTATTACTAGTGTTATTAGAACATAAATTATGTGAAAATCCTGATTTTAACAACAAAATCAATCATTTTGTTGAAATTAAAGATAAATTTACTAAAATAAAGATGTACTAATTTATTAATTTTTTTTTAACTCACCCAAGCGTTGCCATCCCAAAACACCCAGACATGTCCCAATGGTAATTAAGTTCATCACTTTTAATATTTTAATGCCAAATTATAGGCATTCGAATAAGCATAACTTTACTCCTTTTTAAATATCTTGTCATTTTGAAGCTTTTCTGTTGTTGTCATTGAGGTAGCAGTATAAGATCTGTTTTATTTAACAGATTGCTTTGTAGCTTTTAAATATTCGGACTTACGTTTTGCTGGCCTCTGTTGGTACTCCTGCCTGGGCTCCAGGAAAGTTTGAGAGGAGCTCACATGCCATGCCATTGTCTGATGAAGACCTGTAGAACTTCCCCAGTCTGGGACCTGGGGACACAGAATGAGGTAATCTCTTAGGGCTAAGCTTGGTCATTCTGCTTGGATGTCAAAAACACAGAATTTTAGAAATGGGGGAGACTTCAGTGATCATCTAACCCTTCTCTTCATGGGTGAGATCATTGAGACCAAGGATAGTCACGTGACTTTCTTGAGCCCAAACCTGGTTCTGGAAAAGGAGGCAAACCTTCCTCCAATGCATCACCTTATATTCTCTGAAGGCCTATCTAGGAGACGTTTCTTCACAGATGTTTTGATCCTCTTAATAATACTAATTTAACCATGGAATCATAGCCAGTTAGCTATGGAAAAGAGGGGGAAAGGAAAGAAGGGAGGAAGGGAGGGAAAGATGGAAGCAAAAGAGGAAAACAGAGTAGAGCAGAGCCACTAAATAAATACCTTCACATTTTGGAAATGTGACATGGTCTTGCTACAGGGTAAAAAGAAAAAAAAAAGAAAGAAAGAAAGAAACAACCTCCCCAGGACCCTCAGTGACATTGAGTCAATGTTCAGAGATAGAACATTAATTTAGCAGCAGCTTAGATGCTTTGCCTTCATTTCCATCTGCATGTTGCAGATTTATTTTTTTAATACAACACAGAAAAAAAGTGCAACTTCTGAAGCAAATTGAGATCTTGCAATCCAAAGCAAATCATGTTACTTACACGTCAACCAATCTGAAACTGTCCTTCAGAAAATTAGAAATAACATACTTTCATTTTTAAAAAGAAAATATTTACTTGTACATTAGGTATTTATGGAGTTACTGTGAGATATTATGCCTTCCATCTCCCTCACTCCCGCTGTCAAATTGACATGAATTTCTTTCCTTAAGTCATCAAAAGATTGAATGTAAATAAATGGAGAGGAAAGCAGCCAAGATCTGAATCTCAGCCTTAAATGCTACCGGACCCCAGCTTCCAACCTGTTATGATTAGTAGTGGTACAGAAAACAGCCTGTCATAAAAACTCTTCCCTTCCTCCTTAATGATGCTGTGAATTCCTTCATAATAAACAAAATCAAGCCCCAAATGCAAATATACTAAGATAATCATGTTAAGTGCTTGCTTAAAAATAAGGGTGGTCTCTTATTTGCTATAAGGCAGGGTTTCAACTCCTCAGAATATCTATCTTGGGTCTGAAATTTCTGATCCAAACCTAACTTTCTGGCCTCTGTTCCAGCCATTTGACCTACAAACCCTAACTCTCTGCCACACACCTAGTCATCATTACACCAAAAGGAAGATTTCACCCACTGTACCTCTGCCCATGCTGTTTCATTATCCCAAAGGACCCTCCTGAGTGGAATGCATGTGGCAAAATCCTTTAAGCTTCAGACCTGTTTTCTGTAGCTTTCCACGACTCTTAAGGTACAAATTCCTTCTTCATCTGTAATTTCCTGACTCTATACAATTCTGTCTTGCAGCATTTATGTTGAATTTTAACTGTGTATGGATCTCCCTTCCCTGCTAGACTTTGAGTTCCTGAGGGATAGAGTAGGACAATGCTTTATTCATTTTTGTGTTCCCAGCAACTAGTAGGGCACCTGCCACATGTAGACCCAATAAATGTTTGTGAAATTGAATCAACTCTTCCAGGGGGCCTACTCGCTTCATATTACACCAAGGTAGGCATTACTAATATAACTCTTTCCTGAGGGCAGAGTGTTTTGGGTTTGTTTCTCTTTTAGGGGAGAGTGTAGAGAATGCTTGAGGGAACCCAGGGTGAGGAAAATATACAACATATTTTATGACACTTTCTCTCAATATATATTTCAAGTTTTAGCGTGTAATTAATTATACAATGCAGAGGAAAACATCTTTTTTTTTATTTCGATGTTGCTGTAGCACTTGGCCAGCAGAGGGAGAAAATACAATGTGAAATACAAGCAGTAATGTTTAGCTCTCTGCTTTACAAATGATGTAATTTCATATTTTTAAAAAAATTCAGAGTATATATGACTTTGATCCAAGAATAGGTTAGTTGCCCGGATAATCTCTACTAACTCCCCCAGTTTAAAGCCTTACCCTTATTTTTCTCTAGGTTTAAAGAACACAGCAGCGTATTTTAGTTGAGAGTCAGTAAGCTCTCATCTGAAATTAATGGAAAATTATGCCTTTCGGAGAGAGCTTCAATTTCCAGACACTCACTCCTTCTCGCACTGCACGCTAATGAAATGAACTAGAATATTTAGGCACTAGGTGTTCTGTTGCATGAGTTTGAGGGCAGTTAGCCAAGATCTGATGGTGTAAGGTGGAATTCCTCCCCTACAGCAAGAGACATGCTTAGAAGATGAACTGTTGGGGGGCGGGGGGGAGGTGTGGGTAGTGTATGATTGCCCCTGGTGTGCCAGGAATGAAACATACATATACATTTTCCAAACGGTCAAATTAATATTATGTGTGCCTAATGAAAGCATAATATGTAAAATGCATATTAGCAAAATAGGTAAAGTGAGGATGATTATTCACATCAAAACCTGATTCTTTCAGTAAAATACAATTCATAGCTCTCATTAGTTCATGTCAAATAAAATTAGATCTTTGAAACAATAAGATGCATAAAGTTTTCACACCCATTGCAAACATCGACTGTTTAGGTAATACAGCTTATAATGAAAACAAACAAAGCTGAGTGGATATCAGCATCAGTTACAGATAGTTTGCGATAAGTATAATGGACCATCCTCCTTCCTGAAATAGTAGAGACTGTAGCATCATCTTCTTCATACTCTCTCTGGCCATATCCTTTTTTGCTTGGCTTCTCCTCCTGCCTTTGCCATGAACCTACTTCTGTTCTTAAATTAACCATTTCAGTGAATATCAACGCTATCCAGCCAACTAGCCGAACCCCAAATTTAGACTTCGTCCATAACACCTTCTTTTCCTTTACTCCCACATCCACATATTCAGGAAGTACTATTGATTTCTTACCACCTCCTATGTTTCAAACTGATACAGTCCTCACAAATACCATTGCCACTGATTTAGCTCAAACCACATCCATTCCTTCCCTCTGTCAGTTCATCACGTCATCTTACTACAGTCCCGCTTTCCTAGAACGATATTCTACACTGTATCTAGATGATTAAAAATTTTTTTGAGATAATTATGGATTCACATGTAATTATAAGAAATAATACAAAGAGGTCCTGTGTATACTTTATTCAATTTCTCCCAGTGGTAACATCTCCCAACGTAACTCCCATAGTACAATATTTCAACCAGAATATTGGCAGTATGTTTCTATCACCACAATACTTCCTCCCGTTACTCTTTAATAACCACACCAACTTCCCTTTTCCTTGCCATATCCCTAATCTGTTTCTATAATTTTGTCATTTCAAGAATATTATGTAAATTGAATCATATAGGAATCTTTTGGGATTATTTTTAATTCTGCATAATTCTATGGATTGTTGGGTATATTAATAGTATGTTCCTTTTGTTGTCAAGTAGTATTCCATGGTATGGAGGTGCTACAATCATTTCGTCACCTGCTGAAAGGCATCTGGGTAGTTTCCAGTTAGTGGTTACTGTCAGTAAAACTGCCGTAAAAATGTATGTATAGGTTTTTGTGTGAGCCTAAGTTTTTATATTTCTGGAATAAATGTTCAGGAGTGCAATTGCTGTGTCATATAGTAAGTGCTTGTTTACTTTCAGAGAAAATGCCAATCTTTTCCAGAATGGCTCTGCCATTCTACATTCCCACCAGCAATGTGTAAGCGATACAGTTTCTTTGCATCCTCACCAGCATTTAATGTTGTCATTTTTTTTTTTACATCTTTATTGGAGTATAATTGCTTTACAATGGTGTGTTAGTTTCTGCTTTATAACAAAGTGAATCAGTTATACATATACATATGTTCCCATATTTTTATTTTAGTCATTTTGATAGATATTAGTGATAGCGCATTGTGGTTTTCATTTGCATTTCCCTAATGGCTGATGATGTTGAACATCTATTCATGTGCTTATTTGCCATCTGTATTTTCTCTTCAGTGAAATGTCTCTTCATTTGTTTTGCCCATATTCCAATTAGACTATTCATCTACTGTTGACTCTATATATTCTAGATACTAGTCCTTTTTTGGGTATGAGGTTTACAAGTACATTTTCCCACTCTGTATCTTGCCTTTTCATTTTTCTAACAGGGTCTTTTACAGAGCAAAACTTTAAAATTTTGATGAAATCTGACTTATCAATTTTTCCTTTTATGGAACATGTTTGTGGTAGAACTCTAAGAATTTCTGCCTACTTTTTGATCACAAAGATTTTCTGATAAATATACAACATAAAGCTATACAGTTATGTCCATGACCCATTCTGAGTTAATTTTTGTATAAGGTGTGGGACTCAGGTCAAGGTTCATTTTTTTTTATTATAGATGTCTAATTGCTCCAATATCATTTCTTGAAAATGGTATTTTTCCTCCATTGAATTGCATGTGCATTTTTGTCAAAAACCGCTTGTGTGTATTTGTATGAATCTATTTGTGGGTTATCTAGTTCAGTGCACTGATCCCCGTGTCTAACCCTTAGCCAATGCTACACAATCTTGATTATTGTAGCCATATAAGAAGTTTGGCATTTTCTTAAAAACAGTGGCCATTAATAGGACTAGAAGGATGACATGGAGTGAGCTGAAGGAAAGTGCAAAAAGTTTGGCCCTATGAAAGCAAGTGAGACCAAACGATATGACTTGAGGACATGGAGATAGAAGGATGTGAATGACAAGTCCAGATGGAGGAGTCTATAAAAAGGGCAGCTCCGAGTAGCAGACTTCAGGAGCCAACCACAAGGATAGAGAGGGTTTAGGGTAGAGATATCCTGTGAGAGAGTCCATAGGACTGTCACTCACTTAAATTCCAGGCTTTTTTACCTAGACCACTCACTTTAAGTAAACACAGTCCCTATACTAGGGTGCACTGGGACATACAAAAAGTTGTCTTGAGCACAGAACCTTGGTCTCAAACATGAGTCCAGACAATTACCATTCACTGGAACTCTCTTCTGACTGGCCTGATTCTCTAGCCTGTTTTTAGCTTCTAGTATATACCTCCAGCCACTGCTTACCTACTCCTTATCCATCCTCTGTACCACTTCCTTATTTCCCCACCTTTTGTAACAGAATCTCAATAAATATTAGCTACTGTTATCATCAATGTCTTTCTCAACACACACACACACACACACACACAATCCTTTGGTCTACGTATACAAATTTTAAATTTTATGTAAGAGACCCTTCTGTCTCAGAAGGTCTGAGATTGACAGATTGACTAATCCACCACTTCTTGCATGATTTCTCACTTGGAAGAAGGGGACGAATCCAACCACATTCAAAGATAAAAATGTCAATCTGGATTCAAGGATAAACATGATATGTCCAAACATAAAATAATTTTAGATGTCTGGTTACCAAGAAAATTAAAAGAAATAGCTCAGTTTGGGACTGACAGTGGACATTTAAGCTGGTTGAGCAAAGATTGGCAATGACCAAGGTGAAAACGTGTATTCCCTTGTACTTGGGACAAAGACAAAGGTGAAAAGATTAATATTTCAGTTACCCACAACCCATTTTTACACCTTTTGCCATATCTATTGCCACTTGCTATATTGTTTGCTTTTTCCTTTAAATCGACTCACTCTCTAACTTAAATTTATTCATAAAGTAATTTTATATTACTCCCATCAATGAAATTCCAGTAATTTCTCATAAGTGTCTAACCATTTGAATTGTAAATGTTCGTTTCTGTATGTCTTAAAATTATCTTCCGTAATAGTAGGGGTTCCCATATCAAAAATAGCACGTGAGGGCTTCCCTGGTGGCGCAGTGGTTGAGAGTCCGCCTGCCAATGCAGGGGACACAGGTTCGTGCGCCGGTTTGGGAAGATCCCACATGCCGCGGAGCGGCTGGGCCCGTGAGCCATGGCCGCTGAGCCTGCGCGTCCGGAGCCTGTGCTCCGCAATGGGAGAGGCCACAACACTGAGAGGCCCGCGTACCGCAAAAAAAAAAAAAAAATAGCATGTGAGGCTTCCCTGGTGGCACAGTAGTGAAGAATCCACCTGCCAATGCAGGGGACACAGGTTCGAGCCCTGGTCTGGGAAGATCCCACATGCCGCAGAGCAACTAAGCCCGTGCACCACAACTACTGAGCCTGCACTCTAGAGCCCGCAAGCCACAACTACGGAGTCCGTGTGCCGCAACTACTGAAGCCCACGCGCCTACAGCCCATGCTCTGCAACAAGAGAAGCCACTGCAATGAGAGGCCAGCGTGCCGCAACAAAGAGTAGCCCCAGCTCGCCGCAACTAGACAAAAACTCACCCGCAGCAACGAAGACGCAACGCAGCCAAAAATAAGATAAAATAAAATAAATAAATTTTTTAAAAATAGCATGTGTATCACACAGTGATCTGCCTCCACTTTACAACTAGCTAACTGATTAATGACAGACTAAGTACTGGGAATTATCATACCTATACTGTGTATGATTTGTCCCAGTGGGTCGCCTTGCCATGCAGAAAAATACTTTATGTAACTTGAAATAACTCATTCTCTGACCTAAACTGTACAGAAAAGATAATTCCACAACATGTTTTTATGAGCTGCCCTGAAGACTGAGTTTGCCACGTAACAATGTTGATATCACTTAATCTAGAATATTATCATGACCTATATTTCTGTAATACAGTGTTTATCTTGCTCCTATATTTTAATATAAATAGCAGGGGGAGGGTGACAAAAGATGAGGGTGACAAAGAATCAATAAATACTATATGGGAACAGTGACATTTAACATGACAAATTTAACTTGACTGAGGCTGAAACAATATGGCACTGGCTGTTTCAGGATAGTGAACGAAGCATTACAAGGACTAAACTAAGGTTAGGGGGTGCAGGTACAGAGAAAGAAAGTTAAAGTCTTAGAAATGGAGGAGGGAAAGAAGGCCATGTCTGAGATCTTACAAGACATTATAGGACATGTTAGAGATTTTGGTCACTGTTCTCAGGACAAGAGAAACAGACCGGCTTTTAACTCAACCAGAAAACTTAATTATAGTACTGCCTGGTGATAAACCAGTTGTTTTCAAATCAGATCCCAATGACCAATTATTCTATCTATAAATACTTTCCATCACCCATTCAAAAGGAAAACCTCTTTAAAATATTGATGTCTGTCTACATCAGTAACTGTGGCTATGTTATATATGTTTATTTCTGAGCTCTTGAATGTACATTCAAATCAGAATTTGAAAAACGTCCTAAATGAACATTTTGAGCAACAGGTGTTTTAGACTAGCTTACCCTTATGGACATCCTCTGAGACACATAAATAGCCTATATTTAAAGAACCAGTTGGTTTGAAGATTCTTTAAGGTCCTGTTTGGCCTGAGTATTCTTAAATGTTGTTCCTGACTTGGGGGGTAGAGAATGAAAATGTTTATTTAGCTGTGTGGTGTTGTGTGACAGCCCAGTTCATTTTCAACTTCTGATTGAAATGATTACAATATGAAGCTAATATTTAGCAAGTAAGCATCTTTCCTTCCATCACTCTACTTGGCCACATATTTCCCACTCTCAGTGCTCGATACACTTGTGAATCCTTAGGAAGTCTAGAGTGAGTTGACATGGGATCTATCAGGCAACTTTGAAAAGTTAGCTAATCTAAAATATTCTTAGGAACACTTGTCTATGGTACTTGCCAGCAACTTTTCAGAGGCCTAATATAGATTCAGTATTTCAGAATCCTTCAAGTATTGTTCTCACTTCAGCTAAAGCCAGGTAGATTTTTGATAAATGGCTAGCAGGCATTTTGGGAGGATAATAATCAGGTAACAAAAGTAAACCAAAAGTTGCTATCCAAACTCCTCAGAAAGAAAAAAGAGAAGCTAGAATTTGATTTCATACAGGTCAAAGTCTCCAAAGGAATGTCCTGAAAAATTCTGCATTGTCTATTTTTCTGCTTCCAGTGACATTACTGCTTTTTATAACGTGCTATTTCATCCCAGCTTATATTTGAGTGGAACTGGAATCAGCATAAAGAGATAACAAAGGTGAAAATGTAGCATGTCTTTCTTCTTTCCTTTTGTATAACAGGGAGCTACTCTTTAGCCCTTTCTCCAATCTGAGAAAAATATAGGTCCTAGACATTTCAAAGGTTAGGAATTTAATGGACGGGAGATAAATATATTTTGGAGCTTCTGCAGCTGGATATTACCCTGTGGGTGATCTCATAAGTCTGTGCATTGATAACAGATACTTAGAAGTATGAAATCAAGCTTGCCTGGAATATCTGTTCACACTTGTCATTAGGAAGAGGGTTACCTCCCAGACTCTTAGATGGCAGTGCACCCCTCCCCACCATAATATCTGAATAGCCTAAGTAATTCCTAAAAAATAGCAATACAATTCAAAGGGAGCAGGGTCAGGGTTATGCAGAGTAAATGCACCGCAAACCACACTATTTGTACTTAGAGTATTAAAACTTCCTTGTAGATAGAGCAATGTGTAATATATACCTTCTGTCATCAGAACTTCATTCATATTCATGCATTCATATGTCTCTTCTCAAAATATATCTAAGTTGATCATCTCACACGAGTCTTATGATTTTTTTAAGGTCCCCACATTCAGACAAGCCCAAATCATAAAAGGAGAGTCTGATGAGAAGTTAAAATTCCCTAGGAATTTTTATTAATTTAATTTCACAGGAAACCAAAAGCCTGTAATTGACTTTCAAATCTGCTTGGGGACATGGCCCTCAAAGTCTCAAGATAATGCCTTGCTGGAAATCTGTGGCTACTATTATAGGTCACGAGCTAAACCTTTAAAGCCCATAATAAAGCACCTCAACTGTGGGGTAGATAAACTAAACCTGATAGACTGCAGGGCAAAGTTACATTCTAGCATTCCTTGGAGCAACATGTCCACTGTGCGCTCTCTTTGTGCTCACTGGGACCTAAATAGAATGGCTCAAATGGCTGGATATGTCTGGGACAGCTCTCCTGAGGTAATATATCTCTGGGGTTTTGCTCCTGGCTGTGGTTTGGGTTCCTTGATTCTTCTCCACCTTGCAGCCCCTGAGGCTAAAACAACTTCTTCTTTCACTTGCCTGGTACCTGGGATGAGATGATTACAATAGCTGATTCTGGCCAGGTTCTTTTATCCTGTCCTTTTGGCCTCCCCAAGTCGTTAACTTTGGCTTCTTCACAGAATGGCGGTCTCAGAGTAACTTCCTACAAAGCAGCTGGTTTCCCCCAGAGTGACTGGACTAAGGCTGGGCAGAAGCTTCTGTGCCTCAGAAATATGAGAACACTACTTCGGCTGCATTAGATTGGTCAAGTAAGTCACCCAGATCGAAGGAGAGGGGAATTGGACTCCACCTTACAACGGAGAGATTTGCAAAGAATTTGCAGCATCTTTAATATAATAGCTCATAAATAAAAAGACATTCACAATGAGGAGACATATACATTTAATTCTCTTCCTCTCTTATGTACTTTGGAAAAGGCACTCAATTTTTCTATGCTTCTGTTTTTTTCAGCTGCAAAGTGCTAAGGATGATTCCTGCCCCTTTCTACCTACCAGAAATAGAGACAAACTACAAAAGGTGAAAAATACGGCAGTGCATTAAGCTATTTAAAGAAAAATATTTTATATAAAAAATAGCCTAGGAGTTAATATCATTACCTTTGAAGTAGGACAGAACTAAATTTAACATAACTCTGCCACTTATTCTTATAAGGCCATAGACAAAGTACCCAATATCACTGAGCCTTAGTTTCCTCACTTCTAAAATAGGGAAGGATATATAAGTCAAATCATTCTGCTGTATACCTTAAATTTATACAGTGCTGTATGTCAATTATGTCTCAATAAAACAAGAAGGAAAATAAAACAGGAAAGGATGACAGAGCGAACCGCATAGTATATAACACTTAGCATGCTTAACACAATTCCCATTACACAACAAACACACAATAGATGAGAGCATATAAGTAGTATATGTTCTTCCTACCAAATGTGAATTCACGAGGTGAATGTTTGATAGAGATTTTAGGATCAACCTTAGATAAACTGATAACGACCAGACTCTATTCAATATCCTGGAGATGTCACTTTTGCAGAGGCAATGTGCTAGAAGGGATTTTTTTTTTCCTTCTCTTTATTTTTCCAATCACACTTCATGTTACTGAGGGCTGCCAGTAGGGAGGCACAATGTAATTAAAAGATTGATCTTCTGGAAACAATGCTTAATAACAGGCATCAAACAGTGAGAGTAATTCTGCATTTTCAAACATTGTCCTCAAGTTAATTTAACCTGAACTGTTTGTGAACCACCTAGAAAGTCTGGGATCAATACATCCAGGCTGAAATCAATGGACCAGACAGGAGAGGTGAGAAGCTCCAGTCGGCTAGTTCATTCAGATCAGTGGAGCCTCGTGAAAGAAGCACTTGGTGGAATATCCATTTTATATGCTAACAGCTCAGATACTCAGGGCAGTTTTTTGTACTTTGCCTGTTCCCTAAAGGAAAAATCAATCTTTAGGCATATATGTATGTATATGTGCTTGTGGATATACAAAAAAAACATTTTGTATATTAAAAAGTCAAAAAAGGAAAGCGGTTCTGAGAAACTTCTTCCTTCTTATACTTCAAAACCCACCCTCTGAACCAACCAACAAACAGAAAAGAAATAGACCTTGAATAACCATCTACTACACTTGTTCTCAAACTTTCTTCACCTAAGGATCCCTGGGACGTCACATTTTCATTACTATCATGTTGATGTGTTTATCTTATAACTTTTACCTGTGCTTCTTGACCAGCTCTTCCATACATTTGATTTGCTTCCAACACAGTTTCTCTTTTTTGCTGTCAGTCTCTAATAGTTGACTATTTTTCGGCAGAAACTATTTCAGCTCAACACAGAGAACCAAGCATGAGCAAAGCCTGCCACAAAATGCTATTCATTATATTTGCTTTTGTATCGCAATATTATCTAGCCTCTTAGGTATTTACTCTCCTCTTCCTCAACGAAAATTTGCCCTAAACACACAGTTAGATTTACTTTTAGACTACTGATTGTTACCTATAACACAAACATCAGTAGGTCAAAGGAATGGAAAAAAAAAAAAACAAAAAAACAGAGGTCAAAAGAATTTCCTGAGTGTTCATATGATTCAGTTTCAGGAAATGTGAAAATTTTCACTTCTGAAAATCATTCAAGCCCATAATAGCCTGTGTAGAAATCAAGCAAAAAACACCTAACCCAAAGGTTTCAGTGACTTTTGCTAGGTCATCCAAATTTGTGTGAAAATAAATAGTACTGTATGCAATACTTTAGTTTCAAAAATAGCACAATCTGTGCTTCCTGAACACTTTAAAAAAAAAATCTTGATCATGGGAGTGGGTGTGAGTTTCTTTCATGCTCATTTTGCATCCAGATAGATCTCAGCAGAGTATAAGCATTTATTTTTCATGTGGGATATATCATATACATCAGAACATATCTAGTCTACCCAGTAATTTATTCCATGGAAATGTATATATGTCATCTTAACTTCCAACCAGCAGCTCAGAAATGTGTGAGGAATCTGAGAGCCAAGCTTAGAGGTTGGGACCAGAGAGCAACTTCATAGAATGATCTTACAGAAGCTCACCATTTGCAAGTACAGCCACAAAGAAGGCTACCGGAAAAATAGTTAAATTTCACTTTTCTGATTTACATATTGGGAAACAAAAACAAATTAGGTTTTCGACTGTTACATTTTTGATTAAGAATAAAATATACAAGAGAAAACTGTCTAGGGACAGAATGAACCCTTCTTCGAGAAATGAAATGGGATATTGAGTAATTATACAATTTCACAATAACAATTTAACTACTGAGAATATTAAAATTAATGTTTATTAAATATCTACTTCATTGAACCTAGCAGACCATATGAGAAACACAGGGCACACACTCTAAAACTTCCCAAAATAAGCATCAGCAAACAAAACACACAAGATGATTGTTATATGGTTAAAGGGTTCTATTAACTTGGTATTTCCCACTATCTTTCACTTTGTCCCTGTGTAATATCCTAAATGCTTGTCACCTTATTATTCACAAAAGATGATAAAATCTAAACCAAATGAATGATTTTGACTATTTTGGACAAAGTGTGAGAAGTCAAAAACTAAGTGGAAAAGGTTCTCATTTTCTAAGGTAAAATTCTCAAAACTACTAATTTGTATTGCTGTTATGGTACAAAATGTTTCATATTTTGTAACTGTGAGTATGCCTGACTTTAAAGGAATCTAGTATATGAAAAGCTGGGTAGTTATTAGTGTCACAAAACAATTTCCTATAAGATGCCTCTAAATAGCATATCCTCTTAATGCATTTAAAATTGCATTACCTCTATAAAATTTAATTCACAAACAGTATCCCAAAAAAGTATTAAAAAGGTATAACTATTTTTAAAAATTATATTTATTTTTAAAAGTATATCTATTTTCTCAATAATACTTTACATGTGTAGAACTCATTACAGCCTAATTATTTGAAACTAATTTCACTTTGTATATTTGATACTTATAAAAACCCTTAAATTTGTCTGGGAAATTATTATTTGTTACCCATTTCAAAGGGAATCCAGGCGCAGACAAGTAGATTTGCCCAAAGTCAGTCAGTCAGTAAAAGCCAGAGCCAGTGCCACAAACCAGGTCTTCTACGTTTAGAATTTTGCTTCCTTCTATCTGTCACAATAATACAAACCTCAAAATTTCACAAGGCCCTCTTTCTAGTAATAACACTTTTCTACTCCACCCATGATATTCCAACCAAATCATTATTTTTAAGGTGCCATTAAAAAAAGTTAAAACTAAGTCAAGAGCCGAGGTGTTTATTTCATCACGTTAGTATGGTCCAAGTTTTAAGCGTTCATAGTGTTTTCTTGTTCCCC
Organism: Lagenorhynchus albirostris; assembly: GCF_949774975.1. Taxonomy (NCBI): domain Eukaryota; kingdom Metazoa; phylum Chordata; class Mammalia; order Artiodactyla; family Delphinidae; genus Lagenorhynchus; species Lagenorhynchus albirostris. The sequence continues at coordinate 48,826,995 of NC_083107.1, read as the reverse complement.
TCCATTGTCTCTTCTTTCAGATGTCACATTTCAACCTGGGTTACACACCTCCCTACTGGACTTCCATCCTGGAATACTAAGTCAAGTAACAGCATTTAGCTACCTGTTTGATTCTGGAGAATTAAAGAAATTTTATATTTGGCTCTCTGGATTCTCGGTCCACTTCGCCCATTTGAATGACTAACGTTCATTTCATTCCAGACAAGGTATGTGAATCACACTTCTACTCTTTACCAAAGTACAATGTGTGATTTTTCTGACAAGTGTAGGGAGAAAAGCTGCCTATGATTTTCCAATCACTTTTTGGGAAGGGAATGATCTATCTCAACAGCCTTAATATAGCACTTTGTACTTTAAAAGACATTACAAATACATTATTCCATTTGATCCTCAGAAAAACCCTCTGAGATAGGCTGGACACTTTAAAGACAAAAGAAATAGGCTCAAAGAGATTTTCTAACAAAGGTGGTTAGTTAGTGGCGAAATTACATCTCCCGGTGCTTAGAGTGTGTTCTTTCCGCCACAGTGAAGGCTTAGCTGAAACAGTTGAAAGGAAAATTTTGTAAGACTTCCACACATCAGTTTTTAAAGTTTGTTGGTTTCTTATTACTTAAGAATATTTTTTTAACTACTCACTTCAGATAAGTTAGAAAACCTTGAAAATATAAATAAGATGAAATTTACCAATAATATCAATACCTGCAGGAAAACTTTTTTTCCTGATTATGTTCTTATATATTTATATAGTTGACATCATGCCAAGATTATAGTTCAATTTCTTATTTATCATATCAATTTCTAGTTATATCAGTAACATGTTAGTGTGCTTTCAATATTTTTCAGAAATTTTAAAAGATGATAGATAATATTTTATAATCCAGATATATCATCATAACTGTTACCATATACTATGATCAATCATGCTTTTCCTAATTTTTCACATCATTGATAATAATGTAATAAACAACCTTGGAATTACATCTATGATTAAAAATTAGAATTACTATTGGTAAGATATGAATGTTTTTAATATCATTGCTACAAACTTAAATATTTTCCTAGAGATTTGTATCAATTTAACACTCTTCTAACGATGTAGATGAATACACAGTATTAAAATGTATAGTCTAATGTAATATTGCCAATTCGATCAACGTGTTAACTAGTATTGGTTTGCATTCCTTTGATTATTAGTGCCTTTTTTTTCCAGCCTTAGGAGGACATTTCTGGTTCTTTTCCCTCCATCATATTTTAAGTATACTTTTCTTCCTTAAATCTCCTATTTTTGCAGATCACTCATTCTCCCCTACTGTGTCCAGAGTTCAGTGAATTTTCAGCCTTATGCAGTTAGAAAAAACTTCCAAGAGAAGTTACCAGATCATAATTAGCCATGTAGTTCTCCAGTGTTCTCTTCTTCTTGGATGACAGTTATTTTTCCAATTTACCCCATGAAGAATCAATGCTTTAATTTCCAAGATTTTGAAGAGAATAATTCACTATCAAGAAGACTTACAAGTCAAAATGTTGACTTACTTCAATTCTATCTCTTCTTCCTCATAATTGGAGAAATTCTCACTCTTCCTGGCTAAGTCACTAGGGAAAAATAAAATTAACTGCCTAAACACTACTTTGCTTTTCAATTGTTCTAGAGCATTATTATCAATAAAAACAATGCCATATTTTATAGATCCTCTGGAACTTGCTCCTTCACTTAACGAAATACTTCATCTATATAGATGAATGCATCTGTAGTCCCTTCATTTTCACTGCTGTATAGTATTCTGTTGCATAAGAACACAAGTTATTTATTGATTCGTCTGAACATGAATACTTGAGCTCTTTTCAGTTCTCTGTCACTAATTCTAATTCTATGACCATTCTTGTATGTGTTTCCTGGTGCATATTTGCAAACATTTCCCCAGGGTAAATAAATAGTTGAATTATCAGGTTATAGCAGGTCACTCTTGAGAAGAAACATAAAACCAGCTTAAAATAATTATATTCTTATTCATAGAACTAGGTACTCACAGCTTTCTTGGTTGCTCTATTTAAGGCATGATAACAAGAAATCCTTTTTCAAAAGCCTTGGTTTAAAAAATAAAGAAAAACAATAACTAACAAGCTACCTAGGTTTAAACTAGTTCTCATTTCCTTTGGATTTTGTTTCAAAATTGCATTTCATGTCATCAGAGCCTAGCTGTAATGTATGTGTTCTGGACTATGGCATTAAAACATACCTCCAGATACCTTAGCATAGGAGAATAGGAGAAACCCACTCTGCAGTAACCAGACCATGCATGGGATTTCTGAGGCAGGGAGAGTCTTGTGGATTCATCATTGATTAAAAATATTTATTGAACATTTTCATGGTGTCAGGACTTAGACTGGGGAAGCTGAATGAAGATCAATGAAACTGGGAAAGGTGAAGATCCAGAAGGTGATACAAACACCAGGTATCAGAAAATGGAATCAAGGAAAGAAGTGAACCATTTGAGAGAGGGGTGCTCAGGGATTAATGACCAAATGAAGGCTTGAGGACAGGTGAGTTTCCAAATAGCACAGGCAGAATGGTAATACTGTTAGTCAATAGACCACCCTGGCAAAGATCTAGAGCAACTTACTATTAAGGCAAAGCAGAGAAATAAAGGGAAGCCCACTTGAAAGGCAACTTAGAGAACACGAGGTGTGTGTGTGATTGTAAAAAAATCATGTGTGTGATTACAATCATGTGTGTGATTGTAAAAGAAATTGTGAATTTTGTTACACTCAGGTCTCATGAGTGTAACAAAATGGAGAAAATTTTATTGACATAAGCGTTTCAAGGAGAATACTGTATTTACTTGAAAGACCAGCAGTGATATGTTCTTAGGAGAAAAGCTCAGAGGCTAAAGGCATCAATAATGGCCAAGATTTTAGAGAAAGGAGTGAATCCAATTCTACCTAAGACCAAAAAAAACGAGAAGGAAAAAACTAAAATAAATTGAGAGAAGGACTTACGTAAGGAAGGAGGGGGAACAATGTGCAGGACTCAGTTAAAAATTCTTTCCACAACTCCTATAAACCTTCAGCAAAATTATTCTCATGGAGTGTAGACGTGAGTAGAGTTTTCAATCAAATCCAGTAAAGGGTCAAGTTTTAAATTTGGGTGGAGGCAGAGTAGAACCAAGAAAGGATGAAAACACGTGGAAGCTGGAAATGGATGTAACCAGAGAAAATAAGCACTAGGGATCTTTAATCTACCATGGGAATAACTGTGGTCTACTGCCAACTGCAGAACTGTAGGTAAATTAGTTCACTTATATCTACAAGGAGTCAGGAGCCCTTAGCTAACACCTGGTTTGCACAGGGAAACTACAAGAACCACAAAACTATATGGAAGACTGAAGTGCCAAGATTAATACAGCACCTTCAGCAAGACTGATCTTAGATTGCTCTGATGAGCCAGCTACACATAGTTTCTCACACACTTCGTGCTTGGGCACAAAAACTGCTCCAGAGCCAGAAGTTGGTTTGAGCTCATTAGGGCAGAATGGAGGGGTTCAACATGTTTAGATTAAATTTCCAGCAAGGAGTCAAATTCATCGCACATGTGAGTCTCAATGGACATGTGGAATCAGTATAGATACAAACTACTGCCTAAAAAAACACTTGGCAAAGAAATAAAACTGAGGATAATAATAATGTCTACATATGTATTATATAATATGGACATTTTGAAGGTTAGCCTCATGAGGTTTTGAAATAGTCTTCCTTTATGTTAAGTTTGTGTTAATGATTAAACCCACGATATATGAACCAGGTGAAGACATTAAAGAGAAATTGTGGAGGTATGCATGATGCAGAAATTGAAAACAACACAAAACAAACTCTGAAGAGACAGAGATGTAGAGAATGATGGGAAGTCATGGGGAGAGACCAGGTGGGAAGAGAGAGCCAAGTAGATCGCAACATCCAGTATATCCCGCCAGAGTGCAGATTTTTCATGGATTTAGTTTTGCTGCCCTTCCATATCCTAGCATGCTTTTCCTTAAGTGTTACAAATGACCTTCAATATGGCTAGTATAAAAGGTAGGCAGAAAATGAAAGGTAGTACCTAGCTTAAAATCATATTCTGTTTGATCAGAAGATTTTTTTAATCAGCAGAAATCTTTCCATTCCATTGTAAGAAAAAAAAATTAAGTCCATCTTCTGTCCTTTATGTAGTGTTTTTCATTACTAACTGGCTGTTTCTTTTCCCTTCTCCTTCCTCCCTTTGTATCTCGATCGCCTTGTTGTCCTGCTTTGTTTTCAGTCTGATGCTGGGGTATGTGAGTCTCCACTGACTTTAACAGGGGTATCCCTAAAGGTTCTAGCTTTGGACTTATCTCTTTCACACTATACTTTCTCTTGAGAACAGCAGAGCATCAAGGTTAAGAACACATAATTTAGAGCAAGTTTGCCTGAGTTCAAATCCCGACTCTGCCATGTAGAGAGAAGTATGACCTTTGGAAAGTACTAATTCTCAATCTGGCCCACAGTTTATAAAATGGTGACAATAAAAATGCCTTCCTCTCAAGGTTGTTGTAAACATAAATGATGTAAAGTATAACAAGTGCTTAGAACAATGCCTGGCACACAGGCCTATTAACCCATTGGCATTAATATGATGATGCTTGGAAAAATTATATCCCCTCCTGTGTCTTCACCTTCTTGCCATCAAGAGAATGACCTTTGAGTCTTTTTCTCCTCCGATTCTTCATCTGTAACCTCACCCCTGCACTGCTACATTTCTGTTGGATGTTGCCACTGGATTATTCTGCCAACACCTCCACCTAACATGCCCCAAACTCAAATCTTCATATTTTTTTCTCAGATTATTTCTCTTACTCTGTTCTGAGTTTTTAAAATGATATCACAGTCTTTCCATTCATTCAACCTCAAAACTTCTTGGTCAACTTTAAATTGCTTATTCTTCAACTTTCACATCTCTTCTGTCTCTAAGTTCTAGTTATCCTTTTCAGATATGCCCTTCATGTGTCTCTATTTTTTTTTCCATTTCCTCTTCACTGCCTGAGTTCAGACACTCATAACTACTGATTTGAATTACCACCATAGCCTGCGAACTGTCTCCCTAACCCTATCCTCTCATCCCCTCAACAAAACTTCTACATGAACAGCAAATCATCGTGTTAAAACCCTATCTTCCCTAATTACTCCCTTGTTCAAATGGAGTTAAACTTACCACTATTTTAAGAGTACTTTAAAGATCATTAGGTGGGTTGTCAAGATGCTTTATGATCTGCCCACAAGGCAAGTTTTCACATTTGTCTTCCACGACAATCCAAGCTTTCTCTGCTCCAGTCACGTCCATAGCTCAGAGCTCTCAAACCACGCCTAGTTTTCTCACCACCACGTTTTTTGCTGACTAGAAAATATCTCTTCCTTTTCTTAGTTTATCAAAGTGTTTCTCAAGGGCTTCCCTGGTGGCACAGTGATTGAGAGTCCGTCTGCCGATGCAGGGGACGCGGGTTCGTGCCCTGGTCCGGGAGGATCCCGCGTGCCGCGGAGCGGCTGGGCCCGTGGGTCATGACCGCTGGGCCTGCGCGTCCGGAGCCTGTGCTCTGCGGTGGGAGAGGCCACGGCAGTGAGAGGCCCGCATACCACAGAAAAAAAAAAGTGTTTCTCAACATTCAAGACCCAGTCCAATTTCCATTTCTGCATAAAGCTTCTCTGATTGCTGCTTCTGCTTCATTTGATTCAGAATTTCTTTCCTCTCTCCAACACTAGCGCTGCCTTCGAATTGATAAAAACTTCCATACCATATACCTGAGAGCAACTACTGTGTAGACTGGTCTGGATAACTTAGGAATATTATTTATATTACCTATAATATCCCTATAATGTAAGAATGATTGTCTCAATTTATATATATATGTAAGAATGGTTGTCTCAATTTATATATATGGAGTTTGAAGATGTGAGTTTAAACAAGTTGCCCAAACATGTCCTAGTAACAGGCAGAAACAAAGAGACAGGGCAAATACGTGTCTCTTAAATCAGTGCTCATTTCATCATCATTTATTTCAGTGTTCTTTGAAGCATCACCTTGAAGTGTGACTAAAATGGAAATTCCTAATCATAGGACTACCAGGGAAGGGATAAGAAATCTGCATCTTTAATAATTTCCCCAGGTGATTTTCATGCATTGGCAATTTTCAAAAACACTGCCATAGTTCATAGAATCTCTCTTTCATTACCTTAGTTATTCTATATACTAAATTCAGTGATGAACTATTTTCTTGAGGACAAGAATCATGTCTTACTTCCCTCTGTATCTGCCACAGTTCATAGCACAGTGCCTTGCACATAATATATACTCAATAAATTTTAGTTGAATTATTGCCAACTTCTGTGTTTCATCACAGCAAAAATTACTATGAATTTGTTAACAGTCAGTAATGTATATTCTTATGTGGCAAGCTGTGGGAAAGATTTTTGAAGCTTTGATTTAATATATACATACAAACATTAATATATGTATGTTAATTGTAGAACATTTGGAAGAACATAAAAAATAGAAAAATAAAAAAATCACCTAGGACAATGTCTTTTGTCATATTTATGTATTTCTTTAGGTATTCCTTCTATGTATATTTCAGATATGTTAGGAAAATTAGATACATATGTATATTTGTGTATTTGTCTACAAAAGTAAAAATAATTTTTTTCAATTTTATTTTGATGCAAGATCTGGTATCACTAATATTTAAGTGTAACTATCTGTATAGTGATCTTTTCTTTGAAAATCATCTCCAGCTTCAAGTGGGGCTTCCAAACTAATATAAGTACTCTGGCCCTCTTTCAAGAAGAATCACAGAAGTTCAACAGTGGAGCCAAACTCATCTGTTTGACTTCTAGTAAGCTTTCACCATTGTGTTGAGATTTTTCCTTGGTGATAATAGGAAGTTCTGCACAACACAACATCTATTACAAGGGTTTCTTTCATGTAAACAAAATGCAATACACTGCCCAATTAATAAGAAAAAATGCTTCATGAGGGTTTTCAATAGGGGAAGAAAATTGCAACTTTGCACCCTGAGGGTCTGTATATTCTTGAGGCTCTTTGTTTCCAGCTGATGTCAGCAATACTGACATGTACACACTGCTATATTTTAAATGGATAACCAACAAGCACCAACTGTATAGCACAGGGAACTCTGCTTAATATTCTGTAACAGCCTAACTTGGAAAAGAATTTGAAAAAGAATAGATACATGTATATGTATAACTGAGTCACTTTGTTGTACACCTGAAACTAACACAACATTGTTAATCAGCTATACTTGAATATAAAATAAGAAGTTTAAAAAAAATACTGATTCCAGAGGGATAGGTAATGTGGTTTACATTTGAAACTTTAACTCAAGAATGAAATTTAGGGGTTGGGATGGGATGGCAGAGTAGGAAGATCCTGGGCTTGCCTCCTCCCAGGCAGACACCAAAATTACAACTACATATAGAGAAACTATCTCTGAGAATGACCTGAAGACCAGCAGAAAAGCTTTTCCACAACTAAAGAAAAAAAAGGAAAAATGTTCCTTAAAATATAGGAGGCAAAGAGATGCAGTCTGGCTAGGACCCACCCTGGCATGGTGACCTACACCTGGAAAGGATATCATAGCTTCAAAGGCTCCCCCTGAGGACCAACAACTCCAAAACCCAAATCAGTCTCCCCAGCCCAGGAGAGCTGCTCTGGGAAGATGAAACCCCATAACATCTGGCTTTGAAAACCAGGAGAGCCAGAGTTTTGTAGGAAAATGAGACTTTGCTCTTAAAGGACTCATGCAAAAACTCACTCACTCTGAGTCCCAGTGCAGAGACAGCAGCCTGAAAAAAACCTGGGGCATATATGAAAGAAATTCATTGACTTATTTTAGAGTGTGTGCCTAAGGGGCAGGGATCCCTTGGAACTTTCTCTGGGTACAGAAAGGGGGCTAGTGGGCACCAGATTTTTTTGGTTTGATTGTTTTGTTTTGTCTGTTTATGGCTTACACTCTACCTAACTGGTACAGCACTAGCAAGAGCCATTTCTGACCCTCCCCCTCTAACCTAATAGCACCACTTACCCAGCCCCAGGTTTACCTGTGGACCCAGTACAGCTGATGCTCCTCCAAAGTGGTTCCCCTTTTTTCCAGACCCAGTAGGCACCCTTGGCTGGCACCAAAGCCCATCCAAAGCACCACTCCACCCCACCAGTCCCAGCAGACTCCCACAGCTGGCCCCAGAGCATCTCCAAAGTGGTCCCCTGCCTTGCCAGACCCAGCAGACAACATCCTCTGCCAGCACTGGCATCTCCTCAAAGCAACTCCTACCCTGGGGTCTGGCCTGCACAGCAGATGGCCCACAAAAGTTGAACCAGGCCAGCCCTGAACACTAGCATGCCCACAGCAATCATGGCCCAATCAACACATGAAGACATACACAGCCAACACTAGGGATACCCCTGAGCACCTGGCCAGGGAGACAACACTACTGGGTCCCACAGGACACCTTCTACACAAAGCCACTCCTTCAAGACTGGAAGACATACCTGATCTACTACATACATAGAAACAAAAGCAGAGTTAGGCAAAATAAGGAAACAAAGGAATATGTTCCAAGTGAAGCGACAAGAGAAAAATTCAGGAAAAGAACTAAATGAAACAGAGATAAGCAATCTCCCAGAGAAGAGGTTCAAATTAGTGGTTATAAAGATACTCAGTGAATTCAGGAGAAGATTGGAAGAACACAGTGAAAACTTCAACAAAAAGATGGAAAACATAAAAAAGAATCAATCAGGGCTTAAGAATAAAATAATGAAATAAAAAACACTAGAGGGAGCCAACATAGATTAGATGATGCAGAAGAAACGATCACCTATCTGGAAGACAAGCTAGTGGAAATCACCCCAAAATAGCAAAGAACAAAAAAGAAACGAAAACAAAAAAATGAGGATAGTTTATGGCAGCGGTCCCCAACTTTTCTGGCAGCAGGGACAAGTTTTGTGGAAGACAGTTTTTCCACGGATGGGGGTAGGGATTGTTCCAGTGGTAATGAGAGCAATAGGGGGACTGTTCAGGTGGTAATGTGCGTAATGGTTCAGGAAGTAATGCGAGTGATGTTCAGACAGTAATGCAAGCAATGGGGAGAGGCAAATGAAACTTCGTTCGCTGGCCTGCTGCTCACCTCCTGCTGTGTGGCCTGGTTCCTAACAGGCCATGGACCAATACCAGTCCACAGCCTGGGGGTTGGGGACTGCTGGTTTATGGACCTCTGGAAAAACATCAAACATACTAAAATTATCATTACAGGGAGTTCCAGAAGGAGAAGAGAGAGAGAAAAGATTAGAAAATCTATTTGAAGAAATAATGACTGAAAACTTATTAACCAGGCAAAGGAAACAGACATCCAAGTCCAGAAAGTACAGAGAGTATCAAACAAGATAACTCAAGGAGACCTACACCAAGACACATTATAATTAAAATGTTAAAAGTTAAAGATAAAGAGAGAATCTTTATCCTTTCCTCTGTTGATGGGAATTTCATGTCCTGGCTATTGTAAATAGTGCTGCAATGAACATTGGGGTGTATGTATATTTTTGAATTATGGTTTTCTCTGGATATATGCCCAGGAGTAGGATTGCTGGATCATACGGTAGATGTATTTTTAGTTTATTAAGGAACCTCCATACTGTTCTCCATAGTGGCTGTACCAGTTTACACTCCCACCAACAGTGTAGGAGGGTTCCCTTTTCTGCACACCCGCTCCAGCACTTATCGTTTGTAGACTTTTTAATGACAGCCATTCTGACCAGTATGAGGTGATACCTCATTGTAGTTTTGATCTGTATTTCTCTAATAATTAGTGAAGTTGAGCATCTTTTCATGTGATTTTTGGCCATCTGTATATCTTCTTCGGAGAAATGTCTATTTAGATCTTCCACCCATTTTTCATTGGGATGTGGTACATATACACAATGGAATATCACTCAGCCATTAAAAAGAACAAAATAATGCCATTTGCAGCACCATGAATGGACCTAGAGATTGTCATACTGAGTGAAGTCAGACAGAGAAAGACTAAAATCATATGATATTGCTTATATGTGGAATCTAAAAAAAAAGTGTAGAAATGAACTTATCTACAGAACAGAAATAGAGTTACAGATGTAGAAAATAAACTTATGGTTACCAGGGGGTAAGGGGGGGGAGGGATAAATTGGATGATTGGGATTGACATATACACACTACTATACATAAAATAGATAACTAATAAAGACCTACTGTAGAGCACAGGGAACACTACTCAATACTTTGTAATGGCCTATATGGGAAAGGAATCAAAAAAAGAGGAGATATATGCATAACAGATTCACTTTGTTGTACACCTGAAACTAACACAACATTGTAAATCAACTATACTCCAATAAAAACTTTTTTTAAAAGAGAATCTTTTTTTTTTTTTTTTTTGCTGTACGTGGGCCTCTCACTGTCGTGGCCTCTCCCGTTGTGGAGCACAGGGTCCAGACGCGCAGGTTCAGTGGCCATGGCTCACGGGTCTAGCTGCTCTGCAGCATGTGGAATCTTCCCAGACCAGGGCATGAACCCGTATCCCCTGCATCAGCAGGCGGACTCTCAACCACTGCGCCACCAGGGAATCCCAAAAGAGAGAGAATCTTAAAAGCAGCAGGGAAAAACAACTAGTTACATATAGAGGTGCCCCCACAATGCTATCAGCTGAATTTTCAGCAGAAATTTTAGACACCAGAAGGGAGTAGAACAATATATTCAAAGAACTGAAGGGAAAATACTTTCAACCAATACACTATCCAGCAAGTTTATCATTCAGAACTGAAGGAGAGAGAGTTTCCTAGATAAGAAAAAGGTAAAGGTGTTCATCACTACTAAACTGACATTACAAAAAATGTTATAGGGACTCCCTTAAACAAAACAGAAAAGCCCATAACTAGAAATATGGAAATTGTGAAAGAAAAGGTCTCAACAGTAAAGGGAAAAACATGGTAAAAGTAGTGAGTGGATCAAGCACCTTTATATCTAGTATGAAGATTAAAAGACAAAACCAGTAAAATCATATATATCTACATAATCAGTTAAGGGATACACAAAATAAAAAGATGTAAAAGATGATGTCAAACACATATTTGGGGGAGATAAAAACGTAGTGTTTTTAGAACATGCTCAAACTTAAGTGACAATCAGCTTAAAACAGACTTCTATACACATAGGTTGTTATATAAGAATCTCACAGTAAATACAAATGAAAAAACTGATAATTGATACATGAAAAAAAGAAAAACAAACATTGAAAAATTCATCAAACCATGAGGGAAGAGAGCAAGAGAAGAAGGAAGGAATAAAGAAGAAAAACAAAAATGAACAAAAAACAACAAAATGGCAAAGACTACATGCCTATCAAGTATTACTTTAATGCAAATATAAATGGGCTAAGGCCACAATCAAAAGACACAGGGTGGAAAAACAGATTAAAAAAAATCCATCTGCATGCTTCCTCAAAAGACTCACTTCATATCTAAAGACACACACAGGCTGAAAAGGAAGGGATGGAAAGAATATTCCATGCAAATTGAAACAAAAAGAAAGCTGGGGTAGTAATACTTATATCAGATAAAACAGACTTTAAAACAAAGATAACAAAAAACAAAGGACATTATATAATGATAAAGGGATCAATCCAAAAAGAAGATATAACACTTATAAATATATATGCACCCAACACTGGAGCACATAAATACATAAACCAAATATTGACAAACAAAGGGAGAAATTGACAGTAATGCAATAATAGTAGGAAACATTAACACCCCACTGAGGTAAATGGACAGATCATCCAGACAGAAAACAAATAAGAAGCACTAGCCTTAAATGACATGTTCGATCACTTGGATTTAATAGATCTGTACAGAACACTTCATCCAAAAACAGCAGAATAACATTCTTTTCAAGCGCACATGGGACATTCTCCAGGATAAATCACATGTTAGGCCACAAAACAAACTCAAAAAACTTAATAAGAATGAAATCATACCAAGCATCTTTTCTAACCACAATGGTATGAGACTAGAAATCAACTACAAGAAAAAAACACAAACATGTGGAGTCTAAACAACATACTACTAAACCCAAAGGATCAATGAGGAAATCAAAGAGAAAATTAAAAAATACCATGGACAGGGCTTCCCTGGTGGCACAGTGGTCTATATTGGGTCTATTTTGGGTCTATATTTGTCAAAGCTATTGGTCTGTAATTTTCTTTTTTCTTGTGGTGTCTTTGTCTGGTTTTGGTATCAAGGTAATGGTGGTCTCATAGAACAAATTTGGGAGCTTTCCTTCTTCAAATTTTTTGGAATAGTTTGAGAAGGTTAGGTACTAGTTCTTTTTTATACTTTTGGTAGAATTCCCCTATGAAGCTGTCTGGTCCTGGACTTTTGTTTGCTGGGAGTTTTTTAAATTACAAATTCAATTTCACTATTAGTAATCTATGTGTTCAAATTGCCTGTTTCTTATTGATTCAGTCTTGGCAGGTTGTACATCTCTAGAAATTTGTCCATCCAATATATATAAACAGCTCATACAACTCAGTATCAAAAAAAGCAATTACCCAATGAAAAAATGAACAGAAAACCTGAATGGACATTTTTCTGAAGAAGGCTAACAGGCACATGAAAAGAGCCTCAACATCACTAATTATTAGAGAAAGGCAAATCAAAACAATGAGTTATCACCTCACACCTGTCAGAATGGCTATCATCAAAAAGAACAAAATAACAAATGCTGGAGAGTATGTGGAGAAAAGGAAACCAATGTACAGTGTTGGTGAGAATGTAAATTGCTGGGGCCACTATGGAAAACATTATGGAGATTCCTCAAAAAATTAATAATAGAACTATCATATAATCCAGCAATTCCACTCCTGGGTGTATACCCAGGAAATACAAAAACACTAATTTGAAAATATACAACCACCCCAATATTCCTAGCAGCACTATTTACAATAACCAAATATGGAAGCAACCCAAGTGTCCATCAACTGATGAATGTATAAAGAAGATATGGTATATATATGCTGTAAAAAAGAAAAAAAATTCTACCATTTGCAACAATGTGGATGGACCTAGGGAATATTATGCTTAGTAAAATAATTCAAAGACAACTACAGTGTGATATCACTTATATGTGGAATCTAAAAAATAATGCAAAGGAATGTATATAGCACAACAGAAATAGGAAATAGACTCACAGATATAGAAAATAAACTAGTGGCTACCAGAGGGGAGGGGGAAAGGAGGAGGGGAAAATTAGGGATATGAGATTAAGAGATACAAACTACTATTTATAAAATAGATGTGACAAAAATATATTTTATAGCACAGGAAATTATAGCCATTACTTGCAAGAACATTTAATGGAGTATAATCTATAAAAATACTGAAACATTATGCTGTACACCTGAAACTAATATAATATTGTAAATCAACTATACTTAAATAAAAATTAATTTTTAAAAAGTTACTTATTGTATGATTCCATTTCTAGAAAATATTCAGAATGGCCACATCCATAGAGACAGAAGCAGATCAGTGGTTGCTACAGGCTAGAGGGAGGGGGAAATGCTTCATTGGTCCTGGCTTTTCTTTGGGGGTGATGAAAATGTTTTGTTATACAGAGATAGCAATTACACAATATTGCAAATGTGCTAAACACCACCAAATTGTTCACTTTAAAATGGTTAATTTTATGTTATGTGAATTTTCACCTCAATAATTTAAAAAAATTATTTTAAAAAAGATAATATAGATCTCCAAAGATAATCCCTGGACAGAAATACACCAAGCACAACTGTGGTTTGCTGTACCATTGTGAAAACAGGGAAATTAAGTTAAACTAAATTTACATACTAAATGAAATTTGTTTCTTTTCTCAAATCTTGTCCCAGAATTCTGACAATATTTTTCAAACTTCAAGCAGGAATATGAAAGATTTTGTGTGTGTGAGAAATCTAACTAGCTCTAGAAAAAAGACCTAAAGATATGCAGGATGCCCACACAAAACTGTACAGCCAGATCATCCTACAGCAAAATCCTCAGCTGACTCCACTCTCACGCAAGTAACTTATAATAAAATTTTTAGGGCCCTAAAATATGAGCATATTTATTTACCTAACATATGGGAAAAGACTTTGACATGAAAAAAACAGGAACCAAATCACAGAAAAAAGGAAAAAAGCAACTTGAAGAGATATAGACCATGGAGGGAATGAAAGATAACACAAAATATCTCCTAAAAGGTAAGATACTGTAATGATTAATAAAGTTATATTTTTTAAAATAGTGAAATATACAGAGCTTTGGAAACAAACAAAATGCCATGACAGGCTAGATGAAATTCTCAACAGAAGTGTTAGACAATAAAATGGAGTAAAATTCCAAGTAAATAGATAAAATTTTAAAGTAGAATATATAATAGGAAAGATAAATTATCCGCAAAGTAGGAATTTAAGACAGAAGTGAGAAAATGGAGGGAAATAACCAAAGACCTAATTTTAAATATATGTACTTCAGAATTACATTTTCTTTTCTCTTGCATGCACATTCCAAGCAGGCTTTATTTCCCATTATTCTATCAAAGCATTTCATGTAGAAGTCACTCATCATCTCCAAATTGCTATATTCAATGGCCAATTCTCTGTCCCCATTTTTCTGAATTTTACACCATCTGACACAGTTGCTTACTTCCCCCATCATAAAATTCTTTGATCATTTGATGTCTAGGAAACCACTCTCTAGGTTCCTCTAACACCTCACTTTACGCCTCCACCTTAAGTCTGTTTTGCTAATGCTATACTCTCTGTACTACACTTGGGCTGCTCCTTGAACCTCTTCTCTATTGACACACTTGATTGTTTTATTCAATCTCTTGGATTTAAATACCATTACTATACTGATGATTTGGAAATGTTCAGCTTTAATCCAGAACTCTTCCACAAGTTACATCCTCCTATATCTAATTAGCTATTCAACCTCCCCACTTAGATATCAGAGAAATTTCAAACTTATATGTTCTAAAACTGAATTTATAATGTTCAACAATTTATATTGTTCCATCTCCTAGCTTCCCTATCTCAGTAAATGGAAGTAGCATTCTTTTAGTTACTTCAGCCAAAATTCTTGCTGTTATTTCATCCATTTTCTCTCACATTTAAGACCCAACCCATTGACACTTCACATTAGAGCTCCCTTAAGAATACATCCAGGCGCTTCCCTGGTGGCGCAGTGGTTGAGGGTCCGCTTGCCGATGCAGGGGACACGGGTTCGTGCCCCGGTCTGGGAAGATCCCACGTGCCGTGGAGCGGCTGGGCCCGTGAGCCATGGCCGCTGAGCCTGCGCGTTCGGAGCCTGTGCTCCGCAACGGGAGAGGCCACAACAGTGAGATGCCCGCGTACCGCAAAAAAAAAAAAAGAATACATCCAGAATCTAACCATTTATCTTCTCTTCCACCTCTACCCTTGTGATTAAAGTTGCAATCTTTCACCTGGATTATTCATTAACCTCCTGTCTTGCCTCATTCCTAGCATTCTTGTCATTCTACAGTATATCCTCTACAAAGAAATCTAGAAAACCTTTAAAACATGTAAGCCAGACCATACAATTCCTGTGTTAAAAAAATCTCCACATGATTCCCGTATCACTCAGAATATAAGCCCATGACCTTATGAGGATTTACTAAACACCGCATAATCTCAGTTTCTACTGCTCTGTCCTTGGTTGAATCTACTGTATCACACCAGCTTTCTAGAAATCCCTCAAATATGTCCAGTATATTCCTCCTGGGCCTCTTTGATTTTGCTTGCTGACTTCCTTCAGAAATTTTCTTAAATGTCTTTCATATCAGGGAGGCCTTCATTGACCATCCTATTTCTTTTAAAAATTAATGATTTGTTGCTTTAAGTGATTCATACGAATAATAATTTGAGCAATGTTTAACGTATTGTACCAAGAAGAAAATATTACCCCAAATCCTATCACCCATAAAAAAATTATTAAATAATCAACTTTCTAGCTAACTGTTCTTGCAAATAAATATATATATAGGTATAGATATATAGATATAGATATATATTTAGGGCAAGAGAATGCTATTTCTGACTAAAATTATTAAATTTTAAGGAAATAATGGGAAAATAAAGTGAAACTCAACACATTGCTTAACGTGGGATAAATGTTCCTTTACCATAATAGCTACTATTTTTCAAAGTACCATAAAGATTAAAGAGATAGATTATTAAAATCATTACAAAGATAAAGTCTTTTTTTTGATATATGTTTCAAATTTAGCAGTCTTAATATAGTCCTTGCTCTGATGATATAATTCATACATTTGTTTTGCTTCCCATGTTTTATGAGTTATACTATTGATTTTATATTATCTGAAGTTTAATATTTATTTATTTATTTATTTATTTTTCGGTACGTGGGCCTCTCACTGCTGTGGCCTCTCCCGCTGTGGAGCACAGGCTTCGGATGTGCAGGCCCAGCGGCCATGGCTCACGGGCCCAGCCGCTCTGTGGCATGTCGGATATTCTCGGACTGGGTCACGAACCCGTGTCCCCCGCATCGGCAGGCAGACTCTCAACCACTGCGTCACCAGGGAAGCCCTGAAGTTTAATATTTAGATTCTATTCTATAACCATAGTTCTCATGGTGCTTCAGTTTTAATGTTTAAATACATTCAATGCTGACTATTAGCTACCAGCTTTCCATTTCTCATTTTAAAATTTTCATCTTTTAATGGGTTGGATTCCTTTTCTTGATTTGTTTTGAGAAAAGAGCATTGATGCTATATTTCCTGGGTTCTTTTATGTTTAAGGATGTTTCTCTATTGACTTTGAACTATTTCTCTGCTTAAGTATACGCTTTTCTGGATCACACTTTATTTTCCATAAGCTAACTAGATACTTCTCATTATATTCTGCCACTGAATGATGTGGTGGATTCATCTGAAGCCAACTTAATCCCTATGTTTTTTTTTCTTTCAATACTCCATAGAGGACTGAAAGATTCATTCATGATAATGAGAATGTACATTAGTGCCAGTTATTTTGTATCATTTTTTTCCTGTATTAGATGACACCTCTTCAATATTACATTCTCAACTTGTTTCGTTTTAGGGGAATCTTATATTTTATGGTACTATTTGTTCTATCCATTGGACTTTCTATTCCAGAGACACAAGCTATCCTCATGTTGCATATTTACTCCTTCTTTCATATCTGTTATATTCTCTCCAATTTGTTTATTTATTGGTTATTTTCCTCAGCATTTTTGTGATTATCTGAAATCTTTCTTATATGCTATTAATGCTTTTGCAGATCTATCTAGTCCGTTATTTCTTGCCAGTTTATCTATTAGTTTGACTTCCTTAGCTCTGCAATTTCTTCTGTAATTTCATTCTGAAGTGAGTATCTCATTTTAGTAAACTAATATTTTTACTAACTTGTTCAATATCATGGACCACTTGTGGAGCCATATCTTGCATGTCTTGGGTGTGTGTTATTCCAATTGTGTTCTTTTCCTAGATTGTAGATACTATGGGTTTTTTTCCCCTTTCTTCCCATGTAGAAACTACCAGCTGTCTCCCAATAGTCTCCCTAAGTAATAAAAGCCCAACTTTAGGCACATGGCTGCTGGACTGAAGGTTACTTTTCTAGCCCCCTTTGGAGTTAGGTATGGCTATGAGGTTATGTTCTGGCCATCCAAATGTAATTAGAAATGTCTTTAACTTATGTGAAGCATCCTTTAAGAGGTGGAATATGCCCCCTTTACTCCTTCCCTTTTCCTAACTCCTAAAATGTGGATACAAGCCTGGAACTTGAATGGCCATTTTGGAGTTGTAACTACATGTTAAAATCAGGATCTCCGATTATACTGTTGGCAGCCCTAAAAAACACTGAACATCTATCTAGAGACTCTTCTAACGCGAGAAAGAAATAATTATTAAAAACCTTGTTTAAGCTTGGAGTTTCTTTTGATTGCAGCTGAAACTAATCCTAACAAATGACCCCTCTCCACTTCTTCCTCCCTACCCCTTTCCTTATTTCCTCTCTGGTCACATCTCTGCACAATTTCATGCCAGTTTTCTTCATTTTGCTCATGCTTCACAGCTCTGTCCAGGCTTGTGCTGGCTGTCATGTTCTGTGGGAGACATTTCTGTTATTCCCTTCAGAGACCTCTTTGCTTTGCTCTCTGAGCTACAGCCTGTAAGCAGGGTTTTATGTTCTGTCTGTCCATTCCTCTGTGGCCTGAGAACTGGACCATGCGTGTGGAAGTGGGGTCATCTGAGGCAGCATGCCATCTTGGGGACAGGGAAACAGGCAGTGGCATTCAAATGCTGACTCTACCA
The DNA here is from genome assembly GCF_949774975.1 of Lagenorhynchus albirostris. Lineage (NCBI taxonomy): Eukaryota > Metazoa > Chordata > Mammalia > Artiodactyla > Delphinidae > Lagenorhynchus > Lagenorhynchus albirostris. The sequence goes on along the minus strand of NC_083107.1, from coordinate 48,808,540 downwards.
CTTGCTAGCAGTGTGGTCATGGGTAAATTATTTAACTTTGCTATACCTCAGTTTCCCCATTTTTAAAGAAGGATACAGTTAATACCTACATCACAGAGTTATGAAAACCAAATAAGAAGTAAAACAAAAGGGCTTAGAGGTTCACATGGTGCATTTAGAGAGCTGTGTTTGAGTGTAATCACCATTATGTAACTGTCATCATATATGAACTTTGATGCTTCTTCTCAGTTTTTGTTAAATGGTAAACACTGAGTATACGCCAACTAGTGCCACATTTTACTAGGGTAGGTACCCTTGATCTTTGGAGCTTTCTGTTGATCCAGTGTGGGTATCAACCTCCATCACTTTATGCCCTCCACAGAGCCTAGTCTTTTATCGAATTGTATTTGTATATTGTTCATTTATCTCACAGGCACTGAAATCTTTCTGGTCTCCTTTACTTCAAGTTCCAGTTGGGGAGCAGCCTGGAAAAGGGGAAGATAATCTCTACCTAGTAGTTCTTATTCTCAATTGCAGCAGGAGTTTTGCAATTATGTCATAAACTATGGGTAAATATTAAATTAGCTTTGAGGCTCATAACTTCCTTCTACTTACATAACATCCTACCAACTCTATATCACAGAGCTATAATCCTGACTTGTTTTTATGTCTTCTATCATAGGTCTCGAAGAACTTCTGTAAAGTCTCTCTGCATCTCAAGGTTGTTAATCTCATTTGGACACTAAGCACTGTGGAATCACAGAGGTTAAGGACAGTGTGGGAGAGAAGAAACTGAGTCCACACATCCTTATTCTAGCCCAGTGTCAATTCCCTGAAGTATCTTTCACAGGTCCTCTCTGAGGCATGCTACATTTTTTTGACAGCTGCAGAGCCTAAAACAGTGAAATAAATAGGTACAAAATAATAATACAAAAATCCTAATCACACATTGTAATATTTAACCATTTATACCCACTTGAAATCTCCCTAATTAATTGAATCTGCTAATACTCCTTTTCCACAAACAAGCTCTTTTCCTTCTTTTAGGAAAATAACTGCAGAACAACACTGATGATCCAAGAACAACTGGCACAGATTTGAAGGCACATTTGCAGTGAAGTATTTTTAAAATGTAGTTGAATTCTCTCTGCACTCTGTTTTCCTGACCCAGAAAACACAAACGCTGTTTTATTATATATTAAGCTGTCAGCTTTGACCCCATTTTATATTTGGTGGTGGGTTATTGTCATTACCGTTCCATTTATTTTTGAAGTAGGAAAGTATTTTTTATAAATTGGATATTTATGAAAATTCATCAAATAACATTTACCTTAAAAATCTAGTAAATAAAAGCCTGCAGGCTGTCTTTTACCTGCAGTGATAAACACTGGGAAGATTAAGATAAGGTGGCCTAAACTGTACCACTTTCTCTTCTCCATTAATTTCGTTCAAGCATACACAGAGAGGTGACAGATGACAGGTGAAATTGGTAGCAGAAACAGAGTTTGCCAAGCTTCTACAGTCTAGACTCTACTAACTGAGGGGAAACAATGGAAAGAAACAGAAGTGGAAATGTCTTGACTTATTGTGACAAACAAGATGGCCCGTCTGTGTCATAACATTCCTGGAAAACAAACAATGGGTATAAATTTTGCACCAATTATATGCCCAGGTTTCAGTAACTTGAAAATCCATTCCCATGATTCTCCTCTTTTGAAAAAATAAGAAATCCTATAGCCTTAAAGAAAAAACAGTGATGGGAATGGCCACTTAAAATTCTTTCCAAACTTACTCATTGCAAAAAATACTAAGAAAAAATGAGACAAAGGAAAATGCCATTACGGAAAAGAACAGAGTTGAGTATGGTTATGGATATCACACTTGAGAAATGCAGTTACAATACACTGAAAATACATTAGCTACTGTGGATTAGATACAGTAGACATTAAGTATGTAAGATATATCCCAGATGCTTTTCTTCAAATCCTAGCAGGCCTTGGTAACTTAATGCTTTCATTTTTGAAAATTCTTAACATTTTAAAGGTTGATTAAATAGACTAACTATAATTAAATATATGTATATACACACATAAATTTATGTATATATATTACATATATGTATATATATACATGTAATATATAAAGATATATATACACATATAATACATATATATGTAAATTTCTGTTTACCTCCCAAATACTTATCACAGGAAGGTAAATGAAAGGCTTTCCTTGTGGTCAAACTTGTTAAGATCTGATTTTCGTGTTCATCAAAATTATACAACATTCAGAGCCACATGACACTCAAGAAAAAAAGATAAAAATAAGAACCAGGGAACCTTCAAGATGGCAGAGGAGTAAGACGTGGAGATCACCTTTCTCCCCACAAATACATCAGAAATACATCTACACGTGGAACAACTCCTACAGAACACCTACTGAACACTGGCAGAAGACCTCAGACCTCCCCAAAGGCAAGAAACTCCCCACGTACCTGGGTAGGGCAAAAGAAAAAAGAATAAACAGAGACAAAAGAATAGGGACGGGACCTGCACCAGTGGGAGGGAGCTGTGAAGGAGGAAAGGTTTCCACACACTAGGAAGTCCCTCCACTGGTGGAGACAGTGGATGGGCAGGAGGAAGCTTCAAAACCATGGAAGAGAGTAGAGCAACAGGGGTGCAGAGGGCAAAGCGGAGAGATCCCCACACAGTGGATCGGTGCCAACCGGCACTCACCAGCCTGAGAGGCTTGTCTGCTCACCCGCTGGGGCGGGTGGGGACTGGAAGCTGAGGCTCGGGATTCGGAGGTCAGATTCCAGGGAGAGGACTGGGGTTGGCTGTTTGAACACAGCCTGAACGGGGTTAGTGCACCACGGCTAGCAGGGAGGGAGTCCAGAAAAAAGCTTGTAACTGCCTAAGAGGCAAGAGACCATTGTTTGGGGGGCGTGTGAGGAGAGGGGATTCAGAGCACCGCCTAAACAAGCTCCAGAGACAGGCACGAGCCATGGCTATCTGCGCAGACACCAGAGACGGGCCTGAGACGCTAAGGCTGCTGCTGCAGCCACCAAAAAGCCTGTGTGCAAACACAGGTAACTGTCCTCACCTCCCCTCCTGGGAGCCTGTGCAGCCCGCCATGGCCAGGGTCCGATGATCCAGGGACAACTTCCCTGGGAAAACACATGGTGTGCCTCAGGCTGTTGCAACGTCACACTGGCCTCTGCCGCCGCAGGCTCGCCCCGCATTCCTTACCCCTTCCTCCTCCTGGCCTAAGTGAACCAGAGCCCCCTAATCAGCTGCTACTTTAACCTCATCCTGTCTGGGTGGGGAAGAGATGCCCTCAGGCTACCTACACGCAGAGGCAGGGCCAAATCCAAAGCTGAACCCCGGGAGCTGTGCGAACAAAGAAGAGAAAGGGAAATTTCTCCCAGCAGCCACAGGAGCAGTGGATTAAATCTCCACAATCAACTTGATGTTCCCAGCATCTGTGGAATGCCTGAATAGACAACGAATCATCCTAATATTGAGGCGGTGGACTTTGGGAGCAACTGTAGACTCGGGGTTTGCTTTCTGCATCTAATTTGTTTCTGGTTTTATGTTCACCTTAGTTTAGTATTTAGTGCTTATTAATACTGGTAGGTTTGTTTACTGATTTAGTTGCTCTCTTTTTTTTTGGTTTATATTTTTTTTTCTCTCTTTTTGTGAGTGTGTATGTGTATGCTTCTTTGGGTGATTTTGTCTGTATAGCTTTGCTTTTACCATTTGTCCTACACTTCTGTCTGTCCATTTTTATTTCTTTTTTTTGGATGGTTTTTAGTGCTTGTTATCAATGGTGGATTCGTTTTAGGTTTGGTTGCTCTCTTCTTTCATTTTTTTCTTTTCTTTTATTACATTTTAATTTTTTTATTTTAATAATTTTATTTTACTTTTTTCTTTCTTTTTTTTTTCTCCTTTTCTTCTGATGTGTGTGGCTGACAGGGTCTCAGTGCTCCAGCCAGGGGTCAAGCATAAGCCTATGAGGTGGGAGAGCTGAGTTCAAGACATTGATGAACCAGAGACCTCCCGACTCCATGTAATATCAAATGGCAAAAGCTCTCCCAGAGATCTCCACCTCAACACTAAGAGCCAGCTCCACTCAACGACCAGCAAGCTACAGGGCTGGACACCCTATGCCAAACAACTACAAAGACAGGAAAACAACCCCACCCATTAGCACAGAGGCTGCCTAAAATCATGAAAAGTTCACAGACTCCCAAAACAGAACACCAGACACAGTCCTGCCCACCAGAAAGGCAAGATCCAGCCACAACCACGAGAACACAGGCACCCATCCCCTCCATCAGGAAGCCTACACAACCCACTGAACCAACCTTAGCCACTGGGGACAGACAACAAAAACAACAGGAACTACAAACCTGCAGCCTGCGAATAGGGGATGCCAAACACAGTAAGTTAGGCAAAATGAGAAGACAGAGAAATACACAGCAGATGAAGAAGCAAGGTAAAAACCCACCAGACCAAACAAGTGAAGAGGAAATAGGAAGCCTACCGGAAAAAGAATTCAGAGTAATGATAGTAAAGATGATCCACAACTTGGAAATAGTATGGAGAAAATACAAGAAATGTTTAACAAGGACTTAGAAAAACTAAAGAGCAAACAAACAATGATGAACAACACAATCAATGAAATTAAAAATTCTCTAGAAAGAATCAATAGCAGAATAACTGAGGCAAAAGAACACATAAGTGACCTGGAAGACAAAATAGTAGAAATAACTACCACAGTGCAGAGGAAAAAACAATGAAAAGAATTGAGGACAAACTCAGAGACCTCTGGGACAACATTAAACACACCAACATTCGAATTATAGGGGTCCAAGAAGAAGAAAAAAAGAAAGGGACTGAGAAAATATTTGAAGAGATTATAGTTGAAAACTTCCCTAATATGGGAAAGGAAATAGTCAAGTACAAGAAACGCAGAGATTCCCATACAGGATAAATCCAAGGAGAAACACGCCAAGACACATATTAATCAAACTATCAAAAATTAAATACAAAGAAAAAATATTAAAAGCAGCAAGGGAAAAACAACAAATAACATCCAAGGAAACCCCATAAGGTTAACAGCTGATCTCTCAGCAGAAACTCTGCAAGCCAGAAGGGAATGGCAGGACATATTTAAAGTGATGAAAGGGAAAAACCTACAACCAAGATAACTCTACCCAGCAAGGATCTCATTCAGATTTGACAGAGAAATTAAAACCTTTACAGAAAAAAAAAGCTAAGAAAATTCAGCACCACCAAACAAGCTTTATAACAAATGCTAAAGGAAGTTCTCTAGGTAAGAAACACAAGAGAAGGAAGAGACCTACAATAACAAACACAAAACAATTAAGAAAGTGGTAATAGGAACATACATATCGATAGCTACCTCAAATGTAAATGGATTAAATGCTCCAAACAAAACGCATAGACTGGCTAAATGGATACAAAAACAAGGCCCGTACATATGCTGTCTACAGTCCCACTTCAGACCTAGGGACACATACAGACTGAAAGTGAGGGGATGGAAAAAGATATTCCACGCAAATGGAAATCAGAAGAAAGCTGGAGTAGCAATTCGCATATATCAGACAAAGTAGACTTTAAAATAAATACTATTACAAGAGACAAAGAAGGACACTACATAATGATCAAGGGATCAATCCAAGAAGAAGATTTAACAACTGTAAATATTTATGCACCCATATATAGGAACACTCAGTACATAGGGCAAATGCTAACAGCCATAAAACTGGAAATCAAGAGTAACATAATCACAGTAGGGGACATTAACAGCCCACTTTCACCAATGGACAGATCATCCAAAATGAAAATAAATAAGGAAACACAAGCTTTAAATGATACATTAAACAAGACGGAGTTAATTGATATTTATAGAACATTCGATCCCAAAACAACAGAATACACATTATTCTCAAGTGCTCATGGAACATTCTCCAGGATAGATCATATCTTGGGTCACAAATCAAGCCTTGGTAAATTTAAGAAAACTGAAATGGCATCAACTATCCTTTCAAACCACAACGCTAGGAGACAAGATATCAATTACAGGAAAAAATTTGTAAAAATTACAAACACAGGGAGGCTAAACAATACACTACTAAATAACCAAGAGATAACTGAAGAAATCAAAGAGGAAATCAAAAACTACCTAGAAACAAATGACAATGAAAACATGATGGCCCAAAACCTATGGGATGCAGCAAAAGCAGTTCTAAGAGGGAAGTTTATAGCAATAAATTCTACCTCAATAAACAAGAAACATCTCAAATAAACAACCTAGCCATACACCTAAAGCAATTAGAGAAAGAAGAACCAAAAAACCCCAAAGTGAGCAGAAAGAAAGAAATCAAAAAGATCAGATCAGAAATAAATGAAAAAGAAATGAAGGAAACTATAGTAAAGATCAATAAAACTAAAAGCTGGTTCTTTGAGAAGATAAACAAAATTGATAAACCTTTAGCTGCACTCATCAAGAAAAAAAGGGACAAGACTCAAATCAACAAAATTAGAAATGAAAAAGGACAAGAAACAACTTACACTGCAGAAATACAAAGGATCAAGAGAGATTACTACAAGCAACTATATGCCAATAAAATTGACAACTTGGAAGAAATGAACAAATTTTTAGAAAAGCACAACCCTCCGAGACTGAACCAGGAAGAAATAGAAAATATAAACAGACAAATCACAATCACTGAAATTGAAACTCTGATTAAAAGTCTTCCAATAAACAAATACCCAGGATCAGATGGCTCCACAGGCAAATTCTATCAAACAATTAGAAAAGAGCAAACACCTATCTTTCTCAAACTCTTTCAAAATATACCAGAGGGAGGAACACCCCCAAACACATTCTATGAGGCCACCATCACCCTGATACCAGAACAAGACAAAGATGTGACAAAAAAGAAAACTACAGGGCAATTATCACTGATAAACATAGATGCAAAAATCCTCAACAAAATACTAGCAAACAGAATCCAACAGCACATTAAAAGGATCATAAACCATGATCAAGTGGGGTTTATCCCAGGAATGCAAGGATGCTTCAGTATACACAAATCACTCAATATGATACACCATATTAACAAACTGAAAAAAAGAAACCATATGTTCATCTCAATAGATGCACAAAAAGCTTTTGACAAAAGTCAACACCCATTTATGATAAAAACCCTGCAGAAAGTAGGCATAGAGGGAACTTTTCTCAACATAATAAAGGGCATATATGACAAACCCACAGCCAACATTGTCCTCAATGGTGAAAAACTGAAAGCATTTCCACTAAGATCAGGAATAAGACAAGGTTGCCCACTCTCACCACTCTTATTCAACATAGTTTTGGAAGTTTTAGCCACAGCAATCAGAGAAGAACAAGAAATAAAAGGAATCCAAATTGGAAAAGAAGAAGTAAAGCTGTCATTGTTTGCAGATGACATGATACTATACATAGAGAATCCTATAGATACTACCTGAAAACTACTAGAGTTAATCAATGAATTTGGTAAAGTAGCAGGATACAAAATTAATGCACAGAAATCTCTAGCATTCCTATACACTAATGATGAAAAATCTGAAAGTGAAATTAAGAAAACACTCCCATTTACCATTGCAAGATAAAGAATAAAATATCTAGGAATAAACCTACTTAAGGAGACAAAAGACCTGTATGCAGAAAACTATAAGACACTGATGAAAGCAATTAAAGATGATACCAACAAATGGAGAGTTATATCATGTTCTTGGATTAGAAGAATCAATAGTGTGAAAATGACTCTACTATCAAAACAATCTACAGATTCAATGCAATCCCTATCAAACTACCACTGGCATTTTTCACAGAATTAGAACAAAATATTTCAAAATTTGTATGGAAGCAAAAAAGACCCCGAATAGCCAAAGCAATCTTGAGAAAGAAAAACGGAGCTGGAGGAATCAGGTTCCCTGACTTCAGACTATACTACAAAGCTACAGTAATCAAGACAGTATAGTACTGGCACAAAAACAGAAAGATAGATCAATGGAACAGGATAGAAAGCCCAGAGATAAACCCACGCACATACGGTCACCTTATCTTTGATAAAGGAGGCGAGAATATACAATGGAGGAAAGACAGCCTCTTCAAGAAGTGGTGCTGGGAAAATTGGACAGCTACACGTAAAAGAATGAAATTAAAACACTCCTTAACACTATACACAAAAATAAACTCAAAATGGATTAAAGACCTAAATGTAAGGCCAGACACTATCAAACACTTAGAGGAAAACACAGGCAGAACACTCCATGACATAAATCACAGCAAGATCCTTTTTGACCCACCTGCTAGAGAAATGGAAATAAAAACAAAAATAAACAAGTGGGATCTAATGAAACTTAAAAGCTTTTGCACAGCAAAGGAAACCATAAACAAGATGAAAAGACAACCCTCAGAATGGGAGAAAATATTTGCAAGTGAAGCAACTGACAAAGCATTAATCTCCAAAATTTACAAGCAGCTCATGCAGCTCAATATCATAAAAACAAACAACCTAATCCAAAAATGGGCAGAAGACCTAAATAGACATTTCTCCAAAGACGATATACAGATTGCCAACAAACACATGAAACAATGCTCAACATCACTAATCATTGGAGAAATGCAAATCAAAACTACAATGAGGTATCACCTCACACCAGTCAGAACATCGTCAAAAAATCTACAAACAATAAATGCTGGAGAAGGTGTGGAGAAAAGGGAACCCTCTTGCACTGTTGGTGGGAATGTAAATTGATACAGCCACTATGGAGAACAGTATGGAGGTTCCTTAAGAAACTAAAAATAGAACTACCATATGACCCAACAATCCCACTACTGGGCATATACCCTGAGAAAACCATAATTCAAAAGAGTCATGTACCACAATGTTCATTGCAGTTCTATTTCCAATAGCCAGGACATGGAAGCAACTTAAGTGTCCATTGACAGATGAATGGATAAAGAAGATGTGGCACATATATACAATGGAATATTACTCAGCCATAAAAAGAAACAAAATTGAGTTATTTGTAGTGAGGTGGATGGACGTAGAGTCTGTCATACAGAGTGATGTAAGTCAGAAAGAGAAAAACAAATACCGTATGCTAACACATATATATGTAATCTTAAAAAAAAATTAAAATGGTCATGAAGAACCTAGGGGCAAGACGGGAATAAAGACGCAGACCTACTAGAGAATCGACTTGGGGGACATGGGGAGGGGAAAAGATAAACTGGGATGAGTGAGAGAGTGACATGGACATATATACACTATCAAATGTAAAATAGTTAGCTAGTGGGAAGCAGCTGCATAGCACAGGGAGATCAGCTCGGTGGTTTGTGTCCACCTAGAGGGGTGGGATACGGAGGGTGGGAGGGAGATGCAAGAGGGAGGTATATGGGGATATATGTGTAGGTACAGCTGATTCACTTTGTTATAAAGCAGAAACTAAGACAGCATTATAAAGCAATTATACTCCAATAAAGATGTTAAAAAAAAAAAGAACCAAATAACAATTATTGATGACTTAAACTGTGCTCAACTATGTATGTCCTACTTAGGTAAATAGCAATTATTGATATAATACCACATCCACTTAGTAATTAATATTTTTTTCTTTTGGATTTGGCCACATAGGAAATTTTATAAGAAAAAGAATTATAAAGTTTGCACTTAAGATAATTAATCTGCAACTCACATCCATATTGAAACGAGTCTGATATTATCTACCCACTTCCTCTGAGACAGCTTTCTCCTTGATCTTTTTCAGTCTGGCTTCCTCCCTAAATATAATACCCAAACCACAGTTTGTTCGGTCTTTAAAAATCTTCCATATTTCTCTAAATTCTATCCCTATGTCATGTACATTTTCTAGTGGTTTCCACTCTATTGCTGCCTAAGTGTTGTCACTTAGAAAAGTGAACCCCCCTCAATCTAAAAAACTACACACACACACACACACATACACACAATGTATTTTTTTATATTTTCTGGATTATGAAGTCATAACATTGGGAATATTTTTATCTGCAAGGAAGAACGATCTAACTTAAAGACCAATGTAATTAATTGACCCAAATAATAATGTCCAAAGATAGGGCAGTTTTTAGGATTAGTTGATTGAGAGATTCAATAATATCATCGAGAGCCCAGGCTTTAGTTATCCCTCCCCTCTGCTAACCACAGCAGTCATTTCAGTGTAAAACTGTTTCACTTAATGGTCTTAAAGTAGCTGTGAGGAAAACGAAGGTTTACATGTTGTCTTCTTTATATCTATAAGGATAGCTGTACATGCTTCCTGAAAGCTATCCCTTAACAGTACAAATGATTCTACCAAACTTTTGCAAATATCTTCTAGCATCTCATTGGCTAGAATTGGGCTACATGACCATTTCTGAATTGTTCCAGGTAAGGGAATGGAATTTTGTTTTTCCAACTGGCATTTACATATATTTGAGTTCACAATTTTAAAACTTTATATTTTCATTCTGTAATTTTTATTTCTTCAAGGTCCATTTTTAATATTTATATCACATTTCACCATCTTAAGTATATTTTATTTATTTATATTTTATATGTTATTTATGTTTTATATATTTTTTATCTTAAGTATAATTTTCTATAAGTCATCCAGTGAGGAATAAAAGGGCTGATTGACAGGGATGGTTCTTTTTTTCTTTCAATCATTTACTTCTACAACAATTAATGAATGACAAAAATTAAGTTTAAGAATTGTGAATTTGCAGAAGTTATCTACCTAAGGAAGCTGATGATACTTTAAATGTTTATTGTAGAATGAGAACTGCATTGAGATAAAATCTATTTTAATGAAGAACAGAGATTTGCTAATCAGCAAATTTAATAATACCAAAACTAAGGGGACTCCCTTGACATTTGAATGAATTAACTAAAGACAAATAAAGGACATTTTTCTTTAGAGTTTTGACAGAAGATCAAATGAGTAAGGATTTGCAAAGTGCTCAAAATGCCATAAGCGTAGGAATTCTGAATAATACAAGGCATAGAACACAGACTCTTACCATGAAGAAATTTGCACATGGAAGGTTCAGAAAATTATGTGAAAGATTAAATGGCAATAGAAAAATAAACAAGAGTTGAAGACAGCCACAGTAGACATCTTAATTATAATTAAATACATTATACTTTGCCAACTGAATTATCCTGATAATTTCTATTAGAGGTCACAGGGAGAAAAATCATTAAATGAACGTAAGAAACTCATTAATGAAAAGTTACTATGCAGAGCAAAATATAAATTTACCTTTATTGGTAATGCTATCAAACAGTTAAGGAAGAAATAAAAATCTTATACAAATTCAGAATGTAAGAGGAGGGAATATTACACTATGAAGCCAGCATATCCTTGATACTAAAAAAAAGTACAAAGACAATATAAGAAAATTGTAAACCAAACATTTCTCCAGACTGTAGATGTAAATATCTTAAAACAATATTCACAACTCCAATGCAACAACATATAAAGAAAAGGTAATACATCATGACCAAGAGGAGTTTACTTCAGGTATACCAGGCTGTTTCAATATTTGAAATTCCATCAATGTAATTTACCACAGTAACAGAATAAAAGACAAAAATCATGATATATACAGAAAAAGCATTTGAAAAAGTTTATTCATCTATTTGATTTTTTTTTTATCTATCTATTTGATTTTTTAAAAAATTCTCAGTAAATTAGAAATGGAAGGAAACATCCTTAATCTGATAAAAAAGGATATCTATGAAAACCTCACAACTAACATCTCACTTCATGGTAAAATACTGAACGCTTTCCACAAGGCAAAGATGTGTTCTTACAAGTTCTAATCAACATTGTACTGGAAGTTTCAGCAAGTATAATAAGACAAGGCAAAAAGGCAAAAAGTTTATAGACAGCTAATTAAGATGCAAACTGCCTTTTTTTAGAAACAACATATTGTTTACATAGAAATTCTAAGGAATCTATTTTAAAACTAGTAGAATTAGTAAGTTAATTTAGCAAGATGAAAGGATACAAGGTTAATACACAAAAATCAATTGTATTTTTATGACCAGCAGCAACCAATTGGGAAATGAAATAATACCATTTATATTTGTACACCTGTAAGATACTTAGAAAAACATTCACATAAGAAGTGCAAGATCCCTACACTGAAAACAAAACATTACTTGGAGAGCATTTTAAAACCCAGAATAACTAGAAAGATATTCAATATTCATTAATTTGAAGATAATATTATGTTCAATTCTCCCCTATTTGACTTGCATATTGAATGCAATACAATAAAAATTCCAGTTACCTTTTTATAGAAATTGGTAAACTGAATCTAAAATATATGTGGAAATGGAACCTAGAATAGCCTAAATATTCTGAAAAAGATTAACAAAATTGGAGGACATGCATACCTGTTTTCAAGATGTACTACAAAGCTGCATTAATCAAGACTGTGTGGTACTGACATAACAATAGATGTACAGATCAATGGAATAAAATAGGAAATCCAGAAATAGATTAATACATATATGGTCAACGGGTTGTCAACAAAGGTATCAGTACAACTCAATGGAGAAAGAAAGTCATTTCAGCAAATAGTGCAGGGTAAGAGTCTGGAAGATGAAAAAGAGTCTTAACCCCAAACTCACATTTGCCACAATAATTTATCTGAGATGATTCATAGACCTACACAGAAAAGCTAAAAATATAAAAGCGTCTAGAGTGAATCATGAAAGAATAACTTCATATTCTACAGTATGCAAAAATGTCTTGGACACAAAAAGCACTGATCAAAAAATAATAAGGGAAGGATTGAGTTTTATCAAAGTTAAGAACTTCCATTCATCAAAAGCTGCTGTTAATAAGTCAGATCAAAGGCTTGGAAAAATATTTTCAAAATTCGTATTTTACAACAGATTTACAGTGTATTCAGAATGTACAATGAACTCCTATGAATCAATAACATAAGGAAAACAACTGGATTAACAAATGGCCATGAAACTTGAATAAATGTTTCAGAAAAGTAAATATAAATTGACCAGTAAGCATAGGGAACATGCTCAATATCATCTGTCTCCAGGTACTTGATTTCTTCCATGATCCATTAGTCATTTTGTTGCATATTATTTAGCTCCATGTGGTTTTTTTGTTTGTTTGTTTGTTTGTTTGGGTTTTTTTTGCATTATTTTTGTCTTGTAGTTCATTTCTAATCTTATGTTGTGGTTGGAAAAGACGCTTGATATGATTTCAGTTTTTTGGTTTTTTTTAATTTACTGAGACTTGTTTTGTGATCTAGCATATCATCTATCCTGGAGAAATTCCATGTGCACTTGAAGAGAATGTATATTCTGCAGCTTTTGGATGGAATATTATCTATATCTATATAATAGGTATATAGATGTAGATATATGTATCTATGAAGTCCCTTTGGTCTAATGTATCTTTTAAAGCTAGGACTTTCTTGCTACTTTTCTGTCTGAATGATCAGTCCTTTGATGTTAAGTGGGGTGTTAACATTCCCTACTATTATTGTGTTACTGTCAATTTCTCCCTTTATGTCCATTAATATTTGCTTTATGTGTTTAAGTGCTCCTATATTGGGTGCACATATATTTATAATTGCTGTATCTTCTTTTTGGACTAATCCCTTAATCATAATGTAATGTACTCTTTGTCTCTGGTTACAGTCTTTGTTTTAAAGACTATTTTGTCTGATATGTACTGACATTCTTATGATTAATATGTCTGGGTTATTTTTATAATTTCATGAGATCAAATTGAAACTTTCAGTGAGATGAAAAGAAAATGGATGACCTCCAGTCAAAAGCATTAGAGGTAAGTTGGTGGGTTTTTTTTTTTCTGGAGGTTGGTCTGAGGAGTACACATAAACTAGATTTGTAAAAAAATGTATTGACTCTATCCTTACTTTTCAGTTGGACTTTCTTCAAAAATAATGGGCAAAGGGCATAACCATTTCACAAGAATGGAACAATCCTAAAAATCCTCTTTTAACAGTGATTTTTTACTCAGAGACAAACAATGCTATGACACAAAGTAAGCTCTATAAACAAAAACAGCTAAATGCTGTTATCTTGAAAAAAGAGCAGATATTTCAAATAAAACATGAAATATAGACACTGTGTTATGGAAATAGGTTTACTGTCAAATAGGCAATTAAAAACTAAAGTATAGTGAGCCAAAGACATTCATTTTCTAAAGTTGGGATGAATAACAAGTGGACTCTTTTCATTTCTTTTCTCTTTCTTACAAATAAAACCGGAATAGAATTATTTCACATACGGTGGAGAACACAGTTTCAGACAATGATGACGCATCTTTATTGCTCAATCTGTTACTAAAAAAATTAAACCTGCTTTTGCATTTGTGAACAGTTAGTTTGGCTGCACATGTTAATAGCCTCTACCTGTGTTACTTTACCATTTAGAGCTATGTGAGTGCGAAAGTAATCCTCACAGTAAACCACAGGTACTCCATGTAAACATTACATTATCCTCAAGTGGAATGAAGTCAACCCAATAAATAAAAGCCCTGGCAGTAACTCCTACCTTTTACAATTGAAAACTAATTATTGGTTGAAAATAAACAGTGTAGTAATTTCATTCATTACCTGCAGCAAAGCCCTACAAAGCTTATGTATTTGAGAACCTGTTGTGTTTTGGTTAATGGACATTAATTTTTTTCAACCATAGCTCTTGACCATTTTACAAGGACAATTACAGCATAGGCAGAGGAAGGTTTGTGTGAATAAATCCAGTTGGCTGAAGTGTGCACCACAGGAAACTATTACTTGCCCAAGGGCTCTAGGACACTGGTGACAAAATTAGTAAAGAAAAATAAGTTTTCTATTGCTGAGGCATTTGCTGCAAATGTAACCTTTAATCTGTTTTATTACATGGAAACTAAAGGCACCAGTAATGTCGCTGGCTAGAAAATACTCTAATGGCTAATACTTACTAATGCATCTGTAGTATTTATCAAGAGATATTAGACATACTGCACATAAATCCTCTTGTTTAATGTTCACAACGGTCATGAGGTAGGCATTGTTCATCTTGGATGTGTTAGGTTCATTTTTATGAAATTAATTCATGAACAATTAGTAATAAAGTTAGCTGTGAGGCAAGGTGGAAATTCTTCTATCAAATCAAAGGCTACAGTCAATATAAAAGGTTACAAGAACATTTATACACACACACACACACACACACACACACACACACGTACACACAGTAATTTCACTACAGGGAACTTAAACCAATAAGTAATCATATATGTTGTTTCCAAGAGAGATGAAGAAATCAAGATGAAGTAAAAAATTAGAGTAGTATAAGAAAGTTTCTATAAATCTACTATACAAAGAAGTATTGTGTATAATGGTTAGAGCTGGGTCACAAATTCAACTCTAAGCACAGATCAAAGGGAAGAGAGAAAACAAGATTCAGTGTCCCTAATATAAAACACCAATGGATAGAATAAAGTTCATTTTTCCCTGCCAGTATTAAAGTTTGAGAAAAATTTCTCCCATGGAGCCTCCTAAAAGTGATTCTCCTTAATGAACTTGAAAAGTCCTTTAACAGTACACTTAGAACAAATACTGCAAATCCAGAGTCGTATTCTAAAGTGTAGCTCAGTGAAACAATTCTACCAGGGGACCAAACAATGACAAGAGTACTGAAGTCTCTGATGGTCTTATTTGAACCAGGAACAAATTTAGAACATATGAAAGTGAACTATAAAGGGTTTAGGTTTAATAGTGTTTCCAGAATCTGGGCCTCTGCCAAAGATGCCAGAGAAAGGATGAAAGGGTGTGTGGGGGGGGAGTTTGGGATTCTATTCCTGCTTTACACAGAGCAGCTTCTTGCTTATCAATTTCATTATTGGGCTTTATTATTATTTTAAGAGGATTCATTGAAGAAGAAAATTATGAAGTGAGTTTATTGCAGCATTAATTATAGGAGTGAAAGAATTACAACATAAGATCACAAAAATACAGTAATGACTAATCAGTCACACAAATTTAGTTCTAAAATAAGTATTGTGCATATGTTTCAAAGTTGGGCCACACACTTCACCTCTGATTTTAACAGAGATCAAAGCAAAGAAAGAAATCAATTACAAGATTCAATGTCAACATGAAACAATACGTTGATGCCCCTGCAGGTGATGATTATGAAGATTAAAGAGAAATATAGAAGATTTTATGTGAAAGGAGGAAATACCCAAAGACGAAATTCTGTTGGAGTGATTTTAAGGGCTTTTTCTTTTCATCTTTAAACATTCCTTTAGAAAAGAGCAATAATTTTGACTACATAAAGTTTTTAAGTTAAAAAGCAAATCACTGGATGACAGAAAATTTTGCTGCAAATGCAACTATAAAGGTTTAATATCCTTATTATTAAAATTAATAATTATTCAGTGACTATAGGGAAAAACATTGCAATTCCAAATTTTCCAATTGTAATAATCTGGAGTTTGACTTGATAAAAATAATAGCAACAACTATTACAAAGTAATTACAGTGCCTCAGGGAACCTTTTAAATTACCTTATATACGTAACATTTAATCCTCACAACAACCCTTATGAAGTAAGTAGTATTTCTAGAAGTGGGGAACCTGTATCACAGGAATATGAAGTAACTTGCCCAGATCATCTGGCTAGTAAATGGTGGTTCCAGGAGTCCAACCCCAAGCAGTCTAGCTCTAGAGCTCATGTTCTTAACCAAAACATGAACTGCCTCTCTTAGCAAGTTGCTAAGTTCCTCTCAGCCCTACCATGCTCCGTAATACTGTCATGCAACAACAATGCTGTCACCTTCCATCAGCATGCTACTCTAGAATTTCCAAAATATTGTCATATGCGTTATCTGTTCCCAGGACACTTCTATAAGCAAGGACACTATCCTTCTGGCTTTGATCTAATATTGCTATAGCACTTCATCTGTTCAATGTTTGCTGCCAATTCCATAGACTTGATTTCTTAGTCTGTAGTCTCACTGGCCACATTCTAGGCCATGGGGTTTGATTACCTCATTTCAAAAAGGATCCTGGGAGTTGTTACATTTCATAAGCTATAGATTGTTACAGAAAGAAGGGAACAAGCCCATCTAACTATAACATTCTAGTTTACTGGAGCAGTTAGACATAACTAAGCTTATACAGCTAATGAATGGCAGACACCAGACTAAAATTTATATTTTTCTAAGACATAGCATGTAAATGTAAAAGTGGTCAGTAACAATATCAATCAGACACTAATATTAAATCTAGTGTGAAAAATAAAGAACTAAAAATTCTCAAACTATGATTTTAAATGATCATTTTCTTACAGAAAAAAATTACACATATATAGCTCGCAGAATGAGGCCAGAAACTCAGGCTTCTAAGCAAGGCTATGATATGCTACGGACAATCACATCTGAGAGAAATACAAGAGGCATCAAAAGCCTTTGTGTCCATCTAGGTTGAGTTTTCCCACATAAAGAAAACAAATTACTTTGTGCCTATATCTTTTAGACTTCAGCATTGTTAGTCTATTTTACAGTTGAGACCCCAGGGAACTGAATAACAAGAAAGTGATAGGTCACAGTGACAGATTCAAAATTTAAAATTCTTTCTAAAAACAAAGCTAAACCCAACTAATACCCAATAGAGTATTTGCTTTAATAATAACTAAAAATTGCTTTCTTGTAAAAGTACCTTAAAATTCACAGGACAAAGGAAATTCTTGGACAGAAGAAAGGTAAAGAGAATACAGAAGAAAACAGTTCATGTGACTTCCCTTGAAGGTGTAAAAAGGGTCAATTATAAACTTAGTACTCAATTCAGGAATTAATTTTGCAGTTGTTGACTTTTTATTATCACAAAATTTGAACTTTGAAAAATCATTATACTATATGACACTAATTATTTAGATTAAATGTGGCTCACCTCTTGGGGGTTAAAATTAGCAAAATCATCTCAACTCCTCAGATGAAAAAGAGTATTATCAAAACATTTGGTTTTGCTTGTTTCTAACTGGGCAAATGTTTACTTAAGAAAAAACTAAAGAAAATAGAGACACTTTGAAGAAAATATAAAATTGACTATAATCTCATCAAGAAATAATAAATACAATTATACTAATAATGTTTGTAAAACACCCACCATGTACTATTATTCTAAAGTATTTTTTATATGTTGACTCATTTAATTCTGATAACAAAGCTTTGAAGCACAGACTCAAATTTTACAGCCTCCATTTCACAGAAGAGAGACTGAGTCACAGAAAAATTAAAATGACTTGCTCCAAATTACAGAGCTACTAAGTGGCAGTCAGGCTTCAAGCTCAGACATTTTGGTTTTAGGTTAGTGATTGTTACCCACTATTCCCTATTGCTGGAAACTGGTTTCTACACCACCTAGATCATAAACATTAAGGAAGTAAATGGCTTCATGGAATGTAGACTCATGTTTTAAATATTGTACAAGCTGTGCAAGGGACACATTTCAGGCCGACCTATAACCTGAAAATACCTTCTTTGTACTTTAACATTTTCATTTCATAACACTGTCTACCAAATTAACCAGTTATCAGAAAAAAAAAAATCCAAATGAATTTCACTGTATGAGAAAAAGTAAGTCCTGAAAATGAGTTTGGGAGAAAGTATAATGATACCATTATGGTTGGATTTGATATTGAATTGTCTTACTTCCATCAATTCAATACGTACTTCCACACTCAAAGGAGTTTGATCAATATTGATTAAAATTCAAGTTGAACAAAAGAGGAGTTTTATGTAATTTATTATACGCACTCTCATATCCTAAGACAAAATCAGTGGAGATCTAGCTACAAAATTAACGAGTTCATTTTTGAAACTGACACACGGAAACTTTATCAGAGAGGTAGCTTTATTTTACTCCTCTTGCTCACTACTGCCACTTTAGTACTTTAGTAGAGCTACCAGTGAAATTTTTTTGGTTTTTTTTTTTACTTCAGATATGTCAATTCAATTCTTACCACAAAGTGATTCAAGTAGGAGACACTAGATGTGAACAAATTTCAAAGTTAAAAATGCACTTCGAACACATCTTGATTTCTAGATTTGAAGACAGTGTTTCAATATTTAACAGAAACTATTAAATAGCTCTTTTATGGATAATACATATAGGGTAATTCTATCAAGCCATAATTAAAGACAACTATTTCTAAAATTACTACACAGCAACATGTTCAGTTCACATTCTGTATTTTCAATTACAGATGATCACTCAATCCTCCCCCCCCCACCCCAAGTACATATAAGATCAAGTGTTTGCATTATTAGGGGACAGAAAACTGGAGATTCATAGTCCTGTTTTCATAGTATTTAACAACAAGAAGTAGTCTTGGAGATCATCTAGCTGTGGCAGAGGCAGGCTTGCTGTTTATGTGACCCAGTTCTGCATCCTCCTGGGTACGCAGACCACAGTCACGGTCATTGCATGTGACTGAATTCTAACCAGAGGATTGCAAGTGATTATAATAAGCTCACGTTCAAGGTCTGGCCCATAAAAAATCTCCCACACATAATTTTCTATGCTTTCTTTCCATATCAGCTGAGTGGAATGAAGAAGACACCTTGTCAGTTACACTCTGGAGCTGGATTCTACAGCCCACAAAAGCCCATTCTTAAATATTCGATGATGTTTTTGAGCCAGTTGTTAAACTGTTGGCAGTTTGAAATTTACCATCATGAGAATATTTACACCAAAGCGACCAGCAAATGCTACACATTAGGGCTGGCTTTTTTTCCTTCTTCTTTGGAGACATCGTTTACTAGCATATGACTGCCATTAGAATGGTTTTGTAATCCATAGGTGGAAGATGACACAGCCAAAATCTAAAAGGAACTTAGCCTCTTGTTCACTACTGGAAAAAAAGCCACCTGACCAGAAATACCTGTATTAGACTGTTATGAGAGTGAGAAACAGGGTGCCCAGATTTGCTGTGGACAGTCTCTGTGCCCACTTTCCCAGTCTAATTAATAGCATTCCCTTTCACTCACACAAGTGTCTTAATTTGAATAGTAGTCACTCCAGCAAGATAAAAACTTTAAAAATTTCTTGAATTAAGCCACTGAAAATTTGAGGCTTATCTGTCACAGTCTTTGTAATTAATATCTTAACTAATACAATACTTTAATCCCTGTGTTGTACAACAGAGACACTGATATTTGATCTCCATAGTAATCTTATGAAGAAAAGTAGTTGTCTGATATACATGGACATTTTCACATATTTGTAAAATAAGGCAGACAGAGTAAACTTGCCAAATTTGACAGAGGCAGAAGACTATAGATTCTCTTGACTTGGAATCTAGGGCTATTGACAATAGCTATCTCTAAATTCCCAATAGTTTTTTGAACATAATGTGTGACTTAGATACACGATACATTTCTGTTTAGGAAACTATTTCTGTTTGTACTTTCTCAGCACATAGCAATTGGAGAGAGGATAAGATGGTCCAGATGCATCCTGGGTGACCATATAAAATTTATTTAATGGAGTTGTTATATCTCCTGGGGGCATTTTGTTTCTCAGTCAGCATTTTGTTTTTGCTGCTTCAAAATGTTAACAAATTAAAATCATTTGGCTTGACATGAAATCCAACATCCCAAAGTTTTTTGCCTCTGGCAAGTATAATATAGAAAGGCCTATGACTAGAATAAACAGTGCTGTATCTAAAATCAATCCAAATTATACTTAAATTGACTTGGGGCATACAAACTCATGCCTGGATATAAACATAAAGCCTACACCAGTGCCCTTTCATAAAAGCCTCTGGATGCGAGAGGCTGGTTGAACACTGGTTAACCAACAGCGTTTCTGTCGTCCATCTTAGTTTCTGGATTATTTCCACTGATTGGTTATGTCCAAACTCCTATGCCTTAATGTCATTATCTTATAGCCATTCAGTCAAAATCCTCAACAATCTGTTACCATTCTAAATTTTTAAATTTTAATTAACATTTAAACCAAATGTGTGCTTTTCATGTTATGTAATTTGGTCCTCATAGGAAACATATAAAGCAGATGTGGTTAGTATCACCATTAAGGAAACTGAGGTTCAGCAAAGGTAAGTAAAATATCTACAATCTTTTTTATGCTCTTGGTTATTACCATTATTAAAATGTATTAATAAATTATACCTTCAATTTAGAAAACAACAGAAACCCTAACTTCAGAACTTCTCTGAAAACAGAGAAGCAAAACTCTTATTTTTTTTTAATGAGACCTCCAAAATTTAGGTGCTAGACAAGAATTTTAGAAATAAACCTCACTGATGAATATAAATGCAAAAATTCTAAATAACATATTAGCAATCTAAATCTAACAATGTCTGATATGTCCTTAAACACAGTAAGGATTATTTCAGAAATATAAGAATTGTTTAATTTCAGAGCATTTAATAATATAACCTGTTTAAGCACATTAATGGAAGATAAAAAAACGTGATCATATCAGTAGTTTCAAAAATTTTTTGATAAAAAATTTTGATTTTATTATCATTCAAATTAAGACACTCCTGTGGGTGAAACGGGGTGCTATTAATTAGACTGGGAAAGTGGGTACAAATACTGTCCAAAGCAAACCATGGCACCCTATTTCTCACTGGCATAACAATCTAATATAGGTCAACAAAATTATGACAGAAACATTATTATGAACTATACAAACAACCAAAAACCTATCAAATAACAACTAATTCTTAGCAAACCAGAATAGTAGAGGATTTGCCCAGCATTATGAAAGAGGTTTACCCCAAAACTCTAGGATATAATATAGTATTTCACACCCCCAAAATTATAAAAGTCAGATAACAAGAATCAGAGAGTATGTGGAGAAATCAGAATTCTCAAACATTGACAATAAAATCACTTTGGAAAGCAGTTTACCAATGTTTAATGAACTTCAAAATATACTTATACTAGGATCCACCAATTTTAGTTCTAGATCTGTATTTGACAATCCGTCATATGGGCCCAAGGATATAAAGGATATATGCATGATTTCTAATAAAAAATACTGGGGAGGGGGGTGAAAATCCAAAGGTGGTGGACAGGTATATTATGATATTCTTATAATATATTACTATTCAATAAATTATTTTGATTATAGTTATCTACAAGAATAAATCTCTAATACATACATTTAAGTGAAAAGATTAAGTTCCGTTCCTCCAAAGATCAAGCTACTGAAAGACATTCACAGTATAATGAAATATTATATAAAATATAAAAATAATGTGGACACAAAACATGTAGTCAAAACATTAAAAACTGGACCAAAAATATATAAACCAACTTCAAAGTAGTAACTACTTAGTAGAGATATCCTTGGCATCTCATAAGATAAAGATAGGGACATCAGGAAAATGTTTTGGAGAAGATAATATACCTTCCTTATTCAAAGAGGAGCTAATTAGACACAAGATTGGTATGGACATGTCCGTGGAGAGAGTATCCCAGGTGAATGGAAAAGAATGAGAAAGATCTCAGAGACATAAACCATACAATATTCTCAGGAAATTCAAAGAAAGTCAATGAAAGGAAAGTAGCAAAGAACGGAAAGTACCAGCTCTGAGAGCTGGCTAAAGCAGAGTTTCTTTTTTATCCCCCAGTTCTATTGAGGTATAATTGACAAAAAACATTGTGTACATTTAAGGTGTACAATGTGATGACCTGATATACCTATGTATTGTGAAGTGATTACCACAGTAAAATTAAGTGGCAAGTTTCTGGAAAAAAAAAAAAGTAACTACTATTAGAGACGGAGGCATTGGAGGATCTAACTCTACTTGTGATGTTTTATATTATCTAAAAAAAAAATCTGAAGTGAAAGTTACAAAATAACCGTATTAATTCTTGATAGAGAATTTTTACATAAAATAATAAAATAAATTTTGTGCTATGAGTGACCATAAGCATTAGCTAAGTCCCTTGTTTTTAAGATATGGTGAAGACAATCGAGATAGTCGATGGACTGTAAAATCAGAGACACAGATAATAGCAGAACTAGAGAAAGGAATCCATGTTTCCTGACTCCAGTTAAGTGTTCTTCCCATGGATTACACTGACTTTAATCAGAAAGATTGTGTGTGGTATTTTCATTTGATTTAACAAAAATATTTTTATATCTACTCATATTTTACTTTTCCTTCTGATAAAGTTTCCTGACATATCTCTTTTTCATTTGTTTCATTCTTCCCTATAATAAGTTTTTTGCACATCTGGCTTTCCCACCGAGAGTTTCTGGTTGTAGGAGGCATATCTTGGTCATCTTTTTATTTCCATTCATCATAGTGTCTTGTGCACAAAAAACATTTAATGTGTGCTTTACGAATTGAATGCACTGGTTTATTCTTTCAAAAATTTAAGCAAATATGTTTTAAATATTTGTTTTATGTCATGCACTGTGGCATGCACTGGGCTGTCATCATAAAATAGATGAAGATTTTAACATTAAACTGAACATAGGCTCTAAAGAGTTAAATGTTCTTCTGTTGACATGCATCTTGAAGTTTCTGTGACTATCTCTAACCCATTTTGATAGGAATAATTTTAAACACACGAGAGTTGTAGATAACGCTGGGCTTTTTAGTTAGAGTGATGAGCTAAATCTAAAAAGAAGCCAAGTATTCACATGATTACCCCTCAAATAATCAATTTATTTTTGCTGATTTTACAGCATGAAAGAATTCAGAGCAGCAGAGAAAAACTGATCAATACTAATAAAGATGTTAAAAAAATAAAGAGTGACGTGTAAACTCCACAAATAAAATATTTTAAAAGAAATCCTTCATGCCTTTTCTTCCAACAGCTCCTTTAAAACTGGTTATAAGGTATATAAAAATAAGATACCAACAGCACTTAAACACCTACCTTAAAATTTTTTTTCCATGAGACTTTGTTTCTGGGTAAGAAGAAGTAAGCACATTTCATCCTGTCTCTCCCTCAAAATACAGTTATGAAAACTGGACAGAATGCACAGAACAGTTATTTAAGATATGTGGAATTAAATAATAGTACAATGGGAAGAAGATTAGAATTTGAAGTACTACCAAACTATTGGTTAGTGTATCTTTTTTTTTCTTTAATATCCATGATCTCAACTGAACACACCCCAAAAAGACAGAAAGAGCTCCAGAAGTTCTCTACTTCTGGCTCAAACAAAGTACCTCCTAACGGTCAAAACAAATGACTGAAACACCTCCATTTTTCATTTCTTTTTCTCCATTCTCACACGTCAGCCCCAAACCAATCTGGCAATGGTGGCACCAACAGTGGCAGAAACAGGAGCCTATGGAGGCTAAAATTCTGAGCAAGCGTGACCTTCCTTTATAGGAAAAGCTGTCTTCCAAAGAGAATGGGACAAAACTCCATTGCCTTTTGGAGGCAGTATCTCTGTCTCAGGCGCAGAGACAACCATGGGAAATGTGTGGCATATGAGGGTAAATATACTTCCAGCTTTCTAGCTGGAGCACAGAAAAGAGGAGGCTCAAAGAATCAAAAAGTATGAGGAGGAAGAAAACGAGAAAGGGATTCATGAAAGTGACTCCATAGCACTGTTTATAAATTTTCAGCCATACTCCCAAGCTGAACATGCACGGATCAGATCTTAAAAGCACTCTATAGTCTTTGAGAACTGAACAATGGGACAGATCACCACGCAGGTCCCAGTCTAGCCACTGAGTGGTCCACTCATGGAACAGATATACTGAACATTGCAAAACCTTTGAAAGTAGAACTGACATTGAAACCACACCACACAAAAGAATAGTCAAAATCTGTGCCTGAACCTAAATAGGTCAAGTGCCTGCTGAAAGGTAAAAATAAATTTAAAGTTAACATTCCCTGTAGGATTTAAATAAGACCTAGAGTTTCATAAAACAATATTCAAAATGTTCAGGAGACAACCTAAAATTACTTGGCAAACAAATAATAGATGGCAACACTAAGAATACACAGATGTTGGAATTATCTGAAGAATTTAAAGTAGCTATTACAGATATGCTTCAATATTTTAGAGTGAATGCTCTTCAAACAAAAAAATATAGAAATCTCAGCAAAGAAAGAAACTATAAAGAAGAATCAAAGAGAATTTTAAGAACTGCAAAAAACAAATACTGAATTTTTTTAATGGTCAATTTCAATAGCAAAAATTGAGATGTAGAGGAAAGAGTTTGTGAACTAGAAGATAGGTCAGTAAAAAATTATTCATTCAGAACAACTGAAAGGAAACCAATCAAAAAGAATGATCCTGTGAAACAGTAACAGCTTACTATCCATATCTTTGTAGTCTAAGATAGAAAGAAAAAACGTGCAGTGCAGAAAAAAAAAATTGAGGAAATAATGACTGGAAACTTCACAATTCAGTGAAAGATGTGAACCTACTGATTTAAGTAGAGTGAGTCCCAAAATGGATAAACTCAAAGTAATCCATACACAAACACGTAATAAAACTGCTGAAAACTAAAGACAAAGAAAAAAAAATCATGAAGGCAATTTTTTCTTAAAATGACATATTATCTAGAGGGGAACAATGATTCAAATGGCTTTGGATTTCTTACAAGAAACTATACAGACAAAAAGAAAAGGAACAGTATTTTTGAAGTGCTAAAGAAAAGAACTATCAACCAAGAATTCCATATCTAGCAAAAATATTTCCAGAGATAAAAGTAAAATAAAGACATTCTCAGATGAAAGAAACTTAGAGAATTCACTGTCAGTAAACTCTCTAAAAGAATTGCTAAAGGTAATTTTTCAAACAGAAGTGAATGATAGCAGAAGGAAAGTGGGAACATCAAGAATGAAGGAGGAACAGAAGAAACAGCTAACGTGCTAAACAGAATTGAACATTCTTATTTTATGTTTTACAAAATGTGTTTGCTGGTTAAAAGCAACATGTATAACATTGTCTAATAAGATTTTCAGGATATAAAAGATAACTACAATATAGAAGAAGGATAGTTAAGGGACACAAAAAGTAGAAGTTTTCTACGTCGCACATTAAATGACAAAATATTGGTCAAACAGACTGAAAATTTAATATGTTGTAATTTCTAGAATAAAACACTAAAAATACAAAGAGAAATAGTAAAAAAAAACAACAAAAATTCTAGATGCAATCTAAAATTGAATATTAAAATGTATCCAAATAAATAAGAAGATGGCAGAAAGGGGGGAAACAAAAGAACTGAAAAGAGATTAAACAAAAAACAAATTAAAAATGGAAGACTTTGAAATATGCCAACAATTATATTAAATATAATTTGGAATACCATTTAAATATAGAGATTGTCATAATCAAATTTAAAATGACCAAAATGAAAACTTTCACATAGTGACTATATGAAAGTTAGATAAGTAGACTTCAGAGCAAAGAAAATGACCAGGGATAAAAACGGACATAATATCATGATAAAAGTCAATTCACAAAAGAGACAAATTTTTAAACGTGTATGCAAACAACATCAGTTTCAAAATATATTCTATAAAAACTGACGGAACTGAAAGGAGGAATGATAAATTCATGATTGTTGACGATTTCAATATTTCTCTCCCAGTAATCAAGAGAAATAGTAGGAAAAAATCAGTAAAGGCACAGAAGAACTGAACAGTACTATGAATCAATTGGGTCTAACTGATATTTATATAACATTCTGTACAAAGGCAGAATATACATTCTTTCTAAGTGACGATAGAAAAATTACCAAGATAGATAATAATCTTGGTCAAAAAACAGTCTTACTAAATCTATAATTTAAATCATACAAAGTATTTTCTCTGGCCATAGTTGATTTAGATTGGAAATAAAAATACAAAGATAAAAGGGAAATACACAAAAATATGAAAATTAAACCACCCACTTTTAAATAACCCATGGGTCAAGGAAGTTTCAAGGGAAGTGATAATATACTTTGAACCGAATAAAAATGAATATACAACTTATCAAATTTGTGGGCTGCAGCTAAAGCAATGCTAGGGAAAAAAGTATACATAAAATTCTTATACTAGAAAGGAAGTCTTAAATCAGTATATAAGGTTCTATGTTTAAAAGAACAGCAAAACATACCTAAAGCAGGCAGAAGAAAGTAAATAAAGATAAGAGCAAAACTCAATAAACAAAGAAAATCAATGGACTCAAAAGCTGGTTATTTGAAAATATCAATAAAATTGATAAATCTATAGCAATATGATGAAGAAAAAGGAAGACAAAAATTATCAGCATAAAAAATGAAAGATGGGATACCAATACAGGTCCTGCAGACATTAGACAGTTAATAGGGAATACTACCATCAATTCTTTGCATGTAAATTCAACAACATAGAATAGACCAACTAATTCATCAAAAGCCACAAATTCCAAAACTCACACATGAAATAGATAACAAACAGTATTGTAACTGTTAAAGAGATTGAATCTGTAGTTTAAAATCTTCTGAAAAAGAAAACTCCAGGCCCAGATGGTCTTACTGGTAAATTCTGCCAAACATTTAAAGTATTAATACCAGTTCTACACAACCTCTTTCATAAAATAGAAGAGGGAACACCATATGAGACCTGGACTTCTCTGATTCTAAAACTAGACAAAAAACAAAAACAAAAAATCCTACAACACATTATCTCACAATATAGAGAAACTCTTCAAAAAGTTCTTCAAAACAAACCTCTTCAAAAATTATCAGCAAATAAATGAACTTCTCTAACAGAAAAAGAAAAGCCACCACTAGAAACAAGTACAAATGGAAAAGCTTACCAGTAAAGGCAAACATGAAGTAAAGGTAGGAAATCATCTGCACACAAATATGATATCAAAACCAGCAACTGTGAAGAGAGCACAAATGCAGGATATTGGAAAGGCATTTGAAATTAAAAGACCAGCAACTTACAACAATCTTGTTCATATATAGATGGCTATATCAAAACCTCACGGTCAGGCTTCCCTGGTGGTGCAGTGGTTGGGAGTCCACCTGCTGACACAGGGGACACGGGTTCGTGCCCCGGTCTGGGAAGATCCCACATGATGAGGAGTGGCTAGGCCCGTTAGCCATGGCTGCTGAGCCTGTGCATCCGGAGCCTGTGCTCCGCAACGGTGGAGGCCACAACAGTGAGAGGCCCGCGTACAGCAAAAGAAAAAAAAAAAAAACAACCTCATGGTAACCACAAACCAAAAATCTGCAATAGAAAAAGAAATTGGAAAAGAAAAAGGAATTGAAACACAACACTAAAGTTAGTCATCATATTACAAGAGAAAAGAACAAAAGAGGAAGGGAAGAAAAAAGACCTACAAAAACAAATCCAAAACAATTAAGAAAATGGCAGTAGCAACATACATATCGATAATTATCTTAAATGTAAATGGATTAAATGTTTCAACCAAAAGATATAGACTGACTGAACAGATACACAAACAAGACCCATATATATGCTGTATACAAGAGACTCACTTCAGATCTAGGGACACATACAGACTGAAAGTGAGGGGATTCAAAAAGGTATTCCATGCAAATGAAAATCAAAAGAAAGCTGCAATAGCAATACTCATATCAGACAAAAATGAACTTTAAGATAAAGACTGTTATAAGAGACAAAGAACGACACTACATAATGATCAAAGGATCAAACCAAGAAGAAGATATAACAATTGTAAATATATATTCACCCAACATAGGAGCACCCTAATATATAAGGTAAATACTAACAGCCATAAAAGGAAAAATTGACGGTAACACAATAATAGTGGGGGACTTTAACACCCCATTTTCATCAATGGATAGATCATCCAGACAGAAGATCAATAAGGAAACTCAGGCCTTAAATGACACAGTAGACCAGGTGGACTTAATTGATATTTATAGAGCATTCCATCCAAAAGCAGCCAAACACACATTCTTCTCAAGTGCACATGGAACTTTCTCCAGGATTGATCACACGCTGGGCCACAAAGTGAGCCTCGGTAAATTTAAGAAAATTAAAATCACATCAAGCATCTTTTCTGACCACAATGTTATGAGATTAGAAATCAATTACAGGGAAAAAAAAAACTGTAAAAAACACAAACACATGGAGACTAAACAATATGCAACAAAACAACCAATGGATCACTGAAGAAGTCAGAGAAGATCAAAAATTACCTAGAGAAAAATGACAATGAAAGCACTACAATCCAAAACCTATGGGACGTGACAAAAGCAGTTCTGAGAGGGAAGTTTATAGCAATAGAATCTTACCTTAGGAAACAAGAAAAATCACAAACAATGTAAACTTACACCTAAAGGAATTAGAGAGAGAAGAACAAACAAAACCCAAAGTTAGCAGAAGGAAAGAAATCAAAGATCAGAGCAGAAATCAGTGAAATAGAGATGAAGAAAACAATAGCAAAGACCAACAAAACTAAAAGATGGTTTTTAGAAAAGACAAACAAAATTGAAAACCTTTAGGCAGACTCATCAAGAAAAAAAAGGGAGAAGATTCAAATCAATAAATGAAAAAGGAGACGTTACAGCAGACACCACAGAAATACAGAGTATCATAAGAGACTACTATAAGCAACTATATGCCAAAAAAATTGACAAGCTGGAAGAAATGTACAAGTTCTTCTTAGAAATCTTAGAAGTACAATCTTCCAAGACTGAACCAGGAAGAAATAGAAAATACGAACAGACCAATCACAAGTACTGAATATGAAAATGTGGTATATATACACAATGGAATACTACTCAGCCATCAACAAAATGAAATAATGCCATTTGCAGCAACATGGATGGACCTAGATATTATCATACTAGATGAAGTCAGACAGAGAAAGACAAATGTTATATGATATCACTTATATGTGGAATCTAAAAAAATGATACAAATGTACTTATTTATAAAACAGAAGTAGACTCGTAGACATAGAAAACAAACATGTTTACCAAAGGGGAAGGGAGGGAGGGATAAATTAGGAGTTTGGGATTAACATATACATACTACTATATATAAAAAAGATAAGCCACAAGTATCTACTGTATAGCACAGGGAAGTATATTCAATATCTTATAATAACCTCCAATGGAAAAGGATCTGAAAAAAATATATATAACAGAATCAGTTTACTGTACACCTGAAATATTGTAAATCAGCTACACTTCAATTTAAAAAAAAGAATAAGCAGCAAGATGGTCTTTTAAAGGCTAGTTTGCTTAAAAGTTTGCTCCTAAAAATAGCTCAAGAGTATAAAAATTGCAATATCTCCCATGATCCACATGATCCACAGCTGGTTAGTAACAGAAGAGAATCCAATTCTGGATCACTCCAAGTTCAATTACTTTTCTCTCAAATCATCAAAATGAATCTTACATAGTGGTAGAGAATGCGACCAGGTGATATGATTTCAAGTCCTTTTCATTGCCCCAATTCACCATTTCTTACTGGCTTCTGAAATGTCATTGGCAAGAACTTTCTTCTCTGAACCTAAATCTTTGCCTCTATTTGATATGAGTGCCTGCAATGTAAACAACATTTTAAGCCACCATAAGTAATTCACATCTTAGTGACAGGGAAAGTTCTGAGACCAGTGCCAATGAGAAAATGGATTTTATGTATTATTTATGTATTATCTAGTGGGGCATACAGTTTTTTACAATTTCTTTTAACGCTTTTTTAAAATTTTTTATTTATTTATGGCTGCAATGGGTCTTCGTTGCTGCGTGCAGGCTTTCTCTAGTTGCGGCAAGTGGGGGCTACTCTTCATTGCGGTGTGTGAGCTTCTCATTGCGGTGGCTTTTCTTTTTGTGGAGCATGGGCTCTAGGTGCTCAGGCTTC
The DNA here is from genome assembly GCF_949774975.1 of Lagenorhynchus albirostris. Lineage (NCBI taxonomy): Eukaryota > Metazoa > Chordata > Mammalia > Artiodactyla > Delphinidae > Lagenorhynchus > Lagenorhynchus albirostris. Next base: position 48,777,620 of record NC_083107.1, on the reverse strand, counting down.
AGTAGTTGTGGCACATGGGCTCAGTAGTTGTGGCTCACGGGCTCTAGAGTGCAGGCTTAGTAGTTGTGGTGCACGGGTTTAGTTGCTCCATAGCATGTGGGATCTTCTTGGACCAGGGCTCAAACCCGTGTCCCCTGCATTGGTAGGCGGATTCTTTTTTTTTTTTTTTGGTAGGCGGATTCTTAATCACTGCGCCACCAGGGAAGTCCCAAGTGTGACATACCTTTGCATCAGCCTAATCAATGCATTTACTCCTGTAACAAATTTACATGAAAATCTAAGATATAAAGAAAAGACTTCTGATAAGTGTGGAAAATGAGCAAAGGGAGTTAGTTTTATGTTTCAATAATTTAATGTCATCAAATTCTGAAAACCTGATGTACTATTTCTGCAACAGGGTTATTATAATTACAAGGTTATTACTCTTATAAATGGAAAATTTTAAATAGATGAATGTTTAGATGGTACTGATCACTTTTGAGCAATCAAAAGGAAAAGGCCATATGATATGAGTGTAATGATGACAGACATTGCTAACTTCCCACTTTTGGCCAGGGTTATTCCCTCTCTTTTCATCTCTATAATCAAGGCTGCAGTTACAGAGCTTGGTGTTCTTGGGTTACTCTGAGCATTAAATAACTAAAGTTCTCAATAAAATGCCAGTTATAGGAAATGGTAAAAGTACTAATTTATAATCAGATGTTAATATGTCAAAATGCATGTTGTAATAACGAAAAATTATTAAACATAGCAAAACTAAGGAATTAATGCGGGAGAGGTAGAACATTTAAAAATCCTTAAAATAAAAAAAAGGCAAAAAAAGCGCCCAGAACTAGTGGCATAAATAGACATCAGATAGTTGATGGTAGGTGTAAGTCCTTATTACAGCAATTGTATTAAATGTAAAATAACTAAATAGTTGAATTAATAGACAATGATTATCAAACTAGGTTTTTAAAAAGTCCCTCCATCATACTTTGGAGTTCTGCAGAAGCAGAACCTGCGCTGAGGAATCAACTGCAAGTAGTTTATTGGAAGATGCAGGGAACATGAATAGGAGAGGAAGATGTGATACAGGGAAGGCAAGGCAGCCTTTAAAGTGGATGGTATTAAGCCAGCTACAAAAGGACATGATTGGTGCTTAATCCAGTGAGGAAATCCTAGAATGCAGTGCAAAATGCATAATCTTGCCAAAGGTCAAGGGAGCTGAAGTATTCATACTCCCACACCTGTCAGTCATTGGCTAAAGACTGCCTCTGGGGAGTGTTAACTCAGGTACTTCCTGACACCTATGTCTATGGACAAAACAGGTGCTGCAGCCTAAGGGCAGCCCTCAAAAAAAGATGCAAGTGCTGGCTGTTGGAAGATAGGCTGGCATGCACAGAAATGGTAGAGTGATCCAAGGGAACATGGATGGAGCATATACAGCATCTGCTATTAACAACTACAATACATGCATCTTACCTCTTAGGATACAAAATGGTTGAAAGCAAAAGGTTGAAAAAACCTCTCTTTCACAGAAACAATGAGAAGGAAGCTGTTTTGGCTATATAGCTGTATTAATATCAGATAAAATAGAATTTAAAGCAAGAAGAACTACCAGAGAAAAGACTATTTCATAACGATAAAAAAAAAAGAAAAGTCTACTGGAGGATACAACAATTCTAAATTTATATGCTTCCAGTTACAGAGCTTCACAATATATAAAGTAATTTAGGACAACAGGAGAAAAAATACAAATCACTGCCAGAGGTTTTAACAACTCTTTTAGTAGCTAATAGAATCAACAGATAAAAAACACAGAATATTTGAATAATATAATTAATAAATGTGAGGTAAGTGACACACATATAACATGACACCAAATAACTACAGTCTATAATCATTTCATGTAGAAACAAAATATATTTAAAAATTCCTTACATGGCTGGCCTTAAAGGAAGTCTCATTAAATCTCAAAAGTCATATATAGTATGTTCTCTGAACACAGTGGAATTAATTTAAAAACTAATAAAAATAACTAGAAAAAAATCTTAAATGTTCTAAATATGAATCCCCTTTCAAAAAGTTGATAGAAAAAAGAAATCACAATAAAAATTAGAAAATATTTGGCTAAAATGGTCCTAAAAATATAGCATATGGAAATATGTGAGAAACAAACAGTTAAACTCATGGGAAGTGGTTATAGCCTTAAAAGTATATATTAAAAATGAAGAAATGCTAAAAATCAAGAAGCCATCACAAGGATACAGAAAAGGTATAGCAAATAAAATCTACAGGAAATAGAAGGAAGGAAATAAAGAGCAGAAATTAATGAAATAAGAAAATACCCAATCAAGATGACCAGCAAAGGCATTTCCAAAAGCCCATTTGAAGTTGGTGGTTATAAATATAATGTCCGTGTGAATGTATATTTTCCATTAAATCCAGCTTCTCAACTGCAGGTAATGAGCAAATGAAGAGTTGTCTTTACCTAATGTTGCTGTTTCTCCAAAAAAGAACTGAAAGACGAGAATGACAAGGAGACAAGAGATGGTATATGAAAGGGAGTTCTGGTACTGAGACCATTATAGCTAAAGCAGGTAAGAATAATATAAAGAAATGGAGGGGGTGGTAAAGGATGTAATTAATATCAATGGATTGAATGAAGATGGTGGTGTGAAAGTGGCAGGGCTTCAATCTGAGTCATGAATGGAATGGAGTAGTTTTTACTAATGTTGTTTTTTGCGTCATGACTGGGAATACACTGAGTCACAGTGAAAGGGTTTGATGGCTCAGAGTAAAGGTATGAGATTTGGCCAAATGTACAGAATACTTAGAATTATAAAGAGTTAAATGTTCATAAGGAAATCATCACTTCCTTAATCACTGTAACTTCAGCCATGAATTGTACAAGGTAAAAATCTCAGATAACATTGAAAAAGAATATATATGTGTATATACTTACATAACTGAATCACTGTGCTATATACCAGAAACTAACACAACATTGTAGGCCAACTATACTTTAATAAAAAAAAAGGCAAAAATAAAATCTCAGATAACACAGACATCCTTTATATTTACTCCCCCAACCCCTTTACATATATCCTAAGGATTTTATGGGAGATATCTGTGGCTTCTTCCAAATGTATATTAGCAGTTCTCCTTTCAAGTAGTCTTTATGAAATCTTCTAACTTAATGACTGACTACAAGGTTCCCTTTCCCTTCTCTTTTTAGCTTCTCAATGTCTCATTTTCTATACCTGAAAGTTCATGAGCATGATTTGCTTTCATTTTTAAAAAGGCTTACTAAAAAATACTGAATAAGACTTCAAAATAATAGTTATTTATTGACACCATAAGATGTAATAAAAACACTTTTTAAAAAACAACCATTGGGGGTCTTATCTTGTGAACTGGAAAATGATATTCCTGGATTTATTCACTCATTCACGTAATAAATATTTATTGAGCTCCTTTTATACAACAGGTCATTTTCTAGATAATAAGGGGTAACAGTGAATAAAACAGACCAGAGTCATGTTCATATGATTATATTTTAATTGGAAGAGACCCATGATAAAAATAAATAAAAGTCAGTGGAGCTGAGTGCTATAACAAAAAGTTAAAGGAAGATAAAGGGATAGACGAAAGAATGTCTTCTTTTAGATAAGGTGGTTGAAAAAGACCTCACCGAAGAGGCAACTTTAGAATAGAGACCAAAATAAAATGAGGTAGTAAGTCATGTAGATAAGGAGGAGCTTGTAGGTCAGAGAAGGGTCCCCAGGAGATGCAAAGACCTGAGACAGAAATATGGCTCACTGTGTAATGAATGGAAAGGAAGCTAGTATGGCTGGTACAGTGAGCTCAGGGGTGAGTGTTAGGAATAAGGTAAGAGAAGAGAAATTGGAGTCTGGATAAATAAATCATATATGACCTTGAGGTTAAGGAGTTCGCAATTTATTCTGGGGGAGCTGAAAAAGTTTTGGAAATTTTTGAACAGAGGAGTCACTTGATTGTTATTGCATTTTTTAAAGAACTGCTCTGTTTTCTTTGGAGAGATTAGATTGTAAGGGAACAAAAATGAAAGGACAGGGACCAGTTAGAAAGCTATTGCAGTAGTTCATTTGAAATAATATCTTGGTATCAGGAGAGGCATGAAAAGTAATGGGATCCTAGCTATATTTCAAAGAACAGACACGTTTGGCCACCAAACTGAACTGGGATTGTGAGAAGAGAGGAGGAATTGAGAAAGAAGGAGAAGAATCAAAGATAATTCTTAAGTTTTTTGGCCTTGAGCTACTGGGTAAACAGAATTTCCTTTTACTAAAATGGAGATAATTCTGAGAAAAGCAGAGTAAAAGACTCGAGGTTTTGGTAGATTGAATTTGAGATGTCTGTTATCAATTCAGGTGTAGAGATTGAATGAGTCTGAATATCATTGGAAAGATTGGGGCTCAAGATGATATTGAAAACAACTAGACTAGATGAACACAACAGAAAGAAAAATCTGATCATTGAGACTTGGGGATCTGTGATATTGAGAGGTTATAAAGATGAGCAGATTTACCAAAGGAGACTGGGAAGGAACAGTCAGAGTGCGGGGGAGGGGGGACATATTGTCTTGGAGGCTAAAGAAAGTATTCAGGAAGGAATCATCAAGCATGGTCTTTGCTATTATGCAATCAAATAAAATGAAGATTATAAATAAGTCAGTGGAATTGGCAATGTGAAGTTTATTGGTGACAGAAGATTTAGTGAATTAGTGGGAAGAAAAACTTACTGGATTAAGTTCAAGAAAGAAAGAGAGGAGAGAAAACAGACAGTGAATATAATCAAGATTTTTGAGGACATTTTCTCTAAGATGGAGCAGAAAAACGGGGTATCCAAATAGAGATATGGGAGCAAGATAATTTTTTAAATAAAAGGCTGATAAGAATAATCAAGTAGGAAGGGAACAATCAATTCTTCAGGAGGGAAAAGGAACAACTGCAGGAACAATGTTCTTGACTAGGTCAGAGGAAATGTCATTCACTGCACAAATGGAGAAATGGACATCAGATAGGATAATGAAGAGTCATTCATTCTAACTGGAGTAAGGCAGGGTATACGGGTTCAGATACAGGTAGGGAGTTTTAATGCTGGACCTAGGTAAGCATTCCTTCCTTATTCTTTGCCTTTTAGTAGTAAAATATGAGTCAAGGACATCAGCTCAGAATGGAGGGGAAATTTTATAACTTTGAAGAATGAGAAGATATGAAACATTTGTCTCAGGAAGTGAAAGAATCAATTTACTTGGGAAACAGAGGATTCCTAGACAACCCTGATGACCCACTTAAGGTTGTAGGTGTGAATTTAAAGTGAGATCAGTCAAACTGGATATTTGGTTTTCTCCAACCCTATTATAGGTAGTAGGTAGGTGGGAAGTTAAATATAACTTAGTGTTGAGGTCTTGCCAAGTTGGTATGACTGAAAAGAGAAAGGGGAAACTAAACTGAGAGTGATGCCTGTGATTGGCCTATTAAAACAAAGCCAGTCATGGAAGAATGTGAGGAAATGAATAAAACAAAGAGCTAAAGTGGGACTGTCAACGGATTGGAGCTCACAGTGTAGGATCAAAAATGGAGGAATGAGCTGTAAACATGGTAGTCTGTGCAATGCTTGAAATTGAGATTTTAAAGAATGTAGCTCCTGCAAATGATGATATCTATGGTTGGATCATAGAAATGGGTGGCTGATATATACCCATTTATATTACTGTACATCAACTATAATATTAATATTATATTAATATTACTGTACATCAACTATACTTCAATAAAAATAAAATAAACTTCAAAAAAATGGGTAGCTGATATGGGTTAGAAGATAATTGGAGGTAAGGAGACCCAGGATATGGGAGAGATCATTTTGTGATGGAAGAGGATTAAGCGGGTAGTAAAATCTTCAACAGAAAGAGTAGGAGCACTCCCCAAAAGGACAGCAGAAGATTGCAGTAAATGTTAGTGCTGGTTATTATCTGATTATACGCATTCCAGTGGAACTGGCATATATGGGAAGTAGGAAGAAAAATTGTCTGAAAGGAGTTGTGAAGAGCAAGCAGGTTATCTACTCAACCTTTATGTCCAGTGGCACATGGGGTGAGAGAAAATACAGCCACTGCTCGAAATACTACAAGGGCAAGTAGCGCCTTCAAAGAAGAGTTAAATTTTAATTCAAGCAAGAAGTTAAATTGAACCTTAAAAGAAGAAGAGGAAGAAACAAAGGGCTTTATTAATGAGAGAGCCTGCATTATGGAGAAAGAATTTGGAGCATGAAGCTTGAATGTATGATCATGTCAGAGTAGAAGGCTGTACAAAACTTATGGAGTTGAGTGTCTAGGTAACAAAGGGTGAACATTGAATCCTGTGCTTTCAAAGTCCAGAAGGGACTGTGGTTTTGAAGGACTAAAGGGAATGATAGGATTAGTCCTGATTGCCTCTGGGAGGAAGGTGGATAATTAATTCAATTATATACTATTTAATGGGTGACTGGTTTTAGGCATTTTGATGTCGGTATTCCTTGCACAGGAGATAGTGGTTGTCTTGCCAGGAGTGATGCAGCACAGGGAGAATGATTTTAAAGAGAGTCCTCTCCTTTAATGTATCTTTGACTTAACTGTTTTCCTGTAACCAATGTGACCTCAGCTCATTAAATTTTAAAATTAATGTATATCCAAAATAGAAGTGTTCTAAATAAAATGACCAAAGAAGACATTGAATGCTTTCCAAATTCCAAACTGAAGAAAATCTTGATACTTCTGTTTCTAATTCCAGTTTGGCCAAAGGAGTAATAGATTTGTTCACCATGTTTACTCTATATTCCCTTTGTTTTCTAAGATAATTTCTTTTTTTTTTAAAGAAATTTTATTTTGACCAAATTATTTGCCTAATACAAAGACTTCAGATCCTTTTTTTTTTTTTTTTTTTTTTTTTTTTTTGCGGTACGCGGGCCTCTCACTGTTGTAGCCTCTCCCGTTGTGGAGCACAGGCTCTGGACGCACAGGCTCAGCGGCCATGGCTCACAGGCCTAGCCACTTCGCGGCATGTGGGATCTTCCCGGACAGGGGCACGAACCCGTGTCCCCTGTATCGGCAGGCGGACTCTCAACCACTGCGCCACCAGGGAAGCCCTTCTAAGATAATTTCTAACGAAGCTCCTTGAAATAATTTGGCCTCAAGTGAAAAAATCACTCGACATTTCTAAAGCAACCTAGAAGATTTTAATTCATGTTCTCTCTACCTTTGCCTTTTTTCTTTACTTTCATTTTGTTTTTTTTCTCTTTGAAGATGACCATGATTGAGATTTTCTGATTTTGAAACTTTATCCTAAGACTCTACCTCTGTTGTTGTTCTGGTCTTTGTTTCAAAGATTAGACATTTAAATTAAGCATCCTAATCAATTTAAAGCTTCTGATCCCAGGAGGAAAAAATACTGTTTTTATGAAAAAATCATCAAGAGTTTAAGAACTAAGAACCAGGAAATCGATGTTTAAAAAGACAACTTTGAGCAACTAGGACTTTCAGTTCACTTGAAGTAGCACTCATGAACTTAAAGCACCTCCAATCACTTGTATCTTGATGTTCTCCAGAGACAAGGTGATCATCACAGAGCAGTATATCTACAAGCTCTTGCTGAGGATCTACCATTAAGTAAATAGATTTTCTTTAATTTATTTTTATGGTAAAAAGTAGTATTTCTCAAAGTTTAGGAAAATCTCTTTGTTGCTCCTTTTGTTCTTGGTATAAAATACAATTGACTTTTCAATGGGTTCAGTTTCTCACTAAAGTCTAGCTTTCCTTTGAAAAGAGTGTTTCAGGTTAGGTTCCCCCCTCATCACTTCCAGGAATGCAGAAATAATTTTTGCATAAAATTTAGAGTAACACACAGAAAAACCAAAAATAAGTATTACATACATTAGCATTTGTTTTTACCTTATTTGTTGCACATCTACTTGATGAACATCGTAGGAATGAAAATAGAATCCCATATTTTTGATGACTGGTATACACTGAATGTCTCCTCATTCTTCTCCATATCCTAACCTATTGGTTAATATGTTGTACAGAATTGTTGTATTTGTCTCAGTTTATTATACACTGTTTTCAGTCTTTCCAAAACCCCTGGTTAGCTACTTATTGCATTTCTATTTCTTTATACCATTTTCTCTTCTCCTCCCTTTCCAAAGCCTGTTTCCATCTTAACATGAGTTTTTACCCTGCAGTGTATTTATCTATAAGTTTCAAATGTTTATTTGTATACATGTGTATAAATAAGATATGGCATTGATTTATGTGTTGTTTTAAATTTCATTTTTACTTCTGATATATATCACTCTGTTTCTTACTTTCTTACATATAACAGTATGTTTTAAACACTCACCTGTGTTGCTATAAGTAAATCTTGTTAATTTTTTTCTTACTTCTATATAGTATTCCATCTTAGGTAGGTATCTACCACATTTTATTTACCCTTTTCCCTAAATGGCTACCAGGTTGGCTTCCAATCTTGATGATAAATATTCTTTATGTTTCTTTGTACTCCTATGTGAGAGTTTCTCTGAAGTATGAATACCCAGGGATGGAATTTTAGGGTTCTAGGAAATACACATACTTAGTTTCACTAAGTACTGCCAAGGACTCTCTGAAATGACTATACCAATTATATTCATACAAACTCTGACAGCATGTTAATATTAGTGATTATTTACAACAGCATTTCAATTGCACATTATTTTCATTATTTCAATGGAAAGACATTCATTTTGATATCAAAACTCTGGAAATTTTTAATGTGAATGTGGACCTGAGTAAGAAAGAAATTCTTGGTTTTCATTTTCCTTATTCACTACCTGCAGACCAGACTTTCACTCTTTGCTTAACTCAATCTGTAATAGTTAAGTTCAAACTCCTGTTAATTTCTAATTTTCAAGTTTGTGCATTGTGCTTCTCTTCTAGTTAAATGTTCCTTTAAGCCAGAATTTCTATTTTGATTATGGTTACTAGCATATGTAAATGTATATGCTGTGTTAAATTCCCCAGTGTCGGGTAAGATTTAGGGAAATACAGACATGTTGAAATAGTTTGATGACTTCAATCATGAGAGAAGCCTTTGCTTATAGGAACAAAGAATTCATCGCTGCAATTTATAGCTAAATATAAGCAAATAACACAAAGGATCCCAACTGTTTCTTCAGAAATTAACAGTAATATAGCTAAAGTCTGAGATCTCTAATTTCTACAAGTATCATTTATTTTCAAAATGTGTGTTCTCTAAACAATGGCTTTTACTCTTTTAGATGCATGCACACCAAAATCGCCCTCCAACTGGAAAAAAATGTTCTTACATATAAAGGTTCCCCTAAAAGAAAGTTGTTTGGTAGGACAAGAGCAAAGATTGCCCTTTAATTTTGATTAAGCATTTAGGGTTACAGTCCTACAATTCACAATTCAAGTACTGATATGAGGGGCTGGAAAAAAATGGGTGAAATTAGAAAAAAGAATAAAAAACAAGTTGGATACTCAAATATTGCTCAACTATAGTTGTTTTTTGTTTGTTTGTTTGTTTTTTTGCCGTACGCAGGCCTCTCACTGTTGTGGCCTCTCCCGTTGTGGAGAACAGGCTCCGGACGCGCAGGCTCAGCGGCCATGGCTCACGGGCCATGTGGGATCTTCCCGGACCGGGGAACGAACCCGTGTCCCCTGCATCGGCAGGCGGACTCAACCACTGCGCCACCAGCGAAGCCCTCAACTATTGTTTTCTGAGAATACTTTTTGTTTTAAAAACCATCATATCTTGAATAATAAAAGTATTTTCTATAATGGCTACAAGTCAGGTCATTTTGATTCATAATAGGATTCTTGACATTAGCAGGATTTGTTATAAAAATTGAGATTTTTAAATTCCTAGATTTCTGAGTTAATTAATCTCAAAAATTTTAGGTATCTGACAGCATTTATACTGCCATTTTATCAGTGTGTGCACCTGTGCAGGCGGGTCAGCACAGAGAAAAGAAATAGGAGAATTTATAATGCCTTACACAAAAAAAGGTAATCAGTAGCCATTTGTTGAATAAATAGAAGTCCTTTATACCTTATTTAAGTGTGTATATGTGATGGTTGCTGGTGGGGTGTTATAATAGGACAGCGTTAGAGTATTAACACAAGGATGGGAGGTGGGGCTTTGGTCTTGTTAATCCTTTTAAGGCAGCACTCTTAGGGTACAAGGGATCCACCCACCAGGAGAAGGATACAGCAAAGTATTTACAGCTTCCTGGAATCTAAGTTTTAATAAAAAGTCTCCCATGAGAAAAAAAATGGCTCATACCTTGGAAAATTTTTAAACTTCAAGTTTATACCCAACTCTTGGTATCAAAACACAAATCCAAGAAACTAGTATAAAAATATCCCTCAGACACATGACAAACATAAACACAACTGCATATAGAGGGCCATTCCCACACTCCAAGCCACATGAGATTCCTTCAAGAAAAAACTTGGATGAAAGCAAATTTGACCTCAAATATTACAAAGCATAAACAGAAGCAGCTAACCAAAACACAAGCAGACAAACATAAGAGGAAAATTAAAACATACTAGTAAGTATGAATGAGAGAACAACTTTTCTAAAAGGTTATAAAATGAATATGTTTTAAATGACCTGTTCTAAAAGAAGGGCCTAAATACATATAAGGCAAATTTAGAAATAACTGATAATTGAAGTTTGAAACTCATTGAAGAATTAGAAGCTGATTAATAATGGCTGAAGAGCTAATTTGTGACCCAGAGGTAGATTCAAAACAAAACAGAAAAGTAGACTAGAGCACATAAGATGAAGAAATTTTAAAATATTTTTTAAAAAGATTACTAGATATGGATGTTGAGTGACACAGAAGAGAGAATGAGGAAATGAAGTCTAATAGATTTCCCAGAAGGAAAAAAAAAAAACTGAAGAATTAAATGAAATAACCTCAACAACATGCTTGTTATTAGAGTCAGAAATGTTCATTCCCTGTCCCTCTTCCCCACTATTTCTTACTTTCTAATTGAAAACTAAATTAAAATTTAAGATTATTTTTATACAAGCTCCCATAGACTGGTTCATAGTTTATGCCCAGGATTCTTTGTATCTGTTCATCTTCATGAGGATGCTAGCAAATTGCTTTATTACTTCCACTTATCAGAAGTTGACACTAAAATTCAGAGAGGATAATAACTTGCAGAAAATCACACAGCTGGGATTCAAATATAATATACTTTACTCCAATGAATTCTTTTTTTACCTCTCTTTTGCAATTTTCTAATATTAATTACCATATTAAATAGCAAGGAGGTTACTTCATCAAATTAGGCTCATGAAAATGGACTTTTATATGAAACAATGCAAAGTTCTTTACTGGAAGTAGAAATATGGAAGAAAAAGAAACATGGACATGTATAGCACATGTTGAATTTATAAAATATTTTTAAATTGCTATAAAGTTGTTAAATGAGAAAATTCACTTTCCAGATATTTTACAAGAAACAATTCATCCTGAAGCAATTTGTTCTTCTTTTTTATGTCAGAATTATAATGCTCTATAAACAGGTTTTCTAATGGATTTGCTGGCAACCCCTTAAGACATTCAGTGAATGCTACAATAGTTTGTGTTCCGGCTTGCTTTAATCACTTATGAAAATTTCTGTTGTGTTTGCTCAGTGTGACAAGGTTTGCTTTCCAACTGAACACAAAACAAAAGGCCTGCTTAGCCTCCCAGCTCTACTGTGTGTGTCCATTTCATTCGTTCATTTATTTCTTTAATATTGCAAAACTACTATTTATATGCTAAGCATTGTACTTATTCCTGAGGATATTATAAGCGAACATGAAAGACAGTTTTTGATCTCATGGAGCCTATCACCCAAACGAGTGACAGGAAAAAAATCAAGAAGCAAAACATAAATTTTGATTAAGTGCTATAAAAGAAACAAAGAAAGTTCTGACATTATTTGGGTTTGATCTGTTTTGGATAAGATGATTAAAGGATGTCTAAGACTGGTCGTAAAGACAAGAAACCCATATTCTCTGAATCTTTTCCACATCAGTGGATGTTACTCTACCAGCCCTGATAATAATGGCTGACTAACCCCATTATGATGATGGGGCAGCTTCATCACATGGCCATCAAATGCCTCTAGGCAGGCTGGACTTTTAAATGTGGGAAGATCAAAATGAAGCATTTTTCAATGGGCAACATATCGAGATTTAATTTTCTCTTGCTCTATTTATCTTCCTCACCATTGCCTTATTTTCCTCCCACCCCAAATATCATATTTATTATGTTCTACTTCACCACTTACTTTCTAACTCTGGTTTCAGTCTTGGGACCCACCTCACCGCTCTGTGGGTATATGGTAGATTCCCCTTCCTATCTCCATGTCTTTGCTCACATGTTCTATCCCACCTCAAAGACTCTCTATTTAACCCAGTCCTACTTTCCTTAAAAGGCAAATTTACCCAACAAAACGTGGCAAAGTGGAGTTTATTCATTCATTCATCCATCCGTTTATTCAACATACACCTAACACTAGGCAGTGTGCTATTTCTAAGAAAATAACTATGAAGAAAAAGAATATACCATAAAAATAATTTGTAAGACTTGATAAACACTCAAACAGGTTCTCAATTAATTCCAAGTAACAAATTTTGCATGTCTCAGGTGACTTGTCAAAGGAAAGGATTAGAATTATTTGTAATCATTTGTGAAATGTTCCACATATTCCAAGGAAATGATTACTTAATAAAATCACAAATATACACACAGAAGGAAACTGCCACATATATTTTCCCATTACCACAAACATTTATCTTAAATTCAAATACTTTTATCAAATTAATATCCATTAATGAGTTATGAAATATATTTAGTGTTGCAACCAGCACTGTTTAAAAATGAAATTGGTTAGAACAGAACAGGATAGAAAATATTAGATCACACTGTGTGTGCTTTAATGTAAATTTTTATTCATGAATATTCTTTCAAAACTCTACACATGTGTACCTCGTTGAGAAGTAAAAATTAATATTTTGAGTGTGGGTCAGCATCAGTAAAGTTTTAAAGTCACTGTATTAAAGGCTGCTTAGCGGGAGGAGCTTCAAGATGGTGGAAGAGTAAAACGTGGAGACCACCTTCCTCCCCACAAATACATCAGAAATACATCTACACGTGGAACAACTCCTACAGAACACCTACTGAACGCTGGCAGAAGACCTCAGACCTCCCAAAAGGTAAGAAAGTCCCCACGTACCTGGGTAGGGCAAAAGAAAAAAGAAAGAACAGAGACAAAAGAATAGGGACAGAACCTGCACCAGTGGGAGGGAGCTGTGAAGGAGGAAAGGTTTCAACACACTAGGAAGCCCCTTTGAGGGCGGAGACTGCGGGTGGCGGACGGGAGGAGCTTCGGAGCCTCAGAGGAGAGCGCAGCAACAGGGGTGCGGAGGGCAAAGCGCAGAGATTCCCGCACGGAGGATCGGTGCCAACCGGCACTCACCAGCCCGAGAGGCTTGTCTGCTCACCTGCCGGGGTGGGCGGGGGCTGGGAGCTGAGGCTCCGGTCGGGCTTCAGAGGTCAGATCCCAGGGAGAGGACTGGGATTGGCTGCGTGAACAAAGCCTAAAGGGGCCTGGTGGGCCACAGGTAGCTGGGAGGGAGTCCAGGAAAAAGTCTGAAGCCGCTAAAGAGGCAAGAGACTTTTTCTTGCCTCTGTTTCCTGGTGCGTGAGGAGAGGGGATTAAGAGCACTGCTTAAAGGAGCTCCAGAGACGGGCACGAGCCGCGGCTATCAGCGCGCACCCCAGAGACGGGCATAAGATGCTAAGGCTGCTGCTGCCGACACCAAGAAGCCTGTGTGCGAGCACAGGTCACTATCCACACCTCCCCTCCCGGGAGCCTGTTCAGCCCGCCACTGCCAGGGTCGCGTGATCCAGGGACAACTTCCCCGGGACAACACACGGCGGGCCTCAGGCTAGTGCAACGTCACACCGGCCTCTGCGCAGGCTCACCCTGCATTCCGTACCCCTTCATCCCCCGGCCTGAGTGAGCCAGAGCCCCCTAAGCAGCTGCTCTTTTAACCCCGTCCTGTCTGAAGAACAGATGCCCTCAGGTGACCTACACGCAGAGGCGGGTCTAAATCCAAAGCTGAACCCCAGGAGCTGTGCGAACAAAGAGAGAAAGGGCAATTTCTCCCGGCAGCCTCAGGAGCACCAGATTAAATCTCCACAATCAACTTGATACCCTGAAGCTGTGGAATACCTGAATAGACAACAAATCATCCCAAATTGAGGAGGTGGACTTCGGGAGCAACAATATATACATATTTTTTCCCTTTTCCATATTTTGTGAGTGTGTATACTTCTGTGTGTCATTTCGTCTCTATAGCTTTGCTTTTACCGTTTATCCTAAGGTTCTGACTGTCCGTTTGTTTTTTTTGTTTGTTTGTTTTTGGGTTTTTTTGCCATAAGCAGGCCTCTTACTTTTGTGGCCTCTCCCATTGCGGAGCACAGGTTCCAGACGTGCAGGCTCAGCGGCCATGGCTCACGGGTCCAGCTGCTCCGCGGCATGTGGGATCTTCCCGGACCGGGGCACGAACCCCTGTCCCCTGCATTGGCAGGCGGACTCTCAACCACTGCGCCGCCAGGGAAGCCCTGTAATTTTTTTTCAGTATAGTTTTTAGTGCTTGTTATCATTAGTGGATTTGTTTTTTGGTTTGGTTGCTCTCTTCTTTCTTTCTTTCCTTTTTTTTATTTTTTAATTACTCAAAAAATCTTTTTTTAATTGTTTTTTATTTTTTCTTTTATCTTCTTTCTTTCTTTCTTTCTTTCTCTCTTTCTCTCCCTCTCTTTATTTCCTCCCTTTTATTCTCAGCCGTATGGATGACAGGCTCTTGGTGCTCCAGCCAGGCATCAGGGCTGTGCCTCTGAGGTGGGAGAGCCAACTTCAGGACACTGGTCCACAAGAGACCTCCCAGCTCCATTTAATATCAAACGGTGAAAATCTCCCAGAGATCTCCATCTCAACACCAAGACCCAGCTCCACTCAATGACCAGCAAGCTCCAGTGCTGGACACCCTATGCCAAACAACTAGCAAGACAGGAACACAAACAACCCCACTCATTAGCAGAGAGGCTGCCTAAATTAATCATAATAAGTCCACAGACACCCCAAAACACACAAGATGTGAACCGGCCCACCAGAAAGACAAGATCCAGCCTCATCCACAGAACACAGGCACTAGACCCCTCCACCAGGAAGCCTACACAAACCACTTAATCAAACTTAGACACTGGGGGCAGACACCAAAAACAACAGGAACTACGAACATGCAGCCTGCGAAAAGGAGACCCCAAACACAGTAAGATAAGCAAAATGAGAAGACAGAGAAACACACAGCAGATGAAGGAGCAAGGTAAAAACCCACCAGACCTAACAAATGAAGAAGAAATAGGCAGTCTATCTGAAAAACAATTCACAATAATGATAGTAAAGATGATCCAAAATCTTGGAAACAGAATGGAGAAAATACAAGAAACATTTAACAAGGACCTAGAAGAACTAAAGACCAAACAAAGAGTGATGAACAATGCAATAAATGAAATTTAAAATTCTCTAGAAGGGATCAATAGCAGAATAACAAGTCAGAAGAACGGATAAGTGACCTGGAAGACAAAATAGTGGAAATAACTACTGCAGAGCAGAATAAAGAAAAAAAAAAGGAAAGAATTGAGGACAGTCTCAGAGACCTCTGGGACAACACTAAATGCATCAACATTCGAATTATAGGGGTTCCAGAAGAAGAAGAGAAAAAGAAAGGGACTGAGAAAATATTTGAAGAGATTATAGTGGAAAACTTCCCTAATATGGGACAGGAAATAGTTAATCAAGTCCAGGAAGCACAGAGAGTCCCATACAGGATAAATCCAAGGACAAACACGCCAAGACACATATTAATCAAATTATCAAAAGTTAAGTACAAAGAAAAAATATTAAAAGTAGCAAGGGAAAAATAACATATAACATACAAGGGAATCCCCATAAGGTTAACAGTTGATCTTTCAGTATAAACTCTCCAAGCCAGAAGGGAGTGGCAGGACATATTTAAAGTGATGAAGGGAAAAAACCTACAACCAAGATTACTCTACCCGGCAAGGATCTCATTCAGATTTGATGGAGAAACTAAATCCTTTACAAAAAAAGCTAAGAGAATTCAGCACCACCAAACCAGCTCTACAACAAATGCTAAAGGAACTTCTCTAAGCAGGAAACACAAGAGAAGAAAAGGACCTATAAAAACAAACCCCAAACAATTAACAAAATGGTAATAGGAACATACATATCATTAATTACCCTAAATGTAAATGGATTAAATGCTCCAACTAAAAGACATAGACTGGCTGAATGGATACAAAAACAAGACCCGTAATATATGCTCTCTACAAGAGTCCCACTTCAGACCTAGGGACACACACAGACTGAAATTGAGGGAATGGAAAAAGATATTCCATGCAAATGGAAATCAAAGGAAAGCTGGAGTAGCAATTCTCATATCAGACAAAATACATTTTAAAACAAAGGCTATTACAAGAGACAAAGAAGGACACTATAATGATCAAGGGATCAATCCAAGAAGAAGATATAAAAATTGTAAATATTTATGCACCCAACATAGGAGCACCTCAATACATAAGGCAAATACTAACAGCCATAAAAGGGGAAATCGACAGTAACAAAATCATAGTAGGGGACTTTAACAGCACACTTTCACCAATGGACAGATCATCCAAAATGAAAATAAATAAGGAAACACAGCTTTAAATGATACATTAAACAAGATGGACTTAATTGATATTTATAGGACATTCCATTCAAAAACACTTCCTTTGTGCTTTGAAAGAAATACACTTTCTTCTCAAGTGCTCATGGAACATTCTCCAGGATAGGTCATATCTTGGGTCACAAATCAAGCCTTGGTAAATTTAAGAAAACTGAAATCGTATCAAGTATCTTTTCCAACCACAACACTATGAGACTAGGTATCAATTACAGGAAAAAATCTGTAAAAAATACAAACACATGGAGGCTAAACAATACACTACTTTATAACCAACAGATCACTGAAGAAATCAAAGAGGAAATCAAAAAATACCTAGAAACAAATAATAATGAAAACACGATGACCAAAAACCTACCTAATGCAGCAAAAGAAGTTCTAAGAGGGAAGTTTATAGCAATACAATCCTACCTTAAGAAACAAGAAACATCTCAAATAAACAACCTAACCTTATACCTAAAGCAATTAGAGAAAGAAGAACAAAAAACCCCAAAGTTAGCAGAAGGAAAGAAATCATAAACATCAGACCAGAAATAAAAAGAAATGAAGGAAATGATAGCAAAGATCAATAAAACTAAAAGCTGGTTCTTTGAGAAGATAAACAAAATTGATAAACCATTAGCCAGACTCATCAAAAAAAGGAGGTAGAAGACTCAAATCAATAAAATCAGAAATGAACAAGACATTACAACAGACACTGCAGAAATAAAAAGGATCATGAGACATTAATACAAGCAAATATATGCCAATTAAATGGACAACCTAGAAGAAATGGACAAATTCTTAGAAATGCACAACCTTCCGAGACTGAACCAGAAAGAAATAGAAAATATGAACAGACCAATCACAAGCACTGAAATTGAAACTGTGATTAAAAATCTTCCAACAAACAAAAGCCCAGGACCAGATGGCTTCACAGGCAAATTCTATCAAACGTTTAGAGAAGAGCTAACACCTATCCGTCTCAAACTCTTCCAAAATATAGCAGACAGAGGATCACTCCCAAACTCATTCTACGAGGCCACCATCACCCTGATATCAAAAGCAGACAAAGATGTCACAAAGAAAGAAAACTACAGGCCGATATCAATGATGAACATAGATGCAAAAATCCTCAACAAAATACTAGCAAACAGAATTCAATAGGACATTAAAAGGATCATACACCATGATCAAGTGGGGTTTATCCCAGGAATGCAAGGATGCTTCAATATACACAAATCAATCAATGTGATACACCATATTAACAAACTGAATGAGAAAAACCATATGATCTCAATAGATGCAGAGAAAGCTTTCAACAAAATTCAACACCCATTTATGATAAAAACCCTGCAGAAAGTAGGCATAGAGGGAACTTTTCTCAACATAATAAAGGGCATATATGACAAACCCACAGCCAACATCGTCCTCAATGGGGAAAAACTGAAACCAATTCCTCTAAGATCAGGAACAAGACAAGGTTGCCCACTTTTTCCACTATTATTCAACATAGTTTTGGAAGTTTTAGTCACAGCAATCAGAGAAGAACAAGAAATAAAAGGAATCCAAATTGGAAAAGAAGAAGTAAAGCTGTCATTGTTTGCAGATGACATGATACTATACATGGAGAATCCTAAATATACTACCTGAAAACTACTAGAGCTAATCAATGAATTTGGTAAAGTAGCAGGATACAAAATTAATGCACCGAAATTTCTAGCATTCCTATACACTAATGATGAAAAATCTGAAATTGAAATTAAGAAAATACTCCCATTTACAAATGGAACAAAAAGAATAAAATATCTAGGAATAAACCTGCCTAAGGAGACAAAAGACCTGTATGCAGGAAATTGTAAGACACTGATGAAAGCAACTAAAGATGATACCAACAGATGGAGAGTTATACCATGTTCTTGGATTGGAAGAATCACTATTGTGAAAATGACTCTACTATCAAAGCAATCTACAGATTCTATGCAATCCCTATCAAACTACCACTGGCATTTTTCACAGAATTAGAACAAAATATTTCACAATTTGTATGGAAGCAAAAAAGACCCCGAATAGCTAAAGCAATCTTGTGAAAGAAAAACGGAGCTGGAGGAATCAGGTTCCCTGACTTTAGACTATACTACAAAGCTACAGTAATCAAGACAGTATAGTACTGGCACAAAAACAGAAAGATAGATCAATGGAACAGGATAGAAAGCCCAGAGATAAACCCACGCACATATGGCCACCTCATCTTTGATCAAGGTGGCAAGAATATACAGTGGGGAAAAGAAAGCCTTTTCAAGAAGTGGTGCTGGGAAAACTGGACAGCTACATGTAAAAGTATGAAATTACAACACTCCATAACACCATACACAAAAATAAACTCAAAATGGATTAAAGACCTAAATGTAAGGCCAGACACTATCAAACTCTTAGAGGAAAACATAGGCAGAACACTCTATGACATAAATCACAGCAAGGTCCTTTTTGACCCACCTCCTAGAGAAATGGAAATAAAAACAAAAATAAACAAATGGGACCTAATGAAACTTCAAAGCTTTTGCACAGCAAAGGAAACCATAAACAAGACCAAAAGACAACCCTCAGAATGGGAGAAAATATTTGCAAATGAAGCAACTGACAAAGGATTAATCTCCAAAATTTACAAGCAGCTCATGCGGCTCAATATCAAAAAAACAAACAACCCAATCAAAAAATGGGCAGAAGACCTAAATAGACATTTCTCCATAGAATATATACAGATTGCCAGGAAACACATGAGAGAATGCTCAACATCATTAATCATTAAAGAAATGCAAATCAAAACTACAATGAGATATCATCTCACACCAGTCAGAATGGCCATCATCAAAATATCTACAAGCAATAACTGCTGGAGAGGGTGTGGAGAAAAGGGAGTCCTCTTGCACTGTTGGTGGGAATATAAATTGATACAGCTACTATGGAGAACAGTATGGAGGTTCCTTAAAAAACTACAAATAGAACTACCATACAACCCAGCAATACCACTACTGGGCATATACCCTGAGAAAACCATAATTCAAAAAGAGTCATGTACCAAAATTTTCATTGCAGCACTATTTACAATCCAGGACATGGAAGCAACCTAAGTGTCCATCGATGGATTACTGGATAAAGAAGATGTGGCACATATACACAATGGAATATTACTCAGCCATAAAAAGAAATGAAATTGAGTTATTTGTAGTGAGGTGGATGGACCTAGAGTCTGTCATACAGAGTGAAGTAAGTCAGAAAGAGAGAAACAAATACCGTATGCTAACACATATATATGGAATCTAAGAAAAGAAAATGGTCATGAAGGACCTAGGGGCAAGACAGGAATAAAGACACAGACCTACTAGAGAATGGACTTGAGGATATGGGAGGGGGACAGGTAAGCTGTGACAAAGTGAGAGAGTGGCATGGACATATATACACTACCAAATGTAAAGTAGATAGCTAGTGGGAAGCAGCCACATAGCACAGGGAGATCAGCTCGGTGCTCTGTGATCACCTAGAGGGGTGGGATAGGGAGGGTGGGAGGGAGGGAGACGCAAGAGGGAAGAGATATGGGAACATATGTATATGTATAACTGATTCACATTGTTATAAAGCAGAAACTAACACACCATTGTAAAGCAATTATACTCCAGTAAAGATGTTAAAAAAAAGAAAATTAAACGTCACTTACAAATCATTTAAAAAATAAAGAACACGGAAACAACCTAAATGTCCATTGATAGATGAATGGGTAAAGAATATGTGGTAGATACATACAATGGAATACTACTCAGCCATAAAAAAGAACAAAACAATGCCATTTGCAGCAACATGGATGCAACTCGGATGGATTTTCTTTTGATGAGAGTCAGATGCCTGAAAGAGAAACCATTCCCTTGACTGTGTAATGCACATTAGAGAATAAAGCTCCTGTTTGTATGGTTTAAAAAAAAAATTGCAGCAGTATTTTTTTTGGATCCATCTCCTACAGTAACGTTAAGAAAAACAAAAATATAGAAATAGACCTAATTAAACTTAAAAGCTGCTGCACAGTGAAAGAAACCATAAACAAAATGAAAAGGCAACTCATATACAATGGGAGAAAATATATGCAAATGAATAACTGACAAAAGATTAATCTCCAAAATATACAACAGCTCATGCAGCTCTATGTCAAAAAAGAAACAAACAAACAACAACAACAAAAAACCTCAATGAAAAAATGGCCAGAAGACCTAAATAAACATTTCTCCAAAGAAGACATACAGATGGCCAAAAAGCACATGAAAAGATGCTCAACATCACTAATTATCAGAAAAATGCAAATCAAAACTACAATGAGTTATCACCTCACACCAGTCAGAATAGACCTCATCAAAAAGTCTACAAGTGCTTCCCTGGTGGCACAGTGGTTGAGCGTTCGCCTGCTGATGCAGGGGACACGGGTTCTTGCCCCGGTCCAGGAAGATCCCACATGCCGCGGAGCTGCTGGGCCCGTGAGCCATGGCTGCTGAGCCTGCGCGTCTGGAGCCTGTGCTCCACAACGGGAGAGGCCACAACAGTGAGAGGCCCGCGTACCACAAAAAAACAAACAAACAAACAAAAAAAAGCGATTATAGCAAGGTTTCATTATATATGGCTAGTATACAAAAGTCAGTTATTTTCAAATACACCAGCAATGAACAAATGAAATTTGAAATTAAAAACACATCACCATTTATATTAGTACCTAAAAAATGAAATCCTTAGGTATAAATCTCGTGAAATACATACAATATCTATATGAAATATCAAAGGAGAACTAAGTAAGTAGAGAGATATCCTATGTTCATACATAGTAAGGCTCAATATTGTCAAGATGTCAGTTTGCTCCCAATTTGTTTATAGACTCAATGCAATTCCAATCAAAATCCCAGCAAATTATTCTATGGATATTGACAAACTGATTCTAAAGTTTATACGGAGAGGCAAAAGACGCAGCATAGCCAACTCAATATTCAATGGGAAGAATAAAGTTGGAAGACTGATGCTGCCTGACTTAAAGTCAGAGTCACTATACAGCCACAGTAACCAAAAGAGTCTGGTATTGTAGGAAGAATAGACTAATAGATCAATGGAACAAAATAGAGCCCAGAAACAGACCCATGTAAATAGAGTCAACTGATCTTTGGCAAAGAAACAAAGGCAATATGATTGAACAAAGACAGTCTTTTCAACAAATGATGTTTGCTGGGAAAGAAACCAACGAAATGAACATGGACACAGACCTTACACGCTTGACTAAAATCAAATCAAAATGAATCACAGACCAAAATGTAAAACCTCAAGCTATAAAACTAGAAGACAACACAGGAGAAAACCTAGGTGACCTTAGGTATGACAAAGGCTTTTTAGATATAACACCAAAGTCACAATCCATGAAAGAAATAATTAAGCTGGACTTCATTAAAATTAAAAACTTCTGCTCTGTGAAAGAAAATGTCACAAGTATAAGAAGAGAAGCCTTAGACTGGAAGAAAATATTTGCAAAAGACATCTGATAAAGGACTGTTAAAAAAAATTTTAAAGAACACTTTAAACTCAACAATAAATAAACAACCCAATTTAAAAATGGGTCAAAGAGCTTAAGAGCTACCTCAAAGAAAATATACAAATGGCAAATAAGCATGCAGGAAAAGATGCTCCACATCATATTAAAATAACAATGCAATACCACACACAACTGTTAGAATGGTCAAAACCCTGACAAACCAAATGCTGGTGAGGATGTGGCGCACAGGAGCTCTCATTCACTGCTGTTGGGAATGCAAATGGTACAGCCACTTTGGAAGTGAGTTTGGTGGTTTTTTACAAAAGTAAACATAACATACTTTTACAATAAGATCCAGCAATCATGCTCCTTTGTATTTACCCAAAGGAGGTGAAAATTTCTATCGACACAAAACCTGAACATGGATGTTTATAGTAGCTTTATTCATAATTGCAAATCTTGGAAACAACCAAGATGTCCTTCCATAGGGGTAAATTGATAAATAAACCGTGACATAGCTAATCAATAAAATGTTATTCAGCACTAAAAAAAAAGAAAAAAAAAGAGATATCAAGCCAGGAAAAAACTTGGAGGAAACTTAAATGCAAATTACTAAGTGAAAGAAGCCTATCTCAAAAGATTACATCCTGTATGATTCTAACTGTATGATATTCTAGGAAAAATAAAACTATGGATATAATAGAAGGATGAGTAGTTGCTAGGGGGTTGGGACGGATGAATAACCAGAGCTCAAGTGATTTTTAGGGCCATAAAAAATTCTTTGATACTACAGTACTGGATATATGTCATTATAAACTTGTCCAGATCAGAAAGATGGCCAAGTAATGTGCCCCCCATTTATATTATTTCTCAACAAAAATAATTTGTCATCCTTCCATGAACAAGTGAGCTTTTTTGGGAGCTTTGGGATCCAGGTAGGAGACTTTGAAAACCTGGTGCAGTTCAAGACTAAGGAATGTCGTTTTGAGAAAGCAGGCTACTCCCTTCCATGAAGTTTCTCTAAGGTTAACCTTTTAGAAAGCCCTGGGTAATGTATAATAGATAGCAGACTGCTTGGGTGACTCCATTTTCCTTTTCTGTGCCCTAATTCCTGCTCTTATGTTTTTAATTCACCGATAAAGAGTGAACTCATGAAACGCTAGACACCTCATCCTCAGACTCTCATAAAGACAGAGTCCAGGGTTCATACTTCCTCCCTCTCTCTCTATTTGCAGCTTCATCGTGGGGCCGTTTGGTGTGCTGTATATTCTCCAGGACATGTGAGTAATAAATACTGTTCTTCAGTTCCGTGATGGTTGTTGCTGAGGTGATTTCTGCAATAATAATAACCACAAGAGGTGATTCAGCCACAACTTTGACTCTGGTTGGGGAGATGTCTGTGGGGCTCTCCACAAGTATTATGGGCCCAGGCGAGTGCCTCAGGCTAGCAATCGATATGCTGAGACCAATACAACAAGTGGTTTTACCAGTGGGTAGGGGAAATGGGGAGATGTTGGTCAAAGGGTACAAACTTTCCGTTATAAGATGAGTAAGTTCTAGGGATTTAAGCTTCAGCATGGTGACTATAGTTACCAATACTGTACTATATACTTGAAAGTTGCCAAGATAGTAAATCTTAAATGTTTGCACCACAAAAAAAAAAAACAACCACCATAATTTAGTGGGCTGATGCATGTGTTAACTAACCTTATTGTGATAATTATTTTGTAATACATATGTTCATCAAATCATCACACTGTACATCTTAAACTCACACAATGTCATATGCCAATTATATGTGAATAAATCTAGAAAAATAATAAGAAAAATAAATTTGTCCAAACCCATAGAGTATACAACAGCAAGAGTGAACTGCAATGTAAACTATGGACCTTGGGTGATAATGACGTGTCAATGTAGGTTCATCAGTTGTAACAAATGTACCACTCTGGTGTGGGATGTTGAAAATGAGGAAAGCTGTACACGTGTGGAGGCAGGGGACATACGGGAAATGCCTATACCTTCCTCTTAATTTTGTTGCATGAGAACCTTTTGCTCTGGAATCTCTTGGGGTACTTAATAAAACTTAGACGACTAAGAGGTATAAGCCCAGGAATTTGCATTTTAGTAAGGTTTTCAGGTAATTCCTAAAGACACTAGTGTTCCCTTGGATGCCAGCATGGCTTTCTTTCCTAGCTCCTTTAGGTCTTTACTGAAATAAAAAGTTCTCCAAGATATCTACTCTTACCACCCTATTTGAAATTGTAGGCTCCTTATTCTGAAATCCTGCATTCCTTATGCCCCCTTCCCTACCTTATTTTTATCTCTAGAACTGATGACTATTGTAAACATATTTTATTACTCATTTATTGGTTTATCTACCAATAAATCCGTTTCTCTCCCAATCCAATTCTTAACAACTAGAATGTAAACCCTATGAGAGCAGGTTTCTTTTTTTATTATGTTTTATTCACTGCTGAATGCCCAATACCTAGTAAAGCCCTTGAACATTAGTACTCAATAAATATTTGTTAAATAAATGAATCACTCCACCAAGTGTTTCAAGTTTATATACTTAAAATACTAACATTCTTGCACCTTTTTCTCTCCATCAAAAATAAATCTTGGGGCTTCCCTGGTGGCGCAGCGGTTGAGAGTCCGCCTGCTGATGCAGGGGACACGGGTTCATCCCCCGGTCCAGGAGGATCCCGCATGCTGCGGAGCGGCTGGGCCCGTGAGCCATGGCTGCTGAGCCTGCGCATCCAGAGCCTGTGCTCCGCAACGGGAGAGGCCACAACAGTGAGAGGCCCGCATACCACAAAAAAATTAAAAAATTTAAAAATAAAAATAAAAAAAATCTCAATTCTACCTCTTGCTCTTGAAAAAGAAAAAGCAATGTATAATTTGGATCTAAAGATGAAAGATTCCTTGAAATATGTCTTGTTTGTGTTCTTCACACCACAACCCAGCAGAAAGCTTTTGTGTTCTCTCTATATCAGCACCATCTTTGTGTATTTCTTTGATGTCAAGATCTGGGGTCAGAGACTGGGTGAGGATGAAAGTAAAGAAGAAAATTCAAGGAGTGTCAACCTTAATGGTAACAATAAATAATGTTTGCAAAAAGCTACCTAAGAATAGATGGCAGGGCTTCCATGGTGGTGCAGTAGTTGAGAGAGGGGATGCGGGTTCGCGCCCCGGTCCGGGAGGATCCCACATGCCGCGGAGTGGCCGCTGGGCCTGCGCATCCGGAGCCTGTGCTCCGCAGTGACAGGCCCGCGTACCACCAAAAAAAAAAAAAAAGAATAGATGGCACAGTCTGTGTAGGTGTATGTAAATTTTATGCAAATCAGAATCTAATTTTAATGCAAATGTATGTGTGGTCCTCCTAACTATTTCACGCACCTGGATAGAGCCCCTAGGAAAATTCTAGTGGAGAGAAATGTGCTCTCAGCAAAGGTTTAATGACTGGGTAGATTGGAGAGCAGAGGGTACCACACCTGGCATGCATTATAAGGTCTGCTAGTTAGCTGCTAAAAACAAGCTCTTATATCTGGAATATTACTTTGAAGCTTTGGTGAGCTACCAGTTTGAATTGTGAACACCTTAACTTACCTGTTCTATAATTGAATATGACCTTGCTTTGCCCCAGGCTAGTGGGAAGTGTTATCAGTTAACAAATACTTTAAAGCAGGCACATGTAGGAATTTTTGAACTGGAGGTACTGCCAAATATAAATTATCCCAACTCAGTGCTATGGCCATATTTCATTACAAAACACAATCCAGCCTGTTTGGATTTGCATCCTACTAGTAGTATGAGCTCTATTTCTATGAAATGGAGAAAAACTGTTGGAAAAAAAATTTATGGTAAGATAAGTTGAGGTCACTGTAATAATAGCTTAAATACAAGCAAAGTTGATAAGAGAAACAAAGATCCAAAGTAAATGTCTCAGTTCAAATATGGTAAATGAGATAAAAGGATCAAGCACCATTTTGCCTTATGACAGCACTGCATACTTTGTCCATTGCAGGGAATCACAGATAATCAAGAAACATATCAATTTATATTTTTATATTTCTATAACCCTTTATTATTATCAATGTTCTTCCAGCTCTATTATCTCCACTGACTTTCATGACAACAGGTAGCTAGTGTTCTGTTACAAACTAGGTTTTTTTACGTTTTTAAAAAGTAAATAAAACTTTTGTTTCTGGCATTATAACTAACTGGGTACTCTAGGGACCTACC
This sequence comes from Lagenorhynchus albirostris, assembly GCF_949774975.1. NCBI lineage: Eukaryota > Metazoa > Chordata > Mammalia > Artiodactyla > Delphinidae > Lagenorhynchus > Lagenorhynchus albirostris. The sequence continues at coordinate 48,750,956 of NC_083107.1, read as the reverse complement.
TGCAGCAAGACACCATGTATTGAGTAGGGGACATATTTTGTGGTATCACTGGTCTAACAGGAGTAACTCTTAATATCCCCTCTTAAAAAACATTCAATAGTGTGAGAGGGGCATGGAGCTAGGGACAGATTTGCAGGTAGGAGATGCAGGATGTCCCAGAGAGCAAATACCAGCAACCTTAATGCTATCAGGGTATTGAGCTTTGAGCTAATTGTGTGGTAGGGCAACTTCCAGTACTCTTTCAAGTCAAGGGTGATGGAGGTTGATGTGACCCCAGTTTCTGGGTAGAAGTTTCTGACCACCAGCAGAAACTTGAGCAATTCTTCTAGGCCCATGCTATTCAAAATGTGTTCTATGGACAAACAGCAATATTATCATCTGGGAGCAGAGTAGAAACCCAGGCTCTCAGACCCCAACCCAAAACTACTGAATTATGACCTGTATTTCAATAAGTTCCTTGGGTGATTTTTATGCATATTATAGTTTGAGAAGAATTGTTGTAAAGGGAAATGTTTCCTAATATGTGCCCATCAGACTGCAATGAAAATAAGACAATGAGCTTAGAGTTATAGACAAACAAGTACATGAGAAAAAAGCCACCACTGTGAATAAAAGTCAGCCGGAAAAAAAAGCAGTATATGTAGTCCTCCAAGGACTGCATATTAGAAATGTCAAATAGCCTAGACCAGATATGTATGAACCCGCTAAGACACAATCAAACAAATCAGTGAGCATGCAGTGGAACATGTCAGGTAATGAACAAGTACATTAGAACCCTAGAAATAAAGCTTCTAAAAATAAAAATACATGTAATTATTGAAATGAAAATGAGAAAAAAAAATCTCCTTCTGGGAGCCCCATGATACAAATGTTAGCCAGTCTGATGTCATTGCGTAAGTCCCTTAAGCTAGCTTCACTTTATAAAATTCCTTTTTCATTTTGTCACTCTGATTGGTTGATCCACTGCTTTGTCTTTGAGTTGACTGATTCTTCTTCCTCTCGTCTGTTGTCAATCCCTCTAGTATATTTTTCAATTCAGTTATGGTATGTTTTGACTCTGACTTTTATTTGGTACTTTCTTATATTTCCCATCTCTTTGTTGAAGTTTTCACTGTGTTTATCCACTCCTGTCCTGTCATTTAGCATCTTTATTACTCATTACTTTGAACTTAATTAATCATTTTATGAAAAATAGATTCCATACAAATGGAAACCAAAAGATAGCTGGAGTAGATATATTTAGATAAAACAGACTTTAAAACAAAGACTGCAACAGGAGAAAAAGCAAGGCATTACATAATAAAGGGATCCATCCAACAAGAAGATATAACATTTGTAAAAATTTATGCACCCAACATAGAAGCAGCTAAATATATAAAGCAAACAGTAACAGACCTAAAGAGACAAAAAGACAGCAATACAATAGTAATGGGGGGGAGACTGGTTCAAGATGGTGGAGTAGAAGGACATGCATTCGCTCCCTCTTGCAAGAGCACCGGAATCACAACTAACTGCTGAACAATCATCGACAGGAAGACACTGGAACTCACAAAAAAGACACCCCACACTCAAAGACAAAGGAGAAGCCACAATGAGATGGTAGGAAGGGGCAATCACAATACAATCAATTCCCATAACTAGTGGGTGGATGATTCACAAACTGCAGAACACTTACACCACAGAAGTCCATCCACTGGAGTGAAGGTTCTGAGCCCCACGTCAGGCTTCCCAACCTGGGGGTCCGGCAATGGGAGGAGGAATTCCGAGAGAATCAGGCTTTGAAGCCTAGTGGGAATTGACTGCAGGACTTCGATAGGACTGGGGGAAACAGAGACACCACTCTTGGAAGGCACACACAAAGCAGTGTACACATTGGGACAAGGAGAAGGAGCAGTGACCCCACAGTAGACAGAACCAGACCTACATGCTAGTGTTGGAGGGTCTCCTGCAGAGGTGGGGGGTGGCTGTGGCTCACCATGAGGACAAGGACACTGGCAGCAGAAGTTCTGAGAAGTACTCCTTGACTTGAGCCATCCCAGAGTCCACCATTAGGCCCACCAAACACCTGGGTAGCCTCCAGTGTTAGGGTGCCTCAGGTCAAACAACCAACAGGGAGGGAACCCAGCCCACCCATCAGCAGACAAGTGGATTAAAGTTTTACTGAGCTCTGCCCACCAGAGCAACACCCAGCTCTACCCACCATCACTCCCTCCCACAAGGGAACTTGCACAAGCCTCTTAGATAGCCTCACCCACCAGAGGGCAGACAGCAGAAGCAAGAAAAACTACAATCCTGCAGCCTAAGAACAAAAACCACATTCACAGAAAGACAAACAAGCTGAAAACGCAGAGGGCTATGTACCAGATGAAGAAACAAGATAAAACCCCAGAAAAACAACTAAATGAAGTGGAGATAGGCAACCTTCAAGAAAAGGAATTCAGAATAATGATAGTGATGATGATCCAGGACCTCAGAAAAAAAATGGAGGCAAAGATCGAGAAGATGCAAGAAATGTTTAACAAACACCTAGAAGAATTAAAGAATAAACAGAGATGAACAATACTATAACTGAAATGAACACTACATTAGAAGGAATCAATAGCAGAATAACTGAGGCAGAAGAACGGATAAGTGACCTGGAAGACAGAATGGTAGAATTCACTGCTATGGCACAGAGCAAAGAAAAAAGAATGAAAAGAAATGAAGACAGTCTAAGAGACCTCTGGGACAACATTAAACACAACAACATTCGCATTACAGGGGTCCCAGAAGGAGAAGAGAGAAAGGACCCAAGAAAATATTTGAAGAGATTATAGTCGAAAATGTCCCTAAGTGGGGAAAGGAAATAGCCACCCAAGTCCACCCAACTCCAGGAAGCGCAGAGAGTCCCATACAGGATAAAGCCAAGGAGAAACATGCCAAGACACATAGTAATCACACTGGCAAAAATTAAAGATAAATAAAAATTATTGAACACAGCAAGGGAAAAACATACAAGGGAACTCCCATAAGGTTAACAGCTGATTTCTCAGCAGAAACTCTACAAGCCAGAAGGGAGTGGCATGATCTATTTAAAGCAATGAAAGGGAAGAACCTACAACCAAGATTATCCTACCCGTCAAGGACCTCATTCAGATTAAACAGAGGAATCAAAGGCTTTATAGAAAAGCAAAAGCTAGGAGAATTCAGCACCACCAAACCAGCTCTAGAACAAATGCTAAAGGAACATCTCTAAGTGGTAAACACAAGAGAAGAAAGGGACCTACAAAAACAAACCCATAACAATTAAGAAAATGGTCAAAGGAACATACATATCAATAATTACCTTAAACGTGAATGGATTAAATGCTCCAACCAAAAGACACAGGCTTACTGAAGGGATACAAAAACAAGACCCATATATATGCTGTCTACAAGAAACCCACGTAAGACCTAGGGACACATACAGACTGAAAGTGAGGGAACTGAAAAAGATATTCCATGTAAATGGAAATCAAAATAAAGCTGGAGTAGCAATACTCATATCAGATAAAATAGACTTTAAAATAAAGAATGTTATAAGAGACGAGGAAGGACACTACATAATTATCAAGGGATCAACCTAAGAAGAAGATATAACAATTATAAATATATACGCACCCAACATAGGAGCACGTCAATGCATAAGGCAACTGCTAACAGCTATAAAAGAGGAAATCAACAGTAACACAGTAATAGCAGGGAAGTTTAACACCTCACACCAATGGACAGATCATCCAAAATGAAAATAAATAAGGAAACAGAAAGTTTAAATGACACAATAGACCAGATAATTTAACTGATATTTATAGGACATTCCATCCAAAAACAGCAGATTACACTTTCTTCTCAAGAGTGCATGGAACATTCTCCAGGATAAATCACATCTTGGGTCACAAATCAAGCTTCAATAACACTAAGAAAATTGAAATCATATCAAGCACCTTCTCTGACCACAACACCATGAGATTTGAAACCAATTACAGGGAACAAAACATAAAAACCAAACACATGGAGGACAAACAATACATTACTAAATAACCAAGAGATCACTCAAGAAATCAAAGAGGAAATCAAAAAATACCTAGAGACAAATGACAATGAAAACACGACAATCCAAAACCTATGGGATGCAGCAAAAGCAGTTCTAAGAGGGAAGTTTATAGCAACACAAGCCTACCTCAAGAAACAAGAAAAATCTCAAATAAGCAATCTAACATTACACCTAAAGGAACTAGAGAAAGAAGAACAAACAAAACCCGAAGTTAGTAAAAGGAAAGAAATCATAAAGATCAGAGCAGAAATAAATGAAATAGAAAAAAGAAAACAGTAGTAAACATCAATAAAACTAAAAGCTTGTTCTTTGAGAAGATAAACAAAATTGATAAACTGTTAGCCAGACCCATCAAGGAAAAGGAGAGGACTCAAATCAATAAAATAAAAATGACAAAGGAGAAGTTACAACAGACACTGAAGAAATACAAAGCATCCTAAGAGACTACTACAACGGTTCTATGCCAATAAAATGGACAACCTGGAAGAAATGGAAGAAATGGACAAATTCTTAGAAAGGTATAACCTTCCAAGACTGAACCAGGAAGAAATAGAAAATATGAACAGACCAATCACAAGTAATGAAATTGAAACTGTGATTAAACATCTTCCAACAAACAAAAGTCCAGGACAAGATGGTTTCATAGGGGAATTCTATCAAACATTTAAAGAGCTAACACCCATTCTTTTCAAACTCTTCCAAAAATTGCAGAGGAAGGAACACTCCCAAACTCATTCTATGAGACCAATATCACCCTGATACCAAAACCAGACAGAGATATTACAAAAAAAAAGAAAATTACAGACCAATATCACTCACAAATATAGATGTAAAAATCCTCAACAAAATACTAGCAAACAGAATCCAACAACACATTAAAAGGATCATACACCATGATCAAGTGGGATTTACCCCAGGGATGCAAGGATTCTTAAATATACGCAAATTAATCAATGTGATACACCATATTAACAAGTTGAAGAAAAACCGTACGATCATCTCAATAGATGCACAAAAAGCTTTTGACAAAAGTCAACACCCATTTATGATAAAAACTCTCCAGAAGGTGGGCATAGAGGGAACCTGCCTCAACATAATAAAGGCTATATACAACAAACCCACAGGCAACATCATTCTCAATGGTGAAAAACTGAAAGCATTTCCTCTAAGATCAGGAACAAGACAAGGATATCCACTCTCGCCACTATTATTCAACATAGTTTTGGAAATTCTAACCATGGCAATTAGAGGAGAAAAAGAAATAAAAGGAATACAATTTCGAAAAGAAGAAGTAAAACTGTCACTGTTTGCAGATGACATCGTACTATACATAGAGAATCCTAAAGATGCCACCAGAAAACTACTAGAGCTAATCAGTGAATTTGGTAAAGCTGCAGGATACAAAATTAATGCACAGAAATCTCTTGCATTCCTATACACTAATGATGAAAAATCTGAAGGACAAAATAAGGAAACAGTCCCATTTACCACTGCAAAAAAAAGAATAAAATACCTAGGAATAAACATACCTAGGGAGACAAAAGACCTGTATGCAGAAAACTGTAAGACACATGAAAGAAATTAAAGATGACAGAAACAGATGGAGAGATATACCATGTTCTTGGACTGGAAGAATCAACATTGTGAAAATGACTATACCACCCAAAGCAATCTACAAATTGAATGCAATCCCTATCAAATTACCAATAGCATTTTTTAGAGAATTATAACAAAAAAATCTTAAAATTTGTATGGAGACACAAAAGACCCCGAATAGCCAAAGCAGTCTGGAGGGAAAAAAATGGAGCTGGAGGAATCAGACTCCCTGACTTCAGACTATACTACAAAGCTACAGAAATCAAGACAATATGGTACTGGCACAAAAACAGAAATATAGATCAATGGAACAGGATAGAAAGCCCAGAGATAAACCCACACACTTATGGTCAACTAATCTATGACAAAGGAGGCAAGGAAATACAATGGAGAAAAGACAGTCTATTCAGTAAGTGGTGCTGGGAAAACTGGACAGCTACATGTACAAGAATGAAATTAGAACACTCCCTAATACCATACACAAAAATAAACTCAAAATGGATTACAGATCTAAATATAAGACCGGACTCTATAAAACTCTTAGAGGATAACACAAGAACACTCTTTGACATAAATGATCCACCTCCTAGAGTAATGGAAATAAAAACAAAAATAAACAAATCAGACCTAATGAAACTTCAAACCTTTTGCAAAGCAAAGGAAAGTACAAACAAGATGAAAAGATGACCCTCAGAATGGGAGAAAATATTTGCATATGAATCGATGGACAAAGGATTAATCTCCAAAATATATAAACAGCTCATGCAGCTCAATATTAAAAAAATGAACAACCCAATCCAAAAATGGCAGAAGACCGGAATAGACATTTCTCCAAAGAAGACATACAGTTGGCCAAGAAGCACATGAAAAACTGCTCAACATCACTAATTATTAGAGAAATGCAAATCAAAACTACAATGAGGTATCACCTCACACCAATCAGAATGGGCATCATCAGAAAATCTACAAACAACAAATGATGGAGAGGGTGTGGAGAAAATGGAACCCTCTTGCACTGTTGGTGGGAATGTAAATTGATACAGCCACTATGGAGAACAGTATGGAGGTTCCTTAAAAAACTAAAAATAGAATTACCATATGATCCAGCAATCCCACTACTGGGCATATACCCAGAGAAAACCATAATTCACAAAGACACATGCACCCCAATGTTCACTGCAGCACTATTTACAATAGCCAGGTCATGGAAGCAACCTAAGTGTCATTGACAGATGAATGGATAAAGATGATGTGGTACATATATACAATGGAATATTACTCAGCCATATAATGGAATGAAAATGAGTCATTTGTAGAGACATGGATGGACCTAGAGTCTGTCATACAGAGTGAAGAATGTCAGAGGGAGAAAAACAAATATTGTATATTAACGCATATACATGCAACCTAGAAAAATGGTACAGATGAACCAGTTTGCATGGCAGAAATAGAGACACAGATGTAGAGAACAAACGTATGGACACCAAGGGGGAAAGTGGAATGGGGGTGGGGTGGTGTGAAGAATTGGAAGATTGGGATTGACGTATAGACACTAATTTGTATAAAATGGATAACTAATAAGAATCTGCTGTATATAAAAATAAATAAAATTCAAAGAAAATAGTAATAGGGGACTTTAATACCCCACTGACACCAATGAACAGATTATGTAGACAGAAAAATCAATAAGAAAACCTTGGTCTTAAACAACACATTAGATCAGATGAACTCAACAGATATTTATAGAGAATTCAATCCAAATGCAATAGAATACACATTATTCTCAAGTGCACATGGAACATTTTCCAAGACATATCATATGTTAGGGCACAACACATCTTAATAAATTTAAAAGGGGTGAAATCATATCAAGCATCTTTTCGGACCACAATGGCATGAAACTAGAAATTACACAAAGAAAAGTGGAAAATTCACAAATATGTGGAAATTAAACAAAATGCTACTGAACAACCAATGGATCAGAAGAAATAAAAGGGTAATAAAAATACCTTGAGAAAAATTAAAAAGGAATGTAACATATCAGATTTATGGGTTGCAACAAAAGCAGTTCTTAGAGGGACGTTCATAGCAATAAATGCCAACCTCAAGAAATAAGAAAAGTTTCAAATCATCAAACTTCATATCTCAAGGAACTAGAAAAAAAAAAACAAATAAAGCCCAAAGTTAGTAAGTTAGTAGAGGAAAGAAATAACAATGATTAGTGCAGAAATATATGAAATAGAGACTAAAGGGATAATAGAGAAGATCAATGAAACAGAGCTGGTTCTTTGAAGAGATAAACAAAACTGACAAACCTCTAGCTAGAGTCACCAAGAAAAAAGGGAGTACTCAAATAAAATCAGAAATGAAAGAGGAGATGTTAAAACTGATACCATGGAAATACAAAGGACCATAAGAGACTACTCTGAACAATTATACACCAACAAACTGGACAACCTAGAAGAAATGGATAAATTTCTACGAACATACAACCTACCAAGACTAAATCATAAAGAAATAGAAAATCTGAACAAACTGATTACTAGTTAGGATATTGAATCAGTCATGAAAACCCTCCCAGGACAAGATGGCTTCACTGGTGAGTTCTACCAAATATTCAAAGAATTAATACCAATCTTTTTCAAACTCTTCCAAAAAACAGAAGAGGGAACTCTTCCAAATTCATATTATGAGGCCAGACTTATCCTGATACCAAAACCAGACAAAGATGCCACAAGAAAATTGCAGGCCAATATCCTTAATATAGATGTAAGATTCCTCAAGAAAATATGAGCAAAATATGAGCAAACTGAATTCAACAATACACTGAAATGATCAGACACCATGAGCAAGTTAGATTTATTCTAGGGATGCAAGGATAATTCAACATCCACAGTTAGTCAATGTGATATACCACATTATCAAAATTAAGCATAAAAATCATATGTTCATCTCAACAGATTCAGAAAAAACATTTGACAAAATTCAGTGTTCATTTATGCTAAAAACTCTCTAGAAAGTGGGTATAGAAGAAACTTAGGTCAACAAAATGAAGACCGTATATGACAAACCCACAGCTAACATCATACTCAATGGTGAAAAGATGAAAGCTTTTCCTCCAAGATTAGGAACAAAAAAAGGATGCCCACTCTTGTCACTTTTGTTTAACATAGTATTGGAAGTCCTAGCCAGAGCAAATAGGCAAGGAAAAGAAATAAAAGGCATTCAAATTGGAAAGGAAGAGGTAAAACTGCCAGTATTTGCAGATGACATGGTATTATATATAGGAAAACATAAAGACTGCATCAAAAAAACTATTAGAATAAATGAATTCAGTAAAGTTTCAGGATAGAAAAATCAATATTTTTTTAAAAGGGCTTCAAATGCTTGGCTTTTTATTTATTTATTTACTTATTTATTTATTTTTGGCTGTGTTGGGTCTTCGTTTCTGTGAGAGGGCTTTCTCTAGTTGTGGCAAGTGGGGGCCACTCTTCATCGCAGTGCACGGGCCTCGCACTATCGCGGCCTCTCTTATTGCGGAGCACAGGTTCCAGATGCGCAGGCTCAGTAGTTATGGCTCACGGGCCTAGTTGCTCCGCGGCATGTGGGATCTTCCCAGACCAGGGCTCGAACCCGTGTCCCCTGCATTGGCAGGCAGACTCTCAACCACTGCGCCACCAGGGAAGCCCAGAAAAATCAATATTAAAAAATCTATTATGCTTCTATACACTAATAATGAACTATCATAAAGAGAAATAAAGAATACAATTCCATTTACAACTGCATCAGAAACAATAAAATATCTAGGAATAAATTTAACCAAGGAGATTAAAGACCTGCATATTGCAAACTGTAAGACACTAATGAAAGAAACTGAATAAACAAATAAATGGAAAGATATTCGGTGCTTACAAATTAGAAAAGTTAATTTTTTAAAAATGTCTATACTTCCCAAAGCCATCTACAGGTTCAAATCAATCCCTATCAAAATACCAATGGCGTTTTTCATAGAACTGGAACAAACAATCGTAAAATTTGTATGAAACCACAAGAAACCCTAAATACCAAAAGCAAATTTGAGAAAGAACAAAGCTGGGAGCATCACATTCCCCAATTTCAAGCTATATTACAAACTATAGTAATTTAAACAGTATGGTATTGGCATAAAAACTGGAACATAGATCAACAGAACAGAATAGAGAGCTCAGAAATAAACCCATGTATGACTAAGGTGCCAAGAATATACAATGAGGACATGATAATGTCTTCATTAAACAGTTTTGGAAAAATTGGATGGCCACATGGAAAAGAATGAAACTGGACCACTATCTTATACCATACACAAAAATTAACTCAAAATGGATTAATGACTTCAATGTAAAACCTGAAACCTTAAAACTACTAGAAGAAAAAAAAAGATGGTAACTCCTTGGCATAGATCTTGGTGATGATTTTTTGAATCTGACACCAAAAGCAAAGGCCACAAAAGCAAAAATAAAGTGGGACTACATCAAACTGAAAAGCTTCTGAACAGCAAAAGAAACCATCAACAAAATGAAAAGGCAACCTACTGAATGGGAGAGAATATTTGCAAATTAATTTATATGATAAGGGGCTAATATCCAAAATATATAAAGAACTCCTACAACTCAACAATGAAAAAACAGTCTGATTAAAAAATGGGCAGAATATCTGAATAGACATTTTTTTTCAAAGAAGACATACAGATAACCAATAGGTACACGAAAAGATGCTCAACATCAGTCAGCATCAGGGAAATGCAAATCAAAGCCACAATGAGAAATCACCTCATACCTTTTAGAATGGCCATCACAAACAACTACAAATAACAAATGTTGGTGAGGATGTGGACAAAAGGGAACCCTGTACACTGTGGGAATGTAAATGGGTGCAGCCACTATGGAACACAGTATGGAGGTTCCTCAAAAAATTAAAAATAAACTACCATATTCCAGAAGCAATTCCACTTCTGGGTATTTATTCAAAGAAAAGAAGCAATTACACTTCTGGGTATTTATCCAAAGAAAATGAAAACATTACCTCAAAAATGTATATGCACCGTGTTCATTGCAGCACTATTTACAACAGCCAAGATGGAAACAACCTAAGTGTCCATTGATGAATGAACAGATATATAAAATTATGGTATATTTATTATAAATATATGTGTAATATTTATTCCATTATATATAATGGAATATTATTCAGCCATTAAAAGGAATGGAATCTTGCCATTTTTGACTACATGGATGGACTTCAAGGGCATTATGCTAAGTGAAATAAGAGAGGTCAGACAGTGTTTGTCATTTCTTATCAATCACATTTCTTATCCATCTTTTTCCTCATAAACACAGGAAACTTTTTCTTATGATCCACTGCATATTTTGAGATCCTTTCATTTGGCTTTTTTTTCATGAAACTTCTGTGTGACCAACCCACTAATCCTCCATATTCAAATATGCCTGATCCTCAGTATGTATCTGACTAAGGAGCTTCCACTCTGTGATCCCAGTAAACCATGCATGCGTGGTTTGTGTTCTGTAAGAATTTAGGTTTGAGCTGTATTTTGAGCATTTCATAGCCTTTCTACTTTCTTCATCAGTGAATACTGCAGTATACTGAACAGGAAACCAGGATGTCATTGGCAGAGAAGACTGTTCTAGTGTGCAATTTAAACTTCTAGTCGAGGCATCAAAATAGTTTAGTCTAAAATACTCATACGCTCTTGCTTCCCACCCAGATCCTGACTCTGTACACACCTGAATTCTGGAATATCACTCTTTTCCCCATTCTTGTTTCCATCTGTATTATTTTTGTTGTGTCACACCAATGAAGATAAATTTGTCACATTTAGAACACTGTGCAATCATCAAAGCTTTGAATCCAGGCCAGTAATTCAGAAGTCTGGAATTTTCCTGGCATCTCATTCCCAAATTCTCCTTCTTGGAATCTAGGGTTGCGAGGAATGATTGTGATTCTCAAATCTGTTATATCCATAGCCCTTCCACTCTGATTTCCACTGCTCTTATCACTCGAGATCTCATTTCTAATGGATTTTTGCTCATTTCACTGGCAGGGCTTTGACCTTCTCCACATCGTTAATTTTCAGTTCCTGTCTCCCTTTACAGAGAGCAAGCACCCTGCACTTCATATGGCCAGTGCTGTCAGGGGAGCTTAAAAAAGTGAGCCCTAGTGCAGAGATCTTCCGCTTAGACCAAAGCCCACTCATTCTTCACCAGCAAGCATTGGCACACTGCAGGTGGGAAGGAAGGAGTTGGTCTGTCTCACACTCTATTTGGAACCATTTTTCTAAGCTCTGCTGTTAAAGCTAGTCCATTTTTCCAGATTCTTTAACTCATGATGATATTCTCTTAGAGGCCTCATTTTCTTTTACTCGGATTCAATCTCCTCAGGGAAAACCGAGTTTTTCAGATGGATCTGTACACATGTGAATACCACATGAGAGATGGGTTCAAGTTCTCTCCCACTGTCATCTTTGTTGCATACAGATTGAAATATAGGTCTAGTCCCCATAATTTAAAGTCCTAGAATGTTTCAGAGCAGTTAAGAGTCTCCTGAATGCTTGACCATTAGAAGCTAGTTTACTAAACAGACAGAACTTTACTATGATATCAAGAGCTCCCTGATTTTGCCTTGAATTCTCTCATCCTCCTTTGAACTCTGATTTCCAACTCCTTCTCAAAGATAGAAAGAATCCCAAATAATGGAAGCATTCCGCTTGCCACTGCCTAGTTAGGCTATGAAACAGTGGGCAACTTGCCAGGTGATATGGTTACAGTGCGATCAGTTTAACTCTGTATCAGAGTTAATTACTTTGTAATATCTATTCTCACTTTATTCTTCACTAAAAGAAAACTCTCTCTCCCATTTTAACTTGACACTCAGTTTCCCAGAATAAGAGTACATTTCTCAGAGCCATTTTTTGCTAGGCATGGCCATATGACTATGGTCTGGCCAATGGGAGATAAGCAGAAATGTTTAATAAACTTTTAAACATTTTAATAAACTTTTCCTTAAGAAATATTGCATGTGCCCTTTATCTTTATGTCTTCCTCTGCTAGGAACACAGAGGACATGATCATATCACCACGGAGAACACAAGACAGAAGAATCCTATGCCCCAACACCATACTATACCATATAAGCTTTGGAGTGCAAACCCAGACTTCTATTTAAAAGAGAAATACAGTTCTAACCTGTTTCCGCCACTCTTATTTGGGGGGGGGGGTCTCCTTCACTCACACACCCATCAAATTTTATGTCCTAAAAGCTTCACAGAGGGGCTTTCCTGGTGGCGCAGTGGTTGAGGATCTGCCTGCCAGTGCAGGGGACACGGGTTCGAGCCCTGGTCTGGGAAGATCCCACATGCCGCAGAGCAACTAGGCCCGTGAGCCACAACTACTGAGCCTGCGCGTCTGGAGCCTGTGCTCCGCAACAAGAGAGGCCGCGATAGTGAGAGGCCCGTGCACCGCGATGAAGAGTGGCCCCCGCTTGCCACAACTAGAGAAAGCCCTCGCACAGAAACGAAGACCCAACACAGCCAAAAAATAAAAATTAATTAATTAATTATTTTAAAAAAGTTTTAAAAAAACTTCATAGAAATGACCTACTGGATGCTTGGACCACAAACTTTCTAATCGTACCTGTTCCATCCCTCACTCGTCTTTCCATTTTCTCAGTCATTTGTGCTATTGATCCTGATAATCTCTCTCCACTTATGCCTTTGCTTCTCCCTTTCAGTTTGAATTGTGGGCCTTTTCCCCTAGGTCTCTGCTTTCAGTTCTCTGTCCAGCTACAACATTCATTTTTTTTTCTCCTCAGCTCAGTGATTGTGTGAACATGCTTCCAGCTATCATCTGACACCGCTCAGTTCTGGGTCTTCTGGAGCCATAACACACCTTCTCAGGCAAAACTGAACACACCATGCAAGACAAAGTGTTTCTAATTCTCCAGCTTGTCCCCTATATTTCCTCGCAATTGAAGATTTTGCAAAACTGTTATTCACCTCACCTTTGTAGCTAGGACAGATAAATGAACACAAAAAACTAATTTCCATGGAAAGAGAGTATACTGAAAGCACACAGCTGAGTAATATGGAAGTGGGAGATGTCACATCTGTCAAACACATCTTCCCACCTCTGACTCAAGGTCCAGCCAAATGCCTTTGAATGGAGGGGTGCTATTTCTGTTATGCTGAATTGACCTTCCCTAGCCACCTTCCCCAAGATGCTCCTAAATTCTCCCATATAAATGTCTATTATTTTCAATAGCATCAATGGTCAATAATAGAGTATGCCCTTACCTCAGTCCCAGAACAGAATGTCCATTATCATTAATGATGATCATAACCAGGGAAAGGAGGCAATTGGCCTCTTAGCATATGCTCTCAGGCGACATAATCAGGCTTCCCTGGGGGTTTGGTATGCATTTGACAGGACAGCATTAATTCATCATAAAAATGTTCTCTGGTCTATCCGAACTTAAAGTAGAATACAAAGTGACCTACTTAGACAGTATATTTAACTTTCCTCACAATTACTATTTTTTTCTAGCTCTTTGTTCATTACCTTCCCAAAGTGCTTATGTGAAAAGATTCTTAAATGCTTACATCTACACCTATATTAGAGTGTTAATACCTTTTTTAACACCACCATATTGTCAAGGAACATCCCCAGTAGGAAGTACGCAGGAAATTAGTATTAGCAAGAGATGAAAAATGAATCTGAAATGGAGGCCCGGGATTCTATATGGCAAGCATTTCTGATCTGATGGTATGCCAGTACACTTAAAGAAGGAAGAGGCTATCCAGGGAGAACAGAATTTATAAAATGGAAGATCAATGCTTTGAAAGGAATCAAGTTAAACTTTCATAAAAGAAGCATAATCATTTTGTTAATATTTAAAAACTGAAAATTTCACCAATTTTATATACTCCTTACACCTCCAAATCAGATATAATCAAACTAGTAATGAAAAGGTGAATATCAAAAAAACGAACTCTACTGGCGCTGTTATGGTTCAATTTTGGTGAGTCATCATCACATGCTTAAATAGCTCTTCCACCTTGAACATGCTCTGAGCAAATGAAAATCCAAAACGTGTCACTGTTTATCATGTCTTTGTTTTGTATTCTTAACAAAATGGTCATCTTGAAGGAAAAGCTACCTACATTTCTCTTAAACCACTCACCAGATATAGAGAAGTGCTAGACCCACATCAGGCACTCACATTTTGAAAGGTTAAATCATATTTAAGATTATGTGGTATAGTGGGAAGCAGCTGCATAGCACAGGGAGATCAGCTCGGTGCTTTGTGACCACCTAGAGGGGTGGATAGGGAGGGTGGGAGATGCAAGAAGAAAGAGATATGGGGACATATGTATATGTAAAATTGATTCACTTTGTTATAAAACAAAAACTAACACACCATTATAAAGCAATTATACTCCAATAAAGATGTTAAAAAAAAAGATTATGTGGTACAGTGGCATTTATTCAGTATCAGAGGTTAGATCCTTGAACTATACCATAGGTGAATCTATTATAAACATAAGTCTTATCTATACAATCTTAAAATATTCAGGATTAGGGGGAAAATTACTGCAAGTAACTATTTAGCACTAGTGACAGAATTAAAAATAAATTAAAGATAGAAGTTTTAAAGAAAGGTTTTTTTATTTTTTGCCTCTCACTGTTGTGGCCTCTCCCGTTGCGGAGCACAGGCTCCGGACGCACAGGCTCAGTGGCCATGGCTCATGGGCCCAGCCACTCCATGGCATGTGGGATCTTCCCAGACCTGGGCACGAACCCGCGTCCCCTGCATCAGCAGGCAGACTCTCAACCACTGTGCCACCAGGGAAGCCCGAAAGTTTTTATTTTAAAATTTTTAAATGTCAAGGTATGTTTATTCACAATCCTTGATGTCATCACTCCTTCCAAGCTTCTTTATAAACAAAATGCCAAGAAAAATTACAATACTATCTAATGACAATCAACGATGCATAAAAACTTTAAAAAGCATAATTTAGACAATGACAAAGTAAGAAAGTAAGTTAACTTTAGATATTTCTAGTGACACAGAGTGGGAAACCTTCTTAAATAAAGAAATCTGTTATGATATAAGCAAATCAGGTTTATTCATTTCAGCAAGACAGAATGTAAGGAATTAATTGTGAATTGACATTTCATCACAGGAAGTGAATGCACAACTTTTTATTGCTTATGCATTGGACAGAAATCCTTAGGTTGGGATATAAGAAGGAGTGAGTCTTTGAGTTGGTTGATTTCTTAAAACAAGGACTTAACACAACTAGGTGAGAGGTTCTGAGTAAAACTGCAAGTCATATGTAAGTCATATGATATTCTGTGGTTCTAATTTCATAACTGATTAAGGGGGCTGGTGGTGGTTCTAGTCCTAAGTCACACTAGCTTTTGGCCATCTTCTGGCTAGTCCAAAGGGTTGACCAAAAAAAGCAGCCTCATTTCAGATCTACAGCATTGTGATAATCTGACGTCATCATCTTAGTTTAAGAGTCAAACCAGGGTATGATCTTTTGCTTCTTTTGTTAAAGGATGAGTTGTCAGATCATCTGATATGACAGTGGCTACACAACAGTATTTAAGACGGGAGATGTACACAAAGTAGAAAAGAAGAATGATGGTTGGATTTTGTAGAATGCTTCAAAGCCATGTGCAGAAATTACTGAACTCAGGATAAGAAAGATGACCAAAAAGTATCAGCACCGACCTTGGAGAGTCAAGTGGCCAGCTCCTCCAGTTCAGAGGAGTGTTCTACTTGACTAACAGTATTTATCCAAATGCAGCACAAAGTGTTGGGAATGGTACAGGTTAATAGAAAGTCTAAAGCTACTAGATTTTCTATTATCACTGAGGCCAAATAGTTTAGACTTGTCTTTTGAGCATTGAAGTTGTGAAAGTATGATTTAAAACTTAAGATTAATGCTCATTCTTTCCAGTGGTATAATCCTCATTGTAGAAACTATCACCCAGGTGATGTGTATAAAAGTCTGTCAGTATACCCTGTGAGTAATTCTTCAGAACAATCTATAGTGGTTTCACTTTGTAAGTTCCTGGGCACACATCTCAATGAGACATTGTCCATAAAGGGCTCAGGGATCTTGGATTTCTTAAGTCTCTGACAATTACGCTGCAGACTCAGGATAGGTTACAGTGAGGGAAACAAGCAAAGGTTTGATGTTCACATAACAATAATACTCTACTGGGGTGTAGGTGTCATTTACCACAACAAGACTTCTTTGAGGAAGGCAAATTCCCTGTGGGTAGGTTAATAATTTATAATAAACTAGAAAGAAAATAAGTGAACCAGAAAGAAGAGCCCTGATATTGGTTCCTAGTCCTGTTGTGTCTCCAACTCTATGGAGAGTGTGGTAAGAAATTTGGGCATAAAATGTAGGGCCCCAACTCTTTCTTTTTATTTGTACTGTGTCTGTTGCTCTCAGTCTAAGCCGGCAGTGGTTCTGTTGATATAATTCATTCAAAAATTTTTTGAGCCATCTGTGAATCTCATTGAGGTTCACTCCATTAGACAAAAGTTATATTCATAAACGTCTTCAAGATAAGAGTTGCTTGGGGGCTGTTTTGTTTGTTTGTTTGTTTTGCGGTACGCGGGCCTCTCACTGCTGTGGCCTCTCCCACCGCGGAGCACAGGCTCCGGACGCGCAGGCCCAGCGGCCATGGCTCACGGGCCCAGCTGCTCCGCGGCATGTGGGATCCTCCCGGACCGCGGCACGAACCCGCGTCCCCTGCATCGGCAGGCGGACTCCCAACCACTGCGCCACCAGGGAAGCCCGGGGCTGTCTTGTTTTAGTTTTTTATCGAGAGAACCTGTGAGGCACACACAATCTCTCCGTGGGGCCTTTTGCATGATGGAACAGTACTCTAGGGCACCTCCTTTAATCAGATGGGGCTCTTAACAAAAGATTTTAGAATCACACCCTTGGTCCTATCTCTAAACTATGTTTTCTGGACAGCATCCTGGATTCAATTTATGCTCAGAACACATTTCATAATTTTAGTATCACCTGCCTTTTGGAAGAGGTTGAGAATTTTCAAAAACATCAACGCCTGGCTCCCTTTAACATTCCTTCCCTCAATTCTCTCTCTCCCATTTTATTACAGCAGCAAAAAGAAACCAGGCGGCACCTTCAGCACGTTGCTTGGAAGTCTCTGTAGCTAGATCACCCAGTTCATAAGGCATATTTTCTACTTTCCATGTCCCTACAGGCCATAGAGTTGTCAAGCTTCCCACTGCTAAAACAAGGACTCCCCGACCCCACCTCCTATACTTTCCAATACCGTGTTTCCCATCTCCCTTTGAAACCTCACTGGTGGTATCCTCAAAATACATATTTCTACTAAAATGAGCTCAAGGTAGTTTGACCTTTCACTAACCCTCTTTTCAAAGCCCATTACCCAGTTCCCAAACCACTTCCACAATTTAGAGTTTTATATGTGGCGCTCCACTTTCAGGTACAAGGGCTGTATAATTTATCTATTAATGCATAACAAGTTACCCACCCACCCCCAAAACCAGCAGCTTAAAACAACAAACGTTATCTTACAGTTTTTGTGAGTCAGAAATCCAGATATAGCTTAGCCTCTCATTCAGGTTCTTTCACAAGGTTGCAGTGGAGTTTTCTGCTGAAGCTGCAGCCGTCTCAAAGCTCAAATGGGGAAGGACCCACTTCCTAGCTCACTCAACCTTTAAGCCCTCACAGGCTATTGGCTGGAAGCACCAGATCCTTGCCACCTGTGCCTCCCCACAGGCCAGGTCAAAACACAGCACCTGGCTTCACTTTGAATTAAGTGAGAGACCTGTCTCTCCTCTCTCTCTTCCTCTCTCCCCACCCAATAAGTAACAATTTTTTTATAACCTACTTTTGGAAGTAACATCTTACTACTTTTCCACATTGTGTTGATTAGAATCAAGCCACCATGCCCAGCCCACAGTCCATGGAATGGGACTCCACAAATACCAGGAGGTATCATAGGATCACTATGGTCAATGTAGAGCTTGCCTACCACAAAGACAAGTCTCTTTAGGTAAATAAGGACTGCAATGGGTAAAATCTAATTTTCACCAAATAAAATAAACTCAGTGTTCTAGAAACTTTTTGTCTTCTACAAAATCAGAGCTCAGACAGAACATGTGACTCGCCACTGACTACCAGAAAACTTGAGCTTGCCAGGTGCAAATGGCCTTGAAAGATAAGTGCTTAAGCAGACTGAGTTGAGGGGTCTCAGCTGAATCTTGTTGAATCTCCAAACTGGAACATTCGCTCCCTCCTTAAGTAAAGAAACCTGTTAATACATAACCAATGGAAGTTTTATCGACTTTCTTCAGCAAGGAAAAATACCACAAAGACAATTCTGAAACGGAGTCTCAGTAGAAGTAAATAAAAGCATGGATTTTGTTGTTTAGGGGTTTGACTCAGAGGTTGTTAGAAGGGGGATATTAGGAGGGGGATATGTGAAGTCTCTGGATTGACTGATGTAAGTGAGGCAAGGTTTTGAGCAAATAAGTGTTGTGTGTGAAACATTCTGCGGTTACAACTAAGTATGTGGGTGGTGGTTCCAGTCTTCAAGAGCCACCACTTACTTGAGACACATTAATAATACTGTTGCCGGGCTTCCCTGGTGGCGCAGTGGTTGAGAGTCCGCATGCTCATGCAGGGGACACGGGTTCGTGACCCGGTCCGGGAAGATCCCACATGCCGCGGAGCGGCTGGGCCCGTGAGCCATGGCCGCTGAGCCTGCGCGTCCGGATCCTGTGCTCCGCAACGGGAGAGGCCACAACAGTGAGAGGCCCGCGTAATGCAAAACAAACAAACAAATAATATCATCGCCTAATGGGATATATTACATATTTAGCCCAAATGTCTTATATTCATTCTGTGAGATAAAAATGGAAATGAAACTAGAGAGCTCATTGCCAAATGTATAAATTCAAACATTGAAACGGCCAGTAGCATGTATGTATATAATATATAATTTGAACTATGAAGCCAGAAACCTTTGTTTAAATCCAGCTCTGTCACTCCCTGAATACATGACATTGATGTAGTTGCTTTACCTCTCTACACCTCAGTTTTAGGTGTTCAAAATGGGATAAAAATAGCACCTCTTCAATATAATAGTTCTGAGGATTAAATGAGTTAATATGTGTAAATCACTTAGGTAGTATCTGGTACATAGTTAATAATGAAATAAATCATAGCTCTCGTGATTCTGATGATGATGTCTTACTGTTCATATCAAAAAGTACTTTCCACCTATTTCAACCTGCCCTCACATATAACCTAAATCAATCAAACTAATGACACAATATATTCTAAAAGAAAATAGCATTTATATACTTATCCATAGGATGCTGTAAAGTTATTTCACGGTAACATTGGATATTTCTAGTATGGGGTAAATTCATCTTTGTGTTGCCTGGGTACCAGCCCTGAGTGCTCCTAGATACAGTTTCCCAGCCTTCAGGGTTAAATCTATAACAAAGCACAGCCAATAACAGTGTCTGTCTCTTTAAAGCTTCATTTTTCTCTTAGCTTGGGAACTCAGGGGGTTTAGTGTATTTCAGATAGTCATTACTTATTAACAGATGACTTCTATTAATTTGTGGAAAAAAATAGATATTATGACGGCTAATGCCGGAAACTTATAAGCTATACCTCCAGAAACCTGATAGAAAATCTTACTTCTTTGCCTGTCCTCTTAAATTTTTCATTCTATAATGCTGTTTCTAGTGCGATATCACAGTCACTAAATTTTTCACTTCAGGTGTTGTCAAGAAGCCAGGTGGTTTTAAAGTCACTTGTTCAGGCCAAAGAAGAATGGTACATTTGGAGTAGAAGTATCCTGGAGGGCATTGTTGCAATTAGATAGATGAATGACCATGGGTTTTAATTAGAACAATAGGTACACACTCCATATCATTATTCTAAGAAACCACACTCACAGAGTGAGGTGGCGTAATACCTACGGAGTCAATATCCTGCAGATCTATAAGCACGATTTCTGGGTAGGAGCCATTTTAATTTCGTTTATTTATACCTTTGCTATTTTTAATAGACAGAATCATTCTTGTTTAACCCTATAGAACAGTTCTGTAATCAAATTAATTTTTAAAATCACTCAGAGGAGGGAAAAGAATGAGCATTATGAAGATGGATGTTAATGTCGTTTTTTATGTCCTACACCCAGTAATAACGCTATTACCCTGTTCTTAACACAGGGCCTATGCTGTTTAAAAAAGAAAAGAAAACTGTAACAGCTTTCTGCAGACTTGCTTCACATTACATGCTTATAAAATCAAGACTAACATGTTATTTCTCCCCTCCATCTAAAGATTGCAAACCAAACCTTGAAACAATCAAGTTCATAAATATAAGGACTTACAGGTAAAATGCAATCACAAATAACACTAAAAATAAAATCTCTTCGTGATAAAACTACTCCTATGTCTTCATTAACACACTTACCCATTGAATCATTTATTCAACAAACTTTTATTGATAATCAACACCATACCTCTACTGAATGCCTCAAAGGCATTATGAAAGATTCTAGAAATATAAAGGAGAACAGAATATGATCATAATAATTGCTATGGTCTAAATGTTTGTGTGTCCACAAAATTCATATGTTGAAACCTAATGCCCAAGGTGATGATATTATGAAGTGAGGCCTTTGGAGGTGATTAGATCATGAGGGTGGAGCCCTCACGAATGGCATTAGTTCCCTTATAAAGAGACCGGAGAAAACTCCCTTGTCTCTTCCACCAGTTTACAGTGGAAAAAGATAGTCATCTAGGGAGCTGGCTCTCACCAGACACTAAATCCTCCAGCACCATGATCATGGATTTTTCAGCCCCTAAACTTTCACTGTTTATAAGCCACTCATCTTACAGTCTGACTGAACAGACTAAGAAAATATTCAATAGGTGATTCTTAGAAAAAGAGAATATAGAAATTTAATAATATAAGTTTAAATTATAACAATATAGCAAAGCAAATTTTATCTATCAAACTGGGCTTATGTTCTATCCCTGTACAAAATTTGCTCAACACACAGCTGCTCTGACTTCCCAAAATAGAGCTACAGAGATTCAACACAGACATATCTGTTGGACATCTGGGGAAGAATTTATAGAAATTCTGTCAGAAGGGTATTTACTGTTCTAATCTTGCAAACCAGGGTCTTCCCAAACCCCACTAGAAAATCATCTTGGACCTTCTGCCAATTTTGGGCCCATACAACTTTACAACAATCATGGAAATCTAAAGCCCAGATACACCATCCATGCCTCTCATGCCTAGAATCATCAGGTTGTACTCAGCCCCCTACCCATCACCTATTTTTTTCTCTCCCTTCAAACCTCTGTCCTCCCCAGTCCCAAAACTAAACTTTGATTGACTGCAGGCCCTATTTCAATGCCTATACTACACCAACACCACCCATTTCGTCTTCCACATCTCAACCATTTCTATCTTTTTTCCCTAACAGATATTCTAAAAATTGGTTATATTTTGAAGGCATTGTTTCCCTTGCAACTGTCTGGAATGGAAATCACTGTTTATTAATAATAATAGTAATCATTTATTGAAAATTTTGTCTAGGAATCTTGCCAAGCAATTTACAAATATTACGTCTTTTCACTTTAGTTAATTCTCAGAATAACCTATTATTTCCAGCTTATATCTAAAGCAAATAAGACAGAAAGAAGTTATACAATTTGCACCAAAACATAAAGCTACAAAGTGGCACGACTACGATTCAAATCAAGATTGTCTGCCTCCAAAACCTTATTCTTCTTAAAAACAGTATTCTTGTTTTGACATAATTCCAGACTTACAGAAAAGTTGCAAAAATAATACAGTGAGTTCCCAGGTACCCTTTACCCAGACTACACAAATGTTAACATTTATTACATTTGTTTTATCCTTCTTTCTCTCTCTCTTTCCCTCTCTCCTGAAACATTTGAGGGTAAGTTTCAGACATGATGCTCTTCTAATCCTACATACATCACTATTTACTTCCTTAATATAAAGACCGTTCTCTTTCATACACAATAACATCCTTTATGCTAAAAGAAAAGCCAGGATTATGTGCTGCATTCAGTGTTATATCCATTTACTTTCCCTAACCTGGAACAGTTTCTGGGTCTTTCTTTGTACTTCATGATACTGACATTTTAAAGATTTCAGGGCATGTTTTTGGTTTAATTTTTTAGAATGTACCCCAATTTGAGTTGGTTTCATGCAAAACTGTATTCTCAACTACCTCATCTGCCCTATTCTCACTTTCTCATCACATATAGTACAGATGTTTTTCCAGTGACTGATGGTCACACATTAGCAGAATTAGTATTAACCTTTTGAATTCTTTTTCTTAAAGAGGTTTCTGAAATTGTATTAGCTTCAATTCCCACAAAACCTGGAGCTGCCTCTGCCACAAATATTCCATCTCAACATATTCAAATGGAATAAACTAACTCTCCTCAACACCAACGCTAATAGCCAGTGGTGCCCAGATCCACCACAAGTCAGAAATTCAGTGCCACCCTAGGTGTCTTTGTCTGCGCTCCCCTATGATTGTCACTAAATCTCATCCGTACCACTTATCAAAGTTTCTAGAATAAGTCTCCTTTTCTTTTTCTCCCCGCTTCACTGAATTTTCCCAGTCTCTTCTCCTCTCCTTTCTGGGCCATAGCAAGTCTACCTTGTCTCCCGATCTGCAATCTTGTCCCCTCCATCATCCACATCCCTTCCACGTTCCTTTTCCAATACTACAAATTGGACTGAATAACCCAATTGCTCAAAAGGAATCAGTGGCTTAGCATTTACCGATTAGGATAGAGTCCAAACTCCCTGGAGTGTCATATAAAACCTCTATGATGTAGTCCCTGACTGCTTCTCCGTCCGCATCTCCTACTGCTTCAATAATGCTTACTGTTACCATGCCCCGCCCCCCATGCCTTCTGCCCATATCTTAATTATTCCAAACCCTCATTATTTCAAAAGGTTCATCAAATGCACCAAGCAATTTTGTAACTCTAAGTCTTTGCATATGCTGTTTGTTTTCTTGCCTGAAAAAAATATACCTTACCATCCCCATCTGAAGGATTTCTACTCGCCCTCAAAATCAAGAGTCTCTCTGTGGGAGTGTTGGCTCTCAACTTTATTTATCTACAATGTCCTGTATATTTAGACATTATTATGCTCTTGGCACTTAAATATTTACCTGTGTAAATATTGCCTTTGCCTCCCACCCACTGCAACACTCATACCTCCAGGAGACTGCCGACTCTTTGAGAGCAGGGGCTGTGTCTTGATTATTTAATATCCCTGTTGCCTAGACAGTAGCAAATATTTGCTGAATTAATGTAAATCCTGCTCCATAGGTCCCAAACCTTTCCTAAATTTAATGAAACCAGCTTTGGCTGAAAGGAAGAATGTGAAAGGTGTCAGTCTAAATCCACAGCAGGAAACAGAATTCCACTCTGATGGTTCAAGGGCAAAGAACTATTACAGTGACTACTTTCAGAGGTATAGACAGGGTTTAGGGGACCAATGAGGGGTGTTATGACCCAGTCACTAGCTACAGGGAGTGGGAGTAGTATTAGTAGAGCCAGTGAGGGCTGGAGACACGGAGGAGGAACCATGAGCAAAGCAATAAATAAGGAGGAGCCCAGCCACTCCCAGGAGCTCAGGATGAAAGCAGAGTGGGAGGGGGGAAACCCTCCCTCCTCCGCTCTCCCATGGTCCCAGCTCCTGCTGGACTGCTAGATGAACCCATCGAAAAGCCAGTTGTCAAGGGAGTTCAGATGATGCTGTCTCTGAGGGTCAGCCTTCTGGGCTAAGAATGGATCTAAGTTGGATAATGAAGAATATCGGCATGACAGCTAAGAAAAGCCATGTCGAGGCGAGGGTTCGTATCTGTTGTGCTCTGTATTTTCCAGATATTCATACAAGCACTTTATAGCTATCTCTTTTAATCCTCCCCACAATCCTGGAATATAGGTATATTATTGTCTCCTCCTCCCTAAAAAAGGAAAACTGAAACTTAGACAAATTAAAATGAATTGTCACAGTTCACCCATAGCTAATCATGTGCGATCAGGCCCAACATTGTCTCCCTGTCAGAAGTCAGGTAACATTTTATATATGAGCCAGATTTGCTGCTGGATCACAAGGCCTCCCCTCTGGACCAGACACTTCTAAGGTGGACCTCAAGTAGAGAGAGAGAGGTAGATGATCTAATACCACACTGCCTTATGATTTCCTTACGATGAATTTTAACCTCATTCTTAAATCCACTGTAGTTTTTGCCTTGTAAATAGAAAAATAAAAAGGGAGATGGTATGAGGTTAAGGTTTTCATGGCCCACTATTATCAAGGCTCCTTCTCTTCACTTCCAAATCCAGCACACCAAAATAAAGCAATTCCCTAATATCATCCATATTTTGAAAAAAAAACTTGCCCATTTTAGATTTTAAGCACTCTTTTCACCAGATAATTCTTTAACATTGGAGTTGCAAGCCATTTTGCTTTCAGATCCAGAGTCTATACACTTAATTTTTAATAGAATATTCATTTCAGTAAAATCCTCCCCCAAATAATATGAAAGCCCAGAGAATTTGTTTATAAAGGGATTTCACATGTGTGTACCCAAGACTATATCATTACTGGAGACTTTTACTTAATAATTTAAAAGGAAGCCAGCTATACTACATTTCAGAGAAGGGACACAAAGACAACTAAAAGATAGTAAATTAAGACCCAGGAGAAAAGTTTGAAGAAACTGGCATTATGCATCCTTTAAAAGAAAAAACGAAGTAAAGTCTAAATAAAGTTCTCGAAGAGTGTGCATTAGAGAGAGAGGATGATAAATGCAGCTCATCCTATCAATCTGTGTGTAAAGTCCAGTGCCAGGCACTCTAGAAAATACGAAAGTGGACAAGTGTAGTCCCTGCTCTGGATGTGGTGACATCCTTGCAGACGAATACCCAAAATGCAAAGCCCAGAGTTTTAAGTGTTCTATATAATAGGCACTTGGTGATTCCACCATATTAGACCACCATTATCTCTTGGTGGATCACTGTAATAACCTTTTAACATGTCTCACTATTTCCATTCTTGGCCACCCACAATCTCGCATACACAGCAGCCAGAATGACCCTCTTAGAATGTAAGTCCGATCACGTCAGTCCTTTGCTCAAAACCCTCCAGTGGCCTCCCGCACATTCTTCCCATGGCCTCCAAGGCTCTCAATGGTCCGGGTCCTCTTTGCCTGTCCTACGTTACTTCCTGTGCTCTCTCCCTCACTCACTGTGCCCCAGCCTCGCTTGTCTCCATGTTTTCCCACCTGTCCACCATGTATACTCAGCATTTGCAGTTTCTGTTCCCTCTTCCTAGGAGATTCCTCCTCCAGATAGCTGGATCCAGAAGACGGATGTCTCAGCTCAAGCAAAGAGAGTGAATTCAACCTTCCTCTATCTTTTTTGTTCTATTCAGGCCCTCAAAGGATTGGATGATGTCTACCCACATCTTCTTTATGATGTCTACTGATTCAAATGCTATTTTCTTTCCCAGACACACCTAGAAATAATGTTTCACCGGCTATCTGAGCATCCCTTAGCCCTGCCAAGCTGACGCATAAAGTTCATCATCAGATACGGTTCACTTATTCACTTCACTCAACTCTCCTCTCCCAAACATCAACTCCTCAGGACAGTTTTTCCTGACTTCTTTATCTACAAAGGCAGTTTCTGACACTCTCTATACCCTTACTCTGCTTTACTTTTCTCTCTAGCAGTTACACTAGTTGTTATATTTATATCCTTTTCATATTAATTTATTGTCTGTCTCCACCCTCCACACGCTCTTCAATGTAAGGTCCTGAGAGGAGGAACTCTGTCTTAGTCACGGCTGCATCTCCAGTACCTTAAACAATGTCTGGCAATAGCTGGAGCGCAAAAATATTTGTTGAGCAAACGAATTCTTGATGTTCATTGTAGGGGAATGGGGCATTATTAATTGCTTAGAATAGTTTTTACTTTTCAAAGGGGGGAAATATTTGAAACAGTCTTTGCAAAATCAGTGAGGTTCTCAATAAGACAAAATAAGGGAGAAAAATAAGAAGAAGTATCTCAGTATTGGATAGTATTGGAGATGGGGAAGTGTAACTTTTAATAATAATGAGAAATTGAGATTGATAGGAGCAGAGGAAGTCTAAAGAATACCGGAGGTAAAATTAGAACAGTAAGGTGTAATGGGATCAAGAAGAACCTTAAATACCACATTTGTACATTGTGTATTTAGCCTGGGGAATGACAGAATAGCATCTTTCAGGAAATGTAATTTTGCCTATGGCATGCAGAAAAAAAAATGGGGGGAAAGGAAAATGAGACTGAGAGCCGTGGTCATTGTTCAGACAGGAAAGAGTGAACTTCCAAAAAAGAGAGTTGCAGTAAGAACAAAATGAGATCAGGAAATAAAGGAGGATTACAGGATTTAGGGGGTTTAGGGGTAGGAAAGATATGTTTCACTTCAAAGACTGAATTCAATGATCTGATAAAATATTCCAATGAAAATAAACAGCGAATCCTTTTCTGAAGTGGTAGCCTAAGATAATATACTCAACTCAATTTTCAAAGAAA
Source organism: Lagenorhynchus albirostris (assembly GCF_949774975.1). Classification (NCBI taxonomy): domain Eukaryota; kingdom Metazoa; phylum Chordata; class Mammalia; order Artiodactyla; family Delphinidae; genus Lagenorhynchus; species Lagenorhynchus albirostris. Next base: position 48,723,544 of record NC_083107.1, on the reverse strand, counting down.
AAAATGGATAAAATAAGAGACACAGCTCAAGGACTGAAAATTCTGAAATGCCTACATTTCCAAGGGATAATGAAAAAAGAAGGCAGTGAATGAGACTGATAATATACAGTCAGAGAGGAGGTGAACGGTGAGTATTCAGGGACTTAGAAACTAAGAAAGGAGATTTTTAGCACTAGATAATCAAAGAAGCAAATGCATAGAAGAGTCAGTGGGATGAGACAAAGGAGAGGCCCTGGGATTTGGCAAGTAGGTCTTAACTGATGAACTTTCCTGGAGTAGGTTATGCAATAAGGTGAGGTAATGGTGTAAAGACCGCAGGACTGATTAGTAGAAGCTGATGGGTGAAGATCAGTATTATTACTTGTGTGGAAAGGAACAGAAGGTACGAGATGGGATTTTCTGTCAAGGGAATTGCCCAGTAAGAGGCGGCAATGGTTATTTTTTTTAAAATTGGTACACATAGTGTCTAACACAGTAGGTAGATGTTCAGTAAATATTTGTTGAACAAATAACTTGAATATGTTTGGCATTTATTAGGAAAAGGCTGGAAGTATGATAGGACAATTTGTAAAAAATTCTAGTAGGGTTCCGGTAATACAGCCAGCCCTCCCAGATCCTACTGATACAGAGGGCGGACTATACTATGTCATCTTATACAAAAGACTTGAGCACCTGCAGGTTTTGGTATGCGTGGCGGGGGGCGTCTTGGAATCAATTCCCCAAGGGTACTGAGGGATGACGGTACATTGTTTTCTCTGAAGAACAAGCTAAAAAGAAGAAGGATGAAAATGCAGCAGCATCATACTTAGAATCCAAATTCCTAATGCCCTCTCCGGATCTTCCATAAATTGTCCAACGTTCGTCTCTCCATCCACTCTTTCTTCTCTCTCCACTCTCCCCTTGCTCCAACCACACTAGCTTTCTTAAGATTCTTCACCCAGCCTAGGTCATTCCCCCCTTTGCATTTTCCCTGGCTTGTCTCTCTACCTGGAATGCTCATTCCCAGCACCTCCTAATGGCCAGCAAATTCCCACAACTCAAGTCTCAGCTCAAATGTGACACCCCTGAAGAGGCTTTCTCTGACCTTCCAGTGTCATGGAGCTTCTATTCAGGTCACTTTTTGTCACATCTTCCTGCTTTGATTAATAGGGCACATACCACTCACTGAAATCATCTTCCTCAGTATTTATTTGTTTATGGTTTGCCGCCTCTGTTCTCCATGAGAACAGATGCTTCATCTTACTCATTCACTGATTATGTTCCTGACACCTGGAATAGTCTCTAGCACATTACAAACAAGACAAAACAAAGGAAAAAAACCAATAAATATTTGAAAACAAATTAATAAACCTTGAAGTGGAAAAGAGAAAAATTAAGGAAGCACATTTTAAATGACTTTAGTCATTTCTATAAATTAAGCTGTAAAGCATTTTCCCAAATAAGTCTCTTCTCTTCCTTTCTCTCCTGCTCCTCTCCTACTCAGGCCACCAGAAATTCTGACCCAAACCACTGCGGTCTTCCTGCCTTGTCCCACTCCAATATAGTTTCCCGACTGAAGACACAGTGATCTTCCTAAAGTACATATCTGATTATTTCCCTATCCACCTAAAATATTTCAGAAGCTCTCCACTGCTTTTAGAGTACAGTTCAAACTCCTTACCTGGCTTTAATGATCAGATTCGTATGTTCCTTGTTTATCCCTATGGCTTCATTTTTTATCACTGCCAACACGCCCTACCTCATCACCCTCATTGTATTCCTTTGGTCATACTGCATTCTATCCATATGCTATGTTCCCTCACTTCTCAACTATATCCTCTTCCCGGAAACTTGGTCCCCTCTTGCTTTATTTGAATCAACCCTGTGTATCCTTTGGGTCTCAATGCGAATGTTGATTTTTCTAGGCAATATTGTACAGTCTACTCTCACCCAAGTTATGTGTCCCTCCTATATAGTCCCAAACATTCTTATATCTGTTAAAGTTTTAGGTATTACCCAAAGAAATATTAGACGGCTTAAGCAGAAAAGAACTGTATTAAAGAATATTAAATAGCAGACAATGTGTCAGAGCTAAGGACTAAGAGAATCTGGCCTGGAGGCTGTACCACCAGGAAAAGAAATGTCTGAGTTTCTTCTGAGGAAACGCTATCTTTGTTACTGTTGGTATAACAAAAACCATTAACCCTGGACTCCTTGAACTGCCACCATTTAGTCCTCTGTCATTGCTAATTGAATGGGTGGCTGCCTCTCTCCCACCCTTGCCACATTAAGTTCCATTTAGCTTTTTTTCTCAAATCAGTCTTTTCTGAATCAACATGTTGGTAGATCTGGTTGGTAGACCCTGGTCACAGGCATAAACTCTGGACTGCTGAGAGGCAAGGAAAGCACTTTTCTAGTTTTTAATTTGATAAAGCAAAACTTAGGATATGGGATGAATTGTGATACAAGTCTACTGCATACCTGTCCTCTCTCTATTATTGCCCTAATCACGGTACATCTTAGTTGCTTGGCTTTTGTTTGTCTCACTCACTAACTCCATGAAGGCACGCCTGTCTCATTCACTGTTGTTTCTCTAAGAGCTAGCAGAGAGCCTGACATATAGTAAAGGCTAAAAATATTATTTACTGAATGAATAAATGGGTTGAAACCGGGGCTTGAAGATAGTGTGGAACAGCTGTTGGAATTATAATGCAGGAATTATAATTGGGAATCAATGAGAGAAGAATAAGAATTGCTGTGTTTCATTTTGGATCCTGCCAAGTTTAGGGAGAACGCACTTGTGGTGGAACTGATCGTCAATGTTCAGTGAGTTTCTCAAGTGAAGCTAAGAAGCCAGGAAAGGAGAGCTCAGGGATCTAAAACAGTTTGTGGTTGCAGAAGGATTTGTGAGCAGATGACTAAAAGGAGTTTGAGGTCAAACAAAGAAAATATACGTGAAATCACTGAACATAGAATTTAGGTTGCTTAAGGAACAAACTAAACCAGAAAAGGGACGGATAGCCTGTGAGAATACGAAAAGATGAAATGACTGAAGATCATAAAGGCAAAGGTACAGTTTAGTATAAAATAGGAAGAAGATATATTTACTCCACCTTCCGCCAAATTATCACAGCTGAGTCTGCTGCTCCTCCCATTCTCAGTGCTGTCCATTTTTATGCACCAATCTTAACAAGAGGAGTCATAAATCACCATCCGCCACAGCCCCTGTCCTCCCTCATCTAGAGTTACTGAGAATTAAATTGCCCAGTCAGATCCTCTTGTGGTGCCCTTGTGCTTTTTCTCTTTGTCAGCAGGAGCCAATGTCCATAGAATTAGCTACAATTGCCTGTCTGTCCTCCATCCCTTTTCTCCTCCTCTCCACAATTGTCTGCAAATACGTATCTTCCACTGTCACACCCATCTACTCAATCTTTAGAGACGGTTACCTGTTTTAGGTCCTGTCCCTTACTCTTAACAGATTGCCTCTGAAATGTTGAAAAGTGCTCAGAATGCTGCCCACATATTTCAGGTTACTTTGCCCTGTACGTGCCTGTCTTCATCCTGAAGACCAGAGCGTTGCCCTAGTTATTAGTCTAGCAAAGGGCTTCTGTATGATCTCACGTATGACAACTGCCCATCATCCTAACTCTTTAATCTGGGCCACCATCTGGGTGGTCTAGCACTGAGCTGTAATGTGGACTGAATGTTTGTGTTCCCCCAAAATTTATGTTCTGAAGCCCTAACACTCCAGTGTAGTATTTGGTAGTATTTGGAGGTAGGGCCTTTAGGAGGTCATTAGGTTTAGAGGACATCAGGGAGGTAAGGCCCCCATCATGGGATTAGAGTCTTTATAAAAAGAGGAAGAGAGTAGAGCTGCCTTTTTCCCCATCCCCCACCTGGTTAGGACACAGTGAGAAGGCAGCCATCTGCAAGTCAGGAGGAGGGTTTTCACCAGAACGCCACCATGCTGGTACCCTGGTCTCAAACTCCCTGACTTCAGAACTATGAGAGATAAATATCTGTTGTTTAAGCCACCAGTCTATGGTACTTGTTATGACAGCCCACGCTGCCTGAGACACGTTGTCTTGCCACTACTCATGTGGATTTTGCCTGAGATGTGACTGAGCTGCCTCTGCCCCTTGGACTCTGCGCGTTGCTCGCTTTGTTTCTCCTCTAGAATCAGGTCATTCTCTACTTCAAGGTCACCTCCTCCATCATACACTCCTGTGAACAAATAATATTGTGATTTATGCCCATTTCTTAGGCTCTGACTAAAATACAAAGAGAGGAGTTACCAAATGAAATGATGGCCTAGTTTAAGTTGCAGTAACAAATATCTCTGAAAGCTCAGTGACTTAAAGCTAGGTCCGAAACTTTTTCTGTAAGGGCCAGATGGTAAAAATTTCAGGCTTCATGAGTCACAGTGTCTGTCACAACTACTCAAGTCTGCCATTGTAGCACAAATGGCACCACAGTCAATACATAAACAAAGGAGCATGGCTATGTTCCAGCAAAACTTTTCTCACGAAAACAAACAAATCAGACCTTAGCTTGCTGATCACAGACTTAAAGCAACAAGGATTTATATCATGTTCACGCTTTCTCTTCATTACAAGTTAGATGGACGATGGGTTCAAATTGTCACCGTTGGTACTCTAGGACCCAAGCTGACAAAAGAGCCCAAATCTGCAACTCTGCTTTTAAATGTAACAAAGAGAAAAGTGAACTTAAATGTACCTGCCTGTTCTTAAAGCTTCTGTTCAGAAGTGGCATACATCATTTTCACTGGGATTTCATTAGCTCATGCATATCATATGTTCACTCCCGAGTTTAACTGGGCAGGGAAGCATTAATCTCCTACAGAGGAGGGAAACTAAGAACTGGCAAAGAGTAATACAAAGGACAACAAGGATTTGTGGTCAGAGAAGGGAATTTCAAGCTTAAAATTCTTGATGCAGTTTTAGATAAGGAAGAAGTTCAAAGTCACATGATTTAAGACAGCTGAAGAGAAATGGCATGGCACTGAGGCTAACTGGGCTTGAGTAATTGTGAAATCCGTATACTTCAAAGTTCATTAGTGTGCATATTGCAATGAAGACTAGCTGTCCTCTGTATCAATTAAAAAAAAAATAAAAGGAAAATAGCAGCACAGTATATAACTTAGATAATGTGCTAGACCCGTGTAGGTCTTAAATTCCCCTCACATGTTTGGCTAGAATTTAGAGACAGGAAAGAGGTCATATTGTTAAAAATAATGTAAACACCCTAATCTAATCTTAATATACACCAGAATATATCACAAGTCAGAAATGGTTGACCTAATTATTTATATTATAATTATCTATCCATCTATCTCTATCTACCTATATTCACAATATAAGAAGATCCTGAAATAACCACCTGTTCAGTAAATCAATTAAATACCACCAAATCCATTTGAGAAATGAAAAGCCAATGGTACAAATTTGATATGAAAGTGCTTTACCATTTTATCGGTGTATTGGTAAAGACTAATTTAAGAGTAAGTTTTTTTGTTTTTGTTTTTTGCATAGTGGAGCAGGACAGGAAAGATGAAAGAAAAAGGGTAAGCATGGATTATCACAATTGTTCTGACAATTTCTCCTCCACAATGCACTGGAAACATAAAGGTATTGTAATCAAAGTTTCTGAAACCATAGCTCTTAATAAACTTTTGTGCATTTATAAAACCACATCAAAATACACAGATGGAGAGTTAAAGTATATAGAAATAACCATGAACAGACTTGACTCTTATTTTTTTTAATAAAACATTTATAATTATTGTTTGCCTTTGTTTGCTTTGTCAACTATTATTGGTAATAAGCTACTTGCAACAAACCTCAGAAGGGATGGAGGCATGCTAATGTCACCACATCCAGAATGGCTAAATTGGAATGTTACCAGGGCATTCTAACTGAAACACAGTCATGATTATAGCAGCTATTGTACTCAGCATTCGATTCATGGTCTAACTTGTAGAGTTAAACCCAACTGGAGTTTGTTTAATCGGGTAAGGGCCAACTCTAGGAGAAATGTGCCTTGGTCTCTGCCTCAAATGTATAATTTTGTGAATACAGTTGACTGCTGAACAATGCAGAAGTTAGGGGCACCAACCCCCGATAGTCAAAAATCTGCATATAACTTTACAGTCGGCCCTCCCTATCCCTAGTTCCATACCCCCCAATTCAATCAACATTGGGTTGTGTAGTACTGTAATACATATTTATCGAAAACATTCTGTGTATAACTGGACCTGTGCAGTTCAAACCTGTGTTGTTCAAGGGTCAGCTGTAATTAGCTTGCGAATCTAGAGTGAAAAAAGGGGGCAGAATGGGACAGGTCTTTCATGCAAAGGAGCTTGGCTTTTACATTGTTTTATACATTTTGTTGCTTTTTTTTTATTTATTCATGAGAAAATATGTGTGGGGTAAGGGGATGGGATATGGCATGATTAAAGAAAAATCAAGAAAGGCAAAAGAAGTGGCACATAAAAATATGAACCTTAATTTCCTGGGCATTAAGCTTATTTTACACTGAAATAGAGAAAACAGAGTTGTTCAGGGAAAGCTTATCATCTTTGTTTACCATTAGAGTGCATTTTTCATTTTGAATTTTGAACTAGATTACTTCTAATCTAATTGCAAGTACTAATTTGTCCCATGATTTCAAATAAATGTTGTTACTGTACTTGTAGAATGCTTCTGCCTGTACATTACTACCTTTGCATCTTATTGACTGCATTGTTGGTTTCTATGGGAACAGTAGTGGAGAAGTTAATTAGGATCAGGAGGTTAGAAGGGAAGAAAAATAGAATTTTCAACACAGTTCATTTATCATGTACATTTAAATTAGTTTCCTTAATAAAATATCTATTGGAGTAGAATGGTGATGGCTGAATCACTTTAATAAAAACAAATGATACATGTTAAAAGTTTAACATCACTTATTTGTACTCAATTCATCCCATTAAGAAGCATTTTGGCTTTGGTAATCAAATTAATGAAAGTCATTAATAAAGGTTTCCGTGTCTCAATACTGTTACTCTAAGATTTTAGTCTTGAGCAATGCATTTTATACATTATTCTAATTATTTACATAGAATAAGCCTGTGGTGTTTTTTTTTTTTTTTTGCCAGACGCGGGCCTCTCACTGCTGTGGCCTCTCCCGTTGCGGAGCACAGGCTCCAGACGCGCAGGGTCAGCGGCCATGGCTCACAGGCCCAGCCGCTCCGCGGTACGTGGGATCCTCCCGAACCGGGGCACGAACCCGTGAACCCTGCATCGGCAGGCGGACTCTCAACCACTGCGCCACCAGGGAAGTCCCTGTGTTTGTTTTAAAGTTATTGTCTTTTTGTTCCAAATCCACCCTTTTATACCCTGCTTCACTCTGACTGGGACCATGCAAGCTGCATTTCTCAGTTGCCAGTAGCTTCCTAGGTTCTGCCAGTAGGGAGCAACAAGGAGCGATTAGTAGGTGGAGGGTGGGAGAGCTAACCTTTCCTTTCTATTGACTTACAGTTCCGGTCAGGATCAATTCAGCAATGATACTTCTCACAGGAGAGGCATTTGATTCCAGCCTCTAACACCCAAACCCTGCAACCAACTCGCCACGTAAAGTCTTGCTTTTGAAATGACTAGTATATTTCTGCTTTCCTCGCAGCTTAAAAGAGAATACATTCTATTTTTTTCCATTATAAAAAAATTTGAGAAATATAGAAATGCAGGAAAAAGAAAGATTATTACTCGGTCCCATCATGCACATAGAATATATGCTAACATTTTGCTTCTTTTCTCTAAATATTTTTTTGCAGATAGGTACATGCTTTTTTCAAAAACATACCTATCATATTCTATCTCTTCTATTGTCTCCTGTGTTTCATTTTACTTTAAATCAAAACTATGTTTCTGTGTTATTACAAACTCTTCTTAAACATCATTTGGACAGCTATGTAACATTCCATAGCCTATTTTATTATCATTATTCAGTATTTAGACATTTGGGTTGCTTTCAAAAGCTTTATAATTATAAATAATGCTACAGCAATACCTTTGTGCTTCAAGGTTTTTCTTCCATATTCTGGTTTATTTCCTTAGAATTTAAACCTTTGTTTTTATATTCTGTGCCAGCCCCTTAATGCAGAACCAGAGCCCTTTTCAGTCTGCACACCGGAAGTATTTCTGGAATTTCTCAGAGGTTGTCTTCCATGGACCCACAAAGCATTCTTCTGTGTTTCCTCATATATATGTGTGTGTGTGTGTGTGTGTGTGTGTGTGTGTGTGTGTGTGTGTGTGTGTGTGTGTGTGTGTGTGGGTGTGGGTGTGGGTGTGTGGGTGTGGGTGTGGGTGTGTCTTACTTACTCATTGTTCCTATGGCTGTATTACAGCTGAGGGTACATATGAAAAAAATCTTAGACTGCATTAAGGGACTAATCATACCAATCCTGCCTTGCTAAGAGAACATTCATATTTCATATATACTGAGCATCTAATTTTTCATATATTTTCCTCAAATTGATGCTAATACTCCCACAATAAAAAATATTGCTCTCTTGTTCAGTAGGAGAAAGAAAAAAGTAATCATAATGTTAGTTTTTGAGTCATTAATTACAAGCCTATTTGTGTTAGGAACTAAAATGGTGATATTTAAATGGTAAACATGAACCAATCAGACCTTCAACATAAACCAGAATAAATCAATGCATGCCTTCATTTTTGTTTTCTCACATGTATAATGGTATCATACTGCCAACACTACTTACTTCAGGAGGTGTTAGGAAAGTCAAATTGTATATCTAGGTCTATAATCATATTCATATCTATATGTAAGTACACTAAATATTATGAAACAATAGAAAATGTCACTAGCTTTCCTAAACAAGATAAAAATCAAAACTTATAACCCTGTGTTTAATAAAAACAGAACATGAATTCAATATGCTCAAAGAAGGTATGGATTTCTTTAATCATCTCATATGCTGTGCTATTCTCAACTCAATGGGCAAAGCTGTCTTTTGTACCCATGTCTTCTGCTGCTTCTCTCAATTTCTTGGCGTGGCACCTTCAAAGTGTACCCTTCTAACTTTAAAAGATGCTAGCCAGTTATAACGTGATGAATTAACCCATGATTTATAGAAATACTCTTGGTTACAGGGTGTTTCTGGTGACCACAACATATTTGTTCAACTATAACAATAAAAATAGGAGAGAAGACCTTCTTAAACAAAAAAAACAAAAAAACAAGAGAATTTTCCTTTTGATAGGACCTTCCAAAGTCATATCTGTAGCCTGATACTCCTCACAATTCAATTTAATTTCCTTCCATTAAAACAACAACGAAATTATTGAACACGTGCAAGATACTAGGTACTTATTGAGCTATGTGTGACCTGATTAGCACCTCAGAACAGCCATGTAAGGTATTCATTCTTAACCTTGTTTTACATAACAGAAAGCTGGGGATCAGAAATGTTAAGTAGCCTTTCCATGTTTGTGCAACGTGACAGGATCTGCGTTTAAATGTCAGTTGGTCTGGCCCAATGGCTCATTTTCTATCACGGAAATAGTTATTAATATTTTTAATAACAGTCAATAAGGATAAAGACTTTTTTATGTGCTTGTCACTGCCAAGGCACTGAGTTTTAATGCAGTAGTTCTTATAGAGGAAATTTTAGAAATTTTGCTTCCTAACATATAATTATAATCAAGTTGGGCAATTTGATTACAAGCATCCACTAACGTTGGTTTGCAAACTGGCTTCCATATACAGAGGGCAAGGAGAGACCGAAAAAAGAGGCAGGACACTCCAGACTGGTAGGTGGCAGGTTTAATAAGCAAGGGAACTTTCATAGGAGGCTTGTCTTGCGCATCACAAGACAAGTAGATCTCTGTACCTGTCCACCACGATCATAGCATTTTATAGAGAGGCCTTAACTGGGTTCACTCAGTCCCGGTAACACATTACTCTCTCAAGGCTGCATCCTTGAAAATGGCTTCCACTGTGAGAATGGTGGGCAGAATGTACATTCCAAGGACGGGGAGGGGTGAAGAGCCTCTGACTGCCTGAGTCTAGCTTGAGGGTCAACCAGTGGTCACGTCCTCTTTAGGACCTCCTCCAACAACTAACTTTGTTTTTTTTCATGGTTGTGAATTTCTTAGTTCTTTAAACTCTGATGAAAAAATAACCTTCCTCCCAACCTGCTAAATCCAGAATCATTTCATTCTTACTCTCTTGCCCTTTATAAAGTCTTTATCAAGTCAATGAATACTGAAAAGTTATACCTGAATAAAAAGATTTTGCTATATTATAGGAAAGATTCACTTGTTAGAAATATATAAATCTATATATACTATATGTTTTTTATAGAATACTCTCTCTCCTGGTCTCTCTCTCTCTCTTTTATAGAATTCTCTCTCTCTCTCTCTCTCTCTCTCTCTATATATATATATATATATATACACATATATATATACATATATATGTATGTATATATATGCATACACATACATAAAACTGACTTTAAATATTTGCCCACTTGCGTATAATAAAAAATTATATATTATATACAAATATTTCATTAAACACAGGTGGACAAATATTTGGAGTCAATTCTTTCCATTTATATTATTTGGCCTCCATCATTTTTTTCTAAGGTATAAAGTCAAAAACAAGGTTAAATCTGTGAAATATTATCTTATTATTTAGTAAAAACAGGGGTGAAAGCTTAGGTGAAAACCTTTCTGTGTGTGTGTGTGTATGTGTGTGTGTGTATGTGTGTATATGTGTGTATGCTTCCTATAGGTCTTTAATCACTGCAGGACACCCTCACTGAAATGATGTTAAAAAACAATAAAAAGGAAGAAAGTTTTTCTTTCAGAAACTTTCAAATGTTGGTCTTCCTCAACTCCCCAATTACTAAATATACAACATCTGCCTTTTCATCATCAAAGTGCCTTAAATATTTAGTAATAATGAAGGCTGTTCACTTGAATCTATAAATTAAGAAAAGATAAAATGTAAATACATGCAATACAACTTAACTAGAGTATTGGGGTCCTTCTTATTTATCTACAATGACTTACTTACTTGATAATACATGTTCCATCAAGGGTCTTGGAAAAACTTTCAGAAAGTCAGACTGTTAAGTAGTCTTGTGTACTCACCCTTTCAGAAAAGTCAGAATTGGATTGGATTTGACATTTTTTCCTAAATAATGAACATTGTGCAGTCAATTTCGGGGTCAATTTAGTCAATCATGCATGCAACATTTGTCTACAAATAACGTGACTCTATTTTCATGGAGCTAAGTATTGTGAACATAATGCTGACAGGTCCAAAGATGTTTCAGTTGACTAATATGAAACTGGGGTGAATTATTACAAATATTCTCACATAGGGCTGACAGTGTCTAACCAGCTATTAAATCTGTATAGACAGTACATTTATTTGTGTATGAAACAATCAGACTGAATTAAATGGTTACTGCTCTTGAACAACAGACTGTCATCCCAGATTAAAACTATAAACGACTTGGAGAATGAAAAGCAGTTTATCCCACTGATTTCAAAATAGGAATTTAAAAAACTAAAATACCAGGAGAAAGCTTGAGGCTATATTTTCTTACATTCTGTAACTTTACACCTACAAGGAAATCTGTACAGCTCACTGGCATGAAAATGAATCATGTCTTCGGTCAAACTCTGGGTTTATTTGAATAATTCTATGGGTTGAATTAAGTTCTCATGTGACTCTCAATGTCCATTCTTTTAACATGAGAATGACATGTTCAATGATATATTTCATTATATTATGGGCATACGTATGATTACCAAACTGCCTTTTAGTACCCTTACAAAGAATGCAATTGAAAATAACTTGCTATGAGCCTATCTTAGCTTTCAGTTATCATGGATCTTGAGATGTCTGCCACTTAATTGAAAAATCATTGTAATATTCTGTCTCTCTGAAACTGTTATTCTATTTATTTCTTCTGTCAAGGGCAAGGCATTGCAGCAGGTGTGTAAAGATCGTGGAGTAAGTAGGCTTGAGAGGCAAACAATGGTAATTTGGTATAGATGGTAGGGGAGGATAGGGAATACGGGAAAACTGTACTTCTTGTTAGCTGGCGTCCTCTTTAAATATGACTATATGTGCTCATTTAAGGAACATGCATTGAGAAAGCACACTAAAGTTTTGCTTATTCCCATAGTTAAAGACTTTTCTTTAGCTATTGTAACTTTGCTGTTAGAGACTTTTGTACCTTCCCTTAATTGGGGTTTTCTTTTTTCCTGCAGCGAATATAAACTTTCAGAACTGAAGAAAAGGGATTCTCCCAGATGTGACCCCAATATTGACCTTCTTATGTGCTATAGGGATTTTCTTTTTTGAGTGACTACACCTGATACTGGTGTAACAATGGCTCTGCCAGACCTCTGCAAGCACATAAGCCTTTTACATTTATTATGGTCTAGGAGATGATTCCCTGTGTTGGGTAGAGGGCATTAGTATTTCTTTCAATAGAATTTCCTATCTGTCTTCTTTCTTTCCCCATCCTCTCTTCACTGTTATAAGTAACTACCAAAATTGTCCCTGCTCTATTTTAAGTCAATACCGTTTGACCCTTTGCTTTACTGGAAGCATTTGCTCAGTCAGGAGCTGTAAGGATTGTACTATTTAGAACATCCTAGTGGTGCAGTCTGTCTATTTACATAAACTTTGAAATCCTGATCATTTCCCTGACGATGCTTTGTCTCAGTGCATTATCACCCCAAATATTCTATCAAACACCAACATATTTATAAATAATTGAATGGAATTCTAGTTTGAATTCCCTAGAAATTCTTAATAACAAAATAAATCTTAACATGTTTGCAGGGATGGAGGTACTTTTCATATAAACTTTTTGGGGAAGAATGAAATTTTGTGTGGAAATCTAGTTGAATACAGTCCTAAAGGACAAATATTTTGAGTGTTTCAATTTGTTATAAAGAGTGAGTCTCCAGTGTTAGCAGCTCACTGCAATCCATTTAAAACTCAGTTAACCCAAACCACACTGGGTCTCAGCAGTATGTATTTCAACAGACCAGGACAGATGTCTGCCTGTTACAATGAACCCCCGAGTAGCATCAGAGCGTCTACCACACCCACAGACCCTTTTGTGTGCATTTCTCATGTGCATTTCAAACCTAGCGACACCACCACTTTTGACACAACTAGTTGGACTAGGAATGGGTGACTGGTTACATATGCAGATATTTATAGCCTGGCCAGCATGCTAGGGTGTGGCACGAAGGGACAGTTTTGCACAACAGGGATTCTCTGATGAACAGAAACACGCTCATCAATTAGCTCTCTTTTCAAGAAGACTCATGAATGAAGAGATATCCATGATCCTTAAACAACAGTTATGGGAAGTTAGGAGCAGAAGGAAGAAGCAGAAAGAAAAGCAAAGTAAGGGTGGGTGGAATCACAAAGCTATCAAAGATGTAAAGTGACACTATGATGATTGAGCTACTCCATTGCTGTTGCTCTGTATCCTGAGCTATGGCTTTTCTGCATTTAAGATTGTTTCCCTTGTGAGTTTTCTTGTGTGTGTGTGTGTGTGTGTGTGTGTGTGTGTGTAGTAGACAAACACCTCCTTGACACCCAATTCTTTGGAATATATATATTCCCAATTTAACAATTCCTTAACAGAAAGTTTTTAAACTTGAAAAATTAATTTAGACTTGAGTTTTTTTTTTCATGTAGCAATCACTTATACCTAGAAGAGAAAAAAATGTTGTATTTATTATAAATTTGTCATATTTATATAATAAATGGCTAAGGTGTTACCAAAATGTGGAGTAATAAATGACAGATAATTCTTTTACATGTATCTTTAAAAAGTGTAACACGGCTTCCTCTACTTACATCTATCCTCTTTGAGTAACCTGATGCCCTCATACTGTGGTTCATGGCCCAGCGGCACGGACAGCATTTTGTAGCGTGTGAGGAATTTGTAATCTCAGGCCCCAACCCAAACTTACTGAAGCAGAATCTGTATTTTCATGAGCTTCCCCGGTGATTCTTATGTATAATAAATGTGGAAAAGTGCTGCTATAAAGCACTTGATTGTTGCTTTGCAAGAAAATATGGAATTGTTGTCATTCCTCTAAAGACAAGGACTTTATTTTGCTGACTATTAAGTTTATACAACATCATTTTGTTTACGTGCATTTCTGTGAATATAGTAAATTGTTTCAATGCCAAATCACATAACAAAAATTTGGGAAGACATTTTAAATAGCAACAAAACTCAACATATCTATACTAAAAATTAAACAAATGCAATTGAAATAATGACAAACTAAAGAGTTATGTCCAAGTTTACAAATGCACAGACCATGGCAGTTAAGGCCATTTGGCCCCAGTAATTATTACAAAGCTTCATCTATGATAAGATTCACACTGATTTTAGCAATGTCCAGATTTTTTTTTAATGTGTGCCTTAGAATAAAAATGAGACTGTTTCAAGAGTTCCAAGTGTGAAGAATAGCCCTGTTATCAAAGATAACCTTGGCTTCAATCTTGTAGGACTTTTATTTGTTAGAAAATAGCAATGAAGTAAGGGAACAATCGTAGTCCCTCTGTCTAAATTATACCAGTTTTTCTAGGAAAACTGGAAGTAGCTGTTAGGATAAAATAAAAAAAAAATAAAATAAATAATCTTACAACAGAGATTAGAACAGGAATGAAGCATAATCTATACTTACGTATGTCATCAGTATTAGTCAAAGTGTGGCCTGAATATCACATGCTTCAATACCATCTTAAAGCCTCTTTTCAAAATGAAAATTCCTGGGGTACACCCCAGACCTACACCAAAATCTCTGGCATAGTGCCTACTCGATTACGCTTGTACCAAGTGCCTCAAATGACTCACATGCACACTGAAGTTTCTTATGAAAAAAGCGACTTGATTTTATATTTCCTTCTTTCCTTTGCACACAGGATGGGAGGTCATTAACAAATGATATTGATCAAGCAAGTGAGCTGTGAGCCAGCAGGTCAAAATTTTCCCTATAAATATGAATTTTTTTCACATATAGAAAAGTTTTCTTCTTGGAGAACCACCAGGGACTTATGTTAATAGAACTCATTTGTTAAAAACAATCACAGCAACTTTTCATTACATGTAAGATTACTAAAGCATTAGCTTTCCTTAAGTTCACTTAGGAACTCATTTCCATGGACAGTCTGCTTGTTTGCCATTATAAACTTCCCTAATCCTATCTGGCTCCTCAGAATTTTGCTCAGTCTGAAAAATTGTAAGGTTACTTCTTTGAATGTGAAAATTTTGATGCAGTCTACAGCATGTCCAAACACAACTTAGGCTTGGTTTGTTTATGATTATTCTTTTATCACAAATAATTGCAGGTAAGTGCATTAAAAAATGGAGCTTTTAAATTTATTTGATAAATTTCAATGAATCTGTTGCTTAATATGATAATTTTATATGTCAACTTGATGGTATCCAAGGTACCCACTTTTTATCAAGCACCAGTCTAAATGTTGCTGTGAAGGTATTTTTAAGATGTGATTAATATTTAAATCAGTATGTTTTGAATAAAGTAGAATATGTTTCATAATGTGGGTGGGCCCCATCTAATCAGTTGATGGCTTTAGAAACAACAGACTGAGAGGTCCCTCAAGGAAGAGAGGATTCTGCCTCCAGAGTCACTTTGGACTTGACCTGCAACATCGAGTCTTCCCTGGGTCTCGAGCCTGCTGGCGTGCCCTGGAGAATTCTGACATGCCAGGCCCCACAATCACATAGCCAATTCCTTAAAATAAATCTTTTTCTTTTTCCCTATATATACATACATTCTATTGGTTCAATCTTTCGGAGCCCTGATTAATACATACAACTATAGTAAACAGAATGATGTGGCTTCACTCTGAAAGATTTACACCTCAAAAAAAGAACATTTTCTACATCTGACATTATTTTGTGCTGGAACTATGCTAAATTTAAAATTAAAATTCTCTTTTTATCAACTATTATGACTTACTGGAGTTCACAGTTAAGCTATATATATAGATATCATACAATAACTTACTATTCACTTATCATCATAGGAGATCTATCCTTCAGCTTTATCAACTCACATAGTACATGATTTCAGATACTCTGATCTTATAATGATTCGCCTTTTGCTTCAGGTTGCCAAATTATTTTCTCTACCAGTTCTATGAAATTACTATTATAAATTTACAGCAAAATTCCCCCCAAAACTTCAGTTACAGTTTAGGAAAATAATTTTAAATATGAGTACAAGGCAGTCCACCTTTTGAAGCCTATACGTTTGTAATTACTTTTTTACCCATAGCATTACAGAAATGGATCTAGCAAATGACTAAGCCTTTTTCGATTTTCCATAGAAGAAAGGTATATTTATCTTTCTCTAAAACATGAGGATAACTGTGTTATCTCAGTACAGGAATATGCAAATGAGGCTTAAATAATTTGATAAACAAATATGCTTACTTTATATAAGAATTTGGTAGGCAGAACAGGCACATGAAAAGATGCTCAGCATTGCTAATTATTAGAGAAATGCAAATCAAAACTACAGTGAGGTACCACCTCTCACCAGTCAGAATGGCTATCATTAAAAAGTCTACAAATAACAAACGTTGGAGAGGATGTGGAGACAAGGGAACCCTCTCACACTGTTGGTGGGAATGTAAATTGGTGCAGCCATTATGGAAAACACTAGGGAGGTTCCTCAAAAAACTAAAAATAGAGTTGCCATATGATCCAGCAATTCCACTCCTGGGCATATACCCAGACAAAACTATAATTTGAAACGATACATGCACCCCTATGTTAATAGCAGCACTGTTCACAATAGCCAAGACATGGAAACAACCTAAATGTCCATCGACAGATAAATGGATAAAGAAGATGTAGTATACATAGACATACACACACACACACACACACACACACACACACGAATATTACTTAGCCATCAAAAAGAATGAAATAATGCCATTTTCAGCAACAGAGTTGGACCTAGAGATTGTCATACTAAGTAAGTCAGAAAGAGAAAGACAAATACCACATGATATCATTTATATGTGGAATCTAAGATACAATACAAATCAACGTATCTATGAAACAAAAACAGACTCATATAGAGAACATACTTGTGGTTGTCAAGGGGGAGGGGAGGTAAGGGAGGGAAGGAATGGGAGTTTGGGATTAGCAGAGGCAAACTATTATATACAGGATGGATAAACAACAAGGTCATGCTGTATAGCACAGGGGACTATATTAAATATTCTGTGACAAACCATAATGGAAAAGAATATGAAAAAGAATATATATACATATGCATAACTGAGTCACTTTGCTATACAGAAGAAATTAACACAACATTGTGAATCGACTATACTTCAATAAAATTTTTAAAAATTTTAGAAAAGACTTTGGTAGGCAGAATTGCATGGTGGTTAAATACTCAGACTCCAGAAACAGTAGGTCAAAATTTAATTTCTGAATTTGGACAAGTCATTGAACCCCAGTATTTAGTTTATCTGGAAATAATGAAAATAAATGTATCTACATCATAGAGTTGTATTAAGTGAGATAATCCATAGAAACTGCTAAACAAAATATCTGGCTTATAAGGAGTGCTTATCAGTGTCATTTTGTTGCTGTTATTACATATACAAATACAAAAATGTACAAAGGAAAAGACCTTGCCTTCCATGGCTACCTTTGAATGTTAGACTATGGTTGACTTTTATTTTCTTCTTTATACTTTATGTATCTTCAAATGTGGTACAATGAAATAGATAACTTATAATCAGAGCAAAAGCTAGTTTTAAGAATAATAGAAAGAAAAAGCATTAATGATGGAATAAGCCCAACTGAACTTGGCAAGTGGGGAGTTTTGGGAAGGTGGAAGGGCATGGGAGAGAAAAACACATTGAGAAGACACAGCCACCTGGAGGGTAAATATGTATTGGAAAACAGCAGGGAATAAAGAGTAACCAGGGTAGATTCTAAAGCTGGTGAGTGGGATGAAAGCACTGGTACAGGAAGATTCTTTTGAAAGTGACATATGGGATGAATAGAGCAGAGCATTACAGACTGTGAAACCAGCCAGGCAACTGTTGCAGTAATATAGCCAGGAGGTGAGGAACGCATAGGTAAAATCATAGATTTCAGAACATAAAAAGTGGTTAATCTAAGAGGTATTTCCAAAAAAGAAGCAGTCAAACTTTGTAGTAAGTTAAATGATAATAACAGAGGAGTCAAAAATGACAGCAAGTTTTTACCTCTGGCAAGCTGTAAGGCTACAAAAAAATGGAGTTGCTTGGAAGTTAGAAGCAGTTTTTGGTTTTTTTTTTGCGGTACGCGGGCCTCTCACTGTTGTGGCCTCTCCCGCTGGGGAGCACAGGCTCCGGACGCGCAGGCTCAGCGGCCATGGCTGACAGGCCCAGCCGCTCCGTGGCATGTGGGATCTTCCCCGACCAGGGCACGAACCCGTGTCCCCTGCATCGGCAGGTGGACTCTCAACCACTGCGCCACCAGGGAAGCCCCTAGAAGCAGTTTTAAGGGGAGGATCATATGCGCTTGGGGAAAGAACAGTTTGAAATGGCAGTGGGGTTAAACTTAAAACTGTTAGAAATTTCATATCATCAATAAAGCCTACCACAGCTGGGAGAAACCTTGCAGATGACCTAACCCACATCCCTCATTTAAGGTTTAGGCAACAAAAGGATATGCCATCATCCCACAGCTGGATGACGCAGAGCCAGGGTGAGGAGCCAGTCTTCCACCCCCCAAACCGGGGTTTGTCCTTCCTTGTTCTGCCAAAGCAGTTTGCACAGAATCCTAAATTCAAAGATGCCTACAATCTCAATTTTTTGGACTGATAAGGGGAACATTTTAAAATGGCATAATTTTTTTTAAAATATAAGAGTATACAACATCACACATACTATATAATCATTCTTGAATCTTAAATGACAGCATAGCTACGTATCACAACAAAAATGATTTTTAAATATAGGGGGAACACTTCACAGACATTTGGTAATTTTTACTGTTCTTATCTAAACGTCAAGGTAGTCTACTTTTATTGGTGTTCCATTACTTTTTCTTTTCTTTCGTTTTTGGTCACATCTTCCTTTTAGGTCACTAAATTTGTCTGTAGAACTTGGAGATGGAGGTGTTCTTTCACAATTTCTCTTAATGAGGCTAATAATAGCTGTTTCTTAAGATTTTTATTATCACGTTAGCCACAAAGTGTCATCAGTTTCTGGCATTAAACAGAGAGACAATTTGGTCACCAAGAAAATTTTGCTAGTTGGGGGTGTTGGAAATGTTTAGCCAATGGGTCAATCTTGCTTAACAGCAGATTAAAACACAGATTTTAGTTTTGAAAGAAAAATTGTCTTTTTCATCTTATTCTCTACCAAGTTCATGTCACAGTCAACTAGTTAAAATTTCTGAAATTAGAACATTCTTACATCTTCCAGTGGTAGAAACATTACTCCAAATATCCATGAATTCATATTTCAACTTTCAAATAACTTTCCTTGTTTATCTCTAGAGATTAGAAAGCAGGCTTAACATATATCAATTCATTCACAAAATATTTATTAAGTTCATAATGTCAACCAGGAATCGTCACATGTATAGAAGATATATCAGTGCATAAACCAAAACAAAAATATTTTGAATTTTACTCTAAGGGAGACATAAAACCATTGGAAAGTGCTGAACCATATTGAAATTGATTTCAATTGATTGGATTTTAAATAGAAAATGAAGATGAAGTGTATAGGATTTATTGATAGCTTGAATATAGGCTCTGAGACTAGGAAAAGTGTCAAGGATAATACTGAGGTCTCAGTTTGAGCACCAGGAAGGACGGAGTTAACATTTGCTGAGGTGGATAAGACTCAAATAATAGCTGGTTTAGGGAGAAAGTTCAGGAAAATCTTGAGAAATACACAGAGTTTCAGCCCTTTTGGTTTAAATAGAATACTGGTTTAAATTTCTATAGTCTAGACTAGAAAGTATAAAACCTCAAGTTCCCCTTTACATCTTTCTCTTAAAGAGGACAGTATAGAATGCATATTTTGAAAGTCTCTGCTTCCTGTTTGCTGTTCATACTTTGCTGTCTACCCAAGAACTGAACAAATCTTACCAGCTCTCAAATGCAACTTTCCAAGCCTTACCACAATGTGATGTCTCAGAGAAAGGCAGAAAGAGAAAATGCGGGCTTTCCTGGTGGCGCAGTGGTTAAGAATACACCTGCCAATGCAGGGGACACGGGTTCGAGCCCTGGTCCGGGAAGATCCCACATGCCGCAGAGCAACTAAGCCTGTGCGCCACAACTACTGAGCCTGCGCTCTAGAGCCTGCGAGCCACAACTACTGAAGCCCACGTGCCTAGAGCCCATGCTCCGCAACAAAAGAAGCCACTGCACCACAACGAAGAGTAGCGCCCACTCACCGCAACCAAAGAAAAGCCCACGCGCAGCAACAAAGACTCAACGCAGCCAAAAATAAAATAAATTTTAAAAAATAAGAAAGAAAAGAATGCTAAACTTTATTCCTCTTCCAAAATATTACTCAAACTCTTCTCCATTAAGCTCTTTACACATATCAAGTCACTTGGGTTGGAGGGCTTATTTGTTTTTTCTGTTTCAAATATTTTTATTGTAATGACTTCAATGTCTTTCCTATAGAAGTTGCCTTACCCCTGATTTTCTAGAAAACAGCACCTGGAACAGGGCTCATATACTAATGCTTTATTGAGAGGTGGGCTCCCAGGACAAAAGTAAGTGGAAAAAAGAACATGACACAAGGAAAAATGACAAGAAAACACACGTTGCGTTAAAGAGCTGGCCACAGTTTTATAAGAAAACTCATGGTAGTAACAAGGAGTGGCCATATGAAGCTACCCCTTCTTAGGAGAATCTGTCCAAAGGAGAGAAAGGGGAAGCATTTTAAACTGACAGCTCCTTCTTAAGTTCTGTTCCTCATTGATCAAGGGTCAGACCACAATGCTTTAATTTCTCTGCACTTCTGGGCATTCTACTTGGCCCTTCCAGGTAGCCCCGGGGAAATGAGAGTTCCAGCAGGTCCAGTCAGGTTGAAACTGGGCATTGGAGAGGCTAAATGGCTCCCATGACAGCTAACACTTGAAAGTTGCACTAAGGCTCAGCTCTCGTCTCAGGGAGAAACTGAGTCAACTGGTAATATCTGAAGATGAGGCAACAACAGCAATGGCCAGGGCATGAACGCTGTAAGAGCATTTTGAATTGGGCTACTTCATCTGAAAAACAGGACAAATGACTAAGGTCTAGGGGCTAAATAGCACTGATTACGTCAGCAGAGGTGCAAAGATTGGATCCGGCAGAATTCCTTTCTGGCACTGCCCAGATCTGCTTACATCCTCTTTTGTTTAAGCATATGATGCCTTCACTTCCACTCTAAGAGGGGTGGTACAAATCCAGTTCTTGGAAGAGTGAACGGTTGCAATAGCCTAAAGAGACTGAAGGAGGATGAGCAAAACAAACTACCTCCCCTGATGTTGCAGCTGGTTCTGGAATAATAATTGATACGTATCATCTCCCTCTTCTACCGTCACCTTGGGTTTTTCTTAACCAAGACTTTGACTAGCCTTGGTTACTTTCCTGGTGGAATGACCCAGCCCTTTATCCCCAAGGGGTATAAGCCCTTACTTACCTTACTATTCGGGGACCTGTGGTTGCTGTTACTGTCCGTTTGCAGTTATCAGTGGACACTGAAAACCAAAAGATATCCCAGTAAATCCATGTTTCCAGATATACTCCTCTGCCTTAATTGTGCAATATCAACCCCAGCTTAGTACGGCAATTTTTTTAAATTTATTTATATATTTTTTTGCGGTACGCGGGCCTCTCACTGCTGTGGCCTCTCCCGTCGTGGAGCACAGGCTCCCGACACGCAGGCTCAGCGGCCATGGCTCACGGGCCCAGCCGCTCTGCGGCATGTGGGATCTTCCCGGACCGGGGCACGAACCCGCGTCCCCCGCATCGGCAGGCGGACTCTCAACCACTGCGCCTCCAGGGAAGCCCGGATTATGTTTTAACTCAGAACAGTAGTTCTTTTATTTTCCTGCTGGTCCACTGTTGGTGGCCAGATGGCAATAATGGCTTCCAATTAAGTGGAAAACTTTTCTGTTATCTGCTGGTGGAAACATTGGAAACCAGGATTCCAACTTGGCAGAGACTAATTTTGCAGAGGCAGAAAACAAATTCTACAAGAGGCTCACTGACACTGATGGTGTGAAGGCGCAATCATACTTCTTTTCTTTTGTTCCTGGGCTTCTACTGCTGAGGACATAACACCATGTACCAGCCATCGGTTCAGCAACCCACAGGACAGCTACAAGGTGTTTTCCTTGAACTGATAAATTAACTGAACCTTCAAAATGCCATTCCACTTATGGCTGCTTCTTGGTGACGTAAGGCCATTGAATCCCGTATTTGTAACTCCATTTCAAACCTCTTTGCATTAAAATAGGTTCTTTCTGTCTGAGACAATGTTATGTGGGTCGCCATGTTGATAGCTCAGGCATTCTATAAGTCCTTGAGTGACTGTATTGATCTTGGTTAGGAAGAATGTCTACCACCTCCAAGGTCCAATGGAATGGACCCATCACAAGGAGGTTGCCTGGTATCACTGACGATGGTGACATTTTTCAGGCTTAGAGTTGGACCTGGAAAATGACAAGCTGAACATTTAGTAGTGGTGACAGTTGCATCAGCCAGTCTTGGTGGAATGAAATCCCTGCGGTCGAGCCTATGTGTAACTTGTAATCGTATCTCTCTGTTCACGTACCTACCACACAAGCAACACTGTGGCTGAGAACAGGTTGGTTGACAATCACAGATAGTTCATGCTGGCACCTGATTGCTGAGAGCCTCATCTGCAGTAGATGCTTTCTTGTGGATAAAAGCACAAAGATCCACACACTTTTAACCTCTACCCGTAGGTACATCCACTTAACACTACTTCAAACCTTCCTGTAGCAACTGCAAGTGGATCTGTCATGTGGATAAACTGTGACAGTCCATTGACATACACCTCAACCAAGCAGGTTTTGGTAGAAATCAAACAGGTGAATTAAAGGGGGCTGTGATTGGAGCCACCACCCCTATCGCTTTCTAGTGTTTGATTTTGAGGTTAATCCCTGCAATTCCTCTCTAGATATAGTATTTCTTCTAATTTACTATGTCACCTGGGGGAGGGGGCAGTTTCAGAAACTTCTCTTTTCCCTTCCAACCATAGTGGCACTTACCCACAGGTCAGAGAATCAACGTGGAGTGTTTTCCAGCTGCTATCATCACAATTAAATATTTGAGGCTCAGGAAAATGATCACACAACGAACTTACATGCCCATTGGACCAACGATTAAGAAATTTGGACAAAATTTCATTTATTTGGCCTCTGTAAACTTCCACTTTACTCAGAGAATCTTAATGGCATTTTTTTGTTCACTGGTGTCAGTACCATGTCAGACCCACATCTTAGAAATCCTGGAAAGCTGTCAGCAAAGCACAGTTACCCTAGAAATTGTAAGTCTGCTTGGAGAAAGATCGTAGGACTATTTACTGTATACACTTACAGTGTCTTTGCGGGTCCTCCTCAAGAGCACTTGGCCTCCCCATCAATCAATGAGCTACCCCAATAAACTGAGAAACCTGGAACCCTAGTGAGGACCTATGATTTCTCCATCTTGACGGTTGATGCCAGCTGGTATTCTAGCCAGATTTCGTTTGTTTTATTATTATACAACTTAAGCATACCACAGCTAGCTAAGAGCCATTGCTCTAAATCTCTATGAACTGAGGCATCCTTATTGCTAATCTGGCTTTGTTGTCCATGTCAGCAATTGCATTTACTCTGTCTCGGATAGTTACATGCTGCCACCTGGCCCCAAATGCTATTTACCCATTAATATCTGGAATCCAAGTTCCATGGCAGTATCTTCCTACAGAGATAGCCGCCAAAGTGCTTCTCGGAACACATCTTTACTGCCATAGTGAAAGCAGTGTCTCTGGGGTCCTTCCTGGGAACATAGGCAGGTGGCAGCTACTCAGTTACACTTACTATTTAAATCCATTCTAACATCCTGGCATCACCAACTCTCTGTCTAACCCTTCTCTCAATACTATGCTGAGTATTCTGAAATCTCCACCTAATTGATCATAGGTCACTGTTATATACAATCGTCAAGGAACCATCAGAGTGAACTACTATGACTAGCTTTGGGTATACTTGCCAGAATGTTGAACCATTAGTGTCAGTGAGTGCCCCAGTTTCAATGAGTTCTCCCCTATTCAGCCTTGTATTCCATCTCCCTCGGTTAACACCTTCAAAATACATTCCCATACATATTTCCTCAGTTCCTAGCAGTATGTTTACGTACAATTCCTTTTGTGGGTGTGCTCTTTATTCCAAGAACAGTGTTTTTTACTGGCCTGGAGGCAAGGAGGGATAATGGGGGTAAGTCTTAAAGAAAACAAGTATCACCTTTCTTTCGGGTGGGGCATTGCATAGTATTCAGATATAGGGAAACTGTTCTTTTCTAGCAAGGGGAAACTGGGTGTTTCTATGAGCCAGAAGGTTTCAGTGGAATTTGAAGGTTGAAGACTCTCAGGTTTATAAACTGAGGATCTGATCACATATTTCAGGGTATTCACATATTTCACATATTCACATATTTCTTTCCAAAGGAGAAGCTGTACATTCAACTTCATGTTGCAGCTCTGCCACCATTGTGTTCAAACTCTAAACCTCATTTCTAGTTGAGAATGCCCTGTACATCAAGGAATAAGAACCTTTCTCAGAGCTGCATTCAAGACCTTTGGCTTTCAAAGAATGCTTTCATATGTCCTCCAATAATGTTAAAACCAGACATCCCAACCACAGTCATATAATTATCCATCGATCAAGTGCATTAAACACTTGCTCTCTCAATGCTCCATCTTTCACCAACACCTCAATCCAGCTAACCATGAGTGAAAACTTTAATAATTGTGTATGTAGTAGGTTATTACCACTTCACTTTCCATCAGAGGTGGGGACTCTATTACCTTCCACTGGTGGGCAATCCAACTGCAAATTCCTATCCTGAGGGTCTGTTTTCCAGATACAGGTGCCAAATGCGTTGCCCAGGTTTCTAGAAAGCAGAGCCTAAAATAAAGTTTGCATGTAAATATTTTATTGGAGGAACACAATCCCAGGGAATTGAGTGTACTCCCCCAAGAGTAAGGGATAAAGGCAATGATGCAGGGCAGAAAGGAAAGCAAACACAAGGGAATGTGTTACCAAGGTGACACAGCTTTACAAGGACACAAACGTGGTTACTCGGTCCCTCAATTTATCTGACCGCTGCCTCCCAAATACTACCTTTCTTTGGTCAAATTTCACTTGTAGGGCATTACCTCTCCTGAACTTCCAGGTTGTTTTATTTGGCTTCTCCAGGCAGCTGCTGAGAAAGCCAAAGCATTCTTGGACTTGACTGATTGGACCAGAGCATTGCTTTGGTTCCCACTGCAGAGACTGCATTGGAGACTTTGCTGAAACCTGGCCCTTGTCACTAGAAGACAACTAGAGGTATTAGAAGCTGTGATAAGGTCAGAGATGGTGGCCAGGCTTTGCAAGCATGGGAATGGCCTGTGTAGTTACAGGTTGGGAAGCCAGGGAAGTGACCAAGGCCAGAGAGGTTGATGGGGCCAAGTGAATCTGGGGAAGTGCATAAGCCGAGTTTAGTGAAAGAGCCATCGTTTTGTCATCTCTACTCAAGGATGCTAGCCACCACCTTAGTGACTAGAATTTTGGGCTCTTTGCAGAAGCATGATGACTTGGAAGAAGGTAGAGAAGAACTGGAAGATCTAAGACCTAACATATAATAAAGAAAGCTTAATTCACCAAAGATCAGAAGCGGCAATGTACAGGGAGCAATATTAAATAAATGAAAAGATGTTATAGAAATCTGTCCCCAGTGAAAAGGTGGGGTATTAATAAAAATTCTTTGACACGTCCACTATGTACCAAAAAAAGCAAAAGGCAAAAGTAAAATGATAGTTTTATGCAGGCAAGCCAGGAACATGAGAACTTTATTGACAAATTTCAAGGTTATTCTTTATTTTCTGAAAATAGTCCTTCTTTGTCTTTTGAGGCTTCAATAGGAAAGTAATTGCTTTTGCTGAATCACTCATTTTCTGGTTACAAGTATCTATTCTTTCCCCTCAAAAAAATATTTTCTTTTACTATGATCTTACCATTGATACAATAACTGTTCAGACTCTCCCTTGAAATAAATTTGACAAGGAATATCAGTTTTCTTATCCAAAAATCGCAGTAATGACTGAGCTAATCTATCAATCACCCTGTGCAGTGTAAAGTACATAAAAATAGTATATTAAATGCAAGATTGATTCAACAGGCATTTTAGTGATTATTATATGCTTAGTGTGAAGTAGCACAAAGAATTGTTGAGTATGTTGTGAGTAGAACAAGGGAGGTGAACAGGAGTAGACTTGGGAATAAGATAGGAAAAGAAGAAAATGAGGCAGATAGTATATTAGCTTCAGGAAATAAATACTTAAACAAATACTACTGTTTAGTCATTTTAATCAAACAACTAGTCCAATTAGTTTTGTCCTTTTCTAAATATATGCCTAGTTTTTATTAAAGTGATGCTTCCTCATGATGAAAAATAAGATAACACAAATGTGCTTAAAATGAAAAGCAACAGACCCCTGTCCACCACTCCCATCTCTAATCCTACTCCTCAAGTCAACTGGTACTTGTACTTCTTCTGGTGAATGTCCTCCCATCTCTAGTGTGCTTATAAGACATATAATTAATTTGTTAATGTTGACATTAGCTATTGAGTTGCCACTGGTAGGGATGTTTTAGTGCACATGCACTGAAACCACCTCCACCTATATACCCAGTTCCTAAGTTTGATAGTTAAATCAGTATTTTTAGTTTGTGTATTAATTATGTATGTAACTCAAAATAATACACAAACCTCTTTTGTGTTCAACTGATGTTTGATAAGTTTTTCTTGAATGCCATTTTTATAAGACTGCTACATTCTCTCCGTCTCAACTGTCTGCCCCACCTACACATTCTAACTTCCATTATCTATACCTTTATTTTTATGTTATAAAGATATGTTGGTAGGGCTCCTTGGGATAATTCTCTTTTACAGAATTTAGGGCCCAGCAAGGGAGGAAAAGGTACTTTACAAGTCTTTCCTTCTGTGGTCATTAAGCATTCTCCTAAGGTCCGGAAGCCTTAGAAAGCAGCACAATCTGGATGCAAATGCCAGTGCTCTAACTGTAAGCATGGGAATAGCTTTTAGTGACATGCTTTGGAAATGTTAAGTAGTTTTTGGCTGCATGAGACCCAAATGTAACTCCACCCCTCTTTTTTTGACCACCACTTATGGCTGACTAGCATATAAGCAACTGACCATCCTCATTACTTGAGGCTGCCTATTCCATCCAACGAAGGACACTTCCTTCAAGATAGCTTGAGGCAACAGTTCAAAGCCTTGGCCAACTGTTGCTGCAATGACTGCATTGCTGATGAAATTCCTCCGGAATGAAAAGGAACCAGATTTTTAATTACTTATGGCCATCTGAAAAAAGCCCACTTTTTCCCTGCTTTCAGCTTGAGAATTACTCTGCTTGGAGTGGTGAGAAACTATAAATCTTAACGTTTGTCTTTGGTAATCCTCCTTTTCTCTTCTTCACTGTGGCTTGTAAGGAAAGAGGGATGGCGTTAAAGCTTGCTTTTGTTCTTATCATACTCAGTGGGTCTGAGTCTGTGTAAAAATTCATGCTCTAACCTCCACCACTGATACTAGAAAATTAATCTTTATTTAGACATCTGGTAGAAACATTTACATTATATTCTGCAACAACAATGAAATCATCTGAGAGCTGTCTAAACTTTGATTGTAAAAGTTGAAAGAACAAAAACAGTGTTTACGTTATTATGACTATGTAAATATTGCTTATTGGAAAGCCCAGAAGTCTATGATTATCACTCTTTTTCTATGGGCTCAATGTTGTAACCTAACTGTTAGTCAAAGTAAAATATTAAATAGAATCTCCTTTATTATACTCTATCAAGTGCTGAAAATCATGTCATGCCTGAATTTGCTTTACGTTGGGAAAATTATTTTCTTGTACATTTTGTTTGGTATTTCTTGAAATAACTCATAGCCTTTATTTCTTTGGGTAAGAAGAAATATAAGCCATCTATAATATCTTTC
This sequence comes from Lagenorhynchus albirostris, assembly GCF_949774975.1. Taxonomy (NCBI): domain Eukaryota; kingdom Metazoa; phylum Chordata; class Mammalia; order Artiodactyla; family Delphinidae; genus Lagenorhynchus; species Lagenorhynchus albirostris. The sequence goes on along the minus strand of NC_083107.1, from coordinate 48,695,198 downwards.
AGCCTTTTGTCTAGTCTTCATTTTGAAGATATACTTCTTAGCAACCACTGATTTCCTTTTGTATTGTGCACAGTTGATATTTCCTGTTATAAAGATCCTGGATTAGTCTTACCATTTCTTATATCCCATATCTTCCTATTTTTTTCACTTTCATTTTGTTGGAGTCTATCCTCAAGAAACACCCTCAGGAAAGGTTCACTGGATGTAAAAATAAAAGGTACTTATACAGTTAGAAATTATTTTATTTTCTCCCAAATGCCGTTGATGAGATGACTGACTAAATACAGACTGCTTGATCAAAATTAATTTTCCTCAGAACATGTAAAGGCCATGCATGCTCATCTTTAAGCATTTATTTTGGTGATGAAAAGTCTGATGTCAGTCTGATTTTTTCCCCTCAGTTGTCAACCTAGTATTTTGTTTATTTGTTTGCCTTTTTCTTCTTGGAAGCTTTTAGGGTCATTTCTTTCCCCAGGTATTTATAAAATATCCTCATTGCTTCTTAGACACTGGTCTTTCTTATCTCAATCTTAGTATTCAATGAGTTCTTTCACCTAAATATTTTTATCTCTCTTTAATTCTGGGAGATATTCTTATTTTGTGTCTTTAATAATTTCCTCTTTGCAGTTTCTATGATTTCTCTTTGTGAAGTTCCCATTTGAAAGATGTTTGACAATCAGAATGATTCTCTATGTCTCTTACCTTTATTCTTATATTTCCCATCTCTATGCTCTCTGGAATATTTCTAAAACGTTAGCCTTTGTGTCATTACATTTGATCCCTTTTTGTGAATTGAATTTCAGTAATCATAGTTTTAGGCTCTTTTTTATTTTTAGATTATAATTTTTATACTAACTATTCTTTTCTTATAGATGTCATATGTTCTCAAATATCTCTGACAGTAACAAAAGGAATTTTGTTTCTTTAATTTCTTTTTGTTATCTGATATATCTGCTCCTTTGAGTTTAGTGTTTTGTTTATTCTAATCTTTTCTTTCATTCTGCAGGCTGTCCTCAAACACTTTATGTTGTTGGGTTATCTGTTTGTATTTTAGAGTGATTAAATGGAAAGACTGACTTGGACTTCAAGGTACTTTGGTGTGAGCAGACAAAGAAAGACTTTATATGGTCCTTCCCCTACTTCACACTCCATGCTGAAATAGAAAGCCTTTATTATCGAGTGCAGACATTCACATAGATAGAATAAAAGTCCCCAGACATTCTTTTCAGTTTATTTTCAGAAGAACTCTTCATTCCCTGCATCCCCCACCCTGCACCGGGAATAAATACATTCTTGACTGCTTTCCTGAAATGTGTTAAGGTTGAAAGGAAAGTTGGGATAAATCTTCATACTAAGTTTTCGGTCCCACTTTTCACTCTGGGTCTGTTATATATTCTATCTCTGAGTTCTGGGCTCTCTGAGGTTTGGGCACTAGAGGGGAGATTAGCTCTCTTATCTGCTTACTTTCTCCATGCATAATCTAAACTATAGATTCTGTTGCCTTATGTCACTATTCCACAGGTTTTCATTCAATTTCCACATTTGAGATATTTGTTAAAAGCTCTCATCTACTGAAATTCGTTGTTGTGTCATCATTGTTACTGACCCATTGTTTTTGGATGATATTTACTTTACAGATTTACTATTGTTTTGGTTCTCAAGCGGAAGAAAGACCGACAAGTATTCTGCCAGCCATCTTAAACCTACACTCCAACTATTCTAATAAAGCAACACAATCAAATTAGTTCTGAAAATTTTATTAGCAAGCTAAATTGATTTATCAGTCAATAATTGTTCTATAAAGAATAAAGATACATAAACTATAAAAAAGCATAGGTAAAAATACAGTCTTTTTTCCTAGTAATGAAAAAAATTCTAGGTACTATCTAGTTAACATCACCTCCTTGAATTTCCTGGACTATTAAAAAAAATTCCTTCTGGGGAGGAATATTTTTCAGGTGCTTCTTCCAACCTGCTGTGAGCCTAACACCTAGCACTTTTGACCTAATCATAAATTATATCCGTTTTTTAATGCCCATTATAGCTAAGAATTAATTTTATTACCTTGCTTTGCCATTAAAACTCTGTGATTCCTTATTAATGTCAAAATATGGCCCCTTACCCTTTAGTGAATGTCACTAATTTTAGGGGAAATTGATATATAGTTTTACAGGACAGTAAAAAGATACTATGTTATCCTGTGGGTTAGCTTGCATGTACAATTTCAATCACACTGGTTTCTAAGACACCAATCATCTGTAATTTAGTACAGATTATAGTGTTGGAGCCTTTTGCAGACTCCACTTCTCTTCTTTTTGAGAGTACTTGTCTACTTGATAAAAAGAAGAAAAAGAAAAAGACTTTACCTGCCTTATTTCTTAAATTCAAATGAGCAGATAATGCTGTTCGATTTTCCCCCCCTCTGGTGATGGGAGTCAGTCAAGGGTCTAAAAACTGAATGTGTCTAAGAGTAAGTAGATTTTACTGTTTTAGATGCCTGCACATGAGCTGTCTTTTCCAAGCAGCCAGCCAATGCAATCATAAGCAAATCTCCCCTGGACTGGCAATTCAGTACTAGCTTATGTTTGGTGGCAACATAATGTGTTTAAAGACAAATGTATCCCTGAAATTGGTCTGTAGTTTCGGTGGCAGAAGGCTGGTGGATACACTTTCCATTAGTCTTCCTTTTTCTTTTCTTTCCTCTTTCTGTTTTTTAATGACAAAATGGTCATCTTGGAACAAAATCAAACGTGGCCTGTGCTTAATGCAGTGCTCAAAAGACACAGTGGAGGGTTTGGTCATGATCTCTTTAACCCCTTACCATCATCAAACTCACAAAGCCAGATAAATGCCTTGGAAAAGATCACTTGTTCTTACCCTTCTCCTTCCTACCTCTTTTTTATTGTGTATATATCCAGAGGGGGAAAGAGGAAGAAACAATAAAGCACATATTCAGGACCCCATGGCCTTTGCTTTTGTCCTCAGATCATCTCTAAATAACCTTAGGGGTAATTTCCAGGTGTGGAAAAGTATCCAGGAAACCTCAATTAGGGCTTGAAGTTTCAAATCCAGACTGGATAACAGAATCATGCTTGTAGAATTTTCAAATCAAGATTTTTTCTTTTTTAATTTCAAAATCTACTGACACTATGCATTTCCCATTAAAGGTCTGAAGCGAGGACCAGTACATTTTTCATAGAAGCTTATGATTGCTTACTATTACAAGTAAAGTACATTCCAATTTGTGAAGTAATTTCACAGATCCCTATCAAAACATAAAAATATTTTCCACTTTAGACTTACAATGTATATTTTTGCATGTATTGCTATGCTTTCTATTTAATGAATTTTTTCTATTCTTTTTATTATTCATCCTTAGGGCAGGGCTCTACAGAAAATAATACTTCTTCCCCAGCATTTCACTTCATTTCTATAGCTCTATACTCATCACTCTTCTTTAGCCTTCCAAGTAATCCTTGTCTTTAGGGCAGTGACTCTCACCTTTTAGTTTTGGCTAAAAATATCAGAGTAGTTCTGTGTTTTTGTTACCTGTGAACGTAATCATTTTTCATGTTTCACCAAAGATTCTGCCCACATTTTAGCTCTATAAAACCTTGTACCCACGGGAAAGCTACTTTTACACAAAATCTTTTCGAAAGATCTCTTATTAGAAAATTCTAATCTATTAGCCCCACCAAACAGCCCAGGTAGGTTCCAGTGTTGGCTTGCCTCAGGCCAAACAACCAACAGGGAGGGAACCCAGCCTCACCCATCAGCAGTCAAGCAGATTAAAGTTTTACTGAGCTTTTCCCACCAGAGAAACAGCAAGCTCTACCCACCACCAGTCCCTCCCATCAGGAAACTTGCACATGCCTCTTAGATAGCCTCATCCACCAGAGGGCAGAAGCAAGAACTATAATCCTGCAGCCTGTGGAACAAAAACCACATTCACAGAAAGATGGACAAGATGAAAAGGCAGAGAGCTATGTACCAGATGAAGGAACAAGATAAAACCCCAGAAAAACAACTAAATGAAGTGGAGATAGGCAACCTTTCAGAAAAAGAATTCAGAAAAATGATAGTGAAGATGATCCAGGACCTTGGAAAAATAATGGAGGCAAAGACTGAGAAGATGCAAGAAATGTTTAACAAAGACCTAGAAGAATTAAAGGACAAACAAACAGAGATGAACAATACAATAACTGAAATGAAAACTACACCAGAAGGAATCAATAGCAAAATAACTGAGGTAGAAGAATGGATAAGTGACCTGGAAGACAGAATGGTGGAATTCACTGCTGCTGAATAGAATAAAGAAAAAAGAATGAAAAGAAATGAAGACAGCCTAAGAGACCTCTGGGACAACATTAAATGCAACAACTTTCACATTATAGGGGCCCCAGAAAGAGAAGAGAGAAAGGACCCGAGAAAATATCTGAAGAGATTATAGTCAAAAATGTCCCTAACATGGGAAAGGAAATAGCCACCCAAGTCCAGGAAGGGCAGAGAGTCCCATACAGGATAAACCCAAAGAGAAACACACTGAGACACATAGTAATCAAACTGGCAAAAATTAAAGACAAAGAAAAATTATTGAAAGCAGCAAGGGAAAAACGAGAAATAACATACAAGGGAAATTCCATAAGGTTAACAGCTGATTTCTCAGCAGAAATTATACAAGCCAGAAGGGAGTGGCATGATCTATTTAAAGTGATGAAAGGGAAGAATCTACAACCAAGATTACTCTACTGGGCAAGGATCTCATTCAGACTCGATGGAGATATCAAAAGCTTTGTAGACAAGCAAAAGCTAAGAGAATTCAGCACCACCAAACCAGCTCTACAACAAATGCTAAAGGAACTTCCCTAAGTGGGAAACACAAGAGAAGAAAAGGACCTACAAAAGCAAATCCAAAACAATTAAGAAAATGGTCATAGGAACATAGATATCGATAATTACCCTAAACGTGAATGGATTAAATGCTCCAATGCAAAGACATAGGCTTGCTGAATAGATACAAAAACAAGACCCATCTATATGCTGTCTACAAGAGACCCACTTCAGACCTAGGGACACATACAGACTGAAAGTGAGGGGATGGAAAAAGATATTCCATGCAAATGGAAATCAAAAGAAAGCTGGAGTAGCAATACTCATATCAGATAAAATAGACTTTAAAATAAAGAATGTTACAAGAGACAAGGAAGGACACTGCATAATAATCAAGGGATCAATCCAAGAAGAAGATATAACAATTCTAAATATATATGCACCCAATACAGGACCACCTCAATACATAAGGCAACTGCTAACAGCTATAAAACAGAAAATCGACAGTAACACAATAATAGTGGGGGACTTTAACACCTCACTTACATCAATGGACAGATCACCCAAAATGAAAATAAATAAGGAAACAGAAGGTTTAAATGACACAAGAGATCAGATAGATTTAATTTATATTTACAGGACATTCCATCCAAAAACAGCAGATTACACTTTCGTCCTAAGTGTGCATGGAACATTCTCCAGGATAGATCACATCTTGGGTCACAAATCAAGCCTCATTAAATTTAAGAAAATTGAAATCATATCAAGCATCTTTTCTGATCACAACACTATGAGATTAGAAAACAATTACAGTGAAAAACACATAAAAAACACAAACACATGGAGGCTAAACAATACATTACTAAATAACCAAGAGATCACTCAAGAAATCAAAGAGGAAATAAATACCTAGAGACAAATGACAATGAAAACACGATGATCCAAAACCTATAGGATGCAGCAAAAGCATCTCTAAGAGGGAAGTTTATAGCTATACAAGCCTACCTCAAACAACAAAAATCTCAAATAAAAATATAACCTTACACCTAAAGGATCTAGAGAAAGAAGAACAAACAAAACCCAAAGTTAGCAGAAGGAAAGAAATCATAAAGATCAGAGCAGAAATAAATGAAATAGAAACAATAGTAAAGATTAATAAAACTAAAAGCTGGTTCTTTGAGAAGATAAACAAAATTGATAAACCATTAGCCAGACTCATCAAGAAAAACAGGGAGAGGACTCAAATCAATAAAATTAGAAATGAAAAAGGAGAAGTTACAACAGACACCGCAGAAATACAAGGCATTCTAAGAGACTACTACAAGCAATTCTATGCCAATAAAATGGACAACCTGGAAGAAATGGACAAATTCTTAGAAATGCACAACCTTCCAAGACTGAACCAAGAAGAAACAGAAAATATGAACAGACCAATCACAAGTCATGAAATTGAAACTGTGATTAAAAGTCTTCCAACAAACAAAAGTCCAGGACCAGATGGCTTCACAGGTGAAGTCTATCAAACATTTAGAGAAGAGCTAACACCCATCCTTCTCAAACTCTTCCAAAAAACTGTGGAGGAAGGAACACTCCCAAACTCATTCTATGAGGCCACCATCACCCTGATACCAAAACCAAACAAAGATACTACAAAAAAAGAAAATTACAGACCAATATCACTCACAAATATAGATGTAAAAATCCTCAACAAAATACTAGCAAACAGAATCCAACAACACATTAAAAGGATTATACACCATGATCAAAAGGGATTTATCCCAGGGATGCAAGGATTCTTCAAGATACATAAATCAAGCAATGTGATATTCCATATTAACAAACAGAAAAATAAAAATCATATGATCATCTCTATAGATGCAGGAAAAGATTTTGACAAAATTCAACACCAATTTATGACAAAAACTCTCCAGAAAGTGGGCAGAGAGGGAAACTACCTCAACATAATAAAGGCCATATACTACAAACCCACAGCAAACATAATTCTCAATGGTGAAAAACTGAAAGCATTTCCACTAAGATCAGGAACAAGACAAGGATGTCCACTCTCACCACTATTATTCAAAATAGTTTTGGAAGTCCTAGCCACGGCAATCAGATAAGAAAAAGAAATAAAAGGAATACAAATTCGAAAAGAAGAAGTAAAGCTGTCACTGTTTGCAGATGACATGATACTATACATAGAGAATCCTAAAGATGCCACCAGAAAACTACTAGAGCTAATCAGTGAATGTGGTAAAGTTGCAGGATACAAAATTAATGCACAGAAATCTCTTGCATTCCTATACACTAATGATGAAATATCTGAAAGAGGAATTAAGGAAACACTCCCTTTTACCACTGCAACAAAAAGAATAAAATACCTAGGAATAAACCTACCTAGGGAGACAAAAGACCTGTATGCAGAAAACTATAAGACACTGATGAAAGAAATTAAAGATGATACCAACAGATGGAGAGATATACCATGTTCTTGGATTGGAAGAATCAATATTGTGAAAATGACTCTACTACCTAATGCAATCTACAGATTCAATGCAATCCCTATCAAATTACCAATGGCATTTTTTAAGGAACTAAAACAAAAAATCTTAAAATTTGTATGGAGACACAAAAGACCCCAAATAGCCAAAGTATTCTTGAGGGGAAAAAACAGAGCTGGAGGAATCAAAGATTCCCTGACTTCAGACTATACTACAAAGCTACAGTAATCAAGACAATATGGTACTGGCACAAAAACAGAAACATAGATTAATGGAACAAGGTAGAAAGCCCAGAGATAAACCCACGCACCTATGGTCAACTAATCTATGACAAAGGAGGCAAGGATATACAATGGAGAAAAGACAGTGTCTTCAACAAGTGGTGCTGGGAAAACTGGACAGCTACATGTAAAAGAATGAAAGTAGAACACTCCCTAACACCATACACAAAAATAAACTCAAAATGGATTCGAGACCTAAATGTAAGACCAGACAGTATAAAACTCTTAGAGGAAAACATAGGAAGAGCACTCTTTGACAAAAATCATAGCAAGATCTTTTTTGATCCACCTCCTAGAGTAATGGAAATAAAAACAAAAATAAACAAATGGGACCTAATGAAACTTCAAAGCTTTTGCACAGCAAAGGAAACCATAAACAAGACGAAAAGGCAACCCTCAGAATGGGAGAAAATATTTGCAAACGAATCAACGGACAAAGGATTAATCTCCAAAATATATAAACAGCTCATGCAGCTCAATATTAAAAAAACAAACAATCCGGTCCAAAAATGGGCAGAAGACCTAAACAGCCATTTCTCCAAAGAAGACATACAGATGGCCAAGAAGCACATGAAAAGCTGCTCAACATCACTAATTATTAGAGAAATGCAAATCAAAACTACAATGAGGTATCACCTCACACCAGTTAGAATGGGCATCTTCAGAAAATCTACAAACAGCAAATGCTGGAGAGGGTGTGGAGAAAAGGGAACCCTCTTGCAGTGTTGGTAAGAATGTAAATTGATACAGCCACTATGGAGAACAGTATGGAGGTTCTTTAAAAAAAAAAAAAGAAAGAAAAAAAAAATCTAACCTGCCTTTCTTTATAAGTTTCAGTCATTATTCTTGTGTTTATTTTTATTAAGCATGTTGGGAATAAGTATCTCTCATCTTTTTTTTTTGTTTGTTTGAAATCAGAATAATGACCAGACTCTGAAGATAAGCAGGAGAAATGAGTAACAATTCAGCCAAACTGAAAGTAATAAACTGGGATGATGCAGTAACAATGAACATGTTCTAGATACCAAATATCCTTTCTCTTTCCTTCCTTACCAACAGGACTCTCATTTTGTAATGTGGCAATCCAACCCTAAAGAAAGTAGAAATCTAAATTTAAAAACAAAATCCCACTTTCCTGACGTCTTGTAACTAGAAATTCCCATGTGATCCCGTTCTGTCTAATTAGATGCAAGTGGAAGTCTTCTGGACTTCCAGGCAAGATTTTCACAACAGAGAGACTTAACCCTCCTTTTGCCAATTTACTCCTCTCCTTCCTCCTGCCAGGAGCAAAGATGCAATGCCTAGAGATTCAGCAGCCATCTTGTGATCATGAAGATGAAATCCACAAACTAAGGTTGCCAGAGCAGAAAGTTATACAGAGCAGCTATACCAGCCCTGGAACACTTATTCCTGGATTTGTTATAGGAAAAGAACTAGAGTTTTTATTTATTTAAGCCACCATAAGTAGGGTTTTCTGTTACTTACAGCACATTCTTTACTGGTATAGCAAGTAGAATAAGTATCAGCACTTCAACTGACATAACAAGAATCCTGCCTGAGTTCACAGGGTTTACTGTTGTATAAGGCACCCGGCTTTCTTTGAGGCATATAACTCCCTCAGTTGAAGCAACATTTCTGAACCTGTCAAAGCAATCTCCCTTTCCCTCCAAGGCACTCAGTCTAGCTAGTGTAGCTGAAAATTAAAACACATTTTAATCCTGGCTCATAGGGTTGACAAGCTCACTTTTTAGCTTTTTATGCCTCTCTGCAGAACCCTACAATGTGATAATCACACAACTAAGTAGCCTTCTGGATAAGGCAAAGGGGCTTCTGAAAGAATGTCAGAACATCAAGAAGAGGTTTTTTAGTTTTAAAGACAAATAAGGACTTCCCTGATGGCGCAGTGGTTAAGAATCCGCCTGCCAATGCGGGGGACACGGGTTCAAGCCCTGGTCTGGGAAGATCCCACATGCCGAGGAGCAACTAAGCCCCTGCACCACAACTACTGAGCCTGCGCTCTAGAGCACGTGAGCCACAACTACTGAAGCCTGCACGCCTAGAGCCCGTGCTCCGCAACAGGAGAAGCCACTGCGATAAGAAGCCTGCGCACCGCAACGAAGAGTAGCCCCCACTTGCCACAACTAGAGAAAGCCAGCACACAGCAATGAAGACCCAATGCAGTCAAAAATAAATAAATAAAATAAATTAAAAAAAAAGACAAATAATAGATGCTTTAAATGTAATTTCTTCTTTTCGATTAGTAGCAAATTACCCTTGCCATTTCTAGGAAATGACATTATTCCTTTGCTGGTAGCTTTCTTCTTTAAATGATAATAGCTGCCTGTTTATTTTTCTTCATTGGGAAGCCTCCTTATACCAACACCCCTTCCAACAAAAGAAGTTCAAGATCATTCACACATTATCTCTACGAGCACAATAATCTACCAAATCTCTTTCAGGCTATTCTTCTGCTATTTGTGGTTACTGACACAATGTAACCAAGCATTTCTATTAGCCAGTTGGTCTGATGCAAAAGTAAGTCTTCTACTGTTTCAAATTCCTGTGAAAATGCCAACAATACTGCTGCCTGTGATGCCTACACTAGTGCTTTCCCCTTTTGAAAAGGTGGATCCAGTTTCCATCTCATTAAGATTAACCTGTTTCAGTCATGTGAGATACATACTGTCTTTAACACAAACTAAGTCTTAGTCATAGTGATCTCCAGGTAAGCCTCTCCACAATTTAAACAAGGAGCCTCTTTGAGAACTTGAATGAGTTCCTGAATTCTCTTAAAATAGTTTCATCAGACATTGCAGTTGGGAATAATTCAGACCTTGTTTCCGTCACATATGTAAAAAATATAAAGCTTGCTGATTATTAAATGGCATAATATGATGTGAAGCAGAGCTTGGCTAAAGTTCACTTGAATTCATTAGCATCTCTTCACAGTGAAGGTGAGTTGTTTAAGTTAAACTCAGGGGTCATAGGAAAGTAAGACATTTTCACGTACTACTGCATTAGAGAAGTAGTACAATTTACAATTAACATGCCATTTACAAAACTTGCCTTATCTAGTCACTAAAACAAGGGCCCCAAGGACCTGGTTAGGCATGGATTTGTTTAATTTCATCTATATTATTGAAATGAATGCATGTTTTTGGGCAACACTTTCTGATTTACACCATTTTTAAGAATAGCCTCCTATCTACCCCTCTCCTTCATTCAACCCAGTTAATAAAATTCTATTAGTTTTATTAAATTACTCACAGACAGATCATTAAATGAGACATAGGTAGAAGCATTTTGGTGGAGTTTTGCTGTATTTACTTCTACATGATCTCTTTGGATGTGACAGGTTTTCACATCTGTCCCTCTCTGTTCCTGACCTTTTCTTGTCCCTCATGTCCTCCTGCCTCTAGCATCTCTACTCTCATTCTGTGTTCTGTTGTCTTCTTAGAACTGTGTTTCTAGCACCCCTTCAACAAGCTAAAAATGTTGCCCACATAGCAGGGTCTACAGATTATGCTTCAAATTGCTTGGGTTAGAAACCTTGGCCCTTCCCCATCTGATCCCAATCTACATTTGCATTTGGATTTTCTGTGCGGGATTTGTGGCATTCTGTTTCCATGTCTTTATTCAAAATTTCCTCTTCCTTCCCAGCTGTCAAAATTTTTCTTATCCTTTCTAGGTGAGGACATCTAAGGCACCCTCCAAGTCTTTGCCCTGGACCATCTGTGATATCTTCTTTGCTGTCTTTGGTTCAGAATGATAGCACTCACTTTTGAACAGCTGTATCACTGGGAGAGAATTACAAGTAGGAGTTTTATGGTGACACATTCAAATCCTATCTTTGCCACTCTATGTGATCTTGGAAAGTTTATTTCCTCTTCTCTAAAATGCAAATCATCATCATCATCATAGACAGAGTGAACATTAAACTCACAGGACAGTATGTGACATATGGTAAATATTCAACAGGAGCTATGTTTGTTTACAGTCTTGACTTTTTGCTTCTCTGTTGTTCTTAGTCAGATTCATCCATAGATACCTCATCTCTCCAACAAGATGGTTCACTAACTGAGGTCAAAGCCTCTCCTGATTCTTTTTTTTTTTTTTTAATTCAGGAGCACCTAGGGAGTCACTTGGCTCACAGGTACTCAACATTTGTTCATGGACCGAGATGGTATGTACAGTGCCAAGAGTCATCAGCAAAAGACACCACATCAAAGCTGGCAGAAAATGTTTTCATAAGTTTCCGATGAAGTGAAATCTTTTGGTTCTCACCTCAAAAATCTCTGCAAAATGAAAGGCATATATCCCAGGCAAGAAAGTGTTACGTTTCACCCAAATGCTCCAAGCTGAAGTTGAGTAGTTTAAAATAGCTGAAGAAATGGAGGAGTATATTTAGAACTCATTTTATTTATTATCTCATCTTGTCTATCAAAAGTATATTTACCGAAGCTATTTAATATGCAGGTTTTGTACAATAAGATCTATACCATACTGCTGGATATATAAGAGGCAAATAGCAATACTCTAAAATAGGCTGTAAGAAATAATACTAAGAGATCAGAGCCTTTCAAATTATAATTTCGTTGGGCATGTAGTAAGTATCACTTTGGGTCTATAGGTCAAAATAAATAGTAATATCCTATGGTAGATAAATTCGGAAGAAATAAACTCTTTGGACAAGATAATGTTGCTATGGAAACCTTAATGTTCACAAGCCTGCTTTTGAAGGCTCTGCTGCTTTGCCAGACTTCTTACATTTAACTTTCTTTCAAGCTTTTTATTTAAGAAAAATAAAAAAGGCCTTTTACCGCTGCGACCTAAAATGTGACGGTGACACTCTACCCTCTATCCTTCTAAGATCCATGTAAATAACTTGTCCTGCACACTGCCCCATAGTGTGAAAATACAATTTAATTGGGGTTGAAAAGGAAAATAAAGAAAAGAGCAGTGTGTTCATGCTTGATTTGGATTTCCTTCCACAGTGGGGCTGTGGAGGGAGCTGGAGCGGGAACTTGCTTCACTTGAAGCAATTCTGGTGCCAGGTCACAGAGCTGACAAAGATGACTTTTTAAGTACAAGTTTAAAGCCATCTCAAAGTGTTTCATTGGCACAGAGCTGTCTGAACTCCAAAGTCAGTGTTTTTTGAGAAAATAAATCAGAAGCGTCAGAAATGAGCCTAGAAACTTTTGGCTCTGAACTTTATAAATTTATTTTATTCCCCAGGCAGCACAAATTTAACACAGCCATTGACGTGTCTGGTAGGCTGAGACTTAATGAGGCTTAATAGACTTCTGGGCTGCAAGTCTTATCTACATCCTTCAGTTTGTGCCTTTGCTCCCCTTACTGTCTGCCCACACGCTCTGTGGCACTTTTCCGTTTGGAATGATCTTCCGTCACCTGGGGCCACCATGGTTGAGCTTCAAGACAGTCAGTCAGTCCAGACTCAGGGGAAGTAGTCACTCTTTGAACAAGAGTCCTTAATGAACAACCTACCCAACTATACGTGAGACCCCACACCTGTTTGGATCTGGTGCTGGCGTAGTTTCCTGGAATTATTCTAAAAGTCAACAGATTTCCTGCTTACCTTTCGCCAAGAGCTAAGAACCAGAACCCTGAGAGAGAGAAACGGATGCAAATAAGTTACAGGGGTTTTCAATTGCAACAATTTTTCTTTCGATTGAATGGCTCCCCACTCATAACAATTTGCATGTACTGTGTGCTTTCTACTTGATATGACCTTGGTGTTATCTATAGGAACATTATATAAGGGAATATACGGCTCCCGTGCCATTTTTAAGAAATGGACCCTAAATTTAAATGGAACAAAGAGCAACAGACTGATGTCTCTCTGAACTACCAAGAGGAAACAAAATGAAAATGAGAACATAAATGCCTACAGCTTTTTATTGGATTCGTAGCCATAACTGACTTTAAAGTCTTACTCCAAATCCCCTAAAACGTGCTTCTTAAAAGCTCTCCTGAGAAAATTCTCTGACTTCTTTACACTAATTAAGAGCTCATCTATTTCCATAAAACAAGATAGGAGTTACACAATAAATTATATTGAATACAACTGTAATGATTGATTACCATATCCCCTAGTCTTGTGAATTAGCATCCATTTTAAAGAACTGCACTTGAATATTTTGCTGCGTGTATTGGTTAAATTCATCCTTAAAAAGTTTGGCGTCATTTATTTGGCCTAGAATGGTACTTCAATTTGTGTTTCTATTAAAAAATAGATGAATTATTTAGATCTGAATTTTTTTTTCTAAAAATAAAATGGGCTCTAAATGTAAACTCACATTTCTGGTTTAGAAGGAAGTCCACAAGAATATTCTAGAAGGATCGTCTCAAGAAAATGCTAAGTCTGCAGAATCAGTCGTCTTAGGAATTTAGTTCTTACCAGTTCATATACCTTTAACTTGGTTAGCATCTGCCGAAGGTAAGGAGTGGTTGAGTAATTTTGAATAAGCAGTGTAAGTTGGGAATAAATGATGGAAATCACTTAAATAGATGCCAGTAGTCCATATTTTATACTGAATACAAATGATCCCTTATTACTAAATTTGTACTATTAACAGATTCTTTTTCTCATTTATCTTGCTTTCCTCTTTCTTTTTTGTTTTTGTTTTTGCAGTACACGGGCCTCTCACCATTGTGGCCTCTCCCGTTGTGGAGCACAGGCTCCGGACGTGCAGGCTCAGTGGCTGTGGCTCACGGGCCCAGCCGCTCCGCGGCACGTGGGATCTTCCCGGACCGGGGCACGAACCCACGTCCCCTGCATTGGCGGGCAGACTCTCAACCACTGCGCCACCAGGGAAGCCCTTGCTTTCCTCTTTCTTGATCACCTCAAGATATGTTCATGGTCTCTGATTCTGTTTTCTCAGTTTGTACTCAGTTGTTATCTAAATGCTAGGGGTTAATTAACACCTTACACCTGTTTACTGTTTAATTCTAGTGAGAAATATTTCATCTGGATCTGTTTCTTCCACATGAATTTACACACTGTCATCCCTATCTCATATAAGATCATTTAATCACGTGGTTTCTTAAAGGAGCACTGTGAAAATATAGACAAAATGGGGGCAAAATCAAATTTAAACAGAATTTTACTTACAAGATGATAGTGGATATTTATTTTAAAATACATAGATAAAAGTAACATTCTTAGTATCTGGGTCTATTTTTGATCCTGTGTCAATCCTGTCAACTAATCCTCCATAGTAAATGAGGACATTGAATCAGATCAGACATAGCATAAGTATATATGATGTACCTCCTATTGCAAACCTGCCCAGAAAAAAAAAAAAGTGCAACAATCAGCACCGTTACGGGCCTTGAATGAGGCTGTAAACGTATGAATACGTATCTCCCATCTCTGGATTTCATATTCTTTAAAGATCTTTTTTTTAGTTTCATCACTCTTTAGTTACCATGTTGTTTAATAAGAGTGCCATTTCTAAAGCCTGGTATTCTAAAGAAAAAAATATTTTAGACTATACTGTCTACTATAAATAGAATATATTGACTGTTATAGGAAAGATAGGCAGTATGTGGGACAAAGCTTCATAGCGAGCAATGATGGTGGAAAAAAAGGTTATCTGATTAACAATGAGCTGTTAATTTATAATTTATCATGTTTTAGTTTATCAACTTCTTTGGAAATATATTAATTACAGACTGTTTCACGGAGCAATTCAGGGACTGGCGATACAAAAATAAATAACATACTACTGTCTTGCCCTTGTTTAAGCTACTCATTAGTTTTCATAACAATCCTACAGAGCTCTGGGAATTATTGGAGTGATTTTACAAATGAAGAATCTGAAAATCAGAAGAAGCTAAGTGAGATACTCAACTGATAGAGTCAAGACTTGACCATGGGTCTACTGACCATTGAACTGAAGAGTGAAGGACCCAATTTTTCTAAGTAACAAACTAAATTTGCAAAATCCTCTAATTCTCTTACTTTAAGAAGAACCAGTCTTATTTATCACATATAATTAATGACACAATCAATGTGAGATATTTTGAAAATTGCACTGTGCTGAAAAATATTGATTTTTCTAAGACTGTGCTTCTTAAAATGCGTCCCTACCTTTTATTTAGTTTTCTGCTAAAAATCTAAAATAATCATATGGGTTTAATGTTTCCAAGTACATATTTTCTCTAAAAATAAAATTTAAAAAGGGTGGTGGAGTTTTCCAAATATGTGAGTTCTTAAATGGTGGCCACTAGAGCAATATTTAACAGCAACTTGTTTAACCAGAGGCACCCACATGAATTACATTTCAACAGGGAACTCATATCTTGGACTTGGCTTTTTTAATCCTTCATAAGGGAATTCTTGAAATTTCACTTGACAAGCAACCTAGGGAACTCCCATAAGGTGGTAAGTGCTCTAACACTTTACAAATAGACAATGGTGGTTTGACCCTAGCGCTATTGTGTCCTATGACTCCTTTATGTCAACAAACTTGGGAAATAAGAAAAGGGATAGATTTGACACATACTCTCTCTTCTACACAGTTTCATTTAATGTACGTGATAGCAACTTCTTTCCTCCTGGAAAATCCCAGGGTGTACTAAATTTATTAAATCAGAAGTACTGAAATCTAATGAAAGCATCCTTAAATATACAGCCACATATTAGCCCCTGGGGAAATAAGCAGGGCTATGAAAAATTACTTTCTTTCCCTTTCTGAGGCCTCTGGCCTTGCTAAGAGATCTAATCTAATTTCCTGTTGTTTTTATGCCATATTTGAGTCCATTTGTTTTCAACATTCCACGTTTCCCATGTTCCCAATTGACTTGTCACTACTTAAACTTTCTCTCAATGGTCTGTTGAATGTTTTTGCTGAATTTAGATACACTCGATATACTTGATACACTCCAAGTGTTTCCTGGTTCATCATCGTCTCCTTCCGTGTTTCTGCCTACCACACCCCTCTCCCTCCCCCCTGCGCTCCCCACCCCCCCACTCCTCCCACCCCCCCCCCCCCCCCGCAATGTGCAGGAGGATATTGGTCTCTGTCCTTCCCTGTGTGAAATTCAACTGATTTCCACACCCCTTGGGCCTCAGTTTTTGCACCTGTATCATGAAAAGTTTAGCTAGATAATTTTGAAAACACCTCCCTGCATGAAAAATTTAAGGCTTCTCAGAAAAAATATTGACTATAAACTGGAGAAATCCGCAGTTAGCTTTCTTAATATCCAGAATCTAGAACTACTTTAGTCTACCCTTTAGGCATTTTAAAATTCCTTTCATTGATATACATTGAAACTTCATCCACTTTGCAAAGAACTACATATAATTTCTCAGGGAACTTGAAAACGTTTCCTAATTCAGTCCAGGCTTGCCAATGTGAAACTCCATTGTTACTATGTTTCTTTGCCTTCTAACATGTTTCTGACTCTTGTAAGTGACTCCAATTGCCTCTAGAACCTTAGAATAAAATTCAGATCCATATCTATGGATGGCTATAGTGTCTTAAATAATCAGATCCCTGATTTCATCTCCAAACTTTGGATGCCACCTGCCCTCTGTCCACCATGCTCCAGTCACACCACCCTCTTTCTCACATCTGTTCTCTCTTCATGGATATGCTTCTGCTGTTCACTTGTGCTGGGGAGAGGGAAATTTCCCTCTCTACCCCTCTCGCATTCTTGTGGCTGGATTAATAATAAAACTGACACAATACATATTAACAGGAGAAAAAGCAATAACTTTTCATTTGTGTCCATGGAGGTCTCATAGCAATGGTACCTAAGAAGTGGCCAAAGCAGGCAGCTTTTATACATTTTAGACAAAGAAACAATAAATTTGAGAGCAATTGACAGGACAAAGAAATTTAGGTTTGAGTCCTTAATTAGTAAGGAATTTCGGGAAAGTTTGGGCTTGGGGAGTAAACTAGTAAAGAAGTAACAAGGTTTATTTATATAAACTTCTTGGTCCTGAATTCCCTGCCTCTGGTGATAAGGATGTCTTTCTACTTCTGGGTACAGCGAGGGCAGCTTTCAAATGGGAGGTTTATTTCCTGCTTTCAGAGAGAGAGAGGAGGGGCAAAAAGACCCTCTTGCATCAGCCTTTTTTTTTTTGAGGTTTTCTTTTATTTAATTTATTTTTTTAACATCTTTATTGGAGTATAATTGCTTTATAATGGTGTGCTAGTTTCTGCTTTATAACAAAGTGAATCAGCTATACATATACATATATCCCCGTATCTCCCCCCTCTGGAGCCTCCCTCCCACCCTCCCTATCCCACCCCTCTAGGTGGTCACAAAGCACCGAGCTGATCTCCCTGTGCTATGCGGCTGCTTCCCACTAGCTATCTATTTTACATCGCATCAGCCATTTCTTAAGTAACTTTAATTCAAAATAATCAATATGCCATTAAGGCATATTTTGGGGTGGCCTGCCCAGGGCCCTAACTCTTGGCTACTCCCTTTTCATTCTCCTATCTCAGCTTAAAAGTGAACTCCTTAGAAGGTTCCTTAAAAAACTAAAAATAGAATTACCATATGACCCAGCAATCCCATGACTGGCCATATACCCAGAGAAAACCATAACTCAAAAAGACACACGCACCCCAATGTTCATTGCAGCACTGTTTACAGTAGCCAGGTCATGGAAGCAACCTAAATGCCCATCGACAGACGAACAGATAAAGATGTGGTACATATATACAATGGAATGTTACTTAGCCATAAAAAGGAATGAAATTGGGTCATTTGTAGAGATGTGGATGGATCTAGGGACTGTCATACAGAGTGAAGTAAGTCAGAAAGAGAAAAACAAATATCGCATATTAACGCATATATGTGGAACCTAGAAAAATGGTACAGATGAACCAGTTTGCAGAGCAGAAATTGAGACACAGATGTAGAGAATAAACGTATGGACACCAAGGGGGGAAAACACCAAGGGGGAATAAACGTATGGACACCAAAAAGAATCAACAGCGGAAAACCGCTGTGGGGGGTGGTGGTGTGATGAATTGGGCGATTGGGATTGACATGTATACACTGATGTGTATAAAATTGATGACTAATAAGAACCTGCTGTATAAAAAAATTAAATTAAACTAAAAATTTTTTAAAGAAAGTGAACTCCTTAGAGAAACCACCCCTGACCACATTATCTAATCTATAATATTCCTGTTATTCCCTATAAGTGCACTGATTTTATTTGCCTCATAGAACTTAAAACATTGGAGGCAATATATACCTCATTTGGGAGTTGCCACTCTAAATAATTTACCAGATAACTTAAGTTTCCATCTTAAAATGGGATCCAGAGAAAGAAATGGCTCACAAAACTGTCTAGGCTCTAGAGTCAGAAGCTCTGCCCCTTGGCCCACAAGACTAGAAGGGTCTGTGGAATATCAAGATGCTATATGAAATGTATAGAAATCTCAGATAGGACAGTCATGATGCAGGCTTTTAGGGTTTGGGGGCCAAGCAAACAACATTTCTACTTTTGATTAACAGTCCCTGTCATACCACTAGATCCTGATAAAGACTGATTGTCTGACCCTTACATACCAATGGGTCTTCTGAGTTGCCAGTCCTGGTCTAGATATTATCTAATTTACCATCATATAGAGTCAGGTATGCCCCACAGCAGTTTATTCGGTGACGGTACACAGGAGATCTGGAGTAAGCAGGTCCAGAATTTTAAGACCCACACATGCACTGATGGCTAACATTCCCAGTGCATCTGCTTCTCACCCTCAACTCACACCCAAGAGATGTGATATTCAAGAACTAAAATATGAAGGAAAAATAGGAACATTCCAGGTAACTGGGACAGCCTAGAGGTTAAAAAATAGGAGTGCTGCTTTGGAAGTCAAGCCTGTCAGGAGTGGAGAGAATAAGAGACAAATGGTGAAGATGAAAAATTAGCAGATGTTGGAACATAACACAGCTTGTAACACAGGGTTAAAAGTTTTCTCTTTATCAGGAGTAGTAGCAAGGCAGTGAAAAGTTTTAAGCTGGGAGTGAACAGCGTGTTATGAACACATTTGCATTTTTGAAGACCACCCGTTGCACTTTGGGGACTGGATTAGAGGGGACAAATGACACCTGTGATGAGAGGTCTCATTTAATCCAGTGGGGAGAAGAGAATGTTCTGGGTGAACATAGTTGCACTGGGATAGAGAAAAGCAGATTGCTCCTAGAATTTATTCACCAAAAAGAATCAACAGGACTTGATGATTGATTGGATAAGAGAAATGAGGGAAAGAGAAAGTAGGTAGTTCTGACTTCTGGCTTGAGAAAGTCAGTGGATGGTGTTAGCGTTCACTGATAGAGGTCATGAAGAGTAGAGCAGAATTTTGCTTGTGAATGTGGAGGAATTTTGCTTGTGAATGTGGAGGACAGGTTAAGAGAGGTGACACGTCCAATTTTATACATATTGTGATGAGGTGTCAAAAGGATGTTCAAACCAAGATACTTAATAGGCAGTTGGATTCACAGAGGTACGACAGGTTTAGGTTGGATATACTCATTTAAGTCTTCGGCGTACATATGCTCATTAAAGCTGTGACAATGAATGAGATTATTTAGTAAGAATAAAAGTAAACTAAGAAGAGAAAAGGATCTAGAAGAGAACCTTAAGAGGTTAAAGGGCAGGCTTCACTCTACTTAGTTTAAGTTTATAAACTGCTCATTGAGTTATAGAGACACTCTAGTAGGAAAAGTAGAGATGACGTTGTCTTTTATTAACAATTTCTGAAGTAAAAAATATATGCTTGATATAATATGCCATTATCATTGAATCCTCTCTTTTGCTGTTTACCCAGCACAGTAAGAAAATAACTTTTGGTTTGTTGACAAAATTTTAAAATTATTCTTAGTGGTGCACAAGAGGATTTCCAACTAGACTGAGCAGGTTACAAGCAATCAGGAGGGCACCAACGAATCAGGGAAAGATCTATATTTCACATGTATGGCTCCAGAGTCAGGATGGCAGTATTTCCTCATCAACAACGGCTTTACCTCACTACTTGGGGCATTTTTATCTCATTCACTAAAGGATTATCCTGCATGAAAATCAATCTAAACATTTCACAGCAGCTGCAGACACGTCTTTCTAAGTGTAATAATGCCAGTACATGGCATTCTTATGCAGTCTCCCGCAGCACCTGCTTGAATATGCCTTGTCAAAACTGCAAAGGAAAATTTGTTAGCTGTGCTGTTGCACTGTTACCTCAAAATCAAAACTAGTAGTTCATGACATAAAACAATAAGAAAAAATAAAGCACTGTGGATGTAAATCTGTGACTAAGATACATTCTACTTGAATTTGGCATTAGTCTGTTAAAGAGACTTTCTGTTCGTCTAGTGCTCGTCTTCCAGATTTTTACTGTTCGGACGTCTGTATTTAAAGAAATAGATTTCAGAAATGTCATTTTCATAGTTCAGATTTTACTACCATTCTTTTTTAACTGCCAGCTCCTTCTTTAATTCAATAACCACCTCAATAAAAATAAAAGTACATCATGTATCTCCTAAAACAGAGCCTTATACGTGGTAAGTATTAAAGAAATAGTTGTTCAGAAAGCAGCTAATGAGTTCATTACAAGTGTATAGTTTCCCCATTTCTCACCTATTCTATTGGCAAAAGTCCAACATACTCTGCTGATGAGATTACATGGAAATAGAGACTCTGGTACATGGCTGGTGGGAATGATGAGTGATGCAGTGCCTCTGTATGGGGAATGGCAGGTTAGCATTCTAACAAGGAAAATGAGGCAGCCCTCGCAGGTATAATTGTAGTGGAAGGACATTCACAGCAGGAAGACCAGAGGAAGGGCTGTTGTGAGAATCTAGGTAGGCACAAGAGAGAGGAAGTTTTATTTTTCAGCAATGATATTTCCAAAAAAAAAGATAAGTATGAGTTCACTTTCGAAATAAGATCAGGTAGATCGAGGCATGACAGATGAGTAATTTGAAGACTCACATACCTGGGTCTGAATGCATTCTGCCATGTACTATTTGTTTTATTGTGTGCAAGTTAATCAGCTGCTCTAAACCTTGGTTTGCTGCCCTATAAAATGGGGATATGATGAGCTATCTCACAATCTTTTTTTTTTTTTGCGGTACGCGGGCCTCTCACTGTTGTGGCCTCTCCCGTTGCAGAACACAGGCTCCGGACGCGCAGCCTCAGCGGCCATGGCTCACGGACCTAGCCGCTCCGCGGCACGTGGTATCTTCCCGGACCGGGGCACGAACCTGTGTCCCCTGCATCGGCAGGCGGACGCTCAACCACTGCACCACCAGGGAAGTCCCCCTTTTTTTTTTTAAGATAGTGTCTGACATAGAATCTAAATATGATAACTCTTCCTTCCCCTTTGAAGATCATTTTCCAAACAAGGCAAAGGAGGAGAGAGGCGAGGAGGGTGGCGGGGAGAAGTTGACCCAAGAGAGTCCTGCTGGAGAATTGGGATTTCATTTCCTGAAACATTATGTATATTTCTAGGAGTTTAATAGGTGATACTTTTAGTATATTTGTCAGACACTGGCCTTTTCAAACCAAATAAAAGCAACCTTTTAGTATTTTTGGCAATATAATTATTTTCCCATTTAGGAAGCCAATGTGGACCATTTCAGCATAAGATGAACAGAGTCACACCAAGCCTTTCTCTGAAAGAAGAGCAAGATGGAACGGTTCTTCATTTTTGTTCTTAAGGATGTGAAGTACTCTTTGTAAGACTCACTGCTATTACTGGCTACACCACTGGAAGGCAAGCTGCTTTCACTTGGTTTTACTTGGACAGATTCTCAGGGATGTTCCCCCAAACGTACCACCAAGAAATCCACACATAATAAGGCCTCGCCATGGTGAAAAAAAACATAGGCAGCTGAAAATCACTTTGTTCTGAGCCGCTTACCTCAACTCAGAGCACTGAGCTTTCAAAACAAGGCACATGCTTCTGACCACAGGATGGCCAGGGATTTCGATTCAGGTCAGGGCTTGCTTTCCCCTCCACCTTATTAAGAAGGAAAGAGAAACAGAATGTGAAGGTTATAATTTGTTAACCACTAGGTGATCAGGGTGTCTTGCTGAGGGAAAAGGGTTTGTGTCTCAACAAGAATTATTCATTTGCTAAGCCTGCGGCCATTCTATGGACTATTCCAGTTTCCTGAACACTTTCTCTCTGAATGCCGCCTTCTTCTAGACTGCAGGTTATTATGCCCCGTCCCCCAACTATTAAATATGCACAGGGCATCTCTGTAGACATGTTCTTTGGAAAAACTGTTTGAAATAGTGTCTTAAAGCCTTATTGCCTCATTAACACACATCACCCTGCTGTGTGTCTGTGGTCCATGTTCTGGTCCTCACATGAGTCCTATGGTCCAATTCTACTTTTCTCAAACATGGTGGAGAAACAACTGTATCAGGCTCATCAGAGTGCTTATTCAAATGTAAATTTACAGACCGCATCCTAGCTCTTTGCATTAGAACCCCATTTCCAAAAGATAAAACCACGCATCTAATGCTTGGAGAGACTCCCTCTCTAAATTCGGTTAAAGTCCTTCTGAGCAAACTTAACAACCTGTCTAAGTGGCCCTGCGGAGGGCTGGAAGGAATTACCAGAGGTAGTTAGGAATGCTCTCTCAGTAGCAGCTGACATGAAATGTTTCTGTACGTGTAGGCTCATGTATTATTTAGGACAGTCTGATCACAAGAAACATACTTAACACTAATCCAGAATGCTACTTTGACTTCTGTTGAAAATCTCATGGGTACAGAAAGAGTGATGTGCATGCCAGAGTCAATTTCCCATTGCATTTTAGCACTGATTGTGTTAATACGGTCAAAGGGACCCAGCGTTTCCCGAGAAGCAAATAAATAAGTTTCTAATTATAATTTTTCTTGATAGGCTGATTATACAGAGATTTTTTTGGCCATTCATGAGCCAAAATGGCCACTCAGGAATGAGGATATCTTCATGGCCTAGCTTGCTCTTAATCCCTATTAAAGACTGCCATTGGAGATTCTCTAGAAAATTAGGAGTTAAGCAGTACAGCTTCTGCATCTATTTGCCTAACCAGCTGTCCTGGAGAAAGTATCAGAAAGGGAGGTGGACTGTTTAAGGAGGTAGGGGTAATGGTTGCAACTTTAGGCTTCTCACAAATATTCCAGAACTGTACTGCCCAAGATAGTAAACAGTAGCTACAAATAGCTATTGAAATATAAATTAATTAAACTTAAATAGGATAAAAATTCAATTGCTCAGTAGCACCAGACACATTTCAAATGCTCAGTAGCCCTGCGTGGATAGTGACTGCTATATTGGGTGGCACAGATAAAATGTCTCCATCATCACAGAAAGTTTGTTCAGACAGCTCTGTTTCACAAGATTTTCTAAGTCAATATGAGTCTCTTCAGGAAAATAACCCCAAAAGTACAATAGGGCAGGGATTTATTGCTTGTTTGTTTAATCAATCAACTATAGCAATATAAGACAGAGTTCATCTTAAGCTAGTGCATTAAGAGTTGACTTTGAATATGAGGAACCCAGAAAAATGGTACAGATGAACCAGCTTGCAGGGCAGAAATGGAGACACAGATGTAGAGAACAAATGTATGGACACCAAGGGGGGAAAGTGGTGGGTGGTGGGTGGTGGTGGGATGAATTGGGAGATTGGAATTGACATATATACACTAATATGTATAAAATAGATAGCTAATAAGAACCTGTTATATAAAAACATAAATAAAATTCGAAAAAAAAAAAGAGTTGACTTTGAGGGGGAGAAGAGCCAGAGAGTTAATTCTAAAAAACTCTTTGATAACTGATTTGTATACAGAGCATCAAGAAGAATCTCATGCATCTCTCCAAACGTTTTTTGTGTAAAGACATCAGAGCATACAACTAACAGTAGGAGTTGGGTATTAAAGATTTATGCAACTCTGGGTCAAATAATCTAAGGAGAAATGTGGGATTTTTTCAATTCTCAATCATTTTTGCTTCACAATTTTTTCTTCCCACATTCCCCTTGTAAAATTTCTACTTCCTGTTCTCCAATCTCATATCATTTTTGTCCTGTTTTTGAGGTTTTACTTATGGTACTTTCTTCTCTCTCTCTCTCTTTTTTTTTTTTTTTTAATTTGGCCACTCCTGCAGCTTGTAGGATCTTAGTTCCCCAACTAGGGATTGAACCTGGGCTACAGCAGTGAAAGTGCTGAGTCCTAACCACTGGACCACCAGGGAATTCCCTGCTTTCTTCTCTTAATGTTTATATCTTTGCGGTCCATTTTCTCCTTGAATCTTTTCCTTAAAACTTGAACCCATAATGATCTGTATTTTTTACCTTTATGGGTTAATTTATTTGCTTATCAGTAAACATTTATTTAAAACCTACTATCATCACCTCATGAAAGACAATCCTCTCAGTCAAGAAGCCTATAGACTAGTGTAGGAAATAGAGAAACAGCTAATTTGAATATTCTATTGTGTTCTATGATATATGACTCAAAGAATACTATGGGAGCATAAAAGCTGGGGAAGCCAGAGAGCAGCTTCCATGCAAAAATAATGTTTGAGCTGAGTTATGAATGAGGAAAGTATTCCAGGCAGAGAGATTGTCATGCACAAATGCACGGAGGCATAAAAGGGCATGGCAAGATCATTGGTGTTGAGGCAGAAAGAGACAGGCATGAACATCCAGCAGAATATAAAGACTTGTGAGTCCAGCTAAAGAGTGTGAATTCAAAGTCGTGAGAAAACAGAAACAACTATAAAAATTACTACAAAATATGTCATACATACTGCAGTATATCTCAGTTTCAGGTCAGAAATTCATTTCTGCAAGTTAGACATTTTGGGCAGAAAGTTTATCAGGAGCCTGTTTTCCATTATTGTATGTGTGAAATTTTATGTCATTACACATTACACTTTAACCTCAAATCCTTACTCAATTTCCTAAAACACATATGTATTATTATATACCTATATACAAGAAACCTACAGTCGGCCCTTCATATCTGTGAGTTCCATATTCCCAGGTTATGTATCTAGGGATTCAACCAACTGTGGATCAAGAATATTTGAAAAAAAAAAAAACTCCAGAAAGTTCCAGAAAGCAAAACTTGAATTTTCCACACACCAGCAACTAGTAACATAGCATGTACACTGTATTACGTTCTATAAGTAATCTAAAGATCATTTAAATTATTCAGGAGGATAGGTGAATTTACAGATTCAGTAAAGTTGCTGAATACAACATCAATATACAAAAATCAGTTGTGTTTCTATACACTAATGACAAACTATCAGAAAGATAAATTAGGATGACAATCCCATCGACAATTAACTACATTTTAATAAGAACAAAATATCTAGGAATAAGTTTAACCAAGGATATTAAAGACCTAAACACTGAAAACTGTAAGACACTGATGAAAGAAACTGAAGATACAACTAAATGGAAAGATACTTTGTGCTCATGGATGGAAGAATACTGTTAAAATGTCTGTACTACCCAAAGAAATCTACAGATTTAATGCAATCTCTATCCAAATTCCAATGGCACTTTTTTTTTTTACAGAACTAGAATAATCCTAAAATTTGTATGGAGCCATAAAAGATTCCAAATAGCCAAAGCAATATTGAGAGAAAAGAAAGCTGGAAGCATCACAATTCCTAATTTAAAAATATAAAACAAAGCTATAGTAATCAAAACGTTATGGTACTGGCACAAAAACAGATACATAGATCAATGGAAAAGAATAGAGAGCCCAGAAATAAACCCATGCATACATGGTCAATTAATTTACAACAAAGGAGCCAAGAATATACCATGAAGAAAGGACAATTTCTTCAATAAACAGTGTTGGGAAAACTGGACAGCCACATGCAAAAGGATGAAACTGGACCACTCTCTTTTGCCAAACACGAAAATTAACTCAAAATGGATTAAAGACCTGAATGTTTTATATTTTTATCTCTAAAAACTTAAAAAAACATTTTTAGTTTATTGAATAGGAAATTCAGTATGTGGTCTTTTAATACCATTGACATCAGTGGCATTTTCTCAAAATCATACTTATATTGCACAAAAAGGGTATTTCTTTTTTTAAAATTTTTATTGAAATATAGTTGATTTAAAATATTGTGTTAGTTTCAGGTACAAAGTGATCCAGTTATACATAAATGTACATACAGATACATATATAAATATATATATGTGTATATATACTTTTCTTACATTCTCTTCCATTATAGGTTATTACAAGATATTGAGTATAGTTCCCTGTGCTATACAATAGGTCCTTGTTGGTTACCCTTTTATATATAGTACTGTGTATATTGGTAATTTGAGAATCTGAAGTCTTTATATGTCTGAGTTTAATTGTTTTCTTTTCCTCTGATTTTCATTTGTTTCCTCCTGCTTTTTTTTTTCTGAATAATTGTTTCTTTCTAAAACTTTACCTATGGAAGTTCTTTCAGAAGTGAATTTTTAATGTGTTCTTATAAGGAGGATTGGCATTGATTCTTCCAAGGACCATGGCACTACTGATCTGAGATAACTATAAATTAAATTGGGGGATGTTTCGACTATACAAGTTATGTGAAGAACATCCCATAACATCCCATATCCTTGTTAGAGCTGGTTTGTGTTAAAGACATTTTATTTTCTTTCAACCATAGGCAAAGTCATGATAACTGTTTCTTTCCATATCCCTATGGGGTACAAGTTTTGTTTGGTTTTGATTTTGTCTGGTGCTGGTTGTTTAGTTTTAATGTTCTTTTTTTTTTTTTCACTACCACTGTTCCCATAGTAAGTGAGGGGACATCATGTCTGTATGTGGGATTGTCTGATCTGACATCTCACTTTGCTCAGGACCTAGATTGGGTTTCCTGTCGCCTGTGCAGCCCCTTAATCTGACACTCTGAAGATCTGGGTCACCAGAGATTAGAAGATGGACCCCAGGGTGTGCTTCTGTGCTTTCTTAAATATCTAGAGTCATGCTTTCTCATTGATTTGGTTTTGGAAGATTTTCTGAGTTATTTTCTTTCCTCTCATCTATGCATTTATAAGATTTTTAAGCACTTCAAGATTTTATTTTGTTTTTCTTATTAACCAGATGGGTTTTTAGAGATTTCTAATAGGACATGTTACTGGAAATAAATGATTTGTTAGCAGGGGTAAGACATAACGTTCATTTTAGAAAAATCACCAAAGTAGAATTGGAAAAGATGGTATAAAACGTGGGAGTGTTATGGTAAATGAGACCATTTCTTAAGAGACTTTTACAGAAAACAATCAAGAAATAATGAGACACTAAACTAAAGCAATAATGCAGACAGCACAATGGAAGAGTTAGATACTAGAAATATAGTGGGGGTGGAATAGACAGACCTTTTCAACCTTCGGATTGTAAGATAGTATCAGCTATCTTGAATGACTGTAATTTTTCAGCTTTCTGTTTTTTACACTGCAGTTATTGACAATGGTTTTCATTAGGTTAAACAGACCGTTCTGGGGAAGTCCAGGAAAATAATTTCCCCTTGAGTACCATATAAATATTAAACATCTATAGACTGGTTAGAATTAGAACAGACACTCATGTGTTCTACTACTCTTGTATTACTACTTTTGTTGAGGTGGGGGCGGGGGCGGGGGGTAGAGAGAGATGCTAGAGAAGAGATGTTCATTCACATTTCCACGTGCTAGCCCAAGAAAGATGCATTACTATCCCCAAAGATTGGAGGAAGAATGAAAGACAGAGCTAAGTGTGGGGTAGAAGACTGCAAACTATGAAATATTTACTTACAGGAATGCTTACCAAAAGACTATTTGTAGTTTGGTGTCTCTGTTTACTTTTTTGTCTATCTATTTCTTCATGCTAAACACCCAATCAGCCCAAGAATTAACGAATGATAAAGGGATCTTCCAAATCAATAAGTGCTAACAATAGTATATTCAGTATTTTCCTATGATGATGAAGTAATCATCAGAGGAAGGAACAACTATCTCTTAGCTGAATAAATGCAAGAGGTAAATTAGAGAAGAACAATTCTAGCTTGATTCCTAGTTTAATGCCACTGTAATTTAGCTCAGGTTTTTTTTCCTCTCCGTGAAATATTTATAATCAAGAAACAATTTCCAGTCCACTTTTTTCTCTGCTAAGATCTATTGGATAATTTAAAAATCAGTTTGCTATTGCTTCAGGAAGTAAAAATTTCAGACGCTCTGTGTGCTGATTAACATCTAAGAAATCTATAAAGTTTAACTAGGAAAAAAATGAACAATAAAGTTTTATTCACCCTGCTAAATTTTAGTGGCTAATGCACTGCTTTATTTTCTGTAGCTTTATTTCTTTGCAATCCTAAAAGGCCTTGAAAATTCTCATCAGAGAAACATGTTCTTTGCATACGTTGAGTGGTGGAAAGTAAAACAAAACCTTTAGATTTGTTGCTTTTATTTCCTTTTTTTTAATGCTTAGGATTAATTTAAGCAGTTGTTTTCAATATTCAGTTTTAATATTTTATTATATCCACTCTAACATTTTTATTTACTTTTTTCTGTGTTTAGGTGTCATCTCCAGGACTAGAGTAGATCTTGGTGGACAGAATCTGTAAGATTGTGTGTGTGTGTGTGTGTGTGTGTGTGTGTGTGTGTGTGTGTGTGTGTACGTACCCTCAATTCCTGGCACAGAGTTCTTGAAACTCTTGTAATCTTCTAAGTAATAAGAGAACGAGGAGCATCTTTTGCTCTAATATTTGGTCTTTGACCCAGGTTCCTGACACAGGGCTCCTGAAACCCTTGTAATTTTGTGGGTGAAAGGAGTATCTTTTGTCCTTATGAGATGACTCTTGGTGGGGTGGGGGGGGGGAGGTGCTGGTTGGCTCCTGGATGAAGGCTGGTCACCAGAAAGACCAAGCCATGATTAGAAGCTTTTCAGCTCTACCCCTCGTTCTCTTGAGAAAGGAATAGGGCTGAAAATGGATTTCATGTTTGATCAGGCTTATGTGATGAAGCCACCATAAAAATCCCAACAGTTGGGCTTCCTTGGTGGCGCAGTGGTTGAGAGTCCGCCTGCCGATGCACGGGACACGGGTTCGTGCCCCGGTCCGGGAAGATCCCACATGCCGCAGAGCGGGTGGGCCCGTGAGCCATGGCCGCTGAGCCTGTGCGTCCGGAGCCTGTGCTCCGCAACGGGAGAGGCCATAACAGTGAGAGGCCCGTGTACGGCAAAAAAAAAATCCCAACAGTTTGGTGTTTGGAGAGCTTCCAGGTTGGTGAACACATCCACATTCCAGGAGTGTAACACACCCCAACCCCATGGGGACAGAGGCTCCTGTGCTTTGGATACTCCCAGGAAAAAAGATAGGGTCTAAAACTATCTTGTATCTTGTATCATCATGATACATAATAAAACAGAATGAGACCTTCCATGTCTCTCTACATATATTATGCATAGTACATCCATTAGCCTTAGAAAGATTTCTCTTCATAACAGTATATTTTCATTATCTATATTAAAATTCATACTTTTTAACTAATTGACAGAATTGACTAAGGTCTCAGAATCCCTAGTAATTCACTTAGCACTGTTTATTTTAATAAATAATCTTTGTTGCAGTTCAATTTAAGTCAAATAATGTTTCCTGGATGTCTATGACAACCAACATATTAATAAACCATAGTTTTAACATGCATTATGCCCCAAAACTCTCACAGTCACTGAGAAATTAGTTTCTTATAAAACCTGGCTCATAATTCCTAGGTGTCTTTCTGGACCTCTTCTATTATTTCTCTGTTTTAGGTCAGTCTCAAAACACTTGAATAAATGTATTCTTTTTAAATTACAGAACCACACAGGCACATAGCTGTCAATCAACTAGCTGTAAATGTTTACAGTAGTCATATTTCAAATTGACTCAGCCTTAAATACAGTGTAATACCTTCTTAAGTGATCCTGGCTAAGTACCTCACACTTTCAAAAGATGGACCATGTTAGGCTTTTTTAAGAAAATGATGGCAACAGTTAAAACGAGGTGACCTCGGGACTTCCCTGGTGGCGTAGTGGTTAAGAATCCGCCTGCTAATGCAGGGGACGTGGGTTCGAGCCCTGGTCTGGGAAAATCCCATATGCCACGGAGCAACTAAGCCCGTGCACCACAACTACTGAGCCTGTGCTCTAGAGCCCGAGAGCCACAACTACTTAAGCCCACACGCCTAGAGCCCAGGCTCCGCAACAAGAGAAGCCACCGCAACAAAGAGGAGCTCCTGCTCGCCGCAACTAGAGAAAGCC
The DNA here is from genome assembly GCF_949774975.1 of Lagenorhynchus albirostris. NCBI lineage: Eukaryota > Metazoa > Chordata > Mammalia > Artiodactyla > Delphinidae > Lagenorhynchus > Lagenorhynchus albirostris. The sequence continues at coordinate 48,664,299 of NC_083107.1, read as the reverse complement.
CACGCACAGCAATGAAGACTCAACGCAGACAAAAAAAACAAAAACAAAAAAACCGAGGTGACCTCATCAAGGAGAAATTGCACAGTAGAAAATTTTATTCACCCTAGCAACTTAGAAACACATTATAAAGGAAGTTATGAGATACAGCATTCTGAGTTTCATATATTTAGTACTCAGTGATGGCAAGATCATTGTGTGTCCACTCATTCACTGTTTTGATAATTGACATTATCAATTTGCATAAATTAAAAAATAGAATGATAAAATATATCAAGAACTGTGATAATTTCTATACTTTTAGATTGAGCATTTCTGTTCTTATGCATGAATTTTAATGAGATAATTCAATATAAAGAAAAAATGTCTGAAATGATTGACTGTAGTGAAATTAGGAAAAAACTAAGTTTATAATAAAGATTACTAAGAAATTCATTACGTACAATAAAATGATTCCAGCCAAAAATAATGATAATAAAGTATATGAGAACATGAACATCTTAATGATTTGTAATGCAACCATGAAAGAGACCTAGAGCTAGGAACAAGTGTGTGTCCACTGTTTTAGTAAAGGACTGAACCCTGTGGCCTATGTTACCAAGAAGTTTCATTCACTGAGACTTCCAGCCACATTCGGGGTGGGGTGTCTGCCATTCTTCCATGTTGATTCCCTCCTTCCTGCCATGTACCACACTATGGCATATTTTAGTGAACACTCTATTTTCTTCTTTCTTTGTTGTCATGTATGCAGCCTTTAAAAAAAATAAACACACCAAACATGCATTTGTACAGGTATGTGATGCTTAGCTTGAAGTTTGGTCACTTCTTCCTCGTCTGTCTGCCCATGAGAAAAATGTCCCCTAGCACAGAGACAGGCAAGCCCTGGATGCTGGTATTACTCTGATAGCCCGTCGAGCAGTGTATGAACCCTGACTGCTGACATTAGCCTTCCAAAGAGACTCTCTGTATCTGCTGCTGCTTGGTTAGTTCAGAACATTGCTATGCCCACAGTGTGTGATTATCTCAGCAGTAGAGTGGATGGCTTGCCTCCTTGCCTGAATCCACACAGCCAGCAGAAAGGGCAGGGCAAGCCTGATCAGCTGCGTATGAGGACAGAACTGTGATTACTTAAGAATCACTAAGCACATGAAGAAGCAAGTTGTTTTGAAGCTTCTGTTTTCCCAAAATCACTGGAGCTGATCTCAACTAGCAGAGGATGGCAGGGTTCTGTGTTGATTTAAGGTGTTAAGGAGTGTAGTATTGTCATCAGAGATTTCCCTCAATCACTAAAAGGAGAGAAGATATCGAACCAAGGATGAATTCTCAGCACTCAACAAGTCAATCAGGAAACCCCATGGGGAAGAGGACTTTTTCTTTTCAAAGTAGATAATGACCTGCATTTCTCACTGTGAAAGAAAAGGAATGAACAGATTAAAAGGCAAAGGTTTCCGAAGAGTAACATAATCTTCACTACGGAAAAGAGAAGGGCGGGAGAGGGAGGAATTATAACGCTTAGCTACCTACATCCTGCAGTGTTTCAGTAGGAAACACAGCTCAAAGCTTGCCAGCATTCTTCCTAGCAGAGCTGGGCTTATTTTCTCGACCTCATTTCAGTCTTTGACCCATTCCTTGTATGAGTCAAAGGATCTAGTAGGATGAAAGGATCATTTAAGAAGTCTCTTGCTTTCTAGAATGAAAGTTGCCCAAGGAGAGGAATGATTCTGCCCTGTTCACCTCTCCGCACCCAGTGCCTGAAAAGGGTCTGGCGCATAATGGCCTCTTCATAAATATTTGTTGAATGAATGAATGAATGTGTTATTAGCTGCATCTACTTGCAATTCTGTTTCAACCATTTCTGCCTTAATAATGCATCAGTCAAGTCTTGAAGCAGGTCGTGAAAAACAAATGGAAGCCCTAGTCCACTCTTCAGCCACTTAGGGTAGAGATTTGAGGGAGCCACCTCAAATGAGGTGAGGGACTGAGATAAAAAGGGCCAAAGGGAAATTGGTAACGGGAGAAAGGAGAGAAATATAAGGAGATGAAAAGGCAAAGAGAACACATTTTCTTATTAGTCAGACTGCGGAAGTAAACCCTTAATAGATGAGCCAGCGTATGACCCACTGTATGCTCTCCCCACCCTTAAACATGTTCACTGGGCACTCTAACGGCGAGACAGAGAGATTGGCGAACACACTGTCTGAGGTTACCCTTTACTTTAGCCCTGTACTCGCCATCACAGGTGACATTCTGACACTCTCACCTGGATGCAGACAACCTAAGCCATGTTACTCTTTGTGGTTTTGGTTTATTAGATTCCAGTGAAACAATTTCTGCTTTAGCAGGGCTTGAGCCAAAGCAGGTTCCAGCAATGTCTGTGAAATGATGTGGACGCGGCTTTCTATTACTGAAGACATCACAAGATACACAATTTTCTCTCTTTGCAGGCCTTTTCTAAGAGAGGATTATTCCCTTTTATCTGATTCTTTGCCCCATCCTTGTGGCAGATTTAATTTAATTATGGCATCCACGTTTTGTATCCCTGCCGAGAATCCCTAAGACCAGTGGCAACATTTTTAATAAATCAAAGGGATCAAATCAAATAAATAAATGATTTGGGTGGCAAAGGGCAGAAAATTTCCAGATGAAACTCAGACAGGGTTTTGGCTTAGCTCAAATGGGAAACTGCATAATCAGCAGATTTCTGGAGCTTTCCAGGTTATGAGACAAGGTTTTTTACATTTCACTAATTATGGCTGGAGTTAGAGAAACATAAAACGGAATAAAGAAAAAGCAAAAAAAAAAAAAAATAGGGATTGGAAAGTTGGCCACAGCTATCGCTCTCTCAAGCCTCATTTCTCAAGACAAAAGGCCAGAAAAAGTGCTCTTTGTGGTGAGTTTGTAAGACTAGGCAATTTACGAAGATCTGTCTCTGGTTATTTTTTTCTTTTTACCATAGTCATTCCTTCTGCCTCAGGGGGGGAAAAAAGTGTTTTTTTCCCAGGGCGAAGGTCGTTTGATGTCTTTTTATTTCTTCTAAATGCACTGCTGTGTTCTTCAACCATTTCTTAAGGCGTCCTCAATTTTTTCCCCAACACACACACACATACTGTTTAGGGACTACAAATGCCCATTCCAACATTTCCACTCTGTGAATTTAACTACCCAGTGTGCATTAGCTCTTACAAGTATGAAGCAGTTGCAGCCACACAGTTCCATTTATTGCTTCTCAAGTATGGCCTGGTTTATAAAAGTTTCACCATCTGTTCTGTTTTAAGCCAAAGCTGAATTAAGAGGATACACTTTCGCTACTGCTTCTGTTACTATTGTGGTATTATTATATTTTAGGAATAGGGAGGAGGTGAGGAGGCAAAATAAATCTACATAAAGTCTCTAAGAGAATAGAAGATGAGATTTTTTTTGGCAATTAGTGGCAATTATTATTATTTATTATTATTATTATTTTTGCAGTACGCGGGCCTCTCACCGCCGCGGCCTCTCCCGCTGCGGCGCACAGGCTCCGGATGCGCATGCCCAGCGGCCATGGCTCACGGGCCCAGCCGCTCCGCGGCACGCGGGACCCTCCCGGACCGGGGCGCGAACCCGTGTCCCCTGCAACGGCAGGCAGACTCTCAACCACTGCGTCACCAGAAAAGCCCAGTGGTATTATTTTTGAACTTGATCGTGAAGTCTACTTCTTTCCTTTTGTGAAGTCCCATCAAAAAGAAGTTGTAAAGGATTCATGAAAATACCAGTCAGTCGCATATTTGTTAAATATCTTCTGAGTTTCCACATTTAACTACGTTCTGTGGTGCTTAAAAGAGAGGTGTAAAACTTAATTGTTGCCCTCAAGAAACTCACGTTGTAGTGGGGGTGATGAGAAATACGTATATGGAATAAATTTTTTAAAAAGACTGTCCAAATTCGAAGCAAAGACATTCAGACACATTAACCACAACTCTGGCGATGGAGCAGGAAAAGTAAGGATTCTATACTGTCAACAAATTATTGCATATGACTGACATTATCAGGTGTATGCATTATACTTTTACTAATATTATTTTAAGCTATGGTTGGTCGTATACATAATATGCAACTGGAGTTCTCTGATTTTTATCAGGATAAGCCAAAGAGAACTCTGTTTATAGCTTAAGGACACATGGACAGATTATTCCATGGACAGATTATTCCAAGAGGTATCTTCTGTGATCCATCTTAACTGTTGGTGTCCATTAGAACCACCTAGCAAGTTTTATAAATTAATAAATGTATATAATAACTAATCAGTAAATTAACTGATTAGAAAATCTCTGGGCTCTATTTAAGCTGCCAGGGCAAGGTCTGGTCATTATTGAGCTTTAAAGTTGACCAGGTGAACTTTATTTTTATTGAACTATAGCTGAAGTACAATGCTATGTTAGTTTCAGGTGTATAACATAATGATTTGACATTTGGTCATTATTGGTCGTTAAAGTTGACCAGGTGAACTTTATTTTTATTGAACGATAGCTGAAGTACAATGCTATGTTAGTTTCAGGTGTATAACATAATGATTTGACATTTGCATACATTATGAAAATGATCACCACAGTAAGTCTAGTAACCATCTGTCCCCAAAGTTATCAGACTATTATTAACCATATTCTTTTTGCCATATATTAATTAATCCCTGACTTATTTATCATATCACTAGAGGTTTGTCTCTCTTAATCCCCTTCACTTATTTCTCCCATTTCCCCCATCGCACTCCCTTCTGGCAATTTCAGGTTTGTTTTTGGTATCTGTGAGTCTGTTTTATTTTGTTTTTTAGATGCTACATATAATTGAGACAATGTGGTATTTAACTTAGCATAGAACCCTCTAGATCTATGTATGTTGTCACAAATAGCAAGATTTTTTTTATGGCTGAGTAATATTCGTGTGTGTGTGTGTGTGTGTGTGTGTCACTTAGGTTACTTGAATTAGTGTTTTTGTTTTCTTCAGGTAAATACCAGAGATGAAATTGCTGGATCATCCAGCAACTCTATTTAAAATTTTTTTTTAGCTCCCCTCTTTTTTTACTACCATAAGCTTTATGGGGCGCTTTTTTTTTTTTTGGCCACACCGTGACCCCTGCAGTGGAAGCTCGCAGTCCTAACCAGTGAATTCCCATCTATTTTTAATTTTTTTAAGGAAACTCCAAACTATTTTCCATAGTGGCTGCATCAATTCACATTCCCACCAACAGTGCACAACGGTTTCCTTTTCTCCACATCCTCCCAGATATCTTTCAAACTACTGCCACTGTGCTGGGATTTGGAGAATGTGAAATGTTATGAATGCCCTTTGAAAGTGACGTCTTGGCCGCACCTACTGAAGCCCACGCACCTAGAGCCCGTGCTCTGCGACAAGAGAAGCCCGCGCACCACAACGACGAGTAGCCCCTACTCGCGGCAACTAGAGAAAGCCCGGGCGCAGCAACAAAGACCCAACACAGCCAAAAATAAATAAATAAATAAAATAAGGGCTTCCCTTGTGGCGCAGTGCTTAAGAATCCCCCTGCCAATGTAGGGGACAAGGGTTCAAGCCCTGGTCTGGGAAGAACCCACATGCCGCGGAGCAACTAAGCCCGTGCGCCACAACTGCTGAAGCCCACGCGCCCAGAGCCCGTGCTCCACGAGAGAAGCCACCGCAATGAGAAGCCCGCGCACCACAACGAAGAATAGCCGCAGCTAGAGAAAGCCCGTGTGCAGCAACGAAGACCCAACGCAGCCAAAATAAATAAGAAAGAAAGAAAGTGAAGTCTCTATTTTCTATAGCTTTCGGGCTCCCCTAAACATAAGCCTCGCTGGTTTTCAAAGCTTGACTTTCTAGGGCCTTGTCTTCCGGTGCAGGAGCTGACTGGGGATCCCGGCGTGAGGCTCGTCCGTCCGCTGGCTCCTCCGGGAGGGCCTCTGCGGTTGTGATGTCCCTCCCCGACTCCCTCCCGCTTGTGGGGCCCGACCTGGGGATGTGCGTCTGAGGAGACTGAGTCTCTGCTCCCTCTTACCTTCCTCCTGGTGATTTCTTTATATCTTTAGTGGTGGAAAATCTTTTCTGCTGGTCCTGAGGTTGTTCTCAGAGACAGTAGCTCTGCAAGTAGTTGTAATTTTGGCCTGCTCCTGGGAGGCGGTGAGCGCAGCGTCTTCCTCGTCCACCATCTTGATTCCTTCCCCCACCAGGTGATTTTAAAGAGCTATCAGGGTTGAGAATCCCGGTGTTAAGCAGCTAGATCCAGGCCTCATTATCTAAACTATTCCTTTCTCTCTTGAACCTGTAAATTAATTTTTTCTCTTACAGGTTTGCTAAAACAAAATCAGTAATTCCGGGCACGTGTCAATCACCAGAGATTGTTTTACTTTAACACCTAACAAAATAAAATATTCCTCATCTTCCACTCCCTTTTGTTTTAATGACACTGTGTTCTCCTGGCATTCCTCATACCTGCATGGCAAGTTTCTCACCCATACCCTATAAATACTTGAGGTCTGTAGATCTTATTCCTATGAAGTCCCTTTGCTTTTCTTTGCATCTTGGGTAATGGCACCCACTTATATGGCTTTAGACACCCCAGGTGTAGCAATAGCTTAGATTTCAATTTCTAGCTCAGATAATCTTGAGTTCAAACATATTCATCCAATTGTCTGTTTATTACCTTTACGTAGATGGCTACAATTGTCCTCAGTTTAAATTATCACAAGTCTGCTTATTAGTAAATTTTAAAACTTAGGTGAAATGGACAAAGCTACTAATATCCTCATAACGTCTTTTTATCTCTGTAGCATTTATAATTCTGCCTCATTTAATAAAAATTCCTAATATTTTAAAAATTTTTCTTTTACCTTGACCATTCCGTAAGTTCTACTTGATGAATCCTTTCCAAAATCAACATTTGGCTTTATTGATACTATTATTTCTGTTTATTTTCAATGCAGCAGGCAATCCCATCCACATCCTCTAGAACCTTATTATTGTAATGCCGTTGCCAGTCTGAACTGTGTGATTACAACCATATTTGGGGGAATCGTTTTTACAATTTGTGCCAAATTAGAACCAACTAAAATGGTCCTGGGCTATTTATTTATTGGTTAGTTTGAGCAAGAGTTTCTCCAACAGCTAATAATCACCAAGAGACCGAAAAGTCATATTAGTTATTGGTATTGCCCTCTTCACATTCGCTGGAATCACATGCACCCTTGAGGGGGTCTAGGGCAAGAATGTATTTTACTCTCTGTTCCTTACTGAATTTTTTCACTAATATTTTTGCATAGACTACCATTTCTCTTGTTATAAAAGTGTTTTAAAAGTCAGGGTAGACGAATCATTCCACATTTTCATAATGACAAAATATCAAATTTGTGTGTGTTTGTGTGTGTTTATTCTTGGGTTTGTAATGCAGTCCTTGTCGACTACTACAAAGGCCATTGCTAGTCATTTGCACCATGTTAGTAATATGTGTAGGATGAGGACATTTCCTATAAACAGAATTTCAGCTATAGGTGCTATTTGTTTAAACATAACAAGAAATAAAAATGTAAATAATGTGAATGATTTAGTTCTGTTTGCTCAATAAGCATAATCCTGGAATGAACATGAGATGGACATTAGGAATCTGATTTGCACTGAGTCTTAATTCTTACATACTTATTACATGTTCAGAGAAAAATAAAGATATGGGTTTTCATTACAACGTGGTCCTTAAACACAGGCAACTTCTACGTTTGGCGCTCAAAGAAAAGGTGATTTTGTCCAGTACTAGATAAAAATCAGCTGTGTAGGACTTAACAATGAGTAACAATACTGTACTTCAGTATAGTAAAATCAGAGTCCAAGGAATAGGGTACCAGTGAGAACTGATGCCTGAGGTAGGTGGAGTGAATGATTTATAGATCCCATCTTCAAAAGTTTGTCCACATCAAGGCCAAATACAGTCCAGAGAACTTTAATGTGATCACAGAAATTATACTAGTTATTTTGACATTTTTAGACAACAAGAAGTGATGCTAGAAGAATGGAGGAGTCAAGTTTTGCCCTAATTTTAAAAGTAATACTCAAAGGATGTTTTAAATTCTACAGTGATGAGCTTGAAATTAAAATCGGAACGATTGTAAAAAACAGATGTTTGTGGCTAATTTTTAAAAGAAGGTGTAATCATTAATAAACAGCATTAGGCATTAAACTAATTCCCTTTCTCAATAGATTGACCAACACATTAGGAGGAAATTATTCTGTATCCTGGTTGCAAGAAGACTTAGTTTCTCATGATCTTCCAATAGACAAGATACACTGAGTTAATCTCCACTTAAAGATGATTGGCACGTTGATAGGTATTATCCTAACTAGTTGATATTCAACTTTGGCAATGTTAACATTTTGGACAAGATAATCGTTTGTTTGGGGGAGGCTTTCCTGCCCACTATAAGTTGTTTAGCAGCACCCCAATCTCAACCCTGTACACACTTGTAGCATTTCCCACCATCATGTCAATCAACACTGTCCAGACGGTACCTCATCTTCCCCACACCCACGCCCCACCCAGTTAAGAAGCATTGTTTAGAAGGCGGTCTCTTGAGGCATGCCTAATATCTTTCCTAGTGAACATATTTTCCCTAAATGTGTCTAAAATTTGCCAATGATTTCGTGTCAGAAGACCATATGAGAGATGCAAGGTAACAATTTATCTCAGCTGGCTAGTATTTACTACAACTGAACTGAATACAATCAATACAATACAATGAATTTCTCATGGATAGATACAGAGTCCTGCATTTAAATCAAATAACCAATTTCATAAGTACAAGTTAAAGGAAACTTGTCATGGAAAGAAATCTGATGATGGTAGTTGATCGCAAATTCATTATAATTGATATAAGTATTACAAGATTTTTCTTTAAAAAATGAAACCTTAAGTGTTAGTATTATAGAGAATAAACTTCAAATCAAGGAAGGTGATAAAGCCATTATAATTTGGTCTTAAAAACACTATGATCATTTTTGTATCACATTTTGAGAAGAACAGAGGTTCAAAAGAAGGGTATTAAGATTATGAGAACTTTAGCATCCATATAACTTAAGTAATGACCAAGGGAAACCAGAAAGTTAAGACTGAAGAAGAGAAAACCCAGGCAAATATGGAAGGGGGATAACAATATTGGAATGGTTGTCATGTGGAATATGGGGTACATTCTGTTTTGCACAAAGAGAATTAGAAACAATGAGTAGAAGCTATAGGAGCCTAGAAATGAGAAATCACAACTAGGTAAATTTAATCACAAATTTACTTAACCTGAATTACATTGCTTTTTATAGAGAAAACCATATTTATGAAATCAGCATGTTCATGTATGAGTTCGTGGTTTCACACCTAGTAAGATGAACAGATGTAAACAAAAGTACATTTAGTGGCTGTATCTTTAAGTGTACCAATGTAGAGGTGCTTAATGAATACTAAAATCCAGAAAACAGAGTTGGTATTCTTCCTCTGCTTGTCTAAGGATGGGTTTTCCTTTCAAATGCAGTCTTCCTTATGGTGCCACTTTGTCCCCAAAGGGTATTGCAATTACTTTTAAAAAATCAATAAATCCACAGTTGTATTAAGAAATATTTTATTAACAAAACAGTAAATTCCACTTGCTTAGCATTTCCAATAATGGATAAGTTGGCCTTGCAACAGAAAAACAAAACAAAACAAAACCCTTAGGTACCCAATCACACAAAGCACTAGAAGGGTAGGGTCATGTGGCCTTTCTTTGATATCTTAGGGATTGACCACCTCACACATTATTGTAGTATTTTTTTTTTAAAGGCAACACATTACATGGATAAAAAAGAAGCATATTCAATCAGAAAAGTTACAGTCTAGAGATGTAATCAAATTTATGCCAGGTAGTGTTAAATCCTCTATTAACTGCCAACTATGCATGGAACCCTGATACATTTGGTATGAAGATACTTGGGATTTTATTCATATCTTTTCTCTCCCTAGCTCGTGTTCCTCTCTTTTCTTTCCACATTTACAAAGAAAGAAAGAAGAAAAAAAGAAAAAAAAAATGCTAGATTTTGTGTAGGCCAATAACATTAGAAATATTTTTACCGACAATATTGCACGAAAGTTTAAAATTTATGCTGGAAAGAAACACTGAAATCAATTCCAAACAACATGCTTCAGAGATATACTGCTTAAAAATACCATTATTTAAGTTATTTTCTATCACAATTTAGAATCTTCCCAGATGGAAACTAGTTCAAGTTCAGTAGATCAAATGGAAAAGCAACCATTTTTTTTTAAACCTCAAGATGTAAATGAGTGGTTTTATATTTACCTTCTATTTCACTGGCTCTCCCTGAGTAAGACTGGATGAGAGGAAAACAACAACTACTTATGAATCCTTTAACCTGGCAAATTAAAAAAGAAGAAAATCTGAAACACAAGTAATGGATAATAAATTTTAGTTTTATACCTCTACTTTCTGGGTCACGAAAACCCTTTAAGACTTTTCATATATAGCAATTACTTGGCAACCATAGATGGTGGTGATTTGCTATGAATTATACATATATCTAAGGTGCTGTATGTCTGAAATCCAGGCCACGTCTTGGCTTTTTTCATCAACTGAAGTATCACAGAAGATGTTTTGCATTTTTTGCCTTTTCTGATTAAAGCTAATTGTAAAAGTATTCTTCTCTTCCATGAAATCTAATATCATTCTTTTAGGAGGTGTTAAAGTAATGCGACCAATTTTTACTGAGGCATCACCTTCCAATCTAATATTGCATTTCCTTCTCATACTAATAATTTATTGCTATGAACATCATTGAAACAATATGCAAAAACAAGTGAATAATCTATACATTTCTACTACTTAATGTGTGTTAAACTAAAACTATATTTAATGATATATATGTAAAACCAGAAAAGTTAAATTATAGTCTATAATCAACAAATAATGATTTTCTTAAATGGGTAGTAGTACAGAATCAAAAATTACTGAAAATACTTTCTTAGTTGAGAAAGTGTTTACTTTCCAAAAATGTTTATCATGCACATCAGGTTCGGAGACTATATATATATATATATATATATATATATATATATATATATATATAATTTTATTGGACAAAAGGTTTTCATTTGCAGCAGCCAGGGTTAAGATGTAGATCAACCAATTTTGCTTCCATACCTGCCCACCTAATGGTTCATATTCATGCAGCAATATACCATCGATAGTCTATTTGATAAGGAAAGGTTCCATTTCATTAGGGACTAAAATCTGGAGGTTTCCTGGGAGCATGATCTCAATGAAGCAAATCACCCCATTTGTCATCAATATGTTGGCACAATGATCTTCCTTTCTGCTTTTCAACTTGTCAGTAAATATTTGCTATCACATGTACGTCTGGGTCTTCCATCCTATCTGACGGATTCCTCTGGATTGGTGTGTGCGTGTGTGGGTGTGTGTGCGTGTGCAGACTTGTGATCGTGAATGAGGAATGTATGTGGGAAATGTATTTGGGGGAGCAGAGAAGATTATATGTATATAGTTTACCTTCTAAATCACACCTTTCATACAAATACTAAAACTTAACTGCAACAGAATGAAGGCTGTACATGTAAGGAAAAAAAAGTAGCTGAATCTTTTTATATACATTCATACATATCTTCCTTAGAATAAACACTACATTGTAAATTTTTTTTAAAAAAGTAAGTAAGTGTGGCAATTTATAATGGTGGCAAAAAAAGAAAACCCTGAAATAATTGTTGATCTGATGTCATAAAACTCCCTATAGTTAGCAACACTTATAACATTGAATTTACCAAAAATGGCTGAAGAGCAGAGATATATTTTGCATTTTCTATACAACAGGCTATAAAACGTCACTTATCACAGTCCAGAAAGCACACAGAGATGGATTTTATATAAACACATGTAATAACATATTAAGCGTGCATGAAAATTTCCCAATGATTGCATCTATACCCTCTTGTTTTTTTCTTTCTGTTTTGAAATTTTAGTGTGAAAATGTGCCTTATCTTTCACATTGTTGAAAATAAGGCCTCCATACTTTGTTTTTTTGCCCTCACAACCAGAAGGGGGCTTTTTGAATGTGTTCCTACACAAGTCTTCAAAAAAGCCAGCACTTTGTTTCAAGTGCAAGTTCCAGCCACTGCTCCAGTTGTGCCAGGTGACGAACTCTGAAAAGGTTTGCAGGTCGAGTCACTCAAAATGACAGTCTTCTCTGGCAATCAGACTAATTGACTTCTCGGGAAAGTGCTAGCCCTTTGGCTAAATCCGGGATCACAGGTAGCTTCTTTTTCTGTGTTGTGTTTTGTGTTGTTTTTGGGTTGTGCCTCCCGATGTTGTAATACTCCTTTGCTTTATGAATGCGTGCGATCACCACTGTCTTTTAGAAATGTTCCAGCAACATAAAGACAGGCAGAGTAAATTAAAACACTGTGGATGTTAGGGAATTTATTGACCTCTGCTTTTTTTTTTTTTTTCTTTTTTGGAGAAACAAGAGCATGAGATACTTGTTTTTATTTTTTAAAAACAGTCTTTCCTTCCTGATTGCATTCCCTGTCTTCTTTTTTATGTGCTTCATAAAAAGGAAAGTAAATAAGTTTATATTATGTCTCAGATAAAATGAAGACTATTTCTATACAAGGGTCCTTTTCAGATCTTGGGATCAGACGTAGTACTCTTTATCCTTGTTTTTCTTGTTTTTGTTGGCGCTTTTCGCACTGCTGGGTTGTTTCTCCTTTACTACAGCCCCATTGGACTGTGCTGAGTTACTGATGTAGTTTCGACTCTCATCCACGTGGTATGAGCCTTCATCCCGGTTTCTGTATTTGTACATGGCGTAAAGGAGGATGAGGATGCACAGGGCGGCAGCGGCTACGATCCCCACAACCATGCCCGTGGTGCTGCTGGACTCCCGAATCACTTCTGCTGAGCCTGGGTATGGCTCTCTCCCGCCTGCCCGGGTTGGGTTGGCTGTAGGAAAGAGGGTGGGAAAAAAAACACCAAGTGATTATGGAGTTTCCTGAATGCCAGAGAGCTACATTTACCGTCTATTTCCAGGCCTAATGGAATAGCATCGACTGCTCTAGAGAAAGGATACTGTTGCTAAATGGAGCAATTCCTATTCCTCTTGGTCACTAAAAACGAGGGGCTGTGAATCAAAGCACTGCGACAGAGATCTGTTGCCATCTTTTCTTTTTCACAGATGGATTTTGTTAACAGGTTCTTGGAAGTGTAGCTCCAAATAAGCTCCATGTAGTTCTAAAGGGCCATGTTGATGTGTTAGGTGAAAAACAATAAACCCAACATGGAGAATAAAATCATAACATCATAATGACTCTACCCGATCATATTAGAGTTTATCATTTTAAGAATCGAATTGATATTGATACAAAACGCTTACGGTTCACTCTAGACTGAAACAAGATAGCTAAATTTAGGATTACTTCAGAAATTGTAGTGCCTCCTATTGCAATGAATACAGTGTTGAACAAAAAGATAACCCAGGCACTTTTAATAGTCTAATTGCCTACTTTTAAAAGTGTTATTTTAGTCACAATTTTACAAACGAAAACAACTAATTTTCTTTTCGGTTGGAGGTTTATTTGTTCATATCAGTATGTGTGTATGTTATTCATTCACTGGCAGTGGTTGAGTGATCACCGAAACTAAATTTGAGAGGAGAAAGTAAGAAAATATTTTAAAATACTTTAAAGACCATCTAGACTGGTTTTGAGTCAAAATTCAGTACCAAGTAGATGATCATAAATAAAGGACTGGCTGCCCCACTTTTATTTAACTGACAAACCCTCATTCAATCTTTCCAAAGTATAAAGTTCTTCCTTGGGTACAAGAAATGGATCACAGGGGGCATTACTATTTTCTCCAAGGCCTAGTCAGGCACTGAAACTGACCACAGATGGGGAGAAAAGTCCTGGGATTTAGTTTATAGATAGCAGGAGGGGGGAGCGGCTCTCTTCCTCTACGTAATAAATTTATTATTATTTAAAAGAATTTAAAAGAAAAGGAGCTGTAGAGAGATAAAATTCTATCCCATCTCTGATCACAGGTCATTTTTCTCTAAGGATTGATTGTGTTTTCTCTCTTTGTCTGAATCTCCATCCTCTCCCTTGTCTTACAGAAAAAAAGATAACTTTTCAGATGTAATAATTAAAAATGCTATAACTTTCAAAATGTTAGTCTTTGTAAATTATGCATAATGAACTTAAATAATCTCAAGATTGCATAAATAGTGTGTATATGTGGAAGGTGTGTGTGTGTATATATACACACACCAGAAACTGAACAGTTCAAAAAAGCTAAAATGGTAGTTTTATTTCACTATCACTAGTAATTTTTTATATATATATATATATATATATATATATATATATATATATTCCCCCCCTCCCCGATAGGGAGGGGGATTTCTTTTTTATACCCACTAACCCTTAAACTCTTCAACGGTGCTCCGGGTGGCTAAGCAAGAGGTCTTTTTCCTTTTTGGTCGTGCTATGCGGCATGTGGGATCTTAGTTCCCTGAGCAGGGGTTGAACACGTGCCCCCTGCATTGGGAGTGCACAGTCTTAACCACTGGACCACCAGGGAAGTCCCTTTTTTTTAATATTTCTACAAAAGTTCCTATTAGTTACTGGGAATCATTTTCCTACCATATAGCACTATGCTGCTTTGTAATTCGATTTTCAAACATCACCAAGATTTCATCTGCCTAAATGTGGCTTTCTTGCCGTCACTTTCATTCCCCAAATAAAGCCTTACGAATATAGTCACTTACAGAGGAAGAGCTCTCAGTCTCAAAGCAGCCGTTTGTTCTGGAGCTACAAAATGTGGCAGGTAAAACCCTCATATGCTGAATGTATCCCTGCTTGTTTTACAAAAGCTCATGTAACGTTGTTGAATAAAAAAGCCTTGGAGTTGCTTCTGTGGCTGAGGCGGAAGGAGACAAAGACTATAATCCGCAGCATTTGATTACAGGAAATTAATTTCCTCTCAAGAAGAACAGAGCCTGCTGCAGGAACTCTGTCACTATGTGACAAACCAAAAGCAGCACTTTCTCTCTCAAATGCAGTCACCTTTGCCGAAGTCTGCCAATTAGCTCAGCTGCTAACTTTCACTAAATGACAACTTTGTACTTGCTCATTTTGTGGAACGTTCTTTTACCATGGTCTCTCAAGAGCTGGAAAAGGGGTTTTATTTAAATATTACCTAAATCATTTCCCCACACCCGATGGAATGCTTTCATTTTAAACACATTTTCATAATCACCTCACTCTGTCTGTCAGAAAAGAATGGGGAGAATGGAGAAAAAGTCCTAATCGTATAGCTCATGATAGTCAGACTTGAGAGTTTTAATGCAATGCAGGGCTTACATTTTCTAAACTAAGAATATATATGGCCTCTTTTTTCCATTTAGGAATTGGTATTGTAAATGGACCATCTTGCCAAAGAATTTTAATTTTATTTTTATCAGCTCAGATAGTTGTGGTATGTTTTCACAACTGTAGAAGGAGTGCACCAAAGCCAAACTGGTGGTAAAACCAGAATGAGATTACAAAGACCAAAGCAAAGCCTCAAACGCTTCCATTTTGCCATAGAGCCATTTGAGAAATGCCTCCTGTTTAAGGAAAATACTTGTCTTTTTTGCGACTCCAGCCAAAAGGTTGCTTCGCATGCAGGCCTGAAACAGCTCTGTAACCCATGTATAAACAAAGATTCTAAATATCATAAAGCTAGCCTACCAAAAAAACCCTCCACAAACCCAATGGTGAAACATTTTATCCCTTTTTTCCCCTAATTCACATTAAAAATTAATAACCACCACAGATATTATTTTAGGTCTGTTTGGAATATGCAGTTGCTTCCATATCTAACTGATTATTTAACAATTTTTTTTTCTGTTTATGCTTCCAATCTGAAAGCTAAGTGATAATTTTCTTAACTTCTGTGCTAAGATCAGAAGTATTTATACACTTAAGGGTTAATGGGACATCTCTCCCAGATGTGCAATAAAAGGCTAGAGAAATGTAATTATTTTCATGAATTATAAATGTGGTTCCCATATTGATTGTCATTAATTGTTTATTTTGATGATCACTGAAAAATCTCTGAGGAATTTCATATTAATTTAAATGTAGATAATAGCATAAATGGCTAAAAAGGCTAAATGCCTTCTTATATAATTTGGTTAATATTTTTTATTAAAAAATACAGTCATCTCTTCACCATTCATGACAATATGAAGAAAGGAATTTAATCAGAAACCTCCATAAGCAATTCTTATATCTCATGGATTTGAGTATTTTGCATTCTCTTTACACTTCCTAGTAAACTAAATCAAGACCTTCTAAATAATTTTTAAAAATCTACAAGTGTTTTTTTCTCAGCAGTGCTAAAAAACAAATTAACTAAATGTTACTTTCACTCTATCTCCATTTCTTTGTTGTAGCAGTGATGAGAACACTTAAAAAAATAGGTAAAAGAGAATATAAGAGAGGTGCTGAAAGAATGGAACAGGTATAAATTAGCAGTAAGTCTCTGAATAGTCAAAAGTTAAGTGATTTGTAAATAAAACTAAGCTAATGTAGCCTATTCATCACATGGGGCTCAGAGGTACAAGGAGCCCAGATCAATGGAAAACTTCAATAGGACCGACTGATGATGGGCAAAGAATAAGACAAGGCATTTACATATTATCGGTGTAACTGGAAATGGGCAAGTATTCAGCTCCACCCATACTTTCACTTCAGGCTAGCTGGCTAGCAAAAAGAAAAGAAAAAAAGTAGAGTAGATGAAATATCCTAAGGGTTTAGGCCTATATACCCTATTTTAATGATTCATAAAATAAAAAATATCATCATGGATTACACATAGTTTATGTGAACACTGTAATAATAGATTATTTTACTTAATCAAAAATTTCCCATGTAATTCTATCTTCATTTTACTGAAGGATGCCAGTCATCACATACCCCTCAGAGAGAAAGAATGGTAGTGGTAGGTCTACTACATGTGGGGAAAGTGCACGTGCACACCTTAATGGCAATATGAAGGCCTTCGATTTTTGCCTAAATGACTCGAAAGCTACTGATAATAGTGGTGAGGACAAAAGGCTGTCACAAGGGTTATAACCTCTTTCATATCAGCCAAATGGCTATGGAAATATTTCTGGGACTTGTGTACAGATAGTGTTATCTTAAGGACAGATAAAAATTTATTTTAATTCTCTCTCTCTCTCTCTCTCTCTCTCTCTCTCTCTCTCTCTCTCTCAAATATCTGGCAAGATCTGATGGTCTCTAATTTTCCATATGGCCTGCTTTGGCCCAGATTTATCAAGAATATTATAAGCTAGCTCTACGAATTTTCTTGTTTGTCACTGTCAAATTATTTCTCTGATTACTTAGAAAGGAATAGTCTCTCAGGTACTAGGACAGTTATTAACATATTTCCACATGATACCCTAAACCAGTTTACTCATATCAGGTAATAATTCATTGTAAAGAATGCACAGTAAGGGTAAAAGACAGATTCCAGGGCCTTGTCACATAAAAAGAATAATAAACCCATTTGTTGCTCTGCACAAAAAAGTTAAAAAGTGAAATATTTAAAATTTTAACTTATCCTTAAACTTGCTGAATAGTTATTTTAAAACTACCACCACAGAAAAAGAAATCGTCCTGATGTATGTTCCTTCTTTATTTTTGATAGTCCTTGGCACTGTATCTGTGAAAGAACATGATTTCCCCAAATAGGAACTAATATAGATCCAGTTAAGAAATACCATAGAACAAACATGTTTAAGAGACACAACTGGCTATACAACAGAGTGGAGAGGACCACGTGCCAAGTCTTACTTCTTACCAGCTCCTTTGGCCCTTGGTCACCCACTCCATGCTCCTGCCTATTCTTTCTCCTACTTCTTCCCCCTCCCTACCTCTTCTCTGCATCCCTCCCCCCGCTCTTGGTATCCCTCTAGGTGGCCCTCGGAGAGCACAGTTGGTGTGTCCCTCCCCACTCAGTAAAGGAAGGTCAGGCCAGCGGGGGTCAGGACTCTGCCTCTTCGAGTTGGTACATTACTCAGCCGGGTGTTCAATGAGGGACAAAACTTATTGCCAAGTTCCTGATTTCACATCACACTTTAAAACTGTCCCTATGGCGGGCTTCCCTGGTGGCGCAGTGGTTGAGAGTCTGCCTGCCGATGCAGGGGACACGGGTTCGTGCCCCGGTCCGGGAAGATCCCACATGCCACGGAGCGGCTGGGCCCGTGAGCCATGGCCGCTGAGCCTTCACGTCCGGAGCCTGTGCTCCGTAACGGGAGAGGCCACGACAGTGAGAGGCCCGCGTACCGCAAAAAAAAAAAAAAAAAACAGGTCTCAATGTGATTATTTCATTAGAACACAGCCTTGGTGCTTTACATTGGTTTGCTTTATTTTAAAATTTAACTTTCTAAATTTGTTTAAGAATAAAATTCTATGCTTTATCAAATGTTTTATTACCAATTTCAGAAAACTTTGATTATGAAGCAGGGAAGGTGAGCACATTAGGCCGTTCAGCTTTGCACTGGAGCCTATAGTTACCAGTTTGCCACTGTTTGATTGTGTCTGGTCATAACCACAGTCTGTGCACACGGGAGAATAAAGCCCTCATTGACTCAGCAAGATGATTCACAACTGAAGTTCTAAAATAACTCTGCATTTTTGAAAGGTAAATTTTTGAATATTAATGAATTTTTCCAAAGAGGTTTCACTGTGCAATGGAAAGCATCTGACATCCTTTAGTTATTCTTTCTTTCCATTCTGAGATTAGAAACATAGTAACCAAATATTGTTATTAAAAAGCAAACCTGCTCTTGATTTATGTTTTTACATAATGTTTTACACGTGAAACGATGCTTAAAATCCTAATTCCTGTTACATAAAATGAGGGTTCGGTGAGCGGTGGGACCTTGTATTTCCGATGACGAGTTTACCAAGGCAATAACCATGTCATCAGATGTTCTTTTTATCGCTCAAATTGTCACTTTTATGAAACTATTTTGTATACTTGGATGAGCTATTCTTTCACTGTAATCTTATTATATTTATGTTGTTTCCAAACTTAGCTTTGCAGGGTGAGAATGTTGTTTCCAGGACATTTGTATTGCTGGTTTTATTTCTTCAATATAGACTGTTAGTGTATAGGTACATCCTCAGCCATGACCCTGTCACATCAGAATGATGCAAGAGTTTCACTATATACTGATAACAAGGAAAATTCAGCCTTTAAGCTTTAAGAAAAAAAAGAAGTGTAAGAGATTACCAATATTAAGAAATAATAAAGAATAAAATATACCAATGATAAAAAAAATGGAACTTGAGCTATATATTTCAGACCAAGAGGGGTAGATAAAGGGTCATAAAACATTATGCTCAACATATATCATTCTGCTATCCTAAAATTATTAGACCACCTGCCTTACAATAATCCTTTTAAAAAAACTATTGGAAAGATGCATTTACTGAATTTTTTTTCTCACTTAAAAGTCTTTGGGCTTCCCTGGTGGCGCAGTGGTTGAGAGTCCGCCTGCCGATGCAGGGGACACGGGTTCGTGCCCCGGTCCGGGAAGATCCCACATGCCGCGGAGCGGCTGGGCCCGTGAGCCATGGCCGCTGAGCCTGCGCATCCGGAGCCTGTGCTCCGCAACGGGAGAGGCCACAACAGTGAGAGGCCCGCGTACCACAAAAAAAAAAAAAAAAAAAAAAAAGTCTTTGACCAGTCTTTCTGGTTTTATCATAGATTAAAAGTAATCAATTTAACATTTGTCTCCACCCCAATGAAGAAAAAGAATTGCCTAAAAGGATCCCATCAGACCATAGTTCTGCACTGTGTCTTAATAGATGTGGAAGTTATTATAATTCTAAGCTAGCCTTAAAAATGGTTTCAGATTTATAAGGGAAGATTTGACTTTTCCAGTACCCAATTTTACTAATACTGTGAAAAGAAAATTGGAATTGTAGGCTCCTGTGGTATTTGTGAATTGAGATTAGCACAATTATTTTCCCCATCACCAAAAAAGAAAATGATTATTATTTTCATTTTTGTGTTTCAATACAACATAGGCCAAAAGAAACAATTATGATGTAATCACTCATAAGAATGCACATTTAAGTACCACAGTTGCAGGAAAGCAGGTAGGCAGTGATTTATATGATATGCATTCACTTCAACTCACACTGTGGTTTTCTGAGAGGTGATGAATGACTGAATGCCGAATGTTTCAAATCCTTCCCTGCTCGCCAGCTCCACCCATGCCCTGCACATTTTGATGTTTGCTACTGCAGGTCAAACAAATGGCCTGAAGGAGGTCATGCCTGATACATCTCAACCCCTACCCAATCCATTGGAGATTCAGAAAGGAGATTCAGATAGAACTTGGAAATCAATAAGCCTTTACTACCTGCCTGGCTGCCAGGACTAACATTTTCCTCTGCTACTTTCAAAGCCACCAAGTCACGTGTGTGAAGGGAAATGCAGGGGCCACCGCTGTGGGATTGAGAGGATCATTTTCTTCACCAGATATCTAGGCGTTGCATGAGGAGGGGTGCAAAACACAGACAAATTCATAGTGTGCCTGGAGGGCAGGGAGTACCAACGAGGACAGCTGCTACCTCAGATGGTACCACACGGAACAGAAAAGGCAATGGACAATCACATCACGCGTGACACTGACGACACTGAAAATAAAGAGACAGAAGAACACATCCTCCCTCATCTCTGAGGGAAGCCATAAGATCATGGCTCTGTGTCCACAGCTTAGTCATCTACAAGCTTCACAGACTTTTTACATGGTCATTGTGCCCATAAGGTCTTACCAGAATCCGTGAAATTGTCATGGTGTTTACTAAAGTACCAATGTGACTACTGTTCTCACAGCTCTTCACGGTCTGGCCGCAGCTACCTACTCAAGTTTGTCTTCCATTTCTCTCAAAGAAAGTGACAGTCATAATTTTATTGCCATCTCCCAGTTCCCATACACCAATGTAAGTTCTACCTTCATGCCTGACTCATATGCCCTTTTTTTTCTAGCCTGGCTGAATATTACTTATTTCTCAAGACTTAGCTTAAATGCTCCATCTTTTGTGATGTTTTCGCTCAGAATATTCACTCCTGCTGTCAATCAATTATATGGTGAGCTATAGTTATGTTCCAGGGACTATACTAGGTCCCGGGGGTAGAGGAGTTAACCAAACACGCTTGACGTCTACCCTCATGGACCCTGAAATATAATGAGGGAAAGAGACATACAACAAAAATCACACAGTTAGGCTTAAAGCAATAACCGGAACATGTGTAATGAAGGAAAATGGTAAGTACCATGCAGGAGTAGAACAGAGGTTTCTGATTTAGACTGGGAGTCAGATAGACCTTTCTGAGATTGTAACA
Source organism: Lagenorhynchus albirostris (assembly GCF_949774975.1). NCBI lineage: Eukaryota > Metazoa > Chordata > Mammalia > Artiodactyla > Delphinidae > Lagenorhynchus > Lagenorhynchus albirostris. The sequence goes on along the minus strand of NC_083107.1, from coordinate 48,642,829 downwards.
TTTATGCTGAGATGTGGAAAATCAGTGGAGAGTAGGCCAGTGAAAAGTGGGCAGAAGAATCTTCTAATCAGTAGGAACCGCATGTGGAATGACCTTGAGGAAGATAGGAGTTTGCTTTTCAGGAACTAAACGAATGCCAGAGTGGTGGCAGCATATTGAGTTTTGGGGGAAAGTGAGAAGAAATTTGAAGGTGGACCTGAAACTTACATAGATCACAGACCATGGAATGAAGCCATATATCAAAAGATAATCACATTTGACTCCATAAATAATAACAATTTTACATGGAAAAAGGTGTCACTAACAGAGTGAAAATGCAGAAGAGAAAGGAGAGGAGAAATATCTGTAGTACATGCGACAAACCAAGAGTTAACACCTATACAATCTACAAAGCATGTATCAATTGCTATAGAAAAAGGCAGAAACCCACTAGAAAAATGGACAAAAATAGAGACAAGCAAGTGGAGGATAGAAGATCTACACGGGTGATAAATGTAGGACAAGATGCTCAATTTCACTAGAATGGAAGTCAAAGTAAAATAAGGAGGGTTTTTGTTTTTTTTTTTGGCCAACAATATTGGAGGAATAAAGTAGAATTAAAGAAATAGTGACAATTTGGTTAGAACATCTGCTTGGGAAACAGACAGTTGTGCTGGTGAGAATATGAATTCCTCAATAATTTTTAGAAAGTAATCTAGTAACATCTATCAAAATTTAAAAGGATTAAATTGCAGCTGGCTGATGGGTGGATGTGAGTTCATTATACAATGCCTTCTAATTTATTATATGTTTGAAATTTACAATAGTAAAGTTAAAAAGTACACACATATTTTAATCAAGCAATCTCAGTTTGAGAATATAGTCTAAAGAATTAAATACACCAGCATGCAGATATATAAATACAGGATGCCTGTTATCACATTTCGAGGAGAAAAGAAAAAAGGACAACTTAAATGCTCGTTAACAGGGTTATGGTTGAATAACTTATTCAGCCATAATTGCATAATTTATTGGACACCGTTAATTATGGCACACTTATAGCCTAGAATTTTAACAGAATTAAAAATAGGAATTACAGAAAATTCTGTTGACCTAAAAGATGTCCATAATACATTAGAAAGTAGAAAACCAAATTTAATTCATAGAGTGTGCTTCTATTTTTCTATGGCAAGAGAGAAAAACGACCCTATATTTATATATGTTCCTAGGAACATGGTGAAAGATGCATGCCAAGCTGTTATCATTGGTTAATGAATGGAGATGGGAAAAAAGGAAAAAATAAAATCAAGTAGAAAAAATTAATTTAAAAATTTCAACAAATATGTTTTAAGTCACAACAATTTACCAGGTACCATATAAGGTGTTCATAACAACATACATAAGACAGCCATGGGTTCCACCTTCTTAGAACTTTCAGTATATTTGAAATAAAACAGAAAATATAAGAAAACAAACAGGACAATTTTAAACTTAAAAAGTTCAATAACACAAGAAGGCACAAAAATTGGATGCTAAGAAAATAATGAGGGGGAGGCTTTACACAGGTCATCAGCAAAGGGCAGTCTCAGTAGAAGTTATTTGGAATGAGCCTTAAAGGAGGAGAAGGATCCACACCTTCCAGTGTGAACCCTGGAAAGCCATCAAGGATTTCTCAAGAAGGAAGATATGAGATAGGATGGCCTCAAGCTGGCAAGAACAGAATCAAGAAGACATATGGGAGAACCTGGAGAAAATCCATCTTTATCCCAACCTTCTCTCAACCACATATTACATCAACCATTTTAGTATGGATCCTATACTATTGCGAAACCTTACTTCCATGTTTCATTTCTATTGGGCTGTTTCTTCTCTTCCAGACTAGACTGCTTGTCCTTTGATAGTGTCCTGTGACTCTATTTCTCTTTTCCACCAATTCCCTCACCTCCAAACATCTAATGAAGGCTGAACACATGAGCTGCAAAATGTATGTTTTCTGACTGATTAGAGGAAGAGATTTTTGTAAGTTCATAAATTTTCAGGAGTGGACTGGGGTGGATATAGCCATTAAGAAAATGTCAGAGATCTTTGATTTCAAAGTTTTGAGTAAAGGTAATAAACAAGTGGGTAAAACATTGATGGTAATTACATACATCTTTATAAAATACTTTTACCTCAATACTTTCCTAACTCTCACCTCCTATAACACCTTCAATAAAAGAAGTAAAGATGGTATTTATTTAATTAAGCCAGAAAGCACCTCTCTGCTTAAGTGAATTGGGATCAGTGTGCATCAATGCAAGTATTGTATCTGCATTTACTTTCCCTATGCCTCCAAGTATAGGCTGCTTAATTCCAGTGACTAAGCACTAAGTTATTTAAAGTCCACCAAGTTAGCAGTCTTCAGTTTGATTTGTTTGGGTGCCTTACTTATATTGACCTTATCTGATACCCACAGCACTACAAATAGTTGAGAGCTCATTTGGAGCTCTTTTCTCAAATTCAGCAGAGCAGTTGCAGAAGTTTCTAGGGTATTTTTTATTCCTGTTGCTATTAGAGTGAGGAAGTTGAAAAGGGTCTCATCAGTCAGGTCAAACTTTCCATAACTGTCAAGTAGAAGAAAGGCCATATAGGCAATAATTGAGAAAGTCAGTTTCAAAGCTGGGGAGTGTGGGGATTCTACATGTGCTTTTCATCAAAATGTACCACATTTCAGAAAACGCTAGAGGGGCTATATTTTGAAATGAAGATGATACTCTCCGTTATTGATTTCTACTCAACTAAACTCTTTGATAGCAAAATAGCTTCTTTTTCTGGGAGGGCATTGACTAAAACTCCCAGAAATACATACACCCAGAAGCCACTTTTCTTAAGATGTATTTTACTTTTTTACATATAGAAAAGTTGAACAGTCGCTCTTTACACAAACCAGGGGATTCAGTCCAAGGAATCCTCAAGACTGGAACCAGGAATTTGAAGGGAACCTGGTTTATAGGAAGACAAAGGTGTCACTATGATTATAGCTGGAGTAATGAGGAGTGTGTGTATGTGAGTGTGTGTACATGCGTGTGCGCGTGTGAATATTGCTGCGTTCCTTCCAACTCTCTGACAGAAGTTGCTACAGTCACCTTTATTTTCTCATAATTTATAGGTAAAATCAGGCTTCTGCAGAGCCCCAGGGAAGATTTCATAATACCTTGGGATTAACGTACTTAAATGTACTGCATTATTAAAACCCCCTTTGTTCACTTCCTCCCAAATGGTACACGGATTTACCCTTAGTAGATATAATTTCATGTGACTTAACTGTCCTCTGATGCCCAACACGGCTACTATGCCTTCTGACTCACTGCAAGGCTGAACATTTTTTCTTATTTTATTTAGTTAGCAACTGTTACCTTTATTGAATTATTATTATATGGTAGGCTCTGGGCTGTGCACTTTACACACATTATTTAATTTTTTCCTCATAACAACTCTGTAGTTGTTATCATGACTTTATGGGAAAGGAAACTGAGTCTCAAAGAGGTTATGCTAGGTATGCTTCCCAAGTGGCACAGCCAGAATTCAAGCTCAGGTGTGTCTGTGGCTACTACAGTTTCCTACATTCAACGTGTTGGCACTTATGACTGTAAAACAATTTGTTAGTATTCCCAAATTTTCCCTTCCCTGTAGAACTGAACCCTTTAGGCCTCTCTTCTAAGCAGCTGTCCATTTCCACCTCTTCCAGCCACATTCCACCACACCTCCGGCCATCTAGCTGTCCTTTCCAGTAAAAGGCGTTTGCATTCCCACAGAATCTTAGGCAAGCATAGCAAAGTGGTAAAAAAGAATTTTTTTAGATTCTAGTCCAGGCACTGCCCCTAACTTACTGAGTGACCCTTAGCAATTCATTATCCTCTGCTCACATTCTTTCATCAGAGACATAATGATGATATATTATTTATCTCCCAGAGTCACTGTGAGGATCCCACCAGGTGGATAAATGTGCCACTGCTCTGAGAAGGATAAAGTGCTACGTAAAAAACAACGAGGGGGGCTTCCCTGGTGGCGCAGTGGTTGAGAGTTCGCCTGCCGATGCAGGGGACACGGGTTCGTGCCCCGGTCCGGGAAGATCCCACATGCCGCGGAGCGGCTGGGCCCGTGAGCCATGGCCGCTGAGCCTGCGCGTCCAGAGCCTGTGCTCCGCAACGGGAGAGGCCACAACAGTGAGAGGCCTGTGTACCGCAAAAAAAAAAAAAAAACACAAAACAAAACCCACGAGGGTCCAGTTACATTTCCTGTGTCTTCCACACAAAAGGTATTGAATCGGCAGCCTTCCCAACAATGAGACAACTCTGCGATACGCACAGCACACCGCGTGACCACCACAGACGTTATCTCCAAGGGGATCTCTGTACTCAGGGACTCCCCTTTCATGAATGGAGGCCCTGTCAATTCTGGTGGCAAAACAACCATTTATACTATGAGGCTGTGGTTTCAGGCCATTAATTGTTAAGCTACATGTGGAGCTTGTTTCTGTTTATCTGCGAAACATTCTATCTTTATGGATCTGTGCTCTCTGCCTCCCGTGGTTGGACGGAATTAAATTTCTCCTTCTTTCAGAATTTTATTATGAGATTTTATGTTTTTAGGTATTAAGAAATCAATCATCTAAGACCACTCTTTGGTAATACCTGACAGAAGGGCTTATTATCATGGAAATAACAACTCTTTTGATTAGGTTTTCTTTCTAAAATTGTTAGGTCATTTCTTCTTGGCCTCCTTCCTTCCCTGATCTGGAATTCCATGTTCTACTCTGGATGAAATCCACAGTAGAGTCTCTGTAGCAGAGCTGTATGCTGGGTCCTAGGGGCACTGCCTCTCGCCCAGAGTTTCTGTATAGTGTTTATGTAAGTGCAGGTCATTCTGGGTAACAGGGCAGCATGCGGTTTTCCTGATTTGAAACTGGGTCTCCTCACTTTGGGTGATCACCTTTGTATTCCTGTCATGAAGCTATTGCTGTCTCAGTTTTCTTTTGTTGGGGAAAGTCACATTCTTTTTGGTGAAAGTGCAATAGCTCAGGTGAAAGATGAGACAGCTTCCCCATTGAGCCCATTAGAAGGAGGCATGTCCAGCCAAGAATTGGGAAATATGGAAGAAAAGCCATCCATCATTGGGGTAAGGGGTGTGGCGGCTCTGCCTGGTTAAGTCATGCAGCCCAGAACGTTCCGAATATTTTAGGAGGTAGAGCAAGCAGATTATAATAGCACGCAGGAAAGCGAATCATTCCTTCTCTCAAAAGCTCTGTGGGGCAGCGACCTGCATTGTTTTCCTCCAAAGCTAAGAATAGCAGATGACATGTGCCCTCTTCCCATCCTAGCAACCTACATTCATCCAACTGAAGCACTGCTCTTGTCTTACTAGTTTCATAGTGGCTACTGAGAAAAGTTTGATGCTGCTAGAATTCAGAAAGAGTTTAAAAAGCTTTCTATTGTAGATGCTACAGTGCCAATTACTAACATTTCCCCTTCTTGCCTGTGGCCATAGGTTTATTTCCATTTATAATATGGCTGACTCCTCAGTTAATCTGCTGGTACTACTAATAAAAGCTAAGTCATACCATCAAAGTTTCTAGGTGGCAGACTCAACACTAAGGGCTTTACATGGATTGTCTCTTTCAGCATAACAACATCATGAGTATTTAACATCATTCATGTCATTTTGCAGATGTAAAAGGTCAAGTACACAGAGGTTCAATGTTTTGCTTCTGATGACACAGCAAGTGGCTGAACTGGGATGTGAACTCGGTCTGCTTTCCAAAGTCTGGTCAATGAAATGTAAGATTTTAGTATGCTCAGAGAGGTGGTGACATTTCTCCTTCTCTTTCTACTAATTTTTAAAATTTAATTGATGGCTTCTGGCTGTATTGGCATCTTTAATACATCCTTTTTTTTAACCTGGTAATTTCATAAAGTACTCTTGTCTTTCTTATTACCAATGCCAGGCTTCTTATAATACTGAGGGTGGGTAAGGAGCTACTAATGATGAAAGTGATCTGACCAACAAGTCAGATGACATGAGATGAGACCTGCAGACTAAAGCCTATTGTAGCATTTGCTGGTCTCTGAAGCACGTGAACCAACAAAGAAAGTGTACTGGCTCTTCACGGGGGCAGCATGTGTAGTATTCAGAATATGCTGCTTTACCTCTGATACCATCTGAGGAAATGTAATTAATAAATGCCAAGAAAACTCCACAGGAAACCGATTTCATTATCAGCGCAGATATTGGACACAAATTACAAGAAAACATGGTTTCACTCTTCCTGCATTTCATGTTTCCATAAGAAGTAGACTTACCCTTTATTTTTCTAAAGCTATGCCGCATTTCTTCCTTCAAGGTTGGTGAATACTTCAAAGCACGGCAGTGTATCTCATTGTCTCCTTACAAAGCTCAACAGGACACGTCACGTTTTAGAAAGGCTCTTATGGTATTTTAGCATTTTCTAATAAGGACTTGTGAAAGGTTATTAATGTTTTAAGGCTGGATATATGTAGGCTGCCTAGAAATTTATGGTATACACATGACTGAGTAGATTTTTTCTGTTACTTACTGTAGGACGGTTCTGCATTAGCAGTCATGCACTTTTTGCAAACTTTCTTTTCTTTTTAAATTTTTTTTGACCGCACCGTGTGGCATGTGGGATCTTAGCTCCCCGACCAGGGATCTAACCCATGCCTCCTGAAGTGGAAGAGCGGAGTCTTAACCACTGGACTACCAAGGAAGCCCCTGTGGACTTTCAGGTAAATGCTTAATCTAACTCAGCAAACTCACTTATTTGCTAAGTAATTACTGTAAGTGGCCAAGCACAGTTAGTTTACATGTGTGAATAGAGCCCGCTGTCTCTAACAGCAAAAGGGACTGTACCTATTTTCCACCCAGATCTGGAAGTCTGTCTGCCTTGTGAGGGGCCTCACTACAAGTTAGGATAATGGGTTCACTGGCACAGGATGCTAAGGAACTTCCCCAAGACCAGGAAGAGCTGCAACTCGGACTAGTTCTATCTGACTCCAAAGTTACAATCATAACTAATACTCACTCCCTGCTGCATATCACAATTCTCACAAAATGCTCTTGAAGTTTTTCCAATGTGGGACAATGATTCACTCCATTATATTGTTAAACAAAAATTATCAAATCATAGAAAGGTGAAAATAGTTCACGTTAAGTAAAAATGGCTGTGTTCTGAAAACAAACGGAAACCATCTTTTGTTTGTTATTTTGTTTTCTACTGATCTCCTGGTAGGAACTAATTTTGGTAAAGGAAATCAGTTGCCTGAAAAGGTGGAATTGCCTTCACTGACCAAGACCTTAGGCTTGGGCAAACTTTAGACAGGCTTCTTCCTGCCTCTAGGGCCCTGGCCTCCCTTTCCTTAGAGAATTTACTTTAGAAAACTGGTAAATCCAAATTCCTTCTCTACCTTTGACGTGTAAATATTTTTAAAGCTTCGTTTCAGTGTTATAACCCAGGACTACTTTTCTCAAGGACTTAGGATCCCTCGCTTTGAAATATAACCTTCAAGGAAGACAGCTCCCCATCTTCCAATTTCTGTGGGGAAAATAGGAGCCTACCTTGAGCGGGTACGTGTTACTCCAACTCATAAAGCTACCTTCAGTCTTGATATTTGAAGGAAAGGGTTTATTCTTCCTTTGGGTGAAGCCAGTCAGCCAACACAGAAGGTCTAAGGTCTATGATCCCTCTACCCCAGCTCTTAAAAACTTTCCAGTTTTGGGTTGTTTTGTTTTTCACAGTGAACTGAGCTCGGATTGAATTTTGGGCTCCTTCTACTGCAATCCTCTTGAATAGATCTCCCTTGTCTGTTTAATGTTGTCCAACGTAATTTCTGTTTTGACATTACTGTTCTCAGAAAAACGGGAAAAAGTACAAATGATGTCTAATGTCTTTCTTCCATTTTAACCATACAGCATTTCATTTTTATTCCAGTTGTCTGGAGGATTAATATGGAAAAAAGCAGTTCTTCCACCAGCATGTCACACACTGAAAGCCACCTAGCCCATCAGAGCCCAAACTGCAGATGCCCTGTCCTGCACCTACATGATTAGCTAGGCCCTCGCCGCTGACTCTGGTCTGACCCTGCTCAGGAGATGCTCTAGGTGTTTCCAGAAATGGAGCACTCATTACTGCTGTTTTGTTGGCTGCACCTCAAAACTCCCCACGTTAACAGCGATGTGTTGGCTATTACAGGCTAATTAAACTCGCTTTTGAATAATTACATAATAAGTACCCCCAATTTAAATGTAGCACAAAATTATCTTCTAATCAGGCTCTACAAATATGATCTAATAAGTAATATATTCCTTTAAGTGACTGTGATTAGTTATTTAATTAAAAAATGCACCGAGTTCAATATACATATCTTTATTCCTAATGTGGTTAATGGGATCAGTTCAATAGAAATCCTTTGATCTTTCCTCAAAATAGCACACTGGAAAACCACATGAAATTGCAGAGTAATGGCAGCAAATTTAGCCTAATGAATAGTAATACATGTAATGGACCTTTTGCCATCAAATTTAAATTTATGCCAGCCATGGAAATTATTTAAATGAACATTTAAAAAATTAATCCTATATTTGTGAGGTGCCTGAATTCTAAAAGAACAACATTCTGCATTCCAAGAAATTAAAACCCCACTTTTCCTAAACTAGAGAGCATATTCTCTCTCTCATATTACAAAAAGTAACTTAATCTCTCTGAATCTCCTTAGCTATGAAAATATTTCAGTTTGGCCAAATAATGAAATAGAATACTGTTTACAGAGTACTGAGAACAATGATGAACACAGAACAGATCTTCACTAAATATTAGTTGTTATTGTGATCTATCTTTACTCATGTAACCTGAACCCTGATCAACTGACAGGCAACTAACAGTATTTTTTGAGGGGCTGTACCGATGACCTCATCCTCATTGGTTCAACTAATGTTTAAGAGCTTGCCCCCCAAATGACATTCCTTTCCTTCTCCTATAATTACACCAGTTTTTAAATTATTTAATAGAGCTTTTCTTTTTCTCCTTTGCCAAAGGTTTAACTGATTTGAGAGTGGCCCAATATCCTATTAGCTACCACCTGCCCACACACATACACAAAGAGAACAGACATATTATTCCAAGCATTATACATCTAAGAGGAAACTGTCCTTCCTAAATAGGGCTCCCGGGAAACAAGAAGCTGATCCTGTTCTCTTTGTAACAAATGACAAACTAGTTTTTCATCAGAAGTTCCCACACCAAAGAGGGTCATCATCTCCATTTAGGTCTCAGATATCAACATACGAAACACCTTTTCAAATTTCTTCAGGAGTTTTGAGAAAAGGATCTATTTAGAAGAAGGCCTCAAAATCAAGATGTACTGACATGATTAAGGGTCACTGTGGAACTTCAGCGGTTTGTAGTGTTGCCATTTTGTCAATTTATTAATAAATCAAAGCAGTCTGTCTTACAAAAACTTATGTTCCTGTGAAAAAAGGAGTCTTGGAAAATATGTATATTTATATAATACACATAGTAATAACAGCGAACACTCACGTAGCACTTATCATGAGCAAGGCCTTGTTCTATAACATGCTTTCCATACATTAATTCATTTAATCTAACAACCATGTCTCTAGGCTGAGGGAAAAGCACAGAAGGAGCAAGTGTTTCTGAGAACAAGTGTGAAGGAAAAGTCATCCACTTTGTCACACGTCCAGGCAGCTGAAACCAGGCGTTTTAGGGCAAGGTTGGCCTGTGACCTAGTTACCAATGGCTGCTTCTGATTTCCACCTGTCGACTAAGAGTTGGGGTTCAATTAGACCTCCTGAATTGAACAGCCACCCTCTCATATTCTAAAACACTGTTTATACCAATGTGAAATTGTCATCTGATGCTAACCACACAGGACAGTGTGGCTGGAATCAAGTATAATTGAGTTCCATGTGTTCCCACCCGGGGGGTTGTTCCTGATCTAGTTTCAACATGTACAGCCCCCATCAGGAGGCCTGAGTGGTTTCATCGATTGCCCACCAATGTTCAGCCGGGAAAAGTAACAGCATTATGTAAAAGGGAAAAATATTCCTTTTTATATAACCGAATTAGGAAAAAGAAAAGCCACCATTTATGCTCTACTTTATGCCAGGCATTGCAGTAGACGTCTTACATATATTAGTTTTAATTCTTGTAACCACCTGAAAAACAGGTGATATTTTAATGTCAAAGATAAAGAACCTGTTCCTCAGAAAGAATAGCTGAAAAAGCGTCTGGGGTAGAATGAAAGATGTCCTTTTGTAAAATGGGACTGAAGGTGCAGTTTCTAATTTTTTCTCCCAGAGTTTAACAGAGCAGTGGGTGCACAATAGTTCTCAACACTATTCAGTCAGTGGTGAAACTGACAACCCACCACATATGTAATGTCCCTCTTCGTTAAGAGATCTGGGTGGAATTAAATGGCAATTCAAATTTATCAAGCACTTCATAAAAGGTATTAATTTACTTGTGTTCAAGAAGATGCCAGATTTTTCCTGTTTGATTCATTAATAGCCTTAGGAAAGCACCTAAGTGATAAGCATAGCACATTTTCAGAGAAGAAGAAATCATTTTTGGAAGAGTTTTGGGTCACGGTGATTAGAGAAACTTCATATGTAAATATTCAGGGAGACTGAGAGACATTAGTGTGAAATACACAGAAGATTTGGGCAATCTACCTGTAAAAGTAATTATGCATCTCTTTACAAAAATCTCTGCTTTCACTTGCTTAAGGAGTAGCAAAAGTGTATAGTAGGCATAGCCAGTTCAAAATATTTAACCCAATATATTACTTTCCTAAAAAGTCAGTTTTCCAAAATACAACCTGCTGATATCCACCATAATTTTTATCGAGATATATCTAACAGTATCCAAAGACTAATAACATCAGCGACTGCAATTTTTGATCATGTTATTTTATATTTGTGTTCAAGACACAAAGCAAGTATGAAAAAAGCTATTTAAGAGAACAAGTACATAGTACATTAAGAAACAAAGACCTAGAGGAGGGCTATCCTAGCAGAAAACAATATTCAGATTATAAGAGGATAACAAAAATCGACTCCTCAACTGCAAAAAAAACAGTTGGAAAATAGGAAAAAAAAATCATATGAACTAAGAATTTCACAGGAAGTTGTCACACAGAGCCAATTATGCCGAAAGAGCAACACTGCATGAATTATTAAAGTTGGGCATGAAAAAAAATTATAGGGAATTGGATAGAAAAATCCAATGTAGAAAAGAGATCACGCTTACAGAATGTAATATAGAAAGGGAAACCATTCATGGACTACACTATCAAGATACCATCTAGGGGAGGTAAGATCACAAGAAAAGCCTACAGTGGAAGATGCCATTAAAGCAACAGAATCTGAAGTTTAAGCCTTAAGAGGAATTGACAAATTGAAAACTAGAGAGTAAGGAAAGAAACACTGAGGATGAGGAGTTAAACTAGCCTTGGTACAAGAGTGTTGTAGCTGTCATCACATGGGGTCAGTAGCTGCTGTGTCTTGTATATCAGACAGCAGACTTTGGGGCTGTGGAACAAAATTAAAATTCATGCACAAGTCTTGTGTGGAACAACGCAAACAGAGTTCCTGCTTCACGGAGCTGTTCTTCTTGCGTGGCGGGGATGCAAGCTATATGTTAATAAACAAGTAACAAATAGAAAAGTAAACACGATTCTTTCAGATAAGCGATAAATTAGTAAAGAGAAGAGGCAGAAAGGATATCTGGAGTGTGGTTATTAACAAGCTGCTCCTCACTTTCCATGGTGTTATAATATTTAACAAAGTCAGGTGACTAAAGAGAGGAGGATGTCAAAATGGTAAAAAAAAAAAAAAAAAAGTAATCTTTCTCTTTCTTTCTCTCCTCTTTCCCCACCCACACCATCCTGTGCTTAGGGCCGGCATCCTCAGAGAAAGGGAGAGACAGTAAACTAGTCTATAAGGAATGGTTAGTAAGACCTAGAAGCAATGGCTAGAAGAACTGGATCATTTAACTGTGCTCAAGAAGGAAAAAAAAGTGACAATTTTAAGTGCAATTAGACTTCTTACACTGGAGTTCCTAGGTACTCAAAGTGAGGACTCTATGTAAAGAGGACGATAGCCTCCACTCAAACAGCAAAAGAAGGATTCAGCCCAGAGGAAAACCAGCCAGTACTATAATTAGTAAGAACCTATATTGTTTTCAGCATTGTGTTAATAGAGTGGAAAAAACTGAAAAAGTATCAACTGTTCTCAATGTTAACTGGGAAAACAAAAGCAAATGTAAATACAAATATAGACACACACACATATCAATGTATAACAAACACCAGACTCCATTTATGAATGATCCATGCTGGAAGATCTTAGAGAAGCTACGAAAGAGACAGTCATGGTTGGGCATGTGAGAATAGGAGAAATGGGGAAAGGAGAAATTTGAGGGAGGGAGAAGGCAAATAGATGGACTGATGTCATGGACAAAAAAGCAGTAACTTTTTTTTTTTTTTCCTTTTTGACTAACACAGAGAGAATGAGAATACCGATGAAAACAAAAGCAGGATTTTGACAGGATGGTATCATGAAGGGACCACATCTGTCTAGACAACCAAAAGGGAATGGTGTAGAGATCAAGAAACTGGAGGAATTGAATGCATGATCATCAGATTGTATCAGATCACCTTCTAATAACTGTGTATGAAAGATGGCTCTGGAGGCTGAGAATTTTGATATGTGGGATGGAGGTGAGAGAAAGAAACACGAGAAGACAACCAGAATGGACCTCCCAAACCTTCTCCTGCTGAGAGATGACAGCTGAGCTTCTGCTCCTCACTGGCACTCAGTAGCTGCTCGCAGTGCTGAGAGTAAGTTGCTATAATCAGTGGGGGGACAGGGGTGGAAGTGCTATTCAAAAGGAGATGTAAGATATGCATCCTGAACCATTTTTTATCCAAATATCAGAACAAGTAGATTAGAATGATATTCTTCACAAGAATCCCAGATTAGTTATTTTACCGTGACATGAAGTTCTCCTGTGGTTATAGGTGACATCTACAGAGGTCATGAGTTATCCAATAGTGGTTAGTGCATATCTACCTCAATGGTTTTGTTAACCTAAACAAGACAATTATTGAATTTTAAGAAACACTGCTTACAAAGGAAACTAATGGAAATGACCCTAATCCTTGGTATTACGAATATTTGGAATCAAACCCAGGCTCTGATCCATTCATTTTCAGGGTCCACAGCCACTGCTTGATGGTACAGGGCTGCAGGAAAGCAGTACTGATGTGTTAGTCACACCGTATCACAAAGAAGGAGAAGAAACTATGCACCACCTACAGTTAAAACACATCAACTTGCATTTTAGGGAGACACTGGAAGACTCAACCATTTCTCTATTAAATGAATCAAGGACTGACTGTACCTGCTGTTTGTTTTACTATTGCCATAATACTCTCACTTCTGAAATTCAGAAATTTACCACTTAAGATAATTTGCTGGCAGAGCGAGTGGTGGGGACTTTTTGTGAGTAGAAAGGTCAAAGAATTTTCCAAAATGCAATGCAATTTTTAATTTTATTATGGGTGACCCAAGAAAGATCCCCGTGTATGGTTATACTGAAAATTATATAATGAGCTAATGGAATGTGAACAGTAAGGTACCAGCCTTGTGTGCTGTCCCCCACTGCTTTTTCTGGACTACATCATCTTGGTGGGTTTTGTTTTAAAAATTATTTTTTTAATAAATGTGGGGAAATGCACCCACGTAAAAAGTGAGAGCTCTTGGGCTTCCCTGCTAGCGCGGTGGTTGAGAGTCCGCCTGTCGATGCAGGGGACGCGGGTTCGTGCCCCGGTCCAGGAAGATCCCACATGCCGCGGAGCGGCTGGGCCCGTAAGCCATGGCTGCTGAGCCTGCGCGTCCGGAGCCTGTGCTCCGCAATGGGAGAGGCCACAGCAGTGAGAGGCCCTCGTACCACACACACACAAAAAATCCCTAAGAGCTCTTATCCCACAATGAGGCATTTTTTCATAGGGTGGACTTCTAGACAAAAATGCAAAGATCTTCTAGGGACTATAGCATGCAACAAAGATTCACAGTAAAGTAAAGAAAGTAAGAAAAAAAGTCGACTAACCTAACCCACCTGAGCTCGGCTCACAGGGGTCAATGTCCTCGTCATCGCTGGGACACTCCGCTGAGGCCACAAGGATGTCATCTGTGGTCTGTAAAGGAAACAAATTCGGTAGATTAATTTAAAGGGACCTAATAGATCTTTTCATCTTGTCTCGTGGACTAGTAAAACACCACCTGACAGATCGAGAAACCAACTTCAATTATTTCCCTTCCCGAGGACACAGAGCTTACATTTTTCAACTTAGTTTAGATCCCTCATGGAAGAATTGGCATATTTGTGAAAACTTGATTCTAGCTTATTTTCCACGAGGATATGGAAATGGTGGTAGCCAACTTGCACAAACCCATCCATTTAACTGCCCAGGGAAGCTGCACACAGGAGCAGACAGAGGTTTAAAACAGCCTGGCAGAAACGATGATGTGAAATTTATTACCGCCCTGGAGCGCTGCAAGGTTTGCATCAGTACTTGTGCTTGGCTTCCTAAAAGCAGAACAACTATATAACCTTTTATATTCATGACCAGGTAGAATTTGATGTATCTTTGAGATACAGCTTGTCTTTATTAGGAAACACAGATTAAAGAGAATATCTTTCACTGATGCAAAAAGGGAAGCAAATATAGTCCATTGAAGGTACTTTTTAAAATTTGTGTTGAGCTTTCACACTCATTACGAAGTTCTCATCTTTGTCATATTCAGAGAGCAGGTATTGTTTCCCCATTGTCCTTTCCATCATTAAGGTTTTAGAATAAATGAAGAGTGTATTGGGGAGATGATATTTTACAGCAAATAGGATAGAGGTGACAGTTTTCTTTCTGACATTCTAGTTGCTTCACTGCACTTACAGCAAAGAAGACAACCATCACTGTAATAAAAAGCAGAGTGTGTGAAACCTAGCAGTTAGCCACATCATCAACATGTTTACAAGCATCAAAGGTTGTTCTTTACTGCCGCTTATAAGCAGCAATAAACTCAGCACAGATATTGCATGGAAACTGTGAAGGTTTGCATCAGATTTGGCTAATGCTAAGGAAATACAGAGAGAATTCAAGGTACAAGAAGGAAAATATCTCATTACATCGGCTAAGGATTAAGGAGATTATAATTGTCTAGATGATACTCAGAACTGCAACACGGATGAAGTCCTTATTTAAAAGTAGAATTACAATAATAAAGGTCTTAAATTAAAGAAAAATCAGATATATGATATACTTTTATTAAGGGAGTGTCTAATAGTCAGAGGGTAGAGTATAAATATATAAATGTTAAGAGAATTGCGCTATTTTAAAAGTGGAGACAAGGGATGATGCACATTTGTGGCAAAATTAGGCTCAAAAATGTTTCAAGTACAAGGTCTTTAATTAATCAAGAATAAAGAATTTGTCCAGATGCTAGTGCTTCAAAATATAACTTTAAATAAATGCAAGCATTTAATAGTATTTTGAGATGGTTTCATGCTATTCTGCTCTTAATTCCTCTAACACAGTTGGGAGACTGAATTAATTTATTTTGCTGCTGTCATTTTAAAAGAAGTTCCAATACCAGTTTTCCTGGAATTGTAACTGTTAATGCCAGTGATAGCCACTAGCAATTGGTGTGATAGTCACGTAGGTATCGTTCAGTACAGTGAGCTTTAAAAGGCAAGAATCCATCCTCCTTCTGGCATGAGCACAACTTGCAGGATAACATCCAAACTGACTTGATAATAACAAGTTATTGGATTATGAGGTCTGGCATGTCAATTGTTCCAATTCGCCCCAGAGCTGATAATCTGTTTTTTAAAAGCCAACTTCAAGTGGAAAGCTACCTTTTTGTGAAAACCACAGTGCATATTTTTAAAAATTAATTTCATGGTTCCAAGAGAATTTTTCATTTTCCTTGAGGAATTTTTGTTCTTGGTGGAGGGGGGGAGGAGGATGTGGATAAGTTCTTTCATCTAGCTCTTCTCACCCTGGCCGTGATGTTGCCCCCTCTCCCCTCCTCCACCTGGGAAGACATCTGGCAATGTCTGGAGATATTTTAGTTGTCTCGGCTGGGTTGAGGTGGGAGTGGGTGAGCTCCTATTGGCGTCTAAAGAGTGGACACCACGGATGCTGGTAAAAAATCCTAAAACGTATGTGGCAGCCTTCCCACAACAAAGAATGATCTGACCCAAACGACAATAGTACAGAAGTTGAGAAACTCTGCTCTAAAAGCTTAAAAACTGTTCTGTACCTTGTTTTTCTCATCTGAAAAAAATGGAGAGCATAGTCACTGTTGTTGTAAAGATTAACTTAGTACATGAAAAGTACCTAGAATAGGACCACCTTTTAAATATTTATAAAAGTTGTGATATCACCAACATTATTGTTGTTTCACGAATGGAACACCAATTTAATATTTTTGCACTATATTTATAAGTAATATAATTTTAGACATTAAACTGGAAGTTGTACATGTGAATTATTCTTAACTTTAGATCTCATGTTAGCTTTTATATCAAAATACAGTAGCTCTATTGGTACTTGGTTGAACTAAGTTTCCATCTTTTGCTGCCTAGGTTCAAATTCTGAATGAGAAGTCAAACATCGAATATAAATAATAAAGGTTGCTTCCTAAAAGAAATTCACGGACTAGAAATGTGTAGCTCAGTGTAGTGTTTCATGCAGACTAAGTTATTTAGGCTGCAAAGTTAAATTTTGTTTTAAAAGTTGACCTAATATTTAAATTCAACAGCCTTTCCAAACAATTCCACAGCAAACAGAAAGTGTTAGAGAATGTTCTCAGTGTCATCTTCCACAAAACACAGTTCCTAAAATAACAAAAGATGTCATACAATAGACAGTACCTCCTATAGCCTTTTACAGTAGGAAAAATATCACTGTGCAAATTCGACCCTATTGTACAACTATATTTTAGTTTTTAATGCACTTTTCCTGATAAAATGAATACACATTGTTTTCATATTTTTCTCTCAGAAATTAAAATCCAGTTTATTATTGGATTGATTTCAGAGGCTAAATTAACCAAACAATTTTCTAGCCAAAGCTGTGTAATTTAAATTTAATTCACCGTGTTTGGAACTGCCTCCCTATGACACGCTGTTGAAGAAACTCAAATATGTCACATTAATCAATTCTGTTCTTCAGTATACTTTTCTCTGATGTTTATAACCTTTTTCAGAAAAGAGACGGCCTTCTGAAGGAGACAGAATAGTGATGGAGCAAAAGCATTAGCTTTACATAACCGTCCATTTAGATGAGGGTCCCTAACTGTGCATTCAACCACTCACAGGTCAAAGTGCATGCTGATCGTCCCTAATTCAGAGTGGTGTGGACATTTTCATGGCAAACATCTGTTCTTGTTCAGAATGTCTACTGAAACTACTTAGGTCTCCTTACCTTTAGGGGTAAAAAATGATTTGCACACAATTCAGGAAATAAAGGCACTGAAACTTAATTCACATGTCATATGGATAAACACCAACTTGTATAGGGTAGGAAAATTTAATCAGAATGGGGGAGAAAGGACGTCCTTAATGTACAGTAAGAAGTTAGACCAGTTTTTTTTTAATGTCCAGGGTTATTAGGCAGAGACCACTTGGTGGGTTAGAAAGTAGAGAAACACTGATGTATTTTTGTTCTTTGTATTTCTGCTCTACAGAGAGCCTTTTTCCCCACCACCACCTTTAATGGTAGAATTTGCTGCATATTCACTTCTTTGAATATAGAACAATTGCATATCTATGTGCTAAAAAGACAGGATGAGAGGATGGATAAACTTAGTCTGTAATATTATATCCTTGCTAAGACTAGCATTCCTAGACCTTACTCCTCATGGTAAACAGCTTTGCTGAAGACGGGTAAATTCTGATGAAAAGACCCACAAGAAAACTCTACCAGCAAAAATCTGCTTTGTGAGAAAAAGAACATATTCCAACTGTGCAAAAGGATGTCCATTATGAATTTGATGCCCACAAAGAAATTCTTGATTTACTCTAAAATTTCGATTGAAACTTTGTTTCTAAACTGCGACAGTCTATCCAGCTATACATCCAAATACAATGTAAAAAAAAAAATAATTGTCTCTGGCTTCCCTGGTGGCGCAGTGGTTGAGAGTCCACCTGCTGATGCAGGGGACACGGGTTCGTGCCCCGGTCCGGGAAGATCCCACATGCCGCGGAGCGGCTGGGTCCGTGAGCCATGGCTGCTGAGCCTGCGCGTCTGGAGCCTGTGTTCCGCAACGGGAGAGGCCACAACAGTGAGAGGCCTGCGTACGGCAAAAAAAAAAAAAAAAAAAAAAAAAAAAAAAATGTCTCAAGCAATGGTGCTCACTCCTGCAACAGTATTTAGCCTAATCTCTCACTGCTGTGATGGACATTTATACTGAGCTGATTGAGACAACTGATGGACTGCGTATGGTGCTAGCTGACAGGTGATATGTTTGGCTAATTGACGGACACTTGTTCTGATACTTTTGTCTACATGAAGCTGCTCTGGAAGAGAGAGCACATTGACGTCTGCCTTTCACGACACTGAATCTGATAGTCTTCCTTATCAGATTTATTGCTAGATGTGTTTTCTTGAAAAAAGAAAAATACCAGGATTCACAATTAGTCACACAAATTCCTCAAGCTAGGTCTGAACCATTGCACTGATAACTTATGGGGCAAGAAGTTTCTAGGAGGTGGGGAAGTCACAATTTTCACCAAAAGGAAAAACTGCAAAAAAATAACCCAATTGTAATACATATATAGAATTCCCCAACAGTGGGTCAATTTGATCAAATCAAATCACTAAACAAATACATCAAATTGGTAATTTTAGTTAATCCTATTAAAAATGTAGAAGGAACTTAGAGACTTTGCATAGATTCCATGGTAGTTTCCATTGTCTCAGTGAAGCTTTTGGTTCTTATTTGTCATTTGTTTCTCTGAGTAAGCAGATGCCACATAAAGATATCAGTCCCATGCTCACTAATCTAATAAAAATAAAAATAATAAACTGAGATCCAATACATGAAGCATGAATTTTAGCTCCAGCACATGAGTAACAAAGAATACGAAGATCAATTAGTCACCAACAAATCAGTCACTCATCTATCCATAGCATTTTCTGGTGGGCACAAAATATGGTCACTACCTAACAAGGCACAAATCGTGATTCCTACCTGCAAATAACTTATTGTGCCCATTCTATTCTAAAGCAGAAGAACAAATCACTCATTAATACAAATAACAAAATCAATTCTAATAGCTTATTTTGATTGAAATTTAACAGTGCTCCCATATCTACTACTTCATTAAATATTCACCAACGACACACTTATGCAGAATGCAGGTGGAGGTGCTATTATTCTGAGTGTTACAGTTAAGTGCCTGCTCAAAAAAAATACCCATTTGTACACTCATTTACCCAATCTGAATGTTTGAACGTTGGCATTCATGAATATTTAGGGCAAAACTGAAATATCCCTGAAAACGGCCAGCTTTCACATTTCTTTAATGTTTTTTTCCCCCTCAATTGATGCCTTAGGTTATTACAAAAAGTGACCAGAAATCAGCTGTCTGCTTGGAAAAAGACAGACTTGAAAGCCATTCAATTTTCTTCAGAATTTTACTAACTGTTTAAAACGTATGCAGTGGTTTCAGAACAGTGCAAGTGAGTTGGATAGAAAAACTCACCATGTAAAGAGGTCATAAATATCTTACTCATTCTAACATGCATTTTCATATGCATTTGATAGTGGTCATCCTAACAGGAAAAAACTCTAAGGGGAAGATAGGGATATGGAAATAATGCCACAGAAAAAGGAAATCATGAGAGGAAGAAATGAACTGAATTCCTGCTTAATGAAACAAAACCATATTTTTGCAAAGTTATGCAAAAGAGTAAACCTGCAAAATAAAAACCTGGTGTCAGGAAGCTTGAAATTAAATTTATCTTTTTAAAAAAAGATAAATTCTTATCTTTCTTTGAGCTACTAATGACCTCTATGCTCATACCGCATTTCCATTTTTAGCCAAAGCAAATAGGAGAGCTGGCCAAAGAAAAAGCTAAAGTGAAGTTTAAATTTTCAGGGAGGATTTGGAATATCTATTCTCTTGGATTCTCATGAATTAGAACTTGGGAGTGTTTAAGACCTCCAAAGAATGCTGGTAGTGATGTGGAGATGCTGAAAGGGAAACTAGAATCTGCATGTGATTGGATGTGTTCCCTCTCTGTTTGCTTTGTTTTTGAACAAAGCCCTTTCTGAAATGGGTTCGGCCATTTCCAAATTAAATAAATACTGACAGATGTTTACAATGCAAATCTAGGCTTCTAGCTGTGTCAATATGAATCTTTAGTCTAACTATTGTGACTGAATGGACTAATTAGTCACACAGGTTGAACTGAAAATCCTTATTGGTAATGAGGCCAAAACATTTTATAATTGCAAAATGCCAACGATGGATAGTTTCAACAACATGTCTCCAAGATCCAAGTTTTCATTGTTCGCATCTAACATATTAGGAAATGGAATCATGTTTTAGTCAAGCAGTCATATATCTTCTTGTACTGAGCCAGACACTAGTGATCATTAGTCTAAGGTCTTTATTTTACATATCAGGAAACTGAAGCTAGAAATTTAAGTGTTTATGCTTGACCACAATTATACTGCTAATTAATGGCAAAGCTATGAGATTATCCCGACCTCCAATAGACTGTGATTGTCTCTCATCCCGGGTGACTTCTATCCATCCATCCATCACTCACCCAGCCATCCTCCCATTCATCCATCCATCCATCCCAAACCATTTTGTTCTTTAAAGGATTTCATGTGATTATAAAGATACACAATTAAATAGATTTAAAATAAGTTAAAAGGTGGCAAAGGAGAGTACTGGCTTTTATATAAGTAACCACTAAAATTATCATGAAGAAAACATACACAGATATCAGGAGACATATCCACAGACAGCTGTTGTACCACTTGATATGGCAGCACATTAAGTTGCACTAAAAATGGAACAAAATGAATGCTAGAGTTTAATTTTTTACTCCAGTTACAAAAAGTCAAACACTGACAGAACTGCAGTTACTTTGAAATGAAGTAAACCCAGAAAGTTATTTATTTACGTGTGGTAATCTCTTCTTAACTTATTTTTTTTAAAGACCTTAAACATCTTGTCTCTCATCTCTGCACATAAATGCATAACTAAATTCTTGGGGACAGAAAGAAAATGTAGATTATTGAATCTTTTCCTATTTTTCCCCTTGACTTAGAACAGTGCAGGTCACGCTGGCTACAAAATTAACTCAATGAACTCTTTTTGTCTCTCTTCTCATTAATCCACTGATGAAAACTTCCAAGGTCTCTCTTATTAACTTCTGTTTTCACAACGTAAGTGCTAATGAGGTATTTAGCTTTGTCTCTCTCACACAACCATCATTAGGGTTTTGTCAAATTATCTTAATACATCTTGGGGATACGTAAGTGGAGGTGACCATTAATTAATAATACTGTTGTTTCTCCAGGTACAGCCTAGACATCCATTCATTGACCGGAAGGAGCCACAGGCAGCTAGTTATCCAGAACACTTCTTTTCTACTGGGCAGGACCATGACCAATGTCCCCGTGATAGAGCTTCAACTTGGAGATATGTGAGAACTTCCATCCCACACAATGCTTGCAGGCTGGGACAACAAGAATTAGGGATGCGGTTGGAAATGATGTTGATGAAGTTGACAGACAGTTGGTTTCCTGATTTTTTTTTGGACCCATTTGTTGAATATATGCAAGGTTCTATACCAGCATCTTGCCAATATCTGAGCAGCACCGCTATGAGTGTTTCTATCAAGGAGTGATTGAGAGTAAATGTGATCTCGCTTAAATGTTATAATGCTATTTTGTTCATGCACTAAGAGATCCAATCCTTGCTGGTTATAGTTAAACTGGAACTCCAAGCTTTCACGTCTATTTCATTCCTTATGTTGAGTACTTTGGTTCCTTAATACATATTTGGAACGTTGTACTGTTGAACCACTTCAGTTTAATTTGCTACATGCTTATCAATAATGGAAAATATATATCAAGTCTCAATCTGGATCTCATAAGTAATATGTATCATCTTGAAATGATTTCTCTGTTCTCAACAGTACATAAGAATAGATATACTATATAGGCAAATATATATACTATGCATGCATATATATACTATATATGTGACTAAATTATATATATAATCATTTGTATATGACAAAATAACTTCTCTATCTCATAGGGATATTATGGGGATCCATTTTTTTAAATTAATGTTTTTTTAAAACTCTTTTTAATTAATTAATTAATTAATTTTTATTTTTGGCTGCGTTGGGTCTTCATTCCTGCATGTGGGCTTTCTTTAGTTGCGGAGAGCCGGGGCTACTCTTCATTGCAGTGCGCACGCTTCTCACTGCAGTGGCCTCTCTTGTTGCGGAGCATGGGCTCTAGGCCCGCGGGTTTCAGCAGCCGTGGCACATGGGCTCAAGCAGCTGTGGCTCTCGGGCTCCAGAGCGCAGGCTCAGCAGTTGTGGCGCACGGGCCTAGTTGCTCCGTGTCATGTGGGATCTTCCTGGACCAGAAATCGAACCTGTGTCCCCTGCATTGGCAGGCGGATTCCCAACCACTGTGCCACCAGGGAAGTCCCCGGGGATCCATTTTGATATGTGCGAAAGCACTCTGTAAATATGTAAGTCCTCACGCAGCAATGTTTATATGTTATTATTACAACTAATACAGAATTAGTTTTGCTCCTCGCATGACAATATGAAGAACACTTCTGGGGAGTGCTTAAAGAGGGCAGCCAAAAATCCACTCAACTGAATATATTTCATTTTTATGTCTTGAAATCCTCTTGTCCCCTCAGTTGAATAGGATCTGTATCTCTCACTTCAGTTGGCCCCTCACATAAATGTTGCTATTCTTGGGAAGATCTCTTTTACATCAGAATATGATTCACTTCAGCATTGCTTATTGAGTGTCCATGTTTCAGTCTCACTGGTAACCTACAAGATGGGCAGTGCCAATCCACATCTGGCAGTGTGATTCCCTCTTCTCCATGTCAGCGCTCCGGGAGAGTTACTGCACAGATGCAGGGTTACTGGAGTTCTCTCAAAATTCTCCTCCTTATTCACTTTCCTGGGACTTGGAAGATTGTGACAACTTGATTTATTTTATGCCTGCGTCCAGAGTTTACTCTAAATCATGCCCTATTATATCTAGAGCATTTAAATGAACAGAAAATAAGAAAAAAGAGATCACGTAGCAAACACTGCTAATTAAAGGAGAGAGAGACAGACAGACGGTGAAACAGACAGAGAGAAGGAGGAGGAGCAGTAGGGAGGGGAGCTGAGGGGAGAAGAAGAGGAGGCTGACTCTAAGTGTGATGATCCATGCCGCACAATGCTTCTTATTATAACGGTCGTATCTGTAGTTATAACAAAACATAGCCCATGGTCGTGTTCCCTATATGGATTAATAATACGCGAACTAACTCTCGTAAGACACTGAGCAGTATTTTCTTAGTGCGTTAGAACAGTAGAGGTGTGCGCCTTTCCAAATTATATTTAAATCTAAAAGTTTGGGAACTGCGTAGGTGTATGTTTTATTTCATGTATTTCTGTGGGACAGAATTTATGTCTGCGTTTTATAGCCCTCGAACATCTATCACATCTATCACAGTTCAACAGAGTTGATTTAAAATGTCATCACCATTGATTGTGGTGATTATTTCACAATGTATATGTGTATCAAAACATCAACCTTAAACAATTTAAATTTGTCAATTATATGTCAATAAAGATAGAAAAAAAATACTATCATGCTCTAAAACCTGGCTTATCTTCTTTAAGTATCTGTAATTTCAATAAAAGCACTTGATGAAGATAAGTATGATTGTGAAAATTGAATTAATAAAGTTGAATGAAGGATTCCTCTTGACTTAAAAAATAGAAGATATATTACACATGACACTTGCATTGGTAGAAGCATTTCAAATAATCTTATTCCTGATGTTCATCCTCTCTAAGTTCACTACACCTAGGTGTACGTTTGCCACAATTGCTCATTTATAACAGCTCTTTAAATCTCCAAATAAGAGTGAGCAAGTATAGATTATTTTCCAGGAGTATAACTCCTAAGAGTGGGAGATGAGAATTGTGGCAAAAATCACACTTTTTCAAAGATTTTATCTGCCTTCTAACATCTCTAGAAGTGACAATGAAACTTTGTAACTGGTTTTTACATTGTACCTCATGGCTGGAAATTTATGGTAGAGAAATAGCAAAAAGTGACATTATCTTTAACTGCAAAGAGAGGACGACTAAAAGTTAGAAGGAAGGAGAAGGTAAAAATGTCTTGCAATAAGTTGGTCTGCCTGCTTTTATGAAGCATCCCTGTCCGTTGAGAAAGCAATAAGATATAGCCTGCCTTAGAGAAAGGACCGAGAAAAATAAAATAGTTGACTGCCATGCTGGTTTTTTTTTTCCTGTATAATATACCCCCAACTCTTCCAGTTTCCCCTGAACTCTATTGCCATAGTCTTTCCTTGTAAATACTTTCATTGGATTATAAGGAAACTATGCCTTTATAATGTTTTCCTTCAAAATCTAACTACAGGATGAAACTTTTATCTTCTTCCTGAAATAAATTGCATGAAGGTAAGGGCTGGCTGAGACCAGCCATCAAATTCAGACTAAGACTTAAGTGCAGGACACAATGCACTCACGAAATTTGTATCTTTTAATGGATTCTTCCATGCCTTCACTCATTCATTAATTCATTCATCTATTCACAATCATTTACTGAATACTTTTGATTAACAAGGGGTTATACAGAAGAGGAATATACTATGGCACCAGCCTTCCCTCCCTTGAATTGCTTGGAGAACTTCAGGTGTATGACAAATGGAGGCCATCTATAAGCAGAAAATCCTCTCTATACCCCTGAGCATAGAAGGAGCATGGGTATTAGAGCTAGACAGACTGGGCTGAAATCCCAGCTCTGCCACTTATTGGCTGTTGATGTTGGGCAAATTATCTAGCTTCTTTAGGTTTCTTCCTACGTAAAAATGAAGTTATTTACACCTATTTTGAATTTTGATGAGGATGAGATTCTCTAGGGCTAGATAGGCACAATGTCTAGCACAATGGCTGGCACTCAGAAGACGTTGTCGAGAGTATTTACTACGTAGACACAATTGGCTCTGTACACATTGTCACTTTGCTCTCCTTGCAACATGGGAAGAGAAGTTTATCCTAGCCCTGGATTTCTGTGATCTTCAGACACAGACATTCCCTTCACAAAGGAAGTATAATTTCCTGGCTTAAATTCACACTTCTATGTTTAAACATCCTATAAACAGAGTAAATTACATATTGGAAGTGAGAGTTCTTTTCAAAACACCTCAAAAAACATAACTACCAGTGTATTGAAAAGCCAAGGGGCTTCTCTTCTCTTCTCCCTAGCTGCATGATGTAACCAAGCATTTATCAAATCCTACTGTTTTCAGAGTTTGGAGACTTGAGTTACTTGTTCCAGTTCCCTTCTAGTAAAGAGAGGGAAACCCTAAGTCGGCACAGTCAGGAGTGCAGTATCATATCACTGCACCGACAGTGTCCAGCTCAGGAATAGATTGTGGTCTCCTGGCCCTCCATCCAGTTGGCATCCAACTCCTTCAGTTTCATATTTGGGTGTAGTGAAGACGAAAACAGAGGCAGGATTCATTTGTCACTTTTCCCAAGTTTCTCAAACATGATTTGTCTTTTTCAATTCTTCCCTAGGTTTAATTGAAAACTTTAAGCAAGGCCTTTGAAAAATACCAGGGAATGTGGCCTTCTGACATCATCTGGAGCTGCCAGACTGGTGAGCACTGAGTAGCTCCTGCAAAGCCCACTAAGGACCACCTGAAGAACGCACATTCAGATGCTGAAGGAGAATTCTGTTAAGTGCCTTCTACTGAGGCTGGGAGCCTCATGAGAGAGTCTGCCTTTTTGTGCACGCTTCATCAGATGGCATCTGTGTCTAAACTCTTCCCTGAGATCTTCGAGTAATTAGCCATGTCCTCTTTTGGATAGCTTTTCTCTCTTCCGCCTTGCATTTACAATCAGTTCCTCTCAATTCTGACGTGTTTCCTCGAAGTTGCTATCATGCCTCTCCCCCTGGATGAGCCCTTTTCCTCCCTTACACACCTCTGCAATCCCTTAACCTTCTTTTCATCCTCATTACTGGAATGCCTGCTGATTAAGAATAAGAATTAAGCCTTCTATTCACCAAAAAATGTCACTTGTCATTACGAGAACTTTTGGAATCATTTAAGTGTCATCACGTAAACAGAAAGATAAGCTTCTCTTGACGGTTTGGTAACGCTGTTATGAGCATCAGTGCTACCTGCAACATAGCAGTGACCTCAGATGCCAAAGAGAATAGTATCCCTGTCCTGCTCCATAGGTCCTCAAACTACTCTTCCACTTTTCAGTTGATGTGTACTCTTATTAGTTTTTCTCTTTTGTCTGTCACTGTCAGGCTTTATAGTGGCCCGTTTCTGTTTTCGAACTTGCTCCTTCATATCTGCTTTGAGCTGGAAATCTAGATAATCAGATAACCAATGTTCTCTAACTATCTTAGAAACAGGGTCACAGAGGCTCTCAAACAAGGAAGGCCAGGTGCTTCAGAGTCCAGGCTCATGGCTTGAAATACACAAGACTTGTTAGTTTCCTCAAAATGCCAAGTTCCTTATGAAGGTAGTGCATTTATTGGTAAGTTAGCACCCAGTAATATTTTTACTATGATAATTCTCAAATAGGCTTTTCTTCATTAATTCCAAGAAACTCTACTGGAACTAGACTCCAAATACCTGAATCTCTATTCTCTAACATTTAGTCAAATAGAAGCCAAGCTTCCTTGGTGCTCTTCTGAGTTTGCAGGGGGGGAGATGAGCAATGTAGTAAGGAAAGTGGCTGCCTTATTGTCTTTGACCCCCTTGCTTCCTGAAAAGATGGAGTGGGGTTGTTGGCTTGTACTTAAAGGTAGAACCTGATGTGGACATGCAAGGGTTCAACTACATTTATCCAGAGTGAGTGGTTCACTCAGTGTATCCTGAGCAGAGAGAGAGATCTGGTAGCCCCTTTTCTGGTTTCCCACGACCAGCTTTTCACTTGAGAAACTGAGGAATGCTAGTACTCATGCTAGCATGCTAGCAATGCTCCCCAGTGACTCTGTGCATGGATATTAGACTTAGACCCAAGTTTAAATCTGGAGTTATTAGAACATGGGTGACCTACTTAACCTCTCATTTATAAAATGGGAAGGATGCAGTACCAATCTTGGCAGTGTAGTTGTAAGAATTAAGATAATCATGATCAATGAACTACTTAGCACTATTCCCGGATGTGAAATAAAAGTTATATTTTTATGGCAAGACAAGAGAAATTTAAACAAAAAATCTCTGCCCTTTGGCCTCCTCTGTCTCCACACTGTGCTTTGTGTATCTTCATTATGCATCGACCAAACCTCCCACGTGAGCAAAAATACCTGCTCAACCATAACCAGCAACATTCTCCTATAGCGTCAACACGACAACTCCTTAAAAGATGGCACTCCTTCTTGATCTTCTAAGGGGTCACATGACCCACCGCGATGACGCGTAGATCTGAATTATGTAAGCTGTCGTTAATACAACATTTGATGTACAGCCCTGTCTCAAAAAACTTATATAGGGCTTCCCTGGTGCTGCAGTGGTTGAGTGGTGAGTGGCCTGCCGATGCAGGGGACATGGGTTCGTGCCCCGGTCCGGGAGGATTCCACGTGCCGCAGGGCGGCTGGGCCCGTGAGCCATGGCCGCTGAGCCTGTGCGTCCGGAGCCTGTGCTCCGCAACGGGAGAGGCCACAACAGTGAGAGGCCCGCGTACCGCAAAAAAAAAAAAGAAAAAAAACTTATATAACGGTGCCTTGACTTCTAACCAATGGGACAGTTCTCAGAGCTTTCTGAGTTGCTCTTGCCAGGTTATAATCCTCAAATTTGGCTCAAATACAAATTTCCATTTCTTTTTAAATCATTTTTGACCGATTAATTTTTCGTCAACCTGGTGCATAATAAACACTAAATAAATCTTAGCTCTTCTCACCTTCGTTATTACATAAGACACACACGCGTGTTACCTCTAGCCTACTGGGAGGCAGCACGTTTGTTGTTAAAGTGGGCAAAACCCAACATCCTAATAACCACAATAGGTTGACTATCCACATTTGCCCTTGCCTAGAATAATACTGTGAAGTAGGAGGGGAAAAAAACTAAATATCGCATGAAGAACGCAAATGTACTTTCTCCCTGAATGTTCTATTTTGGTTTTCAACTTTTAAACTTCACTTTATTTCAAAACATACTCCCAACCATTCCAAAGCATTTTCAAGTTGGAAAGCCTTCTTTTTGTTTCACAATAAGGTAACTGCAGGTGCAAACTCGAGGGAGACAGACCTTGGAAATTTTAAGTGTGTTGCCATGGCAATGGCTTGCAAGAATGTGGATGAGTTTCATCTTAGCTCTCCAGCATTCAACCGAGTTCATACGTGGAGGTTCAAATTACTAGGCACACAATGTTTGCCATTCATCGTGTCTTGAAAGGTTTAAAAATAACTGTCTCTGTTGCTTATAGCAATCAAAAACTACAAAATTCTACCTATCTATCTATCTCTCTATCTATCTATGCAAATGTGGAGACCTAGTCATTCATTATCTACTCTTAGCTAGCCAATCTCACCAGTTTGGCTGCTCTAAGGGAAGCTGTATACATAAATTCAACAATGATCGTTTTTGCCATTGTTACAAACAAAGAGTTGTACTCCCAATATGAAATAGCTATAAAATTTTTCTACTGAATTTCAAATTAAGGTCCTCATTCAAAATGGATGTATCCTTAAAGAAGCATGATAATTATTTAGGGATGGTCAGTTAAAGCGAACTTTCAGTCTAATGAAATGTGGAGGATCTTTTTAAAAAGGTCCCATCCTATAATGCAGGAAAGAAGATTAAAATGTGTAATTCTAGTCATTAAATCAAATGCCCCTACTCCCAGAAAGCGACACCACCACCACCACCAACAACACAAAGACATACAAAGGAAGCAATTTTATCTCATTTGAACCATCACTATCTTAATTGCTCTTAAATGGTTCAGTTGATGCTTCTAAATTCCAAAACCCTCACAAGGAACTCATGATTCATTGCCAATAAAAGCAGTGATTCTTGACAAAAACACTTTCCTCCCATAAATGGAACCTACAGAATACTAAAATTGGAAAGTTTTAAAGTTAACTATTTGATATAAGAAATAATTCTTAACAAATTCTCTTCAAATTTCAAGGTTTTTTCCATCTAAATTTGCACTATGAAAATTAAGCCAATAATAAAAAAATTCATTCACCAGCAAAAAAAAAAAAAAAAAAAAAAAGATTTCTAAGAGTATATGTTCTTTAGTTTTCTAAGAGTATATGTTTAGATCATTTGCTGCAAATGATCCATGATGATACAAAGTGCCCTACGTGAAATGAGACAAGGGACCCTGCTATGTCCTGCATTCAGTTACTGACAAAACCTTCACAAAACTGTTATTAGCTACCAAAGCCTGGCAGTTTTAAAATTCACTTTGCTGCTTTAACTTTGACTCATCTTCCAAAACACACACAAACACACACACACACAATCATTCTCTCTGTCCCTTATACTCCTTGATTTAACAGCTAGTTGATATACTTTAAAACTACAGTAGTGCTCCCCCATTCTAAAAAGCCTACAGCAGTGCTAGAATTAAACAAATGAGAACACAGTAATTAGCTATGCAAACTGTCGAGTAGATCTAAAAAGAAAAACAACCCAGAAAACACAACAATCAGCAGTTTCAAGCTCTAACAAGAATCTACACTGAGTTCCCATTTATTTTAAACAAAAATACATTACGTCTCTGAAAAACATTCGCAGCAATTTCCATGGAAATAGGGCAAATCAGCTAATGGGTCTTTTACATCTCTAATTTCTATGATGCTGATATAGTAGAAAAGTCTTTGGTCCTACACTCTTCCCAAATAATTTCTATCCTACTCCTCTATAACCAGATTAATTCCCAAAGTGAGTAGCATCTAAAATGGTTCCAAAGTGGATATGGAACAGGTGTGTGGGTCAAATCACATCCTGTGACCCCCAATTCCCAAATCCCTCCCTAAACCTCACCACAATAGTTTCATAAGAGGTAATGAAATTAAAGGGTAAACTGGAAAGGGAAAAGAATTGTTAAATTATCTGGGGCATTTGTGTGTGAATGGCAGGGAGAAGACATTCAATTCTTTGCGTGGAGAGTATGAATTACACAATTTGTAGCTAAATCTCTGGGATCCTTTACTACCTACCTTCTCCCTCTTACAACCACGCTGAGTCCCTATGAAGCAACACAGACTACTTCCAACATATACATGCTTTGTCTGAAATATCAATCTAATGCTTACATTGACGGTTAATGTTCCTTTAACCCATTATGCAACCAGTAATAGAATTAGAATATCAGATTTTTAAAAAAATCTAGAATTGTGATGAACGCATTTACTTTGAAACTTGTGTTTGCTTCAGTTCTCTTATCTTCAAACTTGTAGAACAACTGTCTGCTTTATAAAATTGGGAATGTAAGATGGGATGCCTGAAACTGGTCTAGGATAGGACATAGCATTCTGAAATTCGACTAGGAGCTCAATCATTATCTAACCCATTGACCCGTGGAAAATCACTCCCCATTCCAATATAAGTAGGTTAGAGTAGATGACCCCTCAGGTCCCTTTAAAATATAATAATCAAGGGTAACACAAGAGAATCTTGTAGTACAGATAAGCCTCTTGATTTTGGTGGTGATTATAAGAAGCTATACGTGTGATAAAATTGCATAGAACTACACAGACACACACAATAAATGCATGTATAACTGGCAAAATCTGAATAAGCTCTATGATTTACATGCTGGTTTTGATATTGAACTATAGTTATATAAGATGTTAACATGGAGGGAAGTTGGATAAAGGGTACAGGGGACCTCCCATATCTTTCTTTGCAACTATCTGTGAATCTATAATTATTTCCAAAATTTAAAAAAAAATATGTAAGTACCTAATACATGCATACATACATAAATATAATAATCTTTGATTTCATGAAATGGCTTGTTGACTGTCAAAGATAAATGCCAATATACAGGGCCTGATGCTTTATCAATGAAGTAAAATTTATTGGTTCCAAACAATCCACTTTTCAGCTAAATGTGATAATTTTTACCTAAAACAATTAGTGGTTTAAAGGTAGTTAGGATATTGACTATTTCTCCATGATTCGAAGTGAGGAAATTGTTATGTGACAGGTTGTTACTAGTGACACCATTTTTGCCAGCCTCCTGTTATTTATCCTTGAATACTGAACCCTACGGATTAAGATACCAAATAACTAAAAATTTCAACAACATGACTTTGATTTAAAAGAGAAAATTAAAACAAAATAAAACAAAACAAAACCAACACAATTCTAAAGGAAGTGTCAGGGAGTTACTAAAAAATTGAATTCCTAACATTTATATTCTGAGGACTCTACAGTTTCTGTTCAATTAACTTCTCCTATGATGAGTAATCTTACTTTCTATTCCTAAAACCCTGTAGAATCCTATTCATCTAAGAATTAGGTTGTGCTCAATATATTTCCTTTCAATGTCATAGAATCCAGTGGACTCTCCTGACCTCCCTGAGGTCTAAAAATCATGGCTAGTGTCTTAGCAATTTTGTACCTATATGTTGGTCAAAGTTTGATTCTTAAGTTTCACCAGTGGGGCAAAAGAAAGCAAAATAGATGCCTGTAGCAGACTTCTGTTAGAGGTAAAGTAGAAAAGAGGCAAAGAAAGCAGGAAACTATAAAGAAAAGAGTGAGCAGAAGGAAAGAGAAAAGGTAAGAAAACGCTTCCCTCACCTATGTTTGGAGAGTGGTGGGGGACCTCAGTCCATTTTACAGATGAGACCAATGATAGAGGTACTTCAGACTTAGAAAAGTAGGACTAATGTCTCACCCAGTGAGATATAAAACAGGTCTTGGGTTTCAAAATTCTAGAAAGGGATTTGAAAGAAAAGAAGCATTATAAAATGTACAAGTCAAAGTCAGTCAATCCATCAAATCACCTCTGCGCCAGGACTAGCCAACTAAACTGTATCTTTAGGATTTAGCTCTCTGGTGGCAGCAAAGACTACACTCCTCTTAAACAGCAAAGCGTAAGACACAGAACAGAAAAGAGCCTAGCAGAGGATTTTCCTGTCCTTGCACAGCTTTCACCAAACTATACAAGGTAAAACACAAAGAGGCAGTTTCTCAGTCACTTTAATTAAAAAAGGCAAAGAACGGTGAGTTACCTGATGCAATCCTTTTACAACCCATGCGTACTTCTCCCAGAGTTAATTCTACCAGTTACCATAAATTTAAAATGGTAGAACTACTCTCGCCAACTAAGGAATGTCACTCACTACCTGGTTCTACAAGAATTGAGTCATTAGCCACTGAAGTCGCTGACCTGTGGTACACCTGGAAAATAATTTAGGCCAGAGATCAGGAATAAGGCACTCTGTGCTCTGGGAAAACTGGCAGAACAGGCCTTCAGATGTTTATATTTTTTCAGGAGAAAATTTCATGAATCCAGATTCTTGCATCTTCTCATAATTGGAAAATCATGAACTGAGATATCAATTCCTCATGACTAGCAGCAACCTTCTACTGAGATGTATGCTTGACTGCATAAACCCCTTCGCCAAACACACACATATACTGGCTTCCTTGCCTACCTCTTTGGAGTAACTTCTCATAGCTATCTGAGAGGCCGTCTCCAGGCTATAGGCCCTCAGTAAGCCCCCAAATAAAACCGAATCATTTAAGTGTCATCACGTAAACAGAAAGACAAGCTTCTCTTTACATAATAGGTAATGAGCCAAGAAAGACACTAAGGGTGGTAAACATGTGTCAAAGCTGCTGTAACAGAATCCAGGCCTTTACTTCATGTGGCCATAATGAAAAGAGCTGGTGAGAAGTGTGAGGCTATCACCTAACACTTTGCCCCTCTTTGCTCTCCCTAGTGCCACAGTGCATCTTAAGCTTTGCGGGCTCCAGGTAATGCTTTAAAGTTAAAGTGTTTCAAGCTAACTGTGTTCTGGAAGTCAAATCTATCGTTATAAGATTACATTAAAAGCTAAGCCTCTACTGTACATATCAATTTGTACTCCGAAATGCTGGTTTCCCAGAGCATTCACCAAAATCTATCTAGGTTTAGATGCTGATAAGAAATAGAAGAAAAAAAATAAAAATGCAATCACTGCACCTTCCATGTATTAAGTCTTAAAACTGTAAATGCCAAAGTTCTAATTTCATTTCTTTGTGTCTATATTTCCCTGCTAAATATTTCAAATTACTATAGACACTCACAAGCTATATTAGTTTTTACAGCTAAATTATGAACGTTCATAAAAATAATTTGTCCTACACATCTAACCTTTTGTTCTCAATATAGACCCAGTTTCTTTTTCACATTTATAGGAAAATGCTTACAAAGTCTTGTTCTCTGAGGATCTCATTTGGCAGTGATTAAATTTATTTTTCATAAATCTTTCTTGGTGATGAGAATTCTTCTGACTGTGCTGTTGATTGCTTATGTTACCTCTTTCCTTACCACTTTCATTAGAAGTCTCATTGTACCTTGTTTCTTAGAGAAGAATTTGAAACTGATTTGGGGATGAAGGACTTTTAGTCCAGAGTATGCAGCACTTTATGAAATATTTATCCATACAAAGCCTAAAAATACACATGGTAGGTACAGCATTCACGTGGGTAATTATTTAGTAGATTCAGCACATAATTTTACACCACAGGGTTCTTATTAGGAACACCAGAAAGGGAATCAGAGTTTCTTGACACATGGTAATAAATATTTTCACTTCCAATGAATAATTTAGCTCTTTTGGTATTCACTGTATGAAAAATAGATTGGAAATAATTTCAGGGTCTGTTAGCAAAGGTGAAGGTTTTGGAACACAAGGAGAAAACAGGGAGTATGGGGCCACTTTTCCCTTGTTTTCACAGAATTTTGCTTGTTTTTGTGATGCACGCACTGCAGATTTTCCCTCATTTGTCAAGATGATGTCAAAATGAAAAGATGTTATTCCTTCTGTAGCATTTCCTAGTGTTAGTTTTTAGGATTCCAAACCGTTAATTATGTGAAATTTACCAGCCTTGCCCATAGAATGCTAATAAGTCTGTATTCTTCACTATGGAAGGAAAAGGAGATTTCCCTCCAATTAATCCTAGCCATGAATGGAATTATTCTCCCACTAGTTTCAAAATGAAAATTTCATACGAAAATCTCAGATGCAGGTTCATCTAAAAAGTCAGGGGAGACGACTCAACAAAATGAAAAGCAGTCTATGTTTTAAGACCACTTTTCTTTAACAACTTTTTCTTTTAAAGGAAATTCACATTTATTCACACTCTAAAATCATAAAGTATCAGAGCTGCAAACCCCTCACCTTACAAATGGGGAAGTCAAGTAGCAGAAATTTAAGTAGTTGGTTTTCACCATACCAGTAGCAGTAAAACTTTCTCTACTGTAATGTCTTTATATAAATCTATTAAAATAAAATGTTTTAAAATTATATAAACTCCAAAAAATAACCTATACACAATGGGACATTTTGAATTTGAGGTGAATTGGGGCAGTTGTAAGGACAAGTCTACAATTTAGGAGAGTTTTCTATGCTGAGAATGGTAAAATTTCCCAAGGAAACAGAGAAAGGAAAAGAGAGTCTGTGACCAACTTCAAAATAAAACCAACACTGATAAGGGTGGGAAGAAAAAAACAATTGTTTGTCCTCCTAAAATACCTGACTGAATGTTTCTTAGTAGAAATTTGGGGTAGCCCAGTGGGGAGAATTCTCTTAGGTATTTGTGGGAATCAAACCAAGTGATGCTGAAATTTTCCAGAACTAGTTTGATGTCACTCAGTGGCATCTATGACACAAAAATTCTCAAAGCAAATCATTTCTCAAAGGGCATACTGAATGTTAATTTCTTAAATTTGACAGAAGTACAATGCTTATATAAGATGTTAACATTAGGGGAAGCTGGATGAGAGTGAACTCTCTTTAATATGCTTGGAACATTTCTATATATTTAAATTATTTCAAATTAAAACACTTATTTAAAAAATAAAAGAATCATACTGATCTGATCAAATCCTATGTATTACATGTAAGTTGGGAAAACTGGTATTTATAAAATAATTTTCTTTTAAAACAGATACAGATATGTTCATAAAGGAAAAAGATACAACTACAACCATAAAAAGTAACCTATGAATTCCCCACTTTTGTAATATTTACAGACATAAAACATGTATTATCCTCATTTGAATGGCATCTTTAGAAATGATCTTACATGGTAGACTTTCAAATAAACCAAGAATATGCGTTTCTACTTCATCTCATCATTTTAAACCCTCATACCTCTTCCTAAAGAATTAAAAGAGCTGATGCATCATTTAGGGAATTGCTAGGTACAAAGAGAGAGAGAGGTTAAAGTCAGTATTTATTTTGTTATTGCATCAGTAGTCTTCTGTTTAAAATGACAACATCTGTTGCAACTGAAATCTCACTGGCTATTTGGAAAACTAGAAAGTCAGGAATCTCAGAAAACCTTGTTGCATGGATGCCACTATACAGTGACCTGAGCTTACTGTCTCTAGCTTGAGATTTTGAAAAATAATCAAAAACCATTCAGTTTGATATTTTATACCTAGGTATTATTTCAATCAATTCTAATGAATGGTTCATGAAGTTTCCCATAATTATTCACTATATTTTAAACTACTTACTGAGGAAACAAGAGTATTTCAGTAACATGAGTAGACTATTTACATAATTATCACTTATTCAGAATTGTTCCACTTCAGGCCAGACCTTTGCTTCCTGCCTATATTCTGCCATGTTCTATTTTCTTTTTGATGGGTGCCCTTCAAAAAGAAAATAGAATCAAAGATACAGAAAGAAGTAGAATCAGGCATACTGAAAATTATTGCTGGAGTAATTTACAAATACACTTATTTATACCCTAGTGGCCTGAGATAGTTATACTTACTCCAAAGTGTCTTATTTACTATTGGAAAAGTGACTCAATATTTCAAGTCATCCCATCAATAAAAAGAAAATAATTTCTTATTTTTTAAGGGAAAACATTTAGCAACAATAGCTAATTTTAACAAATAAAACAAATGCAAACTAAATATGCAGGGGATTTTTAACTAAAAACAGTTGTACACATTTTGTATTACTTTTGTCATTCATAAAGCATGGAAACTGGTTTAAGAAATCAATATGTTGTCCTGAGAACATGTAGAACAGGAAGCAACCACATTGACTGATTTTGAGACAAGCTACTTGGGATTTGCTTCATATTCCAATACCCTCAGTGCCCTAAACACCACTTCAGAGGCTGGTATTGGTGTTATAGGATGTGTAGCCCACCTGATTTGACCTGATTTTGTGTTACCTTTTATTTTATGACTGGATAACTAGGGCTGCTCAAACAAATTCAGAGACCATACAGCAGAAAAACATCAGAGCATCTACTTAGCCCTTATTGAACTCTCCTTTCTCTAAGCTACCATGAAGTGTGTAATAGATGCTCAGCAAAAACGTGTTCATTAATTGAGACTATAGGGTGAAATTATTCAGCCTTCAATACCCCTCTAGTTTTATATGTGTTTGTCCTTTCTCCTCAGCTGGACTTTTAAGGCAGCAAGTGTCTTATTTTCCTTTGAGTCACCCATGACATCAAGCATCTACTGACCTATCAATCAGTAGATATTTTAACAGATCTTAACTATTAAATGCACCAAAAAAAACACTGAGATATGTGTTATATATTGTAATTTCCAACATTCTGGAAAGAGATGGTATACTTCTTGAAGGCTTAAGAAAACTCTTGGCAAACCCAAGAGTAGCTATTACCCCGAAATTTCTAGTTTTTCTAGGTAACCTATTATGTAGCAGCTAAATATTCAGCAGTGTTTTATGCAGACACATATTCATACACACACCACATTCAACTCTGAAAATACTGTAGTCCTACTGCAAACCCAATGGATAGGTGATTCACTCAAATCTAACCGTGCTAATTGAGAAAAGTCATGGCACATGATGGAACACAATGATTTTTCAGCCCGTGGGAGGTTAAGTGGTCTAGAGAACACATCTGGTCATGCAAGATAATCCATTATGTAGATAGTTCACACATGGGTCATTGAGAATTGATGCCTGGGGCTATATCTATGCAACTCCAAACCAAGGAGCTTCAAAAAAATATCAAAATTCTATTCAAACTTTTTTTTTTTTTTTGCAGTACGCGGGCCTCTCACTGTTGTGGCCTCTCCCGTTGCAGAGCACAGGCTCCAAACGCACAGGTTCAGCGGCCACGGCTCACGGGCCCAGCCGCTCCGCGGCATGTGGGATCTTCCCTGACCGGGGCACGAACCCGTGTCCCCTGCATCGGCAGGCGGACTCTCAACCACTGCGCCACCAGGGAAGCCCTATGCAAACTTTTTGATTTGACAATAAAGTAGAGTGTTCTTAAGTCATAAAGGTAGTCTTAGTCATATACATATATTATTATATATACATAGTATTTATATATGTAATCTATATTTTGTATATATAATACATAGTTTTTAATTATAAGAAAATTCATTTCAATGAAAGATTGATTGGGACGGCATTGTCTTTGAAGCTGTAGTAGAGTTTTTAATTTGAAAAATGTGAAGAGGTCGGACAGATGAAGGCATTTGCCCACACCACTAAACCCCCATATCACCTATGAATTTACTAGTAAATCTAGGCTGTGAGGTTATGTAATTATATTTTTGGTCTGAAATATGCTTACAGTCAAGATTGTGGCCCTACCAAACCTGTCATGTTTAAATAAAAAAGACAAGGAAACAAACATGAGAGCATACAGACTCCAGGACTGATGTCTTTCAGAGACTGATTTCTTTTGGTCCCCTAAATAATATTCAAGTCGTTCCCATCATTATATGAAGTTTTTGTCTTTTAAACTAAGCAATACCTAAGGTAATGAAGCCTGGAGCCTTTATAGTAAAAGACATTCCATTTAGTCGTGAGAAAATGGTAAAACTTTTTTGAGCCTTTTTTGCTATCAGGAAGACAATTAAATTGTGGCTTAATCTGCAGTCTCTCTCTCTCTCTCTCCCCCTCCATATATATATATATATATATATATATATATATATATATATATAAAAATATTTTTTTTCACAACAATGAAAACAAAAATGTATAATTGATTTTTTGGGGGGAAATAGTTCTCAGATAGTTTCCAATGCATTATCAAGTGAATTCAAATGAGGGTGAAAATTTGAGGGGAAAATTAAAATGTGTAGTGATAATCACACATAATTTATGACACAAAACTAGAAAGTCTCTCTCATATATTTTTACTTTTTCATGGTTATTATTTAGTTTAGACTTATATGCTGTCTTAATTTTCTGTGAGACACTAGAGATACCCATGGGTTTATATCTGTCTGTGATTCTCCCCAGTTATTCTGTATACTGGAAATTGCCTATCTACTCGATACATTGTGCTTGGCTCCATTCTCCATGCTAAAGTAATGAGGGAAGGGAGCCTTCAGGAGATTCAAGTATCAGCTATCAAGTAAATGTAAATAAGATAGCAGAAAATAAAATCAATCTTGCTGGGTCAATATAGTAACCTTAATAGAAATCAATGATATTCAAAGCCTAAATATACACAAAAATGTATAAGCAGAACTTGGTGTCATTATATTCTGCTGAATTTATATATAGTTTATTGTTTCTGTTTAGTAATAGAGGTCCGGAACAAATGGCATTTGAGTCCATAGACAGGTAAAGCAGCAGAGGAATAAAGTACTGGGAGTAGAGGAAATGGGAAGTGAAAAAGCAGACTGAATTAATAAAAGGCACCAGTTGGTCTAAGTATGATTAAATATCCACTAACTCTGTTCACCTATATCTTGCTAGTGCTTATAACACCGGAATTAAGAGCACTAATTTTGACATGGCAAAATCTTGTTTCAAATGGGTTATTTTCCAAGTGAGCAGAGTGTAAGCTTAGTTCTTGAAACATCTGAATTTAACATAGACAAAGACTGAAAGTTCTTGGCTACATGCTTTATTTTCCCATTTGAAAACTACAAAGTATAAGCTAAAAGGGCTTTTCCCATCAATTAGCAATCTGCCTACTGCATCCATCATATTGTTAACTGATTGCACTTGTACTTTATAAATGCACCCAGATGCTGTGGAATGAGCACATTTTGTAAATTAAAGGAGCATACGGAACACACACAGACAGTAACATTTCATCACAACTACCCAAAACATCCTTAATATGCAATGCTACATCACTAATTACTTCGTAAACATGTAAGCATTTCCTG
Source organism: Lagenorhynchus albirostris (assembly GCF_949774975.1). Lineage (NCBI taxonomy): Eukaryota > Metazoa > Chordata > Mammalia > Artiodactyla > Delphinidae > Lagenorhynchus > Lagenorhynchus albirostris. The sequence continues at coordinate 48,603,128 of NC_083107.1, read as the reverse complement.
GTTAATGTCTTGGTGAGAAACTTGCTTGGCAGTTGACCCCCAAATGCTACTGTGACCAGACATTTAATACCACTTCAGGGCTCTTCTAGTTTCATTCTACAGAAGGAGAAAGTGGCACTCAACATATCAGGCAACTTGATTGTGCAAAGTGAGTGAAAATATTTATTCTTTAACACTGGGTTATCTTGCTTAATAAACACCAGTCAACCCTCCAAATTATAAATATCTGTCCGAATATCTGTCTGTAGGCACTATTTCTTTCTAAAAACGTTAGAGGGAATTTGCCAAGTGAGGAGAATTTTGTTGCTTAGTGGACTCTTTAATTTCTAAGAACAGGGCATTGGAAGAAAAGGACTGGAGAAAGTATACGAAATTGGTCTCATTCGTTAACTCTGGGAAAATCAATATAAATGATTTGAATAAATTATCCTAAATGTATCTTAGGATATTAAAGGTAAAGGTTTTATTTTATTTTATTTTTTTTTTGCAGTACGCGGGCCTCTCACTGTTTTGCCCTCTCCCGTTGCGGAGCACAGGCTCCGGACGCGCAGGCTCAGTGCGCACATGGCTCACAGGCCTAGCCACTCCGCGGCATGTGGAATCTTCCCGGACCAGGGCACGAACCCATGTCCCCTGCATGCGCAGGCGGACTCTCAACCACCGCGTCACCAGGGAAGCCCAAAGGTAAAGGTTTTCATTCCCTTTACCTATGTCATAATTCCTTGTCAAGCCAAGGTTCAACAGGCAGTCAAAAGAGACATGCAACACGGCTAAATTTCCTTTGGAAAATGGAAATTCTCTCCATACACAAGGTCCACCAACCAAACGATTAAGAGAGCTGTGGGTGACCCACAGAGTAAGAGATGTGTACTTAAACTTTTAAAATTTGTGTTTCATTGGTACATTTTGGCAGTATGATTTGGTAAAATTCAGTTGTACTCAGGACTGGAAATTGTGTCTGGGTTCACCATAGGATTTTGAAATAATCATTGAAATCACAGAATTCAGAGGTAAATTGATTTTTCATTCTTTTTCAGTCCTATGACCCTTCTGGGCAAAGACTGTGCCCTTGGGTGACAGAAGGCTTGATTAATTTCATTGCAGAATTTGAACTGGGCATTGGTCAAGCCCCCAGCCTTCAGGATAAAGTCAACAAATACTTAAATAAAACATTTAAAGTTATTCTAGAAATGAACATCTATTTATAAGCCAGAAGTGAAAAATCAGTAGATTAGTCAGCATGAGCTCCTAATGTCTTCATAATTCAAAGCTTACTTAGGGAAAGAGTCAGCAAGCCCTATTGATGCTTGAATCGTTAAAGTCTGATAAATAAGTTTAGTAGTTATTGCCATATTTATATGTAGATACCAATGACTCAAATAATATGACAGCTTAATTTGAATTCTGCTCCTATTGAATACTCTTCCTGAATATGGCAAAGAGAAAAAGGTTACAAACAACAACAAAGAGCACACCATTTATAATCTGGTAAAGTATCTTCTATTCATGGGATTTCTTTCCTAATCTATGAAGCAGGGGTTACCTAATTCAATGAAAAATAGTTGTCACAACAGACATGACATTCTATCTCATACTTAAAGGAAGATGCAATCAGAAGTTCCCTTGAAAAGAGGGGCCAGGCTTCCTTCACTATTAAGCCTACTCCCCTCCCCCCTCCCCTTTTCTGAGACTCAATCCCTTCTGTTCTCCATCTGCTCCGCCCCCGCCTATTGTTTCCTCTCCCAGCCAAGCATGCCAATCCCATCTGGCCATACTCTTGCTTTTGCTGGCTCTAATTCCCATGGGCCTAGGAAATACTTGAATGCCAAGGCTTTTCTCCTCTTCAGGAGAATAAGGATAGCTAGGAGACTATCAAACAATTATCCGAAGAATTCACACTCATTAACATGCACATGATGTCTCGAATACGCAAACAGCACTTTTAGAATCCTCTCTTAGGCTAAAATCAAAAAAAAATGTTTCTAATTCTCTCACCTCGGATGCATTTTTAAAAACTGAAATCTTACTGTCTCTGAAATAATCAAAATTTATATTTCAAAAATACAAAAACGTTCAGTAATCCCAGACATGCATTTTTTTTTCAGTAAGCAGAATTAGTGTAAATAAGTGTTACTCAAATCTTACCATCATGAAATATTTCCATTAATTAATCAGGTTTAATAATCACTAATACATTTTCTGTGGCACAAAACATACAGTTAATTCACACATTACACCTTTACGAATTCTCAACGAAAATCCACTCTGCCACAAAAGCATGCATGGTCAGAATCTAAGCATATTTAGGCAAAATCATCACCAAGTCACTAACAATAATAAAGCAGTCTGGCGAGTCGTGAAAGCAGCTTTTATTCATGCTTTTACTCGAATCAACTTAATACATATATATAAACACACCCCCCCACAATTTTTGGTTGTCTCTGCCACAAGCATGCTCATAAGACATCTGAAGCTCACGCCACAAACAAAAGTAGAAGCAACCATGCTCAGGGTTTAAGGACATTTAAAAATTTAAAACAACCTTTCTACGTTGCATACAGAGCGTGCATAAATTTGACATGCAATCTCCAAGAAGAAACATTTTAATATAAATCTTAAAATTAGTTTATCCAAAAGAGTTTATTCTTATTTTCATTATTACTGTTCTTAGGCTCCTGGTATCTTAAACCCTGCATGCTGCAGTTCTAAGCTGTGCTGAGCACCGGCTGTGATAGAAGAAGCTACCTGCGAGTTTTCACAGTGCCATCTCATATCCATGTCTGTCTGGCTACCCTGCGTGCTTAGAGCTTTTTTCTTAATTCTTAATGGAAATCCTAGGAAATTTAGTCCATCCTCTGAAATCAATACTGGTGACAGGAGAGCTCCCTGACTCAGTGGGAGATCAAGATGATAAATTGCCTGCGCATCAGCCTGGCCTATCAGTGCCCTGCACACAGATGGGCGAGGAAACACACAGAAAAGGCTCTATCAGTCACGTGTCACCAATGAGCCAATGGCTGATGCACTACTGCAGGAAGGGATGCTGCAGTTCCGTCTGCAGTTGACGAGGCTGTTGGTAGACAGACCAGCCCGTGCCCAGCTCAAAAAGTCTTGGCAGTCTCTGCTGTCAAATTTGCTCCCCTACCGTGACTGCGTAGGGAAACGGACATTCCCCTAAACCCGGACCCAAATAAAGACCTATTTTCATGCACAGGAATTTTTCTCTGTATTCCTTTGTAATCCAATGTGACAGCTCAGCAGAAAGGAAACTACTTTTTAACATCCCAACCCTTCAACTCTTCTTATGTGCTTCCCTTCAGATGATTATCACCTTTTCACCTAATATTAAATTAGAAGCCTTAAACTGTACAATTAGCATGCAACCCTCCTAACAGAATCGGCTCAAAGCTTTGTAATTGTAATTTTATTTTCAAGTTAATGAATGGCATTTTTTGAATACCCCGTTTATAATGAATATTGTTATGGGATAATTTTGTATAGGCAATTATGCAACATTAAGAAATACATTACTATGCTTTTTTTTTTTGCCAATTAGAGCTGTTTCTCTTTAAAGACAATTTAAGTCCCAATAAATATGCCATGTTATCGATCGTTAAAAAGACAAACAAGGTCACCTTATTTTTGATAAAGGAGGCAAGAATATACAATGGAGAAAAGACAGCCTCTTCAATAAGTGGTGCTGGGAAAACTGGACAGCTACATGTGAAAGAGTGAAATTAGAACACTCCCTGACACCATACACAAAAATAAACTCAAAATGGATTAAAGACCTAAACGTTAAGGCCAGACACTATAAAACTCTTAGAGGAAAACATAGGCAGAACACTATGACATAAATCACAGCAAGATCCTTTTTGACCCACCTCCTAGAGAAATGGAAATAAAAACAAAAATAAACAAATGGGACCTAATGAAACTTCAAAGTTTTTGCACAGCAGAGGAAACCATAAACATGAGGAAAAGACAACCCTCAGAATGGGAGAAAATATTTGCAAACGAAGCAACTGACAAAGGATTAATCTCCAAAATTTACAAGCAGCTCATGCAGCTCAATATCAAAAAAACAAACAATCCAATCCAAAAATGGGCAGAAGACCTAAATAGACATTTCTCCAAAGAAGATATACAGACTGCCAACAAACACATGAAAGAATGCTCAGCATCACTAATCATTAGAGAAATGCAGATCAAAACTACAATGAGGTATCACCTCACACCAGTCAGAATGGCCATCATCAAAAAATCTACACACAATAAATGCTGGAGAGGGTGTGGAGAAAAGGGAACCCTCTTGCACTGTTGGTGGGAATGTAAATTGATACAGCTACTGTGGAGAACAGTAGGGAGGTTCCTTAAAAAACTAAAAACAGGGCTTCCCTGGTGGCGCAGTGGTTGAGAGTCTGTCTGCCGATGCAGGGGACACGGGTTCGTGCCCCAGTCCGAGAAGATCCCACATGCCACGGAGAGGCTGGGCCCGTAAGCCATGGCCGCTGAGCCTGTGCGTCCAGAGCCTGTGCTCCGCAACGGGAGAGGCCACAACAGTGAGAGGCCCGCGTACCACAAAAAAAAAAAAAACAAAACTAAAAACAGAACTACCATATGACCCAGCAATCCCACTACTGGGCATATACCCTGAGAAAACCATAATTCAAAAAGAGTCATGTACCACAATGTTCATTGTAGCTCTATTTACTACAGCCAGGAGATGGAAGCAACCTAAGTGTCCATCATCGGATGAATGGATAAAGAAGATGTGGCACATATATATACAATGCAATATTACTCAGCCATAAAAAGAAATGAAATTGAGTTATTTGTGGTGAGGTGGATGGATCTAGAGTCTGTCATCCAGAGTGAAAGAAGTCAGAAAGAGAAAAACAAATACCGTATGCTAACACATATATATGGAATCTAAAAAAAAAAAAAAAAGGTTCCGAAGAACCCAGGGGCAGGACAGGAATAAAGACGCAGACGTAGAGAATAGACTTGAGGACACGGGGAGGGGGAAGGGTAAACTGGGATGAAGTGAGAGAGTGGCATGGACTTATATATACTACCAAATGTAAAATAGATAGCTAGTGGGAAGCAGCCGCATAGCACAGGGAGATCAGCTCAGTGCTCTGTGACCACTTAGAGGGGTGGGATAGGGAGGGTGGGAGGGAGACGCAAGAGGGAGGAGATATGGGGATATATGTATATGTATAGCTGATTCACTTTGTTATAAAGCAGAAAGTAACACACCATTGTAAAGCAATTATACTCCAATAAAGATGTTAAAAAATACAAACAAAATAAAACAACAAAAAATAAAAATACAAACAAACAAGCACCAAAGGATGTACACATCCTGCTTCCCAAAGCCAGAAAAATAAATGAGTTATCCAGTGTTGGAAATATGTACTTATTTTTTGCCTTTCCTCTAAAATGTAAAGTAATCCTTTCGTAAGCAAAGGCTCCACATCTGGAATACCATATGGAAATATATCCCCAATACATCTGCATTTATTGATCATTCTGTAATAGCAGACATGTTGCACAGTTCAAGGTAACTGAGATGATCGTATCCTGTCTGACAAGGAATGTTTTAAGTTGTGAGACTATGGTGTGTTTCAAATGGCAGTATCATGGAGATACTTTTTAAAAAGCTTAAAAGAAACATTGAATGATCTTCGGGAATAACCTTTATATGACAAAGAGTACCTGGGGAACCTCTATTGTTCTTTATGGCCCAGTTTTCATTATCTCCATGCATTTTCAAGGACTAATTCTAACCCCGTTTAGAGTCACTCAATACTACTAAGAAAAAAATCTGAGAATAAATCGTGATAGGTATGCCATAAGAAAGTAAAGTGCCACTGAGGTTTAGAATGCTGAAATTCCAAAGCTCATTTTGTCTTTCCATCTTGGAAAGAATGGACTCTGTCAAGTTTTTGTTTTGCAAATTCCTTTCCTCTCTCCTTTATTCAATGTTGACTCTAAGGAAATAATAAAGCATTTCTTAAGTTCTTTAAAATATATATTGTTTTGTGCCCACTCTCTCCATTTGTCCTATTTATTCAATAATATGACCCTCAACAACCAAACTTTATTCTTTTAAAAGAAAAGATTAAGGCTCAGAGCATTTATCAAAAAGAAAACAACTATCATGAAACATTGACATTAAACCTATTTATTGAACTATTGTAATAGCCAAAAACTGGAAACCACCTACTCATCAATAATGAACTGATGAGATAAATTACAGTTTTACAGTCCGGATACTCTGTAGCTGTTATACAGAACGTGGTAAATTCAAACATGCGTATATGAAGAGATCTCTAAGATATACTGTTATGTAAACAAAAATTAAAGGTACAAATTTAAAATTGTTTAAAGGCTATATACCCACACGCATTTACACACACAAATACATAGCTGCATATGCAAAGGAAATTTCTGTAAGGACATAAAGTATCAGTTAATAGTGGTTAAATCTGAGGAGGGGAGCTGAGTTCAAAGGTGGGACCATAGCCTAGTTTTAACAGGTACCATGTTGGACATTTTTCAAATCAAGCCTATGTATTCCTCTTCTAATTTAAAATTATTAAATAATGTAAATGATGGCACCTATGTTCATTTATGGTTAAAAGGACGTGATTGGTAGATGTTTTAAGCAAAACTGTTGAGGGGAAAGGAGGACAGACAGAGGGAAGGGTGGCCTGTTTTTTTTCATGCAAAGAACACTGAGTACATGTGGGCAAGAAGAGAGCTGCTAGGTATAGGCTCTGGCAGTCTTAGCTGAAGACCTCCACATCCCATATTAACTTTCGATTCTCTCATCTCTGAATGCAGATAACAGTGCAAACTTACGTGTGTTACAGAGCTTTACAACTTCTAGCGACAATTCACCTGAATCATCTCTGATTCTTAGAGGTAGGAATGTGGAGGACTGAGAAATAAAGGATTTGACTAGTTACCTGAACTTGGGTGAATTAACTCTTTCAAAACGTAGTTTTCTCAGAAGGATGCAACTGGCAAGAAATGGCAGAGCTAAACTCGAATCTTAATTTAGGATATTGTTTACTGCTGCTTTAAAAGCAAGATGATGTGCTTTTTTTTTTTTTTTTTTTTTTTTTAACCAATAATGGTATAGGGTTAAGGACAAGATGAAATCCATTTTCTTCTGGTTCCTACCTGGCACAAGCTTGTTTTATCCCCAAACCAGAACCTGGCTTAGAGATTCTATTTTTAACTCTTTTGTTGTTGTTATTCAGATTCTTATAACTTTAAGAGATATAAACTTTAAAAAAAGAATTGGCCAAATTTAGTGAAAGGCTTCTAATATGCATTATTCAAGAATTTTTTGTTTTACCCCCAATTATTCTAAATCATGGTTTATGGGGGGGGGTGATTTTGTCCCCAAGGGAACATCTGACAATGTATGGAAACATTTATCGTTGTCACAACTGGGGGAAGTGTTCCTAGCATCTAGTGGGTAGTAGCCAAGGACGCTGCTAATCATCTTAAAATGTACAGGACAGCTCCTACATCAAAGAGTTATCTGGCCCTAGATGTCCATAGTACTGAGACTGAGAAACCACGCTCTAAACACTGGGCTTTTCTACCTTATTTACAAACAGGTTAAAAAAGAAAAAGTATTCTGTATATATTGTGATGTGGCAAGGAAGGAAGTTTAGATGGAGAGAAGAGGATAACCAAGGCCCAAGGCTGTGGGTCACTCCAAAGTTAAGAAGTCATGGAGAAGAGGAAGAAACAGCAAATGAGGATGAGGCTAGGAGGAAAAGCAAAGTGTGGTGATCTGGAAGCCTGTGGTAAAAAATGTGTCAGAAAACACATTGGCATCAACTTGCTCGAATGCTGTTAATAGGTCAAGTAATCCATTCTCCATGGAGGTTTATATTTAAACAAAGGGTCTGAGAAATTAATCTCATTGAAATTAACAATATAAAAGGCTTGAGGTCCTTATTCCTTTTCATATTTGAATTTTTGAAGATGTGGCCAGAAAAAGTAATATTTACAGGGATCACAGGAGGGCTCTTTGAGGGACTCCGTGAGGGGAGGGGGCTTTTGTGACCCTCAAATTATACTTCTTAGGCTACTTTAGCGTCCACAAAGTTAGACTTGTAAACAAGCAAGCGAATAAATCCCATTTGGGACCCCTCCCCACACCCCACCACAGCTTGCAGAGTGTCACCATATCCCACTAGCAAGGAGGTTAGTGATTCTTGTCTCCAGGACCCCACCCTGTCTTTCTATCCATAGATTAAGTTTTTAGGAACAGAGTTCTCAGAACCAGCTTCAGGCACTTTCCCTCTGTGACTCCTGTCATGCCAATTTCCACACTTGGCCAAGCCTGTGCGTCAGTGCAACAGGGCTGAGATACAGAGCCACCTGGAACACTGTGACATTGGAGCAGCTTCAAGCCACATTAATGCTCTTTGTAACAGGGAAATATTGCAGGAAAGCAGGAGAGAGAGAGAGAGAGAGAGAGAGAGAGAGAGAGAGAGAGAGAGAGAGGGAGGGAGGGAGGGAGGGAGGGAGGGAGGGAGGGAGGGAGGGAGAGAGAGATCAGAGAAAAGAGCCACAGATCTAGGTATTACCACGTACTCTGTGGTGTGGGAGCATATTCCATGTCACAGTTCTCTTAAAACCAGAAGGGTTTTTACAACTCCAAGAGCTCGTATGGCTTGCATAGACCAACTCCTTCATTTTATGGATGAAGGATTTTGAGGCAGAGAGGTTAAATAACTTGGCTTAAATTAAGTTACAGTGGGATTCTGTCCCATTCCAGTCAATGGATCAACATGATATCGGCAAGTTTCAAGATTTTAAAAATCACCATAACTATTAACCAGAGTGAAACTTAGAGGAAGGGGAAACGTTGATGTCAAATAAGAGACAGTAGATGGCTCCAAAGCCTCCTCCCTCCCACACTGATGCTGGATTAAGGCATGGAAAGCTTTTGCTACCCAGGAAAGAGAGTATGATCCTCCACTGGGCATTGATAGGCTATGAAATACAAAAGAAGCAGCTTTGAGTCTCCTCCTTTCACAAGAATATGAGTGGTGGCTGAAAATTGTTTTAAATGCAAATTCTCTTGTCTGTACTTTCACCACAGTGATGATGAATGGGAAGTAGGATGCATGAGTGACTTTTAAAAGACATATGTCAGGAAGTAAGCTCTAGTTGTGAGAGAATATAGAATAGGAAATATTCTGGACCATTTTCCTTTTTTAAGAGAACAAATAGAAATGGTAGAAAATCATAGTGGATTACCTTAGTTTTAAATTTTATTTTATTTTTTTCCCGTACAATGGCAGCCCTAGTTTGACACCATGGAGTGCCACTACACTCCTGTTAACTACTAATTTAATATTTGCAAGTACAGGTTAGAGGCAGGAAGTGAATTAATGTCTAAATGAGTAAAATTTCTCATATTCTAAATCTTATGGTGTCGGTTTTCTGCAACCTTATTCTTGTGGGTTATTTTTTTTTTTTTCCCGGTAGGTGGGCCTCTCAGTGTTGTGGCCTCTCCTGTTGCGGAGCACAGGCTCCGGACGCGCAGCCTCAGCGGCCACGGCTCCTGGTGCGCAGGCTCAGCGGCCATGGCTCACGGGCCCAGCCGCTCCACGACATGTGGGATCCTCCCGGACCGGGGCACGAACCCGTGTCCCCTGCATCGGCAGGCGGACTCTCAACCACTGCGCCACCAGGGAAGCCCGGGGTTTTGTTTTTTTACACCGATTATTTCTCTAGTTATGCACGCTTTTTGCAAAGTGAAAACACAAGCAAAAACCCCACTGCCTTATATAATCTTTTCCATAACACTGTATTCTAAAATGTATTAAACTAATGTTGAAAATAAAAGAAATTGATACTCAGGGGGATTAAATATCACCTATATCCATGAAGTTAGCAATTAAAAGTCTATTGACTACATATCAAATGTTCTTTCCAAATCAATACTACTCCTAGTGCTTGCTCTAGACTCTCTGTCCTCAAAGTTTAGTACGCATAAGAACCAAGAAGGAACAAGTTAAATATTCAGATTCCTGGGCCCTTCCCTGGAGACTGATTCTCTTACTTGGATAGATCCCCAAAATCTACATTGTTGATAGGCATCCCCTCTCCATAATATAAGAACCTCAAGATCACCTTAGAGTTTCAAGTTCAGAATTCCTTTTCATGAAGAGTCATGTCAACAGGATTTCTCATGAATGGAAATGGGAAGCTTGTTTTTTAGGGAATAAAATTTAAAGAGTGGTAGGAATAGTGTTCACCAAGAGAGAACTGGAACAGAGACCAGTGGCACAGTAAAAAAGAAAAATGCAGGTGCTTTAGAGTCATCCATGAAGGGATAGCTTCCCAAACTGGATTTTACAACATAAAGGATATTTTAGTTGAAAATATTTTTGAGCAAGGAAAATTAATGTGCATAGAAGAAATGTGCAAATAGTAGCATTTACAAGAATAGGGGTGATCCTTTTATAGCCACAGATAGAAATGACACTTGGCTGAATTGGTCCCTATCTCACTGCTGCCATTAGAAACCATGAATATGCAGATATCCAGGCAGGGTCTTTTTGCATGTCCTAAGAATTCATTTGTACTAAGAAGGGTTTTCTTAGGATAGCTCTCTAGAAGTCTAGAGAAGGCAAGCTTTCCTTTAGGTTAGTGAGATCAGAACCCACTAACATCACATCAAAGCTTCTTTAATGGTTTAAGAGAATAAAACCACCCAGAAAGACATACCAAATCTACTTCATGCACAACAATGACACATGAAGATGAAGGGGCAGTGCAGTGTACAGAAATCCTCCAGTCACTGTTTTCTCCCAGCTGGCTTCTAGGTTGGGCAGTTTAAGACCAAAGGGTAAAAATGGTGCTGAAAGGATGTCTACTGCCAGTCCTTAACTCATTTTTTAAAAAATTTCTGAGCTTTTTGGCATACTATACATTTATTTTATTTCAACATAAGGATGACTAACTGTTCACACTGATCCAAACTCAAGACTCAAGGGACAAGTTTAATAAGGAACCGATGCTTTCAGGATGTTGTGAGTAGGACAATGCCTTTTACCAGACACCAGTGATCAAAAATAGTCGTGGTGGTTGATTAATGAAAAGCATTAATCAACAAAAGCCATAGTCCATGGTCCAGCCTGTTAGAAGGAAAGAGGGAAAGGAGAGAGAGAGGCAAGAAAGAAAAGAACAAAAGGAAAGAAACTGTGCAAAACATTACATGTAGCTGAGGTGCATTAATAGACCTTGTGAGAAACTTGTTTTTCAGTGAGTACAGTTTGTCAGACATTATAAAATGTGAGTCCCCTTCCCCTCCACTTCCCCACCTCCCGCACTGATAATGGACCACACAATATTTTAAGCAACAAGAATGACTTTGAAAAGATACCTACACTGACAGTTACACATGACTTCACAATCCTATGCACGCACACAAGCATGCGCACATGAAGAATCCACATTTTTACTTATCAGGAGTAAATGTTTTCCATTAACAAAATCGTGAAACCTAAGTTGGAAACAAAGCTCATCGTGGACTAAATATAACATTATAAGAAAATCCGTGAAAAGGAGTTGCAAGTTTTCACTCATACAAATATACTGTAAAGTTCCATGAGCAAACTGCAGCTGGCAGAAGCACTTATTTCATGTAGACTTAATATTTATAGCAATTCTTTCCCAAACTTAAGATGCCAAAGAATTTGAGTGTTTGTTAAAAATGCAATTTTATGACCCCACCCTGGTGGACTTAATTATAATTTCTAGGGATGACGGTGAAAAACTGCATACTTAACCTCTACTCCTGGGGATTCGGATGCAGGTGGTTATGGGCCTCAGTGTGAGAAACACATCTATGTATGCCCCCTTCCTGCATCCAGCCACTTCCCACCGTGACACCAGCCTTGGACTGGATAATCCAATTCAATTGGATTACCCAACTGAACTCCTACAGCATGATACCTTTCACTGTGGGGGATAGAAGGCTGGAAAATCTAGAGAGAGCTTAGAAATGATGGGATGAATAGATTATGAATAAATTTCCTGCAACAGATTGCATTCAATTTGGATCTAGAAAGATGGTAGAGTTATTTTAGGAAAGGCCTGAAAGTGTAAAAGTGCTTTTCTTTAAAACTTTAGAATTTATTATATAAATGATAAGCTCCTTTATCTTTTCAACTGGAGGACCAAGCAATGCTTATAGCACATAAGAAATGGTCAATACACGTTAGTTGAATTAGTAAATATGATCACCACAACAAAGTAAATCTATGAAAAAAATTCAGTCACAATCCCACTACCTTCACAAACCTTTCTGTTGCTGTTGATGCTGTTGTTAGTGTTTTGATTTTCATTTCACATTCTTTTCTATTTCTTATCTGTACACACACATAATTTTAAATAGTTGCAATGATACAGCAAAGAAAACCGTAAACAAAACAAAAAGACAACCCACAGAATGGGAGAAAATATTTGCAAATGAAGAGACCGACAAGGGATTAATCTCCAAAATATACAAACAGTTCATGAAGCTCAATATCCAAAAAACAACCCAATCAAAAAAATGGGCAGAAGATCTAAATAGACATTTCTCCAAAGAAGACAGACAGATGGCCAAGAGGCACATGAAAAGATGCTCAACATCACTAATCATTAGAGAAGTGCAAATCAAAACGAAAACGAGGTATCACCTCACACCAGTCAGAATTGCCATCATCAAAAAAATCTACACACAATAAATGCTGGAGAGGGTGTGGAGAAAAGGGAACCCTCTTGCACTGTTGGTGGGAATGTAAACAGATGCAGCCACTATGGAGAACAGTATGGAATTTCCTTAAAAAACTAAACATAGAGCTAACATATGGCCCAGCACTCCCACTCCTGGGCATACATCCAGAGAAAACCATAATTTGAAAAGATACATGCACTCCAATGTTTACTGCAGCACCCTTTATGATAGCCAGGACATGGAAGCAACCTAAATGTCCACTGACAGATGAATGGAAAAGAAGATGTAGTACATATATACAATGGAATATTAGCCATAAAAAAAGATCGAAATAATGCCATTTGCAGTGACAGGGATGGACCTAGAGATTGTCATACTGAGTGAAGTAAGTCAGACACAGAAAGACAAATGTCATATGATATTGCTTATATGTGGAATCTAAAAAACTGGTACAAATGAACTTATCTATAAAACAGAAACAGAGTCACAAATGTAGAAAACAAACTTATGGTTACCAAGGGGGAAATGCCAGATAAATTGGGAGATTGGGGCTGACATATACACATTACTATATGTAAAAGAGATAACTAGTAAGAACCTACTGCGTAGCACAGGGAACTCTACTCAATACTCTGTAATGACCTATATGGGAAAAGAATGTAAAAAAGAGTAGATATATGCATAACTGATTCATTTTGCTGTACAGCAGAAACTAACACAACACTGTAAATCAACTATACTCCAATAACAATTAATTAAAAAATAGCTACAATAATAAAGATATAGTTTTATAATTTAATAAAATAGCATATACATTTTCCATCTTGACCTAGAACATTATTATCATTCTAATGGCAATACAATAGACAAACTGGTGTGCTATAATTCACATAATTATTTTGAATTTTTTTGGATAATGCATTCATTTCTATTTTGTATTTATGCTATTGTAAATAACACTTTTCTTCCTTTGAATTTTTTTTCATAAGATAAATTCCCCAAAGTGGGATTACTGGTCTAACAACATAAGTGTTTTTATAGATCTTGAAACAATCTGCCAAAGCACTTTTCAAAGACTTGTTCTAATTTTCACATTGTCTCCAGCATGCTATGTTCTATTACATCTTCACTGGTGTGAACATGTTGTCTTTTCTATCTGGAGATGCCCTTTTTCCATTTAAAAAAAAAACTCTGGTAAACTCCTACACATTGTTTTATATCAAGCTCAAGTGCTACCCTTCCTTGCAGGCTTCTCAAAGTCCCCAGGCAGAGTTAGTCATGATTTCCATCATGTTCCCATAGTAATTTGTAATAATACCATTTTTAGCACTTAAAAAATTCTGTTTGTTGTAGCTGTTTGTATCTTTCTTTTTCTTCTTCCTGGATTGTTAGGAACTGTGAAGTTGGACCCCTGGCCACTTCAACCTTAGAGCCTCTGGCACAGGGCCTGGCATATAGCAGACATTCAATAAATGTTTGTTAAGTGAATGAGGAATGAACGAATGAATAAATGAATGTGTCAACGTGCTGCACACCCAAGCCTCTTGCTGTATCTCTGGGTAAAATGCCTTCTTTCATCAACTCTATTATAGGCCACCTAGTCCTAGGAACATTTGTATTTTTGTAGGTCTGTTTTGTAGTATTTATGTATTTTTTTACATTTGTATATTTTGTAGCTCTCTCTCTCTCTCTCTCTCTCTATATATATATATATATATTTTTTTTTTTTTTTTAGCGGTAAGCAGGCCTCTCACTGTTGTGGACTCTCCCGTTGCGGAGCACAGGCTCCGGACGCGCAGGCTCAGCGGCCATGGCTCACGGGCCCAGCCGCTCCGCGGCATGTGGGATCTTCCCGGACCGGGGCACGAACCCGTGTCCCCTGCAGCGGCAGGCGGACTCTCAACCACTGCGCCACCAGGGAAGCCCTGTAGTTCTATATTTTTATATTTTTACTGATCTACTTTCAGGTCTTGGTGGCACAGTTCTGTGACTTGTTGGGAATTAATTCTCTGAATCCTTTAGATAACTTCTGGGTACACCAGAGTCAGAAAATGTGTCTTTCCAGTTCAAAAAGAAGCACCTTTTATGAGTAAAATGTTAGGACTAGTGAACAGGATTATAAGTCTACCTGTGGAGACTATAGCATGTACACGGCCCCACTGTAGAGAGAATGAAAATTTAAAAATAATCACTGACACTGAATTATTTAATAATATATAATCAATAATTATTCTTACATTATATATCACTTCATGCATTTTGACACACTTTGACATACGCACTCTCATTTTATCCTTACCAAAACCTGGTAAGAAATGCAGACAAAACAAGTATATCACATTTAAAATTTGGAAGATAAGGAATCTAAAGCACAGAATCATGGTTAGGAAGTGGAAAAAGCAGGGCCAGTACTCACATATTTTGAATCACATTTTACCCTCATTCTAATAAACTCATGAGAGCCCGCTGAATTTTGTTAATTAACCAAATTGAGAAAATGAGCTTTTAAACAGTATAAACTAGACTGGTGATTAAAAAACAAACAGGCAAACAAACAAGCAAAAACTGCTGGCAACAGAAACATTTGTTCCAAAAGAATACTTAAAAATAATTCCATATGCAAAACAAATAATATCAGAGGATTCTTACTGAAATTGGTGGCAGAGGGAGGGGGTTGCTTTCCCTCCTACCTGGTGGTGTACTTTCTATAATTTACACTCAGGAAAGCATCATAGTGGACCATTCACTCGCTCAGTCACTCAACTAATACATATTATGGCCTAACTAGGTATGAAGAACTATGGGTAATACAAAAAAAAAAAATATATATATATGGCAGAGTCCTTCTCCAAGACCACACATATACACACCTACATTCTATCTCTCTCTCTTTCTTCCTCTCCCTTTCTCTCTCTCTATCACAGTATATTATAAATGCCACAGGGCTTCCCTGGTGGCACAGTGGTTGAGAATCTGCCTGCCAATGCAGGGGACACGGGTTCGAGCCCTGGTCTGGGAAGATCCCACGTGCTGCGGAGCAACTAGGCCTGTGAGCCACAACTACTGAGCCTGCGCATCTGGAGCCTGTGCTCCGCAACAAGAGAGGCCACGACAGTGAGAGGCCCGCGCACCGTGATGAAGAGTGGTCCCTGCTCGCCGCAACTAAAGAAGGCCCCCACACAGAAACGAAGACCCAACACGGCCAAAAATAAATAAATAAATAAATAAATAAATAAATAAAAATTTAAATGCCACAGAAATTACATTACATAGTAAACATTCTGAAACTTCAGGGACAAAAGATAACTTCTACGTCCATACCCTGTACTGAGTTCCAGATGTCCATGAAAGGAACAAAATGAAGGGATACAGATTTTGTTTCTTATTTTGTGACTTTGTATAAACCATTTAATCTGCCTATGCTGATGTGTCCTTGTCTGTGAAATAAAGGAACTGAATCACTTTTGCTAATCAAATGCATGTACTATGTGACCACAGGGGAGAGGGTAATTCAGTGGTGAGAGCACAGGCAGTGAGATCAGACAGATCTGGTTTCATGACCTAAGCTTGGGGCTTAGATCAGCTGGTTAGCATAAACTTTCTAAATCCCAGCTTCTTCATCCATAAAATGAGAATAATGGCAACACATACCTTTTGAAATTTCCCATAAGGTATAAATGAGATAATATATAACACTTAGCAGAAAAAATGGCACATATTCAATGGTCAATAAATAGTAATAATCACGAACTATTAACATGAAGAAGTTGCTGCTAAGTGCACACAATGTTTCAGTTCTACGGTTCTACATAATTTATTTTTGACACAGGCTCACTCACCGTGGAAGCAATTAGTGTTCTATATTAAATAAAGGTCAAAAACTTTGGCCAGGTAAATGCATACTTAGAAATTTTCAAATTAGGTATAGATTCATGCAAAGCCTTGGCAAGATGCTACATTTCATTTTGCAATGGGCTAGATTTTGCGGTACTCTTTGGAAAAGGCTAGGCTTTTTTCCAGTTGTCATTTGTATGTGACCTCCAGTTCGATCAATCAAAAACAATTAAGTCATTAGTGTGCTCTGAGTTTAGTCATTTCCATAAATGCTACATTAGTTGCCTTAGAGATTCTCAACTTCATTTCAACTGTGACAAGCATGATGAATGGAGTTCACAAGCATGACACACTCCCAGGCACATTCCCAGCAAGCTGGCTACAAACTCATCCTTTCCCTTTCACCTAAGAAGGCATATGGGGATGCGAGTGCGTTAGAGAGATGTTATCATAGACAATCTTGAATCTACTCTGCTGATTACTTAAGACAAACAAAAAACTTAATTATTCACTCATTTTGGAAGTTAAACCATAATTATTAATGTTACTTAAAACATACTTCACATCTGATTGGGACATATCAGTATGTAAGAAATCATGGTACAGAATCACCCCATGGCATGACCCAAGGATATGCGCTTGATGTGTGGGAAAATCAAAAGCCCAGTCACTGAAGAAAATGCATTACAAAAGAAGAAAAAGATCTAGTATCACAAACTATGTGAAGTTTGAAAAGATGTTTACTTAATAACCTGCTACTTGGATTTTAGTGTGGTGATAAATTGTCTAGAACCTCAGAAGAGGCAGGACATATATGTGTATCATTAGTAATCTTGCATTTCTCTAAAACAGCAACTCTTAAATTTTTTACTTTCAAGGAACATTTCACTCTTAAAAATGACTAAAGGCTCCAAACATCTTTTGTTTATAGAGATTGTATCTATGGATATATACTCTATTAGAAATTAAAAGTGAAAAACTGTTAAATATTTATTAATTCATTTAAAAATAACAAGAGTAAATATATTATATGTTAACATAAAACATACATTTAAAAAAATAGCTTTTTTTTTTTTTTTTTTTTTTTTTTTTTTTGCGGTACGCGGGCCTCTCACTGTTGTGGCCTCTCCCGTTGTGGAGCACAGGCTCCAGACACGCAGGCTCAGCGGCCATGGCTCACGGGCCCAGCCGCTCTGCGGCATGTGGGAGCTTCCAGGACCAGGGCACGAACCTGCGTCCCGTGCATCAGCAGGCGGACTCTCAACCACTGAGCCACCAGGGAAGCCCAAAATAGCTATTTTTAAAAACAAAAATTTTTGAAGAAAGAGCACAGCATTGCTTTACATTTTTGCAAATATTTTAAATATTCAGTTTAATACAAGACATTTTGGTGCTAATATCTGTTTCTGCATTCAATCTGTTGCAAAATTACATGTCATTTAGTCTCTGAAAAACTCCCCTGTACTCTTGTGGAAAAAATGAGAATAAAAAGGCAAATAAAATCTTAGTATTATTAGGAAAATAGTTTTGACTTCACTGAAAAGGTCTCAGAGATCTCCCCTCCTCCACTCATGCCCCAAGGTTTTGAGAATCACTGCTGTAAAGTTTCTATAATATTTAGAAACTACATTCATTATTAGTTTTTGGTATGTTATTATTATCTTCAGTACACCTATGTGCTATCCTTGTTTCTCTAATTGAAAGCTTCCTGATGGAGAAGACCATGTCTCACAAATCGTAGGCATCATTTACAGCATGGTAGGCCTGCCTAGAACCATAGTATAGCATCGATATATAATATGTGATTAATTGACCTACTGATTGATTAAAATTCATGATATCTTATGGCTCCTTTGATGACCTTTAAACTATTTACTGTAGTAGCATTTGTACAGTTCATCAAATTTTGAGCCCATTATGTCAACATTCTACTTAAGTAGAAGGAGAAGCTAATTGTATCTGAAATTATTACAGATGAGACAAAGGGTTCTTTTTCCCCCCTTAGGAAGCACCTGTGAATTTTGGAAGAGAAATATGAGATGAGAAGCTAGAATTCTCCAATTCTAGGGATGTCATTATTACACTTTTTCCCCATAAAAATTGCCCTGATGCATCAGATAGACAATATTTCAAGGTCCAATTAATTTGTGTATTTACTTGTAGTTTCATAATTATAAAACATTTGAAAGCTAATAACATGGAAGGAAATGGCAGTTTGAATTAATTAAAAGCTAGAGTTTCATACCTCTATGAATGGGAAAAAAAGCAACAAATATCATTAGTATTTTTATTTATTCTACTTCAAAATCAGATCCTTTGAGAGACACCCACATAGTACTCAGAAATGAAACATTTCTACAATTATCCCTGCTGAATCCTTGCAGAGTGGGATGGTTGGCAAAATATATATTAAAGAACGAAACAGTCCTCCTAAATTAAAGGCTTTATTACATAATAAATAATTTCTTTGACTCTTACAAAATGGTTCTTTTATCTTCTAATCTGTGAAAACCCACAGAAAGAGACTTAGTGCCTGCCGTTGCATTGGTAAGCAGATAACTGTTTTGACTATTCTGTCATAAAGAGACTATATACTAAAAAAAAAAGGCTCTTCCCTGCTAAAATCTGGGTAAACAAAATAGCTGCTAGATTGGGAAGTGAAAAGTGGGGTCACTTATCTGAACTGGGTTTTCGATTGTCATGATTCATAGGACAGCAGGTATGCTAGCCTAGTTGTCTTCTGCTTTCAGAGGAAGTCTACATTTTGTAAACTCATGGCTGAATCACAAAGCGTAAGGCCTCAAGGCTCAGTAAACACAGTTCTCTTAGGTATTTCGTCTTAAACTGATTTTGCTTGTGACCCACATAGGTAGAAAAGGAGCCCCAAATCCTGCCTATCCTACCTGGGAACACTTACAATGGACTGAAGTGTCACTGTCCAAGTAAATTTGGGAAGCCAGGGATGGGGGGAGGTTTGTGGATGATTAATATTTGAACTGTAAAACAAATGTCTGAAATTCTTACTGACAAATGTTAGTTGATGCAATTATGTGTCATTCCACAGAGTTAACCAAGAAACTCAAATAAACTAAATTGTAAATGTTGAAACTAAACTCATAACAGATTAATTTAAAAAGCAAAACTATTACCAGATGAAAACAACACACAACACAAGTCAGGTAGGAACTCCTACTACCCATTCACATGCATGTGCAGTGGGAGCTTGGAAACATTGCCCAGCAAAATGTGGCAGCCTGACTCTAGATTATTCAGTTTGAATTTTGAGTAAGTGTAATTGTATGCTATTTTTAGCTTATAAATGCTAAGGTTGATTAATTCTTAATAATCTCATAGGTAGCCCTTAATTGTATTATGAAAATCTAAGTTCAATGGCTTGTGTGCCATCAGCCTATGAAAAGCAAATAAAGGATGTACATTTCTGGTTCAGGTTGCAGTCCACCAAGCGGAACCTTGGGGTCTTTGGGCCAAGGATTTGTATGTGAAAATTTGTATGTGAAAATTTGTATGTGAAAATAAGCTCTAAGGCTTATTAAATCTCCATATAAAAAAGATCAATTCATTCAACAAATATGTGTTGGGTCTACTAAATTGCAAACCTATTTAAGACTCTGGATACAGCAGTGAACAAGATAAGGCCCTGCTCTAGTCCATCTTCTAGTTAGAAAGTCAGAAAACCAAGAGCCAACCAATGCACCACTGTCAATGCCCTCCAGCCAGAGATCACTAGGAACATGCCTTCAGTTGAACAAGTTGGGTTTATTAATTTTTATAGCAAGACAGAACACACATCATAGGGAACCATGAAGCATCTCAGTAAGAGGGTGTTAGAAAATACTTATTAAGAGTTTGGGCTCGTATTAGTCAACTTGGGGCAAGGTTAAGAAAGCATGGCTTTGTTCTGGATTGGATGCTATCAGGAAGAAGAGGTAATTCTACAATTGACTAGGTACCTCAATAAATCTTATCTATAGCAAGAGCAGACTAGAGTCAGGATAGACCTGTGATTGGTAGATAAGCGGTAGTCACTCATTTTAACCAAAAGATGGTTTGACATTTTGTAGGTTGTACAGTGACCTTCATTTTAACTGTTTTTAAACAAAATAATAATGTGGCTTTGTTTTGTTCCGCTTGCTTATTGTCTCAGAGTAACCTGCCTCATGTTGGTATTCTGTGAGATAGTTTCTGTCCAACAGGCAAAAACCATGATCTTTCTGTGAGCTCCAGGACAGCTTCTAATGATATTCAGGCCTCACTGTGTGGATTAAGCCAGTTCCCAGATTTCAGGGACTGCTCTTCTCTTCCAAGCATGCAACCAAAGAAGCAATAAATAAACAACAACACAAACTTGAAAGGGTGATACAACAGGGTAAAAGGGAGGGCCCTTTATACTGGGTATTTGTGGAAAGGCTCTTGGATTTAACAACCAAAAGAAGCCAATTTGTGACTATCTTTGGGGAGAGTGTAAACGTTCTAGGGAACAACTATGCCAAGGCCCTAAGGTTGAAAAGTGTTTGAGGGATGAAAGACAGATAGTTTGACCCAAGAATGGTCAGTGAGGAAGAAAGAAGGCAGAAGACAGTCATGGGAGCTTTGCAGTCTAGGTGGGGGACTGAGACTTTATTCTAAGCGTGATACGAAATCACCGGAAGTCTGAATAATGACATAGGTTTACATACATATTTAAAAGATCCTCCTGTATGATCAATGAAGAATGTGTTATGGGGGTTGAAGAGCAGATGAGAAGCAGAGAAATGAGTTAAGAGGTTTTGCTGTGTAGGCAGGAGATGACAGAGATTTGCCCCAGGGTGGTGGTGGTAGAGATGAGTAGAAGGGACTATTTTGAAGTCAGTGTTGTGGGGCTTACTGGTGGGTTAATCTGGGGGGTAAGGAGGAGGGAGGAATAAATGGAGGAAGATTTTACTAGCTATTGGGTTCTTGCTGTCAGTGATAATCTTATTCACCATATCATTCCTAATTCCTGATTCACAGAAGGCACTGGATATTGAATGAAAGAATCCATGTTGTCAGGAATGTTAGCACAAGTAGCAAGCTTCAAAACTGTACACATTTATTAACTTAACAGTTGAGATTTGGTTCCTAATTCTCTCTATTGGCTTGTAGATAACTCAGTGGTAACAAAGTACAAAATAAACCTCAGTCTGGACAGAACAACTCAATCAAGGTAGTGTTGTCATAAATAAGTACTAAGTAAAGGTCTCCTATCTACTTAGTAAAAACATGCAGAAAAAAAGTCTAAAGTAAATAGATTTGGAGAACTTTTAAAAAAATAAACAGGAGGGCTTCCCTGGTGGCGCAGTGGTTGAGAGTCCGCCTGCCGATGCAGGGGACATGGGTTCGCGCCCCAGTCCGGGAAGATCCCACATGCCGCGGAACGGCTGGGCCCGTGAGCCATGGCCGCTGAGCCTGCGCGTCCGGAGCCTGTGCTCCGCAACAGGAGAGTCCACAACAGTGAGAGGCCCGCGTACCACAAAAAAAAATAAAGAGGAAAAAAATGGGTGATGACTTGTAGCAGATAAAAATCCCAAAGATTCTGAATTTTGTCCCTAAACGTCTTTGATATCTAACTTTACCTCCTTAACTCAAGTGAATGATACATTGGCTTATCTTGAAGCAGTCTTAGAAGAATTGGCTGTGATATTTGCTGCCTCGTGTCAACCTTTGAAAGTCACAGGCCCATCAGATGGCCTTATCTAATTTTCCTGCCCTGAACGTCAGGGACACACAGAAGCTGGGTAATGAAGTATGCGCAGTAAACCACTGCTTCTCCAGAATCACACTGGGGCGCCTTCCTTTCCTCTCACAAGAGGAGTCCCTCAGGAAGCAGTAAGGAAGGAGCGTATGGGAGTTCTCCTCATTATTGCCTATGGAGGCACATGGTTGGAGCCCAGACTTTCTTTCCAGTGTGATGACGACTCCAGCAGAGGAGCCGGTGCCTCTACGGCATGTTTTCTTATTTTGGAATCCGACAGTTCAAAATTTTATTATGTGTAAGCAGAATAGGGTGTGGAGTATAAGCAGGAAGTTTCTTTCTGTCTTTGTCTACTGATATGTTTAAAGCAGTATGACCAATAAAAAGACAAAAACAGTCTGCTTAAGTTTGGGAATGTTCTTGTAAAGCACTAGAGGAATAGCTTCAACCCACAGATAACATGGCACCTGGCATACTACCAGATTATGCAAAATGTACTGCACAAAATCTATTTTAGAATCCATTTTCGGCATGTTTTTACTAAGTAGGTAGGAGACATTTACTTAGTGCTCATTTATGACAATACTACCTTGACTGAGTTGTTCTGTCCAGATGGGGTTATTTTGTACTTTGTTACCACTGAGTTACCTACAATTTGACACTTTACTTTTGAAGGTTACTGAAACTACAATGGTGAGAGTTGGGGGAAAACACAAACATCTCAGAGGTCATGTGGTCACAACCTACTACGGGGACACCATGTAAAATCATCATAGCTAAGGGAACTGCTTCAAGAAACCAAAGAGAGAATGTGGTCATCCTACGGCCCAGAGGCAACCTCACAACCATTAAAATGACTCCCTGGGTCAGCCATGCTCACTCACTCTCATTCGAAACAATTATTTGATGATATGCCAAACTACCAAGTACTCTGCTTCGTGTATGGCAAAAGATGAGAGCGAATTCCTAGACATTAATAAACCGGTTAGCAGTTTTCTTTCACTCTGCTCATAGCACCATGGAAAAATCACTGAAGTTTGAAAAACAGGATTCTGTCACACCAATGCCTCACATCCAATGCTGCAAGAGAATGAAGTATTGACGCATTTAGGTGTAGTTCTCATAATTTCACCCAACTCAAAGCAATGACTGAACACTCCTGGGTAACGTGAAAACACCTGGAGAAAGGAGAGAAAATGATCTTTCTTTCCAATCTCCTTCGTACCTTTGGATTTCTTATAGCTAAGGATACACATTTCTTACAGTGATTGAAGAGGGTGGTAACATCTGTCAAATCAGTAAAGTCAAGACATGAAACTCATTTTTAAGATCTCAGTAGAGGATAAAAATGAGAGAAAGATAACTTGTAATTTCTGCCAATTAGATATGCAGGAATAACTAAGGGAAATGAGAGCTTAAATAAAAGAAAACCACTTTCCTTGACTTTTAAAAAATTGAATTACTGCATTTCAATAACACTGTCATTTGTAATTATAAGAGTGTTGAAACTTTATTTCCCCTTTTCTGAGTCCTAAGTTTGTCTTCTGAGAGAAAATAAAATCTTTTAAATGTAATCATATATCTTAAAAAGCAGTAAAGCCTAGTACTTTTTGTAATATTTTCAACAATCAATATACCTGAAAAAAAAAGAAAGAAAACAACCTATATTTCAAGTATGAACAGCACCATGCTGGAGAGTAAAAAAAATATTTAGGGAGCCTGAGTGCATGCCCCTCGGGTCTCATGACTCTGCCAAAATTATGGGGTGATTTCTAGAAACTCATTAAACCTTTCAAAAAATATTTACTGGGCATCCACAGTGGGCAATGACCTGTGCAGGGAGCTGGAGGTGGGATGGAGGTGAGCATGATGTACAAGGATAAACGAGATGCAGAATATGCCCTTAAGGACCTCACAGTCTAGAAGGAAAGAAGACATATTGTTTTTCACCTTGTACTAAAATCATTTGTGTATGACTCATAAAAAGTAGAGGTAAGTGTTATGGAATTTTAGAGGAGGAAGAAATTACTTCTTACAAGGGGGGATCAGGGAGGAATTTTAGAAGTAGATATAACTTCCTTTGCTTGGAAAAAATGGGAAGTGTTCGGACATGTACAGAAAGTGAAAGGATATTTTCCTGTAAGCAAGAACAGCATGAGTAAAGACATGGAGAAAGAAAGCACGGTGGACCAGTAAATCGTTCTCTTCACCTGAACTGAGGGGAAGATTAAGTGGAAAGACAGACTGGGAATTTATAGTAAATGGTAAACTAAACAATGGCCACCTAAAGATGCCCACTTCTTAATCCCTGGAATTTGTAAATATGTTACATTACTTGGCAAAAAAGACTTTGCAGAGGTGATTAAATTAAGAATCTTGAGTTGAAGAGATTATCCTGGATTATTTGGGTGGGCTCAAGGTAATCATAAATGTCTTAATAAGTGAAAGAAGGACAGTCGAGGTCAGAGGTGATGTGATGAGGAAAGCAGAGGTCAGAGTGAGGCAAAGAAGGGGCTGTGAAACAAGGAATGCAGGTAGCTTCCAGAAACTGCAGAAAGCAAGGCAACAGCTTCTCTGCTAGAGCCTCCAGAAGGAAATGCAGCCTCACCAACCCATTTTAGACATCTCACTTCTAGAATGGTAAAATAATAAATCTGTGTTGTCTTAAGCCACCATGTGGTAATTTGTTACAGCAGCAACAGGAAGCTAATACAGAATGGAATACTTTGAATATACTATGTCATAGTATCAATGATGATTCATGGTGGTCCTGCAACTTTTACTCACTCTTTGATTACGACACTTACGTTGTATTTTTATTTTTTTAAATATATATTTACCTGTCTATCTTGCTTGCGTTACCAAGAGGATAAAAGTGTTTTAACAAAATAGAGAAAACCCATAAAGAGAAAAAGATTTGAGAGCAAGATGCTGAATTCTTTTATGAACACAGTACATTTGAAATGTCAGTGGGTCAACATGGTGGGTGGACAGTTAGAAATGGAAATTCATGCCTGCTACTTAGAGATGAAGGTGCATAACTCTCAGAAGCAATTACTAAAATTTATTATTATAGCTCATAAAACAGACTCACTGACGTGTGGCTGTTGACCATTGAGAAAATTTAAGTGGTATGTATTCATAAGAAGGGAATTATTTAATCAGGATATTTTGAAATAGGTTGTTGGAAGAAGTGATTTTATAGTATTATTAGCTAAAATGCCATCATTTAACTAGCTTGTGATTGTGTATAAGCAAAGCATAAGGCAACCGACTATAGATGAATTCACAGATGGAGAAAAAGACCTTCTAAAGAGAAGTACCTCACCCATAAGTTGCCTGATTTCTAAAATATCTTTAACAGGACATTAATTCTTCGGCTACACAAATATTTCTGAGTACCTACTAGTGCAAGGCAGGCTCCTTATTCATCTTTTACCTAACACAGTCTTTGCTTTTGAGAAGCTTATTATTTCCTTTTAACATAAAGCTCTATGCTTCCCCAAAGTACCACATAATTAGACAGAATTGCCCCAAATTACTTTTATTCCCAAGGGTATATAATTTTCAAGTCTCTCAAAAGTGTACATGGCCCATCCTTATTTTGCAGTCTGTTCCTAGGGTTCATCTCTGTAGACTGGGGAGAGCCTGAGGACACTGTGTGCCTGGGAATCTTAGGAAGCTGGGTCATGGGCTTGCAGAGGAAATGTCACTTAGGGAGGGAAAACAGGTAAAGGAAGCTTAAAGTAACGACAGTGAAAACAACCTTTGCCTATTTCAAATCTTGGGTTGGCCCAAATTACCACCACTTCAGGGATTTTATAAAATGCTGCTGCATTGCTTTTGCAAAAAAGACCGCCTGGTCAGCAGAGTGGGATGACCTCTATAAACAGAAATGCTGTGATGTTTAGCCATCAAGCAGAAATTTCAGGGGCAACAGGACACTGCAGTCTGCATGCTTCTGCCCAAAGTGCAAACCACACAGGTCAAGCAAATAAGTAAAAGCAGGGAAGGACTAAAACCTTTAGCTGCCCTAAACTCTGAAAAGATGATGGTATGTCCCTCCCCAAGCCAGGGTCCAATACAACTCCAGAAAACTATATTCACATGCTATTTTATAAATGGTGGCTCTGAGTTTAACCAAATATTTTATGATCAGTGACCCCGACACTGTGAAAAAGGAGGAAGAACTTTACCACATGCAATTTTTATATATACACACCCACATTTTTTAAATTGTAAAATATGTGTAATGGATTCTCTGCAAATCATTTCCCACAATGTGTACTGACTGGGTTGTTTTTTTTTGCAATATCAAACTTTTTTCCCCAAAAACATTTTTTGATACCCAAAGCATGGGTGAATTGAAGCGTACCTCTTTAAGTAACAATTAAAAAGTAAAATGAACAAACTTGTGCTGAAAAGGCACTCCCCTGCCTTGTTAATCAAAGGATGCTGAATGTAATTTAACCTTTTTTATAATGACATGGGTCTCACTATTATGAATAGTAATTATTCTATGGTGCTGTGACACAGTGAGACTCTTAGGGATTCTTACCTCCACATGAAGTGGCCTAGCTGCCTTTTTTTTTTTTTTTTTCCATTTTGAGTCAGCTGTTTATAAATTTTCTTGGGCCTTTCTCATTGGCATGAGGTATACATTAGTTGGCTTTTATTTACTACTCTCATTGTAGTCAGCCTACCTGTTGCCATCAACTCCTAACCAATAAAGCAAGACATTCCCAATGTGCCAAAGCACTGGGAAACTACTCTGTGCTGGGGTATTAGACCAGTGCTTATTGAACTTTAATGTGCTACAGTTCACTCCGGGGTCTTCTTAAAATGCAGATTCTGATTCAGTAGTTCTGAAAAAGAAACTAAAATTCTGCATTTCTAACCAGCTCCCAGGTAATACCCATGCTGCCAATCCTTGAAACACACTTTGAGTGGCCAGATGTTAGACAATCATGTTATTTTAGAATTATGTCTAAACTAAAGGTAAACTAGTTCGGAGGGAGGGATTAAAGACTACTCTCCTACAAATAAGTCCTAACAATTTAGAATATGGACATTAAATTTAATATCTCCAAAATGACTTCCCTTATCAATATGCCCATCCCCTGACCTGACCATACAAACCACATCTCTCTTCTTTACACTGGCATAGAACTTAATTTCTGCCTCTCTGTGGAACATATGTCTTTACAAATTGTTGTTATTTAGACATGTCAGGTACTAAACTGGAAGAAGAACCAAGTCTTATGTATCTGTGTATTCCTTAATACTATGCTTTGCTCAAAAAATGATTTTTGAATAAATGTAAAGATTGGAGAATTAAAAACTATAAGGTAGTTTCTATATAATATCAGATTCTTTATTGTGTGATAAATAATGAGGAAATGAATCAGGAAGTAATACTTCCTATATTAGATAAGGACTCAGATAATTGATCAGGAAGTGAAGCAATACCATAATCAAATATATCCATGTCAAGTTCTAATAAACTGCTAAGAAAGTAAAGTTTGGTCTCAGAGTTCCTGCCTCCGTGTGCTATACACAGCCCTTCCTAGTTTCCCTACCCACACACACATACCTAATAGAACACACATGCACACACACACACAGGCACAAATTTGAACATATACCATCTACACATTCTTTAACTTCCAAAACCTCCTCTGGAGAAAGAGTCTGAGATTAATTTACACTAAAATGTAAATGACTGACTATGGCTTAAAGAGCTATTTCTTACCTCCACCCTAAGGCGAGTTTGAATTTTTAACAGAAATCCAACTCTATATGTAATGGAATGAAGCCATGAAAGAAGACTTCTTGGCTTTTAATGACAAAGCAAGTGACAGATTTAAATAGAGGCCCTCTGAGTACCTCTACATCATGTTATGCTAGCAGTGAACTTCTCTGGAAGTGTACCAGAGGTACACTGGTAGCAGTGTACCTCTACATCATGTTATGCTAGCAGTGAACTTCTCCTGAATAATTGCTAACAGCTTTCCTGTACCTGGGCTGTAGAAATGGAAATTTCTACAGCCCAGGTCCAGGAAATGGAAATTTCCATAGTGATAAGCTGCTTCTAGCCTGATATGAGGAACCAATGTGCACAGAAAATCCCCACTAAAAGTACAAGCTACAGAACCGGTCAGGGCTAAAGCAGGACAAACACAAAAATCAATTTGGCAGCTCCTTTGAATCTATACTGTGTTTCTTTCCAAGGGAAGACAGGATTTATAATCTAGTTGGGAAAGAATAAAACAAAGTCTCAGTCTCCATTAAACATCTGTGTGATGAAAATTGTCTAACTAGAGATGACTCAAATATCTAAGTAATAGTATCAATGAAAGCAAACATCATGCTAGCTTTTGACGCAATACCATTTTACTAATTTAATCTAGCAAACAATCTGCTACTTATTCCACAGCTTTAATTAAATCAGTGTCTACCAATGTGGAATTCTGAATGGAATCAATGACAGGTGTTCAGGAGGAAAGGTAAGGTATAAAATAAGGCAGTCAACATACTTTAGAGAGATTTCTATGAAGCCACTCTGTACCACCATATTCCTAAATAACAGAGAATAAGAAAATAGCTCTAGATGATATTCTACAGTCTAGAAGCATTTCTCCCAATCACAGGATATCAATGTGATGAAAGGCACACTTAGGGGGGAAGGATCTGCCTTTCCTGACCCTACAGACTGTTCACTGTAAAAATGACTGGAAATCAGCTCAGAAGTCTGAGCACAACATGGGCGAGGAAGACATCCTGGAGTTACAGACGAGCTCTGGCAGAATGTGTGAGAGACAGCAACAGAATGAAGTTCCCACATTTGCTTTCTTGGTCAACCAGGAGTTGTTCAATAGTGAAAGTCAGACAACAGAAGCTCCATTTCAGATAAGATAAAAAAAGATATAAAATTTTTATTTTCTTCCCACAGCAAAACAAATCCAACAAGTCAGCACATTTTGCTGAAAGAGAAGATGTACAAGCTTGGCGGTGCCTTACAAATCGCAGACCACAGTTACGGTAAGCTGGGCTTCCGACTCGAAGAGAACTGGTTTTGAGCCCCAGCCCCAGAAATCATGGCTATTTAATGTCTCTAATTTCAGGGTCCTCATCACAAAACGTGGATCATAATATCTACCTCCCAGAGAGGTTATAGGATAAATGAAATAATATTTATGGGTTGTTTAGCAAAATGACCACTCAATAAATAGTATGTATTACTACTTCCATGGAAAGCAATCATATTCAAGTTTAAATTTTATGGTCTCTTTCAGCTTGTCAAAATTAAAGGGGATAAATAAGATGCGTATTAAACCTGTGCAATCACTGGAGGCTGAAATGAATTAAAATCCGTAAAGCACTTAGAGGGTGCTATAAAAGAGTTAGCTATCATCACAGAGCGATGCATAATGTGTGAAGAAGACGGAGGGGGGACCTTCAAGATGGCGGAAGAATAAGACGTGGAGATCACCTTCCTCCCCACAAATATATCAGAAGTACATCTACATGTGGAACAGCTCCTACAGAACACCTACTGAACTCTGGCAGAAGACCTCAGACCTCCCAAAAGGCGAGAAACTCCCCATGTACCTGGGTAGGGCAAAAGACAAAAGGAAAAACAGAGACAAAAGAACAGGGATGGGACCTGTACCTCTGGGAGGGAGCTGTGAAGGAGGAAAAGTTTCCACACACTAGGAAGCCCCTTCACTGGTGGAGATGGGGGGTGGGCGAGAGGAGGGGGAAGCTTCAGAGCCACAGAGGAGAGCGCAGCAACAAGGGTGCAGAGGGCAAAGTGGAGAGATTCCCGCACAGAGGACTGGTGCCAACCAGCACTCACCAGCTTGAGAGGCTTGTCTGCTCACCTGCCAGGGCGGGCGGGGGCTGGGAGCTGAGGCTCGGGCCATTGGATGAAGTCAGATCCCAGGGAGAGGACTGGGGTTGGCTGCGTGAACACAGCCTGAAGGGGGTTAGTGTGCCACAGTTAGCCAGGAGGGAGTCTGGGAAAAAGTATGGACCTGCCTCAGAGGCAAGAGACCACTGTTTTGGGGTGTGCGTGGAGAGGGGATTCCTTCCCTGTCTGCCCAGAGAAGGCAGAGCACCGCCTAAAAGAGCTCCAGAGATGGGCGTGAGCCGTGGCTATCAGCTTGGACACCAGAGACGGGCATGAAACGCTAACGCTGCTGCTGCCGCCACCAAGAAGCCTGTGTGCGAGCACAGGTCACCATCCACACCTCCCCTCCCGGGAGCCTTTGCAGCCCGCCACTGCCAGGGTCGCGTGATCCAGGGACAACTTCCCCGGGAGAAAACGCGGCACGCCTCAGGCTGTTGCAAAGTCATTCTGGCCTCTGCCATCACAGGCTCACCCGGCATTCCAATTATAACTACTGTACCCCTCCCTCTCTCTGGCATGAGTGAGCCAGAGCCCCCTAATCAGTGCTGCTTTAAACCCATCTGGTCTGGGTGGAACAGAAGCCTGAGGGTAACCTACACACAGAGGTGGGGGCAACACCAAAGCTGAACCCCAGGAGCTGTGCGAACAAAGAAGAGAAAGGGAAATATCTCCCAGCAGCCTTAGGAGCAGAGGATTAAATCCCCACAATCAACTTGAGATACCCAGCATCTGTGGAATACCTGAAAAGACAATGAATCAACCAAAATTGAGGGGGTGGAATTTGGGAGCGACCGTAGACTTGGGGTTTACTGTCTGCGATTGACTTGTTTCTGATTTTTATGTTTATCTTAGAATAGCTTTTAGCACTTGTAATCATTGGTAGATTTCTTTATTGGTTTGGTTGCTCTCTTTTTTTAAATTACTATTTAGTTTTAATAATTAAAAAAAAATTTAATTTAAATTATTTAATTTAAATTATTTAATTTTAATTATTTTCCTTCTTTATTTCTCCCTTTTCTTCTGAAGCGTGAGGCTGACAGGGTCTTGGTGCTCTGGCCGGGTGTCAGGCCTGAGCTGCTGAGGGGGGAGAGCCAAGTTCAGGACACTGGACCACCAGAGACCTCCCGGCCCCACATAATATAATCGGCGAGAGCTCTCCCAAAGATCTCCATCTCAACGCTAAGACCCAGCTCCACCCAACGGCCAGCAAGCTCCAGGGATAGATGCCCCATGCCAAACAACTAGCCAAGACAGGAACAAAACCCCACCCATTAGCAGAGAGGCTGCCTAAAATCATACTAAATTCAAAGACACTCCAAAACAAACCACTGGATGCAGCCCTGCCCACCAGAAAGATAAGATCCAGCCCCACCCACCAGAACACAGACACCAGTCCCCTCCACCAGGAAGCCTACACAACCCACTGAACCAACCATACCCACTGCGGGCAGACACCAAAAACAACGGGAACTACGAACCTGCAGCCTGCAAAAAGGAGACCCCAAACACAGTAAATTAAGCAAAATGAGAAGACAGAGAAATATGCAGCACATTAAGGAGCAAGGAGCAAAAACCCACCAGTACAAACAAATGAAGAGGAAACAGGCAGTCTACCTGAAAAAGAATTCAGAGTTATGATAGTAAAGATATCCAAAACCTTGGAAATAGAATGGAGAAAATACAAGAAACGTTTAACAAGGACCTAGAAGAACTAAAGAGCAAACAATGATGAACAATGCAATAAATGAAATTAAAAATTCTCTAGAAGCAATCAATAGTAGAATAACTGAGGCAGAAGAACGGAAAAGTGACCTGGAAGATCAAATAGTGGCAATAATTCCTGCAGAGCAGAATAAAGAAAAAAAGAATGAAAAGAATTGAGGACAGTCTCAGAGACTTCTGGGGAAACATTAAACGCACCAACGTTCGAATTATACGGGTCCCAGAAGAAGAGAAAAAGAAAGGTTCTGAGAAAGTATTTGAAGAGATTATAGTGGAAAACTTCCCTAATAGGGAAAGGAAATAGTTAATCAAGTCCAGGAAGTGCAGACAGTCCCATACAAGATAAATCCAAGGAGAAACATGCCAAGACACATAGTAATCAAACTATCAAAAATTAAATACAAAGAAAAAATATTAAAAGCAGCAAGGGAAAAACAACAAATAACATACAAGGGAATCCCCATAAGGTTAACAGCAGATCTTTCAGCAGAAACTCTGCAAGCCAGAAGAGAGTGGCAGGACATATTTAAAGTGATGAAAGGGAAAAACCTACAACCAAGATTACTCTACCCAGCAAGGATCTCATTCAGATTCGATGGAGAAATTAAAACCTTAACAGACAAGCAAAAGCTAAGAGAATTCAGCACCACCAAACCAGCTTTACAACAAATGCTAAAGGAACTTCTCAAGGCAGAAAACACAAGAGAAGTAAAAGACCTACGATAACAAACCCAAAACAATTAAGAGAATGGTAACAGGACCATACATATCGATAATTACCTTAAATGTAAATGGATTAAATGCTACAACCAAAAGACACAGACTGGCTGAATGGATACAAAAACAAGACCCGTATATATGCTGTCTACAAGAGACCCACTTCAGTCCTAGGGATACATACAGACTGAAAGTGAGGGGATAGAAAAAGATATTCCATGCAAATGGAAATCAAAACAATGCGGGAGTAGCAATTCTTATATCAGACAAAATAGACTTTAAAATAAAGACTATTATAATAGGCAAAAAAGGTCACTACATAATGATCAAAGGATCAATCCAAGAAGAAGATATATAACAATTGTAAATATTTATGCACCCAACATAGGAGCACCTCAATAAGTAAGGCAAATGCTAACAGCCATAAAAGGGGAAATCGAGAGTAGCACAATCATAGTAGGGGACTTTAACACCCCACCTTCACCAATAGACAGATCATCCAAAATGAAAATAAATAAGGAAACACAGCTTCAAATGGCACATTAAACAAGATGGACTTAATTGATATTTATAGGACGTTCCATCCAAAAACAACAGAATACACTTTCTTCTCAAGTGTTCATGAAATATTCTCCAGGATAAATCATATCTTGGGTCAAAAATCAAACCTTGGTAAATTTAAGAAAATTGAACTCATATCAAGTATCTTTTCTGACCACAATGCTATGAGACTAGATATGAATTACAGGAAAAAGGCTGTAAAAAACACAAACACATGGAGGCTAAACAATACACTACGAAATAACCAAGAGATCACTGAAGAAATCAAAGAGGAAACAAAAATTACCTAGAAACAAATGACAATGAAAACACGATGACCCAAAACCTATGGGATGCAGCAAAAGCAGTTCTAAGAGGGAAGTTTATAGCAATACAATCCTAACTCAAGAAACAAGAAACATCTCAAATAAACAATCTAACCTTACACCTAAAGCAATTAGAGAAAGAAGAACAAAAAAAACCCAAAGGTAGCAGAAAGAAAGAAATCATAAACATCAGATCAGAAATAAATGAAAAAGAAATGAAGGAAACAATAGCAAAGATTAATAAATCTAAAAGCTGGTTCTTTGAGAAGATAAACAAAATTGATAAATCATTAGCCAGGCTCATCAAGAAAAAAAGGGAGAAGACTCAAGTCAACAGAATTAAAAATGAAAAAAGGCAAAGTATCAACTGATACTGAAGAAATACAAAGGATCATGAGAGATTACTACAAGCAACTATATGCCAATAAAATGGACAACCTGGAAGAAATGGACAACTTCTTAGAAAAGCACAACCTTCTGAGACTGAACCAGGAAGAAACAGAAAATATAAACAGACCTATCGCAAGCACTGAAATTGAAACTGATTAAAAATCTTCCAACAAACAAAAGCCCAGGACAAGATGGCTTCACAGGTGAATTCTATCAGACATTTAAAGAAGAGCTAACACCTATCCTTCTCAAACTCTTCCAAAATACAGAAGAGGGAGGAACACTCCAAAACTCATTCTACGAGGCCACCATCACCCTGATACCAAAACCAGACAAAGATGTCACAAAAAAAGAAAACTATAGGCCAATATCACGGATGAATATAAATGCAAAAATCCTCAACAAAATACTAGCCAACAGAATCCAACAACACATTAAAAGGATCATACACCATGATCAAGTGGGGTTTATCCCAGGGATGCAAGAATTCTTCAATATACACATATCAATCAATCTGATACACCATATTAACAAACTGAAGGAGAAAAACCAAATGATCATCTCAATAGATGCAGGAAAAGCTTTAGACAAAGTTCACCACCAATTTATGATAAAAACCCTCCAGAAAGTAGGTATAGAGGGAACTTATCTCAACATAATAAAGGCCATATATGACAAACCCACAGCCAACATCGTTCTCAATGGTGAAAAACTGAAACCATTTCCTCTAAGATCAGGAACAAGACAAGGCTGTCCACTCTCACCACTATTATTCAACATAGTTTTTGAAGTTTTAGCCCCAGCAACCAGAGAAGAACAAGAAATAAAAGGAATCCAAATCAGAAAAGAAGAAGTAAAGCTGTCACTGTTTGCAGATGACATGATACTATACATAGAGAATCCTAAAGATGCTTCCAGAAAACTACTAGAGCTAATCAATGAAGTTGGTAAAGTAGCAGGATACAAAATTAATGCACAGAAATCTCTTGCATTCTTATACACTAATGATGAAAAATCTGAAAGAGAAATTAAGGAAACAC
The DNA here is from genome assembly GCF_949774975.1 of Lagenorhynchus albirostris. Lineage (NCBI taxonomy): Eukaryota > Metazoa > Chordata > Mammalia > Artiodactyla > Delphinidae > Lagenorhynchus > Lagenorhynchus albirostris. The sequence goes on along the minus strand of NC_083107.1, from coordinate 48,568,147 downwards.
TCCCATTTACCACTGCAACAAAGAGAATAAAATACCTAGGAATAAAACTACCTAAGGAGACAAAAGACCTGTATGCAGAAAACTATAAGGCAGTGATGAAAGAAATTAAAGATACAAACAGATGGACAGATATACCATATTCTTGCATTGGAGGAATCAACATTGTGAAAATGGCTATACTACCCAAAGCAATCTACAGTTCAATGCAATCCCTATCAAACTATCAATGGCATTTTCCATAGAACTAGAACAAAAAATTTCACAATTTGTATGGAAACACAAAAGACCCCAAATAGCCAAAGCAATCTTGAGAAAGAAAAACAGAGCTGGAGGAATCAGGCTCCCTGACTTCAGACTATACTACAAAGCTACAGTAATCAAGACAGTATGGTACTGGCACAAAAACAGAAATATAGATCAACAGAACAGGATAGAAAGCCCAGAGACAAACCCATGCACATATGGTCACCTTATCTTTGACAAAGGAGGCAAGAGTATACAATGGAGAAAGAAAGCCTCTTCAATAAGCGGTGCTGGGAGAAATGCACAGCTACATGTAAAAGAATGAAATTAGAACACTCCCTAAGATTATACACAAAAATGAACTCAAAATGGATTAAAGACCTAAATATAAGGCCAGACACTATAAAACTCCTGGAGGAGCACCTAGGCAGTACACTCTATGCCATAAATCACAGCAAGATCCTTTTTGACACACCTCCTAGAGAAATGGAAATAAAAACAAAAATAAACAAATGGGACCTAATGAAACTTCAAAGCTTTTGCACAGCAAAGGAAACCATAAGCAAGATGAAAAGACAACCCTCAGAGTGGGAGAAAATATTTTCAAATGAAGCAACTGACAAAGGATTAATTGGCAAAATTTACAAGCAGCTCACGCACCTCAATATTAAAAAAAAAAAAAAAAACCCAATCCAAAAATGGGCAGAAGACCTAAATAGACATTTCTCCAAAGAAGATAAACAGATTGCCAACAAACACATGAAAGGATGCTCAACATCACTAATCGTTAGAGAAATGCAAATGAAAACTACAATGAGTTATCACCTCACACTCCTCAGAATGGCCGTCATAAAAATATCTACAAACAATAAATGCTGGAGATGGTGTGGAGAAAAGGGAACACTCTTGCACTGTTGGTGGGAATGTAAATTAATACAGCCACTGTGGAGAACAGTATGGAGGTTCCTTAAAAAACTACAAATAGAACTACCATATGACCCAGCAATCCCACTACTGGGCATATACCCTGAGAAAACCGTAATTCAAAAAGAGACATGTACCACAATTTTCATTGCATCTCTATTTACAATAGCCAGGACATGGAAGCACCCTAAGTGTCCATCGACAGATGAATGGATAAAGAAGATGTGACGCATATATACAATGGAATATTACTCAACCATAAAAAGAAATGAAATTGAGTTATTTGCAATGAGGTTGATGGACCTGGATCCTGTCATACAGAGTGAAGTAAGTCAGAAAGAGAAAAACAAATATCATATGCTAACACATATATATGGAATCTAAAAAAAAAAAAAGGTTCTGAAGAACCTAGGGGCAGGACACGAATAAAGATGCAGACATAGAGAATGGACTTGAGGTCACAGGGAGGGGGAAAGGTAAGCTGGGACGAAGTGAGAGAGTGGCATGGACATATATACACTACCAAATGTAAAATAGGTAGCTAGTGGGAAGCAGCCACATAGCACGGGGAGATCAGCTCAGTGCTTCGTGACCAGCTAGAGGGGTGGGATAGGGAGGGTGGGAGGGAGACGCAAGTGGGAGGGGATATGGGGATATATGTATACATATAGCTGATTCACTTTGTTATACAGCAGAAACTAACACACCATTGTAAAGCAATTATACTCCAATAAAAATGTTAGAAAAATTTATAAAATGGAGAAAAAAATAAAAATGCTATTTGAGAGAAAAAAAAAAAAAAGATGGGCTCTGCAGCCAGATTATCTGCATTCACGTTCCTATTTTACCTCTGACCAATTGTGTGCTTTGGACAAGTCACTTGAACTGTGCCTCAGTTTCTTCTTCTATAAAATGAAGACAATAATAGTCATATTCACTCATTAGATAGTGGTGAAAATTAAATAAGCTACTAGATGAAAATAAGAAATTGGCACAAACTAAGTTCTATTTAAGTACTAACATATAATTTTTTTTTTTCCTTTTTAGTACACACATACTGTTGCAGACAGACCTGAGAGAGATCTCTGACAATTTCTGCCTCCTGGTATCCAAGGCTTTTGGTAATCCCCTCCCCTTGAATGTAGGCAGGTCCCATGACCGGTTTCTAGCTAATATAAAACAGCAAATGTGTCACACCCCAGATTAGGTTATAAAGACTGAGTCTTAGAGGACTGGAGTCTTAGGGGCCTGGCCTTGAAGAAGCAAGCTCCTATGATGTGAACTGCTTATGGAAGGATCACATGGCAGGGAACTGCAGGTGGCCTCTAGGAGCTGAGAGCCTCAGTCTTACAACCACATAGAATTGAGTTCTCGCAACTGTTTAAGCTGGGAAGATGCTGCTAAGATTCTAGAAAGGAATGCAGGCAAGCCAAACACTGTGACTGCAATCTTCTGATAGCCTGAGCAGAGAGCCCAGTTAGCCATGCCTTGACTCCTGACCCACAGAAACCATGAGATAATAAATGCGTATTGTTTTAAGCCTGTAAGTTTTTTGCATTTGTTATGCATTAATAGAAAACCAATACATATACCTCCATGTAAAATTCAGAGAAAAGAATAGTAAGATGTGGAAAACTTTAAATTTGTTCAGTGCCCTGGTATATTTTTCTGATACTTGACTGTACTAAGCATTGTGAGTCCAGTGTTAGTTCCAGGCTGGACGGATTTGGCCTGGTCAAAGACATTGCTAAGTCTGTCTCTGTTAATTACACTGAGAACGATCTAACTCTGGTCTACACTTGTCCTCCTGGCCTGACTTTAGCTTTTGGCCTTCGTGAATGGCAAGAGTATTAGGATGTCAGTGATGTTCGTTTTTCTAGCTTCGGTTCCCAGTTTAGAATTTTTAGCAAAAAAGTATGAACTCAACAGCCTTTTTGAGAGTGGGAATGGGAGACCGAAACATTTGTTGTGTAATGTAAAAGTTTAGTAGGCTTTGCTGACAAAGCTTACCCTGAATAGTACTGGTTTTCTGAGGAGTTTCCATCCTCCTTCCCTCATCTGTTTGCTCCGCTTTGCCATTCCAGAGAAACAGACTGGGAGTCAAGGTATTTGTCTACTGGTTTGGGCTTGGCTTATTGCTGGTTGTAGGACTAAAGATGACACAGATGAGTTAGCTTAACTCTGTGCTCTACTGACCTCAAAGGGTTGGGGTCAGGGAAGAGATGAATAATAAATGAAAATGAAGTTCCGGGGAAAAGTTACAAAGGCAGAACAAATACAAGGCAGTGATATTACAGAAAGTCTGGAAAGCTCAAAGCAATCTAGGCAAACATTAAAAAAGCCTCAAGTTCTTTATCATATCAGAAGCTATCTCATATTGCCCATTCCAAAGGAGGAACTTGCTTATGATTTAGAGTTTAGACTGAGGGATTCACGGAATTTGAGAACTGGAAAACAAGTTAGTTTTTCTCTTAGTCAATTCTTGTATAAGAGTAGTGGTTTTCTAAATTGTTGAGTAGGGTTCTGAGGCTCAGTGGAAGAGAGTATTCCAATTAATTATCCATCACTGTCTGCTATGGGCACAAGAGGGGATAGTGGCAGAGGTGGCATGCAGGCTACACATCTTCTGACCCTAATTCTAGTGCAACTGTGTTAAGTTATGCCTGAGAGCACAGATGCATGGGGGAAAGATATAGCTTGTTAAGATCATGCAGCTCGTTTGCTTTCAACTTTGGAACAACATCACAAAAGGCAATTTGTACATTTCCTTACTCCTGTTAAGCATCTATATTCATAATGCCAACCATGAATTTTTGCTACTTCAGAAAGCCATTTTATTTCTTAAATTTGTGATGTCTCTATTACATTTTGCCAGTGTGAGGAAATGAGTGTCTAATCTTGTCGATGTAATATTTATTCTCAATCCCTGTAATATCCATTCATCCTTATTTGACAGTTGATAAAATCTGTTGGCAACCTCCTTGAAGCTGCAAAGCAGTTATCCAAAACAATAATTTGCAAAATGTTCAATACAAATGGGCACATAGGCCATCCTTGAGCACTGATGTGTCTTTTTGATTCACATGTTTAACTGAATTTTCCTGAAGTCTATTGTAAACTTTAAAATTGTTTATTAATTTTTTACAACCTTGTTTTAAAACTTACAAACCATAACATAGTGATCTTTCAGGATTACACCTGAAATAGATAATATTTCCGATAATCCCTGGGGGGCTATGGGTCAGAAATGATAAGCAATTCCACAAGGTATTTCTAGACATAACAAGAGTATACACTTTTATGTTATTTCAGACAGAATAGCAAGGATGGAACATTTTGGTTCCCCTTGGCTTAACAGATGCCCCCTCTCATTTAGAAATATTTCTTTTTTTTTTTTTTTTTTTTTGCGGTACGCGGGCCTCTCACCGTTGCGGCCTCTCCCGTTGCGGAGCACAGGCTCCGGACGCGCAGGCTCAGCGGCCATGGCTCACGGGCCCAGCCGCTCCGCGGCACGTGGGATCCTCCCGGACCGGGGCACGAACCCGTGTCCCCTGCATCGGCAGGCGGACTCTCAACCACTGTGCCACCAGGGAAGCCCAGAAATATTTCTTGACGAAATCTAGTTGGACAGCTAGAAATGTACAATTTAAACACAATGCAATAAGGATTGATTTGCACTATGAGAAGAAATCTAGAGGGCCAGGAAAAGGCATGGTGAATTGGATGAAGGAAGGGCAAGTAGATTATTGCTGGAGTACAAAGTTTACACTGGTGAGATGGTAGAGATAAAAGAAGATGAAGAGATAGGCAGGGGTTAGATCAGAAAGAACCTTGTAGTTCATTTTAAGGAACTCAGGCACCTTAAACCTTTGAAGCAGGGCAGTGACAGGGTCAGATAGGCATTTTACATAAACCCTTGAACCTAAGGAAAGACTTGTGTTTCATGACTCTTTCAGTTATAATAAAATATTTATTGTACTCCATAATAAGCGTCTGTCATTCTGCAATCCATTTCTTAGTCTTTCAAAACTCACAAGGACATATATTTTAAAAAAATGTGGCACTCTCTGGTGTCAATTTGTATGAGACATTTTTGGGGGAGGCAAATTATTTTTGTGTTTAGTGGTTGCTGTAGTTTTCTTGAGTCTTTTCAGTATTCCCAATTTAGGTTACTTGGCATATCAAAATTTTACGGCTCACAAAAGTGGGGTTTCCGTATTCAACCTTGAATTGCTTATTCATATTCTTCCTCTGAAAATTCACAGTTTTTCAAAGCCATCTCTTTACTCTCTTCCCCGCTTCCTTTGCCTCTCAAATCAACAACTTGAAGATAGATGAATTAACACACACTAGTTTGTAATAATAATGTAGGTAATTTGACACTCTGAATTATAGTCCGGGCAGAAAATATTAGGTACATTCTGTCTCCCAAACATCATCACAGATTATTCATATTCATTTCTTACTATATGCATCTAAAGTGCAAATTAAAATAATTTGGAATTCTGCAGGAAAGACAGAGGGAGGTAAAAGCTTATTGCCCATCTCATTGCTAAAGCGCTGGAAACATTTTCAGCATTCCACAGATCCACAGCTTGAAAAGCTCATTGTTTAAACATGGCATCATGAGGGCAACACAGTGTAGACAACAGTGGGGCAGGCTGTCGCCCTGCAGCCAGTAATAATCCACAGTAACCAAAGGAATGATAAATGCTTCATAAAACTATCTTTTTTCTTAGTTCATTATTGAATATTTTAAATTTATTTAGTATTCCTGCTGCAAAGAATACAATAAAGGAATTATCAATCAATAGATCATGTTCTTATCAAGTGCCAGACAAAATAATCCTCATAATGGAACTACCCACTGTGAAAAGATAGTAGGAAACTGGCCGGAAGGAACCATAACGTTAATATAACCGAATGCTATGCAGAACAAAAATATGATATACTGTGGGGAGCAGAAAAGGCGATTATCTTTAAAGAAGAGATAGACTTTTATACAAGTGTTAGATTTTGATTCCTAATACTTGAGAGGATGCAAACATGTTTCACCTCTGAAATGGCTCTAAATTTTTTCCCCCTTTTTACCAGCCCACTGCTTTTCTTCAGGCCATGAACAGCATTGTCTACCTGGATAATTGTGAGAATCTACTCACTGGTATCCAATGGCTTCAGATTTCATACTGTTGAATCGACCATCCACTCTTCACCAGTATTATCTTTCAAAAACGCAAACAATTTCACGTTACTGCTAAAAACAAAACAAGCAACAACAACAAAACCACACTCTTCCAGAGCATCCCATTACCCAGAGAATTATAGTCTAACCTCTTTTGTGGCATAGCCAGTATTCTCTAAACATCTACTCTAAATGACTCCCATCCTCGTCTTCTGCTATTCCCTGCATTCTAATCACCCTGTGTCTGCACCAAATTCTCTAAAACACTGTGCATGTTCACAACTATAGACCTTTGCTCGTGCTGAAGCCCCTGCTTCGAATGCTTTTCCTCTAATTCGTCACCTGAGAAAACCTTACTGCCAAGGCTATTATTTTCATCACAGTTTGACTTGTTGGTTTTATTGGAATCTGTTTTGCACTGCAGAGAACTTCTTGAAAGTATTAGTTAACCACTAACCTTGTGCTATTGAAATAACACAATAAATACACGTTGAGCAAAGCGGAAATCATACCTTAGTTGTCTTTTTCGTCATCGATGACTAACATTGTTCTTATACGTAACGGATCTTCAATAAGTACTTAAGCCTGTGGAACTTCCTCTGTCTGCACCCTTTCACTTGGATAGCCACCCTCTTCATTCTCAACCCTCACTTTTTTTTCCCCGCCCACTGGGGAATTTTGTGTATTTTTCAGCACCTATATATTGAAAACCTGTACAGCACGTGATTGCCTCATCCTATGCCTGTCAAAAGCCACACTGAATACAGAAGCAGAAACAGACTCTAGTGTGATGTCTTGTCCTTGGTGTCTCCTTTGGGTTCCTGTCCCACTCTTGCTTTCCGACTGTCCAGGGACCAAGGCCGAGGCCACCAAGTGGAAGAAAGGTGGCAGCTCGGGGGGGAGGAGGCCTGTCTGATTGGTCAGGAGGCTTCCCAATCTGTACACTGAGCCTCAGGCTCCTAGACGGAGCCCAGCACTGTGGCACGATGTCTGGTTCAGCGTTGGACGAGCAAGGGCTCACAGACTGATTGACTGCCTCGTGATGGAAGCTATTTTTAAAATAGGCGTCCTCCTTAGGGAGGCCAAACAGTAGGAATTCCAGTGTATTTAGCAGCCGTTCTTGTTTTTCTTTAAAAATTATTAAGTTGACTCTTTGGTTCCAGTAAGTTGACCACCACAACCTCATCTCCCTGGAACCAGGTAACTGAACACAACAGACTGTGGGGATCCCAGACCCTCTGAGCGAGGAGAGAGCACAGTGCAGGGAGGATCTCTAACGGGAGCTCATTCTGATTCCTCACTTCCCAAGGTGAATCTGCGCAGCCCAGAGAGGCGCAAAGCTGGGAGCAGAAGCCGTGACAGTCTGAGGGCAGCGTTCTGGCCAAGAGTGAAACCCAGCTTCCTTCAGCCACTCTGGGCAGAAAGTCCTGGAAGTTTGTCCCTTAGCTGAAAAATCTCTCTGACGGATTTGAGCGCATCCTGGTCCTCCCCGAGGCCTCTGCTGCAGGCCGCGTCAGAAGCCGCAGGCCCCGGAGGAGGGCCGTCTTCCCCACAGTCCTCGTCCTCGCTGTCCTCGCTGTCCCCACTTCTGCTCCGGGCGGGCCTCGGGGACGGTGGCGCTGAGCTGCCTGGGGAGTGCTCTGGCTTATCAGGGCCTGCCAGAGGCAGCTGTTCCAACGGCTTTTCCTGTTTTCCGCCCTCTATCAGGATTCCCAGAGCAACGCCCAGGATTTCAGCTTCATTCATGCGGTACACAGTCCTCACGGCAGGAGGTCTTGCTGCAGCCACTGGCGCCGTGGCTCTTCTCCTCCTTTTGGGGTCTTCACCTGCACCGTCCTCTTTTCAGCCACCTGGGCCGTCATCCATGCGGGAGGCACCCTTCTTTTATTCTCAGATTCTAAGTCTTCCACCTCCCTAGTCTCTCATGAAGAGGAACCAGGGCCCAAGCTTAATGACTTCAGGACAGCAAATCCCACTCTCTCATCACACCAGGAATTACAGGCCTGTTTGTCCTGAATGGGAGTCCAGCTTTAATTCCGGCGACAGCGCCGCCCGCGTGCCCGGCGCTCACCCAGCACGGTTTCCTGCTTCCAGGCCCGCGCCCCCTTCTTGGCTTCCGGGTCAGGTCCCGGAGTCTGATTCTGGGCGGTTGTAGGGAGCTCGGAGGCCGGCTGGCCGGGCCCCGCCCCGCGCTCACTGTGGCCACACCCGCCCCCTCCTCAACCCTCTTTCAATCAGTGGACAAGTCCTGCTGATTCAGCAACGTCCCCCTTGCCTACACCCCATTCCCACTGCCACTTCCCTAGTTCTGATTCTCATTACTTCTTTCTTGAATTACTGCAATTGTCTCTTCAGTGGTTGCTTGGCTTCCAGTCCCTCCCTTAGATCATTTTACAACCAGCTGGTTGAGTTGTTTTCCTGAAGCGCAGCTTGTAATAATTCCATTCCCTGTCTTGAGAAAAAATCAATGGCTCTCTAATGCCTCCAGAACAAGTCTAAACCCCTTAGCAGGTTCTCTATCATCTGCCCACCATGTGCTTTCCCAGATTTTGTTATATATCCCCCTGTACACACTCCACACACCACCTTAACCCTATTCTTTGTCATTCCCTGAACCTTTGTATGAATTCTCTCCCTTGATCTCCTAGTTGCTTTTTCCCTCATCTCAACTTGTTGATATGCCCACCTTTCAAGCAATGGATAAAATGCCCTGTTCCATAATTAGGTACTTTAAGTACCTAATCTCAGACTTTTTTGCTCATAGAGCATATTCGTTGCATTACTAAAAATGTACAAATGTAATCTAGTAATCTCATTTCAATGTTATTTGTACATAAAACTCTACTCTATTTTTTAATTTTATTTTCTTATACAGCAGGTTCTTATTAGTCATCAATTTTATACACATCAGTGTATACATGTCAATCCCAATCGCCCAATTCGTCACACCTCCACCGTCACCCCCCCCCGCCTCCACTTTCCCCCCTTGGGGTCCATACGTTTGTTCTCTACATCTGCGTCTCAATTTCTGCCCTGCAAACTGGTTCATCTGTATCATTTTTCTAGGTTCCACATATATGTGTTAACATACGATATTTGTTTTTCTCTTTCTGACTTACTTCACTCTGTATGACAGTCTCTATAGATCTATCCACGTCTCAACAAATGACCCAATTTCATTCCTTTTTATGGCTGAGTAATACTGCATTGTATAGATGTAACACATCTTCTTTATCCATTCATCTGTCGATGGGCATTTTGGTAGCTTCCATGACGTGGCTATTGTAAATAGTGCTGCAATGAACACTGGGGTGCATGTGTCTTTTTGAATTATGGTTTTCTCTGGGTATATGCCCAGTAGTGGGATTGCTGGACCATATGGTAATTTTATTTTTAGTTTTTTAAGGAACCTCCATACTGTTCTCCATAGTGGCTCTATCAATTTACATTCCCACCAACAGTGCAACACCCTCTCCAGCATTTGTTGTTTGTAGATTTTCTGATGACGCCCATTCTAACTGGTGTGAGGTGGTACCTCATTGTAGTTTTGATTTGTATTTCTCTGATAATTAGTGATGTTGAGCAGCATTTCATGTGCCTCTTGGCCATCTGTATGTCTTCTTTGGAGTATTATCTATTTAGGTCTTCTGCCCATTTTTGGATTGGGTTTTGTTTTTTTTTTTTAATACTGAGCTGCATGAGCTGTTTAAATATTTGGGAGGTTAATCCCTTGTCAGTGGCTTCGTATGGAAATATTTTCTCCCATTCTGAGGGTTGTCTTTTCGTCTTGTTTATGGTTTCCTTTGCTGTGCAAAAGTTTATAAGTTTAATTACATCCCATTTGTTTATTTTTGTTTTTATTTCCATTACTCAAGGAGGTGGGTCAAAAAAGATCTTGCTGTGATTTATGTCAAAGAGTAGCCTTCCTATGTTTTCCTCTAAGAGTTTGAGAGTGTCTGGCCTTACATTTAGGTCTTCAATCCATTTTAAGTTTATTTTTGTGTATAGTGTTAGGGAATGTTCTAATTTCATTATTTTACATGTAGCTGTCCAGTTTTCCCAGCACCATTTATTGCAGAGACTGTCTTTTCTCCATTGTATATCCTTGCCTCCTTTGTCATAGATTAGTTGACCATAGGTGCGTGGATTTATCTCTGGGCTTTCTATCTTGTTGCATTGATCTATGTTTCTGTTTCTGTGCCAGTACCATATTGTCTTGATTACTATAGCTTTGTAGTATAGTCTGAAGTCAGGGAGTCTAATTCCTCCAGCTCCGTTTTTTCCCCTCAAGACTGCTTTGGCTATTGGGGGTCTTTTGTGTCTCCATACAAATTTTAAGATTTTTTGTTCTAGTTCTGTACAAAATGCTATGGGTAATTTGACAGGGATTGCACTGAATCTGTAGATTGCTTTGGGTAGTAGAGTAATTTTCACAATACTGATTCTTCCAATCCAAGAACATGGTATATCTCTCCAACGGTTGGTATCATGTTTAATTTCTTTCATCAGTGTCTTATAGTTTTCTGCATACAGGTCTTTTGTCTCCCTAGGTAGGTTTATTCGTAGGTATTTTATTCTTTTTGTTGCAATGGTAAATGGAAGTGTTTCCTTAATTTCTCTTTCAGATACTTCATCATTAGTGTAGAGGAATGCAAGGGATTTCTGTGCATTAATTTTGTACCCTGCAACTTCACCAGATTCATTCATTAGCTCTAGTACTTTTCTGGTGGCACCTTTAGGATTCTCTATGTATAGTATCATGTCATATGCAAACAGTGACAGTTTTATGTCTTCTTTTCCAATTTGTTTTCCTTTTATTTCTTTTTCTTCTCTGATTGCTGTGGCTAGGATTTCCAAAACTATGTTGAATAATAGTGGCAAGAGTGGACATCCTTGTCTTGCTCGTGATTTAGAGGAAACACTTTCAGTCTTCACCATTGAGAATGATGTTTGCTGTGGATCTGTCATATATGGCCTTTATTATGTTGAGGGAGGTTCCCTCTATGCCCACTTTCAGGAGTTTTTATCATAAATGGGTATATGGAGCTGGAGGAATCAGGCACCCTGACTTCAGACTACACTACAAAGCCACAGTAATCAAGACAATATGGTACTGGCACAAAAACAGAAATATAGATCAATGGAACAGGATAGAAAGTCCAGAGATAAACCCATGCATCTATGGTCACCTAATCTACGACAGAGGAGGCAAGAATATACAGTGGAAAAAAGACAGTCTTTTCAATAAGTGGTGCTGGGAAAACTGGACAGCTACATGTAAAAGAATGAAATGAGAACATTCCCTAACACCATACACAAAAATAAACTTAAAATGGATTGAAGACCTAAATGTAAGGCCAGACACTATCAAACTCTTAGAGGAAAACATAGGAAGGCCACTCTTTGACATAAATCACAGCAAGATCTTTTTTGATCCACCTCCTTGAGTAATGGAAGTAAAAACAAAAATAAACAAATGGGACGGAATTAAACTTATAAGCTTTTGCACAGCTAAGGAAACCATAAACAAGATGAAAAGACAACCCTCAGAATGGGAGAAAATATTTGCAAACGAAGCCACTGACAAGGGATTAATCTCCCAAATATATAAACAGCTCATGCAACTGAATATCAAAAAAACAAACAATCCAATCAAAAAAATGGGCAGAAGATCTAAAAAGACATTTCTCCAGAGAAGACATACAGATAGCCAAGAGGCACATGAAAAGATGCTCAACATCACTAATTATCAGAGAAATGTAAATCAAAACTATAATGAAGTGTCACCTCAATGGCCATCATCAAAAAGTCTACAAACAATAAATGCTGGAGAGGATGTGGAGAAAAGGGAACCCTCTTGCACTATTAGTGGGAATGTAACTTAATACAGCCACCATGGAGAACAGTATGAAGTTTCCTTAAAAAACTAAAAATAGAACTACCGTATGACCCAGCAATCCCACTACTGAGCATGTACCCTGAGAAAACCATAATTCAAAAAGACACATGCACCCCAATGTTCATTGCAGCAGTATTTACAATAGCCAGGACATGGAAGCAACCTAAACGTCCACTGACAGATAAATGGATAAAGAAGATGCGGCACATATATACAATGGAATATTACTCAGCCACAAAAAGGAACAAAACTGGGTCATTTATAGAGATGTGGATGGACCTAGAGACTGTCATACAGAGTGAAGTAAGTCAGAAAGAGAAAAATAAATATTGTATATTAATGCATATATGTGGAATTTAGAAAAATGGTTCAGATGAACCTATTTGCAAAGCAGAAAGAGAAACAGAGATGCAGAGAACAAACGTATGGACACCAAGGGGGTAAAGGGTGAGTGGGATGAATTGGCAGGGTGGGATTGACATATATCCATTGCTATGTATAAAATAGATAACTAATGAGAACCTGCTGTATAGCACAGGGAACTCTACTCAATGCTCTGTGGTTACCTAAACAGGAAGGAAATCCAAAAAAGAGGGGATATATGTATACATGTAGCTGATTCACTTTGCTGTACCAGCCGGAAGTAACACAACATTATAAAGCAACTATACCCCAATTAAAAAAAAATAGCATTGACCAATCACGAGGTTTTCTAAGTGACTTGGAATAGGATGACATATCTGTTAGGCAACAGTCATTGGAGGAGAAAGGTAACTTCAGGATTAGAGTTTACCTTTCTGGTCTGCTACACTTTTCCTATCTGAAACAACCAGATTACTCTACATTATCAGAGCATGATGTCACTGAGGGTGTGTGTGTTTGGTTGGGGGAGGGTGTTATCAATTTTAATTATAAAGTTTTCAAGTGAGTAGAAGAGTTTCTATTTTTTTTTCTGTAGATCTGTGTTTATTTTTGTCATTAGAGAAGTTTTTTAATATCCTGTTATTTTTTTAACACCCATATCTTTCATTTTTTGAAAATATTAAAAGAAAACAAATTGTACTGCTGATGTCTCACCATTTTAGCACATCAGAAAGAGAAGACTCTTTTACAGCTGTCTCTCCTCTGTTCAACTATGTGCTGCTGTGTAAGCCTTGACCTTAAGTCAGGTAGGGACCATCTCACTCACTCAAACCTAAACTCTAAGTCCTTGCAGAGTGTCTTTGGGTTCAGCGTTACGGCTCTTTCCCCAGTCTTCACATATCTATAGCTAGTTGGTTGATGAAGCAAACTGTCATTGGTCTAATAATACGCAAACTGTGTCCATTGGTTTATTGCCAGATGATTTTTTTCATAATAAATTAATGATATAAAACCCCTGTGCAAGCTAGCAAATCACTGTGAGTCAGAAAGCTCAACATGGCCTTAATCAATAATCCTATGCTACTACTTTTTCCAAAAAGTTCAATTATTCACTAAGAGTTTAGCTGAAAGTCTCCTTAGATTATTGCAATATTTAAATAATATTTACGGAAATAGCCAAATATGTTCAGCTTTGGCTCTACCTCATGTGCAGATTTTTCACGAGCTCAGGAAAGTCACCATGGCCAGGAGAACTACCATAGTTCTTGATGACCTCTTGTCATTAGTGGAACTTTGGTGGCGTGGACAGAATCTCTACAGTCAGTGAGCACAGAAGGTTCACACTAAAGACACCAAATCACGAAGAATCTCTAGGATTCGATTCAAAGAACATTAGACATGGAGGGCATTATAGAAATCATTGAACAATCCCTCTCGCTCTTCTTTTTAAACAAGAAGACTCGTATCAAATATAGAGTTAGTTTGTAGCAAAGCTCTCTGACCCCTGGCCCTCCAGATCCCCTGCCACATCTATCTCCATATTGAACAACCTTTTTTCATACACAGATCTCAGAATCATCCAAACAGTTCCAAAAGGAAGTCAGTTTTTATTACTAACATAATGGAGAAGTCTTCAGATTGTTAATTTAAAGTCATTATCAGACTAGGCTCAAGTTCAAATTCTCCAACTCTCTCATTCAGTAAATCATACAAGAGCTAGAGTCAGGGTAACTAGAGCCTCAAAGCATAAAAAATAACTTGTTTGAAATTTATTTGCTGTGAGGAGGACATCCCACGTTTTAATGAACCTCAGAGCAGATATAAGCTGTACTCAGTGGCTTTGGTATGAGTTGAGTTCCCTGCACATTCTTCCTTTAGAAATGCAAAAACTCTTTCAAGAATTTTATGCCTGCATGGAGAAAACTGCTATTGTGTACAATTAGCATATTTACTAAGGTTTGTCATTACTTTTGGTAATTAAAATCGTACAAAGAGAGAGACATATCCAATTCAAGAAAATTACACAGTACAGTAATACAATCATAATGGTTGCCTGACAATTATTAAAATATACCAAACTCTTCTTTACAGTAAAAGTATTCACTAGAGTAGCTTCTGAATAAGATCATTGCTGTGCTTTCTATTTAAATATGTTTTTCTGCGCAGAAAATTATAATTACATTTGCATAACTACTGTAATCAATCTAGAATTATGGCTCAATTTTTTTTTTTTTTTTTTTTTGCGGTACACGGGCCTCTCACTGTTGTGGCCTCTCCCGTTGCAGAGCATAGGTTCCGGACGTGCAGGCTCAGCGGCCATGGCTCACGGGCCCAGCCGCTCCGCGGCATGTGGGATCTTCCAGGACCGGGGCACGAACCCGTGTCCCCTGCATCAGCAGGCAGACTCTCAACCACTGCGCCACCAGGGAAGCCCAATGGCTCAAATTTTTCTTCTCCAAATCACTATTCTTTCTAAGACATCAGGAGCTCTGAGGCATAATCTGGGTTTGTGGATCATTATTCTAATTTGTAATGGGATTAAATGTATTTTTGCACCTTCTTTACATGAATCAGTCATTCTAGGGATACAGTAGGCAATACAACTACTTTGTGCAATTTGTTTATTTCTAATTGAAAAACAGGCTTTAATTTCCCAAATCGATTTTGTCCAAAACAAAAGAAAATAAACCATTAGCAAAAACAATTATTTACATTTACAAAAGGAGAACACCAAACGATATTTGGATGAAGTGGACTTCCATAGGCAAGACAAACATTCATCTGTACATTCAGGTGTCCTGTACTTACTGAGATTAGCTGGGATGGCCGAGCTAAATTCTGTCCCATCTTGGAAATACTGGCTACCATAAACCAAAGATTTCTTTTGAATGTTTCTCTTCATTCCTGTTGAATTCAACAGGCTTCCATGGGACCTGATATTACAGCTATATCTATTTTTAAAATCCAAGCCAGATCTGATGAAAATGATAAGCAGACAAAAATACCAATCTGCAACCAGCCTTCTAGAGCCATGGACCGGGAGGCTAGCTCTATGAGAACTTCCGGCTAGCTCCTTTTCCTGACCAGTCTGCTGACAGTGTCAGAATCCCACAGACCCTATCTGCATGGTTCTTGTCTCCGGAGGGCAGAGACTGAGGCGCAGTAGCAGCCCAGAGCATGAGGTACTCTAAAATCCAGTTTGTCTCTGGTCCTGCTACACAGTGTTTTTGGTTACCAGACCCAGCTACTCAAGGGAATGATGTCTCCATGGACCAGGCCAGCACACAATAAATTCTCAAAAGCACAGACAATATATATTTCCTGAGAGTCACTGTATGAAGTTACTACCGAAAGAAACCCTAAAGCCTTTCTCTAGCAAAGGATTTCAAAATCATTTCCACGTGAAAAGATGTTAAACCTAACTCAATCTTTCAAACTTTTTTTATTTTGGAAGGTTAGGAGTTTTGCTGAAAATTGCACAAGGAACTGTTTTAATGACCAATTAATTCAGATTGGCAGACACACAGGAGTAAATACGTTCAGTGAGTAACAGCAAGGGTCACGTGGATACCCAAAGGATTATGTATTGACTTTGAAAGAGAAACTGAGATAAACTGAGAACAAACATTAAGTCAGCCGTGGAATTACAGTATTACTTAAGTGTGTACTCAACTGTACGTTTATAATCACAGGTAATGCCTACCTAGGAAAAAATGGAGCCAGCAGGTAACTTGACTTGTATTTACATAATTTTATAAAAATAAATTCTTGCCTCATTACTGAGAGCCAGCCTCTATTATTGATACACTACCAGCCTCTAGAAAGCATGGGGAGCTCTGGATGTAGGCTCAGCCTTATTTGGAAGGTGTGTGAATTCAAAACAACAACAGTTTCAAGATTTCTTTCCTTTAAATAGGGTAGCAACATTTATTCAAAAGACAGAGAAATATAGTCAAAGAAGCAGGCAAAGAATCATAAGAAATTGGAGGTAGGTGGATATTTAGTATGTCCTAATTTTGTTTTTTAACTTGTTTCTATTCTAATTTTATATACATGAAAATTTATATACATGCAGGCACAGAATAAATGAAAGATATTCCTTCCTTCCTTAATTCTGAGATAAAGCAAACCCACATGAAGCAGAAATTACATCACTTGTGTGCTAGTTTCAATGAACGCCTGACAGTGGAGGAGATGGAGAGTGGTAGAATGGTGGAATGCTAAAGATAAATTGAATGTGGAGCTAAGTCTTGAGCAGGAATTTAAAGAGGAGAAGCTGTGTGGATAAGCTAGGAGACTGATCCAGGTATGGCAGAAGTAAAGTACTGAAATTCTAGTAATTAGAGCAGCATAAGCGTGTCTAGTTTAAAGAGTTGTGTGTTCAGAAAAAAACTCAAAACAACAAGACATGAAAATGGTGAGATGGGGGTTACAGCAGAACATAGATGGAGTCGAAGTGTTGGTGGGGGCAATCAGATTTAATACGAAGATGCCGTTTATTTATCAAAGTAAAAACCCCAAAATTCTTTTTGAGGAATAATAGTCTCCAAGGCAACTGAGCTTTATAATGAATAATGACAATGGCTAACACTTACTAGGTGTTTTCTATGAGTTCTGAGGACTTTACGTACGTCACATCATTTAATCCAGGATTTCTCAACCTTGGCACAATTGACATTTTGGGTTGAGTGATTATTTGTTGTGGAAGGCTGTCCTGTGTACTGTAGGATGTTTAGCTGAATCCTTGACCTCTACCTATTAGATGTCAGGAACAACACCCACACCCCACACCTCCCAACATACACACAAGTCGTGACAATCAAAAATACCTCCAGTCATTGCCAAATGTCCTCTGAGGCAACACCTCTCTAGTTGAGAGCTTCGGACTTTTTCTTAACAAGAAGCTATGAGTTAAATCTCATCAATTTTATTTTCACTAACTATCTGTTCACAGATGAAGGGCAGGGATGTTAAATTACTTGCTCAATGTCACACGGTTAATAAGCAGTAAAGCCTGCTGGTGTTTGCTCCTGGTTCCTGGCACAGACCTCCTATATCCCTTGGAATTTCCTGGGTGACAGCAGTGTCTTTTGCTTTGATGAATCTTAGTGGACTCCTGGATGGGATTTGGTCACCAGGAAGACTAAGTCGATATGAGAAGGTTGGAATTTTCAGCCCATTCTTCAGAGAAGGAGAGGGGCTAGAAATGGAGTTAATGATCGATCATGCTTACATGATGAAGCCTTCATAAAAATCTCAGAAGTATGGCGTTCGAAGCACAGTTGTTAAGTAACTTGCCCAATGCCACATGCTTAATAAGCACCAGTGAAGCTTGTCTGTGAACTTCAGCCACTTGATTCTAGGGACTGGATTCTTAACCACTATTGTCTATTGCTTCCTCACAATCTTTCTAGGCAAGAATCTAGCATAAAGTCCTATTAAAAAATAAGAAACAACCCAACATAATAGCCCTCATCTTAACTGAAATATTAAAAATTGGCCAGACTTCTTTATTCGAGTAACGATATCACAGCCAGTGCAGTCAAGACTCCTGTCTCTTGTTTTGCAATTTATCCAGTGACTGCCTTTCTCATCTAATGCTTTTTCAGTGATATGTTCTACATCATGTTAAAGAGATTTTGTTGTATCTGACCTTAAATTGACATCAGAGAGACAATTATCAGCGCTTCTCTGTTTATTTCTTCTGGGCTTTGGCTGTGTAGGGAGAATAAAAGGTTCTTGCTTGTCCACAACTATTTAAAAAATGCAATTATTTGAGTATACCTTGTAGCTTCCAAGTGTACCTAGATTGTACAATGTGCGTAACTGTCCTAGCAAAAGGGGACGATCCACCTGCACATTTTCTGATCAGAGTTGCTCCCTTTTCCTTTGATGATATATGGAAAGTGAGGAAAGAATGCTAGAAGGGAAAAGGGTCTGCCTTATCTTCCATGTGGGAGTTTTGCAATCACGTAGTGAGAACTCCTCTGACCTCATCTCACTTTAGGTAGGCAGGCAGGAGACTGTGGACAGAGTAAGGAGGAAAAAATGGGCAATAACTTAGAAATAATAAATGGTCAAAGCCTTCCCTCTTCTGGAAAGGTAAACAGGGATTGCTGCTAAAGGAAAAAGACCTCAGCTAGATAGGAGCATGCCTGACTCTGTGTGTGTGGCCTCTATTCTCCCATCTATATAATATTTATGAAAGGTTCTTCTTAATGATAAGGTTCCATGCATCAGTAACAATGAACGAAAGATAAGGAAGGATTTGTAGGCGTCATTTATTATTTTAATCTATTAAAAATCATAGAGAAGGCAGTAAGTGAGAGACACAAAAAGAGAATCACAGATTCATATGGCCAAAAGCACACCGCTTGTCCAAAGCATGTCTTTTGATCCCAGAAAGTTCCATCTAGGAAACCGCAGACTTAATCTGAGACTCTGCTTCCTCTTCTGTGAGATGGAATAACACTACCTCTCCGGCAGGATTTTCTAAGACTTAGACTGAAATCTCCAAGCAGACAATATTTCAAACAGTATTTGGCACAATACAGGCAAACAGTAAATACACATTGGCTAAATGGAAGTTGAAAGTTTTCAAGTGAAAATGTAATTGTGCAATGAAGTTTAGTTCCCTTTCCCTTCTTGGAGTTTCACTGAGCATGGAGAAAACGTGAGGCTTATATTTATTTTAAGGAGACTTATGGCTTAACAGGAACGTGGAGACTAATGCAACTCAAGAGACCAAGGCAACCAGGGAGGCAAAGCTCAGAAAGATGGGACACCAATCACAGGGATCAGGTGGAAAAGTATGCGCCTTAAGTAAAGACCAAGGGGTCCAATATTACTCAAAGAAGGCCACGGCTTCCCTGGTGGTGCAGTGGTTGAGAGCCTGCCCGCTGATGCAAGGGACACGGGTTCGTGTCCTGGTCCTGGAAGATCCCACATGCCGTGGAGTGGCTGGGCCCGTGAGCCACGGCCGCTGAGCCTGCGCGTCCGGAGCCTGTGCTCCGCAACGGGAGGGGCCACAACAGTGAGAGGCCCGCGTATGGGGGGGGGGAAGGCCAGATGCCTTTTCCTACCACCTGAGGGGCCTTGGAGTTCCAGTCAACTAATCTTGAAGTGACAGAAGAAGGTCAAGTAGAGTCGTTGGCTGACATTTCATTGCCAGCGCTAGGGGTGAAGTAGGGTAATGAGGTGAGGCTGTATACATAGACTAAATCAAGGAAGTTTATCTCCAGGCACAGAAGCAAAGTTTGATCATTCCAAACCACTTTGCAGTGAAGAGAGGGTTGCCTGGAACGAATGAATGAGATTAACAAGGCCTGTCTAACCTTCCACCTCACCAAGCGTCGACATTTTTTTTTTTTCTTCCAGCTTTAGAGATAGAGGATATGTCTCAGCTCCCAGAATTTTAGGCATAATACTGGAAACTGACATTTGATTGGCATTTTATGCAGTACAGTTGTGTGAACTTTCAGGCCGGCTGTATAACAATCCTTCCCTGCCGTGTGTGGAGCACTTTGGGCCCCTCTGGATGATAGATGTGATGTGAATGGGAAGCGTTATTATTACTTATGTTTTATAATATGTCCACTCCATGTCCTCTGCCACAACAGAGACTTCCTCTGAATGTGCAGTAAAAGCCCCCAAGTGATGCATTGTCAAAATATTTTTGAAATGAAAAAGCAAAATTAACCACAAACTGCCCCGTTGTCTCCATGAAAATAGCACTGCAACATAACCAGGGAAAATCAATGTTAAATAAGGAAAGCTACAACCAAATAAAAACCTAAAAGATGGGAATGAGCCCTGTGTTTGGGAGAAGTATGCTTTTGCAAATCTCAACAATGGTAATTTTGCTTTCCAATTAAAGTGTAATAGCAAAAGAGCAAATCATCGCCCAGAGCATCCTCAAGGATAGCTCAATGAATTTTGCTTTTCTCAATAAGAAGGCAAGTTTTCAGTAGAGCCCTTTCCTGGGTAAAGATTTGAGCAGCAAAGACACAGGATTTTTTTTCCTCTTTACATTACCCAAACCCAGATATCTTCTGATGACTCATCAATTCATAAAGACCTGTATGGTCAGGAAGCACATATTTAAATATACAGCGAACAAGTGACAAACGATAGACGCTAGTTTTTTGGTGGGTAAAATTCTTCTAAAACATCAAAGATTTTCTAAGAGCAGCGGGTTTACTCCTTATATCGTCGAGTTTCCGTTGAGGGACAGGTCACATTAATTCTCAGGAACTCTTTCCAGAATGTTGTTTAATTAGTGTGACTCTTTCAGATTCCAAATCAGGATGCTATGATATTTTAATACAGGAAGATGTCAATTTAAATGTGATAGATAATTGACTCTCTACAGTTTAATACCATTTTAAAAGATTGTAACTTGGATGCTTTCTCTGCAGTAGGAATGCATCAAAGGGCCCACTGTGGGCTGGAAAAGTTAATGCACTTCTCTAAAGGTTTTGAGTCCTGGAGAACTTAAAACAATAAAATAACATTTCCTCATTAACATACTAGTCACAATGTCATTCCCATAAAGTGACTCTGGCATAAAAGGCTGGCCTTTTTCCAGATGATCTTTTATGGGGATGGTTTATTTTTCTTTGTCTTGACATTAATGAGCTATGTATTCAGGGAAATAGATTTCAATGCCTGTCAGATTACTAATCAGATGCTTTTCTGCTGCTCCAAGAGCAAGCAGGGACCTCTGGTAAAATGGGGGAAAACTAGACGATTCATTGAAAGGGGTCATGAAAATAAATGTGAAGGCAGTAATGGACCTGTTCCAACTATGACTTCACGACAAAATGCTATGACTTCCAACATTTTATTACTTGCCATATCTTCCTGTTTTGCCTTATTGTCATACCTTTTTTTTTTCCCTTCTGAGTCTTACATTTTTGGGGAAAAAGAAGATAAAGATATACGCAAACTTTTTTTAAGGTTGTAAGGTATCTGATCCTAAAATTCAGACTGCTGATTTGATATAAAAAGTATGTTTTTATAGCTCAAGGCTGCTGGTTATTTACAAGCATCTTGGAGGAACAATTTCTTTCTGGAACAATTCTGGTATATCCTATTCTACCATGTCCTATTCTACCAGAGTAGACTGAAGGTGACTGTCTCACCAACATTTTACTTCCTATTGATGTCGAATAGGCTGAAGATGTTAAGGCAATCTAACAAGAGGGACGGGCACAGGAAACAGTCATTTATATTGATCACAGCATCCTGAGCCTCTGTGGAGATGAAGAGAATTTTTTTAAAAATCAGGAAAAGAATGAGTTGGCAGGATTGAGAATATAGGGAAAAGATTACTGGAAAATACTCAGTAGGTAAATATAGATGAGGGAATAGGCACAAGGTCAGGCAGCGAGCACACTTAGCTTCATATTTCCTAATCACTCCCTCTGCTTTGCAAACCCTTCCAAAACATTACCTCATCTGTGCTTTCATCATCCCCAGTGTGTAAGATTCAATTACTCACCCTATCCCTCTGTGCAGCTGAGAGATTTACCTTTATTCATCCCTAGCTGTCTTTATAGTCATTTCCTCAGTTTAGCACTTATTTTGATTTTCTGATTTTGATTTTAGACCGATCTCGCTAACAAGTTTGGAAGCTCTTTGAGGACAGGTATACATCTTTTCTGTGCTTCTCTTGAATCCTCTTTTGAATCCTTAGTCCTTGAGATAGGTCTTGATTGATTATAACAAGGTAGTTTCAGAGCATGTGGTAGATTATTGAAGGCCCAGTTTATCATTTTCAGCATATGTGTGTATATTTGTTAACTGTACGCTGCAAAATGGGCATTTCATGCTCAAAACTCAAGTAGCTGGGGCACCGAATTATAATTTTGATCTATAACAAAAGATAAACAATGTGTCATATATATTTTATAATCAGAGAATGACTGTGTATCATTCCTTATAAGAAGCATTTATAAATACATGTTTGTCTTTTTCTTAAATCGTTTTATTGTTTACTGTTATATTCATTCTAATTAAACTGTTTTAACACCATAATGCTCAAGTGTCTTCTGCAGTTTCATTTTTTTAATCCTAAAATTCATAACTGCGTACTGGAAGTGTACTTACGGCACATTCTTGATGTGAAAATGCAAATGTTTCCAAACATAATTATCCATTTGTAAACACTGCACCCACCTGGACATTTTTCCCAGCAAGGGTTATTCTCAGAGTATGCTTTTGTAGGTTAATACTCTAAGGAATTAATTCATATATGAGCCAGTAATGGAAATTTATATGCAATCATATTATTTACTTGATAATTCCATATAAATTTGAAACAGTCAGAATGCCCCCTGTTTTACTCCTCAGTGGTAGTTCTAACAGATTTTAACAAATTCAGGATGAACCAGTCATGGATGGGAGGAGAGCATTTAATTCCTGCTTTAGCCTTCCAAATTTAAAATAAATAAATAAAGTTCTCTTTTTTCCTCTATTTATGTTATATTATATATATATGTATAAAATATATTTAAATATATGTATACATATAGATACACAACTACAATAGAAAGATCATTAAATATCTACCCAAATCTCTCCTGCCTGCCCCAATCCTTCCTGTTTCTACTTGAATAACGATAAATAATATCTCTCAGTTCTTCCAGAAGGAAAAAAAAAAAATACATTCAACTTGATCTCAAGAAAGCATTTTTCTTACGCTGCCACCTTAAGTCAGCAATTTTAAAATATACTAAATTAAAATGTTCATTTAATCATTAGGTAGGAGGTTAAAGTATGTAGCACTTTACCAATGTAAGCCTTTTCCTAACTATTAGTAGATACTGACTTCAACTGATGATGCCTGGTAGCTCTACCAAACTTCTGCAAAGGGCTGAACACGCATAAGCACTCTAAGAAGGAATAGGAAATACACTGTCATCTACTTAAGTCTTTTTTTTTTTAATAAATTCACTTATTTTATTTATTTATTTTTGGCTGCGTTGGGTCTTCATTGCTGTGCGCAGGCTTTCTCTAGTTGCAGCGAGCGGGGCTACTCTTTGTTGCTGTGCATGGACTTCTCATTGCGGTGGCTTCTCTTGTTGCGGAGCATGGGCTCTAGGTGCATGGGCTTCAGTAGTTGTGGTACATGGGCTCAGTAGTTGTGGCTTGCAGGCTCTAGAGTGAAGGCTCAGTAGTTGTGGCGCACGGGCTTAGCTGCTTCGTGGCATGTGGGATCTTCCCAGACCAGGGCTCAACCCGTGTCCCCTGCGTTGGCAGGCGGATTCTTAACCACTGCGTCACCAGGGAAGCCCTACTTAGGTCTTAACACTGCACAACTAGTGCTAACCTGAGATGTCTTCTGGAGTTTTGAAGCATGGGTTGTTTTTTCTAATTTAAGGACCAAGTTGCTTTGGAGTGTTCATTCTCTAAGAAGTCTATGGAGTATATCTATGAAACTTGATTATGTTTTCTGTGTAAGACCTGGGCAAGCTGGATATGGCCAGTATAGCAGGATGGAAAGGTATTTTGCTGTGAAATATGCACAGACTCAAGTCACAAAATCTAGGGTAAGCAAAAGCAGGCAGTAAGCATATTGCGATTCTCTTAGACAAGGAAAGAATCTTTTTGTTAGTTTGTTTTCTGTTTTTTTTATATCTCTAATATATCACATAGTTCCTAAATGCTTCCAGTTTAGAAATATTGTAAGAAGTAATTTTTTAAGAAACAAATTATTAAAGACTCAAATGTTAGCCTTTATTTCACTAAAAGAAATATAATTAAAGGAGCCAAGGATGTTAGTTAAAACCAAGAGAATTATTTACTGCTGTCTTCCTAGACTTTAGAGTTCCTAAAATGTGTTAAATAATCAAAACATTTTGAAAGACTTTTAAAAATATAATATGCAGTCATCTTGAACATGTATTTTGCTAAATCATCTATTTAAGAGTCTTCTACTTTATGACCCTACATAAAAGATAATTCAGACACCATGGCTACAAAACAAATGTTGGCAGGTAATAAAAAATGATAAATAACTTTTCTAATTATTCCAATCCTGGGTACTGACTCTTAGAAAATGAAAAAAAGTGGCCTCTTATTGCTTTCTAATTCAGAAAGCATATTAATTCTTGCAGTTAATGATTTTTTTTTTTTTTTTGCGTTACGCGGGCCTCTCACTGTTGTGGCCTCTCCCGTTGTGGAGCACAGGCTCCGGACGCACAGGCTCAGCGGCCATGGCTCACGGGCCCAGCCGCTCCACGGCATGCGGGCAGTTAATGATTTGATACATAGCATGCTACTAGATTTTCTAACACAATTAACACAAGAATCTTGCCCTCCCCAACATAATATAAATAAAAGATATAAATTACTTAGAAAAACAGAGGTTTACACTTAGCACCAATTCAAAGTTCTTGTGAAAAAAAGTTAAAGGATGTGTACAAGATTTTAGAACTGGGATACAAATCTGAAATGTAATAGGATCACTGCCGAACAATTACAGATAACAGAATAAAATGTATGGCTCCTTGCCCAGAACTTTGGAACATAATCAAGATAGTACACAATAATTCTGAATTCTTTATTTTTAAAAACAAGAGATATGTTATATTTGGCTGTACCCTACACATTTTCGTTTTACTGTTTTTCTGAAATCTATGATGAATAGTTGCTGAAATGTCAAGGAACGGAAACATTAGATTTTTATTCAGTGACCTGTAAATGTATTGGTTGTCAGAATCTCTTATATAGTAGGTAGAAATAAAGCTTCTATGGCAACCAAATTCTATCCTTAGCTAATGCTGGGGTTCAGTTTCTATGAATAGTCCCAAATCTTGTTGAAATCAAGTAGCACTACATAACTATATTGTCTTCCAAGGGACTGTGTCCTTCTACAATGATAGCCAGGGAAGAAACAAGGATACATTGAAGATAGTGATTTGTAGCAGGTGCTAGGGCTTCCTTGATATAGGTACATATGCATGTCAGTCTACGTAATATACTAGAATCCATAAGGGCACAAAACACTGCCAAGAGTTTCTCTTGTCCTTTTTGAAAAGAAGTCACAGACTTCACCTGGCTTAGTAAGGTTGGGTGTTGCTTCTCTAAATGAGATTTTGATTAAGAATTATTATATCTGAAAGTCTTAATGCCTTCATCACTTATATTTTTTGATACCATTTCAAAACATGTGATATAAGTTATAAAGGGACATTGATGAGCTTATAGTTGCCTTGGCACTAAATCCAACTAAAAATGAACCCAAGAACATTAAAGGGGCTAGTGTCAATTTTTTCCTGTGAAAACTCAACATGTTTTCTCCTATAAATGTGTTCAGCCTGGTGATCAATGACAAGTGTGCAATAAAAATCTGGGACTGGTTTTTACTTACTTTGAATAAAAGGTTAACAATATAGGCTTCATGGATGTTTAACCAGCATCACATTAAAAAAAAATGAGGGAGGCAAAGGCAAAGCTAATGGACTAACCTTTTAAAAAGTAGTTCAGTGGGATAACTGCTGTAGCACCACTCACTTCAGGGCCAAACTTGTTTAAATGGGCAGTCTCCCTTGGATCTTATCCAAGGAAATTTAAGTAATCAAGTACCAAATCATGGTGGGGCAGATGGGATGAACGACTATCTTGCATATTGTTTAGTGAGTGTCACATATAATTTTTAGAAAAGTAAAGTTGTCCTCTCATACAGAATTTTTAAAATAACAAACTATATATGGCATATATAAGTTTATATATGCTATCTAGAAATATTAAGGACAATATGAACATATCTGACATTTATGCCAAATAGTTTACATTGGTTATTTCATATAATCCTCACAGTACTCCAGGAATTAAGTGTCATTACTCTCATTTTACAGATGGAGCTATGTCTCTCTATATATGGCCAGTTCTTGCTAAAATCAAGTAGTAATTCATCATTCTGTTGTCTTTCAAGGGACTGTGTGTCCTCCCTTCCTCACTGATAGGGAAGAAACGAGGAAGATGATTTGTAGTAGGTGCTGAGGCTTGCCTGATATATGTACATATGCATGTCAGATGGGTTTAAATAATGTGCCTTATATACCACATCAGGTCAGACAAGGAATCAAGACTGTGAACTCAAGTCTAATCAAGATCTTAGGCCTTGAGTACTTAGCTATAATATCTGTCAACACAAAACACTGGGTTTTGTCTTGTGTGTTTTGCTAAAATATCTTACATTCAGAAGTAACCTAAGGTTAAACTAAAGAGAAGTAAGAATTTCCCTTAGTCTCATGCCCTACTTTGCCTAAATATATTTCTTAACACCTTACTTTTGCAAGAAAATTACAATACACAGTCTATCCTATAGAATAATACTAACAGTTTCCTTTAAAGTGGGTAAGATAAGGCTTCTTATCAATTACAGTTCTAGCTAAAGAATTAAACACTGAATGCAGAGAACCAGTTCTAGTCCCATTTCTGCAACCAGTTTTGTCACCATGGTAAGTTGTTTAATTCTTTAGGTTTCTCAACTATAAAATGAGGATTTTAGACTCGCTGACATAGATTCACAGTAGTTTTAAGATGGTATGATAGTAACATTCACTCAGACTATAAATTTGCAAACATTGCACTGGACACCAAGAAGAGGTTCACAGTGGCTGAGAACAGACAGGTCAGGTCTTGAAGAGGTTTATAATTTGGGGAGTTGGGGGCAATGAGTGAGGTAGGGAGGAGTGGACAAGGCACAAAAGAATTATGTTCCTTCTCCAAGATGACCTTACTGACACACTATAACTAGGATGTTCGTTTTAACTAGTTTTACAACAGACACATACAGGCAGTATCTTACCACAGTCTCATAAGCAGATGGTTTGTGAACAAGGTGCGGGAGCAGTGCAAACATGAGTGGGTAGAGATACAAGGTCTTAAGGTAAGAAGACTGGCTGATACAGAGACCTGGAAGCGGGGATAAGGAGTCAGAGGAGTTGAAATGGAGAGGAGCTTACATTTAGGTGGGTGGGGAAATTAGACGTGCAACGTCATATGGAACAAAGCTGACATAGACAATGGAAGCCATGGGCTTCCGGAAAGTGGCTAAAGATAATGAAGTTGGCACGGGGAGAGTAAGCAAGGAGCAGAGTGTGTAAAAATGGGAAACAAGACAATGTCAAGTGGGAGGGAGATTTGTCTATGTTTCAAAACATGATGTATTTAAAACATTTTTCTGAAAATAATGTTAGTTTCTTAAGCATCTGTAAATGCCAGGAATGTCACACGCATCATCCATTGTACTTTTTATAATCATCTTACAAACTAGGTAATAATTTTCCTATTTTGTGGGTGCTTCATCAGGTTAAGCAGCTTGGTAAAGGTTACCTACCAGCTAGTTAATGGATAAGCTAGGAGGAGAATATACGTCTGTTCTGCAGGTAACACCATGTGAACTCTCAGTCCCAAACTAATTTTGCAAATATGCAAGTGAGCGACTTTAGGCTAAACCCAACTGTGAACATTGTATAAGGAATTCTTAGAAATTACTACTGGCATTTTCTCCCTGGTTCTGTGGCAGGTGTCAATTTCTTTGTTTTCAGCATCCAGGCCTATGACTTGCAGACATGGCATACTGAGTGCATAAAATACTTAAAAATACATGGGGCAAACAGCGGGAATTAATGACTGTCATTTATTAATGCAGTAAACGCGCCTCTCCACCACCTCAAGTCCACCGTCTGCCTACAACAGAAGAAATCCACTCAATTTGAACTTCAGCGTCTCTTCAATTTTTGAGGCACATGCTATCTGAAACGCCAGACTTTCTGTGTTTAAAACAGAGACTTTTTCTTTCTCAAATTTGACCCTGAAATGTCCTCCAATTTTAATGTCAGGAGGCTTACTGCAGTGGTCTGGAGAGCCTAGTTCATCATGAAAATGTGCTCTACTTTTCAACACCAAATAAATATCTCTTCCCTGCATCCTGCTTAAAATGGTCACTTCCTTCCCATGGTTATTTTTATTATTCATGTCATCAGATTCAGCAATGTGAGATCTATTTAGGGGGAACATTTCATCAATTACAAAACACAGAGCATGCTTCTGTCTCTCAAAGGGTTTAATGACACCCTAAATAAGTTCTGAACTGTTAGGAGAATTACAAAGAACACTCTTCTGTTGAAAACATTAAAACTGAATACTTGGAATAAAAAATTGAAAAGCTGAAGTTTAACAAGGGACACACTCCTTCTCCTTGTGACTCATTAAATGTGTTATTATTTTTACCCCGGGAAGTGAATTCTTTCACTTCCTTTTAAGATTATGGCCCTGGCAACATATCACCCAAATGATGGAGCATGAAAAACAAGACAGTTTGAGAACAACTCACAGTAAGTAGCTGATTTCATGATTTTCATGTGCTACGCAATAGACTTTGACATTCTCTCTCCCATTCTTGCCTCACTTAAATCTATTTTCCACATAGCATCCAAAGTCATCTTAAATTATAAATCAGATCGTGGCATTCCTCTACTTACTCCCTTCATTGATTCTCCCTGTTCTAGGAATAAAGGCTGAGTCCCTACCCTATCCTACTGTCTCTGTGTATTCTAATCTCTGTCCCCTAAATAAGGGACATTTCTACCTTAATTTAACATCCTTACTCAAACTATACTTACCTCCCAAGGTATCTTGCCATGTGCATACCTATCAGAATCCTCCTCTACATTAAGAACTATCACGAAACCCACCTCCTCCATGGAGCGTTCCCTGATTGCTGCCGTGGTAAATAACTTCTCCTTCCCATTATGTTGTATTGGTTTTCTGTGGGCTGAGACTCTGTTTTCAAGATCTTTGTGTTTATAACCATAGTGATTTGTACATTGCCCTGAGAACAGTAAGTACTGAGACCATAAGGTGAATGCAAAAGTTAAGGGAGGCTGTGGAGAAAAGAAAACTGTTGGCAAGTATACAAGTTCCTTTGCCTTTCTATCTCTAATTTCTCTTACTCTGTCCTTGATCATAATCATATAAAATGTTTACCAAGCAATTATACTCCAATAAAGATGTTGAAAAAACAAGTTTACCAGTTGTTCACAGGGAGTTAAAAGCTCTTTGGATCACAAGGACAGATCCTTGTGATCTCTCCTGGACCTCAATCTAGGTGTCTCTTCATCTGCTTATTCTTTGGTATCCTTTATTATTTCCTTTACTATACAGTAAACTGGCAAATGTAAGTGTTTCCGTGAGTTCTATGAGCCATTCTAGCAAATTATTGAATTCAAGGAAGAGGTTGTAGGAACCGCAATTTATAGCTGGTTGGTCAGAAGTACAGATGACAATCCGGAATTTGTGATTGATGTCTGAAGTAGGAACAGTCTTGTTCTGAGTCCTTAATTTGTGGGATCTGACCTTAAATCTAGGTAGATAATGTAAGAACTGAACTGAATTGTAGGACATCCAGCTGGTGTCAGATAATTGTTGGTGTGGGGGGAAAAATCCACACGTTTGGTGGCCACGAGTACTGCCAGCAAAAAGAAAACAGAGTTTTTCCTTTCAAAGCCCTAAACCCAACATGACTGTATGTGAAGACAGGCTCTTCAGGGGTTAATTAAGGTTAAAGGAGGGTGGGCCCTAATGCATTAGGATTGGCGACTTTATAATAAGAGGACGATGAAGAGATCTCTTTGTCTCCATACATACACACAAAGGAAAGAGATTGAGAGCACACAGTGAAAAGATGGCTGCGTACAAGTCAAGCAAAGAGGCATCAGAGTGAAACCCATTTTCCAGCACCTTGATCTTGGACTTCTTAACCTCCAGAACTATGAGAAATAAACTCCCATTGTTTCAGCCATCTAGACTATGGTATTTTGTTACAGCAGTCTGAGCTGACTAAGATAGCAGTAGAGCACTCTGAGTTCTGCATGTAGTTTGCAGAGATTCAATACAGGATCCGCCACTCATTACCTATGTGACTTGAGGGAATTTCTTAGCCTTACCCTTAATAAGTCAGACGGTCTTCTTCTGAATGGAGCCTATACAAATATCTCCTTCAAAATATTACTGAGGATTTAAATGAGAAAATGCATATAAAGTACTTGGCGCCATGCCACAAATACTCCAAAGACACACATGCAACCTAGCATTTAACAAGTCTGGGTAACTGTGTCAAGTGAGTGGGAAAGACAAAAAGGGCTGTAGGAGAAAGAGGGTCCCTTTGCTTGGAATACTTAAAGAATGACCAAGACACTCTTAAAGTTTCCCTCAGCTTGAGTACTATAGGCCCCAACTTCCCTTTTCTTAGAGCATTTACTTTTGAAAAACATAATTACAAATTCTTTCTCTGCCCTTTTTTCCGGTACGCGGGCCTCTCACTGTTGTGGCCTCTCCTGTTGCGGAGCACAGGCTCCGGACGCGCAGGCTCAGCGGCCGTGGCTCACGGGCCCAGCCGCTCCACGGCATGTGGGATCTTCCCAGACTGGGGCACGAACCCGTGTCCCGTGCATCGGCAGGCGGACTCTCAACCACTGCGCCACCAGGGAAACCCTGCCCTTTTTTAAAGGTATATAAATCTCCTTAAAAGCCTCTTGCCAGTTTTACGACCTAGGGAATATCTTTCTCAAGGACCTGGGATCCATCCCTTTGAAAGGTAATTATCAAGAAAGATAGCATCCCCGCCTCCCAGTCTCTGTGGGAGGATAGGAGCCTAGCTTAGGTGGGCATCCTCCTCCAAGTTATAAAATTGTCTCCTGTCATGAAGAACAAGAAAGTTTACTTTCCCTTTGAGTAAGGCCAAGTAGCAAACACAGGTGACCTATAATCCTCCACCTCAGCTCTTAAAAATCCTCCAGCTCTTTGACCCAGTGGAGCTGAATGCAGTCTTTCTCCCACATTGCAATAGTCATGAATAAAGTCTTCATGCCTGGTTTTTAAACTTTGGTACATTTTTTTTTTTTTTACTTTGATGGGAAACATTCACAGATAACAAAAAACTTGAGATATGCTGTAA
This sequence comes from Lagenorhynchus albirostris, assembly GCF_949774975.1. NCBI lineage: Eukaryota > Metazoa > Chordata > Mammalia > Artiodactyla > Delphinidae > Lagenorhynchus > Lagenorhynchus albirostris. The sequence goes on along the minus strand of NC_083107.1, from coordinate 48,536,566 downwards.
AGTGTAGCTTAGATATTGGTTTGGCCGTGTATATAGATAGCTTAGAATAAGAAGTTGCATATATTTTATTAGTTAGCAGTAACTAGTTATGCCATGTCTCAATGCTTTATTAAGGATTATCATTGAGAATTTTTATCAAGTATTGATATTTCAACAGTTACTTAGAGAGCACCTACTAAGTGCCTTTTGAGATTTGAAATCTCAAAACCCTGTACTAACATTAGAAACTCTATGGACCTGAAGTCTTGTATATGTTTCTAGGAAACTGATCACACATTTAATACTTTGCACATGAGTGGTGGGGAAGGAGAGAAAGGAGTTCCTGGCTCATAATTTTAAAACATTACCTACAGTGAGACTGTTTTCTAAAGAATTCTTTAGGATGTAGCATACAGACCAATGTGTAAAGCATATCTTTTTTACTAAACAAATGTAAAGTTACATAAATCTAATATCTGAGTGACTCTTAGGCAGGTATTAACACTCACCTGTATGACTAATGTGGAAAGTTTCATTAATCTGTGTAAGAAAACCAATATGCTAGGATGAAATCTTTTGCTCAAAATCAGGTTATGTTATTACACTGTTAATCTTGATGTATTTTAAAAGAATTTAGTATATTTTTAAATCAAGCACAATAAGTTACAAAAGGAATCCAAAAGGATCTCTCAAATGACTATCTAAATTACTCTGATTATTCCTAGTAGAATGTTTTCCTTTCTCTTTTCTTACCCATATCCATCTTAATTATAATTCAGAATTTATCAGAATAAATTAGTAAAACTTAATTTCCTTAGCCAGATTTTTAGTTATTTTTTCAGTTTAAAGTACAGTCACCTAGGCACCCAGAAAATACAGAATTTAGAAATCTTTTAACTCAATGAGGATGGAAAGAGTGAACAAGTATCATTTTGCCAATTCTCCTGTTGTCTGAGGCTAATTGCTTGCTCTCCATATACCAAATTGTGTACTTAGAAAATATTAATGCACAAGGAAGAGCAATGCAATTTGTCTCATCCAAATGCATCATCTAAAATGACCAAGTGCTGTTAAGTGCTAGAAATGTGTCTCAAAATGCTCTCCATGTCTACATCACTTTGGGGTTGTTTAGAAGTTCAACCCTTTTAGTGAGAAGTATTGAAAGATAAATCTAATTCCCAGCCCTTAACTCACCACTTACAGAAGAGGCATTTTTATTGCAGAACATGTCTTCTGATCTTGCTAGTTCCGAATGAATGTCTCTGGCCTGCCTTAGGAATGTACTAATTCTAATAAAATGAAAGACACAATTGCCCCCTACGCAATCATAAAAAGAGTGAATATATCATCCATTGTAACAGATGAAATGTGTTAAAAAGAATTCAATATGGGGCTTAAAAAAGAGACAGTTGAGACAATATCTACCATTCAATTTGAAGATTCCTCTTGGAGAATAATTCAATATGATACATGTACCGTTTCATTGCAGCTACCCAGTCATTACTGTTAGGAAGAGTATGAATTTCTACATAGGCTGAAAGTCTTGATGATATGTGTCAGAGAGAAAAAACACCTTTGCTCATTAGTAATAAATATGCTCTTGTCCATTCCCTACATAAATTAGAACAGTTAAGATTTTCTTTGGCTGTCCTGGAGGATGGGAAATTTGACCTGAGACTTTACTGTGATACTGCTAGAATTCATTAGGTGGCAGTGCTTAGGACTGGAGACAAGACTGGCTGGGCTACTGTCTTGTCAACATTCAAAGTAGAGTAATAGTCTGATGGTGGGAGGAAAGGAAAGGAAATTCAATTTTAGAGAATTTTACAAAGGAAGTATGGTTAGGTCATTGAGATTGGATTTGTAGTTTTTTGGTGATGTACACTAAAATTCCAACTTGAGAGCTCAAGTCTGTTTCAAGTTCAGGGTATGCTATGGTCTGAATTGTGTCCACTCAAAATCCGTATGTTAAAACCCTAACCCCCAATGTGGCTGCATTTGGAGGTAGAGCCTTTAGAAGGTAATTAAGATTAAATGAAGTCATAAGGGTGGAACCCTAATCCAACAAGATTAGTGACTGTATAAGAAGGGGAAGACAAAGAGATCTCTCTCTTTCTCCAGATGCATGCCCCTAGGAAAGAGCATGCGAAGACAGTGAAAAGGCAGCCATGTATAAGCCAGGAAGAGACCTCTCACCAGAAACCAAATCAGGTGGCACCTTGATTTTGGACTTCCCAACATCCAAAAACATGGGAAAACAAATGTCTGTTGTTTAAGCAACTCACTCTGTGTTGTTTTGTTATAGCAGCTACAGCAGACTAATATAAAATGGAAACCACAAATCTTTACTGAAATCTTCTTATAATCATCTTTACAGAAAGGCTGAGTTCTTTCCAACCTGACATATTTTTGCTTTCATGTAAAGGCATTTGTTACTACAGTAGTGCACAACTTTAGCAAGTTTAACTTTAAAGTGACTTCAGATTTTTTAACTGGATTCTGTGGATAAAGTTCGGGAGAGCTCTAAAATCATCAAATCGCATGCAGACTGTGCTGTGCACATACTGTTTCCTGGGGAAATAGTCTGTGTTTTTATTCCGAGTAACAAAGGAGTGTGGGCCAAAAAATGAATTCAAGGTGGCATAGACACTGTGTGGAGCTACAAGGAAGGTTTTATGAGGTCATGGTTGAGGCATTCACAATTGGAAATGAGTGATTCAGTGGTAATATCATCTAATATTGGCATTTTAAATGAATATTTGATGGTAATTAAGCCTGTCAAAGAAGGCCTTTCACATGGTTGTTTTTTATGAAGTTACTACCTAGTTTCCTTTCCTAATATTGTTTTCTGCAGCATTTACCATTATCTAATAGATGATATACTTTGCTTATACAATTTCCTCATATTTTTCTCCACTCACTAAAATTCAAGGATCATGTGGGCAGAGTTTTTAACCCATTGTTTTTATTACTGTTTCCACACTACCTAGAATAGTGCCTTTCCTATACTACATGTTTCACACATATTTATTTAGTAAATGGATGAAATAATGCTAATGTTTGAATGTGGTTATGTGTATTGCTCATACTAATATAGAACTATGCCTTAATTATTTCTATCACATTCCCTTTCCTTTCTGAAAATGTATTTTCTGTGTTGATTTGAGTACTGTTCCTAAAGTCTACATGGATAATTTATACATAGTCTAACTAATACGTAGATTTTAGTAGAAACAACTGGCCTGCATTAGAGTGTAATTCAAAACTTCAATTTACTATTTTAAGTTGAAAATAAAAGCTTGGTTCTATTTGTCTTAAATAGAGTTGAAGTCATATCCCATTTTTATATTTCATTCTCCATTTCATCACACAACAATGAGGGTATGTGATACTAAAATGAGAACATTTTATTGACTGCACATCTCAGGAAGAAAGAAAAGCCAACATAACTTGATTATTTGCCATAAGAGAGGCTAAATATGGGGAAGTTAAATCAGAAGTTTGGATAATTTCCAAAGCACATCTTTTTTTAGCTTTGTGAGATTTTCCCCTGGTATCTGCATTTGAGTATCGGTGTTTCTGCTCTTCTAAGAGTTATACCACTTGAATCAAGGTACCATATTGTTTTATTCAGTTCAGGCTGCTATAACAAAGTATTGATACTATACCTTGGGTGGCTTATAAACAACAGGCATTTGTTTCTTACAGTTCTGGAGGCTGGAAGTCTGAGATCAGAGTGCCAGCAAGGTTGAGTTCTGGTGAGAACCTCCTTCTGTGTTTCAGACTGCTGACTTCTTAGAGTGTCCTCACATAGAGGAGAGCAGAGAGGAAGCAAACTCTCTCCTATATGGGCACTAATCTCACTCATGGGAGCTCCACCCTCATGACTTCATCTAATCCTAATTACCTCTCAAAGGCCCCACTTTCTAATGCCATCACTTTGGGGATAGGGTTTCAACATACGAAGTTTGAGGGAACATAAACATTCAGTCCATAATGCATATTTTCTAATTCCAACTATCTGGCTTTTCCTTCCCACACAGAGTTTCACTCTCTCTACCTATTTACTAGAAAGGGAGTGTTCCATTTCTTTAAAAACGTGTTTAGACTGAGAAACAAAACATGCTATTAATTTCTGTCAGACGTTTAAGATTTTATAGGAACGTCAAGGTGAATTAAAAGCAAAATTCTGGAGACATATTTCAATTCAGATAATATGCTTATCCTCAGAGGGGAAAAACAATGACCTTAGTTTAAGTTTCGACATCTTTTTAGCCTAATGGCTTGAAAGAAAAAAATTAGTAAAAAAAGGAAAATTATGACAACCACAAAGCATATACTTAGAGAAAAATAATGTAATATATAAAATTGAGGAAAATATGGAGGTATGTGGGTTTATGTGTAAAGGAGATATAGAAACAGTGACAATGGCATGCTTATTTAATCAAGAACATGAAAAGCATATCTATATCTTTATATTTATACCTATATCCATATCTATACTCTGTATCTCAAAATAGATTCATGTACTTTGTACTAGAGTGATCTTTGAATAATGTGATTTTTGACCATCAAAGTTTGCTGATGAATACCTCTAAGGAGGAAAGGGGAGAAAGCTAACTACAGGACTTAAACAGCACCTGCTGTCAGCTGAACAAATGAACTGTTCCAATACTGCATGTGCCCAGGAAGGAATGGATAACAGCACCTAACACACTAGGAGACCGTCTTCACAGGAGAGTGGGTAGGACTGAAATATACAGTACTAGAAATGTTAATCCAAATTTTTCAGATTTTGACAACTCTGTATACACATTTGTCTTCATTTGACTTTTTAACTATTAAAAAATGTATGTGACAACATGATTTTATCATTTGGTGGGCTGGAACATAAACATTAATACAGGTCACATTTCTTAAGTTGTGATCAATTACAAACATGGCCACATTTCTTATAATTCCTCTCCTTGAATCTGGGCTGACCTCATGATTTGCTTTATCAATGAAGCAGAAGCAGTGTTATGCAAGTTCTGAGCCTGGGCTCAAGAGATTTTGCACAGTTCCACTCTCACTCCTGGAACTATATGATTGAGCTGGCTTTCTGGAGCGTAAGACACATGTGGAATATAGATAAACTGTCCCAAGTGATCCATCTTAGATCAACCAGTCCCTAGCCAACCCAGTAGTGTGGATCATCGACATATGAATAGACCCGCTGAGATCAGCCAAACCTGGCTAAGGTTAGAAAAACCACCTAGCTGAGCTCAGTCCAAAGCGCAGAATCACAGAATCTTGAGCTAAATAAATGTTTCTAGTGACAAAGTTTTGGGGCAGTTTGCAACATAGCAAAAACTAATTGATACACAAAGTAAGTGGGGGACTTTAAAAAAAGGGTAAAACAAAATTTATTTTAATCAATTTAATTAAATAAATAGAATACTTTTCTTTAAGTAGGAACAGTTAACTTTGAAATGATAAAAAAAATAGGTGATAACTACACAAGGCTATTAAATGTCATGTATGGTTAGGTTTGAATGTAAAATATTTCTCTCCTTTGTACTTGTGTTAGTTTCTGAGTTTCTTTTTAGCAAAGCAAGCAGTAATTTTGCTCTAATTGCCATTGGAATTAACTGGAAAATGTCTTTTGAAGTCAAAGTAAAAAAAAACCTGGAATGTAGGAATAACAAAAATCCTCCTCTCTTTCTTCCTAACACCCCTCTAATCTCTCTCTAATATTTCTGTTCCTGACTCTCTGGAACAAATTGAAATTGGACACCAAGACAAAACTACACCTGGCTTTCCATTCTGGCTTTTCTTCATTGATGAACAGTGCATTATGAGGTCAGAAATATAAGACCATTTCTAAGATTCCATTGAAGATAAGATAGTAGAGAGAATGAAGGCTATTTTGCTGGCTTACCACATCATCTCCTTCCAACCATCAAAAATGAATGACAATAAAATAATGCCGAAGAACTCAGGCCTTGTCAACCACAGAGCCATTTAGAAGTTTTGCGATTGCTCTTTGAGTCCAAATGATTATTGCTAAATTTTGTCAAACTGGGAAGATTAAAAGGTTGTAGAAATGCAATACCATAAATACTCAAGCAAGCAGGAACTGCTTCAGAAGGTTAAGTTAGTGAGGGGAAAGAGTAGGAAGCTCAGAACTCAGAAATTATAAAGAACGTTGTTTTCTTCATATTTCGGGTTTTGTTAAAATTTGAAAACTCAGTCAACTGTGGATATAGAGAAGACTTCTCATCTGTGTTTTGAATGTGAAATGCAAAGGGCATTCTTTTCTGCATAGGGACTAAACGCAGTACCAACACATTTAATTTCCTCTCATCACGGTAGCAATCTCAACGTCCAGTTCAAGTTGGGGGAGAATACTGATGCTTTTGTGTCTCTCCCTCCTGAGGCTCCACTAAAACAAAAGCTAGAAGAACAAATACGGTATGTAAAGCCTACCAGTGAAGAGAAAAAGTATGCAGTCAACAAAATAAAGAGATTTCCAAACATGAGTAGAAGACTAGAAGGGAAGAGTTGATGAGTGAGATAAGTAGAAAAATGCACAGCTTGGAATACAATGCATTGAGGTACAGGGGATAAAGTCAGTGACAGCCAATCTGGAGATGATCTGGAAGGAGACCAGCAGAAAATATACACAAAAGTCATATCGGTTGGCACCCTCTACTCTCTGACACTGTGAGAGGCTCTAGGTCTCCAGAGACGCTCAGCTCCTAGCATTGACGCCCTTGTGTTATTTCCGCCCCTTGGGTATGGAGGGGCTAGACTACCCGCAGTCATGATGGAATGTCACTTCTAAGATTAGGTTATGAAAAGTCTGTGGCTCCCATCCTAAGTAAGCCCCAGACTCTACCCCCAACCCTCCTTCCTCTCTAAGATCACTTGCCCTGGGGGAAGTGAGCTGCCAGCATTCATGAAGCAGCCCTCTGCCCACATGTGAGAGAATAAGGCCTGCCCACAGCCATGTAAGTGAACTGGAAAGTGAATTCCCACCCTCCAGTCAAACCTTTAAATGAGACTGCAGGCTTAGGTCAACAGCCTTCACTCCAGCTTCATGAGAGACTGTGAGCCCAAGGCCCCCAGGTAAGCTTCACCCAGATTCACCTAACCAAAAAACCTGTGAGAGAATAAATGTCTGTTAGTTTAAGATACTAAATTTTGAGATAACTTGTTACACAGAGATAGATAATTAATATAACCACCTAAAATATAACAGTAGCTTTTTGACCCCAAAGCAAAAACAAACCAACAAATGAAAATCCAGGTCATTTTTCTCTTAAAACCAAGAAATTGTCCAAGGAAAGGCAAGGCTCTTACTATGAATGTTCTCTTCATTCTGGCATTAGGATGTCTGCTCCATGTCTGCCATTTCCAAGGAAAAGTCGACCACCCTACAAGCTCTGACCACTCTCAACCTGAATAGGGTCTCCTGTCACACTCAAGAGCAAGCAGTAACACTGGTGCTGAAGAACGGAAAGCACAGATAGGAGATCTCTGGGGGGCGAAAGGAAAGATTTGATAGAACTCAAAGAGTGATTGGGAATTTAAAGTGATGATCCAATAAAAGTAAAGGAAGAAATGTAAGGAAAAAAGATGTTGAGGAACTTCTGGAAAAAAAAATATGGAAGACAGGTATAATTGAAATATGAAGCAAAATAGAATGTCCTGATTATAAGCAATTGATAGGATGGAAAGGAATCCATTTGAACCTGACCCTGAGGAAATTCTCCTTTGAGCAGTCCAGGTAATATAATATTGGACCCATAAGAAAATGAACGTAATCTTAACACATAAGTGAAATGGGCATTGGACAATATTTACATAGTAATGATAATCTCAATCTGCTTTATTGCTTTTCCACTTTATACTCCTCATAGATAAAATATGGAAGATGTAGTTGTGGTTGCCAAACAGTATGTTAAAATCTCTGGAAATATAATGAGATGGTGAGATCTAGGGAAGCTAGAGGAACAGGTAGGTGTACAATATATTTACCTTACTAATGCGGATACTCAAGAGATACTGTTGTATATTAATGGAATGAGAAATAGAGATATAAGCCTTCATTCATAAATAGCCTTCATTCTCTCTAATATCTTATCTTAAATGGAATCTTAGAAATGGTCTTATATTTCTGACCTCATAATGCACTGTTCATCAATGAAGAAAGCCATCAGTTCGTAACAGAATAAGTGGGTCATTTGGCTGCCTTGTGATGTCTTATTTTCCATCTGTTGTTATGGATTAGAGATATAAATATACTATTTAAAGTGACAAAAATAACTAATATATGAACAAAATTCAGAGGAAAAGAAGAAAAGGAAAATGAAGGGATTAAGGCCAGGAACTCATCTTCAGTTTTCTTTCTGGAGATTGCATAAATATTATATAAAAGGGATAAAAAATTGGAAATGTAAGCATATTATTTAGAGATATGGAAATAATTACCAAAAGAATTGTGAAAAGGTATCATCTCGGGGAAGTAAGACTAGGGGTAGTAAGGTTGCTACTGTTTACACATATATCATCTTCTAAATCATATTGATTTGTTTTCATGTGCATGTGATAGCTTAATGAAAATAATTTAACAATGATTCCCACTTGTTTTGCATACATTCAGCAAAGCATAAAAGTAAATTTTGCCAGCATCCTGTTATTAGCCTCAGAACTAGGGTAAAAGAGCAGGTTATAATTAATGTTATTACTTGCAATTTGAGGTACCACCCATTTAAATATATTGTAGTTTTCAAATAACCCACACAGCAAGAATAAATTCCTTTGAAATTTCCTAGGCTTTGTCTAGATTTGTCTATCATCAGGAATTCACTCCACTCCCCAAACTTCATTTAAGTCTTTGTGTCCAATTAGTGTTATGCCAGCATGTCCCTCTAATCTCTTCGTTTAATTCTCTAGTTCTTTGTACTCAGTTCTCGTTTGAAATTGCCAGTGAAAATATCAGTTTTTACATGCTTAAATTCAGCAGTGACTATCTTTCCAGAACATTATACACTTTCCCCAGTTCTGTTTTCCAGCAATAGTCAATGTCTAAATATCAAGCCTATGCCCAGCTTTTCTTGAAGCCTTGTCGAGTCTCTGGTGCAAAAGTGGGTCTGTAATGGGTCTCACAGTTCAAGGCTTCCTCGTTGGTTTCCTATTTTTACCTGTTTATTCAGCTTGTCAAAATTAGCTGGAGATATAAAAAAATCGGAAAAATGGTTTGAAAATGTGAGTTCCTGCCTCTTCAAAATGGTCCAAATACTACACGCAATTCTGAAGTGACTGTTAACAATCTGACTGTGGGGAGGTCAGCTTTTGGGGCAGACAACAGGGGGTGCTTTACTGTAGATAGTTTAAAAGCAATACTAAATCTTACTACAAGTCAGCCTGCTTTTGTTTTTTTTTTTTACAGTGCATCAGCAATTCTAAACTATGCCAGGGATAAAATATTCCTCTAAAGGGGGGACCATCAACACTGCCCCTTCCCCACCTAGGTAAACCACCATAACCCCAAACTGATGAGACGGTATTTAACCTCTGGAAAAGCATGTTACACCCACTAAACTGTAACCTGTCAGTCAAAATTATACTGCTTTGTACCCTTGTCTTTTCCACCTTAGGGACAACTACTGGACTATCCTTCCTGAACTTAAGTGAATGTTGGTAACACAAACTGAAATGAGAATTTGCCTCCTATATATCCTATTCCTGCCTTTCTATTAAGTAAGACTGCATATACTTAAAAACGACATCACCCTTTGTTTTAAAACTCCGTATTTACCCTGCATATGAAGGAATAATTCTGTTGTTCCCTTCTTACATGTACCATCTTTATTCTCTGCAACTATTGATCAGTCCGGGAAAATTTACCACTAGGCAGCACTCCGTACTTATCTCAGCGTTGGGATATGCACTTTGGGTGTTCATAATTTATTTATGCAAAAACTATTTACTAAGTGTCCATTTTGCACAAGCACCTTAGATGCTGAGCCCGCACAGGTGAATAGGGCATAGGTTTGGACTTTCAGGTGCTTGTCAAAAAGGAAAATGAAATAAAAGTTAAAGGCTCTGATAGATAAATAACTATCTGTATGTCTACTTATCTGAATATATATTTACCTGTTTTTCCAAAGTGTTATGAAAACAAGAAATGCATCCTGCTTAGGCTTGTTCCGGAAAGCTTCAAGTGAAATGCAAGGTCTAAAATCATCTCATACCATTAACATTAGCAAAGCTTTAGAACTTTACAAAGGTAGAGTCAATTACTGTGAGTAAGACCACAGGTACAGTTGCAGCACAGGAAAAAAGAAGGAAACAGGGACATTGCTGGCAGAGGGAGTAACACTGCAAAGACTGAAAATGGGAGGTTGTATTTTGTTTACTACTGCTAGCGTACCAATGATAAATTTCAGATTGGGCACTTTAAGTAACATGCTCTTTTTTTTTTCCCTTTTCTGAATCAAGTTTCCAAATAATGTGGAATGCAAAGTCACAATGACAAGAGTATATAAGACAATGAGGCAATGAAATAAACCACAGACAACTTCAGTCATAAATATAATTAAACCTCTATCTAAAACTATAATGAAAATGCTTACTTTGGATAGTAGAAAGCCATCAGATCATAACAGAATAAGTGGGTCATTTGGCTGCCTTGTGATGTCTTATTTTCCATCTGTTGTTATGGATCACCATGTTGACTCTGTCTAGAATTATTACTAATGGCCAGTTGATGCTGTGCAGGGAAAGGTCAGATACAGGAAATTCACCACAAAATGTGAGAGAATCTTGACGAATCCTTTTTACTTCTGAAATATGGGCATTAGAACAAGAGAAACTCCCTTTAGTGGAATGTGAATATTTTCTATTTTCTTTTGAAAGAAACTGATACTCTCTTTGGACCTGTGGACACAAGTACTTACACTGTAATCTAGCTGTACACACAATCTTTTGATACACATTCAGGGATAGTTACCGTAGAGGTAAGCTAAGAGGTGTAGAAAATATGAAAATAAGCTTCCCTCAAGAGTTCCAGGTCCAAAGTTTTCCTGCTGAATTTTTCATGCTGGGTTACATTTAGTGAAGATCTCGTAAGAGCTGGCTTAACATGGTACAGCAGATAGAGACTCCTCATGTGGTTACCTGCCAGTATCTCAGGGAATCTATAGTTGAATATATTTGTTACATAGTCCTTGGATGGTGTTGATCAGATTCAGGCCCATTTCTCGTATTTGAGATTTGCGTCATCTTCTTTGAATCTGCGATGCCTAGAACCGGGTCTGGTACACACGGAAGGAAGAAAGGAAAAAAAGGAGCAAACAGAGAGAAGGAAGAAGCGTGGTGGCAGAATGGAAACGAGGATGCTAAGGAAGGAAGCAATGACCACCTACTTTGTGCCAGATGCTATACTACGATGTTTGCTCATGTAAATTCAGCTGATACAAAGAATCTGTCACCACGATGAACGTGATTTTCAAGTTCCCTTTATTACTGGCTCATGTTTTACTCCATACAAGAGTCCAACACTGAGTTCACACACATAACCAGCAGCATCCAGGCTTCCTCAACAGCACAGTATTTATTCCATGGAGGGACGGAGGTGATTCGGCTCCCCCACATGCCTTTCAGGGGAGCCTCCACATCCCTCTTGACTAGGAAAATCTTAAAAGAGGACAAAAGGGGCCTGCGCCACCAGCTACCCTATCAAACCTATAGACAGATGATAACCTTTATTTTAGAAAAAGTTTTCCACAGAATGTGGGTAATTTCAGACTCAGAGTAGTGTCTAGCACGTTGCCAACACTCAGGACATGTTAAGTAATAAAAGGGTGTTGCTTCAAATCACTTGCTATTAAAAAAAAGACTAAAATATCTTCCGTCCTTTCAATTTGTTTCAGAGTTTCAATTGTGCCAGTGATGCTGTTAATAACAGACTGTACATCTGTGATGTACAAAAACTTTACTGTTGTTGATTTAGGGCACTTTACATTTCATGTATGGAGTCTCTACATACCTGAGAAATGGTTGGTTCTTGTTGTACAACTCTGTATCTCTAGGTACCTCACACTCATCCTCAGGAATTCAATACCTTGCAAAGTGCATTTTATATGTTAGGTACACAAGAGATATTTGCTAATTCATAATTTTAAATAAAAGTATTGCAGATTTATAGGTAACATACATCATGGCTGAAAATAAGTAAGTTAATAAAAACAAATATACACTGCTATGTTTTCATTTGTTTTAATTATCATTTACTATGCTAACGGAGAAACTATTGGTTAACACTGGTGTTATTTGTCTGCTTGAGAGCCTACATAAAGAGAACAGTGATGATGAGAAGACAGTGAAAACTGTTTGGTTAGTGCTGTATAGGGGCAGATGAATTAACTAGATCTCCTCTTGAGGTTCCAGCCTAACGATGTTAATATATTTTCCTTGTTGGGGAACTTTTCAGTGATGCTAACTGATAAGAAAACCTAATATAGGCACTAAATAATAAAAATTTAAGAAATCATCTACTACCGAAGGCAATCTACAGATTCAGTGCTGCCCCTACCAAATTACCCATGGCATTTTTTCACAGAACTAGAACAAAAAAATTTAAATTTGTATGGAAACACAAAAGACCCCAAATAGCCAAAACAATCTTGAGAAAGAAGAATGGAGCTGGAGGAATCACACACCCTGACTTCAGACTGTATTACAATGCTAGAGTCATCAAAACAGTATGGTACTGGCAGAAAAAGAGACACATAGATCAATGGAACAGGATAGAAAGCCCAGAAATTAACCCATGCACTTATGGTCAAGTAATCTATGACAAAGGAGGCAAGAATATTCAATGGAGGAAGGGGAATCTCTTCAATAAGTGGTGCTGGGAAAACTGGACAGCTACAGGTAAAAGAATGAAATTAGAACACTTCCTAACACCATACACAAAAATAAACTCAAAATGGATTAGAGACCTAAAGGTAAGGCCAGACTTAAAAGTTAAAACTCTTAGAGGAAAACATAGGCAGAACACTCTATGACATAAATCACATCAATACGTTTTTGGATCCATCTCCTAGAGTAATGGAAATAAAAGCAAAAGTAAACAAATGGGACCTAATTAAACTTAAGAGCTTTTGCACAGCAAAGGAAACCATAAACAAAAGGAAAAGACAACCTACAGAATGGGAGAAGACATTTGCAAATGAGGTGACCAACAAGGGATTAATTTCCGAAATATACAAACAGCTCATACAGCTCCATATTAAAAAAACAATCAAAAACCAGGCAGAAGGCCTAAATAAACATTTCTCCAAAGAAGACATACGGATGGCCAACAGGCACATGAAAAGATGCTCAACATGGCTAATTATTAGAGAAATGCAAATCAAAACTACAATGAGGTATCACCTCACACTGGTCAGAAAGTACATCATTAAAAAATCTACAGATAACAAATCCTGGAGAGGGTGTGGAGAAAAGGGAACCCTCTTATACTGTTGGTGGGAATGTAAATTGGTGCAGATACTATGGAAAACAGTATGGAGGTTCCTTTAAAAACTAAAAATAGAGTTACCATATGATCCAGCAATCCCACTTCTGGTCATATATCAGGAAAACATGAAAACTCTAATTCGAAAAGACACATGCACCCCAATGTTCACAGTGGCACTATTTATAATAGCCAAGACATGGAAGCAACCTAAATGTCCACTGACAGATGAATGGACAAAGAAAATGCGGTATACATATATACAGTGGAATATTACTCAGTCATGAAAAAGAATGAAATAATGCCATCTGCAATCACATGGGTGGACCTAGGGATTATTATACTAAGTGACGTAAGTCAGACAGAGAAAGACAAATATCATATGATACCACTTATGTGTGGAATCTATTTAAAAAAGGATACAAATGGACTTATACAAAACAGAAATAGACTCACAGACATAGAAAACAAAATTATGGTTACCAAAGGGGAAACGGAGGGGGAAGCATAAATTAGAAGTTGAGGATTAACAGATACACACACTATATATAAAATAGATAAACAAATAAACAACAAGGACCTACTGTATAGCACAGGTAACTATATTCAATATCTTGTAATAACCTATAATGGAAAAAAATCTGAAAAAGCATATATATATACCTACCTACATACATATATATACATATATGTAGTCACTTTTCTGTACACCTGAAACTAACACAACATTGTAAATCAACTCTACTTCAATAAAAAAAAATCATAGAGATTTAAATTTAATCTTGATACTAGTTTATTGAACAATACTTACTGTTTAACATATATCATGAAAGAAGAAAAAGCATTGTTAATAATAAAAAGATATTCCTTTGTCCTACAACTGAAACTTGAAATATCAGAAAGGGAGCCAACCTCACCAGTTCTTTCTGAGAAAATGCTCACTGAAATTACTGCCACATATTAATTAGATACAGAGTTTTAAGTCATTCTATTTCCCCCATGGTAATAAAAATGATATCAAAAGAAATTGTATCAAGAATCATAAACCCAACTTGGTCTAACTCACAGCTGGAAGTACTTGAAGTTTTTCATTTCCAAGTTGAAAAAGGAGTATATCGTGACTTTTAAGCTCCTTAATCAAGACACGTTATTGAGGATAGTGATAGAAGTCATATTTGCACTATTCAGTGTCATACTATGAATGAGCTTCTGTCTGAGAACAGCTGGGAAATAGGTATATGAAATTTCTGGGCTGCTCCGTCAACAGTGATTTGAGATTGTGGTGTTGGTGGTGGTGATGGTGGTGATGGTGGGTGGAGGTGAGTAAAATAGCGGATAGTTCTTCACTACCCACTAACAGTGGATAGCAGAATTCTTCATTATGCAGTATATTTAGGGTCCACGGTCCTCTCCCACTAAATGCCAGTGACAACTCTCCCCCTGAATCATTTCCTGCCTCCCACCCCTTCCCACATCCTTGTTCTAGGGGAATGGTGCTGCCTCCTTGTGGAAAACACGTTCAACAGAGAATTCAGCACAGTACATACCACACCATTTGAGTTCTGATTTAGAAACATCCATTCAGAGCTGTTTTCAAGGGCAGAGAAAATATCTTTAAAGGTAAGAAAGATGCTTTAATTTATACAGTGTACTTGAGGAATGCTTTTCAAACGTAACTATCATTTGTATAATGGTTACATGGGTCAGACATTTTTCTACTTCTCTGTATTTTAGGGTGAACCATAAGACATTTTCTTTTTTTGGGAATACAAATTGTCAAATAGCAGTAATTGTGTATAGTTCACATACTATACTGACTCATTTAATCCTCACAATAAGCTTATGAAACCAGCATCCCCATTTTATAGATGGGAAACAGAGGTATTGAGAGGCTAACTTGCCTAGGGCACATAGCCAGTATGTAGGGAAAGTAAGGCTAAGATTTTTTTTTTTTTTTTTTTTTTTTTTTGCGGTACGCAGGTCTCTCACTGTTGTGGCCTCTCCCGTTGCAGAGCACAGGCTCTGGACGCGCAGGCTCAGTGGCCATGGCTAACGGGCCCAGCTGCTCCGCGGCATGTGGGATCTTCCCGGACTGGGGCACGAACCCGTATCCCTTGCATCAGCAGGCAGACTCTCAACCAGTGCGCCACCAGGGAAGCCCAAGGCTGACATTTAAGTAGGCATTCAGGCCCCTGGAGTCTTGCCCTTGACCCCTGTGCAATACTGCCCCCTAACAGCCCTTGCCAGTGGTGCTTCTTCAGACTGTCAGCTCTCAGAAGGCAGAATCAGACTGAGAGAGACTGGCAGGAGTATGAAGGAGGGAAATAGGTAGGTGAAAAAAGGAAAGGGCTTTCCAGGCAGAGGACAGAGAGGTGTGAAAAAGCGTGACCTCTAGAGGTTTCTGTTAGTAGTTCAACAGGATCGGGGAAAAGAGTGTGGAGGAGTGGAGATAAAACTTCTAGTGAGGCAGACAGGAGGCCAGCTGTGAACAATGGACCCTGACAACCATCCAAGGAATCTGCTCTTTGTCCTAAATACCTGGATGTATTAAGGCCATATCTGCATTTTTGAAAGAGCAGCCTGACACCTGGGTGGAGATCATTTGAGCTAGTTTAGAATATGAGGATATGAGAAGTTTGAGCTAGTTTAGAATATGAGAAGGCAGGAAGTGATGAGATTCTGGACAGAGGACCTATTTAAGGGCAGAGGACCAGATCACCCCAACGTACTCTGAAAAGAAGCTGGCTGCATAGCCTTGGGGAAGTTACTTAGTTTCTCTCTGCCTCAATTTTTCTCATGTGTAAAATAACAAGAATAATACCAAGCTGTACTTTCTGAGTCTTCATTTCTTCCTCATTCACGTACATCCCTAGAATTTGATTACTCTTCTGATTTAATTAACAAGACACTTATTAGTTAGTGTCTTGTGTCCTTAGGACCATACAGGGCAGGGCATGCAGAGTTCCCGCCCCCACCCCACCCCCAATGTTCTTTCATAATTGATGCCATATCACTAATAACCTTTCCATATCTATTCAGAAAAGATTCCCGTCTTATGCTTCCCCCGCAGCCCCAACGCACAAGCATCCCCTCTCCTCTCTGCTTTATTCCTGTAGCACTTGACATCCCATGTATGCTGTTTTAAGGTTTATTGTTCATCTCCCCTAACTAGAATATGAGCTTTGTACAGAAAAATCTGATTTTATTCAATGCTGTATTTCCGGTGACTAGAACATTGCCTGGTATATAGTAAGTGCTCAGCAAACATACGTTAAGTGAATAAATGGATGGATGGGTGGATGGATGGCTACTTTTGTCTAGAACTAGCCTTGTCCAAAGATGTCTCAAAACCAAGGTTGCATCCACCGAGAGCACCTTTTCATCCAGTGAAACCTCCAGACCCTAAAGAATATGCACTGAACACAATAATTCTTAAAATAAACTCTAAAATGTATATATCCTAGAACTTTTGCTTACCCACAACGAGGGGAAAAACACCTTCTAAACTGAAGTGCTTACCTACATTTAAAATTACAATGAGCTGCACTTTTCTTAGCCAGCACCATTCTTCTTAGTTTCAGAAGAATATGCCTTTGTATATATTTTCAAATCTACACCCAAGTGTTTTTCTTTTCAGTATGCACTAAAATTTGCAGTAGAAATGTACATTAGTTTAAGTGAACTGAGCAGAATGATTGGACTAGGGAAAATAAAACTAATTATTCATGTCACTAGTACTTTAAAATGCAGAGTAGTTATCAGGAACACACATAATTATAAGTAATGCAGTTTTTTTTAATAATGAAGCCACAGCTAAGGTTAATTAATACTTTTAATAAAAAAATAAAATTTTGTTCTTTGAAGTTACAATACGTTATTTGTTAGTTTTAGATATTTTTCATGGAAATATGTGTGCACTCTGCTTACATTTTTCAAACAAATAGTATTAATTTTTTATGAGTATCTCCAAAGCCACCAGGAAGCAATAGCAGTGTGTGACACATTCAAACACTCTTTCTTTGCTTGAATCCTAATTGGGATTCTTTTTGGAACATTCCATAGGAATCAAATGCCAATGACTTCAGTAGGAAATGAAGATACACGTCCTGACCACCTACCAATGTTTTAAATCCTCAATAGTTCCTTTTCTTGAGTAGGTTTGCTACCTCCACTCTGAAATAAGCCTAACTAGATTGTTCCAATACATTTCATTTATATTTACTGATTCTGCCCCAGTCTACAATTTAATTTCTTACTAAGAGTTGCAAACTATAGTCCCTCCAGTCGAAAACCAGAATCTCTCAAAGCCTTATTCTGTCTCCCTTCTCAAGATTTTTTTTTTTTTTTTTTTGGTACGCGGGCCTCTCACTGTTGTGGCCTCTCCCGTTGCGGAGCACAGGCTCTGGACGTGCAGGCTCAGCGGCCATGGCTCACGGGCCCAGCCACCCCGCGGCATGCGGGATCTTCCCGGACCGGGGCACGAACCCGTGTCCCCTGCATCGGCAGGCGGACTCTCAACCACTGCGCCACCAGGGAAGCCCCCTTCTCAAGACTTTTGAAATGAGATGAAAAGATTTTTGAAATGAGATGAAAAGAAGATGAAAAAGGCTATGGATTCTTGAAACCAAGTAAGGATACCAGAATCAGCTTCTGCTCTGAATGAAAGGACAGGGCTTCTCTATTTATTATTCTTATGAAGTATGATTTTCTTGCAAAGATAGATTTTATATATGCTGTAAAAGTAGAATGGAATATAATTTACAGACGAAAATGGGATGCTTTTGAGAGTCAGAAAAGGATACTATTAATAATTACATCGGTACACCAGGTACACAAGAGGACTATACAGGCCAACTGAGATGCATGCCACACTGTGTAAAAGTCAAGGGTGAAATCTATGCTTTATTAAATAAGCATCAGAAGACCTAATTAAGAGTATCATCACTAGAGTCAGTGAAGTTTTAGAGCTGAGTACAATTCAAGAGATTCCTAAACCCGCTTATTTTAGAGAGAGCGCAAGGCCAAAGTGCAGCGAGGTTAACCCACCTGTCCAAGTTACACAGAAAAGGTAGGTGGTTGTGTTGAAATTGGAAACGGGTCTCCTGATCCGCTGTGATCTTTCTGTTTTACCATACCTCCTCTAGGCAAAAGGCATTACTATGGAACCATGTTGTCTACGGTATGTAAATAACTTGTAAAATATTCTTGAAGGAAAGAACCACAATATCACAAAATGTGATACAAAGCGTAGACCAAAAGAAATTCCACAATCTTGATCTGAAAAGAAATAATTTCCTTTCTTTACAAACCGGCAACCAAAGGGAATGAACATTGCCCTTTGCATGTTGGCGTACTTTTACTCATTTAAGTAAATCTACAAGTACATTGTAAGACGTTGGCAAATTATTCAGAAGAAGGGGGAACACTCAGCCATCAAAAATCCCAAGAAGCTCTCAGCATCCTGAAGAACTTAATACTGTGAATTATTTGCAAATATTCACTTTCTGAGATTAGCCTTATAGAAAGTTTCTCTTTTTTAGGATGAGTGGGTCTTATGGAAACATGTTGATATTAGATATCATAAGTAAAACAAATTTTTATCAACTTTATATAATCCATATAAAAAGTACTATTAATATTTTTACATTCACATTTTTTCAAGTCATTTCATAAGAAAGGTTGGTAAATGTCCTCATTATTTCATGACATAGATCATATCTTCCTAAAGTACACATCAGTCTTAAAATTGATCATCATTCAGAGAAGAAAACCTTTTTTTTTCTTTTTAAAGCATATTTACTTCTAAGTAGGAATATAAACAGGATCTTATGGGATGACATTTTGTGAATACTCTTTTATATTCTCTGACTCTGTGAAAACTGAAAATTCTCCCCTACTACTTGCCCTGCAGGATGGCTGAACAAACCTCATCTCATCTATCTGAAATGAAGCCAAAATTTAATTCTGCTTGACCAAAAATCTGTTTCCATAGTTCGGAAACATGCAATCACCCTAAAGTACACTGCCATTGTAGCTATTGCTGAGGAAAATGCACCTTGATTGAGAAAACAGTCCAGTGTGGCTTTTGAAAAATAAAATGACCTCCCTGGTACACAATTTGGTAAGGCAGTTGATGAAAGTAGGCAGGTCAAAGGTTACAGTCTTAGAATTAGCATTACAAATCACTTGCATATTTAAATGTCAAGACTGACAATTCTAACAAACATTTAAATTCTACATATATCAGTAATCTCTTTGTAGCTGGAGGGCAAGATAAAAATCAACTGTGAAGTAAAGTAAATTTACAACAAATTATTCTGTTAGTCAAAAATAAATAATTTGCTTTCTTCCCTAGTAGTTTTTCCCCCATACATTCACATCTTATTACCTGTAATCACAAACATATCCTTTTAAGAGAGAATTTTTTTTTTTTTTGCTGTACACAGGCCTCTCACTGTTGTGGCCTCTCCCGTTGCTGAGCACAGGCTCTGGACGCGCAGGCTCAGCGGCCATGGCTCACGGGCCTAGCCACTCTGCCGCATGTGGGATCTTCCCGGACGGGGGCACGAACCCGTGTCCCCTGCATCAGCAGGCGGACTCTCAGCCACTGCGCCACCAGGGAAGCCCCAAGAGAGAGTTTTAAAAACTTTTAGTACAATTTTAAACACTGTTGTTGAATATTTGTAGTATATTAATCCAAATTATTTAATTGCTGTTATTGGTCTGTTAAAAATCTAAAGATTTAAAATACGTATTTTTTAATGAACCTAGTAATCTTTTATTTAAGTCAATACCTCCTCAAATGAACCAAGTAATTATTAATTGATCAGATCATTTACTTCCATAAACCACTGCTATCTGTAAACATGTTATAGCTTACAATAAAAGAGACTCTTTTCATTGGCAATTAATGGGCAGTTAACTGTTTTCCTTTCACATTAGTTAATATTATAAAATGCATAAATTTTTAATTTCTTCATTTCTAGGTGTTTAACTTGCAAATGAAATAGCTATTTTACAAATGTTTACTTAAAAAACAATTTCTTAATACATAGCGAGTACTAATTGATAAAAAACATCAAAGTAAGGCTGATAATTCTTTCCTTATTTTGGGATACATCTGGTTTACCTAGTAACTTAAGCGGCTGTGATTTCATTAACGATGAAACAAGACTACTAAGAAAAAAATCTGATCATTTCAAATTTTATTCACAAGAACATTTCTATTTCCGAATGTCCTAGAATGTCCTCTTATGAATTATTTTACATAAAGGAAATAGTCTATCATAGCTCTGTGTTTCATTTTCCTATATCAGATTTGCCTTAATAACCTGCTTATCGTTAAATAAACCATAAACCAATAAACACAATAACAAATCATTAGTGAAGTATTAGAAAAGAATATCAAACGGAGCTGTTGGGCATGCACAAATCTGTCTAAAGACACAAGTCTTTATCCAAGAGGCTAAGTGCAATTATTAACAATCTTATAAACCCAAACAAGACACAGAAAATCAACAAAATGATTTTACTCTAAGCACACATTCTTATTAAAATGTCTATTTCATAAGGGAGGGGCTTTTTGTTTGGTGTTCCTAATGTATCCCCAGCGCCTAGAACAGTGTATGGCACATGTAGTGTGATCGGTAAATACATATTGATGAACACCCTGTGAGACAGCCCCTTTTACTTTGTGGCCAAATGCAAATTTTAAAAAAGGAGAGAGAAGAAAGAAAAAAGTGATGCATATAGGTGTATAATATGAAATACTACATTTATAAATTTACAGACTTTACAACTTTTTGGTCATCTCTCTTCTTCTAGGACATTTTCTCTTTCTCTATTCTGTTCCTCCCACTCCTTCCTACTCAAAGTAAAAATCAGAATCTATTTTCTTCTTTCTCTGGTAAACATATGTTAATTAGTAGATAGGGTGCTGATCTGAACAGAATTCATCTTCTTTAACTCTCTTTCTAAATGTGACACATGATCTATTTCAAACATTTGAAATAAAAGCAATTTAAAAAATAATTGGTGTCATTCTTGCTTCTTTAGTACGTGGTTTTCTAGAAAAGTAAGAATCATATCTTTGGAAAGCTTTACATGGCACCTACTAGAGACATTCACTAACTACCAAAAACAAAACAAAAGCAAACAGTCAAGTTTGGGCCAAGAAGAACACATAATTCTGAAAGCATTAACAACAGAATATGTACAAAGGCTATAAATGTCAACAGAGATCTAATAGAATTTAATAGAATTTCAACAGCATTCTAAAAGCCTTTATGAAATGTAAGCTCTGAGGCAGGTGTTTTTTTTTCTCTTCTTCATTGATGTAATGCCAATACTTAAGCCAGTGCCTGACACACAGTAGGCAATCAGTAAGTATATCTTGATGGAATAAATATACTTCCTACTTGTACAAGTGTGACATTTAAAACTTGTTTTTCAAAAATTTTAGACATAAGATTGAAAAATAAGCTCATTGAAGTTAAATATGGGTGAGGGCAGTTAGCTATATAATGTATGAAATATGTTGGCCCAAGACAGTTTTTTTTTTTTTTTTTTTTTTTGCGGTAGGCGGGCCTCTCACTGTTGTGGCCTCTCCCGTTGCGGAGCACAGGATCCGGACGCGCAGGCTCAGCGGCCATGGCTCACGGGCCCAGCCGCTCCGCGGTATGTGGGATCTTCCCAGACCGGGGCAGGAACCCGTGTCCCCTGCATCAGCAGGCGGACTCTCAACCACTGCGCCACTAGGGAAGCCCCCAAGACAGTTTTTAAGTACCATATTTTGGGTCTTTGTCCTCAGATAAACTAACAGTGTGTTTTTCCCATAAACAGTAAAATAGTAGACTTATCGTTCACGATGAGAGCCACATGCCTACCAATTCAAAATTTTCAGACTTCAAAATACAATAGAAGTGCTATAGGCAATTTCTTTTTTAAGATGTTCCAATTTGCTTTTATTTTATTTTGATGAAGTGCTGAGCTTGAACAAGGCCTTTCAGATACTTCACTATTTGACTCGTTCATTTAACTTAAAAAGTGAAAGACCTGTGTAATTAGTAGACAATCCCCTCAGCTTGGGCTAGACCAAGGTTACTGAATCAAGACCATCAACTAACCACATACAAACCATCACAAAGCAGTATATATCAATAAAAGTTCACAAACCACAAACCAACAGCATATACACATTTCATCCTCAAACTGAATTCATTATATTAAGCAAGTCTTAAAAAAGCCACAATGCTTGAGATCAGAAATAATCCCATTCTAGAAAAGCCACGTATGCAGAAAAGTCCACTTTCATAATCACAGATCCAGAATGAAGAAATGAAATCTGTGTACTCACCTGGCTAATGGGTTCTTTTGTAGGGGGCTTTCCTCTTCTGGCTGTGCTAGTAGCCAGGGTCGTGGTGGTCTCCATAATTGACGTGGACATCTCTGACTGCATGGCAGTGGCTGTCGACTCAGTTGTCATAGAGGAAGGCACTTCACCAACCAGTCTCACATTTCCCACTATGGCGATGTTGGCATCATTTTCGGCTGCCATATTCAGAACTTTCAAGCCATTGTAGTAAAGCCCAGAGAGCTGACCCTGGAAGGGCTGGCCCTGCTCTTTCCCGCCAATTATTATGGTTGCTTGGCTATTGAAGATTGTGAGCTGACGCCCTGTAAAAATAATATTACATACATGCAAAAATGTTGACTGTGAACTCTACATTCTACAAAGGATGATAAAACAGATCTTTCATGGGGTGGATAATGAGAGCAATAAACTATAAGAGAGGCATTTGACTCATAATTCATTGCTTATAAATGAGGTGTCCATGAAATGCATAATCATTGGCAAATACTTGTAAATTCTCAACTTATTATAAATGTAGTGCTTTTGCTAAAAGACCAATCAAAGATATGTATTATAAATTAATTTTTAGTGGATTCCTTTCCCCTTTTACCTCAAGACCTTATACTGTTGGTCTCTTAAGTCTAAATTGTTTAATTAAGAATGAGATATTTAATATTTCAAGTATTTGTCATTCTAAAATTACCACTGGTAGAAACTCATCTATAGCAGCTGAAATCTGATTTTAAATTTATGGTAAAAATTTCATAATTCACGTAATGGCCACAGGTATCTATATGCTCTTCTTTAGAAATGTGTATTTTTTGAAGGCAATAGTCCATTGTTATTTGAATTATTCTGTTTTCCGGCAAATACACTGAAAAGAAACACATAGTTTACACTGAGCGTGTCAGAGACAAAAAAAAATCCAAAAAGATTTTTCTGATTGGCTTTCAGCAAGTCTATTAAAACAAAACAAAATGAAAAAAAATATAGCTTCAGATGTAAAAAGCAGCTTCAGCAATGATACACAAACCGATGGAGAAATTATGGCACATTTCCATCAAACAGCAATCCTCAGCACAACAGTACCAATATCATCAAATTGAGTATCCAGTTTTAGCAGATTGCTCTCTGTTCATAAAAAGCATGCACACAACTTTAAGTTCAGTTTTAATTAGGGCTTGTTCCCAAATGCTCTTAGAAGGTTGCAAACGTTAAAGGGACTTCATTTTGACTGGCAATCCATATTGCCCACTATTTAAGATGCCTAGAGTTTAAACCAAGAGTTTTTTTGTTGTTGTTTTTTTCAGGACCATAATGAAGATATCAGAACTACATATATTTTAGTTAATAATTTAGAGGCTGGAACATGTAATATAATCTATAAATGATTTATCATTTTGGGTTAATGCTTGCTGTGAGTACCTTCATAGATTGAGTTAGTGGATTATATTTAACAGTCCCTTTAACCTTAAGTTAACAGGGTAAGATTATTAAACAGCTGGTACGTCTAAAAATGTATAGAAATTATTATACAAGGAATGCAAATATTACTATCTACATTTTACTGTTTTAAATTTGTTTTTAATTTAGTTTTACGGAAAATTTATTTTTTATGTTTATTAGTGTTACAATGAAGTACTACTTGGTTATGTTCAAATTATTTTTTTATTTGAAGTTTTAATCAATGTTTTTTACCTTTGTCGAGTAGCCATTCATCAACTACTCGACCAAGTCGATATGGAATTCGCTGTCTAGCAATCGCCAGGCGCTCGTTATCATTGTTTCCTTTAAAGTTTAAAGAGACATTTCATTGGTTAAAATCTGTAAGGTCAAAGGTTAAAAGTTAATACTTAAAGCTTGAGCTATACAGTTGCCACATGATTTTTTTGAAATTTGGAATTTTAAAAAGTTCTACCTAGAACATTTCATGTTTCAGACTTGTCATTCATTCATTTATTTTATTTTAGCAAACAAAATTATCCCTATGTTAATTGAAAATTAGAAATCTGCATTTGAGCTAGGTTATTAAAACTTATGTTATAGACAGACCCGAACAACCAATTTAAACAGCAAATAATAGCTTTACAAAAAAATGAACATTGATCTCAGGGTTTTGTCTTTTTGATGTTTCTTATTAACTAGTTAAACATGTTCGGGTGAAACAGGTTTAAGTTTTCAAAATACATTCAATCTCTTCTTATTCCAGATTAGTAATTTATGAACACCAAACTTAATACCATCTTCGGCACACTGAAGCATCTAAAATAGGCCTAGCATACTTTATGTCCTATTCAGAAAAGAGAAATTCTTATTCATCTCATTTAAGGAAACCACAAAGTCTGAATAGTTCTTGTATATTCCACACAAATTGGTTTATCAACCACTTGGACATCACAAGGGAATACATCTTGCATCATCAAATATGTTACGATAGGAAAAGGCTTTGACAAAAGTGACTTTGAGTGTCCTTCAGTTTCATTTAAAACTTGACAGATTGAGGCGTATGACATTTGAAAAAAATTATGTGCTCAAATATTTGCTTTTTATTAAACTATTCTAAAGAAGGAATGATAACTTCAGGAACAAATACAAGCCACAACAGTGGTCCCTATTCATAGCTCTAAACTAAGTGGGAGCCTTGATTCTTTGAATACAAAAATTATCTGATAAAAACATAATTTAAATTGACCTTGAATAATGCTTGCAAATAGATGACTGTTTTCTTGATCTATGAAGCACTTAGGAAGAATCTAGACTGCCATCTCAGCACTCAATCGTGTATATTGCCAGAAGCTTTTCTATTCAATGAAAATTAACTAATGTGGAGTTTTGAACTAAGACATTTTGGTAATAGCTCACGTGAGGACTCAGAGGTGAAAGAAATGGTGAATGGTAGGTAGTACTGCCCACAAGAAAAGACTGGAGCATTTTACTAGGGAAGATAAAAGATACATTTTTCTCAGATTTAGAATAACAAATGTTTTCTTAGGCTAGTTTTATTCATATACTATACTTACCACAATAAACCCACCATATTAGTCACACACTTTTAGAGAAAGAGAAAAGAACTATCATTTAGACCGAATCAATTTGTCCTTTGAAGTTTTATATGACTGAAAATATTTCATACATTAGTATTTAATTGAAAATGTAAATACCAAAGTGGAACCAAATATATAGTTTAATAAAAACATTGATATCTAGCTCTCTGTAGTATGAAATTATTAAAATGTTATAGTATTTTATCCTATGGGAACATATTTTTGGTATATTGATAATTTTTTTAAAAGGATAAAATAGCATGAATTCCAAGCCTATCTTTGTTTTCAAGAAGTGTGTACATTTTACGTTCTCTTTTGTGTGCTTGTATACATGTATCAATATATTTGGAAAAATATACTAAAATTTAGTATTACTTGTCTTATGGCAGCATGATTCTTGATGAATATGTATTTTGGCTTCTATGTGATTTATGTAATGAACATGTTTATGTACATAATTTGATAAGCAAATTAAATACTTTCAAAAACACATTCCCTTTGCTCTATGGACTTGTTTGCAGAGCAACACTCATACCAATTTACACTATTATACCTCTCCTGACAACTTTACAATTATGTGGCCCCTTGTGCTGTTTTTCATGCTAGAGTGTTCCCGTCACCAGAAATGATCTATTTCCTCAGACACAGCCCAAATCTAGGCTGCAAATCACCTCTTGCCCAATTACTACTACAATATAATAACAGACATCTCTGCATCCTCTCCACAGCAATCCCACCCATTCTCCACAGGTCAGCCAACACCCTATCAGGCCGCTTGTCTATTATAACCCTCCCATTGCCTTCAGGATAAAATCTCGACCACCTGATGAGGCTTATGATGACTTCCATGATCTGGTCTCTTCCCACCTCCCCTGCCCCATCTCATGGCTGTCACTGTCTTGCTCTCCTCTTTCCATCCTCATGAGAATTCTTTCAAATCTTCTAAAGCCCTCTTTTTACCTCTGGACTTTTGCACTTGTACTCTCCTCTACTTGCAAGATTTTCCTCACTCCCATCCCATCCCATCCTCACCTTTCCTTAGCCAAACATGACTCATTAATGAAGTCTTCTTGGCAGGAACATTATTTCCTCAGGAGGTCTTCCCTGATGTCCCCAAGTTAAATTAGGACACCTGAATATATGCTTTCCTGACACCTGATACATGCTCTTTTGTAACAAGCACTGACCCTGTAATTGCATATTCAATTAATATTTTCTCTCTGAACTCTGAAATTCCATGAGGTCAGGTATTATGTGTAGTGTTTATTGTTGTATTCTCAGTGTTTGCACAATATCTGTCAGAGAACCTCCTATGAAATATCTGTAGAATGAAGTAGCAAAGGAAATCTTGTTTTAAATTCTGATAGCTTCTGTGGCACCATTATCTCATCTCCACAGGCTAAAAACATTCACAGGAAAGCAAATACTTGTGCCAGAGGATAGATCACATGTAGCTAAGCCTCCCTTTGTACTTTCCAAAGGAAACATCAAATATTTCAATTATAATTTTATGTCTTTAATGATTATCACTGATTTGAACATCCGTACAATCAGTTCATTATTTTTTTTAATAATAACTGCCCTGTGCCACAAAATAGATAAACATAGTTATTACTAGTAGGGAAAGTAGAGAGAAAAGTCTTAAATAATACAGCTGGAGGAAATGGAAGCCTTTTGAATGATTTTGAAAAGAGTACATAAAAACGCAAGAATACATATACACCCACATGCATACAGACATACAATTTGCCCTCATACCTTTAACTGGCACTCACAGAACAATTAACATGATCGATATGGTATGATTTAAATCAACAATAGTTTCTGAAGATTCTTGAGACTCAGCTAAAAAGAGAACCTACACTGCATTCCCAATGAATAACAAAGAGGTGATCTAACAACAACAAGAAAAAAATAAGAGTGGGCAGCAGAGATAGGTATAAAAAGACACACTAATTTTTAAGACAGATGCCCACACAAATGGGCTCATACAATCCCATAACCCATAGATTTCAGATGTCTTCTAGTCGAGAGTATTTTTTTAATTGAAATATTTGATTTTGAAATCCAAGGACAGACTTTATTCTTAGTTGGCATAATGGATAGGAAATCAGATGGCGCTTACTTCACTATATGTTGACTTTATTCTCCAAATCCTTTGTTTTTCTACTAGAATATAAAACTAATGACTTTTCTTGTGACAAAATTGTATATAGGGGCTTCCCTGGTGGCGCAGTGGTTAAGAATCTGCCTGCCAATGCAGGCGACATGGGCTCGAGCCCTGGTCCGGGAAGATCCCACGTGCCACGGAGCAACTAAGCCCGGGTGCCACAACTACTGAACCTGAGCTCTAGAGTCCACAAGCCACAACTACTGAGCCTGCGTGCCACAACTACTGAAGCCCAAGTGCCTAGAGCCTGTGCTCTGCAACAAGAGGAGCCACCACAATGAGAAGCCCACACACTGCAACGAAGAGTAGCCTCTGCTCGCCACAACTAGAGAAAGTCTGCACACAGCAACGAAGACCCAACACAACCAAAAATAAATAATTAATTTTTTAAAAAATTGTATATAAGTACATTATCAACAAACAAAGGCACATCTAAATAGAGTGACAATGTCTTCCTAACAGATGATTCCCAAACCCCTCTTAGTATTGGGTACAAAATAGCTCCGATTGTTTACGTTCACCAGGAATAAGCCCACATTTTGCCTCTACTTCATGATTTTCATTAACAAGCTGCACGTGGAAAGGCATAAATGAAGTACATTATTTTAAGAAAATGCCCTAAAAGCATTTCATTCCTTAACAAATTCATGGTGATATGTTATTTATAACGTATCCAATAACTCTGCATGATTGTATTCATTTTATTTAATCCTGTCCTTACTTTGATATGCTTCTAAAACTTTACATGCAATATAAAGGACATAAAACAACCCATTTGATCGGGAAAGGTCAAAGATAAATATAATTTCTGATGACCCTTACTTTTCTTTGGAAAGTGTTGGGATCTGATACCAAGCATGCTGGGATGTAGAAACACTACATGGATTTTCTTTGGACAGTCAAATGTTGCAGGCTTATACAGATAGAAGAGGTTAAAAACAAGCAAAGTGTACCTGAAAATTGAAATCAAATGAAAGGCGAGAAACTATTTTCAACTTCAAGTATCCTAAATCAGAGGTAAGGATAAAGCAGTAATGACCCACTTGTCAAAGACCAATTCATTTTGGAATTATAAAAAGTGTCCAAGTAGAGTTTCAACTTTTTAAAAAGCATGCAAATCAACTACGATAATCTACTGAATACGTGAATTAGGTTTATAAAGCCAGAGCTTCTCACTGAATAAAGGATAATAATTTAGTTGCATACTTCCTTTACCCCGATAAAAGTGGAATGAGGTTTTTCTTTTGATTTACTTTCTTTTTCCTCCAGTTAATTTTATGTGGGTTAAAATTGTTACCTCCACTGAAAATGTCACCAGCAACATACATGTCTCTGCTGAAGTAATTTTCAAACAATAAAACGGTATGTAAAATTTGGTTTACTTTTCTTTGAATTGTTGAAGGATTCAGTTTTTTTTAATAAATAAATTTAAAAAAAATTAAATATAATTGATATATAACATTATATCAGTTTCAAGATTCAGTATTTTTGACAAGAAGCAGGACCCATCTAGTAACACTACTACCAACTGATAGGTTCTAGCTCTAACTGGTGTGGCCATTTGGGTATAAGGTACTGTACATAATGGATATTTCGAACAAGGTTCCACAGGTGGAGAATAAGACGAAAAATCTGATAATTCAAACTTAAAAGTGTAGCACCCTCAATTTTGATTGAATTCAGGATACTTTTACTTTCCCATCTAACCGATAATATTTGGTCACACTACAGTATATTAATTTTTTATAAATCAGTAGACTTCAAGGAAACAAGAGTAATTTCAAAGAATCAAGGTAAGCAGCAAGGAGTAATAAAACTCAAATCCTTGAACTGGAGTTAAATTTCATGGTGGTACTCAGAAAACAAAGGGAAATAAAATTGTAATCATATTTTTATGACTATTGGTCAGTAGAGACCAATAGCTATATGAACTTCGCTAACACATATTTTTCTCCTCTCATTTTCACAGATCTCCCCTGATGTGTAATTTCTCTTCAGAAATAAAAGTGGCAGTTTTGATAAGACATAGTAATATACTTGGAAAACAATAAGGAAAAGCAACTTTATGAACCCAACATTTGTTCAGAATAATCTGAAAGTGAAAACAAAGATACTCGCTTCTTCTGAAGGTTTCCTGTTTCCTCTTTTTTAAGGCTGGGAAAGGAAACACAAAAGGGTTCTTAAATGCTGTACATACTTCCAGAGAAGATTAGGAGTCTGTTTTTAGACTTTTTGTTTTTAAATGAGAACATGGCATTTGGATATGCCTAGGCCCATAAAGCAAAGTAAAAGTTTAACAAAGTTTTGCAAAATTACTCTAGTTTTAAAAGCAGCATTATCACATTATTTCCAACTACATGCTGTACGAGTAGTTGTTGTACAAACCATACAATACAGTAATATCTAATTTAGCCGGCAAGGCTCCAAATAAGTAGATTTTGAACACTATTGACACTCCTCAAGGGGCAAAGTTGTGAAAAAAATATAGCTGTTCTAATGAAAATATTTGTTCTGTGTATTACATGATTTGCTGTATCATTAAGATATGTACATAACAAACATTTGGCTCCTGCCTACTTCGCCAGTTTCATCTTGAACCATTTATTTCTAACTCTTTAAATTCTAGTCACTGTGGACTTCTTTCAAATTCTACAACCAAGCTAATCCTCTTCGAAGGTGTCATTCACCGTGCTTTGCAAATTTCCTGCATTTCTGTGTACACCTCAACACTCCCACCCATCCCAACATGCACACAGACACAGACATCTGAGTCTGGCCAACTTATTTCTTCTTTTGATATTAGCTTATGTGATTCTCAGGAAAGCATTTTCTGGATCCCTCCACCAAATTAACCTAGAGCCTTCCATCATGCATCCTTGTAACACTTAGCAGCAGTAACTGTAATTGTGATGAAATGGTTTCATGTAACTGATTCTAGATTATGGGTTCCTTGCAAGTAAGGACTATGTGTGGTCCATCTGTTCACTGTTTTATATACATACCTATATATATATTTGAAAATACACAAAGTGAATTTTGCTTGGACTTCATATTGTCTTTTTTTCTTCCTTGCCCACCTCTTATCTCTGCTCTCATGCCACTCATTGATAGCCCAAGGCATGCATCCATGTCTACTCTTCCTAGACATATCTCATGTACCCAAAAGACTTCACCTTCCTTCTCTAGTTCCAATAGTCAAATCCTTTGTTTCTTTACTACAGCTTAGCTATACATTAGGAAAGCAATCTGACTCAATGAAGTTAACACATAAGCACTGTGTACTCAAAGTACTGTTTCAGGTATACATCAATACATCACATAGAGACTATTATTAAAGGGCTTAGATTTTGGCTGGGGAGTCAAAGGCCAAAATGAGGAAAGTTAAATGGAAGCTCAAGATAATAGATAACTATGCATACGTATACAATTAACCACTGCTTGAATTGTAGTTGCCACAGAAGTTCAGACAGGGCACTGAATTAGAACAGACAAAGGTGTGACAGAACCAAAAGAATTTTACCTAGATCACAAGCAGTCTAAGTTTTATTGAAATAAAAACCAGATAAAAATGTGTTGTCATGTGGATATTAACACCCCAAAAGTTGATTATTCTCTTTAATTTCATAAAGCTCTACACGCCTACCTCTATTTTTTAAGTAAATATATTCTCTAAAAGAATATATTTTGACTCAAACTAATTGCAAATACAAATAAAAATGGTTAAAATACATATGCCATGCAAAGTGAAACTTGTAATACACACAATGTTAAAACTATTGAATAAAATACTATGCTATCTCTTTGGTGGGGCTAATGGCAGACTCTGGGAGGGCTCACACCAAGGAGTACTTCCCAGAACTTCTGCTGCCAGTGTCCTTGTCCCCACGGTGAGCCAAGGCCACCCCCCACCTCTGTAGGAGACCCTCCAACGAAAAGCATGTGGGATCTTAGTTCCCACACCAGGTATCGAACCTGCACCCCCTTTAGGGGAAGCATGGAGTCTTAACCACTGGACTGTCAAGTTTGATGGTTCTGCTGACGATCAGTGGGGATTCCCAAATTGAAGAAACTGCTGGCCACTGTGGGCTGGAACTCTGGCACTCAGAAGTGAGTTGCCAACCAGAGGGCAGACAGTAGAGGCAAGAAGAACTACAATCCTGCAGCCTCTGGAATAAAAACCATATTCACAGAAAGACAGACAAGATGAAAAGGCAGAGGGCTATGTACCAGATGAAGGAACAAGATAAAACCCCAGAAAAACAACTAATGAAGTGGAGATAGGCAACCTTCCAGAAAAAGGATTCAGAATAACGATCGTGAAGATGATCCAGGACCTTGGAAAAAGAATGGAGGCAAAGATGGAGAAGATGCAAGAAATGCTTAAGAAAGACCTAGAAGAATTAAAGAACAAACAAACAGAGATGAACAACACAATAACTGCAATGAAAACTACACGAGAAGGAATCAATAGCAGAATAGCTGAGGCAGAAGAACGGATAAGTGACCTGGAAGACAGAATGGTGGAATTCACTGCTGTGGAACAGAAAGAAGAAAAAACAATGAAAAGAAATGAAGACAGCCCAAGAGACCTCTGGGACAACATTAAACGCAACAACATTCGCATTATAGGGGTCTCAGAAGGAGAAGAGAGAGAGAAAGGACCAGAGAAAATATTTGCAGAGATTATAGTTAAAAACTGCCCTAACATGGGAAAGAAAATAGCCACCCAAGTCAAGAAAGCGCAGAGAGTCCCATACAGCAAAAATCCAAGGAGAAACACACCGAGACACATAGTAATCAAATTGGCAAAAATTAAACACAAAGAGAAATTATTGAAAGCAGCAAGAGAAAAATGACAAATAACATACAAGGGAATTCCCATAAGGTTAACAGCTGATTTCTCAGCAGAAGCTCTACAAGCCAGAAGGGAGTGGCAATGATATACTTCAAGTGATGAAAGAGAAGAACCTACAACTAAGATTACTCTACCCAGCAAGGATCTCATTCAGAGTCGATGGAGAAATCAAAAGCTTTACAGACAAACAAAAGCTAAGAGAATTCAGCACCACCAAACCAGCTCTACAACAAATGCTAAAGGAACTTCTCTAAGTGGGAAACACAAGAGAAGAAAAGGACCTACAAAAACAAACCCAGGGGCTTCCCTGGTGGCACAGATGGTTGAGAGTCTGCCTGCCGATGCAGGGGACACGGGTTCGTGCCCTGGTCCGGGAAGATCCCGCATGCCGCGGAGTGGCTGGGCCTGTGAGCCATGGCCGCTGAGCCTGCACGTCCGGAGCCTGTGCTCCGCAACGGGAGAGGCCACAGCAGTGAGAGGCCCCCGTACCGCCAAAAAAAAAAAAAAAAAAAAAAAACACCCCAAAACTATTAAGAAAATGGTCATAGGAAAATACATATTAATAAGTACCTTAAACGTGAATGGATGAAATGCTCCAACCAAAAGACACAGCCTTGCTGAATGGATACAAAAACAAAACTCATATATATTGCTGTCTACAAGAGACCCACTTCAGACCTAGGGACACATACAGATTGAAAGTGAGGGGATGGAAAAAGATATCCCATGCAAATGGAAATCAAAAGAAAGCTGGAGTAGCAATACTCATATCAGATAAAATAGACTTTAAAATAAAGAACGTTACAACAGACAAGGAAGGCGAGTACATAATGATCAAGGGATCAATCCAAGAAGATATAACAATTCTAAATATATATGCACCCAATATAGGAGCAACTCAATACATAAGGCAACTGCTAACAGCTATAAAAGAGGAAATCGACAGTAACAAAATAATATTGGGGGGCTTTAACACCTCAGTTACACTAATGGACAGATCATCCAAAATGAAAATAAATACGGAGACAGAGGCTTTAAATGACATAATAGACCAGATAGATTTCATTGATATTTATAGGAAATTCCACCCCAAACAGCAGATTACACTTACTTCTCAAAGGTGCATGGAACATTCCCCAGGATAGATCACATCTTGGGTCACAAATCAAGCCTCAGTAAATTTAAGAAAATTGAAATCATACCAAGCATCTTTTATGACCAGAATGCTATGAGATTAGAAATCAATTACAGGGAAAAAAACGTAAAAAACACAAACACATTGAGGCTAAACAATACGTTACTAAATAACCAGGAGATCACTGAAGAAATCAAAGAGGAAATCAAAAAATACCTAGAGAAAAATGACAATAAAAACACGACGATCCAAAACCTATGGGATGCAGCAAAAGCAGTTCTAAGAGGGAAGTTTATAGCTATGCAAGCCTACCTCAAGAAACAAGAAAAATCTCAAATAAACAATCTAACTTTACACCTAGAGGAACTAGAGAAAGAAGAACAAACAAAACCCAAAGTTAGCAGAAGGAAAGAAATCATAAAGATCAGAGAAGAAATAAACGAAATAGAAACAAAGAAAACAATAGCAAAGATCAATAAAACTAAAAGCTGATTCTTTGAGAAGATAAACAAAATTGATAAACCATTAGACAGACTCATCAAGAAAAGGAGGAAGAGGACTCAAATCCCTAAATTTAGAAATAAAAAAGGAGTAATTACAACAGACACCGCAGAAATACAAAACATCCTATGAGACTACTACAATCAACTGTGTGCCAATAAATGGACAACCTGGAAGAAATGGACAAATTCTTAGAAAGGTATAACCTTACAAGACTGAACCAGGAAGAAATAGAAATATATGAACAGACCAATCAAAAGTAATGAAATTGAAACTGTGATTGAAAATCTTCCAACAAACAAAAGTCCAGGACCAGAGGGCTTCACAGGTGAATTCTATCAAACATTTAAAGAAGAGCTAACACCCATCCTCCTCAAACTCTTCCAAAAAACTGTGGAGGAAGGAACACTCCCAAACTCATTCTATGAGGCCACCATCACCTTGATACCAAAACCAGACAAAGATACTAAAAAGAAAAAAAAAAAAAATTACCAACCAATATCACTGATGAATATAGATGCAAAAATCCTCAACAAACTACTAGGAAACAGAATCCAACAACACATTAAAACGATCATACACTATGATCAAGTGGGATTTATCCCAGGGATGCAAGGATTCTTCAATATAAGCAAATCAAACAATGTGATACACCATATTAACAAATTGAAGAATAAAATCCATATGATCATCTTAATAGATGCAGAAAAAAGTTCTGACAAAATTCAACACCCATTTATGATAGAAACTCTCCAGAAAGTGGGCATAGAGGGAACCTACCTCAACATAATAAAGGCCATATACGACAACCCCACAGCAAACATCATTCTCAATGGTGAAAAACTGAAAGCAGTTCCTCTAAGATAAGGAACAAGACAAGGATGTCTACTCTCACCACTGCTATTCAACATAGTTTTGTAAGTCCCAGCCATGGCAATCAGAGAAGAAAAAGAAATAAAAGGAATACAAATTGGAAAAGAAGAAGTAAAACTGTCACTGTTTGCAAATGACATGATACTATACATAGAGAATCCAAAAAATGCCACCAGAATACTAGAGCTAATCAGTGAATTTGGTAAAGTTGCAGGATACACAATAAATGCACAGAAATCTCTTGCATTCCTATACACTAATGATGAAACATCTGAAAGAGAAATTAAGGAAACACTCATATTTACCATTGCAACAAAAAGAATAAAATACCTAGAAATAAACCTACCTAGGGAGACAAAAGACCCGTATGCAGAAAACAATAAGACACTGATGAAAGAAATTAAAGATGATGCCAACAGATGGAGAGAGATACCATGTTCTTGGATTGGAAGAATCAATATTGTGAAAATGACTATACTACCCAAAGCAAGCTACAGATTCAGTGCAATCCCTATCAAATTACCAACGACATTTTTTACAGAAGTAGAACAAAAAAACCTTAAAATTTGTATGGAAACACAAAAAACCCCGAATAGCCAAAGCAGTCTTGAGGGAAAAAAACGGAGCTGGAGGAATCAGACTCCCTGACTTCAGACTATACTACAAAGCTACAGTAATCAAGACAATATGGTACTGGCACAAAAACAGAAATATAGATCAATGGAACAAGATAGAAAGCCCAGAGATAAACCCATGCACGTATGATCACCTTATCTTTGATAAGGAGGCAAGAATATACAATGGAGAAAGACAGCCTCTTCAATAAGTGGTGATGGAAAAACTGGACAGCTACATGTAAAAGAATGAACACCTAACACCAAACACAAAAATAAACTCAAAATGGATTTGAGACCTTAATGTAAGACCGGACACTATAAAACTGTTAGAGGAAAACATAGGAAGAACACTCTTTGACATAAATCACAGCAAGATCTTTTTTGATCCACCTCCTAGAGTAATGGAAATAAAAACAAAAATAAACAAATGGGACCTAATGAAACTTCAAAGCTTTTGCACAGCAAAGGAAACCATAAACAAGACGAAAAGACAACCCTCAGAATGGGAGAAAATATTTGCAAACGAATCAACGGACAAAGGATTAATTTCCAAAATATATAAACAGCTCATGCAGCTCAATACTAAAGAAACAAACAACCCAATCCAAAAATAGGCAGAAGACCTAAATAGCCATTTCTCCAATGAAGACATACAGATGGCCAAGAAGCACATGAAAAGCTGCTCAACATCACTAATCATTAGAGAAATGCAAATCAAAAGTACAATGAGGTATCACCTCACACCAATTAGAATGGACATCATTCTACAAATCTACAAACAACAAATGCTGGAGAGGGTGTGGAGAAAAGGGAACCCTCTTGCACTGTTGGTGGGAATGTAAATTGATACAGCCACTATGGAGAACAGTATGGAGGTTCCTTAAAAAACTAAAAATAGAATTACCATATGACCCAGCAATCCCACTTGGGCATATACCCAG
Organism: Lagenorhynchus albirostris; assembly: GCF_949774975.1. Classification (NCBI taxonomy): domain Eukaryota; kingdom Metazoa; phylum Chordata; class Mammalia; order Artiodactyla; family Delphinidae; genus Lagenorhynchus; species Lagenorhynchus albirostris. The sequence goes on along the minus strand of NC_083107.1, from coordinate 48,499,589 downwards.
AGAAAATAATTCCAAAAGACACATGCACCCCAATGTTCACTGCAGCACTATTTACAATAGCCAGGTCATGGAAGCAACCTAAATGCCCTACGACAGATGAATAGATAAAGAAGTTATGGTACATACATACAATGGAATATTACTCAGCCATAAAAAGGAACAAAATTGATTCTTTTGTTGAGACGTGGATGGATCTAGAGACTGTCATACAGAGTAAGTCAGAAAGATAAAAACAAATATCGTATATTAACACATGTATGTGGAACCTAGAAAAATGGTACACATGAACCGGTTTACAGGGCAGAAGTTGAGACACAGATATAGAGAACAAACGTATGGACACCAAGGGGGTAATGCCGCGGGGTGTGGGGTTTGTGGTGGGATGAACTGGGTGATTGGGATTGACATGTATACGCTGATGTGTATAAAATTGATGACTAATAAGAACCTGCTGTATAAAAAAATAAATAAAATTCAAAAATTACTTAAAAAATACTATGCTCGTTGGCAAGAATTTGAGGGCAATATGCTATAATGAAAATATTTGTGTTAGGGTGGAGGGATCATGAGTGATCTTTTTCAAATTTTAATTTAATATCATTGACACTGTATTTATAGGTATTCCAATTTTGCTCCCACCATTTCTTAAACAAAAAAGAAGCATTTTCTACAAATTAAATGTAGTGTCTTAATTCAATGTTATAGCAAGAGAGGGTGGCACACCCAAGTGCCCTGTCAGTCAGCCCACTTATACAGCTAGAAAGAGGACTCAAGTAGGGTAATGCTATATTCGTGACTTATGCTTCAGAAGCCACTCCAGCTCCTTCTGTGAAACAGCAGGCCTTTGTATCCAGTTAAACAATATCTTCATATGAGACTGCTGTGATGCTGGGCATGGAAAGCCACGTCTACTGCAGAGTTCAACAGTGCTTTGGGAAAGAAATTAGAAGCTAAGTGCATTTCTAACTGGCTTAAGAAATTTCTCCCTTCATGTCCCTCTGTTATGTGGAACTACATTAAGAGATCTAGTGTGCCTTTATACAAAGATTTCTAAGAGCATGTGCTCCTATTAGCTACTTACATTCAAAAATTTTATTTTGGATATTGTTCCATCAGAAGAATTAGAAATAAAGGTAATCTTGTGAACTTTGGGTGTCATTGCCTGTAGGTAATATTTACAGGTTCTTCCCTAAGCCTTCTAGGCTGTTGGGTTCCTAATGCAAAAAACACTGAAGTATCATATCAAAAACCAGCAGCGAGAAATGAAAAGCAACAGGGACAAGCGGATAAGAAAATACAGAACGTACTCTGATAAATTAGAGGTCATATTCTGTTATCACGCATACTAAAGAGTTCTTTTGTGGTAGCCGTGTAGCATTTAACACAGAAGAATGGTTTAACAGCTACAAAAACAGACAGGGCCACTGATGGATACCACTCAGTTATGAGACTAAGAAAAATGAAATGCAAGAACAGACCCACAGTACCTTACAAATGGCATTTTGCCATTTTCCCAGATATGAGAATCTTAAGCCCTTTCTAAATCAACATTTAGGCTTATTCTCCACAATAGGAACTCATATATATTCTAAGACTTCTTTTCCCAGTTCTTGATTTCTGAAAGTCAGAGAAATATGTGGTACAGCTGGATTTTCTACCTCCTCATACCAACTTTGACTTTTAGTGTATTCCTCTTAATATTTAGACTGGTCTATGAAAGAGGAAATAAGTAAATGTCTCCTACATGGTCTGATATAGCCCGTAAATGGTACTGAGAAAGTTCCTTATCCTCCAGTGAAGAAAAGTAAGTCTGATTACTACTGCATTCTAACCTCATTTTCAATGGACTTCAATCTCTCTCCTCTACTTGTAATTGGAAGGCAGGAAGATTTTTTTCAATTAGAAAGATGGGGTTTGTCAACTGCACACAAATTATTTACGATTAACTGCCCTGGAAGTGCAAAGGACAGGCTGAGATACAGCTGTTGAATCAAGGCCAGCCTCTTCAGTTTCATAAAATGTAAAACCTCTTACATAAAACAACCAGCTTTTTCTTTTGTAGACAAATGAAGCACTATGCATTTGAACTAGAAACCCTAAAATAACTTTCCTCCAGTAAAATTTTGTTTTGGCTGTCAGCAGTTATTTCTTAGAAGAAAGTACTCATGTGGTCAGATTCATTGTGGAACGAGAACCCTTGGTGGTTAAGATACTGGGCTTTAATTCCTGGGTTCAAATCCTGGCTTTACTATTAACTAGCTGGGTAACATTGGGCCAGAAGCCTAACACCTCTGAGCGTCAGTTTTCTCATCTGTGAGATGAGTATTTGTAAGAATAAGTGACATAATATATGTAAGTCTCTTAGCACAGTGCCTGGCACAGAGTAAGCATCCAGTAAATATAAGCCATTATATTATGATTGTGTCATTATCTGTTATCTGGTAAAATTGGCCTAATATGATATATTTAGAAATACAGAGATCACAGAAATTGTTTCTCAACCATATGAGCATAGGAAAGTAGTTGAGGTAGGTGTGAAAAAGAGTAGAAAATAAATCTATTTTTCTTTCCTAGGACAAAATACAGCCAGGGAGCTGATTTATTATAGGTGATGTCCTGAACCCTATAGGTGCTTTGTCAAAATCACGGCATTTTTTCCTAAGCAATGTCAGCTTCATTCTCAGAGGTTTGTGCATGGCTACACGTAAACCAGTGGGAACAACGGAAAGGAGGTCATTAGCTTGAGGTGGGCACACAAAAAGAAAAAGCCAAAGGCACCTGCCCAGAGGGAAAACAGAATTTAGGGGACCACTGTCTGTTCAGTGCAGCAGCATGGTGACAAAGCCGCTCCTGGAGTAAGAAAACTTTATTTTCAAAATGACATTTTAATCTGTATTTTAATGATTCTAAGAGATGCACTTCAACTAGAATGTCTTAAACTCTTCTTTTCCCCCCATAATGATTGTGACAAAGAAGGGCCACAGAAACTGTAAACAGAAGCCGACGCCGTGTGGCCTAAAGCAAGCCAGTCCTATTATCTGTAAAATGAGGTCAGTGGACTGTAAGGCCCGCAAGATGACCTCCAGTGCTAAGGACTGACGGCCCCAAGTTTAAGGTAGGATCAAGAAGACATGCATTAGGCCATCTTGTTAAAACATTCTGTCTGTGGGTTTTTATGATGGATTTAATTTTAGAGCCATTAAAAACAAAATATCATCAATGTTTCTAACACTGCAAATATCTTTAGAGTATGAAATCTTTGACTTGGTAGGGTTTTTTTTTTTCCTGTTCTTTTTTTAAACTATCTCATAGTTTGGGAAATTTATGAAGATTTTTGGTCGTCATCTACAGAGACCTTTATAATTAAGCCATTACATTTTTCTGATATGTTTAATGTTCTAAGCTTGTCTTCTTTCTTCTTTCAGCTGTACAGACACACACCCCTCTCACCATGTAGACATTCCTCTGGCTTCTTTCTACCCACCCACTGAAGCATGTCACTGCTCTGACAGCCATTTCAAGAGGAGAAAGGCAGGCAGAGGTTAGATTTTAGGAGATTTCAATTTTATAAAAAGTAGGTAAGAGGATGGGAGGGAGGGAGGGAGTACATTATGACGTTTGAAAAGAGTAGAGGTTTGTCTCCTCTTCATTTTAAATGCTTAGCTCTAAAGAGATGAGAGGACAATTTTAAGAGGGAATCTAAAGGACTTCTTCAAATCAATGGCTGCTCTTTGCAAACCCCTTTGTCCAATATTTATCTAAGTAAAATCTCTTCTCGGGTATCTCAAGCACCTGTGATCTGGGTAACTGTACTTTGGGAGATATTCCTGGTTCAGGAAACATCCTCATGAGACTTCCCATCCAGTGAAATCTGACAAGAACAAACTTGAAAACCTGCCAGGTAGTGGCCCAAGTGTAACTCTGAGCCTGAGTGGAGATCACCAATTGAAATCCAGACATCCTACAGGATGCAGTAGGTACAGTAGTTTCATTGTATCACTTAGAATAAGACCATGAATTTCTCCACTGCCAGCAGTACTTCCCTTTAAACTTCAGCCATCTGTGATTTCTAGTGGATCCCTAAATACTGAACAGAATGGAGAGAAGAGCAAAGTATAAAAATGTCCAACAAAGTTTAAGCTGATGCGCCATTAGTTAGGACATTTGGAATTGATCCCCTCACATGTTCTTCTCTGTCATTTTATAATCCAGCACATCTATAGTTAGATAGTGTCATTTTCAAGGATAGGGCTAAACAAATTGGGCCACACAACTCTGGCCTAATTAACACTTCATTTAAATTTTTTCCCGAAGTCTTTGAAATCCAACTGGCGACTTGCAGTGACTTCAGTGAAAATCAATGGTTTGTTGGCATCCTCCACACAAGAACCCTTCAAACACTTCCAGACTGTTATGAGCTGACTTCTGTCCCCCCCCCAAATTCATATGTTGAAGCCCTAACCCCCAGTGCCTCAGAATATGCCTGTATTCAGAGATAGGGTTTTCAAAGTTATGATTAAGTTAAAATGACTCCTTTATAATAGGCCATAATTCAATCTAGCTGGTGTCCTTATAAGAAGAAGACACACAAAAAGGCACCAGGGGCATGCACACAGAGAGAAAAGACCATGGGAAAACTCAGAGAGAAGGCAGCTATCTGCAGCCCGAGGAGACAGGCTTCAGAAGAAATTAACCCTGCTGACACGGTGACTTCGGACTTCTCTTCTCCAGAACTGTGAGAAAATAAATTTCTGCTGTGTAAGCCCCCTAGTCTGTGGTATTTTGTTATGGTGGCCCTAGCAAATTAACATAGAGATAATTTAAAACTATTTAAAATCATATATTGCTGGCTTATTCACAGACCTTTGATGTTAAGCAGATGTGATTGTATTTTGCCACTAATTGCCAAAAAGTCTAGAAATGAGTACTTTGGATTTGCATTTTAATGAAGTACTACATTAGTGTCAAACTCATATCCATTTTAATTTTGGTTAAATAATACATTTTGTTCTTTTCTGGATTTGCTGCAAATCATAACCTGCACCACAATTCTGATAGTTAAGCCCAGTTACAAAATGAACTCTACCAATTTATATTTTGTATTATTTCAGTTAAAAGATAATGATAAAATTGATTTTAGTATGAAATATATATATTTAGGCATTGTTCCATTATGTCTATAGAACAATTTTTACAAAAGGAGCTATTTAACCTTTCATATCATTAAATGAAATGTCTCAAATTAATAAAAATTATGTGATATTATCATTTTCTTTAGTTTGTGGCCCCCTATAGCTTCATTAACACAGATCACTGCAGTACTATTAAAAATTTTGCAAGAGGGAGGAGATATGGGGATATATGTATATGTATAGCTGATTCACTTTATTATAAAGCAGAAACTAACACACATTGTAAAGCAATTATACTCCAATAAAGATGTTAAGAAAGAAAAACAACAACTTGACAGAGTGCGGGGATCTTTCGATGTCAGTAAATACATAAAATCAATTTAAATTATTTTAATCCGTTTAAAAAAATTTTCGTGTTCGTGTTAGAGTTCTAATTTATTTTAAAAGTTCCCATGCCAAAAAAAAAAACTACATAAGGTAAATCTCTACTAATGTTAATGGTTAAATTAGGTGAGATTCTTTTATTGAAATCTACTGGTTTTCTTCAATTTACCAAGTATTGTGAGATCACAAAATGTTTATTGTGCCCACTTCCAAAACTCTAAAAACAAATTTTAAGTCCCAGAGGACACAGCCTATATTATTCATACAAATTTCTATTCTTAGAAACTGCCTGAGGAATCTTTTAAAATAAACACAAAAATTATTCTGCAAGACGTTAATTAGTTTTTTGGGACTTGCTAAATAGTCCTGCCAACAACAACAAAGAATAGCAACTTTCACTGTTAACTTGAAATATTTATTTATCATCTGCTCAAAGCTGGATGGGTGTCTTGTTCTGTTCTCATTCTCTTTTGGGGCTTATCACTTAAGAATGATGCCAATTCCAAGCCTCTGTGAAACAGTCCTGCCATAGCGTGACATCCTCCACTGAAAGTGCCCAGGGACAGTGAAAGGCCTGGCAAGTGGATAACTGTACCAGTTGGTGCTGAAACAGAAAGGCTTGAGTTCTATATGCATGCAATTATCTCAAGGTCCCTTCTATTTCCTGAGAAATTGGACACAGCTTTACCACTCCTACCTGTAGAGCCAGACTTCAATATACCTTCCGGCCTGCTTTTTACTTGGGAAGATGCTTGGTAGAAGGGAGTGGAGAAGCTTTGTCAGTGTCCTCGACTTCTGCTCTCTTCTAATGTTCCTGGGACCTGCATCCTTAAGAGGAGCCAAGCCTTCATCCTCAACGCCAGTGTCTTTCCATCTCCACTCTCCATGCTATAATATAGTCCAAGCACCGTCTGGACTGCTGTATCATCTCCTACTTTAGCTCCAGACACTCATTCTGGCTCCCTCTAGTTTATTTTCCACACTTTTAAGTGGAGGGTTATTTGAAATAATGTGTTTCTGCCGATAGACTGTAAGCTCATGAGAACAAGGATTGTGTCTGTTTCTGATCACCACTGTATTCCCTGCAGAGGGCTAGGCACATGGGAGATCTTAAAGGAATGTTTTTGAATGAATTACTAAATCAATTAATGAACTGTACCCTCTTAGACACTTGTTTCTTCCACTATCCCTTGTCCTTCACATTACCATACCGAATCTCTCCACCCTGGACTCTTTATCAGCCCTATCTCATGCTCCCAGCCTCTCCTCCATGATCCAGACTCACTGATTCCATCCTACGTTTCCTTCTAATGCTGCTTCTTGCAGGTGAAAATAGGTACCCACAACAGTGATTGTTTTTCTAATCAATACATTAGGAAAACAGAAGAAATTCCATAATAAGTTTATATACGAAGTCAATTCTCTTCATGAAATTTGACACAATGATTCTCTGCTAACTATGTGTAGGGACATACAACGATTTTAGTTTGGATAGGAAAATGGGGAGTCAAAAAAGTCATAGGACTACTAATCTTTTTTAGGAAGTCCTTGGGCATTCTGACGAGAAACATCACATATAAGCTCTTAGACATATGTAAATACATTATATGCTTAATATTTCAATCAAAAAATAGACAAACATGAAGGAAAAGAAGGCCTATGCTATAATAACTTGGTATTTAATAAAGTTTATGCCGAAAGAGGTATATGCAAGCCATGTTTTTCTTTTCTTTTAGCTGGCAGTGTAGTACACTAAACAAACCTCTGAGCTGAAAAAGCGTGGGTAGAGGGTCCCAGGCCTATCACTAATGACACGTATAAACAGAGATACTTTATTTGACTAGTCTTAAAACAAAAAAGATTTTAGGTTGCCATATTTTTGCATTTGATGACTAAGACATTTTATCTTATGACAAAGTAAGGGTCACAACATAGAATACTATCAAGAATACACAGCTTTTTAAACACTTTACATTGTCACCATAACTTGGGTGAAAATTATAGCACATGTAGCTGACATATTTCTCACCAAAAAAGAAAAGTTTCCTTTTAATAGCCCCAAGAGAAGTTTCCAGTTTGAAATTTGTGAAATCTTGATTTTCTAAATATTTAATCTATAAGGCTATTAACATTTATGGAAAGATATGATCAAGTCTGTCTGAGTTTATGTGAGTTAGAAAAACCCCAGGTTCAACTCTCAGCAATACACTCAACTCAAAGACATATTACTTAAACTTTCCAAGTGTCATCACATCTGTCAAATGGGGATAAATTATGAGATTATTTTTAAGAATGAGATGTAGGGCTTCCCTGGTGGCACAGTGGCTGAGAGTCCGTCTGCCGATGCAGGGGACACGGGTTCGTGCCCCAGTCTGGGAAGATCCCACGTGCTGCGGTGCGGCTAAGCCCGTGAGCCATGGCCGCTGAGCCTGTGCGTCCGGAGCCTGTGCTCCGCAATGGGAGCGGCCACAACAGTGAGAGGCCTGTGTACCGCAAAAAAAAAAAAAAAAGAATGACATGTAATTTGTGTTAAGCCCCCAGATTCTGGTACATAGTTGGTGTTAACTCTATGATGGCTACTTTTGTTTTTATAGATTACAGAGAATCACAGACCTGTAGAAATGAAAAAGACTTTATAGCTAGAGTCTGGTCTAATTCCCAACCTATTAAGGATGGTTTTGATAACCTTGACATGTTGGCCTCTTGAGCGCCACAGAATTAGAAGAGAGTAGGAAAGGTACCATGGCTTATTAAGAGTTTAAGTAAATTATCTCATAAAACTACTATTGTTCACGTTATTTCCGTTTAAAAGGAAATGAAAAAGTAAACAGAGAACATCATCACACATTATGGGAAAATACAATAGACCTTCTTGTTTTGGTTTGGCTATACATTGAAATACTCTAATTGCATTCAATCATTAAACTTAGTTTTTCTAGTAAATGGCTTTTAGGTGTATTCAACACAAACAGCAGGAAAGTTCAAAGCATGAAACTGAAATTACAAATACAGCAAAAGAAAATAAACAAATACCTATAATCCTTGGATTCCTATTGCAAGGGCAAGAAATTGGTAACATTATGAAAGCTACTTAGAAAAATGTAAATCAGGAAAATCAGATTTCCAAAAAATGTCTATATGTGTAGAAACAAAAATATAAAAAATAAGATTCCAAAATGAAAAATATCAGACCTGAGAGAAAGGCATTTGATTCTACTATACAGCTCTCTCCATCCTCACAAATTCTACTCCTCTTATAGTCCATTTTGGGGAGCCACTGAAGAATTGAGAAGCAGGAAGATATATAATAAAAGCAATTTTAGGAAGGTAAGCATCTAGGCTGTACACCTAATGGGTTAACATAATGAAGGACATAGATAGTCTATAGCTGATGATAGGAAAATTGTGATAAAGGTCTTACATAACTAAAACAATGCAAGTGCAGATAGAAAATGATGGAAACTGGGGAATCATTGAAGGAGGAATTACTGGAAACTAGTGGCTACCATTGGATTTAGTGCTTTGATGGGATAACTAGAAAGATTTTGATATATGGGGTAATAAGGTGAATTACGTTATTAATAACATGCTAGGAATGTCAGAGGGTAAGATGGTTTGGGGAGATATAATTCAGTTATAGAGTAAGAATTCAATTGCAATCAGGAATATAAATCTTTGTAAAAATGAAACAGTTGTGCTCATCACTACCTATTGGCTCAGAATATATTAAAATTTAACAGGAACATACCATTAGCACCAGTTACCAGCCTTGTCCAGGTGGACACTGCTAATTTCACTTTATCATCATAGATTCAGAAACGTGCTCAAATTCTCCTGAGAACCCAGGGGAACTCAAGCTGGAAACCTATGGGATGTCCCTAACCCTAGGTCCATGTTGAAACTGCCCCCAAAAGCATTCTTTTGTCATAGTATAGATATTCCTTAGAAACCCACAAATTCTGGAAGGAAGTGGTTCTGATTGCCCTTCCTTAATTACTCCCTCAGCTTTAGTTAGTAGGATTGTTATGAAGTTATCATAAATACCCCATCACAAAGAGCAAGACCAATTTTTGTGCTATTTTGGAATCTTTAACCACCTGTGTTCTTGGGTTCATTCTCTCTCCTGTATGGAACGGCCCTATCACCAACATATGTCCATTCTAGACCAGACTCAGATGTTACTTCTTTTAAGCACTAAACGTGTGTATTCTCCTATCTACTTCATATCTCTTCCAGCTCTCATATTTACCTTTTGTGCTACGTAATCTTGCATTTCCCATACAATTCATGCTTCTCTAATGATTTATCTTTCCTCCCAAATTATACTTCAAATTCTTGTAGAGTAAAGACAATACGTTTTGCTTCTCTGTTCCCCACCGGTTCAGCCCACCATGGGACAACCATAAAGTGTGTCTTAATACATGCTCATTGATGGATCACAGGAGTAATGGAGACTTTTGGCCTCCATTAGCTCCTTAATGTAGAATGTGTTAAAGAAATGGAGAGGTCTAAGACTTCGTCTACTGTTAGCACTTTAAAGAATTTTATCCATTTTCTGATGCTTTTAAAAAAATTTCTAGTCGCTTACCTTTTTTCAATGCTTTCTAATTCAGCATGAAATAAATATTTGAGAAAAATATCTTTAGGCAGAAAGTGAAAAAAAAACTATTTTGAACCCCAAATAAACATAATTTATGATACGTGAAACTTGATTAAGCAAAAGAAGATATTAGGCATAGATTTATGAATGACTGAGAATGTGTTGATATTTTAAGGTACTTTCAGTAGGAAAAAGGTAATAATTTCATATCTGGTTAAAGTTATTTTTAACCAGAATTATTTATTTCAGAATTATTATTTATATAATAATATTTAATTTTATTAATTTACTTAATATCTTCAGCTTCGCCACCTGAACAGGAATAAACCCAGCCAGCTAGCATAATGACTAACAGATTGATTCTAGTTTCTCCTGGTAAGAGACAAGCAATAGTCTCAATTCTATCTGGCAGTCTCATAGGTAAAGTGACGAATGTTCTGGATTGCCTAGGGCAGTGTTGGTATGTGTCTGTTATGCAGAAGTAACTATTAATAGTGTTTCTTTTCTCTCTCAGAACTGTGCCCATATGAATAGTGTTTACGGTCTCCTAATTATAGGGCACCATTGTGGGGAATTGAAGATGGAGACTTCCCTGATGGTTAGAGCCCAGACCAAAGGTAAGGTGCTTGGTATGAAGGAAAAGACAGCTCATTCTTTAGGGGACATCCTCTGTGTCAGGACACATGGCTTGCCGACCCATGCGCAGATTGGATTCCAGCTTCCACTCATCCCCTCTGATGGGATATTGGTGAGTGCCTATAGTTAACTCACCAGTAGTAACTGTGTAACTATATGCAGTGGCCTGCCCATCAGCTAGCGTGGATTCCCTAATTCTCATGTATTAAAATTCAAAGGATCTCCAATACCTGATCCACATTCCCAACCTCTGTGAAATCTTCCCTGACTACCACACAGCACTCATTTCTCCAAATTTAACCAGAAAAGATTTTCTGTGCCACTCATTTACGTTGAACCCAGCCCTTCCTCAGTGATGTCTCTGTAGTGTTTTGGCTCAGGGTGGGTTTGGAAGGCACGAGGGGATGGGGCAATTACACGTCTGAGGTTTCCGGAAAGACTTATCTCCGTGTGTGTGAAGCCAAGTCTGGTAGCCAAGACAGGATAAATCTGTTCTCAGAAGGAAATGCACATTAATATGGGGATATTAGTACCTATTGTAATTACAGAATTTCAAAACTAAACTACTTTGATCATTAGAGTGAGGCTAACACTTACTGAGTACTCACTACTTACCACGTCTTTATTAACTACTAAGTATTCTGAAACTAATAACTCATTGAAAATTCAAACTACCCTAAGAAGTAAGTACTAACATTAACCCATTTTACAGATCAGGAAACTGAAGTACAAAAAGAGGTTAGAAAACTGAGCCAGAAGTCACATTATCTACGAAGTACTGTAACTAAGATTTGAACCCAGAGAGTCTGACTCCTGAATTTTCTCTCTTAACCTCCACACTATCCCACCTTTAATCTTGTGGTAAGTCTAGAGCCTAAGTCGAAAGTTTGGTCATTTGATGTGTAGTCTATATTTCCTATCACAATTTTAGTGTTTAAGAGGGGTATACAAGTTGGATTTGGCACTCACTTCTGTATTTAGGTAAACAATACCCAGGAAAAAAAAGAATAACCAGAAGAGGAGGAGGACATAATCCCAAGGGAAAATTCCCAAGGGACACTTGAATGTTCTTTCAAGTTCTGAGCAGACGAAAGAATAACCACTGGTATCAGGACCTCAGCACAACAAAGGAGCTATCTGGTGGGAACCAGGAAGAAATTTTTCTGATTTTTTTTTCTTACCGAGACTAAGAATAAATAGTGTAGACAGCATCGCATAATACTTCAGAGCACTGGAGTGAGCTTTGGGGTGTGTGACCTTGGCAAGTAACCTAATTTCTCTGTGTTTAGTCATCTATCCCAAGGAGATACTACAAGCTGCCTTATAAGATTTTGTGAGCATTAACGAGAAAATGTATGTAAAAAAACCACCACAGTGCCAGTATGGAGTGCCCAGCATAGAATGCCTAACTCACTGCTGCTGATGCTGGATCCTACCAAAGCCAGGAACTGAAATAAGCTCTGTGAACGTCTGGGATTTGGGGTGAGTTCTCTTTACCTCTTCACCCCAGTCCTTGAGCGACACCATTTTCTTTATTGAGTCAATGTGATGGATTTAATCTTCTATTTGAACTCCACTTCCATAAAGCACAAGCCTCATCTAATGATCCCCAGGTGTGTTTCCTACTGTGCTCGCCACCATCCTGCCCCTCTTTTCTGCAAAGCAAACCTCTGCATTTTAAAAAGTTTCTATTTGTTGGTTTCTCCTCTAACGAGAAAATACACCCTCATCCAACTCCTCTGCCGAACTGAGCAATAAAAATAATAAATGAGAGAACTGAAGACTCCACGTGGACTTCTAAAATGCTCCAGCAAATGTGACCCTGAAAAATGATTATGGCGTGCTACCAATTAGTTGACACTGCGTAGAAAAATGAAGCTAAATGTCCTTCTATTCTGTCCAGTTTTATATCTCACGTATCTAGCTAAAATACTTCATGGCTTCATTGGAAATACATATGGTAATATCTAGACAGACTTATGTTAGGTATCTTCTTTTTTGGGTTCTCAACGGTCATTTTAAATGTTCAGGCCACCAGTATAGATAGTATGCTAAAGATGACAAATTACTTCAATAATACTTAACATGAGGAAAGTTAGTCTCAAATTTCCAGGATGGGGGTTGGAACCGTAGATGCTTTCTAATGCAGTAACACTCATAAGGCTAAAACCAAAACAGACTTTTAAATGTTTAAGATGAAAGTCTTTCTTTGAGAAATAGTCAACCCATGGGGCTAAATCTGACACAAAATATTCATCATAATTTAAATTTTAATATATGGCCTATTTAAAAGCTTCATACTTCAAAAGGTTTTCACATTTATTATGTCATTCTGTCTTAATTAAAAACTAAAATATCAGATTAGGTTACAACTTTGGATTATTACAGAAATTAGGTTAATATTCCTTAGGAATAAATGTACTTTCCTAATAACCATATGAACATGTTAATATACAATTTAGTCACAACAATTATATCTAACTTAGTTTTACAAAGACATGAAGTTTTGTGGTTTAAAATCTTTTTTTCTGGAGTAATGTTATAATATACAGAATTGAATAAAAGGTATTTTTAAATGAAAATCATTAAAAATTTTTTTATTAAAAAATATTAAGTTAAAGAAAAGTTGTAAAAGATAGTAATGAGAGTTCTACATAACTTACATCTAGCCTAACCTACTGTTAACATCTTAAATAACCATTGGACAATTACCAAAACTAAGAAATTGATGTTGCTAGTACACTATTAACTAATGTAAAGACTTTATTAGGTTTTACCAGTTTTTAACTAATGTCCTTTTTGTGTTCCAGGATCCAGTCCAGATTCCCACATCGTATTTGTCATGATTAGACTGAGGTCACAAATTTTAATTGAGAATACAAAGGATACCAGAGAAATAAAGTGCCTCTCTCAGCACATCATATCAGGAGGTGCATGAGGTCCATATTTCTTATTACTCGTGATATTTATTTAACTCAACCACTTAGTGAAGGTGATCTGCTGAGGTTCTCTGTGGAAAGTTTCTATTTTCCCCTTGCAGGAGACACTTTTAGATTACATAAATTACTAGCCTCTACTCAAACTTCTACCCATTAATTTTAGCATCTATTGGTGAATCTTGCCTTCAACAATTATTACTTTGAAGTTCTAATGTTGAATTTCTACTTCCATCACCCTTCTACATTTGGTACTGGAATTCTTCTGTAAGAAAGAGCGGTGCCCACTCCCGCACATATCTATCTGTCTGTCTATCTATCTGTCTACTCAATCACTTAATATCAGTATGTGCTCACAGATATTTATTTCACTATTTGGGTTATAATCCAATACTATATTTTGTTGCTCAAATAGCTCCTTCTGGCTAGTAGGAGCTCTTTCAGATTGGTTTCTGTGTCCTTCTGTCATGCCTTTATATCAGGGGTCAATAAACTTTGGCCAACAGGTCAAAGGTGTCCCTCTATCTACTTTTATAAAGATTTATTGAAACATAACCACACCCATTCATTTACTTATTATCTATTGCTGCTTTTGACCTACAGTGGTGAAGCTGAGGAATTGTGACAAAGATCATGTGGCCCGCAAAAGCCAGATATTTACTACCTGGCTTTTTACAGTAAAAGTTTGCCAATCCTTGCCCTAGATGGATTTGTTTTTTTTAAATTGAGAACTTTGGATAGTGCCAAAAATGCCTTTGTTTGTCACATTTGAGGTAGTTCATTCATAATACAGAACCGTGAATATATATTTTCCTAACTTAATTAGTTATAACATTTTTTATGTTAAGGATCTATTTTTCATGGAAAGGAAGGAGTGGCTTGTCAGTGTTCTCTTGGAATGAATTAAGTACATATATAAGAGAATAAACTATTATTAAGATTAAGAATGTGATGGGGAGAAAAAGGTGAAAAATTAACTAGTACAGAGAGAAAAAGAGATAAACTATCCTTCTCCATGAGCTCTAAACTTTCCTCTATACATGCAAAGGGATTTATTACCTTGCCCTCACAATAATAAAAAGTAATCCTTTCCAAAGGTGTCAGATTAATAGTCATTTTTGTCTTGACTGCATTGGACACTGTTATTTCACCATCACACTTCATAATCCTCAGATGACTTACCAATAGATCTATCCAAATGAGACCCTCAAATCACACACTTTGATTTTAAGGATATTTATTATGCAATGCACCAATGTTAGAATTAAAGCAAGCACAGTATCAGTGGTCAAAATCCATTTATTGGAAGGATTATGACATTCTTGTAATCATATTTGAGAGAACAATTTTTCTAAATTGGAAGTACAAAAGTTGGGCTTGTTCTATTAAAGAAAAAGAATTTTATCTGAACTAGCAGAGGCTACATCCAGGGCAACATCAGTGGTTAGAAGGTTATTATTATTAGAAGGTTAATAAAGGGCAGTTACATTTCATTGGAAGCTTGCTTCATTTGGGTAGGAGGAAGTTCCTCCTCATATGTTCATTAAATAGACTTTAGTTTTTCCTCTGAATTCCAGACCTCTTTAAGATCACCCAGAGCAGAGGTTCTGCATTCTAATTCAAAGGTTAATGGTCCATAAGGACGTTGAGGCACAACCCCTAAAAATCATATGCATCACTGAGTATACACGCAGATATCTGTGTATTTTTCTAAAGATAAGATGCCCTATTTATCAGATTCTTATAGAGGCAGAGATTCAAAGGAAGTTAAGAAAAATTGATCTAGATTAATCTAAAACTGCAGATAGTTACCTAATTTTTGTACTTCATATAGAACTTCAACATTAGTGTATGAAATTTTTACCTTTTTGCTATTCTGCTACCTCTTGAACAAACTGTCATTGTTTACTAGGAAAAGAATGACATTTAATACCAACTAATTCCTGAGCTAACAAGATAAGAAAAGTGGGTAGACAGCAGACAAAGGGAAGTAGTATGAAAAGTACGAGTCTTACTCATAGGTGGTACTCAAATGCTCACATTAAGAGTTGAGAGGAAAAAAAGCAAATAGTAGAATTTTTAAAAAACTGTTTAATCACACATAAAAATACTAGTTATTATCAGTATTTATCATAAAAATATATAAATATTCCTGGGCAATTTAATAAAACCTCTTGATAAAATAGGAATCAGAGTGTTTGAGAAAAAATTAAAAGAAGGGCCCATCATTAAGTTGGGAACATGGCTGATCTCCCATTGAACTCAGGTAATTATAAACTATGTTACAATAAAGATACTTTTGGATAATAATCAAATTCTAAAAGCATTGTCACAAAACTATAAATCTCTACAAAATCAACCGAACACCTGCAAGTTTCCTGAAAGCCTAATATCCTTAAAAATGTAATTTCTCTGACTTTTAGCCTTTATCTATTTCTGAAAACCTATTTCTGTCTCAACTCCTAAAAACTAAATTTTCATTTATAGTGGCAACTATTTTTTTTTTGTATCTGACATAAGTGATTCATTGTTTTTAACTAGTAGGTAGATTCATTATCCTGATCAGTACTTTTGAAGAAGAGTCCTTGAACCCAATTCCTCAGTCAACATTTTCGGTTACCTTCACTTAAAATTTATGATAATGCCATTCTCTGTTTAACCCAAGTATTTTTCAGGAGTGAAATCAACACCTCCCTTTATTATGATAAGAATTTAAATCTCTAAACAAATTGTAATTTGGAAACAATGACGGGGAACAAGAAGATAAAGGGGGAATCTTCTGGAAACCATGAAGAAGGGCTGCCATTTATATATATTTATATTATCTATGTTTGCCAGACTGTGTAGTCTAAATGATGCCCATCAAACCATGAGAGAACCTTTCTCTTTCTTTTATCAGAAAATTAAAAATCCTAATATGGTTGTGTTACAGTAACTGTAAGCACGCTTTGATATTAAAAAAGAAAAAAATGCATGTCACTGAGAATATATTAGAACAAGTGAGAAGTCTGAGAATATATCATTTCTTTCCATCTCCTTGGATACAATTTCTCTGAAGCTAAGCATTTTAGGTAGACGTATTTAATATACTGCTCAATAAAAAGTTCACTATGCTTCATCATTAAGAAAAGCCCCCAAAGTCTCAGAAAAACTGAACACCGTGAAAGAAGATAATTAAAACGGAAAAAGTCAGAGTTTTAGTCACTAATTCTAATAAAGCTATAGTATTTGAAGTTTCAGATTTCTCACACTATGAAGCTTTACTTTGGATAATTTGGATTAGTAAACAGTTAACTATATCAAACAGAAAGCCAAACATTTATATATTCACATAAATATTTATCCATGCACCTATGTATGTTTTGGCTAAAAAACATGAGCAAGGGCTTCCCTGGTGGCGCAGTAGTTGAGAGTCCGCCTGCCGATGCAGGGGACACGGGTTCGTGCCCCGGTCCAGGAAGATACCACATGCCGCGGAGCGGCTGGGCCCGTGAGCCATGGCCGCTGAGCCTGTGCGTCTGGAGCCTGTGCTCCGCAGCGGGGGAGGCCACAACAGTGAGAGGCCCGCGTACAGCAAAAAAAAAAAAAAAAAAAAAATGAGCAAAAGACAATGCTTTGACATTGAAGTTAAATGAGGAAATGGGATTTATTCAACAATTATTTATTAATTATTTATTATGTGCCAAGTCCTGATAATCATGTCTTCTGTTGGAGCCTACCCCAAACTTATAGTGTATTTAAAGAATGACTCACATCTTCTATATGGTTTATCAGTTTCCATAAGTGAGTTAGATTTTCACTGCCTTACTTTGTAGGAGGGAAACAAAATTCAGTCACACTCTTCCCATATCTCTACATTTAACCAAGACAGGGGCAAGTCTTCTATTAAGATACAGTTTTTCTCCCGAATAATACTTAAGAATTCTTATACTTGAATCCTCTAAAGAACCATTCCTCTTCTAGCCACTGAAATCAACTAAGTTTCAAGTGATGTCACTGAGAAATAAATATAAATTAGTAAATATATAAAGTTTGAAATCATGTCAACCTAAAGTTTGCTGCAGGAACAGTAAAACAGTATGATTCATAATGGTTTCCTTAATTTGCTAATAAAGTTTTTAAAGTGAGGTTAAAAAATAATCAGTGCCTACTAATAAGTAATACTATTCAAAAATTTAGTGAGAACAAAAACTATGGTTTTTGTAAGAAACTTATTTTTATTTCATGTGTTACTATTTTTTAACACTCATACGATAGTTTTGTGTGTATGTGTGTCTGTGTGGGTCAGTAGAAGCAGTAGGCTGTGACATGGACTAATATAGACAGTTATGCCTGACCATGTAAATCATAATGTTTAATTATGAAGAATATACCTTGCTATGTTGAAGGATACATCTAATGATCTCTCTTCTGTTTGTTTTTTGTCTCCCAGACAGTATAAAGAAAAGCAAACAGAGCCAGTAGACAGGAGTTTCCAAGTGTAGTTTTGGCACTGCCACTAACTAGCATAGTGATCCTGATCAAATCCATTAGCCTCTCCAAGATTCCTTTTTTTTTTTTTTTTTTTTGTGGTACACGGGCCTCTCACCATCGTGGCCTCTCCCATTGCGGAGCACAGCCTCCGGACGCGCAGGCTCAGCGGCCATGGCTCACGGGCCCAGCCGCTCCGCGGCATGTGGGATCTTCCCAGACCGGGGCACGAGCCCATGTCCCCTGCATCGGCAGGCGGACTCTCAACCACTGCGCCACCAGGGAAGCCCCAAGATTCCATTTTATTGTCTGAAAAATGAAGAAGCTGGTAGAGACGATCTTTGAAGTTCCTTCCCTCCTTCAAATTCTACGATTATAAATGAGGTAGATTTTCTCAATTATACCATCCACATAGTGAAAATTCAGTTAAAAAGAAAGAAAAATATAAAAATCCTCAAACCAATGGATACTTTAGTACCATATAGGAAACTTTCAATGATGGAGTGGCTTAAATACATAATAATTAATGACTTGAACATAATTAATGACTTGAACTAAAAATCAATCAATTAACCTAAACTAAGTGTGTAGAATTTAAAGGGAAATCATCAATATGACTTTCCCTGAGCCCTGAAATATTTGAAGCCTTTGAAGATGAAAACAAAGTCAAGATTTAGAGATAATACCCATAAGGTCTTTGAGCCAAATTGAATGGTCATGCAAAAAGCATTTACACCCTCTCCATGAAGTTTTTCCTTGAGTTATTCCTCTTTCTTTCAAATCTTCCATCCCTAAACTATCTGCTTTGTTACAACACTCCAGATCGCCATTTTCTCTTTTCTTTAAACTCTAATAGCAACTAAACCCTGTACTACTAAGTTTGAAGCTAATCCGTTTTATGTGACATTGGTAGGTTTTCAAAATCCTTCTTTGCCTCCCAGATAGACTAAACTCTTAGTAAACAGCAACTATATCTCTGACTTCCCTACTTATTCCTATCACAGGTTTCCATTTCATTGTTACCTAATGCAGTCTAGTGGCCCCACTGCAGCATCAAAACATTGAATAATCAATGGTTACATTGAGAGAGAGAGAGGGGGGAACTAAAAAGTAGAAATGACTCTCCTTGTACTCAGTTGTTCACTAGGTCTTCTAATGTATTCTGTATTCAACCTCTTTATTTTCTCACACCCTCACACCTTATCTTAGGCCTTTATCTTTTGATACCTGGGCTTTTTAAAGCTTCCTAATTATTTTTTGTCTCTACCTCTTCCTGCTAATCCCATTAAAATGTAATCTAGCCTTTCAAGACCCAAATCAAATTTCCTATATTTTTTGTAGTCTTGCTAGACCACTCACTCCAAAATGGCTTGTCTTCCTTGGAACCAATTTTCCCTTTTTATCTTTCTTATTCAGAAATTAGCTGAATATGATATGATAACACTTGCGTTTTCCCACACAGTATATTTTTAATCTTGAACATTTTTTACGTATCTCTGTAACAAGATGGTAAGCCTAGGAAGTTCCCTTAATATAGTATATATTTGTTGATTTGATGTACTAACTTGACAGGAATAAAAGGAATATTTGACCTTGTACAGAATAAATAACATCTTTTTGGCATTCTGTGGTAGACAAATGAAGTCAATGGTTTATCTTCGAAGGTAACTGTGGTTTATCTGGAGAAATCTTTAGTCTGGGCTAGTGAAATAATGTTAGGTTTTGTGGATTAACATCATGAGAAGACGAAGTCTATGTTTGCTGAGAAAGAAAATTTTGTAATTTTCTGTAACTGTAATTAAGAGCAAATCAGGGATTCATGATGCATTATATTCTAGAGCTTTAACTGATAAGCACCAAGAAATGGCTTTCTCGACTTTAAATGATTTGCAAAATATTATTTCTATACTTTACTCCATGCACAGAAAATAATGAAAACTGGGTCTGCTATTCAGAAAATTCAATATTTATTCTAACACGTGAACTGTTGAGTTATGAGAATATTTCATACACTCCAGAAGAGCATAAAATCTACCTCTACTAATTAGTTTCTCTATGAAAGTCTTCCAGACAATTACAGGCTAATACCACTGGTCAATGCTTTAGGTAATTTTCATTAAAGGTATAGTGTTGCTACCAGATGAATTGCTTCATATAAAAGCACTTACCATAAAATCCTACAATGGAAGGTTAAGTGCTATACTTAATTACTAATTTCAATCCCTATTACCTATATTTTGCAGTGCAGGCACTTAAAAAGGAACCAAATATAGTCTCTTGGTTTCCACTTTCCTGATTACAGGATTTAGTGGTAAAAGCATTAGTCCATCTGTTTTTGAATAATAACAACAACAAAAAAAAACTTTTAAAATAAAAATAGTCATACCACAAACCAATATAAAAGAGATATGCTAGACATTTCTATTGAGCTCATACATAAGATCACTTTGTTCTAAAAACTTTAATCTAGATGACACATACTTGTAAATTTGTATTCAGTCTTCATGGCATTGTAGCAGCTGAAGCTGAGAGAAAAAGGTATTTGAAATTTTCATGGCTTATTTCCTACCTCAACAACATGCTGAAATGCACACAGAGCAGATGATTAATAAAATGCTTGATGACAACCATGGTGACTCCCCTGAGTTCTTTACACATTGATCGTTAACTTTTTACATGTATATATCGAAATTCCTCACAGCTGTTCTAATTTTCTCAAGGGCAGATTCTGTGTTTTACCCTTGCTTGTATCCTTCAGAATAACTGCAACTTTGCTCACTTTTGATTTATTAATAACATTGAAAATACTTTTTGGTGAAAGGACACTCAGACTCTTGGACTAAATATAAAAGGTGGCATCTAAATTGAGTATTGCTGAAGAGTCGTTCCTTAATTATCATGATTTTGCCAGCTTCTGATTTTTAAATATATTTTATATTGTTTCGTATACTGAGCATCCATTTAATTGGTACATAAGACATCATATGTGTTAAACAACTATTAGTCTAGAAAAAAATATAGAAATATTTGTTGACTTAGTTAATTAACACTGCTCCAATCTCAGCTACTGACATTCAAATTGGACATTAGCATACCACAAAAAGACAGGGATCATGTCTTTTTTGGAGTATGCCTAGAATATAGTATCTGGTATGTGCACAGTTAAAGGGTTGTTAGTCAGATAAAATATATTAAAATAGTGAGGTATAGAAATTTTTAAAAACATAAAATATTTATCCAAGCGCATTAGTGCATTAGAAAACGAGGTTCTGATTATCTATGCTTGGGAAATGCATACTATATTTCTCTTCTAGAGATTCATTATGGTATTAATATAACAAAATACAAGCATAGATATTTTTAACTTAGTTAACCCAGAATTTCCCGAACTAACTTGAGAGTGGGACTTCCTCTCTCCTCTCTTAAGTCACCATTAACATTCTCTAGAGTAGGGCACTTAAAGATACTAGTTTGGAAGTGTAAGAGTGAAAAGTTACTAAACTAAGATAATTTTAAAGAATTAACTGGTGAAACAAAGCTAGGCTTCAAGAGGCAACTGCCACACTGTAATAGTAACAGGATTTATCATTTTACATGGTCAGGTTCACTGTTCACAGATGACAACACCCCAGGAGCAGAGTCTAGATCTCATCCTACTTTATACCTTCAGTGGTGTCCAGTGCAATGACTTCCTCTCAGTAAATAGGTATTGATTAATTTGGATTTTAGGAAATTCACCAGTTTACGTTTCTGTTGTTTCACTAAGGCTGCATTTATCATAAAAATTACATTTCTACTAGGATTCAGTACATGCAATAAGGGATTAGCAGGGGCTATGTAGCACTGCATACATATTTAAGTTACTTTCTTTCCAGATCTTGCATTCCTTAGTCTTATTAAAGTTGGTAACAGAAGGTGTGCATTCTTGTAATTGTAGTTTAAAACCGGGATGATTCCAAGGACATCAATTCAGCAAATATTTATTGAGTGTCTACTATTTGCCAGTATTATAAAAGGCACTGGGCATATTATTAACGTGCTTGCTTCTGAATTTTGTCATAGAGCAGGGTATTTTTTTTATTACATTTAATTCACCAAATACTTGTAAAGCACCAGATTTATAGAAGAGGTTTGAAATGTGGCTTGAAGATGTAGATGCTGTGAATTATAAAAGGTCCAAAAGGGTATCACAGACATTTCATTCCATAATTGTGCATAAGTAATACTAAAAAAATTGATCTTTATTTAGTAAGTTAGTTACTTCCTCGAAGTATTTCTTTCAAGAAACAAATACTGTAATAGAGAAATTTATATATAAATTTTGGTAATCTTTTTATTGTGCAAAATAAAAATTTCTTTTTATAATCTTTCTTTATACTAATCTCTCTTTATCTTTCTATACACAGATAAATGAGACTGATGTTTTTAGTAACCTCTTTTGTACTAAAATATGGAAAGGATAATAATTTCAGTAAAATACCTTTGGACTTTTAATTTGGATTTTACTTTAAAATAGGATTTTAAAAATTGAGAATATATGCAATCACAAGTAACACTGGTTTAAGCTTCTAATCTACTGCCTCTGTTTCAATAACAGTACTGACAAAACTTATTAATGATGAACAGGATAATTTTTATTTTATCAATAATAGCTTGGCATACATTTTATAGACTTGAAATGACTAATACTACTAGTGTCACAGAATCTTTGTGAAACCCCATGGTTACATGATAGTGAAAACAAATTTCATTTACTTACATGTTCTTATAACTGCTGTTTTATGGTACTATATATAGTTCCTTTACTATTTCTCTGTTTGTCCCATGGTCCTCCTGCAGCTTTCATGAGTTTCAGCTATGTACCACCATCAAAGGAACTCTCCTCCTATTTTCTTTCAGAGAAAAATGGTGTGATATTCCCTCTCTTAGGTTTAAATTTTAACTTTGTTACTTTTGACAAAGCCTTTCCTTTGTTCAAATGCAAGAATCCAGTTAACAAAGAGCTTTGACATGTTGTGCCTTTTATGTGTGCATTTTTCTGGTTTCACTGATGTCCCGAATTTTGCAAACGATAACGTGTGCCTTCGAGTTCTCCTATAAAATGCCATTTGTACACTGTATCAAGAACAGTTTAGGACAGCATTACATTCACGACTCTAAAATCTGATAAATACTTGACGGTTTCTCCGAAAACCCAAAATTGGGTGAAACGGACGAAAACAATGCTTCGTTTTCCAGTCTGTTTTTCATAAAATCTTCCCCCGATACACATTCACTGGCTTACCTGCAGGGTAGCGCTCAATCACTGGCCAGCTGTCCACCTGTAACGTGGCATTGCCACCACTCCTCGTGAAACGGACTACATGGTATTTCCCATCGTTAATGATTGCATTGGACTCTTCGATGGCGATGTCATCTGTCCCAACATTAAATTTAACTCCGATTTTTCCTTGATGCTGGAAGGGAGGAGGGGAGTAAAAAGAGTTATATGAAGTTGTGCTGATTCATCATCATTTAATAAGAATTACATACAGGGTATTGCTCAAAAACACGCTTCAGAACAACAGCTGCTTTCCTCCAATTTTACTTCTGAAAAGCTCCGGCAAGGTTCCTGACATTTGGATAAATATGAAGCTTCTCTTTCATGGATAATTGACATTCCAAAAGACACGCTTTCAAGAGAATTGAGCTGCCTTCTTCCCAGAGGCTGCCACAGACAAGGCACACAGCTGCCTGTGTTAAAGGATATACTTTCATGTTCTTTAACATAGCTCCTTTAATCCACGCCTTCCATTTCACAAGAAAAATGAGGCTTGAAATTCTCCCTTTTAATAACTGGTGAAATCAGAGCAATGAAGTCTATTTCTAAATCCAAAGTGGACAAAAGCTCACAATATAGAAAATCACTCTACAGGGTATGGGCACACAGACAGGCATTTAATGAGTACAATCATTATTCACACAAAAAAATCATCATATGCTAAGAATCTGAAATTCACTGAATTTCTTTATTTTGCAGATGATGAAACTATGACACAGGAAGGTGCAATGAGTTGTTCAAGGTCATATAACTAAAGAGAGGGGTGCCAGAGTTAGAATTCAGTTCCCTCATTCTTCATTTATACCTAAGCTAAGATGAAGTTAAGATATGGGTAGCTAGAAGTAACTACCTCTCTGAATTATGCAAAGCAACATTCTAAGTGCAAAGCTTGTGGCTGTTAACTTTATAATTTCATAATACAAGGCAGCAAAGAGAAACATGTGCTTATGTCCTCTGGCTTTGAGAAGCCTTCTCTAACAGCAGGGCTGTCAACTCTACCATAAGTTCAGTTGGTTTTTAAAGCATGTGGATTTGCCCTTCATCAGTAGCACAGAATACTTGCACTGTGGGCCCTTGTCAGAGTACATAACCTCAAACTGTCTGCAGCTCACCTTTTATCAAACCTCAGTTGAGAGGAACGACATGGGGGAAAAGGGATATAAAGGACATACAGTCCATCCATTCGTGCAGAAATTTAAAATCAGAAACCAGAAGATTTGGACCACATCCTCTCGACCTCTTGCTGGATTCTCATCATTGAACTAAGCAGCAAGAGCATGGCATGAGTTTACACTGAGGGTTACTGTAAAAGAAAAAAATCCTGTGTAAAACTGCATTAATTGAAGGGAAGTATTTGAAGATGTTGTTTGGGACACTGATCTTGTCACTGTCCCCTTCTATATTTCTTCTTCCTGGTTCTTAGTGTCCATAAAAGATCTCTTTCTTATAACAGGTTAGTATGGTTTTTATTTTTTTGTGTTTTGATTTGTTTTGGGCTTGATGAACAATATGACTTGAAATCACATTTCCTTTCTGACTGGTTATTAGGAAACTCAGAGTCAAAGTGAGTAGGGAAATTTTACAAGTTGCATAGACCCCTGCTATACTGTTTTTCCCTGGGCTGATTTTTATTTTCTACCATATTTCTCAAGATCCTTATTTTTAAATATATGCCATTGTAAGGCATTTCGGTTTTTGGTAGATTGATTCAGATGACAACTAAACAACAGGATTCCAATAAACACTAACCTCTTATCCAAGGGCCTATGAAGACATTTTTAGACATCTTTTTAGCATAGGTCTTTGGTGCAAGCACTCATTATTTTTTCACTTTGGTAGAATTCCTATTTGCTCATTTTCAGTAAAATATTTAACATGGCATATTTATATTTTAACACATATGTGATATAACTCCACAGGAAATTTTTTAAGAATCTTATTTAAGAGGTTTATTATCTTTACTTAAACAACACTTCTATAGTGTTCTAAGCACTTTACAAATACTAACTCTGGTATTTCTCCTAACAGCCCCAGGAAAGAGGTACTATTTTATCTGCATTTGACATTTGAGGAAACTGAAGCACAGAGTGACTAAGTAACTTGGCTAAGGTCATGCAGCTAGAAAGAGAAAAGCTGTGATTCAAACCCAGCCAGTTGGGCTCCAGAGGTTGAGTTCCCACTCATGACACTAGGCTGAATGTTAGTAATATTGGGTCATCCTCTAGCTGCAGTTAGCAGATTTGGTAAATCTGGTTGTTCTTTGTTACCTGTTTCATCTTTCTGGTTAGCACCACGGAGCCTCTTATTATGCTTTGCAGACTGTGTGTATCAATCAATGCGTGCTTAAAATAATTTTATAGAGGATAGTAAGCAACTGATATGTGGACATAATAGGATGCTAAAATGGACTCTTTTTGTCTCAGTTTCAGCTGCAATCCTGAGATACCAATAAGTAAAAAGCAAACAAACAAACAAACACATATTTCTACTTCCATTTTACAAAATGAGGTACAAGACTGCCTAAGCCAGACTTGCAAAGAAGAGCACTGAAAACTGCTTTTGAGACCCTGAATTAATAGCCTATTTGCAGCCCATTAAAGAGGCAAGAAAGACCAAGAAGCGAATGATAATTAGAAGAGGATTTTTGAATGTGATGTGATTTGCATGTACCGCCAAGGTAGAAGGTTACTTTTCCCTTATTTTAGGGGTGCACAGGAAAGGGACTTTCATGGAACATCTCAGAAAGTTTGATACTTGTCTCCTGGAACTTGGGGCAGTTGGGGTAATCAGCAACCCCAGCTGCCCTTGCCTGGGATTTGACACTTCCCTGACAAATCTTCAAGGGGAGAGACTGAGACTGGCTGATGCTCTGATGGCAGAGCAAGAAGTTATTACTGCACCAGGGCTCACCTGTACATTAGTTTGTTAGAAGGAACATGTGAGCATTATACATGGACCATGGGTTAGAGAGCCAGCACTGAATTATGTTGTATTCTATCCAAGAGGTCCCCTGGGGAGAGACGTGGTGAGTAGTTAAGACAACTCAAGAGAAAGAACCTGGAGTTGCAGTGATGGGTGCCCAGGGACTGAGGCGGAAATCCTAAATGACCATCTGAAGGATGTGGTTAAGAGAACTAAAGAAAGCCCACCAAAATGCCCCCCAAGAGTGCCCCTCAGTGTCAATCTTAAGCATGGGCTAAGCACAGCTAGACAGTTACTATTGTATTAGCCAAGTAAGATCATTTCTGCCCCTTATCTCCTCTTCTCCTGCTTCATCCCTGGAGGAGTCAAGGAGAAGAAGAGTAAACATCGTGTAAACAAGAGGAGAAACAACCCTGCTCCCTCACCCAGGGCAAGTGGCAGCTCTAAGGCAGCCCAAGCAGGGGTAAAGGGGTAAGGGACTGGCTTTAACTGAAGTTGTATTTATTATTACAAAGGAGTAAGCTGAAATTACTTATGTCTAAACATGAACAGATGATTTTTTTTATTATCTAAAAATGACCAAGGTAGTGTTGAGACATTTTCTAGACTTTACTGGGGTCAGGAAGAAATATTTGACAGAACAGGTTTAAATTCCTGTTGCAACCTAGGAATCAGCTCTTTCGCCGTAACAAGTACATGGAGATATTTGTTACTCTAGAGCTGATTGTTTCACTGTCTCTTCTATTACAGTCATGCATCTTATCCCAGGATAGATGGAAAGAAATTCTTCAAGATTCCTACTTGTTCTGATAGGAAGGCTATAGTAGGCTATTTTCATCAGAGTTCTAATCAGTAAGGAGATTCAAGTTCTGTGAATAGACGCATTACAATGCTAAAGATACAAAATGCACCAAACTCTGAAAAAGAGTCTTTTACCTTATCCGGAAATGTTTCTGCAATATGAAATGTAAAATGCTTATTTTCTAGGGTAAAGAAATGCCCAGATTTCTCAGGGATTCATTTCTTGCAACACAGTAAAACAAACTATTAAGAAACAGTGAGAATTGCTGATACTTGGAAAGCTTCTGACTTTTAAATGATGCCCATCTTTCCCTGCATATGTTGATTCTTCAACTTCCAACATCTTTAACATCTCATGGATTCAAACTCCAGAGTCAGCTAGACCAGAAATGAATACCACCAAAGTAGGCTCAGACAACAGACTGTACCCTAACTCAGACATTATTTACCCCACCCCAGGTTGCATCAAGTCCTTGAAAAATAACTTAAGCATAAATAATAGCCAATGGGCCAATTTTTTTCCCTAAAAACAAATAAATTAAAAAAGGCATATAAACTATAAAATATTAATATCAAGCATGTTTAAAGGACCAATATTTATAAATCCATTCAGAAACTGTAAATATTCTCAAAACACATCCCTCCCATATTGACAGGATAGCAAGTCATTTCAATTATATAAACAAAACTTGCTAAACTTTCTTGCCAATAGATAATTACAATTTAAAAGAATTCATTTCAAATTCTTATTCTCTGGGATTAAATGTGACTGTCCCGGGCAAATCCTCATGACATGGCATTAGCAAAACCAGCAGTAATTTCACTGGACATGTATTGATTTTTCAACTTTGTGTCTTCCTTGAAATAGATAACTGGCTCACACCATAATTTCAAACATCTATTATGAGAATATCAGTAACGAGGCATTTATAATTTAATGAAGTCTTTCCATGGATTCATTAAATAAATAGTGACAAAGGTAATTACTGATTTTTTCACAAAAGCTCATTTCAGAATAAGGATTATATTATTAGACCAAGTTAAAAGGAAAAATGAAAGATGACACCGGAAAGGAACTTGAAAGTTTTAGCAAGTGACACCATAGTTAATGCATCTCTTAATTCCATCTGTAATCACATATTCATTGGAAAAATATTTGTTTTAACAAAGATCAAGATTTAATGGTATACTCAATGTCTTGGGCTTACTTCAAGTAGGATGTCTGTGTGTTATAGATGTGGATATATTTCAATCTATATGCATTCGAAACAGATAAAACAGAATACACATATATAAAGCTTTAGCTTGTGTATGGCATGCACATATGTCCACTGCTTCTTTTCCCCTACTCTGGGGTTGTTATGAAGAAGCATTTGGCTCAACTATGTCCAGGAAAACAGTAAAAAGTGAAAAATTGTCTTCTTTTTCTGTTGTTCATTTATTTATCATACTCTTAGAGTATCACTAAGCAAGTGAACAAGTGCGCCACCCAGGATGGCATGTAGATCAGCAAGGAGGCTTGTTTATGGGCTATAAGCTTCTTTTGTGCAACATGATACAGTTCTATACTCCAGGGCCCCCCTTTAGAGAAAACCTGACGATGTCTTCAAATGCACTCAATGCTTGCGCTCATTGCCGAGTACAGAACAACTCTCATGGTCCAAGTCTACATTGTCAACTGAAGTCGGAGTCAGGCTGTGTTATGTTTTGCCCTTCCAGAGACTAACCCTCACCAAGGAACAGAGGTTTTAAGGCTGAAGGGGACTCTGGGGCCTATAGTCACTATTGCTGGGAGTAAGTGACACTGCAGAGCACCAGAGTCAGAGAGCCGCCTGTTCTCTCACCTCAGAACAAACACACTGATTCAGATCATTGCTAATTTAACCCCAAAACATTTCCAAATGAATGACTTAGGGGTCCTACTGGCTGGTAGAGATTGTGTTTACCCATCTAGATGGGCCATAATGTCAAGAAGTAGTTTGGGTCCAGTTATTTTAACCTGGCACTGAGCTGGAAACGCAACCTTTCCCCCCAAAAGAAACCCCACACCATTTCAAAAACGAGGTTAGCGCTCCTGTCTTCCACTTTCCCTACTGATTTATACTTTTTTATTCATTCAGCTAATAAATAAAAATTGAGTAACATGAATTCTGCATTTGCTAAGTGTGTAGACAATACAAACATGTAAAGTGTGTTCTCTGCCCTTCAGGAAGTTTTCAGTCAAATTGAGAAGATAAATCAGGCATGCAAATATTCACACCCACAAAAGAGTTAAGGGGTTCGCAGCACCACTGTTGGGGAGGGTTCCAAAGGTTCTCAGGGAGCCTCCGACTGTGTGACCAGCGTTTGGATGGCTGTAATACAGCCAGTGGATCCCAAAGATACCCAGGGACATAGAAGATACGTTCTCTCTGTCCCCCGTCTCTCTTTCTAGGCCCTACATACCAGAGGGCTCACCAGGTACCAGGCACTGAAAAACATACCAAGTATCTACCTGAAACTCCCAGCTGACCTAAAAGTTAAGTGCTACTTTTCCCATCTGCTCAGAGACTTCAGATAATGTGCCCCGACTCATATAGCTAAAAAATATCAGTACTGGAACCTCACCAAGTTGGAGGGACTTTGTAAAAAAGAATGTCTTCAACTGTGTCCATGTTCCAGAAGATCTTGAAACCAAGGCATGCTCAGAGAATGGAGTTAAGAGTAGGGCTACTGAAAAGTACACCTTTCTTTATAACTGATTACATTTCATAGCGCCACACAATAAGGAACTAGAAGTGGCTGAGATCTAGGGTGATACCACCTTAGAAACATCTTGTTTAGGGTCATACATTCTAAGAAAATAGTATTTTCATTTTCTCATCAAATCTTCATTAAGGATAGTATACCTTTTTTATTATATCCCCATTCTTTGGAATGCTATGGCTCCTTTGATCCTATGAAACTATATCCTGACAATGACATCACTCCCCTGGAGGCTGGGTACATCACTCATCTCTTGGTCCTCAGACTGTCTAATAAAACTTTGTAAGCTCACAACGGTCCTCCCTCACACCTGGTTTTAGGTGTTAGTTCTTATGTACCTGTTTTAACTCCTCAACCGTATTATAAAGAGCTTGAGAGTAAGAAACAAGACTGACTTATTCCATATTACATCCTTCACAGCACTTTGTGGACCACCTCTGCATTTGTAATTTTCCAAAACTGTTTCACATACACATTCTTTTTTTAGTTGAAATCTAATTCACCCATCATAAAATTTGCCCTTTTAAAGTATACGCTTCAGTGGTTTTAGAACATTCATGAGGTTCTGCAACCATCACCACTATTTATTTACTTATATAAATTTATTTATTTGTTTGTTTATTTATTTTTGGCTGGGTTGGGTCTTTGTTTCTGTGCGACGGCTTTCTCTACTTGTGGCGAGCGGGGGCTCCAGACGCACAGGCTCAGTAGTTATGGCTCACGGGGCCAGTTGCTCCGCGGCATGTGGGATCTTCCCGGACCAGGGCTCGAACCCGTGTCCCCTGCATTGGCTGGGCCACCAGGGAAGCCCCCATCACCACTATTTAAATCCAGAATGTTTTCATCATGCTGCAATTTTCTTTTGATGAGATAATGCATATAAAGTTCCTAGCACACTTAATGGCCACTCAGCACCTGTGAGCTCTACTATTGTATTTTTTTTGAATTTTTGAATTTTATTTATTTTTAATACAGCAGGTTCTTATTAGTTATCCATTTAATACATATTAGTATATATATGCCAATCCCAATCTCCCAATTCATCACAACACTACCACCACCCCTGCTGCTTTTCCCCCCTGGTGTCCACACATTTGTTCTCTACATCTGTGTCTCGATTTCTGCCCTGCAAACCGATTCATCTGTACCATTTTTCTAGGTTCCACATATAGGTGTAAATATACGATATTTGTTTTTCTCTTTCTGACTTACTTCACTCTGTATGACAGTCTCTAGATTCATCTACGTCTCTACAAATGACCCCATTTCATTCCATTTTATGGCTGAGTAATATTCCATTGTATGTATGTACCACATCTTCTTTATCCATTCATCTCTCGATAGGCATTTAGGTTGCTTCCATGACCTGGCTATTGTAAATAGTGCTGCAATGAACATTGGGGTACATGTGTCTTTTTGAATTATGGTTTTCTCTGGGTATATGCCCAGTAGTGGGATTGCTGGGTCGTAAGGTAATTCTAGTTTTAGTTTTTTAAGGAACTTCCAAACCGTTCTCCATAGTGGCTGTATCAATTTACATTCCCACCAACAATGCAAGAGGGTTCCCTTTCTCCACACCCTCTCCAGCATTTGTTGTTTGTAGATTTTCTGATGATGCCCATTCTAACTGGTGTGAGGTGATACCTCACTGAAGTTTTGATTTGCATTTCTCTAATAATTAGTGATGTTGAGCACCTTTTCATGTGCTTCTTGGCCATCTGTATGTCTTCTTTAGAGAAATGGCTATTTAGGTCTTCTGCCCATTTTTGGACAGGGTTGTTTGTTTTTTTAATATTGAGCTGCATGAGCTGTTTATATGTTTTGGAGATTAATCCTTTGTCTGTTGATTCGTATGGAAATATTTTCTCCCATTCTGAGGGTTGTCTTGTTTATGGTTTCCTTTGCGGTGCAAAAGCTTTGAAGTTTCATTAGGTCCCATTTGTTTATTTTTGTTTTTATTTCCATTACTCTAGGAGGTGGGTCAAAAAAAGATCTTGCTGTGATTTATGTCAAAGAGTGTTCGCCTATGTTTTCCTCTAAGAGTTTTACAGTGTCCGGTCTTACATTTAGGTCTCTAATCCATTTTGAGTTTATTTTTGTGTATAGTGTTAGGGGGTGTTCTAATTTCATTCTTTTACACGTAGCTGTCCAGTTCTCCCAGGACCATTTATTGAAAAGACTGTCTTTTCTCCATTGTATATATCCTTGCCTCCTTTGTCATAGATTAGTTGACCATAGGTGCGTGGGTTTATCTCTGGGCTTTCTATACTGTTCCATTGATCTATATTTCTGTTTTTGTGTCAGTACCATTACTGTAGGTTTGTAGTATAGTCTGAAGACAGGGAGTCTGATTCCTCCAGCTCCGTTTTTTTCCCTCAAGACTGCTTTGGCTATTCGGGGTCTTTTGTGTCTCCATACAAATTTTAAGATTTTTTGTTCTACTTCGGTAAAAAATACCATTGGTAATTTGATAGGGATTGCATTGAATCTGTAGCTTGCTTTGGGTAGTATAGTCATTTTCACAATATTGATTCTTCCAACCCAAGAACATGGTATATCTCTCCATCTGTTGGCATCATCTTTAATTTCTTTCATCAGTGTCTTATTGTTTTCTGCATACAGGTCTTTTGTCTCCCTAGGTAGGTTTATTCCTAGGTATTTTATTCTTTTTGTTGCAATGGTAAATATGAGTGTTTCCTTAATTTCTCTTTCAGATTTTCCATCATTAGTGTATAGGAATGCAAGAGATTTCTGTGCATTAATTTTATATCCTGCTACTTTACCAAATTCATTGATTAGTTCTAGTAGTTTTCTGGTGGCATCTTTAGGATTCTCTATGTATAGTATCAGTCATCTGCAAACAGTGACAGTTTTACTTCTTTTCCAATTTGTATTCCTTTTATTTCTTTTTCTTCTCTGATTGCCGTAGCTAGGACTTCCAAAACGATTTTGAATGATCGTGGTGAGAGTGGACATCCTTGTCTTGTTCCTGATCTTAGAGGAAATGTTTTCAGTTTTTCACCATTGAGAATGATGTCTGCTGTGGGTTTGTACTATATGTCCTTTATTAAGTTGAGGTAGTTTCTCTCTATACCCACTTTCTGGAGAGTTTTTGTCATAAATTGGTGTTGAATTTTGTCAAAAGCTTTTTCTGCATCTATTGAGATTATCATATGGTTTTTATTCTTCAATTTGTTAATATGGTGTATCACATTGATTGATTTGCGTATACTGAAGAATCCTTGCATCCCTGGGATAAATCCCACTTGATCATAGTGTATGATCCTTTTAATGTGTTGTTCGATTCTGTTTGCTAGTATTTTGTTGAGGATTTTTTTTTTTTTTTTTTTTTTTTGCGGTACACGGGCCTCTCACTGTTGTGGTCTCTCCCGTTGTGGAGCACAGGCTCTGGACGTGCAGGCTCAGCGGCCTTGGATCACGGGCCCGGCCGCTCTGCAGTATGTGGGATCCTCCCAGACCGGGGCACGAACCCGCATCCCCTGCATCGGCAGGCGGACCCTCAACCACTGTGCCACCAGGGAATCCCTGTTGAGGATTTTTGCATCTATATTCATCAGTGATATTGGTCTGTAATTTTCTTTTTTTGTAGTATCTTTGTCTGGTTTTGGTATCAGGGTGATGGTGGCCTTGTAGAATAAGTTTGGGAGTGTTCATTCCTCTGCAATTTTTTGGATGAGTTTGAGGAGGACAGGTGTTAGCTCTTCTCTAAATATTTGATAGAATTCATCTGTGAAGCCATCTGGTCATGGACTTTTGTTTGTTGAAAGATTTTTAATCACAGTTTCAATGTTATTACTTGTGATTTGTCTGTTTATATTTTCTATTCCTTCCTGGTTCAGTCTTGGAAGGTTATACCTTTCTAAGAATTTGTCCATTTCTTCCAGCTTGTCCATTTTATTGGCATAGAGTTGCTTGTGGAAGTCTCTTAGGATGCTCTGTATTTCTGTGGTGTCTGTTGTAACTTCTCCTTTGTCACTTCTAATTTTATTGATTTGAGTCCTCTCCTACTTTCTCTTGATGATTCTGGCTAATGGTTTATCAATTTTGTTTATCTTCTCAAAGAACCAGCTTTTAGTTTTATTGATCTTTGCTATTGTTTTCTTTGTTTCTATTTCATTTATTTCTGCTCTGATGTTTATGATTTCTTTCCTTCTACTAACTTTGGGTTTTGTTTGTTTTTCTTTCTCTAGTTCCTTTAGGTGTAAGACTAGATTGTTTATTTGAGATTTTTCTTGTTTCTTGAGGTAGGGTTGTATTGCTATTAACTTCCCTCTTAGAACTGTTTTTGCTGCATCCCCTAGGTTTTGGATCCTCCTGTTTTCATTGTCATTTGTCTCTAGGCATTTTCTGATTTC
The DNA here is from genome assembly GCF_949774975.1 of Lagenorhynchus albirostris. NCBI lineage: Eukaryota > Metazoa > Chordata > Mammalia > Artiodactyla > Delphinidae > Lagenorhynchus > Lagenorhynchus albirostris. The sequence goes on along the minus strand of NC_083107.1, from coordinate 48,465,267 downwards.
CTCTTTGATTTCTTCAGTGATCTGTTGGTATATAGCAATGAATTGTTTAGCTTCCATGTGTTTGTGTTTTTTACGTTTCTTTCCCTGTAATTGGTTTCTAATCTCATAGCGTTGTAATCAGAAAAGATGCTTGATATGATTTCAATTTTCTGAAATTTACTGAGGCTTGATTTCTGACTCAAGATATGATCTATCCTGGAGAATGTTCCGTGCGCCCTTGAGAAGAAAGTGCAATCTGCTGTTTTTGGATGGAATGTCGTATAAATATCAATTAAAACTACCTGGTCTATTACGTCATTTAAAGCTTGTGTTTCCCTATTAATTTTCTGCTTGGATGATCTGTCCATTGGTGTAAGTGAGGTGTTAAAGTCCCCACTATTACTGTGTTACTGTCGATTTCCTCTTTTATAGCTGTAGCAGTTGCCTTATGTATTGAGGTGCTCCTATGTTGGGTGCATATATATTTAGAATTGTTATATCTTCTTCTTGGATTGATCCCTTGATTATTATGCAGTGTTCTTCCTTGTCTCTTGTAACATTCTTTATTTTAAAGTCTATTTTATCTGATATGAGTATTGCTACTCCAGCTTTCTTTTGATTTCCACTTGCATGGAATATCTTTTTCCACCCCCTCACTATCAGTCTGTATATGTCCCTAGGTCTGAAGTGGGTCTCTTGTAGACAGCAATATATATGAGTTTTGTTTTTGTATCCATTCAGCAAGCCTGTGTCTTTTGGTTGGAGCATTTAATCTATTCATGTTTAAGGTAATTATCGATATGTATGCTCCTATGACCATTTTCTTAATTGTTTTGGGTTTGTTTTCGTAGGTCCTTTTCCTCTCTTGTGTTTCCCACTTAGAGACGTTCCTTTAGCATTTGTTGTAGAGCTGGTTTGGTGGTGCTGAATTCTCTTAGCTTTTGCTTGTCTGTAAAGCTTTTGATTTCTCCATAGAATCTGAATGAGATCCTTGACAGGTAGGATAATCTTGGTTGTAGGTTCCTCCCTTTCATCACTTTAAGTATATCATGCCACTCCCTTCTGGCTTGTAGAGTTTCTGCTGAGAAATCAGCTGTTAACCTTATGGGAGCTCCCTTGTATATTATTTGTCATTTTTCCCTTGCTGCTTTCAATAATTTTTCTTTGTCTTTAATTTTTGCCAATTTGATTACTATGTGTCTCAGCATGTTTCTCCTAGGGTTTATCCTGTAAGGGACTCACTGAGCTTCCTGGACTTGGGTGGCTATTTCCTTTCCCATGTTAAGGCAGTTTTTAACTATAATCTCTTTAAATATTTTCTCAGGTCCTTTCTCTCTCTACTCCTTCTGGGACCCCTACAATGGGAATGTTGTTGCATTTAATGTTGTCCCAGAGGTCTCTTAGGCTGTCTTCATTTCTTTTCATTCTTTTTTCTTTATTCTGTTCCACAGCAGTGAATTCCACCATTCTGTCTTCCAGGTCACTTATCCGTTCTTCTGCCTCAGTTTTTCTGCCATTGATTCCTTCTAGTGTAATTTAGATTTCAGTTATTGTATTGTTCATCTCTGTTTGTTTGTTCTTTAGTTCTTCTAGGTCTTTGTTAAACATTTCTTGTATCTTCTAGATCTTTGCCTCCATTCTTTTTCTGAGACCCTGGATCATCTTCACTATCCTTATTCTGAATTCTTTTTGTAGAAAGTTACCTATCTCCACTTTATTTAGTTGTTTTTCTGGGGTTTTATCTTGTTCCTTCATCTGGTACATAGCCCTCTGCCTTTTCATCTTGTCTACCTTTCTGTGAATGTGGTTTTTGTTCCAGCGGCTGCAGGATTGTAGTTCTTCTTGCTTCTGCTGTCTGCCCTCTGGTGGATGAGGCTGTCTAAGAGGCTTGTGCAAGTTTCTCTATGGGAGGGACTCATGGTGGGTAGAGCTGGCTGTTGCTCTTGTGGGCAAAGCTCAGTAAAACTTTAATCCGCTTGTCTGCTGATGGGTGGGGATGGGTTCCTTCCCTGTTGGTTGTTTGCCCTGAGGCAACCCAACACTGGAGCCTACCCAGGCTCTTTGCTGGGGCTAATGGTGGACTCTGGGAGGGCTCATGCCAAGGAGTACTTCCCAGAACTTCTGCTGTCAGTGTCCTTTTTCCCATGGTGAGACACAGCCACCCCACCCACCCCCGCGGGAGACCCTCCAACACTAGCAGGTAGGTCTGGTTCAGTCTCCTATGGGGTCACTGCTCCTTCCCCTTGGTCCCAATGTGCACACTACTTTGTGTGTGCCCTCCAAGAATGGAGTCTCTGCCTCCCCCAGTCCTGTTGAAGTCCTGCAATCAAATCCCGCTAGCCTTCAAAGTCTGATAATATAGGAATTCCTCCTCCCATTGCCGGACCCCCAGATTGGGAAGTCTGACACAGAGCTCAGAACCTTCACTCTAGTGGGTGGACTTCTGTGGTATAAGTGTTCTCCAGTTTGTGAGTCACCCACCCAGCAGTTATGGGATTTGATTTTATTGTGATTGCGCCCCTCCTACCATCTCATTGTGGCTTCTCCTTTGTCTTTGGATGTGGGGTATCTTTTTTGGTGAGTTTCAGTGTCTTCCTGTCAATGCTTGTTCATCAGTTAGTTGTGATTCTGGTGCTCTTGCAAGAGGGAGCAAGAGCACGTTCTTCTACTGGGTCATTGTCCAAGTCCTCTTCATCCTCTGACTCGCAGTCCACAATTGCGTCGGCGACTAGGCCAGGGCCGGGCTCTTACTCCTATTATTATTATTCTTACATTTGGAAAACAATGTTTTACTTCATAGTAGTTTGACGGAAGTTAATTAAAATAATGCTTGAATTATATAGCCATTACACTTTAGTTAGGACACATAATACCTCATTGATCTTCACAACAATTTATGAAGTAGCATATCTATTTTGCAAATAAAGAAGCTACAGGTTAGAAAAGCTGAAAATTGACCAAAGTCAGAGCATCGGTCTACTGTTTGACTTAAGAGGGAACATTCTAAAATCTACTCATGCTCACCTATGGGATAAACTGTCCAGCCACTGTTTGTACTGAAGCAGAGTCTGCTTGATTAGACAACCCTCTACGGTCCCTGCCATGTCAATGATACTATGGTTCTACAAAAAGCTAAATGGATGGCTAAGCAATTAGTACAGAAGAACAAAGAAAGAGAGAGAGGGAGGGATGGAGGGAGGGAGGAGGGAAGGACTAGTTTTTTTTAAATAAATCTAAAGCACCTAAGTTTGAATTTGAGTCTTAGATTTTTGTTTCAAAATTTATACAATAGCTGAGATCTAGGATTGTATTATATATTCAAATCAGAAATTCTTCAGTTTATGAGGGGAAAGGGGATATCCCACTAGGTCGATGATTCAGAGTAACCTAGGAGGCCTTTTGTAAACCATACGTGTTTTTTCCCAGAGAAATTATAACCCTCCTCTCCAGGGGGGATGGAGAGACTTGGCTTTATGGGAAAGAACCGTTGTCTTGCTACATTTGTAGGACTTGATGGTGGTGGTGAGAATAAGGGTCAATGAGTTCTTCTCTTGAGGACGGATAGACCCTGAGTTCTGGTGATAACACCGACTCTTCAATGCCTCCATTTCCTCACATTCTCTCTCCTTAGATGAAATTAAATCGAGAATCAGAATAATGTTGGAATGAAACTAGCCCACTAAATGACTGGCGGGTGTGTCTTTGAAAGAGGCAATCACCCTAATGTTGCTATTTTGAGACTATCTCTATTTTGTTTGTTTTACCAGTTGAGCCAATACTGGATTATCTGTTGTATTTTAAAAGACAGTCTTGAACCATTATGAAGTTTTCCAATGTGGTCGTGGGTTCAGAAATGTAATCAAGCCTTTTTCACAGTACTTCCCCATGGTTCAAATAGCATATCTCCGCATGAAGCCATACAACTGTAGAACAAAATGAAACTAATTTATCCTCTTGGGAATCAGAGTCAGCTCATTAAGATCATTAATTCTGCATTTCCATTCACTGAAATAGCAACCATCATAAAACAGAAATACTCATCTTTAAATGTATCCTTATATATGAAGAATGTGTCCTATCATTAAGCTTTTTTTCCTCTGAATCATCAAAAAGCAAAAATCAAACAGATTTTGATTTGGCTGGTGACCTATCTCAGGTTCTTAATTTTTCACAGGTAAGACCTCTGGTTGAATATTTAGCCCAGTGGTCTGGCATCATGACAAACCCCTGGGGTTGCTGTATGGAGATTTAAGGCGACACTGGCTTAAGTTAAGCCTTGTCAAAAGTTCACTGGGCTGGTCGCATGTGGCTTTTTTTTTTTTAATGTTTTTTGATTTGTTTTATTATTATTGCCTTTAAAATCCTTGTGGGTATTAAACTAGCTTTGATCAGATTTCTTGGTCATTCAGAAAACTATGTGCAATAAACACTGGGTTTCCGGTGCTGATTAAAATCATAACATTTGCTTCCCTGCTTTTCTCTGATTCCTTATCTTTGGGCCATTACACTGCTTATTATTACCTCCACCAGGAACCCGACAGGGATAGGATATTCAGCTCTATCAATTCCAGTAGCTGTTGGCATTTCTATGTAAAATGGTTTCCCTATAAAAGAGGTTTGGGATTATTTGTATGTATATTTCATTTACCTGTTGTATCACAGAACCATCATTTTCAAGGGGAGCTGACTATGTAATTGCAGTCTGACTCTATTCTATAGCACGGAGCACACCATTTTTCAGACAAGAGACAAAACATCTTTGGATGGTGAATTTAGTCCTCTACATGGTAAATGTTACCTTAGTAACTAGGTTGTAAGTAAAACAAAATTAGCCTTTGTATTAAACACACCTTTAAGAAACAAAAATATATTAAGAGATAAGTGCAGTTATTTTTAATGACTCGGTGAATGCTTATAAGCTATACGTGAAATGAAAAGGTTAGTTTGGAAGGGATTTTTTTTTTTTTTTTTTTTTTTTTTTTTCTGTACGCGGGCCTCTCACTGTTGTGGCCTCTCCCGTTGCGGAGCACAGGCTCCGGACGCGCAGGCTCAGCGGCCGTGGCTCACAGGCCCAGCCGCTCCGCGGCATGTGGGATCTTCCCGGACCGAGGCACGAACCCATGTCCCCTGCATCGGCAGGCGGACTCTCAACCACTGCGCCACCAGGGAAGCCCGCGATATCATTTTTTAAAGTTGTGTTTGTAAATTGTGAAAAATAATAGGTAATATTTTCAGGTGTGTTTGATGAACTGACTTTTAAAAAATGCTGTCTTGGGTTTCACAAGTCTCAAGCGGAGCCCTAACTTGAAACGCATTCCAAGAGAAAAGCTGACGGTGCTACCTTTCTCCTTTTTGTTTTTATTGACTCCTAGTCCAGGACGACCTGTTTACATCCTTAGAAAAAGCAAATGGGTGCATATGGGCAGAGAAATGCATTCACCAAAGACTATTTTCTATAGAATCAGCAAGGCTCTATTATCCCCAGTGTGGTAAGTAATGATTTCTGAAGCCATCAAAAATAAATCTACGTTTATGTGTGTAATTTTGACACAAAAGAGTTTTCAGAAGAGAATATAGACTCTTTAAGGTTGAAGCTCCTGATGATTATGATCTTTCTTCATCTTAATAAAATAATACTGCCACGAAAATAAAGTAATGGTCAAGAAACATCTAGCAAGTATTTATTAGGTACAGTCCATTTCATGAAAACACTACCACTCTTGCCAGGACTTAGAACTTTTAAAATGTATGTAGGTTGTGTTTACATACATTCATTTTCCTAAATTATATGATTTTCTTGCATAAATGATACTCAAATTTTGGAAATATCATAACACGAGTTTAATCTTCACATTTATTTATTTATCATTCATTCACTCATCAAATACAGATGGATTTCATACTATATTCCTGACATTCTGTCAAATTCTGGATAAATAGTGGTTAACAAAACAGCGCCACTGCCATTATGAAGCTCTAAGTCTCATTATTTCTTTATACATTAAAATTTATATTAGCATATAAAGTACGCTAAGTGTCAAGAAGTAAAAGGGCAGGGTGTTATGAGAGGCATTGAATGATTCAGGAAAGCCTCTTTGAGGAGCTGAAGATGTGAAGAAATCAACAATGAGAGTAAGAGTTTTCCAGGCAAAGGACACAGTATGTACACAGGCCCTGAGGAGGGAAGATATGTATGTATAAAGACAGATACTTTTATGTACAAATGCAGATTCAGATATAAATATATGGACTCTTTGTAGTGACAGAGATATGTAAATTATGTACGAAAATATGTAGGGATTATCCAGAAAATTTATCTAGGAGATAAAACTAGATTATTGAATTATACATAAAAAAGTAAAATATATCATTTGCAGACATAAAGCAATTGGAAAATAGCTAACCACATTTAAAAAATCTTGCAATCTAAAAATGGAAAATTGTTGATGTATATGTAGAACCTAACAGTATGTATCTTGACATTCATCTAATTGTTTGTTCCTAAGTTTCATTCAACAATGTGCTTTATGAAATGTAATATATAAAGACTTTCTGAAGCAACAGGGACACACTACATTTTCTAAGAGTCATTTGCTTCTACAATGTCAAAAAATGATTCATCATTCTGTGCTTATATTTCAAAGCTAATGTAACATGTTTAGTTTCTTTGTGGGGCAGAATGTCTTGTTAACTCATTTCTCTAGAGAGCTCTTTTATCTCAAGATGTAGCAAGAGTTTTCTGTACACTTTTCCCCTTAAAAATACTGTTTGAAATCATTTGACTTGTTTTTCAAGTACCCTCTACAAATTAGTTGAAGAAAGAAAAGTTTTCACCTTTGACCCTTTTACCTTCCCTGCTCTGGAGAAAAATCAACAAAGTTCAATGTTTGAGTCCCTAAAATGCAGGTTTCCAGGTAACAAACAAGACACTTTAAATAAGAAGAGAAATTTTCATCTAATTATTTTTCTGGAAAATTTCTGAATAAATGAAGTCAGAAGATAAATTTTTCCTGCAATTTGGCCTAGAAATTTGAAGCCAAAAACACACTAAGTGTTTAAATCCAAATAATTTATGAGCATTTTGAACTTGAGGTAAATATTCATTGCTAACTTCTCCAGAGCAGTCATCACTGGGGGTTCCTTGAGATCATCTCTTTTCATGGTTCCCCTGGAAGAGCCAGAGGGTATTTTGAAGAGACTTGTGGATTCTGATGACACGGTAAAGCCAGAGTGAGAGATAAGAATTGGGAGCAAAGTCAAGTTATTAGCCACCTATCAAAAGAACACATGTTCTCTCTCTCTCTCTCTCTCTCTTTTTCTCACTGCTCTGTCACACTGGACTTCCATTTCCATGAATGTAGCACATTCTGTCCCATCTCAGGACCTTTGTTGTTCCTTCTGTCTAGTTATCTCTTTCCTTGTTTCCCCCATCCTCAAATAACTGATCCCCTATATTGGGGGGTGAAAAAGAACCTTGAGAACTTTAGGGTGGAGCTGGTCATGGACTCTGATGAGCAAAAGGACAATGCTTGTCTGTGAAAAATGCCCTTTTATGAAGCAAGAACTGAAGAGTGGATACCCACTGAAGTACAAAACACACTCACTTAAAGGTCTGCCCTGACAATAGTTGAAAAGCCAGTGACATATAGGAAGGCATGTCTCATTTGATTAACAGTATTCTCCAGTGGACTTGGGGTTATCTGTGATAAATCTTTCATTATTAAAAATCACTGCAAGATTCATATGCTATGATCTCACACCCAACTTATATACTTCCCTTGCCGAACAGGTCCACTCTTTCAAAATGAACATAAATCAAAACTCATTGAGAAGATAAAAATCCCTTGAGAAATTAATCACAAATATCTTCTAAGGCCAAACGGATACCATATCCAACTTATTCACTGTTTTGTAATATTAGTGCCCAAGCTTTCCAAATGAGTGGAAACTTAAGAAAGGCTGTTTTTAGCAGTGGATGCATGATGATGAATTGATGATGATGGTGATACTGATGATGTTAAAAGCTACCCTTCCTGGATACTTGCTATGTTGCAGGAACTCTTAAGCAGTTTATAAGAAATACTATATTAGAATATATGTTGTTATTTCCATTTATTTGATGAGGAAGCTGAGCCTCAAAAGGTTTAATAACTTGCCCCGAAAAAGATGACTAATAAGCATCAGAGCTGTGATTTGGTCTCAAGCAATCTGGTTTCAGATTTTGTGTGCTTAACATATTTAACTACTATGCTTCTCAGAAGGGGTCCAAGGTGCTCAAAGGAGATTGCAGCTTAGATGTGATATTAGTAAGCCTCTTGGAATCAGAGAGATGCTAGCATCCTTACTATTGTATATACCAAGCAATACAGCAATTACTTTTGAAACCTTCACTCCTTTAATCCTCACAGTAACTCTATTTGTCAACCTTATAATCATCATGTAGAGGATATTTGAAACTCAAAGCAAGTGTGTGACTCCTCTGAAATCCCAGAGCTAAAACATCATCTAGTCACATTCAAACCAGCCTATTTCATTCCAGACTAATGCTTTTTAGTCACAGCATGCTGCTTCCCTCTGCACACCTGTCAAGATCCCCTGGAAGTAGAAAAGGCCACATGAGAGTGCCCTGGGGCCTCAAAATCCTTATCATCTTATGAGGCTTTGAGCACTGACAAACCTGCCAAGATGGAGGTAGGCAGAACCCAGCAACTTTTCTTTCATGGGTATTAAAAGAATCCAGGTGTTCAGAATTACTAGTAGGCTAAATCTTCACCTGCATTAGGGTCAGAGCAGCTTTTCTCATACTTCAGGAGCTCTGGGAACAGAAATGGATGCACAATACCCTTTAGGTTTTATTATAATTCTGGGTATCACCAGATGCTCAGAGACTCTGTAATGGAGGAGCAACTAGAGAAATGGCCAGTGTCTTTCCTCTCTCCCTCCTTGTCTGTATCCCTGATTTTACCTAGTATCTTTTTTTCTTCCCAACTAGCAGATTTATTTAAATCATTTTTAGTATTAGCTGTCATTTTGGAAAGATGTGCTCAAACTTCCAATCAAATGCAACAGAATGTATCATCATCCTAACAAAGACAGTCATGGAGTTTTTTGCTAAATAAAATTTGTGACTCCATTGGAAAGGAAATGAGAGATTTCACTGTAGTTTCCCAGTAGTGATAAGCCTAATATTTAAAAAGAAATATTAATAACTTTCCAGCAGATCAAGTCTGTGTGTCACCATCAATAATCAAGCAAATATGGATCTAAATTCTGTAACCAGGTTTATTGTATCAAAAAAACAATGTATAGTACTATTATAAGAAGCCTTTAAATGGTTTCATAAGAAATGAAATAAACCATCATTAGCTATTTCTTATATCACAATAATAAACATAATTTAACAGGTAGAGTTGCTGAAATTTGAAATATGAATTGACCCATTAGAAATATTTTTAATTATAATTTTTCAACTTTCTTAGTTAACTTTTGAGGTCATGATTAGAAATGTTAATATTCATCTTGTTTCTTTTTCTAATTCATTTAATGTCTCTCTTAAAAACATAATTACCATGTCACAAACCCTTTTAATCCTCTCCTTCCATTAATATTTCAAAGTTTCACTTATAAATCAAAATTCTTCAAATTGTTAAATTTTTATCTTAGTTGTTTGAAAAAGCCCTCTCAAGCATTGCCATCTTCTCTTTCTCCCTAAGCCTGTGTGGATCTAGTTTTTAATGATAGCATTTTTAATCTGAGCTAATTTTATGCAAGATGCTGCCCAAGAGTGCCAGACCTAAGATAACGCTTCGTTCAAGAAGTCATAAAGATAGGACCCGTGCTGCGCTGAAAAATGAACAGAAAAATAACAAAAACACTTTTTCTTTAAGCAAAGAGCATATTTTGATGTCAAAAAAAAAAGAAAGAAAGAAAGAAAGAAGAATATTTGATATTGGCTCTGGGTTGCACTCCAATTAACTAACCAGTAACGATCTATAATTAACTCACAGATTCAACAATGACACATAATGATAGGTAGGTAAGAGATGTGGGAAGCATTTAAGTTTGGACCAAGATGCAACAAATGTGAACCCAGCACAATTGGTTTGGTGACACGAAGCTTCTGATTAGCTTTCCTAGTCAAAATTAAATGATTCCATAGTCCTTTGAAATAATGATAATATGATTTCCTGTTTTAATTAGCACTCTCAGTTATCTCAAACTTTGCTCTTACAATTTATTTTATACCCAAAGAATGCTGTAAAAAGAAATTATGAAAATATTTTCAAGACAGATTTATAAATTTATTTTCTGAATTAAAATGCTACCTTAGCATTTCATTTTATTTTTATTTTTACTGCATTGTTGACTCATCATTTAGCTTAAAACATCATAATGTCCAATCTATGCTATAAGAGCTGAACTATGTCAACACATTTTCCTAACAAATAACTGTATAGACATTAGCACAGACCACCAAAATGCACTGATTATGGATGATATATGGTTAACATGCACCATATATATCGATTAAAAAGTAGGCAACACTCAAGTTCTCCAAATAAATGAACACAAAAAGAGAAAATTGATAACACCTATGTATTGACTCATTCACTTTACTAGTCATAAAAATGGTCTATTGTTCTCCTATTGGTAGTTTAAGAGAATGCCTGTAAACTGAGTTTCCTTTTAAAATATCAGGACTCTATAAGATAAAATTGTCAACATTGTCTGCCTCTCATTTCCTTTCCAAAACTTAGACCTCTGAATTGACTCCCGTTAGGTATAATGCTTTATTTCCATTTATTTTCTCAGGTTATTTAAAATTTTAAGTTACAAACAGCTATTTATTTTGGAGACCATAAACACAGGAAATTCATAGGATTTCTCCTGGTCCATTATTTTAGATTACACCATGATGCACCAGGATACAACTGGTGAAAGAAATGAGGACTTTTGCCAAAGATTCTTAAAATACTGAAAAAGAAAATAACAAAAATCTTAGAATAGGAAAGAGGTCTCAGGCCCAAACTCTCTACCGATGCAGGAAACTGTTCTAAAATATGTCTGACAAAAGGCATTTGAAACCTGCCAGTAATGTTACTACTTCTCAAGGCAGCCTATTCGTTTTTGAAAATCCTTTTGAACCCAAAGTTACCTCTCTTTAATGCGTCTGCAGTATGGATCAATATAGTGTAACCTGTACACTTTTCCCATATGACAACCCTTCGCCTTTTTGCAAACAGTTATCCAGTCCTTTTCCTTCCACCCTCAGCTCAAGTCTTCTCCTGGAGAGTCATTTTCCATTCTTTAACTATCAATCATTAAGAGAAATTTTTCGAACCATTCATCCTTCAGATACCCAGCTTGTTAATAAACTTAGGTTCTAAAGGACCTTAATAGAACACATTAGCTTAAATGCAACACATAAGATGGGTGCTAAACAGTGTGCTATCTTCCTTAATTAAGGCATTATTCTCCCATCAACACTGTCTGGGTTTTTTAATAGTCACACTCACCAGTTGCTTTTAGTAAACTAAAATTCTCAGGCCTCCACACACTGTTCATTAGCAAGATCTCTGTATTTAATTCTTGTGGATTTGAAAATGCACTTATAGGGTTTTAACCACCCCTCCAGATCTTCCATCTGTGTTGGTTTTACTCAAACCTTTTTCTTCATCCAGAATACTCCCTTCCAGCTCTGCCGTCTGAAAACACAAACTCTCTTATTTATCTTGGGCTTAAACTTCCTCAGATCCATATTACCCTTTCTAGTGTATCATTCTGCTTGATAGAGAAGATAAACTCTAAATAGGAGTAAAAAACTCCCAGTTTTCTCTCCTCACCTGTCATTATATCCTCTCACCTATGCAGATACCTTCCTGGTCCACCATTCTCCAGAAAATAAAAACCCCACATTTCACAAGACTGCTTATTTAGACTTTAATCTTAACGAGTCTATATTTACTGGCTCAGAGCAATCTCTCTCTCATCATATTTGGTTTTACAGACATATCTTGAAATACCTTTTTAAAATATTTTGAGTTTTGAACCCTTTTGTGGAGACAGGATCCTGAGAGCTTTGTCGTGGCTTTGACACGCAGTGTAGAACTCAAGTGTCAAATGTGTCTGCAGGTGTGTCCCAATCCCATGTGAGACAAGCCATTGCTTCCTTTAGTAAAATTGGGAATAAAAATCATATCTGCCTCAGGGATTTAATAAGGATTACATGAGATCGTTTTTTAAAAAGTAAAATGTTTAAAATAATGTCTAGGTCAAAGTAAGTTCTCAATAAATATAATCAATTAGTATGTTAACAATACATTCCTGGATATAAAATAATCATCAAAAGAAATCAGAAATTAGATTCTTTGTCTTTTGAAATGTGAGACAGTCAGGTGCCTTTGCTATTTCTGTTGCCAATATCTGGAATGTGCTTCCCCTCACATCTCTTATGTCTCCAAAAGTCTAAATCCTACCACCCTTTGATGTCAAGTCCAAATATTACCTCTTCCAGAAGGTTTTTCCTTATATACTTTCCTTCACTACCCTTGGACCTGATTCTTGCACTGTGAGGATCTTGAAGGTACTGAATCTTTACAACTCATCCTTGCAGCTCATTATCCTGCATGAAACTTGTACCCCAGTAGGTGCTTAACAAATATCTGTTAGATGAGTCAATGGCCCACTCTCTGCTCCAGCCATAATTAATTTCTTCCTCTCCTGACTTTACACGTCCTCATTGCACATAACTATTTACCATGCACCATAATTATCTGTACATATAACTCTGCTCTACAGGACTTTAAAGTTTTTGAGTACATATATGTCAAATTGATCTTTGGCCGCCACACAACGCCTCAGCACGTGGGATACACTAAAAATATTTTTCAATGAATTACTGTCTGCTTTTCACTATTGCTACAGTATTTTCTGTTCATGAAAGTTTTGAAATCTGTACCAAAAAAGGATTAGCTATAACCTGCCTCGTTCTAAGGCATCTGTTCTATAATCCAATGACCACACCCCTGCCTATAAAAGTGATCTAACTGTAAGTCCCTTAACTCTGAAAAGCCTTTGGAAAGTTGAAGTCCAATTGTAGGAGAATCTTTTTGTGACTCTCTTGGTCCTTAATGCTCATTTACAATCCATCTTAATATGTTGGAAAATGAAGCAGGAAGATCATATAATTTGTATCAGGCCCTGCCTGATACCACTAGTATTGGGTCCCTCTACGGAACTCCTTAATTTGGGGTGTTATTACACTGAAATGACTTCCATTGGACATTTAATTATTCCCTTGGTCAATTAATCATTGAGTATCTCGATCCATGCAGGGGACTATACAAGTCTATCAAGGATACAAAGCAAATTCAGAATCTGTTTCCCATTTTTGAAGATAAGGCCCACATCCATACATATTGATATATCAATGTAAGGCATACGCAAACTGAACTCTAGTGATGTAAAAAAAAAAAAAAAAAAACACATAACAGACTTAAGAGAAAATGTTTGCAAAAGACCTATCTGATTTTTATCCAAAATAAACTCTTAAAACCCAACAATATGAAAACAAACTACCAAATTGAAAAGTAGGCCAAAGAGCCGAATAGACACCTCACCAAACTAGATTTACAGCTGGTGAATACACACATAAAAAGAAGCTTCCAACCATGTGTCATTAAGGTACTGCAAATTGAAACAATGAGATACCACCATACCTCTATTAGAATGGCCAAAACTCAAAACACTGACAACATCAAAACCTGGCAAGGATGTGGAGCAACAGGAACTCTCATTCATTACTGGTGGGAATGCAAAATGGTACAGCTATTTTGGTAGACAGTTTGGCAGCTTAGTACAAAACTAAACCTATTCTTACCACACTGCACTCCTTGGTATTTAAACAAAAAGGCTGAAAATTTATGTCCACACAAAAACCTGTACATGGATATTTACAGCCGCTTTACTCACAGTTGCCAAAACTTGGAAGAAACCAAGATGTTTTTCATTAGGTGAATGGATAAACCGTGGTACATCCAGACAATGGAATATTATTCAAGGCTAAAAAGAATGGAGCTATCAAGCTCTGAAAGGACACCAAGGAAATTTACATGCGTATTACTGAGTGATGGAAGCCAATCTGAAAAGACTGCATACTGGATGATTCCAACTCTGTGTCATTCTGGAGAAGACAAATCTATGGAGACAGTAAAAGGATCAGTCATTGCCAGAAGCCGGGGGTAGGGGAGGATAAACAGGAAGAGCACAGAGGATTTTTAAGGCAGTGAAACTACTCTGTGTGATACAATAACAGTGGATATATGGCATTATACATTTGTCAAAACCCATAGAATGTACAACACCAAGAGTCAATCCAAATGTAAAGTATGGAGTTTGAGTGATAACAATTGTCAATATAGGTTCAATTGATTGTAAAAAACGTACCACGATAGTGGGGGATGTTGATAATGAGGGAGGTTACACATGTGAGGGGCACAGGGTATACGGGAAGTCTCTGTACCTTCCATTTAATTCTGCTGTGAACCTAAAACTGATCTAAAAAATAAAGTCTACTAAAAACAACAACAACAACACAGTAGGACCACGGGCGGGGGGTGGGGGGGGGCACATTTCTGAGAATGCCCAGTAGTTTACCTAAGCTGAGATAACACCAACAGGAATCAATATTCCTTGAGCACTAACTCTCATCCTGTCATAGTTGAAGCAGTTTATGTGCACTTTCTCCTTTAATCCCCACAACTACCAAGAAAAGGAAGTACCGTTATTATCTCCATTGTGTTTATGACCTGAGACTCACAATGGCCAGTAACTTTCTCAAACTCTCACAACTAATGTGGGGTATAAGTAAGATACGAATCCAAGCCTGTCTGACTGCACAGCCTAGGTTAACCTACACGACCTGCCTTGAAGAAAAAGGAGAAATCAGGTAGGCAAACGCAACAGGAAGAGCAAACCAGGTGGGAGAAATCAGACATGCTCCTGAAAATTTTGCATCTATGACAGTTTTATGCCTCATTTGTTTTTATTGAATATTTCTTCAGAACTACTAGCATATGTCCAGTATGAATGGAGGCAACAGTCTTTGTTACATCAGAATTATATACATATGTATATTTATATTCAATTTATAAGCAGTCTTATTAAGAAGGCTTATTAAGAAGAAATAATTTTCACAGGGTCAATCTTGGGTCTAAGTAATTATATTTGCTATCTTTTTAATACCAGTAGTTAGATTTCTTGCCTAATTGATTTTTGAACCTTTTCAAATGTGCCTGAAGGCATAACTTGAAATTCCTCTAAGGTTCAATCTCTCTTTTCTACTGTGACTAACAATGTTTAATACAAGGCAAACACATTACAGGCTGAAGGAATAATTGCTTGCACCTCTTGCTGGGGTACTGCAAAAAGCTACACGATTTTTGTTGATCTTCCACTGGCTTGACTATAGCAATTGGAGTTTATCAGAAAGATTTATGACATGTTATTTCAGGCTCTAACAGATGACTTTGGGAAGCTGGGAAAACTCACTGAGGTTGAAGTTATTATCTGAACCTCACAGGGGTAATTAGAGATACAACCTAAAGTGTTGAGTCAGCAGTGAAAAACACAAGAAATTATCAATTAAAACCTTTGTCTGTATTTGGGGAAGAAGGTGGAAAATGAAAAGATGTGTAATGAAAAGAAATCACACATTCAAATAGGAAAGTCAAAGATTAGACCTGGAAAGCATTTCCCAAGCTATCTGGAGATGGGGATGGGTCAGATCACTACTGAAAAAGGACATTCAAAGGGATTCTCACAGTAAGTTACCAAAATTGCTTTGCATATCTCAAAGTGGGGCACCTGAATATCTACAGATGTGGGGTGCAATAAAGCAAGGAAAACCTCTGCTTATTCCCTATACCTCCTCTTCTGAGGAACAGGCAAAATCCTCCTCCTCCAACCAAACTTGACACTGACATTTCTAAATATTTTCAGGCAAATCGAGTTAACAACAATTTAAATCATTTCGTGGGATGAACGTGACAGCCTGTTCTCAAATACAGGGCTGTACCTAGTGCCATTGATTAAAGCTAGTTTTTATTCAATATGTCTAACTTGGTGCTGTTCTCTCCAGACTAAAAAGAACTTAAAAATTCCTGCATCTTTCTGGTATCTAATGGGAAGGAGAGAAGGGGGTGGGATGCCAACAGAAGTTAACCATTTTCATATTTTCTGAAAAAACATGAAAGTCACAAAAACAAAAGAAAATTGCTTGTGCATGTGTGTGTATGTGTATTTAATGTATGTGTGCATGAAAAGCCTTGGAAATAAAGGCAGAAGTAGACATTTTCAAAACATTCGGTTGTGATTGTTTTTATCAGAATCTGTTTGGACAAGAAAATAAGAACTGAAAGCAGATATACCTTGAAACATTTTCAGCCCATATCCTGCTGCCTTCACACTGAAAATTGAAGACGATAAAATAATAAACACCTGTTAGATTTATGTAGTTCCTTTCCATCAGCAAAATCCCTAAAGTGTTGTGCAAAATGACAGCAACTTTTGAATTACAAAATTATTAGGGTTCACCATGAAAATCCTTTAACCCCGAGATAAGGGCAGTGGACAATAAGGAGCCAAGAGGAATATTTTCCATCCTGTTCTGCAATCCATAATTTTTTTTTAAATTTATTTTTTGCAGTATGCGGGCCTCCCACTGTTATGGCCTCTCCCGTTGCGGAGCACAGGCTCCGGACGCGCAGGCTCAGCGGCCATGGCTCACGGGCCCAGCCGCTCCGCGGCACGTGGGATCTTCCTGGATCGGGGCACGAACCCGTGTCCCCTGCATCAGCAGGCGGACTCTCAACCACTGCGCCACCAGGGAAGCCCTGCAATCCATAATTTTAATACAGGCATAAACTGTGAATAAGTAAAACAGGCATTTGTGTGCAGCATACATTTGGGTCTGAATGATAGGAGGCAGTGTTTGAAAATACACTTTTAATAAAGCATATACTACAGAATAAACAAATACCCAAGTGAAGATGGATTAGAGGAGCAAGTATTAAATGATTATACCTTCCTCCAAAAATTATTTCTTGCTATGTGACTCAAAAAAGGACAATATGCTTTAGATAGTATTATAAGCAATAGGCTAGTGTGATTGTCTTCACACAGCCACCAGAAGAGTTTCAATGAGTACTTCTCACTGATTCACTGAGCCAAATCATAAAGCCCCAGGCTGTCAGGAAAAAAAAAAACATTTTTTCTCACCTGTAAATTTTGACAAGAACTTGACAAAAATGTAAGATACCCTTGCCAGTAGTCCCATTGTGAAAAATATTAGAATTGGTCTATGGCCTCTGTTGCTACAAAATTTAATGTAATTACTTTTTTATGGTATTGTCTAGACTCTACGGTATTGGCAAGATCTTTGTTATATGTCTATGCTGGAAAGAAATTAAATAAAGACCTAGGTGTTCTTTCTTCTATTGTAGAAACTGCATTGGACCAGCCACCTTCCAAAAGAGTGACTGTCGTTTAGCAAATGAACCTGAAGGTAAGGGTATTTACAAGGAAATGCAAAAGCAAGGTCTTCATGTTATTTGAACTGAACTGTCCTTAAATGAGAACACTGAAAAAGAAGATTGTAGGGCAGGAATTCTCAGACTTTAATGTGCTTGTGAGTCATATGGGATCTTGTTAAATAGGAGATTGTGATTCAGTAGATGTGGGGTGGGTGCTGGGATTGTAAATTTCTCAAAATCTCCCAGGTTATGCTGATACTGCTAGTCTGCAGACCACATCTTGAGTAGAAAAATATAAGGTATAGAGAAGCTTGATGCCTAGGATTAATCTGTTAAAGAAATCTTTTAATAATATGAATGTAAATTAGATGGAGGATTTCTTTTCTCCCTTGTAGGAGAGAAATAGACTGGGCATATTAAGTATTTTTTAAACAAAAATTGGAATAGCAATTTGACTATCCCACTCTAATTGGTGAATTTTTCAGCTGGAGAAAAATTGTAATAACAGGGTATCTCTCCTAAATTAAACTTTTCTTTTCTCTAGCTTTTAAAAGTAGCTCAACAAAAATAGAATGCGGTTCTGTGTTTGATTTTGTTTTCTTTAAATTCAAAAGCAGACTCCATAACTCTTTTTAGAAACCATAGTAGTGAACTGCTGAGCTGCTGGTCTCAAGAAATCTGGGATCCCTATGGTCTGAGTGGTTACTGAATCAGTCAGACAGTCACATTTTGCTTCCATTGGCTGTTAAATGGACCATGATGTAATCTAACACAGACATCAGTCAAGTCTTTATTTGAACATCAGTCTGGAATACATCTTAATTCACCAGTAGGAAGGATTTCTTTGCACATAAGTCTGCATTACCCTATTTAAAGCCAGGTTCATTCTTGTCTGGTAAAAGACTGTGCATTTTAATAAGCATAATACCTGTATGCCAACCTGTCATTTTTTAGCTGGTCTTGCAGACCTTCTGATAAGCTTTAGATTTATATTTGCCAGTAGGCTTAGAAGACATACCTTATGTCTCTGTGACACTAAGAGCTTCACGCTGCTCACCTGATCCAAGTTAGAATTTTCCCACATATTAATTTGAAAATTAGCATATGAGAACTTTAGCCAGAAGTAACCACTGCATGATTTTATCTCTAGGTTATGCTTTGTCAGAATTCTAAACACCATCTGCTTCTTTTTGTTTTTAATTTTTGGAAGACTGGGCCTGTTAAAAATCTTTTTTTCTAAATAAAAGAATAAAAAATCAAAATCCATTGATTTTTTATGGGGTACTTTCCCTGCTAAATGTATTCCCTAAGGTAATAGGGCCTTCTTTTATTTGAGAACTTTAGCAGAAGTGACAATTAAGCGTGGATGTAAATCCTCCTGAAAAATTCCCAAAGAAATTGCAAGTTTCCCCTTGTCTTTTATCTGAGCTTTCTTTGTCATGTGGCAGGGATTAGGGAGATGCAAAACCTTATCATAAACAGAGAAAGGTTGAAAGAGTAGCTTCATTTTAAAAAAAATCTATCATTTGAATGTAAAATGGAGAAAGTGTCTCTTCCAGGTTGAGTGCAAAATATAGTAAAAGAGTGTAATCCTAGCTCAAGAGATTTTGTCTCAAAATCCTAATTCAGCTAATAAGAAAAAAGAAACTAATATATAAGGATGTATATAGAAAGCCTTCTTTCTACATATCAGTCCTTGCAACTGCCACCAAACCAATCTGTTTCAGTGTCATTTTCCTATATTTAGTGGAGTCATTTTTATATTTGTTTTGCTCTTTTGAATATTCCCACTGGCATTCAAGAATGATTAAAAATATACAATTCTTATAAATATTACAAAAAGGCACTTTCATGAGTTTTTTAGAAAAATATTTTGGGTTCAGTGAAAGAAGGAACCTGTTATACTTTTAACACAAGCACCCAATTAGTTCTTCTGGTCTGCATCATATGTTCTCCTCGGAGCATCTGTTAACAGAGTCCTGCTCTACTATTGATCAAGAAGCCAATAATAGGGGAGTTCCCTGGTGGCGCAGTGGTTGAGAGTCTGCCTGCCGATGCAGGGGACACGGGTTCGTACCCTGGTCCGGGAAGATCCCACATGCCGCGGAGCGGCTGGGCCCGTGAGCCATGGCCGCTGAGCCTGCGCGTCCGGAGCCTGTGCTCCGCAACGGGACAGGCCACAACAGTGAGAGGCCCGCATACCGCAAAAAAAAAAAAAAGAAGTCAATAATAAAGAATACACAAAAAGACAATTTAATATTATATTTGAAATGTTTCTCACCTTCTCTGTTTCTCACTTAAATGTAACCTCAGTGTGTTCTGATTTGTAGAGTGCTTTCAAACAAAATACATATGAGGTAGAGAAAAATATCAATAAAATCTCAAGGTTAAAATATATGCATTTCTATATACATCTTTATAAAATATGAATAAGACACTCTGGAAAATGGTCAAGGACTCAAATACATACACACACACACACACACACACACGACACACATCCAGTAGATATGCACACACCCAAGCACACACCTATGGCTAAAGGTAGAAAATAGGCTTAGGAACCAGATATTAGCAAACTTTAATCACAGTGGTGTTTATAGTTTAGTTTTAGGGGATAAACATATTAATTTAAATTCATCCTCATAACCTTAAAAAAATAATTACTTTTTTAAACAGGCTATGTAACGGAGGTACATGCTATCCACAACACGACATGGAAGTACACATATCCAATTCCATGGTCTTTGGTTGTTGTTTAAAACATGAAAGTCTATTTCCTTAAAGGTAGGTAAATTAATAAAATCACTGAATTTATTGATTGGATAATAATGCATATTCTCTATTTTCCTTAAATATCGTCCTCTGGAATTTGTTATAACACAGGTGTAAGTTATGAAAAACCAGTCCTTCTACATATTGCTAAACAAAACCTTTTACTTATTCTATCCTCACTGTAGTAATTACTGATGCTACAAAACCTTTATTTCCATTAAAACACTTTATGAGAGTTGTTTTGCTTTTGTTTTTGTTTTTTTTTGCGGTACGCGGGCCTCTCACTGTTGTGGCCTCTCCCGTTGTGGAGCACAGGCTCCGGACGCGCAGGCTCAGCGGCCATGCCTCACGGGCCCAGCCGCTCCGCGGCATGTGGGATCCTCCCGGACCGGGGCACGAACCCGTGTCCCCTGCATCGGCAAGTGGACTCTCAACCTTGCGCCACCGGGGAAGCCCTTTATGAGAGTTTCGGGTAAGCTACTGATCATTTCATAAGATCCACTGACTAAGTGTGACTTTGATTAATTGCTGATACTTGAACTTAGAGTGTGTTAATAATAATAGGAGTTAACATTTATTAAGCACTTACAGTATGACAGACACTGTTTGAAACCCTATACGTATTTAATTCTCCCAATAACTCTAAATAGATAGTATAATAATCCCCATTTTACAGATGAGGAAACTAAGTCACAGAGAATTTAGCAAAGATCATATGGCTAGCCAGTGGAAGAACTTGGAATTAAATCTTCTCTGTTTTGTTTCAAATTATCTTAAACACTACATTGAGCTTCTCACAATAAAGCTTCTTATCCAGGAGAGTATAAAGTAAGGTGCAAATGGAGGCACATAGACTACGGTTCTTTTGATTGGGAAGGAAGGAAACGTCCTAGTGTTTTATTATTGAGGCTAGGTGAGACTGAGCCATTGATGTACTTAAAGTAAATCTAAAGTAAACCACAAATACTAGGGCTTTCCTAAAGATTGCCAAAGGTCAATAAAGCTATGTGTTACTTATAGTGCAATATGAAACAACATGCAACAGGAATGCAGAAATGCCTATTCGATAAAGTCCACAAAGGCAATTTTCTTTGGAGAATCTCCTCAAAAATCTTTGGAGAGGAAGTAGTATAGTCATTGAATTTTCATAAATACTCTGCTTGGTGATAATATATGCTGAACACAACTGAAGGCAGCCCTTCAAGTCTGGACAGCCAAGCTTCAGTAGATAGAGCAGATACACTCGCTGTGTCAATCTCCCTTCAAAAAAAAAAAAAAATCCCATTTGTTTACCAAAATCTATTCGCACTTGTTGAGAAGCTTCTTTCTTCACTTACCTGAATGTGATGATGAATCAGAGGACTTTGTCTTCTGTTACCTGATGTGATAATGGAGAAGCTCAGATCCTCACCAGAGGCTGGAGGAGGTCTTTTCAGTGCTCTCAGAGAGGAAAAGTTAATTTTTCCAAGTAAAAATCCCTCCCTGAGGAGTTATAGTAATGAGGTCCGAAGCAATGCTTGATACTTGACTATGCTAATTATCTCAAGCCGACTGGCAAGAAGTTCTCCTTCCAGCGTCCTAGGCTAAAGCTATCACCCTTGTGAACTGTAATTCCTTCCTCACTTGCTATTTTCACATAACATGGGGTTTTGTTCTCTGTGTTTAGCTGCTGTGAAGACATTTTAATCTCATCTGACAAGATCTGCTCAAATGGAGGGAGTATACATAAAAACCACTAGCAGCAGACTGCTTGTTCTGAGGGTGTTCCACTGTACTTGTTAGGGCAAAGATTCATTTCTAGTTCCCAGAGATAGCCTCCATTAACACATGTTCTTGAGAAATCAGACTTTTCTAAGAAAAAACAGACCAAAAAAAAAAAAAAAAACACAGACAAAAAAAAAACCCCAGCAAAAACAGACAAAAACCTCTGCTGTGTTCTAGAATGGGAAAACAAAAAGTAACTTAGATAAATGCATGACATATATAGTATGTGATATGGTGAGAAAAGGACGTGTGAGTGGGTGGCACTGAAAAACACAGTGGCAAAAGAAAACTGCAACTAAAAAGGTGACCTTATAAAGATCAAAGGGGGTTAGATAAAGAACCATGTGAATGTCTGTGAGAAAAGCGTTCTGGGCAAAGGAAACACCACGTACAAAGGCTCCCAGAGGAAAGCAAGCATGACATGTTTGAGGAGGCCAGTGTGGGTGGAATAAATAATTCAGAAATAAGCATGGGGCTTCCCTGGTGGTGCAGTGGTTGAGAGTCCGCCTGCCGATGGTGGGGACATTGGTTCGTGCCCCGGTCTGGGAAAATCCCACATGCCGCGGAGCGGCTGGACCCGTGAGCCATGGCCGCTGAGCCTGCGCGTCCGGAGCCTGTGCTCCGCAACGGGAGAGGCCACAACAGTGAGAGGCCCGCCTACCGCAAAAAAAAAAAAAAAAAAAAAAAAAAAAAGTATGCATGTGTGTGTATGTGGGTGGGTGTTGGGAAGGAATCATAAGATTACATAGGAACCTATAGGTCAGTGGAATAATTTTGGATTTTATTCCGGGTGATATGGGTAGTGGTGATACGGGGGATTTTAAGCAGACAGTTCACATAATCTGATTTAAAGTTTTAAAAGATCATTCTCAGTTTCTCTGGGAATAAACTGAAGTACACAGAACAACTACCAGGCTACTGAAATAGTGAGCAGTGGTTAAATCCCGACTACATTTTAATTACAATCAAATCATAGTAAGGTAGGGCCAACAAGATTTGCTGATTGGATGTGATGTGTGGGATAAAGGAAGAACTCAGGATGACTTCAAGGTTTTTGGAAAAAGCAACAGGAAGTATGGATTGCCATCCTTCAAGATGAATAATATTCCAGAAGGGGTACATTTTTGAGAGGAATATCAAATTTACTTTGGACAACTGAAGTCTGTATAAGTTTGGATAGTAAATGGGGGATGTGAGGGTAGAATCTGGAGATAAAATCTGAAATTATCACATAGAGATGTTGTTTAAAGTCATGAGAGAGAATGGGGTTTTCAGGGAAGTGAGTATAAATAGAAAAGAGAAGAGACCCATGAGCCTCAGGGGTCTCCACTAATTAAAGATCAGGGCGATGAGGAAGCAGCAGAAAGAGAGACTGTGAAGAAGCAATCACAGAAAAGTGTGTGGTTCTAGAAACCAAGAGAACAAGTGTTTTGCAGAGGAGGAAACTGTCAAACATGTAAAATGCTGCTGATAGGCCACGAAGATGGACTAAGGATCAACACTGATGGCCACTGTTGAACTTAATAGAACTACTGGATGTGCTATTTCCCCAGCTAAATTCTTCACTCCTGGTGGTCAGAACTTGTCTTAGGCAACTGAAACATAAGGGTTGAATTTCAAAGTTATTTTATGCTTATATTGTCTGGAACTCTGAGTATCATTTTTCATACAATTTATGATATTTCAATATAGATTATAGGTGACTTCTCAAGAAAGCCCACTTCTTCTCATTGTTAACACGTGGAACCAGACCAAAATAATAGACCATAAATCTTTAGAACTGAAAGTGATCTCAGAATCCATCTACTGGTCAATCTTATTACCTAACTGGATGAAAAGACAAGTGACCACAGGTTAAATGATTTACCCAACAGAGGAGCAACAGAATCCGGCCTGCCTAAATCTCAATTTATTGCTCTTTCCCTTTACTCCAATGTCCATGCACATTAATTTTAATTAACTTCACAAATTAGCTTACAGGTTCCTTTAAGGCAGGCATTCTTTCTCATGTCCATACTGCCTAGCACAACAAAGAATGAATTTCAGAACCTTATTGTCTTTAAAAATCAGGTTTATTCAGATATAATTTCCATACAGGAAGATTTGCCCTTTGTAAAGTATACCTTATGGTGAGTTGTGACAAATGCATACAGTTATGTAACCACCGTGGCAACCTAGACAGGAAACAAACCTACCAGCCCAGAAGTTCCATTGTGCCCTGCTGTGGTGAACCCCCTCCTCCAACACCCTGATAACCATTCATCAGATTTTTCTCCCTACAGTTTTGCCTTTTCTAGAATGTCTTACAAGTGGAATCATACACATTATTATTTAAAATTGTTTCCTGGGTAAATACATACCAAATTTAACTTAAAATGTTTAAAATATATCTTTCCCTCCCACTACCACAATTTTGGTCTTTAAGAACCTCCTCAAAGCCCCCTTCATAATCTCTTGCTGTGACCTAACCATCCAGAAGTTCTTTAGCCCCTTTGAGTTTATTCAATTGTTGATTCGTAACCTCATATATTTATTAATCAAGCATTTATTGTCTTTAGCAATATTTAGAACTCCTTCACTGTTGCTATGTGTATGAGTGTGTGTGTATAAATATACACATTCCTATTTTGGAACTGTCTCTACCCCTTTGTATTCTTCTGAACACTCAGCACAGTACCAGTGACTGAAATAGTCCTATAATCAATGGTTGATTTATTGAAAATGTGGCAGCAACATTAACCATCAAATCATGGTGTTGAGTCTCAGCAGTCCTAAATTTCAGTAGTAGTATTCGAATGTAGAATTAGCACACTTGAAGAAAATCTACATTATCTTTTTTCATTCAAAATCTCTTAGTAGAACAGATGTATATTTTCAGAGTTTTCTCTCCTGTGTGTCTTTAAGCATATAAGATTAGACTTTTGGCCTTGCACCAGAAAGAGGGGCTGACAGGATATGAAATCCTGGAGGATAACAGGGATCTAGCTAGTACTCTTTCAAGAAATTTTTTCTGAGCCAGAAACTGAAAAGACAGATGAAACTGGGACAACCCAGGGACAAGAGAGCAAGGAAAAATCATGTCTTTTTCCATAAAACATATTAACTACAATTCTGGCTTTAATATTAATATTTTTGGTTACAGTTAAGCTTTAAGGTTAATGAAATTCTCATTTGTATGTCGATCTAGGGACATGAATACCAAGTTGCAGATGGGATGGAAATTAGCAATAAAGAAAATTAAAGAAGATGAAAAATGCCCACAGAGTTTAACACACATACACATATGCCCACACTCATACCAGGGTAATATGAGAGAACCTGGATATTTTTTAGAAGTGACCATTTGAAGAAGTTCAAACAATTTATCATTTTGCTGTACTTTTCTGTGGTATAGCCTAAGATTTTTGAACAAAAGGTAGCTTTATGAGGGGCTTATGAGTGGCCTGTTTACTGCATTAGGAAATATGCTGTTTTATTCTAGAGACCATAGGAACAGAACAAAGAAAAAGAACAATAGATAAGAAAGGAAAATTACAGTCTTAGGAATAAGAATGTATCCCATCCATTTCAGCCCCTAGACTGACTATTAAAAGGGTGCCACCAGGCAGGATTTTAAACATATGCCCTTTTCAGCACACAATTTTCATACAAAAATTGATGTATTGAGCATACAGCACATATTACAACATTGCTCTTTCTCTGCAGATGTTTGATTGACCTTGACTAAATGTCAAGAAAAACACCTTTCCTGTCTTTTCTTCCCCTGACTTTAATTCACCTTCCTTCATAGTTAAATATTGCTCCATCACTTTAAAATATGTTCTGTTTAAGTAGTAACTACAGGTGCAATTCTGCAGATAAAAGAAACATGGTTTTGTAATATACTAAATGTGGGAGATCTTTGGTTGAATAAACAACTGGAACTGCTAATCCACCCGATACAGTTGTATTTTCTGTAGATTTCCAGAAAATATGACTTTTAAAAAGCTAAGACATAATGAAAACAAAAATAGGAGGTGAAAAACTCCCTGTCTTTGTCGTCAGTATATCTTGTTACTAAACATTCATTCTCAGCCTACATCAGAAAATACTTGAAGCAAATGGAGATCAGTTTTCTTTTCTTTTTTCCTTCTCTTTTCTTCAAGAGGGCATCTCATTATCATTAATAGAAACTATGCCCAGAAAAAGCCATTAACATTAATGGGAACTATGCATAGAAAAAGCCCTAGATTAGTTTTTGGTCTTTTAAGGAACTTATGCATTGCTGCCCATCCCAAAAAGACAGGATGCGAAGCTGCTAATCACAGTTTGCCTCACCTCTTTAAATTATATATTTCATTAAATTATATTTAATAAATCCTGAGTTGGAAACAGCACAGGGAAACTCAAGCTGCAATAATATTTACTCTCTCAATAAGCCAAGAGCTTTCGAAAACCATGTGTCTTACTGAAAGTCACTGGGCAAGTTATAGGACCATGATTCTCATGAGCATTCTCTTTGTGTTTGCAATTAGGCTGTCTTCCAGGAGTTGAAATGATTAGCAGTAAATATAAATTTAATAGCTCTGCTTTGCAGTTCCCCAGTCACTCTCGGTTCCTCCATCCACTGGGAAGATAATGTGAATTACAGCCTATTAACTGAACATATGACAATAACTAAATCTGAACTAAGGCATGGGGGAATCTTAAAAGGGCAAGGTAAAGTAAAAAAAAAAAAAAAAAAATTGTTTAATAGTCATTTCACCTTTGTACCAAACACTGCTCTAATTGTTTAAAAAAAAGAATAAAGCTCAAAGAATTATGAAGTCATAAATGACCTAAAATTTTTTAAAATCCTGCTTGAAAAGGTATGGGATATTTTTGTCACTTGGAACAGGATTGTGAAAAATATTTTGATTTCAAATATAATTCTGCCCAGCTATTGGAATTACTCAGAGTTGGATTTTCTAAGAGTTACCAGTATCTTCTCAGCTTCTTTCATATCATTATCAGGGTTCTGCAGACAACTGGCAATAGGTTATTGTTTTAATATGTCTTTGTTTCTAGATACCATACTGTACTTCTTATCACTTATCTCTCAACATAGGAAATACAAGAACTGGAAGATAGCAAAAACCAGGAACTCTTATAACTATGCTGTAGTCTGATGATGAAGGAAATAAAATATGAAAGTCTTTGTGCTACTCTTATTTTTGAACCTATCAGAAATAGCCCCTAAGTCTTAAATAACAGCAAAATACTCTCTCACATTTTCTTCTAGGTGTGATAAAGGTCAGAAACCATAAGAAGCAAAAGAAAAAGGGTCATCGGAGAAAAGAGCCATTTTAAGTTTGGCCTGATGGTGAGGGGCTTTTAAACACTTGCCAAGGAGCATCGAGCAGAAATGAGCTTAGTAAAAAGAACTTCTCTTAACTGTACTCCCCCGTTACTTTCATTCTTTTCTGTGACTTCTCCGATACTTTCATCACAGATGTCTTCCTTCATCACTATTCCATATGTACAATTGCTGAAAGACTGGGATGATTGTGTTGCTCAACATCGCCTGGCACATACATGGTAGGAACTATAATTGAGTATCTGAGAAAATGTGAGCTTGGTGATACTAGGGCAGGTCATGAAAATACAGAAAAAAGAGAAGGAGAAAGACAATGATTCCTGATGACATCATTCGTCTCCAGAGTCACCTTTTCTTGAGTCCATTAGCCAATACAACAATATGCTCTGGTGCTTCAGCCAGATAGAATTAAACTTTCTCCTGTTGAATTCAAAAGTATCCTAACTTGGGACTTCCCTGGTGGCACAGTGGTTAAGAATCTGCCTGCAATGCAGGGGACACAGGTTCGAGCCCTGCTCTGGGAAGATCCCACATGCCACAGAGCAACTAAGCCCGCCAGCCACAACTACTGAGCCTGTGCTCTACAGCCCACGAACCACAACTACTGAGCCCCCATGCCTCAACTACTGAAGCCCACGTGCCTAGAGCCTGTGCTCTGCAACAAGAGAAGCCACCGCAATGAGAAGCCCGCACACTGCAATGAAGAGTAGCCCTCACTCACCGCAACTAGAGAAAGCCCGGGCACAGCAACGAAGACCCAACGCAGCCAAAAATAAATAAAAAATAAAATAAATTTATATTAAAAAAAAGTATCTTAACTAATACAATAACATCAGGAAATGTGAGAAGAAGCTTGACCATCTCACTACCTTTCGCAATGGTAGGCAGGGTTTAAAAAATAAATATTTACATTGATGGAGTTCCCAGAAGACATGGATGATTTGCCTGTTAGGAAAATAAAATGGATGCCACAGAGTAAAATTAATCTCATTCTGCTCTCTGAATACATATCTGATGCTCAAAAAGAGTCCCCCAGGTTAACATGGATTGTGTAAATCCAAACGCTCTTAATAAACCCAGTATATAAATTAACTTATCACGAGCAGCAAAGTAAACTGAAGCAAATTAATCCTCAAGGTGGTAAAACTCAAAGGAAATCCCATGATTTTGCTGATCTCTTAGTTGATGCTACAGAAAGTCAAACAAAAAAGGGAAATCAATCTATTTGAATACCTCAGTTTTACAACATTTATTTGAACAATAAAGCATTTTTTCCTTGAATTAAACTGAGGCAAAACTAGAGGGAAGCAAATTCAGCTCTCTCTGTTCAAAGCTGCTATTACCTCTGCTTAAATTGAATAATTGGATACAGTTCTATTTCACATACGTTCTCTCACTAAAATTGGGCATGATTTAGTGAAGCAGGGTGCTGAGAAGTCTACTGCCTTGGCAAATGGCCACTGGAATATAATTGAAACGGCAGTTTTTCTCCCACATAGAAAATAGAACTGTAGAAAATCAAATTCAAATTTATATAGGAATTTTGTATTAAAATAAAATAATTGTCAGACACCCAGAAAGGGTGGAGGACTAACAAGTTAAAGAAAAATTTCACTTTGCTTGAGCA
This sequence comes from Lagenorhynchus albirostris, assembly GCF_949774975.1. Classification (NCBI taxonomy): domain Eukaryota; kingdom Metazoa; phylum Chordata; class Mammalia; order Artiodactyla; family Delphinidae; genus Lagenorhynchus; species Lagenorhynchus albirostris. The sequence goes on along the minus strand of NC_083107.1, from coordinate 48,436,256 downwards.
GTGTGCTAAACCACACTCCATGTATTGTAATGTAGAGACAAAATCAGCAATTCTGAAGTACAGAGACATGGAATGGAACATGAAAACCACGTTGATGGGCCAATCTAGTTGTTTAAAAAATAAAAGACAGTATTTATAAGCTTGCCATGCAAAAAAAGAATACAGGGTCTATTCTGGGCCATGTTTGGATAATATGCTATAGTTACCCGGGTGTTTAGGCACTTTGGCCACTCCATAAATGGTTCAAATAAGAAATAATAAAAATATTCATTTTAATGCTAGAGAGAAAGTCTACATGCTAAATTTTAGATTTTTTACCTGAAATGACCTCAAGACACAAAGGGACTTATACTTGAAAGTTAAGTGAAACTAGATATGATTTGTATTTTCCATATAAAGTTAATATTCCAAGCAACAAATGCCAGACACTATGATAAGCATGAAGGTTGTCTCATTTATTTTTTCATACCAACTCTCTAAGCAGGTTACTATTCCCATTCTAAAGATTAGGAAACTGAGATTTAGCAATATTAATTAAGTTTTCCCGAGGTCACACACAGTCCTGTCCATTCTTCCCACTGATGTCCTCCCAGGCTTGCTCTGACATGCCCAGAATAAAGATTTCTTTCTTTCCCATCTGGAAGATATTCTTAATGACTCAGTCATTGTTACCTATGAAGAGAGCTCAAAACTTTCCGAAATTCTTTTGCTCCATCCACAAAAGGAGATGCTCTGGAGATGGTCAAAGACAAACAGCAGGAAACACAACAAACTAGGGAATATAACAAAAAAGCAGACTTACAGATACAGAGAACTAGTGTCACCAGTGGGGAAAGAGAAGGGGCGAGGGGCAATTTAGGGGTAGGGGAGTAAGAGGTACAAACTACTAGGTATAAAATAAGCTATAAGGATCTATTGTACAACACAGGGAATATAACCAATATTTTATAATAACCATAAATGGAGTATAACCTTTAAAAATTATGAATCACTATATTGTACACCTGTAACTTATATAATATTGTACCGCAACAATACTTCAATAAACAAAAGTAATGCAAAAAAATAATTTAAAAAAAAAAAAAGACAAACAGCAAGGTGTGGAGCTTCTAGGAGAAGCAAAAATGTTCTTCCTGAGGCTTCTGCTCCTCACATGGCCAAGCAAGAACCAAGAAGCAGCCCTTAAAAACAGAACCTGCAGTCCCCATGACTGTTTTTCAGAGCTCGGAGAACTGATCCAGCTCCTCAAGTCAGAGAAGAGCAAAAGATTTGGGTTAAAACCTTGACTAGGAATTAAGGGGAATAGCCTTTACTTAAGTAGTTCCCAAACTGTGCTGCAAGGAATGCTGTGAGATAATCATATGTTCTGTAGGCTGCCTCAATGCAAAAGAAAAATATACCAAAGCAAACAAAAACAAAAACAATAGAGTACTTTGGAGTTGAACAAGTCTGGGAAGTACTAGGTGGAATAAATTTCAGCTTTCTTTACTATTTTCATGGTGAACCATTTATATGCTAATCAGCATTATGAACCTCAAAAAGTATTAAGTCCACTGATAATCTGCTGAAGTCTTTGGATGCCCTGCCTTAAGCATCCTGCACATGGTGACGGAGAAGGAGTGGCGGCAGCTGAAGGTAGTCAGTTGAAAATTCAGGGACTTGGGATCCTGGCTAATTCTTTTCCAGATAGAATCACTAACAGTTTTACCACCACAGTGATCAGAAATATTTCTGCAAAAACATTACCCAATTTATTTAACTTAAATATGTCTCTAATTGATACCATAGTAAGAGAAGCTTATTCCTTCTTGAAATCACCTTCAGGCATCAGTTGGGCATCTCTGAAACCCATTTTAATCTGGCAGAATTCTCAGATTATTTGGAAGCAAATGTTCAGTGGGGTAGACTTAGATAAGATTTTCAAAAATGTGTTTCTCAGCTTGGGTTGTAAAGCTGTAAGCAGGTTCACTATTCACCTTCAAGAGAATGGTACAATTTAGGCAGCCCTTTCCCAACTTAATTAATCATTAACACCTTTGTCGTGGAGCATCCTGAGAGGCTAATGTTTCAAGGATTCAAGGTCTCCGTTTGAATACCAGTGACAGACAAACTTTATTGTTTGAGTTTATTATCGCGGATAATGAGGGTTTTCTTTGCTAAGTTTATATCTTCAATATATTAACAAAGCTCAGTCATGTAATCACTAACTAAACCCAATGTTGAACTAGTTACAACCTCCTGATTTAGGTCTGGGGGGTCACCAAGATGGGAGCATCTCCCTTTGAGGACAAGGACCTTGCCCTGTAGATCTCTAAAGTGCTCTGACACTAAGCTCAATAAATGCTTCTTCAATAAAGGAAGAAAGGCTGTGTTGCCACTTATAGTGCAAAGCAGTTTTCATCTTCAAAGGCCTTTATTCACATTAATTCAGCTATTTACATTTTGCTGATGGGTAAAGGCTAGAGAGGCTAAATGGGCTATTAAAGGCCAGAAAGAGTAAAGCCTTTCCTGTCAGGAATCAGAAACCTGCACTTACTGATTTCCAGTCATATGTCCTTGGCTATATCCAGGAGAAAAGGGAAAAAAAAGGACAGACATCTAACAAAGGGCAGGTAGATATTGGTTGTTCTATTGTCAGGACAAGTCAATAGTGGTTAAAGACATAAATACACTAGATGGTCCCAACAGCTCTACTGAACAGGTATGAACAAAAAGTTCTTTGTGGGTTTCCCTGGTGGCACAGTGGTTGAGAGTCCGCCTGCCGATGCAGGGGACACGGGTTCATGCCCCGGTCCGGGAAGATCCCACATGCCGCGGAGCGGCTGGGCCCGTGAGCCATGGCCGCTGAGCCTGTGTGTCCGGAGCCTGTGCTCCGCAAAGGGAGAGGCCACGACAGTGAGACGCCCGCGTACCGCAAAAAAAAAAAAAAAAAAAGTTCTTTGTGTTGTGGCTTTGGGCGTGTGTGTGTGTGTCTGTGTGTGTGTGTGTGTCTGTGTGTAGAACTGTGATATACACGGTGATACAGAAGTACCCGTTCCGATTTGTAATTCCAAAACGGCTTCCAGGTGCCACATGCTGTTTACACGGGAATTGAAATACATTTGACCAAAACCTTATTTTGCTCTCGAAGAAGTGTGCTAATTGTATAGATCCAAAGGCATTAGGAACATCATAATTTCAAAATACACATTACAGCAATTAAAAAAAAAACTATGGAACCCTACTGTAAATTAAAGCACCCATGAAGAGTGTCAGGTGTGTACAGTTATGCCCCTTCATATAATTCTTTATGAGCTAGCTCACGTCCCAAACTCTTATCTCTTATTTTGCTGTGAACTGCAGAAACAAAAAAAGACTCCTTGGTCATATATTGCTTCAGCTCTCAGCTGTGTTTGTATTCCTTGGAGACCTTGACTTTCTCAGAATAGCTTCCTAGAAGTAAAAAGTGATGAAAAGGCCTAGTGTTTACAGATCCAGCGAGACAGAGATACAGTCAGAAAAGTGCTCCATGTAAGTTCTAAACATCTAGCTTTGTGGGCTCTTTTACCTTGTCTCCTCCTTCTCTCTACCCTGCTGAAATCTGTGCAATTAAGCCATAAAAGATGTCTGCCTTTTATTCCCAAAGCAACACTTGATGGGATAAAAAGGAGCCTGTTTCTATCTAGCTGATGACATCTGTTGTGTGTGTAACACTGTACTTCATTTGGAAGTTGATATCTTAAGGAGCCGGGAGGAGGAATTACAAGGGAGGTAGTGAGGATATTGCCAATTAGGACCAAGAATGTAAGGACTGATCTAAGACCAGCACCCAGTGGTCAGGTGTCAGATGCAGGCAGTAGAGAATGTGGTTTTGAGAAGCTGGAGATAAATCCCCACGTAGCTGGCTTGGGCTTGGATTGGCAGGTACATGGAATGCAGTCCTTGAAGATGTGGGGGAAGTGTCTGAGGCAGGATGCTGGATCAGGGTAGGGCTGGGTCCACAGGAAGCCTTTCTTCCTGGGCTACACAGGGGCTGGGAAATGGCCTCAGTACCATCTACTGTATGGAAGCCACTGACAAGTGTGCAATCTGGATTGCAGAGGAAGTCTAAAGAGACATTAAAGTGAGAAAGTTAGTTAGATCAGAACAACTGAAATTCTCCAGGGGCAATAACTGTGTTAATAACTTTGATGGAATAGATACGCCACAGCAACACCACACCCATAATCACCACCCAGCATGGTGCCAATTGGACTCTCCTCTAGCTACACAAGGATATGTTAAATTCCTAACAATTTTTAAATTCTGATCCAGAGTGACAATTCCAGAAAAAAGTTAATAAACTAGTTGGTGCCCTGGAAAAGAAAGCTATATTAAAGCCATGGACAAGGGAGAAGGAAAACATCTGTTCGTGGCCAGGCGGGAGAAAGGCTCTTATAAACATATAAATGCTTAAGAAGTCACAGACTCCTAGAGCAGGAAGGGTCTTAGTTATTGACTGAACTAACATTTGCTTTTATTCTTATTACAGATAAGGAAACTGAAGTCTTAAGGAATTATTTTCCCAAATCACACATCTACCTGGCAAAGCGAAGACTAGACGACATTTCTTTGCTATGTCTTGAACTCTCTTTAATTTGGAAACCTCCAATGAAGCAGAACACTTAATAAAAGTTAATTAGGAACAGGTACAGCTGAGGCCCCCTCGTGCCTGGTTAGTTAAAGGTAACTAAACATACAGTCTGATTCAAAGGGACAAACCTATTCTTGTATGTCCTGAGACGATGAACCTCTAGATATGGAAACCTCACACCCTCAAGGCAAAGAACTTCAAGGTAGTCCAAGACTATTAAGTCAACCAATCAAGGAATACAACTATAGAAAATCACTTGCTCATTCTGATGTTAATTTTGAACTATGAATTTTTTGAAAAGCAATAAAGAATTTTGAGATATAGTTACCAATACTAATCAAAAGTAATCAGAAGAACCAGACTATCAAGGGAAGATAAGAGATCTTCCCTCACCACATTTCTAACAGAAATACATGGCCATCATTAAAGATACTCTGCAGAACCGATTTAAGAAAGACCCCAGGTGGTTAAAAACTGAAATTTCCTTATAAAGTCAGTTTCTTGTCATGGAATGGGTTCCATGGCTTGGAGTGAAAACCACCAGCAAAGCTCTATTAAGAAAACCCTCCCTATGCCTCAAGAAGCAATTTGATAAAATACAAGGTAAGTGTTCATTATCAATCTGGGCATCTAAAGAGCAGATGACAGAAGCCAAACAGCAGATTTAGGTAGATTCCCAGCCTCATCCCCAAAGCAAGGCACTGACAGCAAAGGCTCGGAAGTCACTGCTTTTTTGTGTCCTCCTCCTCCCATCACACACACATTTTCCTCTTAAATCTCCTAGCTGCAAATGTTAGTCAGTGAAGTCAATTTTACCCCTTTCATACCCACAAACTCAGTCTTGGGTTGCCCATTTTGTGATTATCATCATTGATGAAAGACCCCAATGGCATTAGAAAACTCTGAAATAACACAGCTGAAATATACCTGGCAGGTAATTGCCCTAATTACTGGAAGAGGTGGATATCTAATCTATTTTTAAAAATCTGAGCAGACGGCACCTCACCCATATGCTACTTCTTTCTCCTCCCCGCCGCTCCCCCAACCTGCCCAACAATTCCTGTTAGTTCACTGGAGCGTTTCAGACAAGAAAGCAAAAAGGATTACATGCGGTAATATAATGTGGCCTTTCTTACACAGCTTCTCTCTGCAATCCCAGAGCTGTCATTAGCAGCTTCAAGGCAACATGCTTACTATTATTTAAGATTAGGCTGAAATCTTGGTGAGAAGTGGATGTACTGATTCATTTGTTGAATAAATATTTATTGAAGTACTCTACTAAATACCAGGTAAAGTGATAAAATAAAAAAGAAACAGCTAGTAAGAAACAATTTTTTACAGGTCATTATAAGAGCTTTCAGTCGCAGTAATAAGGTAGAGGAGGAAAGAAGAAACATTTTAGGAGGAACCCCATATCCAAACACTGCAGCAGAAAAACAAGTATTGATTCTTTTCTTACAAACTATAGAGTATAAACAAGCTGCCTACTGATGTCTGATCAAAGTGAAGGCTATGATTATCTTGGTTGTAGTGTTTTAAACTTTCATGTAGGAGAGAAGGATATTTATGGACTCACTAATTGGTTTGCAGTCAAATAATTCTACTGAGGGAAAAAAAAAAGTATTCTTGTAAGAACATTGGGACATAATATGGACAATGCAAAACCTACATTTAATCTTGGCCAATTCCATTGTCTTGTATTTTATGTAGATGTCAAAAATATCAATGAGAAGAAAAAGGTTCACAAATGCCACCCAGGGAATTGCCCTACTTTTCCTACTTGCCAGTTTTCAAAATAATAGATTCTTCTTCTCTTCTCATCTCCAAAACACTGACCAATTTTCTCTAACAATATCTCCCTGTTAGGAAGAGTCAAAGGAAAAAAATATAAAGTTCATCTCTTAATTAAGTTCTTCCCTCATAAAATCACTTATTTAATTATGGAAGGTGTTATGCAGCTATAATAAAGACACCACATTTTTTTCCAGAAATTAAGTTGAGTAGGGCTGGATTGCATGAAGAGAAGAAATAAAATTTCCTGAGAAGAACAAATTGTTCAGAATGAGGTAGGTGAAGTTCCCAAGTCAAGGAACAAGTTGATTCAAAGTGGTTTTTCAAGAAATCCTGAAGGTGGGTCTAAATTCACATTTCATTTTGTCTTGACAGGAGGCCTGGCTCAGGAATAGAACATGATGGGTTCTTATGATACATCTTAACTTCTTACTTCATTTACTACTGTTAAAATACTTTTGTTTTTAATATCATAGCTTACAATAACTCAAAAGACCCCAATTCTTTATTTATTGCTTGGTAAGGCACCACACTCTAACAGACATTTGATGTCCAGCCTCTTCCTCAGAAAAGGGTGCAAAGGAACCCTTGATGTACCACAGGTTGCTTACAGCATTTTGCTGGAGACTTGAGGCAAACGGAAAGAAATGCTTTTGTCCTAATCAGGCATGACAGCCATGAAATTCTGTGTGCAAAGTGAACATCAAACTGATATTATTTTTACTGCCCAAAATACATTATCTGGAAGATTGAATAAATACAAAATAATATTTTATTTGTTATGGTTCCAGCTACCGAAAGGAGAAATCTAATAGAATAAATATGGAGCTACCCATTTATACACATTTGGGAATGGATAAATGACCCCATCTTAAGTCTGAAGAAAAATGAAGAATAACCTTTCAAAACTAAAATAAATAATCTCTTTTAACTTTGCTTATCGGAATTTCAAATATCAAGACATTTCTAATTTGTGCTAACAATGATATACACCAAAGAACCAAATAGAAAGTACTTACTACACTGTCACTGGAAGGTTTTGCTCTGATAACTTTGAAAGGTAGGAGACAAACCAAGTGAATTTTCTTCACTTGGGCCAGAATGTGTTTATCAAACCCAACCAAACCTAAACTCATGCAAACCAATGAATTTTATGGTGCTCACCAAGCACATATTTTCAGGGGGTGATCGGTGAATATTTGTGAACAAGTTAGTTCTCAAACTTGAGCTACTATTATTTGGAAATTAAGGCCAGTATTGATGACCAACCTCCAGAAAGTTTACTAATAGACAGACCAAGTCATTGGGCTGTCATGGACTTGCACTGAAATTACAAACAAACCCTTCTCGATTTAGTCAGGAATTGTTCCACTTGACTGTGACTAGATTTCCCAACTGCGTCTGTCAATCAAGATTAAGAAGATATATAATAACTTTCATTTCTTTCTAAATCTAGAGCCAGGATAAAACTCCAAGTCATTATTAACTAGTACTCTACCAAGAATACAGACAGACCTCAATTAGTCAATTTATCTCTTCTTAATCATTCCCTGTGTCAAAACAGCCTGCCTGCCACTCATAAAGTCATTAGCTGAGGAGAAAAGTAGATTTGATTTTGATTGAGAGTAGAAGAGATGGTAGGCTGTTTATAAAAGAACGCTTGCCAAGCGACTTTAAAAAAAGGAAAAACTCTGTTTTATTGTCCTCTGTTTAGTTATTTTCTAAAACAAAATAATTTCTCCTCTGAGAAAGAATGAGACATTTTCCTTTTTCATGCTACTTTGAATTACTTAGTTGAACTTGTAGAATTCTAAACCAAACTAAACCAACTCTTTCAACAAACAGTTGTCATAAAAAATATTGATGCAGCTTTGAAAACAAAGAAAAACCCACTCATTTTCATGCAAATTAATTTAGTTAAATTTTTAAACAATTTAAATAAGTATATAGGCTTTGGAAACAGTACTACATTAAGGAATCTCTCAATTTTTGATGCGTTGGGGGGGGGGTGGATGAGGATACAACTCAATCACTCTGGTTGCCAAGATTTTAAATTTCTCTCTACAGTGAAACAACGCAAACCAAAAAGAGAGCTTCTCCACCTCTTTAAAGGAACCTTTGGTGGTGAGGGCAGGAAAGGAAAAGTAATCCAATGAACCATTTGTAACACATTAATACTAATTCCTTCATGGTGTTTGTGGTTAGAAAGACATGAAATAACACAAAGAATTCAGGAAAATCTATGACAACAGAATTAGAAGGTTAATTTCACCTCTCACTGCCCTCTGTTTGCTATCTAAAGCTGAAACCCCCTTGTTTCATTCCCCTCCTCACACCTTTTACTTATTCCTCTTTCTAAATTAGTTTTAACTTTGAATAGAATTTAATTGTGGGTCAGAATTACAATAAGGTTGGCAGTTCCTCAAACTGTTTCTTCAAGAGTAATGAAATATTTAACAATGATCATCTCGTGAACTGTGCTGCCTTCTCATTATTAGGCTTGAAGCCGTCTTATTTTCTTGTTCCATTCTTCTCCATACTCAAAGGGTCCCCAAAGAACCACCTTCCGAAGAATAAGAACAATGGTCCCATTAGTTTGTCATAAAACCAAAATGATACATGTGTTTAATAACAGAATGTGATCCATAAAAGTCTGACTTCTCATTTGGGATGATTCTTGGAAATGCGGGCCAAAGAAATCAGATGAGAGTTGAGAAGTGAAGATAAAAGGTAGAGAGTCCATTTTGCAAATGTATAAAATCCTCAAAGTCAGGGGAGGAGAAATAGAGTTACTCACAGGTCATCACGTGAACCTGAAATAATGTTATTCATTGTAGGACAATGACAGTCATATCATTAACCCAAAATATTCAGGACTTTCCCACAAGGAGATTAAGTAGACAGAATCAACAGTTATTTTCGCTAGGTAAAGTTAAGGCAAAGGTATAGCAGACAGTTGAACAGTTCTAGTTTTTTCAATTCCCAAGCAGATAAATTAGTAGCTTACTAATAATAGAAAGAGAAGAAATCACTAGCAATGACCTACTGAATATTATTAAACCTCACATTTGTTTTGGCACAAATAGCAAGTGGTGATAGTTGTGGAATTGCAGATGCAATTGGAAATTTTAACTTTCACCTTATTTGACCAGTGATAGATTACTTTATCTATACTAAGGAAACGTTTTGAAAGACCCTTTTCCAAATCAACAGAAAAGAATCATCATGGAGAAAATATAATATTTTCCCAGTTTAACATTTTTTTTTAATGATAGAGAATGGGGGCAGTAACTGAAAGTGCTAAGATATATAAGTATATTTAGTTTAAGTCAAAATTACATTTGAAAAAAATGAAAACTGATACATTACTGATACTCTCCTAAATAAAACTGGTTAGTGCAGAGTTTTTACTTTTCTTTCTAAATGAATTCCAAGGATATCCATGCAAGCATTATTTATCATGGCAAAATATCAGACACAAAGTAAATGTCTAATAATAAGGATGTAGATAAAAAATATAGCACAAGAGATTATCTGTCCACCCCAGGACTGTGTACTTTAGAATCATTATTATTAAAATTGAAATGATTTCTATCAGTGAAGGAACAGGTATGTCTGACTTCAGAGACCAAGAGGTACAAGAAGTTTTCACTAAATGTGATCCAAATAACGTACGCATCACCATCACTTGTTGTGTTTTTGAAAAATGCAGATCCCCCAGAACTGCTGAATCAGAAACCTCAGCATGTGATCAAGAAATCTGCATTTTCCACAAGCTGACCATGCCATTCTTTAAAATCTGATCATCAGGGCAGCACCAAGTTCAGGATGTTAGTAGAGGTTCTTGGACATATTAAAGGATTCTGAGATGGTGCAAGGAACTCCATATTCATCCAAGCATTTAGGACAGCATTCATAAAGTCAAGCGCCAGAGGGGCCAGGCAGCATTTTAAAATAGAAATGGGGAGAAACGGGGCTATTGCAGACAGAAGACAGTCTTCCCTGTCTAAAAGCAGTAGCAACTACTCACTTTCACTTGATTATTCTCCCACAAGAATGTAGACCACTTTGTCAAGATATTCTGAATTTTTTTCTTGTCTTTTACATCGTAGAGATCCTGATGTTTATGTGAAACATTCTGATTTTTAAATGTTGACAACTAATTTAAAATGCTTTAAATGTGCAATCAGCCACTATATAAGCAGGCAAAACATTTGCAACATCTGATTCTGGTTAACTATCTGAAAAATATTATAGAATGGTCTTCTCTGCCACATATATAATTTCACCTCCGTCTATGGTTTACATATATAAAGCACAGATAGTACAGTCCTTTCTCTACACTATCAGTGCAGTATGTAGGTACTTTGGAAGAGTTAAACATACAGCACTGGACCTATCTAAAATGAATTATGGTCTAAACAACAAGTAAGATTACACTCTATGACAGTGACCAAATTAACTATAAGTTTCAGAGAAGAGCATGGTCAGCATGGAATAGGAAGATTATAGCGGGTTTCCTAGAGAAGGGAGTATTTAAAGTAGACCATGAAAGGTGATTGTGCTTAAGAAAAAAAGAATTTTAAGTAACTTTATTAAGACTGTAAAACTCCTTTCTGTTAGAAATCTTATCAGGACAGTTAATATATACCTTTTAGTGACACAAGCATTTTAAAAAACTTAGAAATACTGAAAACTTCAAAAAAGAAAAAACTCAGGATGGATTGGATTTAAAAGGCATTAAGGTATGACCAGGGATGACTGAACAAAATCAAGAAGGTGAGAGTGAACATAAAATTAAGCCCAAGCACAGAGCCTACAAAGAACAAAGTAGCAGGTCACTGGAAATGTTAACTAAGACTGTTTGCTGCTCTCAACTATCATCCTATCCTTGTGATAGAGTCCATGAAGAAAATAAGAAAAAAAAAACATGACAAGTGTATTTTGTTTTCTTCTTCATAGGCCTGATAATGATTAATATCATCCAATGTTAGGTTGAGGACTAAACCAAAGAATATGAGCAGGGAAGAGAAGAAACTAAGAAAAAGAGATAAATATAGATAGGTAGCCAGATAGCTAGCTAGATAGGCAGATAGATAGCAAGGCGGGGGAGTGGGAAGGACAGAGGGAGGAAGGAAAGAGAGAAAATATTAATCCATCATGGGAAGAAGTAAGAGGAGAATTATCTACAAACATGTAAAGGGTCATGGGTAAAAGCAACATTGACCAATTCATCTCATTAGCGGGTACAGTTCAGAATGCAATGTACTTAAGCACAGTGGGGAGAATTTAGTTTAAATAATATGAAAGAACTTTATAGCTATATGAGGACACTCCATGAGCAATGGATCATGCTCTCAAGGGAATTTAGAGACACTCTTGGCTGAAAGACACTAATTTATTATGGGTTGATTTAAGTATAATTAAAATCAACCCAGATACCAAACAAGGGAGAGGCTATGTAACTTTTAGAAATCCATTTATTACCTAAGGACAGAAAGAGCAGCAAATGTGCAAATGCTCTGCAGCTAGATTAGTCTTCCTTTAAAAAGCTCCCACTCATCATCTCACTCTATTGCAAAAATAACTTTAAATGACTCTACACAATCCATCCAAAGTTGTAAGTCAGATATGTAACAGTTTGGCTCTATCCTGCTGTTTCAACCATTTTCCCACTCCTCCTAGACACAGGCCACCAGCTCTCATTAGACTGATCTACTTCCTGTTTTCTAAAGCTTTCAGGACGGTTGTCAGGCTCCAACCCCATGTCCACCCAAGCTCAAATACCTTAAACCCTTCTCTTTGTCAGTCTCAATGCTTTTCATCCTTCAGGGCCAAGTTCCTCCTAGAACCCTAGATTCCAGACTAGTAATTTCTTCTTCTCAGGACTTGAACAGCAACTGCTGTCCATCTTCTTCATATAGCACTCACATGTGATTTCTCTTACATCATTCTATTTTATTATCAAATAATGATTGAGTTATCATGTCTCAGCTTCTTATCTAGACTAGTGTCTTTATTGATGACCATCAATGCTTACACTTTAGGGTCCATGGTGTTTTGCTCAGAGTACATGCTTAGTGATTTTTTAATGGATTTACTGATAACCTTCAAATCATTTCAAAGCTCTATAGAATCCATACTAATTCTAACAAGACTGCAATAGAATCCTACAAAAATATTTTAACGTTCTTTTAAACTATGGCTATACTTTTTTTCTCATCTTCCATTTTCATCCTTAGGAGAGATTTCCAAAGCAAAACTTTGGCCTCTGAAAGCTACTGATATAATCTTCATTCCTTCAGTGAGAAATCAATTATTCCCTATCATTTCCCCTTCAGGGCAATTATAGCAGAATTATCTTTCTAATTATAGCCATATGGATTTTGGAGGTTGATGAAGAGAGAGTTTTGGGATCTGCAAAATACTCTTCCTTTCTGCTCTTTTTAACTTAGTAGCAATGAGGGGACACTTAATCAACCAGTAAACTCTCTTCACATTTGTTGTTCTTTTCCCTTTAGTTTCAAGCCCTACCTAAGTCTTGCCCCTCTCTGCTGTCTCTCTATCTTTGCTCCTTCATTTCATCATGAATGTCAATATTCATGGCCCATGTGAGTTTTCCTGACTGCCCCAGACAACAGTCTGAAAGAGAAGCCAGAAAGCCAGGGGGAAGAGTGCCACACAAAAGCTCTGGTAGACACTGCCACCTACAGGGAGTATATGAGCACCGTCTTTAAGATCATCCCCATTTCATTCCATCTCATGTTTCACAAAGAGGAGGAAATCAGGCACATTTGAACTATAGGGATAAAGAAAGAAGCCAACTCCATCAAATTATAACCTTTGATTTAGAGTATGGAATAATTATATATGTATGTATGTGTGTGTGAGTGTGTATACATACACAATATATACATACTTATGTAAAATATGTAAATTACTCATTAAACTGGGCCAGTAAAAATTAATAGAGCTGTAAGATAGAAAATAAAAAAGACAAAATAATATCCGATTGTACCATTGATGACTTTTGTCCTTAGAAAAATAGTTTTTAAAAATGTTAGAAGAGTTGTATACAGTTGTCCCTCAGTTGTATACAGTTGTCCCTCAGTTGTATACAGTTGTCCCTGCAGGGGATTGGTTCCAGAACCACCCCCATCCCAAGGTACGAAAATCTGAGGATGCTCAATTTCCTTACATAAAATGGCACAGTGCTTGCATAAAATCTATGCACATCCTGCATATACTTTACATCATCTCTAGATTACTTATAGTACTAAATACAATGTAAATGCTATGTAAGTAGCCCTAAGCACATGGCAAACTCAAGTTGGTTTTTTTTGGGAAATTTCTGGAATTTTTTTGAAACATTTTCTATTCATAGTTGGTTGAATCCACACATGCAGAAGCTATGGATAATGGAGGGCTGACTGTACTTACTTTTGGTTCAACTCTGCAATTGAAAAGTTCATGTAACACTGTATACAGTGTGATAGGACATATATCTATAGCCAAGATGTCTGGGGGTTGAAGGTTTTCTCCTCGAATGATATTTTAACTATTCGTTAAAGAAATATCGTTGAAATTAATTACATAGACATTGCTTTCTTAAGTATGGGATGCGGAATATTTACTTGATAATTTAATACTATCATTACGAATATATGATATTCGGTAAGGGAATAAAAAAGTATAAAGGAACATACTTTGAGTATGTGTTGTGCAATAAATCATGATTAAAAAGAAAATTTATCTGGAAATAATTTCAAACTTATTGAAAAGATGCAAAAACAAACAAAAAAAACATCGCAAGGAATCCCCGTTATCTACTTCACCCAGATTCATATATAATTAACATTTCCCCTTATTTGTTTACTTGTTCTCTCTTTTTCTCTATTCTGCTCTGTCTCTCTATCTCTTTCTCTCTCTCCCTCTCTCTCTCTACACACACGCACAATTAGTTTCTCTTAACCACTGATAATACATTATATATATCATGGCACGTTCCCTCTAAATAATTCAGTGTATTTCCTAATAAGGATATTCTCTTTCACAATCACAGTACAGTTATCAAGACAATGCAATACATTATTTGATCTAATCTACCATCTATATCTCCATTTTGTCAATTGATCCAGAAATGTCTTTCATACCATTTTTCCCCCTCCAGGACAAGAGCTACTCTAGGAGAGCCATAATTTTTTAAAGTCCTTGAATCTGCTTTCTTCGGAGAAAAGAAAGAACAGTTTCTTTCCCTTTAGCTACTTAGGCTCTTAGCTATTACTTACTATTGCAGCCAAAAAGCCTGAATGTGGGCTGCTCCCATTCACCTCTTTTACTTGCTACTTCCTCTAACATATATTGGATAAGAAACAGGATAATAAAATACTTTGGAGTTATGGATGGGCTAAAATTAAATACCCAATATATGAGGGGTTGAAGCCTTTTTCTATGACTAGAGAGCAGGTGAATTTTTTGTATGTATTTGACAGCTCAGGGGAATTTCTGTTTAACCCCTGGTACGTTATCTATGGTGCTAAGGATAGGTGAGGTCTTACTTAACATGCTCATAATGGAATTCTGTCAATAGTCTAGGGGACTACAAAATAGCTTAACGGAACTAAATGTAACACCTTCCCAGAATTGGTAAACACTTTTTGGAAAGTTGGAGGAATGATAAAATAGTGTCATGGAAAAACAATTGGTGAAATTGATAGTCAATTAGCATTAGGTAACTGAAAAGCTATTTCTTTATGTGTGTGTAAGAGGAGAGGGAAGAATATTAAAATGGCAACTATAAACATCATAATTAACCCCAAAAGTACTAATCACAATAGTAACTATACATTCCTATGCTGATATTTCAAACTGCTAAAACAACTTAGGAAAAAAAATATTGTAACACAGTTTGAGACAAGGTTTCAGACATATTATCTCTTGTACTGTGAAGTACATCACTACATTATGTCAATTTCCTTAAGTAAAGAAAATTTTCCAATCAGGTTTTTTTTTTTTTCCTATACTCATCCAATGCTTGGTCAGTCTATTGCAAAAATGAGATTTTCAATGGTAACTTAGTGCATTCAACAGTGCCTTAGGATTAAATCAGAAAGTCTATGCAAGGACAATAAAGAAAACTTCAATTGGCCAAAACACAAATGACCAAAACTTCATTAATTGATTTTTTTCCTAACTCTTAGTTGTATTAAAAAATAAAGTGAAAAGTTCATTAGGAATATATTCCAACATATTTATATATTAAACATATATTCTATTTTCTTACAGCTTAACATCTATGCAATAGTTATCAGTGCAGAACGGAATTCCAAAGTTTTACAGTGCCCTAAATCCTCAAAAACAATGTGACAATATTTGCTAGAACAATAAGTACCAAACAGAAAGATTTAATTGTATATAATTTCCAACAATGCAAATATTTTTAAGTGGTTCCTTTCAATCTTTAATTAAATAAAATAGCAGCTTTCCCCAAGCATTTTAGTTAAATTAGATTCCATTGTACCATAATCTTTCGGATGAGATTTCTTAATGCAAATACCAAATGGAATATGCCCTTGAGGTGAAACGGATCCTAGATTAGTATAACAGGAAAACGTGTTCTAGGTCAGGTTAACAGAGAAATAAAGTATTTCTCTGGGCAAGTAAATTAGATGGCTTCTCTGCTAATCAAAGTTTAGCCAGTATGGTTTTTAATGGTATTTCTCAGAATTCTATATGGCCAAGTACATTACTGCCCTCCACAAGTGGGACTTTTTTTCCCAGAGCTCATTTTATCATAGAACACTTGTTCTTAGAAAGTAGATTACATTTACCCAAGCTAGTGTTTTCTGGATGACAGTTAGAGACAGCTGATCTAACATAAAGGTTGGTTATTCCCCTTCCCCAAATAACTATATACACTAATAACACCTGGATTCTAATCCTTTACAATGTCATTACTGACGTCATTAATAGAATTCTAGGTAGGAACCACGAAGGAGGTGCCTAGGGAGATGCTAGAAAGGATAGCCACCAAGATGAGATTCACTGAATTTATAAAAACCTTACTATGTTAGCATTCTTCACATTATCCCAGCTTTTGAATTCTTACATTAAAACTCAATTTAATGGGGCTTCCCTGGTGGCGCAGTGGTTGAGAGTCTGCCTGCCGGTGCAGGGGACACAGGTTTGAGCCCTGGTCCGGGAAGATCCCACGTGCCACGGAGCAACTAAGACCGTGCGCCACAACTACTGAGCCTGCGCTCTAGGGCCCCTGAACCACAACTACAGAAGCCCACGCACCTAGACCCCGTGCTCAGCAACAAAGAGAAGCCACCATAATGAGAAGCCCGCGCATTGCAACAGAGTAGCTCCCGCTCACTGCAACTAGAGAAAGCCCGCGCACGGCAACGAAGAGCCAACGCAGCCAAAAACAAATAAATAAATTAATCTAAAAAAAAACCTCAATTTAACTAAAATTTGAAGATAAAAAGGGGTGCCTACAATTTAAAAAAAAATTCCCTTACTCAACTTGCAGTTAAAATTCACGTCAGAAAGATAACTAGCCTGCAAAAGACAGAGAGCTTGCTAAATGGAATAGTTTTTGATACGGAAAATTCATCAGCTATGCATGTATAGCTCCTATTATTATATATCTAATATGCATATAGTATATTGATGATATACATAGTGATATCATTATTATACAATTGAAGTTGTATATTATTTTACGGTTATACATAGAGTTTGATCGCTTCTACCAGTAGAGTTAGCCATACAACACCTTCCTCTTTTGGTAAGACTTCACTGACCTCCCACACTGCAAAATGCTTCCCACACACTCTTCTGAAACGTAGTATTTTGTTTATTTCACCTTTTGGAAATCAGTCTTAAAATGCAAATACCAAAGGGAAAGAGGCACAATGTCTTAAACTCACACTAGAGTTAAAAAAAAAAAAAAACACTGAATGATATTCTTTTTGAATCAGGTTGTATTCATCCATCAAGAAGGGAGCTGTAGTTGATCAAAACATATTTTTGATCGCATAATTTTGATGAGACCCTGCCGCCACCTCTATTGAATTCTATTATCAAGGTGTCTGAAATCTGCCTTGTGTGTGTGTGTGTGTGTGTGTGTGTGTGTGTGTGTGTGTGTGTGGTACGCGGGCCTCTCACTGTTGTGGCCTCTCCCGTTGCGGAGCACAGGCTCCGGAGGCACAGGCTCAGCGGCCATGGCTCACGGGCCCAGCCGCTCCGCGGCATGTGGGATCCTCCCGGACCGGGGCACGAACCCGTGTCCCCTGCATCGGCAGGCGGACTCTCAACCACTGTGCCACCAGGGAAGCCCCTGACCTTATTTTTAAGTAAACATTTGGGGGACTGGAGAGAACCTTGATTTTAATTACTCTGAATAAGCTTTCAGTAACAAAAGGAACAATTTTCCAGTTACAAAATGCAGCAATATTCCATTGGAAAGCGGGGGAAGGAGTAAATACTGTGTTCCTGACCAATAAACATATAAAAGGCTTTTCAGTCATTTGGGGGAAAGAATTCGATTCAGGAAATAAAATCAAAGAGAGAAAAGTGTCCTACTGTTTACTAAAAGAACTTTGAAATACAGAGCTGGCTCTGGTCCCATTACCATTTTAAAAAAAATCTTCCTTTCTGACAGTTTTTAATTTAATATTACAAGTCAGAAATCTGGTTTAAATCAGAGGTCCTTTCAACTAGCCAGAGGTTCAGCTTTCAAATTCTGTAACAGCGTTATGTCCTGATGTCGCTTGAAAAAAAAAAAAAAGAAGTGTTGCAGACAGCAGAGATGTGTGGCAGGACAAGAAATACAGGGGAAAAAAAAAGGTAGGGAACAGTTTACACAATCAAGTTAACACAGGGAGTATCTTCTTGTAAAATAAAAATTAATTGGGGACACTTACATTTATTGAGTTATATACAGTATGCTAAATACTTAAGACAGTAAGTCACTTGTTCCATTATAGTTTTCTAAATGAGTATTTTTCTGCTACCCAAGATTGCTGTGAAAATAAATGAGAAGAGATGTGGTCAATGAACAATGAGACTCTCAATTAAAGCTTAAAATATTGAGCAGGCCAATGCCTACTTGTGGGAGAGAAGTATTATTCCTTTTCTGATTGGTATTGTAATAAACCTTTCTGATTCCTCATTGTGTATTCAATGTCTTTTTCATCATTAATTATTTTTCTCATGTGTACTTTGCCTTATCTCATTTCTCTGCATCATGAATCCCTGATAAGAGATTCTTTGTCATCCCTTATACTACTCACCCTTCCTTTCCTTGCCTTTCTTTTCTCCACTGAGATCTCATCTAATACTCCATAGGAGTCACATTTTTCTGCCAATATCTTATCACGAGAACCTTTCTCCAAAAATGTCATAATCGGCAAAAATACAATTTTATTTTCTCTGAGTTGTCAAGATGTGCAGACATTTGAAGATTAAACATAGAATGGTTTCCTTCTGAAGTTACACTTTAGAATTACTTAGCATATCAGATTTAGACAAAGTAATTTCATTTGATTTTTCCTAGGGATATTTAGAGTAATATATCTTTAGGATCTCTTTAGTAATATATCTTTATCCAGAGAGTAATATATATTTAACTTAAACAAATAGAATGAGTTAGTGGTAAAAGGCACATTTATCTCTAATGTCTCTTGGAAAAAGTGTGTGGAAGTGTAAACTAGAATATACTGAAAAAAAACAGAGATACACTGAACTCAAATCACCATTGTAGAAAGACTCATGCAAATTTTAAATTGGTTTGAATGCATGGAGTGGAGGGGGCAGTAGCTCCAAGAGCTAAAACAACATTTGTACAAATCAGTCAATAAATCCCTCAGCTTAACCATGTGGCTTTCCCATCACCTTACAGACAAGTCCCACCTGGCATGCCAATGTTTTCCTTTGGTGAGGTATTTTACTATTCAGGGCTATCCTAATGTCAAACACACAGCACAGGGCTGGACACAGTTTAGAATGAGTGAATGAATATATTAGTGAATGAAAGGATGTGAGGAAAAAATATCTAATTTTGCTATTTATATGGGCCTAAATCCCAAGAGAAACAGGGTGTCAAACAAAAGTAGCTGATTATATCTTGATTTTTACTTCTATTGCTTTTATATTTAGGTTAAAAATAGTTTAAATAAACAAAACTTTTAGATAAAAGATATATATATTATACACATACATATAAGTATATATATGTATATATGTGTGTGTGTGTGTTTACATATATATAAATGCCAATATATACAAACCAAGTTCTCTTTGAATAACCCTCTTTTGCTGATGTGTGTTCCAAAACCTTACCTCACCTGAAATTCTTCTCCTTGTGCTTTTCATCCATTGAAACTCTATCTCTGTACTTAAGTCAGTCTTCTGGACAGCCTTTATCCTAACCTTTGAATTTATTTCTCATTTGAATGTATTTAGCACTTATACCCTCTACCATTCATTTCACTTATACTACTTTATAATGTGAACTTTTAAAATATGTTTAGTTCCTACATAAAGAATGTGCTAGGCAAAATTTTGTTAGTTCTATCTCATTTTGTTTCCCCTATGACATTCAGCACAGATGCTCTGGGTACTGTGAGTGGGTACTCTATAAATACTTACTAGATATTTCACATGAATGATAAAAAAAAAACCCTCTCACATCTGGGATCTTGAGGAGGTCAGAGTTTCAGCAAGCACTGCAGTTATCCAAATTTCGATTTATCAAGATTGCAATAATTGCACACAGCTAAGAGGAAACTAGAGTGATGATGCATTCTTTCAAGGAAGTACCTTAACAGACTCCCAGGAAAAGTTGACTGCAAACACATAGTGGACAAGCCATACGCCTTATTTGTATCTACAGCACCTACCCACATGGCTTTGCAAACAATATTATAAATGAATGTTTGTTGAACAAATAAATGAATAATTAAACACTGAATACAAAAGGATTAATCAAATCCTTTTATGAATAGTTGATCCCCTCTTCCACCAGGTACAGAACTGGCAAAGTAGAAGCATCAGATAACATTTCTTAAGATTTCTGGATAACTGAAAATCCAAATAACAATACTTGAAAATAAAACATTTTAGTTAACTCTATATATAGGACCTATTTCTGGATACCTGCAAACCTGGTGTAAAAGAGAGCTAAACAGGGCAACTGAACAACAGATGATATACGTGGCAAAGAGGTGATTTTTTGAGCTGTTAATATGATCTATGATGTGGTTGTATTATGAAATTACATACGGCAAAATAAAATTCTAACCTATGTTATCAACACCATCCTAGTCATACAAAATTCAGGATTCATCCACTCTACTTGTTATTCTTACTCTCGAAAACTTCCTATATGACTGCATTCATTCTCTAACCCACTTACAAAATAAGGGAAAAGTCATTCAATTAGTCTTGGCTTTACCATTGTTAAAACAAGTTTCTACCATCAAAGAATCTTTAACCACAGGATTTCTTCTTTTAGAAAAAGCAAGTATAAAAGCTTTAGCTGGAGATCCCATGGTGTGTTTGAAAGCACTGAAAGATTTCAGGCTTTATCGTTAGGCGGATGTACATGTGCTGCTTACCTTCTATAAAAGAAATCCTCACTTACAAACTGAGTCTGGATGAAATGGATACTGGGTTGAAGTGGGACATTTGAAAGTTAAAACGATTTCCAACTGTAGTGTTCTTTCTACAGATTCTCCCGTCTCAGAATTTGGGAGAATGGTGCTTGCTGAATTTCAGATGCCTCCATTCTCACATTCATTTTACTAATATATTTACAAAAGCAGATGCATGTTTAAAGAACAAAAGTAATATGGATGAGAATCTGATACCTGTGCATACCAAACTAATATTTTTTTTAAAAGCTGTAAAAGTAATTTGGAAACTAGACACTTAGACTGTTAAGGTAATAGCGACTTGTGCCCCAGAGACAGCGCCACCATTTATTGACTATGTGACCTAGTAAGTCACAACCTCATGTGCGTCAGTTTCCTCATTAAAAAAGCCAAGGTTAATACTGGCATCTACTTCACGGAGTTGGTTTAAGCAGGCAGCTTTTATTCAAGCAGAGCCCTTGCTACATTGCTCAATGAATGTTAGCTCTTCTTAGTACTATTACACAAATACATGAAGGATGAGAAAGTAAAGTCCAAATTCTCCTATAGATAAATTGCTCTCATCACCATTTGGTTGAGTTTAGTTGTTTCTCTTTCCTGCACACATGTCCAGTACTAGGTAAGCATCTGCTTATCCAGAGGGCCAGTCGGCTTTCCAGAAAGGTTCCAAACTTGGTACGTTCCTCTCTTTCTCTTTGTCACCTGATTTGGAATTGCAATCAGAAAATGTCCCTGATGCTACTGTACACGCTGTCAAAGGACAGAAAGACACAAAGTTCAATAAGATTCTCAGTAGCAAAGTTTGTCATTTGGTATGATCGAATATCTGCCATTTTAAAGCCTGCTCTCTAACTGTTATCTGATGATTCACCCCAGTCCTGAGGAATATGACAGAACCTAGGTCCACAGAGATCACTGACCCACAGAAAGTTCATACTGACAACATCTATCTTTCTTTCTGTATGAACATGACAAAGGAGGGTTAATATACAGTGTGTACAATCATCTCTGGGTTGAAAGCCTGTTTTCCAAACTCATGTTAACAGTATGTTTTCCTTAAGGGCACCACGTTAAGTAGTGAAAATAGAAGTCTTTAAGCAATGCACAGCTTTTGCCTGAAATAGCAGAGCAGAAAGGAGGGAAGTCATTGCCGCAGAAGAAGTGGTTTATTGTTTGTAAAATGTAACTTTAACAAGTGATTGCTAGAGAAATTGATGTCACGAACATCAACAGGTGTCATTCATTTTATGAAACCCATTTTACATCCACTGGAGCCACCTGCTTGGAAAAGGAATGAAGTGAGAGTTCAGGGGCTAATTGATCCACAAAGATGAAGGGTGGACATGTTGTTTAATGGTTACCACCAAGAAACTGCTGGTGAAGAAGTAGAGATGTAATCCACAGAACTAGTTGTCTCTACTTGGGGAAATAACTCAGAGAATCAACTTATAGAGGTGGAAAATTAAAATGGATGTTTGCATATACAGAGGAGCAAATGATACAGGAGAAGACCCTTATCTACAATGGTTGTACAGATTTAAGAAAATACTCAAATTTTCTCACTTTGTCAAAGCTTCCAGAAAAAAAAAAAAAAACAAACCGAAAAAACGGCAGTACTAGATGGTTCTTGTACTCCCCAGGCCTCTCTTCATCTCACTAATCTATGCATAAACTTGTTTCATTCATTAAAGATTCCTTGGGTATAAAATAATATCTTAATCAGAATGAAAAGAGAAAGCAATTTAACAAAGGCTTTAGGATGGTTATGTATGTCTTGGTCCAAAGACATTTTCACCTTATTTTAAATGATTCAACTTCTTTGAATTTTCATCTTTTTTTTTCTAAAATTTAACAGACTCCAAGGATCTTAATATCTATCACTCCTAACTAAATATTTGAAACACTGAATTCACTCTTTCTTCCACAAAAGCAACTCTTCCTCTTTCATTTCTTTTTCTATTAAGTATTGGCATTAATTAAGTTTCTCAAGTTAAAGACACACGAGTCCTTTACAACAAATTCTCTTCATTTACCATAGATGCTGGTAACCTAATTTTAACTGATTATACTTAAGAAATGTGTCCCCATCGTCTTTCAGACTCACTGCCAGTGCCCTTGTCAGGCCCATCTTATCTCTCAGCTTGCCACCATCCTTTCTCCCTATAATCCATTTTCTTCACACTGGTGCCAGAGCTGTCAACCAAATAAATGAATCAGGCACCACATTATTCAATCACAGACTTCTCAGGACTTCCCTGGTGGCGCAGTGGTTAAGAATCCACCTGCTAATGCAGGAGACATGGGTTGGATCCCTGGTCCAGGAAGATCCCACATGCCGTGGAGCAACTAAGCCCATGCGCCACAATTACTGAGCCTGCACTCTAGAGCCCACGAGCCACAACTACTGAGCCCGTGTGCCACAACTACTGAAGCCCTTGCACCCATGCTCCGCAACAGGAGAAGCCACCGCAATGAGGAGCATGTGCACTGCAACGAACTGTGGCCCCTGCTCTCCACAACTAAAGAAAAGCCCATGCGCAACAATGAAGACCCAATGCAGCTGAAAATAAATTAAATAAATAAATTTAAAAGAAAGAATGATTAAAAAAACAAAACAAAACACAGACTTCTCACCATGACCCCAAGCCTTCTTCCCTATCTTCCATAATTACCTAGGCCTGAAGACTTGGTCTATATCTGCTCTGTCCAATGTGTTAGCCACTAGTCCCATATATTTAAATTAAGTCAGATTAAATTAAAAATTCGGTTCCCCAGTCATGCTAGTCTGCATTTCCAGTGTTCAACAGCCATTTTGATTAGTGGCTGCCATGTTGAAAAGTAGAGACAGAATATTTCGCAAAGTTCTCCTGGATAGCACTGGACTATTTAGACATTACTCTGGTCACACTAAAATTTATACCTCCTGAATAGTTTTGCATAGAAAACCATTCAAGGACTCCCACCCTTGCATATGTTACAACCTTTATTTTGCCTGCCCTTCCTCACACAGAATTATCTTCTGATCGTCGTGATGCAGTGTCAATGTGACCACATGAGGAAAGCCATACCTGGTACCCTCTGCAGAATTCATCCTAGTACTTCTTGGCTCCCACAGCACACTGTTTATACCTCTTTGATAAAGCTTACTGTATTGCACAATAACTTTCTCCTTACCCAGCTAGCTTTTGCACTAAACCACTACGTATTTGCACATAGAGACTTCTTCATTTTTATCTATCTATCTATCTTAGCTTAGTGAAAAGCACACAGTAAACATTCCAAAACATTGGACATTAATTTGATTCTGAGCATATATCTTTGGTGACAAGTTTGCTTGAAAAAAATCAGTAGTCTTGCCTCAAGAAAAGACTTAGGTCCCTGGACCCAGTTCTTTTTACTGTTTCTTGCAAGGTCTCCCAGTCTATGAGCCACACCATTCAAATTTCCACTTCACCAAGCCATATGCTTATCTGTAGAAATACTGATGCCAAATGGAAGTAGAATTTCCAACTCAAACCATCCATTAGGTCTAAATTGGTTCTAAAACTAATGCTCTTTTTATTAATATTTTCTTCTGTTGATGAATTATTCCACTATTCCTGGAGAACATTGATAATTCTCCTCTAAGTCGATTAAATTACCTTTAAAGGAATCATGCTTGATCACGTTGAGAAGATCTGAGCTTTGCTCAAACTACAATTCAGTGAGTTGACCCAGAGTTAATCCGACAGGCATAGCAATGCGTGTAGTGACACACAGTCTTCAAGCATAAGCTGTATTAATTAATTCCTATTAAGAAGGTTTAAACAGCACTTGCAATGGACACTGAATTTTATAAAGACAAACATAGCCCACATTCTAGGAAAAAATAGTGCACATTCTTGCTGTTCGGTCTACGTTTAGACATCATTAGAACTAGTGAAGGACGTAGCTATAAAGTGCTAAAATTTCTATCTTGGATATTTAATTCTATCCATTTTCTATATGAAAGAAAGCTCGCTAGTTTGTGCAAAGCTCTTACTTATTGATAATCCCGTATTATGTTAGTTTCAATGTTTTCCCGAAGAAGCAAAACTATGCTACTGCAAAATGCTCCTACCTGGATTTATATGTCCTTTTGTACATCTGTAAAATTTCTGAAGCACAGAGAGATACCAGGTATTGTAGGGAAAAAAAGTCATTCAGGCATCGTGTGTTAGAGATCTATTTTTGTTCGTTTATTTCTACTCAGCACCACCTCTAGGTTCTGGGATTACTAAAACGACCTCTCATTTCCAGTGGGGCCTATTCCTCCCCATATTTCACCGATATGGATCCTTTAGGGACTGCCACATTCTTCTGTGATCACACCTCCCTGGCTGGAGTTGATAGATCCAAAATGGACCCAAATTGGGCCAATCATAGTACTGTAGCTGCCTAAACACATCTGATTGGTCCAGGGGTAGGTACTCCATTAGCTTTTTGAATCTGGAGCCAAATATCTATGCCCACAACCCATCCAGAGATATCTGACCTTCAGGTATCTCTCCAAAATCCTCAGGTAAATGCCCCACAAGGGCTAAAGATTAAGGCAACAAAGCTAGAGAGCTATCAAAATCCACATTTTCTACCACAAGGAAAAATGCAGTCAGCAGTGAGATAGAATGAAACTGACAGCCTAAGAGAGGCAGAGAGGAAAACCAGATTGATTCCTGACAGTGCCTGAATCCCTGGAGCTGGACCTTAACACTCTTCTTATCCCAGCTTGGTTATTCAAGGCTTCCTTCCATTCTGGGAGCCAGTAAACCTTCCTCTTCGTTTGAATGGTACGGGCTGCCTTTCTGACAATTACAGCCAAAAAGTTCTCATATTCATTAACAGTTAGTGCACACTAAAATGTACAGTCAAAAAGACAGTAACGTTTCAGACCCTTCCCCGCAAAAAAATTCAATAAAAGTGACAGAAGTTTTTTATGGGAACAAGAAATTAAGTACTATCCAATTGAAAATGTAATTTAAAAAATATATTCCATGGTTATTTTGGTAGTAAATGAAATTTTCAAGGAAAATCCCTTCAGCATTCCCAGGTCTGCAGAATAGTGTGAGCAATGTCCAACAAGCAATTACCGGGGAATGTACTCATCTACTGTTTGTTTGAGGCCCTCATACACACATATACAGCTCCCTCACCTCCAATAAAAGAACCTACTATCTATGGACTAGCAAGAAAAGAAAAAAAGAAAGAAGGAAGGAAGGATGGGCTTTAGTCTTTTAATTAAAATGTTGATAAATTTATACATGTTGACATTCAAAGGGTTTCTCTCATATACGGCTTCTAGTACAGATTGGTAGGTATAAAATGAAATGACTCTTTTGCAGAACAATGAACACTTCACATCTAAAACCTTAAGATTTGACAGTCTCTCTGTTCACATTTGTTTGTTTTTTACCTCCTGGAATTCATCCTAATAAAAAAATAATGCGTATGTAGAATATTTTACCTAAAAAGACATTAGCCATCTTCTTTCCTTACAACGGAAAACCTGAAACCCCTCTGTCTACAGATATGGGATGGATTAAATAAGTATGGCATATTCATATACTGGAAGTATATGCAACTAATAAAAATGAGGACAAAAGTTTTTACAGAAGACTGAAAAACATGTGCCATGAGACAGTATGTGTAACATACCTCTATTGTTTTAAAGAAAACATTTTCAAATTAATACATATGCAAGTGAATATATCTGGAATTATATATGAAAATGTTTTATCATTTATCTCTTTCTGGATAGTGAGATTAGGGCTGATTTTCATTTTGTTCTTTGTATTTATTTGTGTTCCATAAAATTCCTGCAATAAACACATACTGCTTTTGGAAACAGAAAAAAATATTAGATGTGATTTTTAAAGTTAAAATTAAAAAATGAAAAGTCATGTAGTGAAGTCAAATTGGGTGTGAAGATACCTTGGAAACACCAAATAAAGGGATCTCTTTCTGGGTAGTCACTCCCAGGGATATTTCTTCCTAGAGGTCCTGGTTAAATAAACAGGGTGGCAGGTAATGTAGTATATGAGAAATGGCAAAGGGGTCAGCACCAAAGTGCCTGGGTTTTAGCTCAGGTTTTGCCATTTAATGGTTGAATGACTTTGGGCAATCATTGATCTTGACGTCTCTTATTTTATTTTTTTCACCTGTAAAAAAAAATTACCAATGCCTCCTACCCCTCTATCCCTATGTGTCACTGCAATATGTGCATGAATGTGGATATGTTTTGTAATTATAGAGCATTAATATAAGTTTATGATAGAACAGCTGTTACAAAAACAAGGAGGAAATCAGAAAACCAAATAAAATCTAGCAAAGTAAAAATAAATCAATAAAATGTAAAGCTTTAAGTCACATTTTCTAATTCTTCTCTAGTTCCTTCTTTGACAAGAAAGTATAAGAATATATAAGATAAATATCAAATCTCACCTATTTCCTAAAAGGTGTCTGCCAAGCCAGTCAGAAGTGAGCCCTGAGGGCACACAGTACTGCTACTGGTTTAAACTCCTTGTCACATGTTAAGCACGTGCAATTCACAAGCCACAAAACTGCTGCAGGAAAATATCTTTTTGGTTGTCTCTTAAGTGTCACGCATGTACTAAGAGGACAGTAACAACTAACACTTACATTGAGTGCTATTATGTTCCAGGGGCTGTACTAAGTACTTCGTGTGTATTATCTCCGCTAAGCCTCATAACAATCTTAACCAGTAGGTATTAAGTAGCCCAGTCAAGGACACAAAGCTGTTCAGAGCAGGGTAGGGATTAAAGCCTGGGTGCTTGACCAGTGCATTAAAATGCCTTCTGTCAGGCGGTGTGGATGGCCATGGGGGTGGATATGATATAGGTTCTGACTCAGAGAATACTGACATTTAGCAGTGGTGATGAAACATGCAAGCATTCCTAAATAAAATCAAGTTGAGAAAATCTCCACATGGATTTTCCTCCAAGAGGAGTTGGCATTGTATCTGTGTCTTGAAGTTAAGCTTTGAACCAGTCATTCAGGCAGAGAAAATAGCATGGTAAAGACATAACAGAAAAACAGATAAGCAAAGGTTTTCATAATATTTACATATAGAATTACATATGTATTATACATATTATATATGATACATACTATACTATAAATGATATGCTATATATATATTACATATATATATGATATATAATAGTAAAGACAATATGATCCTTGAGAGTAGAATGTAATCAATTCAACATTATTGAACTTTTACATAATAAGCACTCAAATAGTTACTGAATTAATGCTTAGAGCTGTGTTTTAAAAAAATATTTGTTTCAAGGTGTGTACAGGATGGATTTGGACATGGGGAGGGAGAAGCAGGGAACATGTCAGTAGCATGGCAGAAGAGTGAACTCAGCAGCTGAAATGAAGGCAGTAAGAATGGAAAGGAAAGAAGAGATACTGGAGGAGACAATGCAAAGAGAGTCAGCCAACCTTGGTAAGGCTGTGGTGAGAAAAACTCAAAGGTATCTTTTACAGTGTCACCTTGAGTTCCTGGGGAAAACGCTCTCTTGTCAACAACTGTAGAGAAGGAATTGTACGGTGGGAAGATCTTCCTGACATGCTAAGTGTGAGATGTTGTGGGGATCTTTTCCTGGTTGAGTTAGAGCTGGAAATATAAGCTTTGGAGTAATCTGCAGAGAGTGGATAGATAAACCCTTGCTAGTACTGGGTGAGATAACCGGGGAGGGGAATTACAGGAAAAGAAATGAAGCTGCTGGAGAGAGAGCCTTCAGAAACAGAAAACCTAAGGAGCATCTGCATCACTGGTACATTTGTCTTTGTACATTTCTGGGCACCATTCTTCAGCCCAGCAGGATGTGAATGCAGTACAAAGTGCACAGCTAAATATTTCCCAGCTTTAATCCATTTAAGCGTAACACATTTCCTAGTTAAGCCATTCATCACTATTTGCTGACATTCACAGACAGTGCATTTTCTTACATGCATTTACTTCAGAAAACACCAGAAGAAATTAAATTATGTTGGAACAGGGTGATACCTAGTGCAATTGGAAGAGGAAAGAAAGGGTTCTCGACATTATTATTCCAATGTTAAATGTCCTGAGCCTGATTTTTCTGAAAAAGCAAATGGTTTACTTTGAAGTGTCTAAACTGATGAATGTAATTAAAAATTGAAGTTCCTTGTGAAGGGAACAAAGACCTTGTCTTGAGAAACCAAGAAGCTGAGAGTTAAGCCACTGATTTGTTTCTGACACAGCTATGTTTTGTTACATGAAGGTATTTATGGCATCACCGGTGGAATACAGTTTGTAATAAGGGCAAAACTAATTGCTGGAGAGCGACGTTTCCTTACAGTGGCAAAGGTTAATAATTCCTTCTCCATCACATATTGGTTACACTGTTTATTAAAGGATAGACTTTTTTTGGCATTTTGTAAGGAAACAAATGATTCTATAAAGTATTATTAGGAGTCCACAGAGATAGAGAAGATTTCTTGTCAGCATAAGACAAAAACTGTCCAAGATGGGGATAGCCAAAGATCACCTACCATTCATCACATGCAAGGTAATCGCCTTCCTTTAAGTTCACTCAAGCAGAAAATGAACAGCAGACAATGTTGATCAGAGAGATAGAAAATGCTGGTTCCAGAAATGAAAGTCTCTTTTTCAATTTTCAGAAGTTAAAACAATATGCTATATACTTCTGCTGAAACAGCAAGAGGGCCAGCCTTGATAAGATCACAGTCAAGGAACTGATCAGTGGCTTCTTGATGTGTTTACAGTATTTCACAATGATATAACCGACAGATGCTCAAAAGCAGCCTCAAAACCAACAAAGACAAACATTCTGTTTTCAATCTTTGGTAAATAATTTTGAAGTTCCAGAGCATATTGTTCAGAATGGAATTTCACCCAGATAACAATCTTCAGATCTTGACTATTTGGATGATTATAAACTGTGCCAAATTGCCATTCTATCATTGGAAAATTTCAAAGTATTTGTTGCCCCCCTCCAAAAAAACCCAAAACTCTTCTCAAAATAGGGACCTGTTTCAAAAGTTCAACTTTTGTTTATTGTCTCTCAGTACAATAAACAATGGGTACAGTAAAAAAATACAGCTAATGGTTCAAAATTGATTTATGTTATTAAGGCATAAACTGCTAGTACGGAAATTTTAAGTCAAATGCGTAAAATGTATGCTGAGTAGTACGCAGCTTTAAGCAATTAATGCTGGAAGAAACTATTCAAAGATGCAGCCCTGTCCTTCACTGGGGTCCTCTCTGCCTGTGTGAGAAAGCCTACAAAGGGGAGATGCAAAAGAGACAAAAAACTAGGGAAATCATCTTGGGAGGAAGAAGGGTGATCCGTAGTTATAAAATAATGAGGACTTTTACTTTGTGTCTGGTCACTGATACTGGAGATAGCTCCAAAATTACTTTGCATGACATGATTATGCTGTGGAAGAAAAATATCCTCAATGTCTAAGACTTGGTGTGCTTGTGAAAAGTGTGTCCTCGTTATTTTATAGCCAAATATTCTAAATGTTTACAAAGCATTGTTTCCACAATCATGAAAATCTGATAGGTAAGATAACATGCAGGATTTGTGACCTGTGAAATTCTGCATCAAGCTCAACAATAAATAACCTGTGGATCTGTCTACAATTCAAGCCAAACCTTTATGGCTTTTTGGTATCATGAGGGATCAAAGAATACAAAATTGAGTGTTATCAAGGGTTCGTGCTTTTTCTTGTATCAGGTTAGATACAGCTGCTAGTACTGTTAAGATGACAACTAAAGAAAAAACCAAAAAACTTCATTACAGAAAGAAAGATCAGCAATTTGTTACACAAAATTTTACATTAAGAATAGGTGAGCAGAACTTCCCTGGTTGCACAGTGGTTGAGAGTCCATCTGCCACTGCAGGGGACACGGGTTCGAGCCCTGTTCCGGGAAGATCCCACATGCTGCGGAGCAACTAAGCCCGTGCAACACAACTACTGAGCCTGCGCTCTAGAGCCCGTGAGCCACAACTACTGAAGCCCACGCACCTACAGCCTGTGCTCTGCAACAAGAGAAGCCACCGCAATGAGAGGCCTGCACACCACAACGAAGAGTAGCACCCGCTAGCCACAGCTAGAGAAAGTCCATGTGCAGCAACGAAGACCCAACGCAGCCAAAAATAAATAAATAAAATTACAAAAAAAAAAAAAAAAGAGGGAGAGAATAGGTGAGCAGGTAAATACACCCTAAATATATCCTTAAGAATTGCTTAAAAACACTCAAGTGGGCAAAAGGACTTCCCGAAGTGCTCTCAGTGATGCCTGCCAAACAGTATCCAAAGAACTCTAGTTCAGATTTGCGATCTTTTTGGTGTTGTTCATTTGTTGCAACAAATTAAATCAGGCATTTTTGAGAAGATAAGAATTTTACAGAGTCCACTTAACAGTGTGAGATTATTTCCTGGACTTTTAAAAACTAAAATTATATACACTATTTTTTGGAGAAAGCTTTTCATTGAATAGTGGCCTAGTGTAACATGAAAAATTGACATAACATTTGATTACAGATGGCATGTGTTATGATGTCTATAATTTTGAGCATTAGGCTACTGGTTGGAAATGTAATCCCTATTAATAGCATTTCTGGGGAACAACTAGATTTGACATGTCTCATTTCAATACATATACCTATTCTAGAAACATAATCTGTCATAATCTGTCATAACTGCCAGGACTTTCTGTAGTACTTCAGTGGTACTTTACAGAGAATGTCACCACCGCCCACCACCCATCTGTATAATGCATGTAACTTTACAAAAAAATATTTGCACCTATTATCTTATTTCATCTTTAAAATGGTCCTATAAATTGTGTAGAGCAAGAATTATGAACTAAATTCCAGTTATGAGCTTATAAGGAAACTGAGGTAACAATAAATTAGTGGCAAAATCTGGACTACAATTAAAATCATTTGGCTCCAAACTAATGGATGCGACTCCCAGGAGGAGCCTGGTATTTTCAGGGACTGGATTCGATGGACAGATTCAAGCCATGGGTTAAAAACACTGAGAATGTCCGGCTGACTATTGCTGCATAGACCCCTGAGGTGAGGTGCATCCTTGCTCTTGTTTAAGATGATTCCTTAACAACAAAGGCAGAATAGAGGGTTTTGACAGGAAAACTACTTTTCCTTTCAGACCCAGACCAGTTCCTCCTTGGTGAAGCCTGCTTCTACGGTAAGTAAAGTGTTATAGCATCTGGAATATCCAGTAAATTTTTGATTTACCTGCCTTGACAGTCAGCATTGTGTTCGAGAATAATCACTATAATGTCTGTTTATCTTCCTACTAGACAGTGAGCTCCTCAAAAGAGGAACCTTGCTTATTTTTTGCCTTTGTTTAGTGTCAGGCACGTACAAGTTGCTCAGTAAAATTTGTTGAATGAATGAAGGAAGGAAGGAAAGGTTTTGGGAACTTCCTTATGCAAATCACTCTGCTGATTGAGTCTATGATGCACAAGAGTTTAGAAGGAAGAAAAAAAGTTTGAAGTCAGTGCAATAAAGGATTGTCTTGAAAACAAGTGAAACATTGACTTTGGCCACTTGATTTGAAAATTACCAGCTGTTAGCCAGTATTAAAGAGGTCAACTTTTTTTTTTTTGCGGTACACGGGCCTCTCACCGCTGTGGCCTCTCCCACTGCGGAGCACAGGCTCCGGACGCGCAGGCCCAGCGGCCATGGCTCATGGGCCCAGCCGCTCCGCGGCATGTGGGATCCTCCCGGACCGGGGCACGAACCTGCGTCCCCTGCATCGGCAGGCGGACTCTCAACCACTGCGCCCCCAGGGAAGCCTGAGATCAACTTTTTAATACAACTTAGTAACAACTGGGTAACTTGACCAGAATTGTATGTAAACTGCTCCTCATCCATTCAAACTGTTTTTTACGTTTTGGTTTCTTGGAACGGACCTATCACTCATGGCAATAAACTACTTAAGAACTAGGCAGTGTTTCATATGGTGCTAAGGAGAAAACATTACTGGCACTTGTATCAAATAAAACTGCTTTCTTTGGCAAGCTATCTCAAACCAGGAAAATAAATTTGTTGAAGATCTTCAAAAATCTTGTATAAAGTTTGCAATCTTCTGAATGTAAAACTCTGCTTATAAACACTGTCAGGGTAAAATTTCATCTTAAAACAGAGTGATTGCTTCTAGTTCCTGTGATGTTTACACAGCAACTTCGGCAGAATTACTCTAAGAAAGAAATAGAAAAGAAAATCAATAGCAACATTGCTCTATGAAATAAACTTTGTGGCTGAAATAGAACCAGAAGATTAAGATAAGACCATAAAAGTATGAAATAATGAAAAGGGCACCAATATCAACCCCATAAGAACGACAAAAGATGATTTCATATGTATATTTCATATACACACAATGGAACACAGACATTTTGCTATTTCACAAAGTCATTTTCAAGTAGTAATTAATACTTTTGCTTAACCCTGTGGTATCTGTGAGCCTTAATCAGGCATTATTTGGAAAAATACACTTTACAGCGTTATTACAAATTTCTCACTTTCAACATAAATTCTTTTGTAAAACAGTATTCTTGTTTTAAATAAAAACTTTAAAAAATACATAATCTCTTTCCTTTCTTTAAAAATGCCAACCTGCCAATTATATAAGTAATTATAGCTGCATTTACTATTTGTAGGCAACATCCTTCTTCATATTTGTATTTCTTTTTTATTTCCTCAACAGCTCTGGGGATATAATTCTAAGACTGAAATCTAAAACCTTTGTCAATTAGCTTAAATATTAATTTGAGTTAAAAATTAGACATTTTTATTTCAAATACTGAGCAACAAAAATGACTTCAACCCTATATTCAATCATACAGAATTTAGTATCCCAAGTACTTTGAGAGTTTGCATAATTTCCGTATATTTCTTTTTAGCATAGCAGGTCTTCAAAACTACACAGTTGAAAACAACTTCCCCTTAGTCACCTAGTGTTAACAATCAGGTCTGATCAAGATTTGAACCACATAACCTTCCTTCTATTAAATTACCCATGAGTAACAACTGAGTCCCCCCACTCAGACCAAGTGGCTTCTACAACTGGCAGCAAGTCAAGGGGAGAAACAGATCGACCTGATAATCTGAAGTTATCTGGGCTCTCTGCTTGCTTTTGATAACATGTTTTAATTTTTGAGCCTGGTCAGCCAACTTGCATCTGCCTTACTGTCACAATCTGCTTTAAGTCTTAGCTAAAGAAATATCATATACATTCTTTTGCAGTTGATAATTGACACTTGCCTTTTGCTTTTTTTGGTAAACATTCCTCCAAAGTTCTCCCATATATAACAGACCTGATCAAAACCATATATAGGGCTTCCCTGGTGGCGCAGTGGTTTAGAGTCTGCCTGCCGATGCAGGGGACACGGGTTCGTGCCCCAGTCCGGGAGGATCCCACGTGCCGCGAAGCGGCTGGACCCGTGAGCCATGGCCACTGAGCCTGCGCGTCAGGAGCCTGTGCTCCGCAATGGGAGAGGCCACAACAGGGAGAGGCCCGCGTACCACAAAAAAAAAAAATATATATATATATATATATGTATATATAGCAATTGGTCATTTTCTAAATGTAAAGAAGTCCAGTAAGTATTTGCTCCCCCTTAACGTGAGCCAACCATATACACTTTTCAGTCTACTATTGATGTTATTAATTTAGGAATTACTAACACTATACAAATACAGGACAACATCTAGATTTTCAGGGCTGAACGAAGTTCATAAGCAAGATGACAACGTGGAGACAACACACACACTTAGTCCGATTGTCACTACCACTTGGAGCCAAGCTCATAGAGTCTGAAAGTTTACTTTCTGAAAGCAAATCTGTCCTCTCCAGTCTCATGGCTTTCCTTGCCCGCTATTAATGCATACTGATTTACATTGTATTTCAGTTTTGAAATCCACAACAGACCAACTTCACATGTTTATTAATTTTTTATTTATACTGTGTTAAGATTAATTCCATTATGACCAATACTGTCGTATCACTTAATTACATCGACATGTATTGAATTACTTACAATAAATTAGACATATTTAAATAGATTCTAGTTAAGAATTTAAATAAATGAGAGCCAGCTGGCACAATGACAGAAAGAAACTGCACGGGAGCGGCAAAGGCACGTTCTGTTCTCCGGGTTAAAATGATTTAGCTTGACTGACAGAACTTGGAGGAATTCCCTCTGCGGTCAGGATATTTTTTCTTTTGCATAAGATGAAAGAAATTTGGAATGAAAGTTGGTGGTGATAAGAAGGCAAACAAGACCAGCAGAAAAGTGAGAAGCTGTACTTTTTTCAATAGTTACTTAAAATGACACTGCGGTCCTTGACAACCATCTTCAATGTTCATTTATTGAGAAAATACCATGAAACCAGCGCTGAACGGAAGTTATCACCTTATCAAATGGTTCTTCTCTTGCTGACTTTGCCTTGGCAGCTTGAGAATAACTATGAGGACCAAGAACAAATAAACACTATATTCTAAATAAGATGGGGTCAGAGTCCCTGTCAGGGAGCCTCTCCACCCCCTCCAACCTCCCCTCCCCAATATACTTTCTAATCCATATAAGATGATTTGAGAGTCGTGAAGGAGACAGTATTCCTGACAGGGAACACAGAGGTCTTGTTCTGTGTTCCCCACCAAAGAGCCAAGTTAAATAAAAGAGACTCCAAAGGAAACTCTCATAGCAGCTGCCTGTGGGGACACTGTCATGTCATGGCCAGTTGCTGTCCTTACTGTCATAGGAGTGAAGCAGAACTTGTCACTGAGCTGTATACACACCTCCGTGGCTTAGGGATACACACACAGAGAGAGAGAGATGCCTGCTCCTCAGATGAAGGTCTCTGGAGACAGGAGGCCTGCTGGGGCAGTCTACGCTAGGGGTGAGAGAACCTAAGAAGTGAAGAAGAAAGGACCCCGCTGGTTCTCCTTGTCTCCCTGAGGATGCTGAAGACCTCAGTGGCTAACTGGGCTTCACGTGGAGGAACATGGAGTTGAAGATGGAAAAAGTA
The DNA here is from genome assembly GCF_949774975.1 of Lagenorhynchus albirostris. Taxonomy (NCBI): domain Eukaryota; kingdom Metazoa; phylum Chordata; class Mammalia; order Artiodactyla; family Delphinidae; genus Lagenorhynchus; species Lagenorhynchus albirostris. The sequence goes on along the minus strand of NC_083107.1, from coordinate 48,400,093 downwards.
TGGGGTGGTCCACATAGTGGTCCTCACGAGGGGCACAAACTGTGTACAGAAGGTACCAGAAGTAACAGCATGCAGTGTTTAAGCATTTTGAAATCAAACATATCTGGATTCAAGCCTCAGTTCTGACAGTATTTTGGAGACCTTCATCAATTCACTTAAGGTCTCTCAGCCTGTTTCCTCCTCTGTAAAATGAGAATAATGAACTCTACCTCACGGGGCTTCTGTGAAGGACAAATTGGGCAATGCTTTTAGAAGTGATTTTAAAGGATTTCACTAAGTAGACACTGTTATCATTACTTAACTCATACGTTACAGCCACCTTCACACTTTGCTCATATCATCTTACCATATTACACACATTCTTAGGTCAGCTAGAGTCACACACAACTTTATGCCTTGCATATTTCCTAGAGGTGCTGTAGTTCTGCAGATTCTAAGCATGACTTGCAATGGCCCTTGTCTTTGTACAATCCTATTCCCTTTGGGTGTGGGTGGAACCTTTGAACGTGTTGATATATCACATCTATGATATATATACGCATGCAAAAAGGCTTTAGCTGGGTGGGCCCAATCTAACCCTCTAAAAGTAAGGATTTTTTTCGGATATAAAAACAGAAGTAAAAGTCAGAAAGATGCAAGCATGAAAAGGTCTCAGCACATCTTTACTGCTTTGGAAATGGAGGGGGCCCCGTGAGAAGGAATGTGGATGACCTCTAGAAGGAAAGAGCAGCCCCCTGCTGACAACCAATAAGGAAACAGGGACTTCAGAACTACAGATTCAAGGAACTCTGTTCTACCAACAACCTGAATGAATTTGGAAAAGGGTTTTTCCCCCAGAGCCTCTAGGTAACAGCGCAGCCTAGCGGATGGTTTGAGTTCAGCCTTGTGAGTCCCTGAGCAGAGAACCCAGGTAAGCCTGCCTCGACTTCTAACTCACACAACTGTGAAATAATTAAGAGGTATCATTTTAAGCCACTAAATTTGCAGTAATCAATTATGTAGCAATAGAAAAAGCACACAGATTTTGGTACCAGAATTGGGGTGCTACTCTAACAAATACCTAAAATATAGGGGTGGCTTTGGAATCAGGCAGGAGGAGAAGTCAGAGAGATGCAAAGCATGAGGAAAATGCGGCATGCACTGAAGACAGGGTGCCAACTGCAAGGATGGCAAAGCTGCCTCTCAGAGCTAAGAATAACCCCCTAGCTGATGACCAGTAAGGAAATTTGGACCTTAGTCCTGCAGCCACAAGGAACTGAATTCTGCTAACAATCAGAAGGAACTTTGAATCAGTTTCATCCCCAGAATCTCCAGGTAAGAGCCTAGTCCAGTTGACACCTTAATTTTAGCCTTATGAGATGCTAAGCAGAGAAGCAAGACTTCTAACCTACAGAAAAGTGAACTAATAAATGGATGTTATTTTAGGCTGCAACTTTGTGGTAACCTATTATGTAGCAGCAATAGAAAACTAATACAGAGCTACAACCTGTTTATTGAATAAATGCTTTTTATTAAATGATAGCCATTTATTGAATGCCCATGAAGCAACTGATACATAATATCAGGAAACATTTCGGGTGCGGTCTGGGCTGAAAATTCTCCTCAAGAATTTTGAATCCTAGATTGTTAGAATCTAAAAAAAATATATTTCCGGAGGCTAACTACAACTAGGATGACATGTCTAAGCATTCCTGGTGATGTAGAAAATATTTGTTGGTGGCAGTGCAGTGAAGTTTTGTAAAAGCTACAGTCAAATTGAAACAGGAGGGAAGAGGGCAGGGCACAACCTTTAAAAGAATGACATAGCCCAAGGACACGACATAAACTGATTAGAACCAAATAGGTCCAAGATGGTGGACAAGTTGACTTCCACTAGACCTTGTGCCTCAGTATACACTCATTGTAACACATCAGCAAGCTAAATGACATACCCCCCAGCACCATGACAGTTCTGAGGCTGACCATCAAAGATCAAAAAGTGGGTGGTGGCCCAATTCCTGGAAATTTCAACATTGAGTACTAATGACTAAAAAGTATAAGAACACTGATGATGAACTAAAACAAAACTGCATCATCCCCTGCCTCTCCCCACCATGTATTATAATATTATCGTCTGACAAAAAGAGCATCCGTCTTATTTTAGTGTATCTCTAGGGAAAAAGATCAAAGAACACTTTCTCAGGGACTTAATTATCCTTCCTTGGAGGAAATCGTCTCTTTCAGCATGAAGGCGAAAAGTAAAGGCCATTTCATCTTGTTCTGCTTCCATCCATGCCTGTTAATTTTACAACACGTTTTGATATTAGAATTTTTTTTTTTTTTTGTGGTACGTGGGCCTCTCACTGTTGTGGCCTCTCCCATTGCGGAGCACAGGCTCCGGACGCGCAGGCTCAGTGGCCATGGCTCACGGGCCCAGCCGCTCCGCGGCATGTGGGATCCTCCCGGACCGGGGCACGAACCCGTGTCCCCTGCATCGGCAGGCGGACCCTCAACCACTGTGCCACCAGGGAAGCCTTAGAATATTTTTAAAATACAGCTACTGCACTGACATCTGGTACTACTGGCAACCAGCACTAGATTAATAACCAATGGGAACTGAAAAATGCCTTTTCCTAGGAAGGAATGGGGATAAAAATGATCTTCTGATTGTCACTTTTCCCTAATTCATAAAGAAAAATGAAAGTATTATCAAAGAACTAATTTATAATTCATTGGATTTATAACGCTTATCTATTAAAGTTTCTTAGAACAATGGTTCTCAAACTTGACTACATACTGGAATTAACTAGGGATTTTTAACAAATTCTGATGCCTGGGTTTCACTCCTTCAAAGATTGAGTTAGTTGGTCTGGAGCACAGTTTGGGCACTATGAGTTTATAAAAACTCCCCAGGTAATACTAATATATGGCCAAGTGGGTTACATTTATTTATTGACTAGTCTTGGCACATCTGCCTCTGGGCCATGGCCAGGATTATACACCTGATCCACTCTCAGGGAAAGACAAGAATGAATCCAGTTTATCTTCTCCACTGGAGGACTGTATTCTAGAAATCTCTCAAATACCAAAATCCATGAGTAATTCCTCTGAAATGAACATGCCAGAGAACACTGCTTTTATCTTAGTGTTTTTGTTTTTCCAAAGTTTTTTTCAATTCATCTGATTGTATTGGGGCAATTGTCTGATTGTATTGGGGCAATGTCTTGAGTGCAAATTGAATCTTCCTTTTAATAAGAAGGATGTGTCTCTGCCTCCAGACCATGTACAGTCTAGTGATGGCAGGCAGTGGCCCAGGGATGTTCATGACGGGTTGAGAGGGACAAGGACAACATTAAAACCATGCATCACAAATCCTGAAAACTGGAAAATTAATAATTATAGCTTTAAAACCAACCTCAATTGGCACAGTAGCAAATCTCAGCAATCAATTATCTACCTTCTACACCACTTATGGGGAATTAAAACCCCCAGGCTGGGAATATACCCAACTAAAGGCAGCTTTACACTTTATCTTGCCTGAAAATTAGATAGCAACACAATTTGGCCTTTAAAAAAACAATTAGGGTACATTTAAGGTTGCATCGATGTAGAGGAGAGTAGAAACTTGAGTGAGAGAAGCTATTAGAAAGTGCATTTATTGGGGAGGGGATAGAATTAATGGAACTTTTTTTTTTTTCCAACTTACGTTGTCTTTTGTTTTCACCCTCATGTACATATTGATGGTGAATCAATTGGAACATTTTTATGATTGCCAGAGTTTTCTGACCCTGGGCCCTAAATAAGATTGTTTGCTGGAAGGTTTACCAATGTATAGTAGAAATTGGAAGGCTAGAGGCCAAACTTACACTTTACAAAGTGCCTCTGGATTGGGTGGTTGACAAGACCTGAAATTATGTAAATGCAGCCCCAGAAGGTGCTTCTTCAGCAGCTGGATTCATCCAAGACTCTTGCCCTGTAATTTAAGGCACTTGGGGGTGATTTTCTTCTCTTTCCACAACTTCATCTCATTGGTGACTGATGATTAAAAAGAATTTTGTGCCCTTTCCTTTCCACCTCAACATAAAAAGTTCACGACCTTAAGGCATCCAGATAAGAGGAGACAGAAATACTGTTTGCCAGAGGTACCTTTAAACAGAAAAAGAATTTTCACATGGAGAATGTTCATTAGAGGTAGAAGCAAACATACCACTATAATATAATACTAGTTTATATTTGTTGATCAAGTTCTCTAGGCTGTGTACCTATCATACATTAACTCATTTAATTAACCATTCTGTGGGGTTGATGCTATTATTATTTTAATTTTACAAATTAGGAAACTGAGACACACATAAAATGTAAGTACCTTGCTGAAAGTCACACAGATAGCAGTAAAAGAGTCAGAATTCAAGAAACAAGGCAATTTGGCTTCAAGGAGCCCACTCTCTTAATCACTGTACTATATTTTAGTTGTGACAAGGGGCTCATGAAATCAAGAAAGGGGCACATTGCTCCACACTGGGAAATGGGAATTTCAGGGAAGCTTCTTGAGGGGGTTTGTATCTGAGCTAAGCAAAAAAATGTTAAATAGAAATTACATGGATGAACTATATGAAGAAAGAGAATGCAATTCATAGCAGAGGGGACAGTGTAAGTAAAATCAAAGAGGTAAAAAAAAAAAAAAAACCTTCATATTGTGTGTTGAACAGTTTGATACGGCTGGGAGATAGGATCTAAACTAGGTAAATGGTGTTGGAGAGGTAAAGGAGTGCATCCTGATAGTCTTAGGATCAGACCGAGTACTTGGACTTTATCCTGCAATAAAGAAGCCCAAGTGTTTTTAACATGACCCATAGAAAGAAATACATTTTATTTGATAATCTAGTACATTTATATGTATATGTTTATATACATGCACATTCTTCACATGTATATATATTATACATATACATACACACTAAACATTTATACGTATATGAATGATATTAAAATTGGATGAAAAGTTTCAAGAAAAAATAACTAACCTCACTATGTACTCATATTTTTCTATTCTATTTTATATTTATTGTAGTCTACTTCATTTGAGTGTTTGTTTAGGAAACTAGTAGGACCCTCTAAATACATGTTTAATGGGATACAACCCACAGCTTGAAAAAAAACTGTTATTATATAATATAAATATATATTTATAGGTATTATATATTATAGGTATTATAAATATATGGAAACATGGTGGTCAGCAAAGGTTTCTGATCATGGTTAGAGAGAGGTTAAATTATCACTCAGCTGGGTCACTTTGATACCATTCATTAGGGGTTTGAGGGTGATTCTGAAAAACAGACTGGAAGCAAGGAGATAATTTTCCAAGATCAGGCAAAAAAGAACAGGAATGCAAAAATCAAGTCTAGCTAGACAGCGGGAAGAATAAATCCAATAACTTAGAGTCTCCAATAAGGGGTGATTCCATATTGGAAGCATGATCAAATGAATAGTCACAGCACCCTCATTCTTGGGTTTACTGGTTATCTTGGTAGGGTTTCTGACACACCCACCTGAGAGACAGGAAATAAATAAGTGATATACCCTTCTGACTCTAGATTTATCTTTCTGGGCTCTGACCGCCTGAAAACCCATTTTGCTTGTCTGAGAATAAAACCTTAAATGTACACAGGGTTGTTCTGAAGAGGAGCCCGCAGAAAGTTATTAAAAGCAGATGAATAGGCATGGCTTTCTCTGCTCAATCCACTCTCATACAAATGTCTATGCAACTACCAGAAAAGAGCTTAGTATTTCTTTCTCAATACTAGAGGATGAGATTGCTCCCACAGGACTGAAAGAATTTTTCTTGAGCTTATTACAGACGAGGCAATAATGCCTTATGAAATATTTTAAACCTATTAAAAATAGGGCTTCCTTGGTGGCACAGTGGTTAAGAATCCGCCTGCCAGTGCAGGGGACATGGGTTCGAGCCCTGGTCCGGGAAGATCCCACATGCCGTGGAGCAACTAAGCCCGTGTGCCAAAACTACTGAGCCTGTGCTCTAGAGCCCACGAGCCACAACTAATGAGCCCACGTGCCACAACTACTGAAGCCCACATGCCTAGAGCCCATGCTCCACAACAAGAGAAACCACCGCAATGAGAAGGCTGCGCACCGCAACGAAGAGTAGCCCCCGCTCGCCACAACTAGAGAAAGCCCATGAGCAGCAACGAAGACCCAATGCAGCCAAGAATAAATAAATAAAATAAATAAAGTAAAAAAAAAACTTATTAAGAATAATTATTAGTAATAGTTTGGTAATATTGGGTTATTGTAATTCCCTAATTTTAAAATATCCAAGTATATTTGGACTCTCATTATTCTCCTAGTCTAATTTTTAGTACTGATTTTAACTAGATAATAAAAGCAAAAACAAAGGAAGTTACATGCAAACAAATAAGTGAGCCCAACGAAGATACAGAGAGGTTCTTGAAGGACTCCCCAGCCTGATTTTCTTCTCGGAATCTGGGACTGGGCAAAAGTCCTGAAGTCAGTGTGTGAAAGATGGAGATGAACCAGTTTCTAGAACAGAGATATTTACTCCTTTGCCCTATCTGGCCTGATCCACATCCAAAACCAAAAACACAGACATACAAACAAACAAGAAAACAAAACTAAAGTAGAAACATAGCCACTAAAACTGTCGATTCTGGACTGGGTTGTCTGTGGACATCTGGCTCTCAGAAAACCCCATTTCCCCATAACTCGTTCATTTTAGCCTTCAATTCTAAAGGAATTACTTACCTTCTTCACAGGCAGGGTTTGCATAAACACACACATAACAATCTACAATTCCCCATTACCCTACAGTCATGTCCTTGTCAGTAGAATTTTATTTCCTAGTCTATGAGAGAACTAATCAAGACAGACACTTGGGAATGTACCTGTGCTACCTTGATCATCACTACCTCAGAATATTGATTCTGAATTCAGAATTCAGCAGCAACAACTCATAAGGGAACATATCAAACCCATCTCAGACAAGATGGAGTATAAACAAATAAATACAAATAAACACAATGGGCAAGTCACTAAGAAACTTTCACCAAGCCTGATAATGGAAAGATTTCATTCCAATTAACTGTCATTGCTTTTAGTTCAAAATATACTAGGGCTTTTCCATGGTAATGCATAGCTAGAATGAGGAAAGTGTAGCTTTTCAATCAGCCAAATAATGGGGACATAATTGTATCTAAGATTCCTACCAGGCCGTAGCAGATTGAACACAGTAGCCAAAACTGGCTTTAGAATAAGGCAATGACCTTGAGCCCACAAAGACCCAGTTTAAAATCCTGAACCAATGACATAATGAGTATTTTTGTGATAATCATTTAGCATGCAAATTATTGGAAAGTCATTACGACGTAGTGTGTACCTACACGCATAACGAGTCCATTTTTATGTTAGCATACCCCAAAGGACTTCCCTGCTGTGTGTTTTACACTGCTGCTGCCTTATGTTTTATGTGTCTGCATTAATACTTTAATTTTCATATACACATCCTTAGGCCATTTTATGAAGGGCATGACTTTTAAAATTTGGTCGATATATTAATGTAAAATAAGGTCATTTAGCAGGTTGTCCTAAATCAATTCCCTGTGGTCCCTCTGCACACTCAAACCTTCCAATATGGTTTATTTATTATGGGCAATGCAGAAGTTAGATCTGAGCTCTAAACTCTCAGATTAACGTGCATATGCACTGACTGTCTTTCTTCAGATGATGGATACTACCACAAGTCCTCCCTAAAAGAACAGATCAATCCTCTTACGTGAAACTAAACAAAAACCACAATTGATTTATATCAACAATTCATACATAAGATAGAGTTTTGCCCTAAATTGGCCATTGTGATTAGAATACAACTTTGTTGCCTCAGAAAACCTATTTAGTATTATACAAGCAGAAGGAATGTGACAAGGTGTTAAAAAACTTTTTTAAAGAGGCAACATAATGTAGCGATTAGGAATAAAGGTTCTAGAACCAGACAGTCTATCAGACCCAGTTCAACCATTAACTACTATGTGAGTCTGGTCTAGTTATTTCCCTCTTTGAGCCCCAGTTTCCTCAATTTAAAATAAGAACAATAACAATGAGTACTTACACAAGATCTATTGCAAAGGATAAAAGATCCAAGTAAAGCACTGGCATCTTATTCAACATGTTTATTATTATTATTATTATTACTACTACAGAGATGACTTCAGAATTGCTATTAAAAACCAAGTAAGGACATGGGTGGCATGCTGTATTTTGAATTCTGATTCACCTGCCACTATACATATGACATTCATATCTTATTGTCATCACAGAGCACAGTGCTTAAGAAAAAGAATTCAGCTTTAAATCCTAACTCTATGACTTATTATCTGTGTTTCATTATCGTCTTAACATCTCTATAAAATGGATAAAAACAGTTTTACCTCCTTTATAGTGTTGTTGGGAGGGTTAAATAAGTTAATATATGTCAAACTCTTAGGGAAAAAAAAACAAACCTCTGGTACTTTTAAGCACATGACAGATATTTGCTGTTGTGATTATCCAGTTTAACTCTGAAGAGAAAATGCCCAAATGTTTAAAAATCCAGAAGAAAAACAGAACTACTAATTTAGTAGTCATTAAAATAATAATCATTTAAAAAATCATAATAATAACCATTAAAATAATAATGCCATAGTTAGCTCAGATGTAACATGCTATCATTTGCCTGTTTTTCACATATACTATCCAACATGGACTTCTCAACAAGCCTGTGATGTCGGTAGGCTACGGATTACTATCCTCAGATTATATTTCATGAAATTGAAGCTCAAAGATCAGTGACTCACTGAGCTACATAACAATGAATGACAGAGCCCAGGGCTAACATCTCGGGGTGCGCTTCCTGCTCCAGTGTCTGTTCTACTACACTGCTTCTCAGCAGCCCAAACCCAAAATCCATAGCAAGACTGTCCATCACCCATCCTGATACAGAACCCTCCTGAAACAAGACACCATGATCCTCCAAATCAAAAGCACAATGCTTCCTGACTCAATCATTCTACAGGAATTATAGGTAACAACCATTAAATCTCTACAAACCATAAGGTCATTACTACAGACACGCACTCTAGAACTACCAGTGCTGGTAGATTATATTCGTGTGAAGAAGAGATCTGGTCTTCCTTTGCTTGTGACACTTCATATTCCCTTTGTCTTTCAAGTACGCTAGTGATTAATTATTTGCAGCTGGATAGGACACTGCAGGAACAGGTTACTTTTTTTTGTTTTTTTTTTTTGGCCGTACTGCACGGCTTGCAGGATCTTAGTTCCCCTCGACCAGGGATTGAAGCTGGGCGCTTGACAGTGAAAGCCCAGAGGCCTAACCACTGGACTGTCAGGGAATCCCCATCAACAGGTTACTTTTGAAAATATCCTTTGATTTCCAATTTTTCAGCCTCTTCCATGGAAAAGTGCATATTTTCATTTTGTTTTTAATTGCTGTTTCCCCCCGTAGCTTCGATAATTGAGGATATTCCTAATTACACACCACATAAGGTACAGTTAGTATACCTCTAGTGCTCCTAGCTTTGCAAATAACAGGTGGAATCTGTTTAACAGAAGAAAACCATCACCCCATGGAAATTCTCCCCTATGCTTTCGATAAAATTCACGGCCATAAGAAGGATGCATTATGCAAATATCCAAGCATTAGGACTTTGCCACTTTTAGTTTGTTTTAGTTAGTCATTATAGATGAAAGAATATATGTGGATACACACCCATGCCAAAAATACATATATAAACATATATATGCCTTCATTTATCACAAGAAAATGGCTTAATTTCATATATTTGAGAACAAGACCATTTAGCACTCAAGTCAGAATTTACACAGTACTAAGGAGAGAGGAAAAAAAAAAAACTGAAGTCAGTAAACACACAAATCTTTCCATTGACAAGGTGTCCTTTCTCAGCTTCCCTTCACTTTACCTCTGATTTTCTTCTCAAATTATGGGCTTCAGACAATTCTGCACATTTTTCCTCCTAGAGAGAAGTCATCCTCATGTCTGTTGGGGAAGAAGCTGCTCATGAATACTCTTAGGCAGGGAGTCAGTCAATAAGCATTTACTGAATCCCTGGTCCACTGAGCACTGTACTAGGTACTTAGAACTGAGTCTTTCCTCAGGGGAAACAAGGAGGTGAAAGCTGTAACTTTTAGCATCATTACTGGTATGAATGCTATGGGCTGACTTGTCCCTCCCCCAAATTCACATGTTGAATCCCTAACCTCCAACGTAATGGTATTTGGAGGTGGGGCCATTTGGGGGATAATTAGGTTTAGATGAGGTCAGTAGGGTGGGGCTGAGGCAGGAGATAGATGGGCTCCAGGTTAGACATTTACGGCCAGCCTCCTGTTTACACTTCCAGATAGAAATAACAACAGGAACAGGGTAAACAGCTGGACTTTGCCTCTGGTGGACACTTTAAGATAACAGTAATGGCAGGGGCAGAGAGGAGCTGAGTCCTGTCCAGATAAAAGATAAAGAGACCACATATTTCTCATTCTCAAGGTCAAAGAGACCTTCCCGACTACACATGCGGAGAAAGGTTCCTTGGGGGCCAAAAAGGGAGGGGGTGCCGCCCCATAGTAGGTGATGTCAACCTACCCATAGGCCTCTTTGCTAGAATCCATCTTGGCTGAGAGATGTGCGCGCGCACACATGGGAGGACCTTGAGATAAACCAAATATGGACTCAGAACCAGGCAAAGCAAGATGATTGATCAAAGGAAAAACGGAAGAAAAACCCCATATAAGTGATTCGAACTACCACAAAGGTGCGACTCTCCCTCTAAGTCCGCCCGTGTGTGTCTATTCACACGTACTCTTTTTCCTACTAAACACTTTACTTGTTTCACTATTTTCCGTCTCTTTGTGGAAATTCATTTCTACAATACAAAGCCGACAGGCCAGGGCCTTGTCACTGGCCACTGGTCATCTAGTGGCGAGGATTCAGCGCTCTCACTGCCGCGGCCTGACTTCAATCTCTGACCAGGGAACTGAAACCTACTTCAAGCTGCCACAGGCCGAGGCCACCTGAGATCAGGGCTTTCATGATGGGATTAGTGTCCTTACAAGAAAAGACCAGAGAGCTTGACACTCACATGCTCCCACTCTGTCTCTCAGTCTCTCTCTCTGTCTCTGTCTCTGTCTCTTTCCCTGCCATGAGAGGAATGAGTAAGAAGGTGGTCACCTATAAGTCAGGAAAAGAGCTCTCACCAGAAACTGACCATACAAACACCTTGATCTTAGACTTGTAGCTTCAAGAACTGTGAGAAAATAACACTTGTTTAAGCCACCTAGTCTATGGTATTTTGTTATGGCAGCCAGAACTAAGATAATCACTGACCTCCTCAGGTCAGTGAATTAAATAATATAATAATATTAAATAATTTAATTTAATTATTTAATTTATTAAATTATTAAATTAATATAATATAATATATTTTTTATATTATATATATTATATATAATATATATATAATTATATATATATAATTATATATAATTATATATATTTTATAATATATAAAATTATATATATATATTTATATATATATTTATATAATATATAAAATTATAATATAATTATTAAATTAATATAATATATAAATATAAATAAAAAATAAATATAAATGATTAAATTTAATTAAATTTAATTTAATATATTTAATAATATTAAATAATAATATTAAATAAATAATATTAAATAATATAATAATATGAATAAAAGATAAAAAGGTTTTCTTCTTCCACCTCATAAGTTGTTAAAACAAACAAACAAAATCTCTGATATATCTTCTTGGGCCAAATGCATTGTGGTGACATATATGTTTTGGCTCTGGACCAAATTTACAGACCAAATGCTTCTGTGGTCAAGAAAATTCAAACATTTACAAGTGGACCACCTATTAGGCAAATTCGAAACATTTCCAACAGTTCTGTATTTTGGATCAGAGCTTCTCAACCTCTTCACTACTGACAATTTTTTTTTTTTTTTTTTTTTTAGCGGTACACGGGCCTCTCACTTCTGTGGCCCCTCCCGTTGCGGAGCACAGGCTCCGGACGCGCAGGCTCAGCGGCCATGGCTCACGGGCCCAGCCGCTCCGCGGCATGTGGGGTCTTCCCGGACCGGGGCACGAACCTGCGTCCCCTGCATCGGCAGGCGGACTCTCAGCCACTGCGCCACCGGGGAAGCCCACTACTGACATTTTGATACAGACAATTCTCTGGTGTGGGGGCTGTCGCATGAATTTAGGTTGTTAAGCAGCAGGGCTGGCCTCTCTGCTTGAGGTGCCAGCAGCATCCCCCAGCCCAACTGTGACAACTAAAAATACTTCCAGACATTGCCGAACGCCCCTGGGGGCAAAATCGTCTCCATCAAAAACCCCCATCTAGCCCAAAACTTAACTGAACACATGTAATTATGTTATAGAGATATCCTGTAATGATAGCATACAATGGCCTGGAAATATAATGACCTTAAACATAAGATAATAAGAATCTCGCTCTCTCTCCACCTCTCTCTGTCTCTCTCTCTCTCACACATACCCACACCTCCCCACACACCCACACCAGCATTAAATAAATGCCTGTTGGAAAAAAGAAAGGAAGGAAATGAGACAGCATGGAGCAGAGAAACAGAGTACAAGCCTCAAGAGACAGTCTTCACTGATTTGTTGCTAGCCCACCTTGAATTTCAGAAAAGTCTCATCATCTCTCCACGGCTCACCTTCTACATACGTAAAATTGGGGGCTTGGCTAGAAGATACATATGGTCCCTTCAATTTAAACAATCTCTGATCCCTAATGTATTTCAGATGAGGGTAAGAGAAGGAATATTTTGAGTTTAAAGTTCTGAGAAAAATTAAGTGAGCTAAGTTACATTCTAATATCAACTATATGAGCTTCAATTCTAAGAACAACTTGGCCAGCTATCTTGAGTATCTTTGATGATGCCAGGAACAGATTGGCTGGATGGCACTGAATGAAAAAACCTCTTCAACACAGCCTGTTCAATCTGGCCTATCCGATGTTCTGCCTAGGATAACTTTAAATTTGGGCAGGCTTAGAATTTTTCCTTGGTGTCTCACAGGCTGTAGGGAGGACAGTCCATGATAAATGCCATCTTCATTAAAAGTAACTTCTTGCCAATGATTTCATGCTACTTTTGTTCTACAATACTGCATATAATTTGAGACATGTTGCCCACAAAACAGAAGTTACACGAGGTTGGAAAGAACATTCTACTCTCTTTTGGGAACTTATATAACACCAAATAAGGATCGAAGGGAATACATCCGAAGTCTGCTATGGAATTTGGATTATAAATGGCCCACTGCAACAGTAAACCCTTTTGCTGGTTCACTGGCTAGAAGTGGGACAAAAGGAAAAAAAGCTATCTGTAGATTTCTATAAGGTAAAACATCTCACTGTATCCTTGCTATAAAAAGTATGCCATGAAGTATTACTGCAAGATTCAGCAATGATTTACTTTGGAGGTCTTCCATGAAAATGGCTTTAAGAACCATGTTAGCTTGTAGCTGCAGAAGACAGAGGTAACATCAGTAGCTGGGATCAGGCAGTAGTTCTTGGAATTATGGAAGATCCAAGGAGGAAGCCATGTATACATTTCTCCCTGATTTCATTTCAGAGAATGTGCTCTTAGAAGAGAAATAAGGAAGAATATTTGAGAAGATTTTATGTTCATAATGAAAACAAAGAAAATACTGAAGACTGTATTCCCAGGCCTCTCAGTTCAAAGGAACCAACCTTATTGTTAGCCTAGCCAGAAAAGTCATTCACTGGAGAACAGTGGCTTTAAGAATTATTAGGAAATAACTCAGAAAATATTTCAGTAATATCAAACTGCATTCTTCACAAAAAGGTGGAACCATTCTCTAATTCAACACATCTCCCAGGGAGAGTAGATCCCAGGCAGTAGATGTGAGGAGGTAAAGATTCCTAACCTGTCTAGTCACATCGGCGCACTAGCCACAGAGAAAGAAGATAAATAAATTCGGGAACCACCTGAAGTGATTTGTTCATCAACTGTGTACATAATTACTGCTTTTGTTTCATTAATTTTAATTACCTGTTATCCTTTTGTCCTTATGCCCTGAGGTGATTTTTTCATCAAAAATGGTGGATGATTTTATGAATATTACATGCAAACAAGCAAATTAGACTCACTGAACTTGGGAGATCATTTCTTCCCCTTCCTTCCTCTAGGGTTAGCTGCTATTTTCTGAATGTGATGTTGATTCTATGGTAACACGCACAAAGGTATTAATCAGGAGAACAGGAGCTTCTGTGAATTCAGTAAAGCTTATTACAGAGTACCTCATTATAACACATTACCAATCTACGACCCCAATAACAGCAGTCCCTTAACTATAGATTACATTTTTAAATGGTTGTCCCTTTTACATGCTGTATATTGGAACACTCTTTACAGTTTCCACAAGAGCTCTTAAGGAAGAAAAGAATGGATAATGAAAAATAAAATAGCAGCTCCTGCTTAAGGGCACTTAACCTAGAGGTAGACATCTAGGCAGACCCAAGCAACCTATTGCTCCCCCTTCCCCTTTCTTACACTACCTACAGATGATCATTTTGCTTTTCAACACCATGATTCTAATATTAAGTACTGTATCCCATTATTTGTGTGTAATCAACAGTTTTTATTATTTTCATCTTCAAGCAATTATTATCAAAGTTCAATTTTTATATGATAATAGCCAGATTCTGGTGAGAGCCTTCGAAGCAGATACCCACATCTTGCTGGGATTCCTGCAAATGCATATACTCCTTTTAAAAAGTCTTGTAACTACCTGTAATCATTGATCCAGTCATTGTAATCATATGGAAGAATATGTCCTAGAGTAATTATCTTAAACAGAAAAATGTTTTCTACTCACAGATGTTCAAAGTAGTATTATTTGTAATATTTGTGTTTGTGTGTAAACTCATTAGGGGCTTCCTTTCATTCTTGTATATAGTCCAAATTTTCTTTAAGGGGTATTTAGTATTTATAATTAAAATAATTTACTTTAAAAAAGCATTCTCCTTTAACAGTGAAAAGAGCTCTAAAGTACTCAAAGAGCTGAGGAGAAGAAATAAATTTCTTTTCCTTTTACATGTATATAACATAAATGCATGATACTAACTACTAAAGAAAAGAAAGAGAAAACATGGACCTAAGTTTGTTTTTATTTTGTTTGTTTGTTTGTTTTTAAGTGCTCTGTATTGCAGTTGACTAACAAATCAAATTTTGAAACACTAGGCTTTCAGTTCCTCTGAGGCAAAGAAAAAATATTGTTTTGTCCCTTACTCCTTGCCTGGAGTACTACAGGTACTCAATAAACTCTTGCGAATATATGAACACGGTCTTTCCACTGGGTCAGAACCATGGATAGCGAATCAGCTCTTTTTTTAAAATAGAACATGCATTCTCTTAAGAGGGAACAGACGTATAGTTGCCGAAGCTCATTCAGCTTCATATTGGTCTCATCACATAGGCAAATAGTTCCCTTCTCTAGGCCTCATTTGCCCCACTGGTAAAATAATTCAATGGCTTGCCTTTTCAGTAGCAGAAGGCTGGATCAGAGAAATACTGACCATCCATAAGTGAAGCCTAAACTTTTTTACCTTCTCACATGGATACATAAATATTTATTTCCTGGCATTACTCTGCTGATGAGTTTTACACCTTTGCTTATCTGAAGAACAAAAAATAGGAAAAATTGCTCAGTAAGGTAATTTCATCAATATATCTATTTCCCTATTGTCCTCAGCCCACAGTACTAGGAACGGCCACCCCATGAACTTGATGACTTCATTAGGTTATGATGGAAAATGAAAAAATAAATTGTTGTGAGAACTTCATTTTCAACTACAGGAAAGGTCAAGGACAGGTCTGATTTGGTAACCTCAGAGAAAGATAGTATCAAAAATTCTCCAAATTCTTCATAATCCCAGGAGTGAGTGTATTATGAATTTTCTAAATTTAAAAAGGCAATTTTTAAAAAATAAAAATGGCAAGATTTTCATCTTTTGAGAGCTGCAAAGGAAAGGAAAAACAAAAAGAAAACATGCTTTCTCATTCCCAATTACTTTGAAATATTCTCCATGGATTACTATTTCCTAAAAATTAACACCCCCCCTCCCCCCTTTTTTTAAAGAGTTTTAAAAAGCACATAGCTATTCTTTGACTAAAAAAAAGTCACTCTTAGAGTTTAGCACAGGATCTAGAACATGGCAGACTCTCAAAAAATGTTAGGTCTTCTTTTTCCTCTCCCCCAGTCTTTCCTATTTCTATGAGCTAAGTTTTATTTTCTAAGACTTTTTCCTTGATCTTCTAGATTCAAAAAAGATATCATTGATTGGAAAAGAATGAAGTTTAAAATCCTAGATTAGGGCTTCCCTGGTGGCGCAGTGGTCGAGAGTCCGCCTGCCGATGCAGGGGACGTGGGTTCGCGCCCCGGTCCGGGAAGATCCCACATGCCGCGGGGCGGCTGGGCCCGTGAGCCATGGCCGATGAGCCTGCGCGTCCGGAGCCTGTGCTCCGCAACGGGAGAGGCCGCAACAGTGAGAGGCCCGCGTAGCGCCAAAAAAAAAAAAAAAAAATCCTAGATTAGTGTCTGAGTGTCAGTAAAGATGACTGGCTTCCACATTTTGTTACTTTTCATGTTCTGGTTCCATTTCCTTTCTCGTAGTTCTCCTGGAATTTGTCTTTTTCTCTCTGTCTTTCATAACCCATTGCTCTTTGTGTATTGGGATTCTCTCTTAAGTTTTACTCCCTATTCTCTGGCGCCATAAATCCCAATTCATCCAGGTAAATTTGCCCTTATATTGGTATCCACTGCTCTTGGATTTGTGTTGTTCCCGTTTTGAGCGGCTCCCATCCTCTCGAAGTCTGCTCACCCCATTTTCTAGCTGACTGTTACCATCCTCCGTTCATTGTGGAAATTCACAACCATGAATGTTATCACAGAGATACCTCATAAAAATCTGTATCTTTATTATATAGAATCAGTAGGTATAAAAAGAAAGTTCTTCCAAGTAAGAAGTATAACACTCTACATTTCATAGTTATTGGTAGTAGATTGGTTTTGGGAGTAGATCCCAGGAGTAGTGCCATCACATAACTCACTTTGGATTAAAATTCATTAAAGAAATCTATTAATTAGAACCCATGCAAGAGCCATTAGATGTACAACATCTAGATAATCTTATTATAAGGCTGTTATGGCAAGGGGCATTAAAACGCGGTTCTAACAATGTATACACATCACAGAGAGAATGATACTCAGTCTAAATCCACAGATAAGTATAGGCTTTAAAGATTCAGATCACCAGCAATGTGCTGTGACTTATTTTTCAACCAACCCTAGAAGATATTTAGAACTAAGGATTTCCTGAAATGTGACTTCAGATGTGAGCAGGGAAAAAAAGAAAAGGGATAAATCTATCCACCATTTTTTTCTGTTAGAGCAACAATGAAAATGTGTCAGGAGCATCTGCTCCTAAAATAACACAATAGAATAAAAATTGGCAACTGAGGCTTAGAAGTTAATTTCAAAGGTTTATTTTACTAGAGGGTTCATATTTAGCAGCTGTCAATTCGCTACCAATAACCATAATAAAAATCAGCAAAACCTGAACTCTTCTCCTGCCAAAGAGACAGTCACTTGTGAGTGTTGGAGGTTTTTTGTGATGTTGTTTCTTGAAAAAGTAGATGTCTACTTCATTGAAACAATGTCTTTATTTATTGAAAAATTTCATTTGAGAAAAAGAGGACTGAAACTATTTTTCTACATTTTGAAAAAATTAGTATATGAAAAGGTGTGGGATTTTTTTGTTGTTACAGTATTTTTAGGCAGTGTTTTACAACCTGAGGTAATTTTGACCCCCAAGGGGATATTTGGTGATATCTAGATATCTATTTTTGTCACACTAGGGGCTGCTACTGGCACCTAGTGCATAAATACCAGAGATGCTGCTAAGCATCTTATAATATATAAGGCTATCCCTAGGACAGTATTTGGCCCAATGCGGCAACAGAGCCCAGGTTGAGAAACTTTTGTTTAAAGGAACTGGCTTGATGGATTTAGACTGAAGGTGGGTTTGCATTTACAGACTTTCCAAACCATGGTTTCCATCAGAAGTGTCATGGTGGAGAGCTGCTGTAGGCAGACACTGGCTGTGCTTTAAGGAAGTGCTATTGGAACAACAGAGTCTAACTCTTTAGATAAAAATTATAGCAAGTACATTCACATTGATGTAATTACGTTTGCGTCCGCACTTATACTTGATATGTTTCTATGTACAACATTTTATAACTGGGTCATAAGAATGAATTCTTAACTAAAATGGTACAGGAAGCTTCTTTGGATAATAATTACCTTTTAAATGTACCTTAGCTAATATTCCACACAGGCTCTTTAATTCATCATCAAACAAATGTTAAAAACTTGAATATAGTTTTATCCCAATCTTTATCTCATCACTTTCTCAAATTAAAGTTATTTCCAAAAAGCATATATAAAATATTATAATTAGATTACTCATTTTTAAAATAATAATTTTAAGGACTCTACGTAATAGAAACAGTTACTTTCAGGCCAAAAAAAAAAAAAGGACTAAGGATCCATAGTTCATTGGGTCTACTCTCTATTAATCACTGACAAAAATATTTGATATCTAATACTGATTTACTTTAAAAAATGTCATCTAACACGTAAAAATATTTTCAGAAAAATGATGATTTACCCCGTGAAAAATAAAAGAACAGAGAATAAAGCAGGGGCAAATGAAACATATATATGTATGTCTCTCTCTCTCTCTCTCTCTCTCTCTCTCTCCCCCGTCTCCACATATATATCCAATAAAATTGATCTTCAGCAAATAATATCACTAAGAAATTTAAGGGGGACCCACTCTTCTATCAGCATGGTGACTTCCATTTAAATCAGAAAACATTTCAAAATTCAGCATCTTAAAAACTTTCTCCTTCCATTTGGACCCCCAGAACATTCAGTGTCTCTCCCTCCCTCCTTCCCTCTCTTCCTTCCTTCCTCCCTCCCTTCCTTCCTTCAATTTAACACTTATACAGCACTTAAAATATGCCTGATATTTGTCTTAATTTTTTACAAGTATTATATTAACTCATTTAATTCTCCTAACAATCATATATGTGTGTGTGTGTGAGTGTGTTGTGTGTGTATTTATATATATATCCTACATTTTATAAACAACGGAACTAAGGCATACAGAGATCAAGTAATTAGCCAAGGTCTTGTACCTAGTAAGTGGCTGAGCCAGGACTTGTATCAAGGCAGGCTGGTCCTAAAAGCCATGCACTTTATCCCTTTGCAGGTTGCCTCTCCTCTTTATCACACGCTACTATTCCTCATGTTTATCTCAGGCCTGCTTAGATAGTGTGGCCTTGGAGGAGAATGAATGTTGTGAAAGGTTGCAGGTCAAGTCAAAAGGAAATCTATTGGAGGAGAGTGGCCTTATCAGCTGGTCCATCCATGGAGTTGGCTTTGTCCAGAAATCTCTTAGAAATACATGTTGAAAAATAGTAAGATATAAATTAAAAGCATCTGTTCTCTTACTGTCAGCCGTTTATGGCATATATTTTATGTCACTAACAACTCATTTCTTCTCCATGAGAGCCAGAATAGAATGGTATTTAAGGGCATGGACTCTGGAGCTCTACCCCCTCGGTTTAGTTCCTAGAACTGCTATAATTATGTTTCTATTGCATTTCTTGAATGTTGGGCAGAGACAATGCTATGTTTTCTTCTTCATGGGAACACTGTCAGATCACATTTCCCCGTCTCTTTGTATGTAAGTGGGGCCATATCGCTATTTCTCTCCAATAATATGAGTGGAAATAATGTGTGACAATTCCAGCCCAAGATGCCTAAGAGCAAGTGTACCTTGTCTGAGTTCCCTTTCTTGCCTTATCTAACATCTGGATGCAGAAGACCTGGATGCAGTGGAGGATTCAGAGGCCTTAAAGGATAGTGGAGCCACAACATGGAAGAAGCCTGGGTCCTTTCATTACTACATACAGTAAAGCTTCCACCCCTGACATTGAACTACGGTTGATTATGATGTGAGTCAAAAATAAATCTTTATTACGTAAAGCCATTGAAATTTTGAGTTGTTTCTTACAACAGCTAGCTTTTATTATGCTAACATGAATTTATATCACCATGTGACCAAAATGATCACTCAAACTCCAAAGTACTTTGACTTGGAATTGCTTTACTCAATCTGTGTTCCCTTCCAGAAGAGCTTTGACAAAGTCCCATTACCTATGTATCACTCTTCTGCCGTTAACTGCCCTGTCCTACCATCCAATCACTTCAGCACTTCTGTATAGATTCAAATTTCAAATGTTAAAATAACTTAGTTCAGACACAAATATTTACAGCAGTTAAATGTTCATTTGTAAACCTAAGGAATACCAGTACAATTGATGGAAATACCTATTATCCAAGTAAAATAGATTGAAACTCTCTGCTATAAAATCTGACTTTTTCACTGTTTGATTGTGCTACCTGAATGAACAAAACAAAAAATATGGCTCATACGGTCATAGCTCTCATAAAGAAAATTATGTCTAATACTAATATTACCTCTTCCTACAGATATTATTCTATTCAAAACAAACAAGGAAATCTTTCATTTTGCTACCCCCTTAGCAAATTAGTGACTAAATCTAAGTCTTAAGTCTTCATGCCAACATTTCAAGAAGGGCTCCCTAATGCTTGTAAATTGCCAAAGAGATGTAATTCTAAAGGATATGACCTCTTAACAAGTACTTGGAAGAAATATTATGTTCAGGATTTCAAATAGGAATTCATTGTGCTCTTTTAGAAGTTACGCCTTCAGGGTCTTCTGTTTGTGATGGTTCAGTCCCAAGGAGGACAGGGACCATTTGTGTATTACTCAGCCTTTGGCAGATGCGTAGATTCTCCTATAACGTTTTCATCTCCAAATGTCTCAAACAGTTTAAAAACTAAGGGATTATTGATTGATTTGGCAATACTCCTCGTAATCTCAGTAAGAAGCTCAGAAAAATTTCCTTTGCATCCATCATGCATACGTTGCTCAAAGGCTGAAAGGACAGAGAGTATTTCTTCTGAATTTTGACTGAGCCACTAGAGTTAATGGATATACAATATCCATATATTTTATTAAGAAGATATAAGCAATATCTCAATCTGTATTTTCTGCCTGTGAATAAACAACATCTCTGGAAAATTACAGAATGATTCAAATCAAATTTTTAAAAATATTATTTATATCAAGAACATATTTAAAATGTATGTCTTCTGCAACTGTTTGTCTACTAAATTACCAGTTATTTTGATTAGTGCTGCGTGTATAAAGACAAATCAGATGTGGTCCTTGACCTTAAAAAAAATTTGCAAAATACTAAGACAGAGAAAGACAAATACCATATGATATCACTTATATTTGAAATCTGAAAAAATGATAGAAATAAACTTACTTACAAAACAGAAATAGACTCAGACAGAGACAAAAACTTATGGTTAGAAAAGGGGAAAGGTGAGGACAAATTAGGAGTTTGGGACTAACAGATACACATTACTATATATAAAATAAATAAACAACAAGAACCTACTGTATAGCAGAGGGGATTATATTCAATATCTTGTAATAACATAAAATGGAAAAGAATCTAAATCACTGCTGTCTACCTGAAACTAACACAACATTGTAAATCAACTGTAGTTCAATGTTAAAATGTTGCAAAATAATGAACAAAATGGAAAGAGATATTTCTAAAGGTAAGTAACGTCTTACTTACCCTACAACATAAAGTCATAGGCAATAAAATCATAAAATCATCTGCTGAGTCTGTTCTAAAATGAGACGACAAAAGCAATAAACACTGCACCTAAAGCCCAGGGACCATAAACATCACACATTCTGAAAAATAGCTGTCAGCATGGAAGTCTTGACCATATGTTCACAAACTCAATTTGGATAAAAGGAAAAAGGCTGAAGTCTTGGCACACCAAGGTCAATATGTAGATATAGTCTAATTAGCACTTAAAATAAAATTGCCAGCATCTCCACAGAGAGCTCATTTCTTTTCTTAAGGATCAGTAGAGAAAAAATTAAAAGACTACTATTAAATTAATAGCACTTTTTATTTTGTTTTTGACATCCAAATGCAAATACCTTTTTTCTTAAGAAGCAGTGGTGAAATAAAATTAAAATGGAAGTTTCTTACCCAGCATAGAATTAAGTACAGCTTGGTGGAAAACGATCCATTGGAGAAGCCATCTAGAATGAGCCACCTCAAAACTTTTAAGAGGATTATAACTCAGCATAGTAGGAAGGGAACATATATTTGACAAAGTATTAGACCAGCACAGAAGTTTAAGCATACTCCTGTGTTCATCTCATATATGAGGGAACTGAACTCATAGAGTACTGAAATCATTCAAAGTTAAAGAATTAATTTGTCAGGAGATTTTGGACAAGAATTTGGTTGAGTCTCAACATTCTCTTCACACTATACATGAAAGATGCCTAGATGGTGTGTACTGACTGACCTCTCTAAACTTCACAAACTGGAGGGATACAAAGTATAATAATCTTAAATGAAGTAGGAATAGATTAGTAGAAAAAGGGTGTTGTAAAAATTAGAAGTGAGTTCTAATCCAATGCCATAGTAACTTCAGGTTACTAATTTTCTTAAATGGAAACAATAAATCCTCATTTTGTCCAACCCATAGGACTACGGAGACCAAAGTAAGATAATAAAAATGGTGAATATTGCAAGTTATTGTTATTTCCAATTATTATAGAAAGTTTTGCAATTAAATATCATTTATCCTTAAAAGAGATTAATAGACTACTAACAGCTTTTTTCTTGACCTTTTTTTCTTAAAGCAGAGATGCAATTATAATACGTAAATGAATTAAGAATGCTACACTGAATGGTTTATATACTTTTCTCAGGGATGCATAAAAATTTCTTTATGGATACACTCTAATTTAAAAGATAATTTTGTATGTATGGCTATTTCAAGGCTCAAGTGTGTAGGCAATTATCCGAAAAAAAAGCTCAAAGTTGGACTAACAGGCAGTTCCCATATTAACTAAGGCACTACTGGTAGCAGAATATGACTTAAAAAAGAACAATGTCATTTTCTATTGATTTAGTCTCTCTTCTTTCAAACCACGCCAGGCCCTAACATTAAACTCTCTTAACAATTCAAAAAAAATTTTTCAAACATTTCTGTCACTTACTTTAATTTTTCTATTCATGCATAAATTCACAGAAAGTTGCAAAAATGTACCAGGAGGACCCCAGTTTCTTCCAATGACAATATCCTGCATAACAACAGTACAATATCAAAATGAGAAAACTGGCATTAGTACAATCCACAGGGTTTATTCCAATGTCACCAGGTTTAAAAGACTTGTGCTTGTATGTATGTGTGTGTGTGTATAGCTCTATGCAATTCTGACATGTGTAGATACATGTAACTATGATGCAATCAAAATCAGAACTACTCTATCACCATAAGGCTCCTTCTTGCTACCTCCTTATAGCCACATGACCCTCTTGCCCCATTCCAGCCCTAACCCCTGCCAAACCACTAATCTCTTCTTTATATTGGTGTCATTTCAAGAATGTCATATAAATGGAATCATCCAGTCTGTAAACATTTGAGATGGACTTTTTTCACTCAGCATAGTTCCTTTGAAATCAGTCTAAGTTGTTGCATGTATCAATAGTTTGTTCCTTTTTTTTTGCATGGAAGTCAATGATATGGTTGTACCACAGTGTATTAACTTTTTAAACAAATTGATGTTTACTTTTTTCAAATATATAATATCGTTAAAATTAAAACACAGGCTAAAAATATCTACCTAAAATATAAAGAACAGTTTCTTCATATGCTGTACAAAGATGTATAGAAAGAAAGAACATACTTCCATAAAGTTTGAAGAAATAACATTCTGAAATAGAATTTTATCCAAAATAGAACTTGGTTTCTAGGATCTAAAACTGTCATACGTTCTATTTAGTGGTTCAATTTGTAGCTGCAAAATTTGTATCTATAACCTAGAAAGAGTTATAAATATTTTACTCAGTTTCAGTACTTAATTTAATTCATTTACACATTAGACTAGGTTAGATTATTCAGTGTAATAAGAAATATGGTATAGATAATAGTTAGCATTTTATGGTTCATTGTCTTTGAAACAGGAAATGCATTTTTTTAAAGATTGACTATAGATTTTAATGTAACGTTGCTGTGATTACAACATTTGTCTTTCAGATACATTCTGAAAATATTTTGATTAAATAAATTAGTGAATATCCATTCAATAAAATACTATATAGCAATTTAGAATGATGATAATAGCACACAATTTAATGGTGTGGGAATATATTCATGAGCCATTAGTAATCGTCATAGAAGGTTAAAAAAATAGTTTATATAATATTATTTTATAAAACAGTGCATATAAATGCACACATACATAAAAAACATTTGGAATAGTATATACATATTGTGTAGTAAAAATAAGTATTTAAAAAGGGACATTCTGAGCTACTGTTTGGAACATTACTTTTGAAATGCTTTTAAAAGGAACTTGAACACAGTCTGACTTACAAGATCACTATTCTTATATAAAGGACAGAATTTTCCTTTTGCTACAGAGTCAATGTTCTTGTACAGTAATATTATTTTCTTCTTTTTATTCAGTTGTACTTAATTAGTTAACATGTTTGCTTTATTCATTTTCATAAACATAATTCAATTTTTGAAGTTCCTTCCTATCTTCACCAGCAACAGCATAGTGGCTGCATAACACTGATTAAACAAATTACTTCAAAACAAAAACCACAAAAATAAAAGACTTCTTAGTTTCTCTAAATATATCAAATTCAGCTTTTAATAAAGTATTTAGAGTTTGTGCATGCTCCAGTATTGCTCAACTCATATCTTATGATTTCTTTTTCCTTTACTTATTAAACAAAGCTGCTGTACAACTGCTCAGCTATTTACCATTTCCTCCTACATCTTGATTCTTAGCAATTTTTAGTGATATTCATAAACTGTAGCATATTACTGATCAATATTACATATAGCCTCGGGTAGACTTTTCCCTCTTCTGCCACCACTGGCAACATATAAAAACTGTTCAGGGCTTCCCTGGTGGCGTAGTGGTTGGGAATCTGCCTGCCAAGATGGGGGGCATGGGTTCGAGCCCCGGTCTGGGAGGATCCCACACGCCACAGAGCAGCTGGGCCCATGTTTCATGGCTGCTGGGCCTGCGCTCTAGAGCCGGAGGGCCACAACTACTGAAGCCCACACGCCTAGAGCCCATGCTCCGCGACAAGAGAGGCCACTGCAATGAGAGGTCCACACACTGCAGTGAAGAGTAGCCCCCGCTCGCTGCAACTGGAGAAAGCCTGCATGCAGAAACAAGGACCCAACGCAGCCAAAAATAAATAAATTAAAAATAAATAAATAAGAAAAAAATTAAAAAAAAACATTGTTCAATCGGTACATCTGCTTCTATTGCCCTGAATAAAGCTTGCAATTTATGGTGTCACTAATATCTAATTTTCTTTTAAACTGGAAACTTACCTTTCATATATTAAGCACTAAGATTAGTACTTCAAAGGTATCTATTATAAAATTTTTCAATTAATAATAAGGTACTCATAGAATAATGGGATCAATTAATGACATAATTTTCTTTTAATATTTTACATCCATTATCACTTTGTGACCACAAATGTATCTCAAGGACATATTATCTTCTAATTTGGAAAAAAAAGTTGGGCAATTTGAAAGTGATTGTATCAACTACTTCGAGAAAACAAATGTGGATCCTGCACTATTCATAGTGATAACACCACCATTACTACTATTAGTACAGCTAATACTTACCCAGTGATTACTATCTATCTGTTACGTACTTTAATTCCTTTTGTCCTAACAACAACCCTATGAGTTAAGTGACTTCACCTATTTAACTGGCTATCCTGGTCACACCATTGGAATATGGGGGAACTGCACTTGGACCCAGGCAGTCTGGCTCCAATTATGCAGTGCTAGAGTGGATGTTACAGAAATTCATCAAAATGTGAACTAATTTAAGTTAATCTACACCTGAATTTTTTGGTCCCAAGGTTCCCATTTTCAAACTTGTCCATGTCTGCGTTAACCAGCCACAGCTTAGCTCGAAAGCTGCAGTAGTTCACTAGTTTTCCTGCAGCTGATGAAAGAGTCCAGGTATCATGCATGGACATTTTCTTGAGGCTTTAAGCATCACTTTACCATATTATGAGCTTACCCTAAAGGCTAAATGTCATATACAAACAAGGGAATACAGATATATAATTTCTAGCTACCCTTATGCCAAAGGTGGTCTACAAATTTTCCCTAAATTTTATTAAAAATTCAAGAACTTATTTCAACATCTTTACTCTTCCATCCTTCAACTTTACAAATAACATTAAGTGCCACAGTTTATACATGGACTAGCATTCTAAAGATGTGACACTTTCCTTTGAAAGAGAATATTTGGAAGTTAGAAGACTTGAATCTGAGTATCATCGCTGCCCTACGACATCAGATAAGTTCCTTAACCTCTCTGGGTTGTACTTTACTCAATTTGGACAATTTAATTATGTGATTTCCATGGCAATGGGCTTTTCTAAGAAATGTCTACAAGAATTCAAGATGAATTAGAGGTTCATTTAGTGATGGTGATCCAAAGGGACACCCATGACCTAGTGCAATTTACAGAGGTTTGATTATGATCTATTTTCCCCTCTCTGTTCATTAAGGAACAACAATTAACTTTACCTGTTTTTACACTTCCTGAAAACAACTTTAAATGACAGAATGAAAGCTATAAAACTTGACTTTATGATCAATTTGAGGCCATCTTTAGAAAGAATAAAAGTGTCAAGTTGGGCTTCCCTGGTGGCGCAGTGGTTGAGAGTCCGCCTGCCGATGCAGGGGACACAGGTTCGTGACCCAGTCCAGGAGGATCCCACATGCCGCGGAGTGGCTGGGCCCGCAAGCCATGGCCGCTGGGCCTGCGTGTCTGGAGCCTGTGCTCTGCAACGGGAGAAGCCACAACAGTAAGAGGCCCACGTACCGCAAAAAAAAAAGAAAAAAAAAAAAAGTGTCAAGTTAATATTGGCTCTGCAGATGAAGAGTTTACACAGAACCATTTTTTCTGTCCATTGACAGAGCAACTGGATAATCTGTGGAAGTCTATTTTCACCTGAACAGTTAAGACCTCAAACATATCCTGAACTGAAGTTCAACCCATGCATAATTAAAATCATTCTTATTCCGTATTCTATAAATATGCAGAAGATGCAAAATGAGAACCAAACATATTCCCCCTGCAGAAGCTACTTGCATCCGGCCAAACCTCACCAGAGATCACTTCAAAGATCAATTCTTCATGGCACAGAATCAGGTTAAAATGATGGTGTGTGATCAGGCTGCTCCCTTTTTTCCCATTGCATTATGCATGATCTCTGACTGCTCATAATATAACAAACTGCAGTGTTTCAATAGTGATTTGCATTCTGTGCTAAACTGCAACAGCCATTTCCATTTTATAGACTAATGGTCTATTACACTGCATATTTGTAATATCACTTTTTAAATTTCCTCTTAATACTACAGCTCTGTTTAGACAGTGAGGAGAAATAGGCTCTTTAAAATATTTACCATTTTATACATAACAAGTAAAAGGTAATCTTACAAAGACAGATTTTTGCCCTGGCATTATTTATTTATTATTATTATTATTTTTTGCGATATGCGGGCCTCTCACTGCTGTGGCCTCTCCCGCTGCGGAGCACAGGCTCTGGACGCGCAGGCCCAGTGGCCATGGCTCACGGACCCAGCCGCTTCGCGGCATGTGGGATCCTCCCAGACCAGGGCACGAACCCGCGTCCCCTGCATCGGCAGGTGGACTCCCAACCACTGCGCCACCAGGGAAGTCCCATTATTTTTGATTCTTACTCCCCTCTCCCTTCCCTGCCAGGCATTTCCATGATTGCTTGTTATTTTGTTGTGTAGACTGAGAAACCGGCAATAACTGTGCCTGAGTGACTGTTTTAAAGGAAAGACAGAAATATTACCTGATAATGGAATTGTACAATAATCCAACTTTCTATTACTGTTAAAGCAACTTATAATATTAATGATTTAAAATATAATATTAATATAGTTTCTATTCTTATTCTAGAGCCAGTAGAAAGGAATGTAAAGGCAGGATATAGCATCAGTGCTACTGTCTGGAGTCAACTCCTTGGATGCCATCTCTTACCGTATCTGTGTTTCTGGTAGAATCACCCCCTGAAGTCGAAAAGCGTCCTAATTTCTACAGCTGAGAAATGCCTTAAGATGCCATTGTTCTATAATGGTAAGACATTGTTACTTCTTAGAATTTCAGAGAAATTTCCTAACACCACCAAAAGTGGTACGGCAAAGAACGTACGTTTACATCTTTTAAATTTTAGTAAAGTTTGCATGATCATCTAATGTGTTAGTCACACTTTGAGATGCTCCATATCAAATAATTTTCTATGGTTTATTTCTACCACGCACCACCCTCATAATCAGTCAACAAGTACAGTTAATATTGGCGCAATCAACACAGAGGTAAGACAAGAAAATACACAGGGTACAGGCAGATATACAGTTAAATGTACATAAACATATTCCATATATACAAAAAGTGTATCTACATTCCCTCAACTAATAAATTTAATACTGTTCTTTAACGTCCAACTTTTATACTTTAAAATGCTTTATCAAGTGGTGGAGTAACATGCACAGAATTTTCCTGGTAGACTTTCTCTCAGAAAATTTTACTGCACTTGATGAACATGATTTCAAAGAGAAAAAGTCCTTGAGATCAAATAACCAATGCTTGCTGTCTGAGTGTAAACCCTTTCCATCCTATTTTGTCACCTAGGAAAGGGGCTAGACACTTGACTGGGAACCTGGAGTTCTGTCTGGGCGTCTGGGGACATATTCTTATCTGTACATTAATTTAGCAATTGATCATGGACTCTTAATCAAGCAGTTTCTTAGGGACTTGGTTACCACATCCAAAAATGAAGAAGTTGGCATAGATATTCTGTAGGGCAGCTTCCAGCACAAAAAAATGGATGAATCAGAGTGATCTTTTAATTCACTTAGAACGTAATGATATTTTTTATGTCTATGTTAAAGACACTGAATTAATGCAACCTTTCCCCTCTCACTGGATTATTTTTTTTTCTTATATATTTTTTAAAAAGTTTTACTTTTTCATTAATCTCCAAATCTCACATTTTCATCCTTGATGACTTCTTTCTAAAGATGATACCAGTGATCAGCAGTCGCCTATTCTCTCTTGTAAGCTTTTCTTCCCCTTTGTATATTTTCTCCCATTCAGCACAGACGTGGTTTGAGCTATTTTTCTATTCCAGACAATTCTCCAGTGGGATTTTCATCAATAAATAAACAGACATGCTGCTATCACAGCTGCTCAACACCTACCAAACCCCTCATTAGCTTCTGGGCTACAACATAAGAAAATGAAGATATTTTAAATGCCTTCTTGAAAGTCTATTCACAAAACTACACTTTGCTTTTTAGCATTTCAAGTTAAAGTATCTAAAACTCAACTTCATTTTAAAAAAATGTATCAAGGAAACAACACAGATTCATAGATCCTTTGTTATTTATATCCATTTTATAGAAACAATGAAAAATGCAAAAAGTTGGCCTTTCCACATATATTTGTAATCTTTTCAATAGAAAAAGAAAGCTTGATTGGTTATTAAGCTAAACTGCTTGTCTTTTCATAGTTTTTATCCAGCTGCACTACAAGTTTTACAACAATTTCTTCTTCAATTTATGGCAAATTGTCTACTCTCCCTATGCCACTATTCACCTGCATCATCATGGAACATGGTTTACATAAACACCAAGCCCTCAGATCATCCATAGGGTACTGCATCACCAAATAGCAATACTGTAGCTTTAGGTTTCCTGAGGTTATTATGAAGGCTCAAAGGAATGAAGAATCTAGCAGCTGGCATGCTCATTCACATGAAGACTTAGATTGTTAGGAAAAGAGTGGATCACTGAGACCATTTAATCCAGTCCACACATTCTATAGGATGAGGCCCCAGGGGTAAAGTGACTTGTCCAAGGTCATAAAGCTTGCCAGGATCACACACAGGAGAGAAACACTGCTGTCATGCTTCATTCCAGTGCTCTCCCTGCTGCATCACACATCTTCCCAAAGACTCCTTTGTATTTTCCAACAAACAAACCAACAAACAAACAAACCCACTCTGGATTATCCCTTAGTATAAATCATGCTAAAATATTTGCTTCATGTGAGATCTCAAGGTTCAAATTTTACATGGTCTCACGTGTTTTGAAAATTTTACCTAGTTACACTGCATGATTCCTTTCTTCTGAAGAACCCTCTTGGGTAGGTGATTGTTTATCAATATATACATTCAGTGAATTTTAGAGTATAGGTATACCTCCAAAGACAAAAGACTTGCCTTTGTCCCCAGAGCCACAGTGGTACACAAACTGGCCAGTACTCCCCAGTGGTTGCCCACGGATGGAATGACTGCTGTGTTATCACAATGAAGCATCATGAAGGCCCAGAGCTGAGGACCTGACTGGGTGGAACGATCACTCTTTTCTGTGCAACTTTGGAAATGGTTCACAGAGCCTCCAATTAGCACCTGTCATTGAGGTATACCATTTCTCACCAAAATATATATTTACAGGACAATTTGATTTCACATTAGTTGGAGGAAACAAAACAAAATTGCTTCTAGTCAGAAATATGTTTGGAGAGATTAAATTCAAAGGTTCATATATCTATCACTGGCTCCAGATTTCATTAGAATGACTTCAGTCCCAAGATTTCTGTAAAGACTTGAAAAAAAACTAGCATTTTAGAAATCATATTTTGAAATCAGGCTTGCTTCAATTTAGTCACCGCCTCTCAGAGAAATATATTCTTTTTGAAAACCAAAAAGAAAAAGAAATTTGCATTTAAGAATGTTAAAGGCTTATGGTTTACATAAGGAAATAAAACAAATATAAGGAAGTACACGTGTGCCTAAGTGAGATCTCTCTCTCTCTATTTCTCTCTTACAATCATTCTCTCTCTGACATTAACAAGTGAATGATGAGTATATTCGTGTCTTTATTTAAATATTTTAGTGCAAGCCAAAGTCTTAATGCTATTTCAATGAAGGATTTGTCCATGAATTCTTTCCAAGAGTGGCAAGAGAGCATGCAATCACATTTTTATAATTTATGACATCACTTTGAGGTATAGGAACAAGTACATTAACCGACCGAATGATACAAGATGGTCCACTTCTCTTTTCCTAAAAAAGAGACTATTTCTCCCTGAGAGACTGCACTAAATGCAATTTATTCTCTTTGTCTGGGCAATCTCATAAAACAAAAGTGGAAAATTCATCCCAGAAAATCAGTCATTAGAATACTGTAATTTTATTACTGTTTCTGGACAAATTTTTCTAACATGCCCACAGCCTTCTATTATGATTCACAATGTCTGCAATGAGAAAGTAGATGAGGGGAGAACCCATTAAGAGGCAGTTATACAATACCGCTGGACTCAGCTAATAATCCCTTTATTTTTCATTTTTTATTACTCTATAGTTTATAAACGACAATCTACTCATTACCTATTGTTATAAATATTTTGATTTAGCAATCAAAATACACATCAATAAACAATACCTACTGGAAGCTCTCTGCAATACTTAACAGCCCATAAATGTATATCATATCATTTGCTGCCTACTAGACTTATTTCTTGGGAATCTAGATGAACTCTTAATCTTAGCTATAATAACTGCTTCTAAACCCAGCGTCATTTCTGCTGCTTTAACTGTTTTATCTACTGTCTGGAATCACAATGAATATGCCTCATTAATATTTCTACAATGAAATAAAGTCTTCGAAGCTATTAATATTCTTTCAGAGAGACTAGTCTTGACCTAAAACATGGAAGAGAACACCATAATTGTGAATCTGAATTTTTCTAACTATAACATAAAGTGAGCAATGTTTTGGCAAGCATTGTGACAAGCCTGCAGATAGCTACACACAATTTACTGAGAGAAAGCTGAACAGGCTCTCATTGGTATAACCCTTCTAAAAATCTCAGAGCTTTTTTCTCCCACTAGCTAACATTAATGTCGAAAACGTCCAATATATTCAAGGTTTTATAGCAATATGGAACACTATCATTTGGTTTCCTCTAGACCATTTCTATAAGAAGTAAATACAACCCAGACACAATGAATGAAATAGAATCTTGGTGCACTGAACTATGGTTTTCAAAAGTAAGAACAAAATTTAAACCATTCCGAAGAACTTTCTGGAGACCATGAAACTTGTATTAGGTTAGCAGTGTCTTGCCCCCCTCCTCTCTTCTTTCTCGTCATCCTTGCTGTTTTTTTTTTCTTTTTCCTTTTTTCTTTCTATCAGTCTACACTAAATAAGAATGCACCACCTAAAAAGTGAAGGTATAGTATTTACCTTTGAAAAGACCTCCCTTCTTTCCCCTGGTCCTCCTTTTTAACTAGGTCTTCTCTGGTTTTTTCCTATTGCTAACGCTCACTGACTGATTTCTGAGACTGATATTTAATGTCCTCTCAAGTATTGTTTTCAAGGTGTATTGTGCTGCATAAGATCAGTAAACAAATAGCTATTGGCTTCCTACTCCATCCAAGGCACTGTGCCAAGTGCTATGCAAAGAGGTAAACAGCATGCTCACTGCTATGCAAGAATATAATGGGAAGCATAAAATATAATCATCAGAAAGTAGTTCAGTGATTCTCAACCTGGGCTACACAATAGCATCCCCTGAGAGGCACTAAACAATGGTGACACTAGGGCTCTACGTCAATCCATTACACTGGAATCTAAGGTGGTTAATGACAATGTCTACAAATAATAGGGGCAATAATATTGTTAGGATTCAGTGAAAGATGTCATACATGAGTGCTTACGTGTAACTATCACCTCAAGTGTCCCTAAAGGTCAAGGCTCCAGTGAAGCTTTAAATCCATGTAGCTCTAGGGACCGTAATGCATTAGGTACTAATAATCTAAAATTATTCACTGAGTGCTTTCTCTCACAAGTTATTTCTTCTGCATT
Source organism: Lagenorhynchus albirostris (assembly GCF_949774975.1). Taxonomy (NCBI): domain Eukaryota; kingdom Metazoa; phylum Chordata; class Mammalia; order Artiodactyla; family Delphinidae; genus Lagenorhynchus; species Lagenorhynchus albirostris. The sequence goes on along the minus strand of NC_083107.1, from coordinate 48,366,761 downwards.
TACAGAAGATACTCCACATCTCATTGAACTAGATTCATTAGGAAAAACGGGTATATTAGTTATCTATTGTTGTATAATAAACAGAAAACTAAGTGGCTTAAACCTATAATAAAATGTATCATCCACACTGTTTCTGTGGGCCAGTAATTCAGGAAGAGCTTAACTGAGCAGTTCTGGCTCAGAGTCTCAGCAGAGTGCAGTGGAGAGTTGGACTGTGGCCGGAGTCAGCTTGAATGCAGCTGGAGGATCTGCTCCAGGGTGGCTGACTCACAGGCATGACATCACACTGTTTTCAGTTCATTGCTTTGTCGTTTTCTTCTTTGCTACCTATATTTAATTTTTTTAAATTGTATTTTCTCCCACCCATGATTTCTAAGACCAACAAGTCTACTCTTATTCAATAAATAATCATTGAATAGTTCCTCTGTGCAAGGCACTATGCCTCTTATTTTTCAGTCTCGATGATGGCATAAGTTAAAGGGGAAAAGAGAGACGCTCATACACAGGCACTACACTTGGTGTACTATGATAGACGGTACACACAAAATAAACAGAGGGTTATGGTGAATGAAAGGAAGGGAAGATTCGTTACAAATGAATGACTACAGGAAGAATTACAGAATAATTTAGCATTGAACACACTGATGATAAATACAAGTGACAGGTAGGAAGGGAAAGTAGGCTATTTCACTTGAGTCTCTTTTCTGGGACCACTGGTGCCTTTGTTATCCTGTCTCACATGTTTGGCTTCATTAATATGTTTCTAGGATAAAAAACAGTCTTAAGAGGAGCTTATGGATGAATGTAAAGAATATTTTTAAAATACTCCAAGTGCATGTAATAACAGGTAGATATGGGAAAAGATTAGGGAAGACAGATGAAATAGCTTCAACCTCGATAGTAAAACTAAATGTAAAGTCTTTGGTAGCAAGTGACATTAGAATGTGGAAAAGTATGAATTTTAAGTGGAACCAATTACCGTGTTTTTTTGTTTCTTTCCCTTTTTTTAATCCTATGGCAACAGTCAACAATCTGGGATGGGGTTGGTAGAGTAAACAGAATGCAGGCCTGGAGATTAAGAATTGCTGGATGTCACTGGGAGAAGGAATTGAAGGTCCCAGAGAGGGCAGCCCAGGAAATGGCAGAAAGATCTCCCGTAGCCTGAAAGGGCACGATGGACGGAAAAACGATGACCAGCCTGAAGAAACAAGGTCGCAGTGCAGGTGAGGAGCTAACAAACCTATTGTCAGGGCTTCTGATAACTGAATTAAAGTAATAATTGAGTTCTTAGGGTCAAAGATTGAACAGTCGGTATTCTTAGACTCAAGTCAAAGAGGAATAACTACTTTCCTTGAGTTTTACAAAGGTAACAACAGCAAGTTAAAGTGGCCTAACTTTTTCTTAACAATTTAGTGTAGGAAACACCAACTCTGAAAAACCAACAATCAAATCAGCTCTACAGTTTTTGACATGGATCTTCATGTTCTTGAATATGTCTTCTATTATTACTAAACACTGTTTTTGTACCAAGGTCTATGTTTGAAGGGTTGAGGTACTTGTAGACAAATAAATTTTCCTCTTTATAGTGTAAGTCTAATGTTGAAATTGCGTTTTTAACTATTTCTTTTTTTGTTTGTTTTGTTTTGTGGAGCTCAGAAGAGAGGTCAGGGTTGAAAATGCAAATTTGTGGTCATTATCTAAGAGAAGATGAAAAATGCCGTGTAAGTAAAATGAACACCCTTGTGTTCATTCACTAAAGAACTATTTATTAAACTGCTACTATGTGCCAGACACAGGGCCAGGTGCTAGGTTACAATAGTGAACAAAAACTTTATGGTACAGGATATATAAGTGGACTTCACTGAAGGTGGTATCAGTCCCTAGAAGGCATTGTTGAAAATGTTAGACTGCGTTTGTAAAGTTACATTATGAGGGGGTTATATTCAAATTCAATAGGTAGAATCAGGTACCCTAGTAGACCTACGCCAATGCCTATTAAGGTCCTGCCCCACAAAAAAAGTGTCCTACATCCTATATAAATTTTGACTGTTTCTCTGGATATTCATGTAGGTAAAAAAAAAAAATCGATTTATAATCATCTGAGTCTAGAACTTAAGTCTGTTTCACATATAAACAGTTTTTTGCATGGGTTTTATATAAACTGAATTTTCCAGGAATTCATCTATGGTATTAATCAAGAAAAACTTAAACTTTGGTTGTTATTATTGTTTTATGTTTTTCTGAACTTAACGAGATTTGTTCGTTATATCAGAAAATCAGAGCATTGACTGCAACGCCACACATGGTAACTGAGTTGATTATTTAACATATCTTATTAGACTGTATTTGTGGCTGTCACATTCACAGTGATTCTGTGTATAGGTGCAAGCAAATGACTAATTAAATGAGTTTTCTCTTGTGTTATCCCCAAGTATTAACGTACTAAAATATATGTATTATTTTATAACTACTGTTATAAATTACTTTTCATTCTCCTTTATCAGAAAGGTATCATATAGATTTTCAAATTGGATTGTATGCAGTTCCTGTTAAGCACACATGTCATTCCAGGATAGACAAGGAAGTACGAGAACATATTTGTGTTTGTTTTTGTACATTTTTTACATATAATTTATGGTATGCATAGTTTTGAGGAATGAGCTGTAGGTATAGTCTACTATAGTGATTAAGAGCATCATGTTTGAGTAAAGACAGTAGGGAGTTCAAATCTTAACTTTGCCATTTATCTTTTCCTTTTCCCCTTGAACCCTCTTACCTTTTGAATTGCTATATATGGATTTTTCCAGGGGTTATTCTAGACAGTAGGTTAAGTTTTGCCCTGCTCTTTGGATACTATCTATTGGCACAAAGTTGTAATCATGCATATAATTCTACCCTAGACATCATGGAGATCCTGTTTTTAATCCACAAAAGATATCAAAATGTTGTGGAAGTCTGTATTCTTAGGATGAAAAGATTAACTTTATATGTCTCAGCCATGTGGATGGAGGACAAGTATAGATATATGTTCTATTATTTGTGTAACATTATGTACGTTATACTTTCAAAATAGTATTTCAAAGAAATACCTACAAAAATCTATAGTTCTTTTCTTTTTCTTCTTTTTTACCCCTTAGAGCTGAAAGTTGTTCAACAGCTTCAGCACATGAAATTAGGCTTTCTTACTCCTAGCAGCAGTGATTGGATCAGTTTTCTTGGAGAAAAATAATTCTTAACTCCACGGTGCTTAGGAAAAAATACATTCTGAATCTAAGAAATTTCAACATAATACTATGTGAAATGTTTCACAAAATATTCTTTTCACAAATTTTCAAATTTCTAATCATGGGTTATGAAGCTTTCAACCCAAAGTTCACTAAAGTGAACCTAAACCTACATATGAGAAATCCACCATGGGAGAACAACTCCCAACAACCAGCCTTTAATCTTATGCTAATAAGGACCAAAATAACATAAAATGCTGCTACTATCAAGTTAATTTTTAAAAGCAGCATTCAAAATTGTAGAGTTGGTATAAGCCAATTATCTGCAATTAAAGTTTGAAAGAAAATAAATAGCCTGGTTTTGAGTGATGTTGTTGTCCATGGCTATCTTCTCCTTTTAATTTTTTTTTTTTCAAATTTCCTTTAACAAAGAAAGCATTCATTTAAAATTTAAAAATATAAGAAATATATACGTATACATGTATTTGTGTGTGTGTGTGTAAGAAATATAAGAAAAGGGCTAACAGATACAAAAGACGACCTTCTAATTCAAGTGTAGATTTTGGCTCTGTTGGTCCTTCAAGCTTTCCAAGTTGTTTATTTCCATGACATTAGACCACTGACTAATGTGCTGCTCCCTGGGTGCAGTGAGAACATCAACCTTTAAAAGGTGCCTTAAAAATGAGAAGTGTTACATGAATTGGTATTTCAGTTGTGTGTGTGTGTGTGTGTGTGTGTGTGTGTATAAACCTTTCTGGATATGACTTACCATTTGGTTGGGTACTTATTTTGGGCCACTCAATTTGTATACGGATGTGTGTGATTTCATGTATGTGAATAAATCTTGGCATTTGGACTATATTTGGGCAAAGAGAAGGTGTGAAATTATACACACAAGGTGGCCAAAAATAGCCAAATGGCAAGCCAATTACATAAATGTAGTCTTGTGTACCAAAAAATTCTGAATTAGTTATCATAAAATCAGAGTTTTAATCTCAGTTATTATTATGACTACTGTTACTTCTGGTGCTACTGTTAGTACAACCACGAATCTCTATTGTACACTTATTATGCATGTAAAACTTACAAAGTTGTACATGAACTGTTCCATTTTCACCCAATAATAATCTTATATGTGAGGTAATTATTATCAAGGAAAATGATGCTTGGAAAGATTAAGTATCTCAGCCAAGTTGCACACATGTAAGAGACAAAACCCAGATATATTGAACTAAACATCAAACAATTGTATTTAATGGAAATTCTGCCCTTAATACATCATGTGACTTTGGACACTTGTGAGCAGCTTTGCATATTACTTTTATTATCTGAAAAATGGAGATGATCGTATGTGCCCTAGAATATGGGTGAACGTGCCATAAAAATGGAAAGTGATGTAATGCATAAAGGCTTGATATTAAAATATCTTCCCCTTTCCTGTAACCCCAAGAGATAATTCACTCTTACATCCACTGTAAGAATAGATATTAACGATCAGTAGAAAACGACACAAAAACACTGGCTCTGATATTAAGTATTTTTAAATTTTAAATATACATTGTAGTTCATTTCAATTCTTTCAGAGATCCCCAAATCACAATGTAGAGAATATATACTGTAAAATTACACACACACACACACACACACACACATAAGCTAATCACTATCCACACAAAAACTTGTATGTAAATGTTCATAGAAGCATTATGCATGATAGCCAAAAAATAAATCAATCCACATGTCCATTTAACTGATAGACAAAATGTGGTATATCCATACAATGTAATATTACTTAGTGTTGAAAAGAATGAAGTTATCCGTGCTACATTTTTACATGGATGAACCCTGTAAACATTACGCTAAATGAAAGAAGCCATTCCTAAAAGACCACATATTGTGTGATTCTATTTATAGGAAATGTCAGAATAAGCAAAGGAATGGGGTCAGAAAGTAGTGGTAGCTTAGGGCTTGGGAGAGGGAGGGAGAGGGGTTTCTTCTGAGGAGTAGAAAAATGTTTTAAATTCAATGTCGGTGATAGTTGCACAGCTCTGTGAGTGTACTAAAAAACACTGAACTACATACTTTGAAAGAGTGAACTACATGATACGTGAATTATATTTCAATAAAGCTTTTTAAAAGCAAACAAAATGTCAACCCCTATCACCCAAAGGAATTTCTGGAAAACTTCCTTACTTGCAAAATTTTCCTCTGCAAAAATTATACGTGTGAATTCATGTAAGTATATATACAAAATAATAAATTTATACACACACACATAGACACATACACATTAATTTTTTCTAGCTAGGACTTTGAAAACCAGTTTTAGGGCAGGTCCTTGCAGTTAAAAGTCTTCATTAGGTGGTCAGGCCAATTTAAAATTATCCACTTTTGGCATTTTCACTATTTCCCATGTGAGAGTATGTCAGAAGATAATAAGATCTCAGAGGACATTTTTTCTTTCTAGTCATCTGAAATCATCCTGATTTAATTTCAATCCATTTCTCCTTATTATATTCCTTTCGACAGCCTAGTTCCTTTCCCTCCTTGGTGGCCATATCATGTACTTAAACCTGAGTACCAGTATACAACATCCTCTGCAATAATCACACCTCACACAGCAGGTATAAAATTACCTGGGTCTCCGAATAAGCCTAGACATTATGCGCTCTTAGGCTAAGCATCTGAAATAACGTCTGCAAGGTTGTATTTGTTTAGCCTTGATCTAATTTTCATATCATGTTTAAAAACTTGTCACTTGTTAAAATGTTAACAACATGAATTAATGTATAATATCTGTAACATATAAAATACATAATTTATATATGTGTATTTAATATATAATGTTTTATATATTATGAATCCAATGAACTTGGTATCTATATCTATGTCCGTGAACCTGAGTACTGCCCACTTTAGAGCCATTTGGCAATACTGAAACCTATATCCTAAGTATACATTAGGTTAAAAATAGGTTCTCTCCTAGCACCCTTTTCCCAGAGAAGATACATACTCAGAATAAATTCAGAAAAGTATTTTAGATGATGAAATTCACCATGAACTTAATGACATAAAGTAAACAAGATTCATCAATGTAGAGCGCTAAATTTTAGGAGCAGTAAGATTGTGTTCACTAAAACTAATCGCCACATTTTATCTGCCTGACATAAAAAATAAAAAAAATCTTCTCAGGTTAGAAGAGATATATGAATCTATTAAGAGTATAAGTAGAAAAGTACCATTAAATCGCTGTTGAAATACTTTTCATATTTCCCTACTTTGTCACCAAATGAACTTTTGAAAACAATCTCTCTCCAGCTCACCTTTTGAATAATCCCTTATGCACACTGGGGAAAAAATCTTCTATTTGCAGATATGTATTATACTCCATTATGGTAGCTTAATTTATACTATTTCCCTTAATAGTCTTAAAGGAATTTGGCATTATTGTTGCAATTTTAGCAATAAGGAAACAGAGGGTTGCAGATATTAGATGGCTTAAGGTGCCATAGCTAGTATATGAGGTAACTTGAATTTGAATAAAGTATTACTTCAAAGGCTATCTATGTTCTTTCAAGCATACCAGTTGTCTCCACAAACGTATCCTGATTATTAAAGATCTAAACTCAAGAAACAGATCTTAATGGTTTCATTTCTTCCAATATGTGTTCCAATCTAATAAAATGTTCTGGCTCCTCTCAAAAGTCTGGAGGGCTTGTGGCCCACCTCACCTCCCAGAAGCCCTCTAACTTAGCATGTGGAGGTCCTGAACACCTACCGTCCTCAGCTTTGGCCTGAGATAAGTTGATGGACAACAAGAATAAGCTCATCACACATTCAACTGCACTTGATGGCAACACAAATTTTTGTGGCTTTAACCCATATTTTAAAAATATCGAGGTAAGAGATCTCTCAAAATATGGTTAACATTCCTGTGTTAATATGTTTGACGTTAAAACATTTGGGCATTTTTGTCTATTTTAATAAGCTATAAAAAGGCATTAGGTTTCTCACACCAACCCCATTTAACATAAAGACTAAATACCTATAATGTCCATTTCAAATTTGCAGCAAACGTGACATTTTACTTTATTGCACACCACTTATTTCTTCATCCTAAATTATTCTGGCCCAAGCTTTAGGTCAAAAATATGACAATTCATGCCCACAACCCAAGGAGAAACAAGATTACAATATTGTGAAGTATTAAAAGAGCAACCAATAAGTATCTTTATAGCCTTCACCACTGGAATTCTCAAGCTCTCTGACAAAGCTATGTATTTTCAGCAAAAAAATCTAGCAAAGTTAGTGTTCCATTTATTTCAGGTTGAGGAAGGGAGTTGACCTGGACCTTAGTGGTTTCTATGAGCACTAAGAATCTGACATACCAACAAATGCCAGAGTCTAATTCAATAGTCATTAATGTGAAATAATAGCTACCATTTATTCAGGACTTATGGTGCATCAAGCATTATGCTAGGCCCTTCACAGGCCTTATTTCATTTCATTTCATTTCAGTCTAACCCAGTGAGGCAGACCCATTATTAGAGTCCTCGTTTTACAAATGAGAAGACTGAGGTTTAGAAACTAAGTAACCCAAGATTAAACAGAGAGAAACTATCAGGACCATAATTCAGATTTATTCTTTAACGTTATGTAATGATATTCATAACACTTTTGGCCATCTAGATCTAGTATACTGGTATCTATAAGTTCCACCCAGTGCTGACTGGTGCCATGGCCAGCCACCAGGGCCAGTCTAGCAAGATAGTATCCCATGAGATCAAACCCCGCTGAGAAAGCAGGATGAAAGGTGTATTTCTGTGCCTGCTACTTGCCTGTTTCCAGTTCAACTCCCAAAAAAAGGGGCGGCAGGAGAATGTGACGTATAGAAATATTGAGGTTCTCCTGTAGGTCCTGTTTATTCCCAAACCCCAACCAGACACATTCTATCCTCCAAGATCCCTGTGACCCATTTTGTGGACTAAAAAATTAAGGCAGCGTGTCACAGTGCTTTGTAGGTCAGTGACACCTAATGTAAGAAGATCCATGAGTCTTGACTTTCAGAGACTGTGCTTCCCTGTAGGTCTGGCAGGACAGGGAAACACTCGTCTCATCTCTCATCTTCAAAGCAGGGCTTCTCTGCTGAGATTTTCTGAGAAAACCTCAGTGCTCTGTCAGCCCAATTCTGAAAGCAGAGAGGAGCCACAGCCCTAGTGAAGCAGCTGCTCCAGGCAGACAGTAGCCACCAGGAGACAGGAAACATATGAGGAACCAGGGCTGGGTCTGCCTTCAGCCAGCATCTGTCTGCCAGGACCAAGACTTAGGTACTTAAATAAATGAAAGTCATTGTTTTAGGGGATTTCTATTCAGTTCTATCAGAACCCAGTGCCTACATTCTTAATCACTGAAGTATGTATGTTACCCAGTAAAAACATGGAAATTTAACAAGAATTTGATTTAGTCTTATTATTAACCAAATAACGGATGTGATTTAGTGTTTTCAAATTGTTTATGCTTGTTCCAATAAAAATAATTAAGGGTCTTCCCTGGTGGCGCAGTGGTTGGGAGTCCGCCTGCCGATGCAGGGGACACGGGTTCGTGCCCCAGTCCGGGAGGATCCCACGTGCTGCAGAGCGGCTGGGCCCGTGAGCCATGGCCGCTGAGCCTGCGCGTCCGGAGCCTGTGCTCCACAACAGGAGAGGCCACAACAGTGAGAGGCCCGCATACCGCAAAAAAAAAGAGTAAGATGAGAAATATCATAGACTTAAATATTAATTGTACTTAACTCTGTAATAATGAACTGTGTGACCACTGTGTGCATTTATTAATGATGTATTAATGCATAATTACAGTACTGTAGTATAGCTTTATTAATGCTCTGTTTACTAATAATTATAATGCTGTATTAATGATGCTGTTAATATCACCCTTCAGCTCTCTAATATCCTTCTTCTAACCAAAGAGAAAATTATAATTGCTTGGGTAAATATTATCACTTGAAAAATGACAGCATAATAAATATTCAAGTCTAGAAATAACTCAGAACATCAGTACAGTATATTTATCTATTGGCAAATTTCTGAACTATCAATTATATACCTAGCATTTATCACTTTGAGTTCTAAATACCAACTATCTCTTAGTCAACCAGACTTATTTTGATGTATAATAATTTTACCTCATCAAGAAGAAGGAAAGAGAAAAGCAGCACAGGTAACTTGTTTTCTGCAGATTTAATAAACGTGATGTTTGACAATTTCAAGAAAATGCTGTAATTGCACTGCTTCTAAATCCTACATATCCTTTTTGCTCATTCATGGAAGCAAATCACTATGAAGGCCTTAGGAGCTACACTAAAAATTCTGCTTATTAGCAAACTGAATCTACTCTATATTCCTGTCCCTGAAACTGTCCCCTTGGATCTAATTTACAAGCTTGGGATTCACTGAGCACTGAGCACATTTTCCCAGAACCAAAAAATTGTGATTTAAAAAAAAAAATAAAAAAGTTTATGAGTAATCTATACTTTTTAAAGTTTTAACTCATACTACTTTCATTATAAATGTCACAGAAACTCTCAGAAGGAGAGTAGAAAATCAATAGAACAGCAGTTTCAAACTAGCGATCAAAATATATTTTGAATTTGCAAAGAAATAAATGAGTTTGCCTAGAAAAGATCATATCAGAACTTTTATCCCAAAGATTATTTCACTCATTGCATTACTATTCCCCTTTAGCTAAATGGCTTATTTTGAAGGCCTGGGTGTGAGCCTACAACATGATTCTTGTGAAGGCATGGATTTTTTTGTCTATTGTGTTCTCTGTTTTATACCCCTAAGAAGGTGCCAAACTTAAAGGTTCTCAAAAAGTAATTATTACTTGAATAGATGGCAAATATACATTTCTAGCATCAAAATTGGAAAAAAGTTGATGGTGATGCTGGGTATCTATAATTCTCTTATTTAAAAGGAAGAAGCAAAGGAAGGCGTGTATTCTTAGGAAACAAAAATAAGCTAGATAATCTGGAAATAGATAATCTGGAAAAGAAGTGGGGGCAGAATGAAATGCCTTTGTTGACACCACCCTGTCCCTTTAACCTTTCAGTCTGCTTGCATGATATAAATTTCCAGGGGCAAACAGAAGCCAAATGTGAATTGCTATCTCTGCAAGGGTCAGGTAGGGACCAGCTGCAAGTCTTTATGATAATAGTAGCTCTCAATAGTGAGAACTTCCAAACTCCAAGAATGTTCCTGCTGACTCTAGTTTGAGAAACATCGATTAAAGTTATAATAAAGATATTGTCTTTGAAATGATTTCCCAGTTGCTAATTCCCCTAAGAGATGTTTTGTCTTTATGATGGTTAATAGAAATCAACATCAATACAATGGCTGACAGGCGCTGATTGTTGTCATTTGACATTAGGACAGTGTTGCACACTCTTGAGAGACCAAGAACCTTAGTTTGAGTAACAGAGGCCAAGTATACTAGGAAAGGTGCCTGACTTTTGACCTGGTCTGTAACAGGACACTCTCCAATACTGTGGTGGGAAAAAATGCTTAACTTTAAAATTAACTGTAACTGTAAAATTAATTGTCAGATTATATATTTTTTCATTCTCTCTGTGTCTGTCTGTCTGTCTCTCCTTTGTGGAGCTTGCACATGATTAATACTTTACACATTGCATTCACTCAGCATTTTGTTAAGCAACATTTACATCTTGTTAATGAATGTCTTGAATGAATGAGTAAAAGCTATATGACTTGAAGAATATAACAAAGGACAGGGAAGAAAAATTATGGTGAACATACAATTTGTAGAACAACAGTGGCACATCTCATTCTCCATATTTTTAAATTTGTAAATGACCTTTAGCTTGTTCATTTCTGCTATAATCAATATATCTATTCAATAGAATAATGAGAAAATATAATAGGATTTAGAGGTCCTTCTGTCCAGTAGCTAGCTAATGCTTTAATTCTGTCCAGACTCCCCTCCAGGGGGACTTGTGGTACTCACTACCTCTTGAGGCACTCAATTCCACCTCTAAACCCCTGCAACGGTTAGATATTTCTCCAAATAAATTAATTATAATGTCTCCACGAGCTGTTACCTACTTGTTCAAGTTCTCTCCTTTGGGGCTTATAACCAAGAATCCTGATTGCTTCTAAGTTCTTTGATGATTCTACAATTTAACCTGGCTTCATGGTTTTTTATTTTCTCCTGTTAGTCTCTGAAGATATTCCATTTGGAAAATGTGACAAACAGAACAGTACACAAAACTCCAGCAGAGTGATCAGTATAGATAAGGGGAATTCATCTTTTAAAAATTTAATGCATCCTAAAATTGATTAGTTTACTTGATAGGCTCATAACACTACTGACCTATATTAACTTTATGCTGATTACTAAGGTGTAAGTTTATTTGTTTGCTGCTTACTTTGTGTTATACTCAAATGCAGGCCTTCATTTCTATAGCTGTCAATGTGATGTTTTGGATTTGACACTTCATCCCAGCTTGGGATACTCACACATTAGCCATGACTCCAATACTCATCTCACTGACAAACCACGTAACGATATGTTCTGTATTTTCATTAAGGGTACTGGATAATTTTCATCATGCCAGGGCAAGGATAAGACCCTTTAGGAAGAACTAGGGAATCTCTCACTGTGAGTATGACCATTCTTGAACATAGCATTATTGCCCCTAAATGGGACATTAGCACACATGCCTATCTTTTTCAAGTGGCTTGCATAAGAGATGCACCAGCAAATCGCTAAGACTAAATCTTTTCAGCTCTTTCTAATCCAAACTGCAACTTTATTTTCCATACTTTCAGTATTCAATGGGTAGCTTATCAAATAATTTGGATCATACTTGCCTAGGAAAAGATTGATGTCATCATTAACATGACTAATATCAGTAGGAATCATGGCAGGTATAGAAAAAAACTCCATTACCTACTTATAAAATAGTATTTTTAAGGTAATTTGAATTCAGTCATTATTCTAGGCACTTCCAGCTTTTAAATATAGAAGCTTAACTCTTCTGATTGTTCTTAAGACTTTCTTAAGCATATCTCCCTAGATTTCATACAAAGTCTGACTCTAAGATAATGAAACTGCTTTCTTGCATGATTTGGGGGAGCCATATAGCTTTAGGCTGCACTGTGATGCTTTTAATGTTCCAAAGTACATCCACATCCTCTATTTCATTTGATCTGCAGAATAATTCTGTGAGGTAGATAGGGAAGTATTATTAACCTGATTTTATAAACTGATGTAAGGTGAAATGAAATATGCTGCATAGCTAGGACTCAGCTCACTTTAATATACCCAGGTCACTGATTTGCGACCAGAGCATTGCCTGAATTCTACCTATCACAGAAATGAGATAGGTGGCTGTAACCCTCACAAGATTCATTTCAGATAATACTTCATTTATGCAATTACCTTTCTATATTCTCCCAACTGTTGGAATTATTTTTTTCTGATGAGCATTTCCTTTACCTTTTCTTACAATGGCATTATTGTTCCTTTACATTCTACCTCCCACCCAGTCCTACTCCCATTTCCCCATCTGATTGAATATGCTGGCTTCTTTCTAGTCTTGTATTAAAAGGAAAAGGTTATTATAAGGATTTCTGAAAGCAAAGAATAGTATGCCTTTATTATACCCTTGAGGTACATTTTAAAATAGAGACTAGTTATAAATACAGATCATATGCTATGGGTCAATGTGCTTCTTCAAGAACAACAAATAAATTCCATTCATATTAACATGACCTCTATCAAGTGCGAATATTACAGTTCCCTGTACCTAAGATTATCTCAATCAAAGAGTACTGGGGAAAAACATTTACAAATTAAAGTATGGTAGAAAATTAATTGAACTGAAATCAGAAGACCTGAATTTTCACCATTGTTCATCCTCTTACTAATCATGTCATTTATACGCTCTAGGTCCACTTTCCTATTCATGAAACAGACACAAAAACTGCTTTCTGTTATCTTTTGGCGTTGTTTTAAACATTATGCGTAAAATGCTTTGAACTATAAAACAATATATAAAATATGAGATCATCATATTAATAATAATAGTGGAAAATCAAGACCACCTGAATTAAGGGATTATTATTAATAATTTAATTTAACAGGCAATTATCTTTGCCTATTCTTCAGTGCAACCGCATGTATCCTATAGCTTGGCCAACCATAAAGCCTTATGCAAAGTGAATTCTCCAATGAAAATTTTAGCAAGCACATAATTAGCATAGTTCTTCAGGTTCCCCAGTTAATACTCAGGTGGTTTAGGTGCTAAAAGCAAGTGCAACAAACAATTCTTTATTGGGAACAGGAGTTTTAGAAGTAGGACAGTTAAAAGAAGTTACAGCATCAGGTACATTAGACAGGAAATCTGTCCAAATTTGTAATTTGAACATTTTAATCCTATTAGGTAACTCTTTAGAGAATAAAACATTTATCAATAAGTTATTGAAAATAGAAGTCAATTGCACAAATGGGTGTGGCTAAACCTCAGATTAAATTGGTTAGATGTTTAAAGAAACTATGCTTCTAAGTACAAAAAAATAGAGGGAGTAGAAACAGAGAGATGATGTCAGAAAAGTCTTTAAAAAATATTTTACAGCCAAATGAGTTCATAAATTGTGCCTAGACTTCTACTGTTTTGATGCTTATAAACATTATAATATATCTGAACTGGATGCCCTACTTTGAAATAGCAACATGGTATTGGACTGGTCCAATTTAAAAATTTTGATTTTGAATTTGTATGAGGAGGTTGTAGTCACAGGTTTCAAGCCCTATATCTTAACTATTTACAAACTAGAATTAGAAAACAGAATTATTCATCTCTTTGAGTCACTTTTTATCTTCATGATACCAAATGAACATATAGATCCACATTTTAAAAAATGTAATGCGCAGACACTAAGACATGCCAAAAGACATTTTCTTGTTTTTAGCTTTCTGTTTCCAAGCCATTAAAAATTGAAAAAATTCAGAGTGCTTTACTGAGCTCAGGAAGCCACAGGCTCTGGGAACAGTAGAACTACCACATTAATTTTCTGCATATGTTGTAGAGTGGAAAGTTCAAGTCAGGTTTTAATGATCAGTGGCATTACGTTAACTTCATTTCAAAGAGTGAATTTCAGATTTGAGGGGTGCCAAATATGCACCTGCTGTCCTCAAAGCCGAGAATTCAGGTCCAGAATAATCACGACGTCTTAATTACACAGAATGTATTGTGAAATATCATTATTATTTTTAGAAAGTAAAGAAATATCTATGACAGAATCTATTTTATGTGTTGGCAGCCTCCAAAAGATGTAGCTAAAAACAGCTTCTTAGTAATGTCTTGAAGGGTCAAAAGCAATGACCTTGTCATGTTCTTGACAATCCTGATAAAATACCTGGGTCAGATACTAGTGAAGATTAATATGGTAATAGAAAGGGATCAGAAGGGTTATTGTAGCGAAACAGATATAGCATAATAAGCAGGGCCTCCTAATACTACTGATATTCTCCATAATTTTTCTCCCAATCCTTGATTATGAGTACCACAGTAAATATACTTTTCAGGAAAATTTTGGGTAATGTTAAGAATAGCAAAGACTGTTTAAAAAGTAGTAAATTTATTCTCAATCACATGTTTAAAAATCATCTTTGAATAGTATGTTCAATGTGCATATCATGTTGGGAAAATATTAAGCATGATCCCATACCATTGTTATTGCTGTATCAGTGCCCACTGAATTATTTGAGCAGCCAAGTGACTGGAAAAAACAAAGCCTGGAAAAATCCCTAACATCACAGGAACTTCATTTATCTGGCTGGATCTGTAATTACTTACTTTAAAACTCTAAGTATGTAATTATACAAAAACCTTCTGTAAATAGGGGCTCAACTCTCAATTTGGACCATCTTTCAGAAATGCCTAAAGAGAAGGACAGAACTAATAACAACAGGGACCCAAAGAACGTGTTCTGGGATAGGATGGAACACCACATACTGTGTGGGTCTGTGCAACACGTTTGTCAGCAGAATGCCTGGTTGAAAGTAAGTTTTACAACCTTTACAACCCAGAGGGTGGTCCTGAAAGCCACTTATAGTAAAGCTTTAGGATGTTACCTTAAGTCTCTTTGTAATATACCATCAATTGCACACCTGTTCAAATCTTTTGGCTCCTTTTCTTTCAGTCTAAGTTATTGTTATTGAAAAACCAGATAAGGTGCCTCCCATTGAACCATTCACTCAGAGAACATTTTGTGAGGCCTACTCTGGGCTACTTTCTAGGGCATACAATTAATAAGACATCCTATGCCATATTTAACCTTAGTTTACATTATTTCTGATGGTCCCTTTGTTTACTTTTGTATGTTTGGCCAACTCCTCACTCACACATGCCTGACACTACCTCCTCTGCACAGATGTCCCTAAGGTGCCAAAGCAAAATTCACGATGCTTTCTTTCACACTACTATTGTAAGTTTATGTGCTTCTATTATGGTCTTTATTACATTAGTTTAAAATTCTTTCTTTAAATGTCTGTCTTTACTATTCTTCAATTTTATTGAAGCACGTGCAATATCTTAACCACATTATATCCAGGAAACTAACAAGGTACTGTGCACTTTAAGGTTCTCAATGCATGATTCATGAACGAATGAAAACTTCCTATCTCCAGTGGGGACTGGATGTCTATTAGCTCTAAACATCCATCTGGAGAGATCTACCTGTTCCTGGTATGAACCCCATCATCTCTATAAAACGTGATGATTCTCTCAGAATAGAATAATACCCATCACATTACTCTAGAGGCTTGATTGCATTCTCCTTAGGTTCTCTTTTTCTCTCAGATCCCAAAGTCCTTCAGCATGCTTCATATCCAACTACAACAATTTATAGCCTCCTCCCCTCCCAAAGTTTTGGGTAGGAGGGCGCTTGTTTACCTTGGAGACTGAGACAGAATCTAAACCCTCAGCAAGCCATAGCTTATAAACAGTATGATCCATTTACTTTCTAAAACTTAGGGTATCTTTATTTTTTGACTAGGGGTTAGAATACAAGTGAACTACCTTTCCAGGTCCTGAAACTTATCAGGGATCTGAAAACGTCAATTTTATATCTAGTAACATTTTAGCCTTGATTTAAAAGCCTAGAGATTCCTGTTTTCTATATGCAAAACAAGGAAGGCAAAGGTACCCTTTCCAAAAATACTCAATTTTATTGCAAGTTTTTGAAATAGCTTTAAGGAGGGACATACCAAGACATAGAAAAAAAAAAAAACTATGGTTACCAAAGGAGATGGGGGTGGAGATAAATTAGGAGTTTGGGGTTAACATACACACACTACTATATATAAAACAGGTAAACAACAAGTACCCACTGTATAGCACAGGGAACTATGCCTGGTATCTTGCAATAACCTATAATGCAAAAGAATCTGGAAAAGAATATATATGTGTGTGTGTATATATATATATATATGTATATATATGTAACTGAATTATTTTGCTGTACACTCAAAACTAACACAACATTGTAATTAACTATACTTCAATTTAAAAAAAAGAAGGACATACCAACAGGCTTTAACTTTTTTCTTCCCCATTGCCAATGAATTTAGGTATCAGCTTCATTGTGATGTTCTAAATACACTCAACTCCAGTAACTACAGGTTTTATTTCTCCAAGTGAATAGTTATCATATATCAAAGATTCATTTGGATTTTAAACAAGGGCGACCTGTTTTCCTTATATTCAAACAGGCTTAGATCCATCTCTCCATCAGATATAGCAGAAAACAGATAGCTATATCTAGCTCTCTTGCCATTTAAATAACTCTAGAATTTCTTAAAGATGATGATTTGTTTTGTGATTATGCTATAGCTGTATGCTATCCACACAGTTTTCACTATTTCAAATATCATCTTCCTATGTACCAATTGAGGGAGGAATAACATTCTGATCAGTACATAAGACTGTTCCTCTGGGTTTGGAAATAAGAACTCTTAGATAGTCAGAATACGAGCATCTTACCAAAAATAATTTGTCATCAAGTCTAGTTGATGAAAAAGCCCTACGAGTTTAGGTGTACATTAACTCCTTATTCTCAACAACCAAATCAAGTGTAAAATAAATAATTATTGAGACACCTATATCCTTAGTATATGTGAAATAGAAAAACAAGGTTATATTAAGAGTTTGCAAATCTCTTATCCTATTATCCCACCTTAAAGATATAGCTCTTCAGTCCTATTGGCCAGAAAACAGATGTTGAAGTGACTACCTATTTAGGAATATTTTGTTACAGACAGGCTTACAGTGAATTACAAGTCACATAATCAGCTTTCCCAACTCCCCAGCCATGGCTTCTTGAGGTTCACCATTACAACAGAGCGAAATTTGAAGTGGGGGAAACACTTCAGTCCTGCAGTGGAAAGAAATTAGTACTTCCAGTTGTGTAAACCTAAAGGACTTCTCCAAATTCACTGAATTAGTGTGGACTGTCAAGGCAAAGATAGATTGTGCATAATAGCCACGGAGTCAAGAAAAGACTAACACTGTGAATGCTTAAACGGATCCTAGTTGACAATTATGCAAACCCTGTTAAAGGAGGTGGTCAGAAAAAAGTGCAGAACAGCTCAAACTACAATTGCTTTGTCTTGTCCAGATAATTGATGACTGTATTAGAACATTCCATATGATTTGAACCAAGCTTTTTCACAATTTAGATCCAGGTTAGTATAATTCCGCCACCACACAAAACACAACAGAAATCCTTAAAGTTCAATAAGATGCATCCAATTTCAACACTTTTTCAATTTTCAATACAGCTGGACAGGATCTTTGGTAAAGACCATTTCAAATGGACCATTATGAATTTCACATCTTTCTGTGAATCTCAAAATACATTAGCTAGAGAGCCATCTTATTTTAGCATTAGAATGTATATCAGGTATTTTTTCCCACACACAGCAATTAAAGGATTGTAAAATAGCTCATGGAAAGCTCCAAAGAATTGATCCTCAGAGAGCAAATCTTGCAACACCAAATAACCCCAATTTCCCTTGGGCATCTCAGCTGACAGTGTTATTGCTAGTTAAGTAAGGCAACTAGAAGACATACACACAAACCATCACACTTAAATAACCTGCTCCCCACATAACTAATACTTACTGAGAGGCTGGTTGCTAGAATTTTCTTATTAATTTGAAGCTATAACATGAAACATTACAGAGCTTCCTTGAAGATGATACCCTACCCATTTTGTATTGGGTACATGTATTTTATTATGTAGTTATGTGTGTTGAGTGTCTTATCCAATCTTGCCCAGTTACTTGATTTTAGAGTCTCACAGGCTTTGTATCTTGAAGCCAAACAACCTGTTGGAAACAAACAGCAGAGAACAGAACCCCTCCTATCTGCTTGCTGCCTAACAAATCAAAACACACTGAAATCTCAGATTATTAGAGAAGGTTTTGGGATAAACAAATAAAATAAAAACTGACTTGTCAAGTGGGACTCCCTGCTGCTTGGTACCATGTGTTACCACAGCAAGATGCATCTGTTCCGCTATTAAATATGTTAGTGAATATGATATAGACAGCCATGGCATTATCAAATATTCTTAGTGCCTATTAAACTCCATAGTTACATATTTTAATTTTACCTTTCATTAGTAAAACTCAAGGCGGTAGCACTTTGGAAGCAACTTAAAAAGTTCAAAGACAAACTATTGTTTTGGTTATATTTCACATGTTTAAATTATATGCATGCATTACTAAGAAAAAACTGGCAAGCTAACCAAAAGGTTCTCAAATTTTACATGTGGTTCTAGCCACTGTGACTTCGCTCACAATGGATGCAATAAGACTAAAGTAAAAAACAAAAATCCCACGTAGAATGTGAAAAACTTAAGTAGCTACATCTTTTTTTCCCTTCTGAACCTCTTACTTCCTTTCAATTCAATCTTAGCCGTTATCAAATGCCACACAACATGTGAGCCAGTCCCTTGATGGAATCTGCTCTCTGGGCTGGAGAACTCTGTCGCTGAAATGGGCTATCAAGAGCTAAGACATCTATGTCTTACTAAATGCTTAATAGCAGAACACATCTGTTGTTACTCTGTTTGTTATATTAAGATTAACCACAATAATGTTGACAATATTAATACATTTAAAAGCCTGTCACGTTCCACTGCGGTTGCACAATTCCTGGGGACTGCGTGATCAAAATAAGTAGTGACTGGGGGCAAAGTTAAGAATTATGGAATGTGTAGAAGGTGAACAACACAAGGCAGACTCTGAAACGAGTAGTGCCTTCCACTGGGACATTAACCTCTTGCCTGCCTGGCTCATCCCAGAAAACTGTATAGCTGTTGCTTTCCTAAAATGAGTCACATGATTCATGAACTCCTTATCCCACTTCCTCAGCCTATTGTTATTCTATGAATGCTGTAAGAATATGAGAAAACCTGTGACCGAAGCTAATGGGGGTTTGGTACCACCTTTAAACCAGTGTTATTATTAAAATGTAAACACACTCAAATCAAAGAGGCCAGAAAGGAAAATCATTCTACAGAGCTCAATGTCTTAAGAAATAATGAGGCCAGTTTCTCTTTACATTAAAATGTCCCAGTTTGTGACATCCATATATATTTGATGGTGGGAGTGTTCAACAGTACAATTTTCCTGAAGGACAACTCTGCAATAAATATAATGGTTCTGCTTGTAGGAATGTATCTTCCTAAAAATATATATTAATATATGCGAAACATTATTTTTATAAGATTAAAATTTTTTTACTGGTTTGTAATACTAAAGATTCTGAAACAATTAAACAAATTAAACAATTAAACAATTAAACAAAATATCTGTCTTTAGGGAATGGTTGGCTAAATTTTAGTACATATATGCAGTAGGATCCTATGAGGCAAATATGAGATTATATGCTCTAAAGTGGCAGGATGCCCAAAATATATTAAATAAGAATAATCAAGTTGTAGAATAGTATGTATCATATAAAAACATTTTGTCTTTTTAAAGAATGTTCAAGTGTGTCAGCATATACAACTATTTACACATATATATAAAGGAAAAGAAATATATATGTATATGCATAAAAGTAAAGACTAGAATTTAGACACCACAGTAAAAAGGTTGGTCATATTATAGGCAGCTTTTACTTTTTATTCTCATCATTGCATTTAAATTTTTCAATAAGTACTTTTATGATCTAAGAAAATAAAATTTATTAAAAATATGGTCTTTTTCCGGAAAGTAAATAGAGACATAGAACAGCAGATAAAATTCAACTCCCTCTGAACAGCCTGTCATAAAATATTATCGGCCTTGCAGACCCAATTCTATGCATCACTAATCTATTGAATCCAGTTTATGTCTAGACAGTTAGAAGAATCAAAAAAAAAAAAAAGCCAGTAAATAAAAAGAGAGCAGTTAAATAACATATACAGTTTACTGAAGAGAAAGTTCATTGAAAAGCTAGTTAATCATGAAGCTGATGGCTGCAGTATGTTCCTCACAAAATAATGAACAATATCTGTTGCAATTTCAAATACCAAAAAGCACCCCCAACCACTTCATTTATCCAACACCCTTCACAATAGCCAGTTACAAATAACCAACTAACCACTGGCTGTGAATTAGGCATTGGTGGGAGAGCTAGAATTTACAATTTTTTCTTTCTGCATGTGAAATTTCTCTGCAATGCCTCTCTTTTAAAGATCAAATGAACTCGGTTCTGAAGCCTACATGGCAGGCTGTCTGACCTTACTTCACATATAACTGCTAAAATTTCAACCCCATTTCTCTGCTGATGCCCTGTGGGATACGGAGCTCCCAAAGCCTCGCCTTTACTACTAATTAACAATAATGAACAGGATGACATACTTTTCCTTTGAACACTTCTGTCGGGAAGATATCCAATCGGCAAGAGATACAAGCAATAGACGAATTCCCTCCCCACCTCCGCATTTACATGAGACTCTATCCTGCCTTTTGGTTAAAAAAAAAAGAAAAAAAAAAGTAGGTTGAGCTGTCTAGGTTTTATGCATTGGCTTTAGAACTTGTGGAAAGGATGAAAGTTTTCTCTCCAGCCAGTTTCCAGAGCGTCGCAGGTTATTTTTATATTCATCTACACATACCACTGATACTCTTGTGACAGTTATTAGTTTAGTCCCACATTTAGGCACAACTCAAAAAATAACAATGATACCTATAATTCCACCCATTAAAAGAATTTTAAAACAAATATCATGTGCTATGTCATGGCACTCTATTATTATTTAGTGCATTGTGTTGAGGGACACAGAAGTTCTAGCTTGTGCCCAAGCTTAAGGAATGTCATAGTGTGATACACAGTAAAGACTCACTAATTTAGAATTGGTAATTTGGATTGTATGATCATTTGAAAAAGTAGCTGGGCTAGCCGGAAATTTTCCTTTGCACAACAGAAAAATGGGGCTTTGCAGTCAGAACAGTTACTTACTAGCTATGTGATCTGGGTCAACTATTTAAAAATGCAATTTGCTCATCTGTAAAATTGAGATAATAATTCAAACCTCAATGGGTTATTGTGAAGATTAAATGAAATATAACTTTTATGCAAAGCGTTTAGTGTTTGGTCCACAGTAAGCATTCAGTACATGCTAAATAGAATTGTTTCGCTATTATTCTTACTAAGCCAACAAACAGAGGAAGCCTGATTTCAAAGGGAGAGTTTAACCCTGCTTAAGATAATTAACTGTTAGAACTTTGAACATTTAATATATATTAATTAAAATATTTTTTAAAACTATTTTAATAAATGGAGAATCAATTTCACCTCCATCATTTTAACAAGTGTCACAGTAGGAGAAGAAGAAGAAAAAAAAAAAAGATGGTCAAATTGCCAGGGTAGTAGAGGTTAATTACCTTCCACAACCCTAATCAATTAGGATTGATTACCACAGGAGGCTTTTGTTTGTTTTTTTCATTCACTCTCCAATTGGATTAATCATCTCTCATCAAGTCAGAATGCAGGGAAATATATCACAGATGTTTTTATATAAGTACCCAGAATCATACAGACAGCAGATAAGAAGCATACTGAATCTCAAAGAACTGACTACTTGTTTGGAATATTTGAGCCTGGAAGTGGGGCTGATCAATGGTCTAACGTGAGAGAAGCCTTCCTTCCCTGAGAAATATACCATGTGGATAATGAGTCCATTTCAGGATAGGCCCCAGCACTCTGGCCTCTGCCTTGAGTGTGCAAGCCTCTGTAGGTTGTAAAAGGGGAGCCCAGGAGAGTGTCACATGCTTTCACCAATACCTTTGGGAGTCTACATCATACTGGGCTCCAAGGAGAGCACTCCTCGTGTGAGTTCTTGCACCACAGTGGAAGTTTACCAGCAAGAGGGGAACGGAGGCCACAAGCCAAAAAGGAAGGCTCCATTCACTCACGCCTGCATTCCTTCATCAATAAATATTATTACTATGTATTCATAAGCACTGTGCTACTGTCTGAAAATACAGAGATGTAAAGATACATAGTACATGGTAACTGACCTTGATGAGTTCACAATTTAATGTGCTGAAAGGACACATAACAAATAACCATGACTATGGTAAGTAATAGAATTAAGAACAAAGTGCTAGGACTTCCCTGGTGGCGCAGCGGTTAAGAATCTGCCTGCCAATGCAGGGGACACGGGTTCGAGCCCTGGTCCATGAAGATCCCACATGCCGCAGAGCAACTAAGCCCATGAGCCACAACTACTGAGGCTGCCCTCTAGAGCCCACGAGGCACAACTACTGAGCCCACATGCTGCAACTAGTGAAGCCCACACATCTAGAGCCTGTGCTGAGCAACAAGAGAAGCCACCGCAATGAGAAGCTCGCGCACCACAACGAAGAGTAGCCCCCGCCACACACCCTCCCCCGGCTTGCTGCACCTAGAGAAAGCCCGTGCAGAGCGACGAAGACCCAACTCAGCCATAACTAAATAAATAAATAGAACAAAGTGCTATGTTAGTACCAAGAAGCACATGATCAGTTATTCCCTAGGGGACCAAGGAAGGCTTCACAAATTTATGAAATATATGATCCAGGCCTTAAAGATGAATAGAAACTCATCAGACTAGAAAAGAGAGGAAGGCAAGCAGGAGTGAGAGGAAATAGGAATATTTCAAAGAAAGAAATGAGCGTGAACAGAGGCACTTTGGAGGTCTATCTTTGCTGACTGTCATTTCATTATTGGTACAAATATTTTTTGAAAATTGTTCTCTGCCTTTAAAATTATGTACACCCCAAATTTACAAATCAAACTAATTACAAAAGCTAACTAGCTAAATACAAAATGTTTGAGGCAACTAGTCAACCAGATAACTTTCTATGTGCTTATTTAACTAGAGAAAATAGTTTACATTGCTGATGTCTGGAAAGTTCAGTAATTCAAGTGATGTATGCTATGCTAAAAGCTGAGGTTGTTTGACTTTTCAGAGCTGCGTTAAACAGACCACAGGCAGAGTTGTGGGGTGTAACCAGAAGAGGGATTGCCCCCTATACCTTTACCTGCACCACACACATAAGGCCCAGAGGTTAAGCACATCGACTTAGGAGTCAGACTGCCTGAGATCAAATCCTGGTTTTGCTTACTAGCTGTGTGACCTGTGCCTCCTTTCCTCATTAACTAAATAAGGATAATATTTTTTACTGTAGGGTTTTTATGAGTATTAAATGGATAACAAATGTAAAATTAGAACAGTCATGTGATTATTGGTTGCTTTTATAAATGTCACACTTAAAACCTTTGTGTTTCTACAGCAGGAAGGTTTGGAATATCAGCCTATGCCTACATTCTGTGACTAATATGTCATAAGAATAAAAGTTATCCATTAAATTCTAAGATACTTGAGGTCAAAAGCCACGCCTCAGTTGACTGTACTGCAAGTGCCTTGAAAAGTGCTTTAAAAAAGTCTATCATACAGAGTGAAGTAAGTCAGAAAGAGAAAAACAAATACTGCATGCTAACACATATATATGGAATCTCAAAAAAAAAAATTGGTTCTGAAGAACCTTGGGGCAGGACAGGAATAAAGACATAGAGAATGGACTTGAGGACACGGAGAAGGGGAAGCTGGGACGAAGTGAGAGAGTGGCATGGACATACATATACTACCAAATGTAAAATAGACAGTGGGAAGCAGCCACATAGCACAGGGAGATCAGCTCAGTGCTTTGTGACCACCTAGAGGGGTGGGATAGGGAGGGTGGGAGGGAGACGCAAGAGGGAGGAGATACGGAGATATATGTATATGCATAGCTGATTCACTTTGTTATACAGCAGAAACTAACACACCATTGTAAAGCAATTATACTCCAATAAAGATGTTAAAAAAAAAAAGGTTTGTTAAATACGTATATTAAAATGAGATTATGTCTGAGTTGGAGTGGGGAACAGCCGGAGATAGAGCCGGAAATGAAGCCCAGATTTTGCATTCATTGCAGGTCCAGCTAAGGAGTTTTTGGCTTTTGAACTATTTGCACTGTGGGCTAGTGGTTCTCCAACAGAATGAAGGCATGGTGCACCAGAATCTTGCCTCGAGACACCAAACTATAAAGAGGCAACATAATGAATTTGATACATGCTAGCAGTTAGCTCAGATTTGCATCTCTAACTCACACTTAACAAGTTAAATATAAACCCAACTTCTCCTAAAGGAGACCGTGCCCTTGATCGGAGCAGCACTGAGCTATTTATTGTCCCTGAACATTTTCAGAATGCACACAGGCAGTTTAAATTGGCAGAGCTTCCAGAACCAAAAGATTATTTCAACAAATATTTATTGCTCATTTGCTAAATTCCAGGCTCTAGCTGCACTCTGGGAATACAAAGGTGCACAAAATAGATGGAAGTCGCTGCCCTGACACTGCGGCTCAGCATCACATTTTTCATCTTAAATAAAGGATCTGCCATCGTAACTTAAACACTTGAATCTGAACCCCAAATTTTGCCTGGTTCACAGAACTGCCACCAAAAACAGAAGAAAGTACGAGGACTACGAGAAAGTGATACAGGGTTTTGGGACCGATTCTTTCCCAGACAATTGACTTTGCTTTGTCCAGGAGAAGTAAATTACTAAGTGTCTATGCATATAATTTTGAAAAACTGAAAGTCAGTTTCTCCCCATACTGTAAATAAACTTTGGGAAAAAATAGCTAATGAATATTATGGAGGGACTTCAAATTGATAGTCTGAATGGGGAGCTCATGCCCATCCCTGAACAGCCTTGGGGGCAAGTGAGGAGTTGAGACACAGTCCTGCAGAGCAGAGAGGGAAGGGGAGGAGTGATGGGTTGAGTCTCAGGCTCTGTGCCGCACTCTCCCTGCTTTTGTTCACTTAGGAGTCTCTTTTGCCTCTAAGTGAGCACAATTACTGATAGAGCTGGCTGAATATTATCAGTCAGATATGTCCTGAACTAAAAGAGGTTGAGAGACCCACTGCCATGAAACATTTAGAACCAGAGGTTGAAATAACCAAGTTTTTACTTCACAACAATCGTTCTGGTGGCAGTGCAGGGTTGAATGAGAAAGGAGAAGAACCTTGTGAGCAGAGAGATCAGTTTGAAGTCTGTGCAACAGTTCAAGAAAAGGACATTCACTTAAGGCAAGAATAATGGGAGTCAAAGAAAGCAGATAAATTCTATGTGGTTTTTTTTGTTTTTGTTTTTTTCCTCTTTTTGCGGTACGCAGGCCTCTCACTGTTGTGGCCTCTCCCGTCGCGGAGCACAGGCTCCGGACGCGCAGGCTCAGCGGCCATGGCTCACGGGCCCAGCCGCTCCGCGGCATGTGGGATCCTCCTGGACCGGGGCACGAACCCGTGTCCCCTGCATCGGCAGGCGGACCCCCAACCACTGCGCCACCAGGGAAGCCGTCAAAGGAAATAAATTCTGAAGCTCTGTTAAGCACTTGAAATGTGGCTAATGGAACTGAAGAACTGAATTTCAAAATGTATTTAATTGTAATTAAGTTAGATATAAATTTAAAACTGATAGTTGATTCAATTATGGAAAACTTTTAAGTATGTTTACGATAATTCAGCTATGTGAATCTATGCTTCCAGTGGGAAATTTTATGAAATATACAGTATTTCTGATGCAAATTTAGATTCTGAATTGAGAGGCACTATAAATGTAAAACACACATTAGATATCAAAATTTAGCATGAAATAATAATATAAAACATAGTAAAATGTATATTGATTATATGTTAACATAATACTTTGGATATAGTGAGTTACATAAAATATATTAAAAGTTAGTTTCATCTGAGGTTTTTTTTCCTTTTTAATGTGACTACTAGAGAACTTAAAGTTACATACATGGCTCATATTATATTTCTATTGGGCAGTACTGATTGAAAGACATTTCTGGAATTTAGTGAGAAACAGATTACTTCATAAAAGCAAGCATGGGAAAGATGTCAAAATTTTCATCTGTAATTGTATAGATGGGCAGGTAGCTGGAAGACAACGAATTCAGTTTTGCCTGTGAGACATCCAGGTGGAGATGCCCTTGGCAATGCTGGTCGATGATGAGAGGGGAAGTCGGGGAGTGTGTCTGGGAGTAAGCAGCCTGCATTTGCTGGCTAAAATGCAGAACAGAATTTCAGGAATATTAACTTTTTTTTCATAGACCAAAAAGCCTGAATAATCAATTAAATTTTGATCTTTCACCAAAGAGTTTCTTGGCCTGTCAGTCTTGTATTTCCACTCTTTGTTGGGCAGCAAGGCCCTAAGGGGTAGTTTCAGGAGGAAGTGTTTCTCTTGATAGGTGAACACCACCATGAAAGTGTCTCCTCAGAAACCTGAGAAGTAGGTTCTTCCAGGGCTGTGCTTTGTTGACAGAGAGGTTAAACAGTTTCCTGTCTTGTGACCTAAGCGTTCCCAGGTCTAGCGTACTACCTCCTAAAGTAACCTCCTAAAAATAACACCTGTGCATTTCACAGCTCTGAAAATTCTTGTTTTCTTCAGAAGAATTTTCTCAGGCCCAGTAAAAATCATCTCTAGTTCTCTGCTCCTGATTTAAAATGTGGCTTATTTATGCCTAGGGTTAGCTTGAGTGTCCCTGAGTATATTCACCTAGGTCATTTCCTTCCTTTTGTTGAAACGAACTGCCTGTGTCTGAAGTGGTGCAACACCAGCTTTCATAGGACTGCAATGCCACAGTGTCACTTCCATCTCGTTTCCTGGTCTTTGACTGACATATTCTCTATGCTGTTTGCATTTTTTAACTACTACTCTCATGCATTTTGTTTATGGCTTTCAGTGGGGTTTTTCTGGTGCAATAAAAGGAGTGTAAAAATGACTCCTTATTCAGTATGCATTCCCCAAACTAGTTCTTAACCCTCAAGCAATGTCATTACTCTTTTTCCATCCAACTATACTGTGTTTAGACTTCTGCAAAAGCCAGCATTCTTAACCTTAAAGCCAGTGTATGCTTTCATTGCTGCTCATCATTTCTTCCCAAGACATGTAGACGTCTTGATCATAAGAATGAACGTATCCGATATCAGATATATTCTGAGCATGGGAGATCTTAACCATGTCTGCTCCTGGGAATCTCTTAATACCCTAGCTCAGCTGCTCCTGGATTCTGAGCCTATATAAGATAATAAATGTTGGCTGTTTTAAGTTGCTAAATTGTGGGGAAATTTGTCACACAGAAATAGGTAGCTAATACATTACAAACTGCATTATAGGTGATCAATAATGATGTGTTGAATGGGCCAAAGGAATGTTTCTTGAAGGTATGTTTTTGAAAAATAGTAGCTACAGAAGAAATGGAGGTGTGCTCAGTAGCCAGAAAGGATTCACCGATTTTCTTGTTTTGGCATCTTGTCATAAGAAAAGGGCAACTCATCACTGGCTAACTTAGAATGGATATGAAACCATTCTGTTAATATAGCTTGGGTTCCAACACAAAATGGTAGGTCAAGAAGAGCAGTGATCATAGATTGGAGGAGAATCTATGGCCCAGATGTTCTCTACCTAGATAATGCCCTGGCCATTGTTTTAGCAGCTTTTCCAAAGAGATTCCTGAGCTCTAGACTTCCTTCTGCTAGCTCAGAGCGCTACAAGATCCCAGGCCCAACCCTGAAAACACCCAACATTTGAATAGAGAAGATGATGACTGAGCAGAATCTAGAGAGTGAGAGAGAATAAGAAACCTTCTGCACAGATTCAGAAACAGAGAAATGACAAGAAGAAGTTCACTTTTTAAAAAAAGTGTACTAATAAATTGCACTGGCATGGAAAGATAAGAATAGAATTGTGGAAATATGGACTGAAAAGGGAAATTGAGATTAGAATGTTCAGGACATTAACTGTTAGTCACAGAATGTGCCTTTACCTGTACGTACTTGGGAAGCGTCCGTGTGGTTTTTTACTTTTTTAATTTTTTTGGTTTTATTGTTATTACTTTTATATGGGTTTGATTATTATCTGTTAACACAATATAATTTCACAAATGAGAAGGCAATATTTTGTATCTGACCATTAACATTCAGAATTGAAATAAAATTTCTCAGTCCTCTTTAATGGATTAGCTAAACAAAAATTAGTCTAAAGCATAGTCTAAAGCAAACACACACTACTGAGGTTAGACTATTTGGTACTATCAGTGTGTTTTAAAAGAGGAATAATAGAGGAATCATCAAAGAAGCATTTTAGCAAACTAACCTCACATAGTACATAAAATGGACTGGAAAGCTTTCAGAATAGAGACAGGAAGATAACTGAGAAGGTGTGACAGCTGTTTAAGCATCTAAGTCATAAGTACATGAAATAAGGAGGCGCAGGTTGAAACAGCTGTTTGGTTCTTTTTATTAAATTTCACAGCAGTAGAATTTCAGAGGAGGAAATAATCCTAGAAATCTAAAACCAAATTCAGAGAGACTTACTTATGCTCAAAGGTGACAACCAGCTTAGAAAATGAGATACTAATTTTCATTAGAAAATGAGATACTGACTTAACTTCTAAGGGGAAAGGATGAAGGGAGGAACTTATTTTAATTCACTTGACCCCATTCATCCCCAAATAGGACTGTTTCAAGATATCTGGACAGCACTTAAGCATATTGAAATATGACCATCATTTCTCCCATTTTCTTCAAAGATAACATTCATCTTTCATACCTTAGAAGCTTGAGCAAAAATTTTACGACACATGGTAAGAAGACATTATTTTAGTCTTTCTTTTAAAATTCTAGTCAAATAGGCCAGATGTTCTCTAACTCACATAAGAACCAGGAAAACAAAACCAAATAAAATATCTACTGTGTATGATTTACAGGCTTTAATTTAAATATTACATGGCAAAGTGAAATTCTTAAAATAGGTGAATCTGTGAATAGGTGAATGTTTCAGATGAAGCAGTTGAAATTTTGGAAAAACTTGTGAGGGAATAATTGGGTTTTATCTTGTTGATATAGACATGCACCAATATATAAGTATTGACTTTTAAAAGATTTTTTAAACTTAATCTTCATAAAGCATAAGATAAGATGATGAGAAAGATTTGACATGTCAAAAATACCGATAAGCTATTTTAAGACATGTAATATTTACTATAAATACACTATGCTTCTAGTCTACACTAAAATCGCTGATCAAAAGGTGTATTTCTAAATCAAAATCAATTCAGAGTTTGGTTTCAAAAATAAGGCTTCCGGCCCAGGAAATTACAAAGAAGAAACACTTAGGGCAAATATATACAACAATTCACTAATCGAATTTGCAATGCTCTTTCATGCTCTGAAGATGAAAGAATTTCAAAGAACGCTCTCCACTCATCCTCTCCTCCATGCTCCACACATTTCCTCTGGTCAGAACCAATGCACACGTTAATATTCATGGCAGTGAGTGAGCACACATTTGCAGTGCTTTCTTCTAAGTCAGAAGAGTTAAGTAATCTCCAATTAACGTTACCAGACTGATTTATGAGAGATGATGTTTCCTCTAGAGTGACGACACTGGTAAAATTTCTAGATGTATCTCATAAATTATGAAAAACTTGAATTTAATTTTTTTGCTTATTGCCTCTAAGAGATTATTTTATTCAATATTGATTAAATAATCGTTACTAATTCAAATGTGTATAATAGAACACTTTACAGTTCACAAGTCTCTTTTTTATATTCTTTTTTTTTTTTTTGGCGGTGTTGGGTCTTCGTTGCTGCACGCGGGCTTTCTCTAGTTGAGGCGAGTGGGTGCTACTCTTCGTTGTGGGGCATGGGCTTCTCACCGCAGTGGCCTTTCTTGTTGTGGAGCATGGGCTCTAGGTGCACGGGCTTCAGTAGTTGTGGCTCATGGGCTCTAGAGCACAGGCTCAGTAGCTATTGTGCATGGGCTTAGTTGCTCCGCGGCATGTGGGATCTTCCAGGACCATGGCTTGAACCCATGTCCCCTGCATTGGCAGGTGGATTCTTAACCACTGTGCCACCAGGGAAGCCCTTTTTAAATTCTCTATCTTAAAAACCTCTATCATAAAAACCTATCATCCACATTCTTACAAATACTATGCAGATAAGAAAGTTAAAACTGCAAAGGGAAGAAACGGAGAAATAACCAAGATGGAGAAATAACCAAGAAACACTAGTCAAGTTGGGACAAAGTATGTTCACTATAAATAATCTAAGCTACCTGGTAACCAGGGTCCCAGCTGGCTTTTTCATTCATTTATCTAACTAATATTTATTGAGATAAGTACTAAGTAGTGAGCTCATTTATTTTTGTATCCACGGAAACTTGAACATAGGCTTGGGCCATATTAGTTGCTCAGAAAATATTTCTGGACAGGCTCCTAGCATGTACTGACATAAATGATGAAAAGCCACATTTCTACATTATATTATTTTTCTCATTAGTCATCATTATTATAAATTTTGTTCTATGCCATCAGAAAGTTTACCACTATTTGAAAAAATGGACAGGTCTGAAATGACTAGAGAACAATTCAAGATAAAAGTGAGTTACAATAAATGAAGCAATTACTAAGGAGAGATAATCACTCATCCAGCCAAAGTTCTCACCATAGACTTTCTTTAAACAACCAACTACCATAATCAATTCTTAGCTAAAGATTCAGAAAACAACATCAATAAAAATACGTAACTTTTCAATAATACAGCCAGTACGTATAGAGTGCTACACTTTTTCTATATCGTAAACAAGAAGTTGGATGACTTTCTTCACAGTTATGTAGAAACTAAACTGCACTTATGACTTCACTGTGACTACTGAAAATCTAAGAGTCTATACTCAACCCAAGCCACAATATTTTCAATATATAATTCATGAATTCTTTTATTATTTCAGAAAACATTTCTGAGCACTTGTATTCTAGGCACTGTGCTAATTAATTACCCTTCACTTCATGTCTTAATCTTCCCTTCAGCCCCTTCTAAAACCCTGTACATTACAACAGCAATATCATATGGCTTTGAGGTTAATAGTGGTAGCATTAATACTAACATGGCAAAAAATCCATCTGTAAAGACTAGGCCACTTAAGTAAAAAATCATTTTATTCCAAGTTATTATATTTTTAAGAGTATAGTTAATCAAAATTTAAATACGATTATATTTTTAAGTAAAATCAAACATGATCATTTGAAAAAATAGGATAGTAATGTCAAATATTCACATCCTCACTGAAATTATATGCCAATCAGATTTTAAAAGTTATCAAACTAAAGTGGCATTACACAATTCAGCAAGACTGGAGCACCTTTTAATGTGTGCAACTGACTTTCCAGCTTATTGGTTAATTCCATTAATTAAGGATATAAATATAGCTTTTAAATAAGATCAGAGCATAGTTTATACTTGGCTGACCTTGATGGTTTATAGAAATTTTCTTGGAAGTTTAATAGATAACCAAAATTTCTGACTTTTACAGATTAAACATATCTCTGATATCATCAGGTTAATTTTTAAGTCAGTTATATTTAAAAACTAAAATCAGACAGTAGTACTAATCTTTCTACAATTGTTGTTTTCCTCTTATATTTCCAATTCTGAAAGAAGCAGAAGAAATGATTTGGGGAAAATCAGGATATACTCAAAGGTATGTAAACCATTTGATAAAATAGCCTTTGAACAGTCCCAAATCTAAGAATCATTATTAAGAATACTTCTGCCACTTCAGCCACGGTATCAGCTTGGGTCCCCACCCACTTCATTTTCCGTCCCTTTACTTCCTTATTCCCTCCCTCCATCCCTTTCTCTCTCCCTCTCTCTCAAGCTCTCTCTCTTTCCTTTTTTAATATCTAACTCCTCCTCCTCTTCCATGTACCCAATATTATGGGAAAGAGTTAAAGGTCAACTTTAGAAGTAAAAAGAAAACCACTGGCTTACTTTTATTTGCAATATGGAAACATGGAAAAAAGTGGCTTACCTTCATGTAAGCAACTTGCTGAGTCAGTAATGGCTGATCACTGCTTGTGGGCAATGAAAGAAAAAGGGGGGAAATGGAAAGTTTTAGTTGGCCAGATTTGGGTCCTAGTAGTTGATATAGAAGTTAGTAGGGCTGACTACAAATGGGGTTTGGTAAGCCCAGGGAACCAACACCCATCTTCAATTTCCTAGTCAAGGAAACAGGCTAGGATTAAGAAAGAGTTTGAAGTCAGCCAATCCAAGAGGAAGGGTGTTAGAAACAAAAACTGAATCCAAAGTGAATGGCCAGCCAAGACCAAGAGAGGAGAATCAGAAAGAAGGAGGGCCTCACAAGACATCTATCAGAAATCTCTGGCCAGTAAAGAAGCTTTGGAAGGTAGTGGGCTGGGTTTTTTGGGACAAGTTCCTTTAAACATACAAGGACTCTAAGGCACAGTTGATCAGAATTGGAAGGAAATACCCATTCCTGTAGACTAAAACACTGACCATAAAACAAACAGTGGTTTGAGTAATTCAATAACATGGCCCCTTATGATTTGCAAGTGATCATTATAGAACCTTTTCTCAGAGTAAATGTGTAATTGGTTATGGATCAATAAGTAATGTCTTTCAGGAGGAAAAGCTCTTGTTTTCTTATTTATTTATTTTTTGAAGTACCAAGGCTCTTCAATCAGAATGGAGCAAATACATTTGGAAAGTTGAGATTACTCTAAACAGCAACATTCCTTACTGCATTAGTTATCTCAGCTGATCACTTATTTATGACGCCATAAAAATCCAGATGCCTTCAATTCTGATGGTTCGATATTTGCCAAAAGGCAGCTAAAATTACTTTTCAATGTTTCCCATTTTTAAAACTGCATTTTGAATTGAAAATTTATGATGGTTCAGTAATGGTTGTGCTGAGGTGTTTTGGTTTTTTTTTTTATTATTATTGGAATATAATTGCTTTACAATGGTGTGTTAGTTTCTGCCCCATAACAAAGTGAATCAGTTATACATATACATATGTTCTCATATCTCTTCCTTCTTGAGTCTCCCTCCCTCCCACCCTCCCTATCCCACCCCTCCATGTGGTCACAAAGCACCGAGCTGATCTCCCTGTGCTATGTGGCTGCTTCCAACTAGCTATCTACCTTATGTTTGGTAGTGTATATATGTCCATGCCTCTCTCTCGCTTTGTCACAGCTTACCCTTCCCCCTCCCCATATCCTCAAGTCCATTCTCTAGTAGGTCTGTGTCTTTATTCCTGTCTTACCCCTAGGTTCTTCATGACATTTTTTTTTCTTAAATTCCATATATATGTGTTAGCATACAGTATTTGCCTTTCTCCTTCTGACTTACTTCACTCTGTATGACAGACTCTAGGTCTATCCACCTCATTACAAATATCTCAATTTTGTTTCTTTTTATGGCTGAGTAATATTCCATTGTATATATGTGCCACATCTTCTTTATCCATTCATCCGATGATGGACACTTAGGTTGTTTCCATCTCCGGGCTATTGTAAATAGAGCTGCAATAAACATTTTGATACATGACTCTTTTTGAATTATGGTTTTCTCAGGGTATATGCCCAGTAGTGGGATTGCTGGGTCATATGGTAGTTCTATTTTTAGTTTTTTAAGGAACCTCCATACTGTTCTCCATAGTGGCTGTATCAATTTACATTCCCACCAACAGTGCAGCAGGGTTCCCTTTTCTCCACACCCTCTCCAGCATTTATTATTTCTAGGTTTTTTGATGATGGCCATTCTGACTGTCGTGAGATGATATCTCATTGTAGTTCTGATTTGCATTTCTCTAATGATTAATGATGCTGAGCATTCTTTCATGTGTTTGTTGGCAATCTGTATATCTTCTTTGGAGAAATGTCTATTTAGGTCTTCTGCCCATTTTTGGATTGGGTTGTTTGTTTTTTTTGTTATTCAGCTGCATAAGCTGCTTATAAATTTTGGAGATTAATCCTTTGTCAGTTGCTTCATTTGCAAATATTTTCTCCCATTCTGAGGGTTGTCTTTTGGTCTTCTTTACTGTTTCCTTTGCTGTGCAAAAGTTCTGAAGTTTCATTAGGTCCCATTTGTTTATTTTTGTTTTTATTTCCATTTCTCTAGGAAGTGGGTCCAAAAGGATCTTACTGTGATTTATGTCATAGAGTGTCCTGCCTATGTTTTCCTCTAAGAGTTTGATAGTTTCTGGCCTTACATTTCGGTCTTTAATCCATTTTGAGCATATTTTTGTGTATGCTGTTAGGGAGTGATCTAATCTCATACTTTTACATGTACCTGTCCAGTTTTCCCAGCACCACTTATTGAAGAGGCTGTCCTTTCTCCACTGTACATTCCTGCCTCCTTTATCAAAGATAAGGTGACCATATGTTTTGTTTTTGTTTTTGTTTTCCAAGATTAGCAATGAATTCAGCTCTTGTGGTCAGTTGTAACCTTACTGAGTTTATTGGAAATTCTAGAAACCTAACAGAGAACTAAGAGTAAGAAAATAAATGAATAAAACTTTGAGAATTAAGACCCTGCAAGTTTGTGATAATATATTTTGGTGTTTGGTGGTTTTCCTAATCATTTTACAATGACAGCCTGAAGGCCAGTTTCTAACAGGGAAGAACATGTTGACCTAATCAAAGATCTTCTGAGGCACGGGTGCAGGTAAAGGGAGAACTTGCAAGTTCTAAACAAAACAAACTTATACGATCACATAAGGCAGAAGAGATAAACTATACCTCAAGAATAGAAAGGCAGATGAAGAGGTTGATATGCTTCTGGACCTTCCAGAAGATAGAGTTTAGACCAAGAACTATGA
Source organism: Lagenorhynchus albirostris (assembly GCF_949774975.1). Taxonomy (NCBI): domain Eukaryota; kingdom Metazoa; phylum Chordata; class Mammalia; order Artiodactyla; family Delphinidae; genus Lagenorhynchus; species Lagenorhynchus albirostris. Next base: position 48,331,240 of record NC_083107.1, on the reverse strand, counting down.
TGTAAGAACCCTTTAGAGTTTTTTGAATATATGACACTTTCCTATGGTTGTTATTTTGATATATCAATAAAATATTAATATCTCTTGACAATGAAAGACTGTATGATTCTTTGCAAATATTGTGAGTAAATAAGAAGTTAAAGAATTGCAACCACACAAATTAGTAACTCTTTGAAAGCAGAGATATAAGGAAGAGTCCCCAAGCTATAGTCAGTTATGACAACTTTAAAAGGTAAAGAAAGCTTTTCATTCATGAATTATTATTTGACATTCACTAAAAGCTAACTAAATTCTTATGGGAGGCCTAGAACTTAGAGAAAAAGGCATGGTCCCAGGATATAAATGGCAAGAGTCCATTGTATTTTCTTGACGTGTATGTATCAAAATGAGTATAAGATGGCATAGAAGTAATCTTTCTGTCTCTTTCTTTCATATCCCCAAATACCTTTAAAGATTCCTTTTCTCCTGTCCATTGCATGTGACTTTAGACAATTCTTTTCTCAGGTGAGAAAAGAAATAAGGACACTGGATCCAGATCTGCTGTCAGATCTGCTACTACAACCTACTGCTTCCAGCCAGATGGAATAGTATCTACTGGACCACAATGTTTTTTATTAATTTGGCAAGACTGCCTAAAGTCACTAAAAACACACCAAGAATAATTGTTTGTGAACAGAGAATTCACACTTAAAAAGAAAACAAATCTATTGTCAAGAACATTTTTAACAACAGTAATAGCTATAAGGTCTTATTACCACTAGAGTATATTTATATTTTCTGTATATTTTTTGCTGGGGGAAACATTCAAAAAGCAGAATTATACATTATTTACAAAAAGCTAACAGTAAAAGCTAAAAGCTGAATCTTATTTTAGAAGTACTTACTATATGCAGCTCTAGGTAGTCTCCCAGGCCAGAAGAACTGTCCACTCGCACCAATACAGCTTCTTTCTGAACAGTGCTAAACCCTATGGCCAGTCTGTCTGCTCGTGTACTTGGCCGGTCATTAGGAGGCCACTTATACGTGATTTGTCCACCACCTTTGCTAAAGATATACGTTGTCCCAGCTGGAAAACAAAAACCAAAACCAATTAGTCCAAATACATCAAGGGCACACTTTCCTATGTTTGTTATGCTGACATATCAGTAAAGTATTAAATTTACACCATGGGAGTCATAAATAAATAAAATAAAATAACAAGAACAAAAACAAAAACCTATGGCGAAGCAAATAAGCAAATAGAAGATTTTAATCAAACATGCTCAAGAAAGAGAACAGAGTTTTTTTAAAAAAGGAATATGAAGGCAGCTCCATTTTTAATACACTCATTAAATCAACCAGCAGGTGTTTCAGAACAAACAGGAGATTACTGCTTTTTCCACTGAGTTGGACAAGCATGCAATGTAATGGGGCTTTATTTCTTTCTTCCAGTTTAAAAAAATAGTTTAGGGCTTCCGTGGTGGCACAGTGGTTGAGAGTCCGCCTGCCGATGCAGGGGACACAGGTTCGTGCCCCGGTCCGGGAAGATCCCACATGCCGCGGAGTGGCTGGGCCCGTGAGCCATGGCCGCTGAGCCTGCGCGTCTGGAGCCTATGCTCCACAACGGGAGAGGCCACAACAGTGAGAGGCCCACGTACCCCCCCCCCAAAAAAAAATGTTTAGTAGGAAACATTGACTTTGGATGCTTCAAAAGGAGCAGAAACATATATCAACTTGTTTTTGAAACAAGAGCTGCATGTAGATGTGACAGGGTCATACAGCACAGGGAAGGAAAGTGCAAGAAGTATGCTATGAATCAACTTTTATGGGGACAGGGCCCATTCACATATGACAGACCATAACTAATGGATGAACAGCCATAAGACCCAACAGTCATGTCAAGAAAATACAGATAATAGATCCCATCTATAGAAGTCAGGTCTTATTTAACAGGCAACATCTACTAGTTGTCAAACTATCCAGCTCCATAAAAAGACCCATTTTTTTCCCAAAGCAAATGCTAGTCTTACAGCAATAAGAATAACATCATAGCCTCATTTGGTAAATGTTCAAATTTTACTTTATGATGGTGATGTCAGTAAATTATCTATCTTGCTCTAAAAAGAGTTTTGTTTCAAACAAATTTCCTAAGCATCCAATGTGTTAAAGTCCTATTTCATTGCACCACTGGCATCTACCTCATTTAATGCAATAAGATTAATTCTTTGAGTAAGAATATTTGGAAGAGACATGCAAAGATATATATAAAGGAGAATGAATCTTCCTCCATAAAAGGGGACCAGAGAAATATTTAGTTATCTCAGGAACAGACCTTAAGGTACAATTCATAGGAGTGTAGCCTTCCAATAACAAAGGATGCCAATACATATTTATTGTGTACTACTATGTGCCAACACAGTAAGGAAAGCAATAAAACTAAATATTAAAATTTAGGCCACAAAGCATCTTGTGTGTACAGAAATACAGCTTCTACCAAGAGTAAGGGTTATAAGTAAAAGTTGAGTGTACAGCAGTATGTTTTCAAGATATCTACACATTAAATTTCTATGAACCAAATTTACCAAGTAAATGATGTTGGCAATGTCACATTCATGTACATTTAGTTAAATAGCTGATGATATAATTTTTTCTCTCTTTCTATATTTTGGGGCCAATAATTTTTTTTATTCTGTCTGAGACATTTCCATAGGCCCTTGAGAAACTCCAAAGAACTCTGCAATAAGCTTAATGTGCCTGACTGGTTAAATAGGCCTTGGTTTGTAGACCTGACCCGAGAAACATGTCAAGATAATATTGATATAAAAGTGATAAAACAGAATCTTGTGAAAAATGCGGTGGTAGAGAGGTTAGTCATTTTCTTGAATACTAATGCATGAGAGCAGTTTCTCTCTCTCATGAGAGAATAGGTAAGTTATATTTGAAAGGTACTAATCAGTGTGCAAGCAAAGAAAATTCAGAATATACATATTTGTGTATCAGAAATGCCAGAGCCTTCTACAACCATTTATGTTCTACAATATCAGAAGCTTGTTCACCACAATATTAACAAGCAAGCACTATTTGGTAAATCTTTCTCTTGGTAAGTTTTGCAAATAATTAAGTATAGAATGTTTCAGAAAAGCCTACATTGATAAAAAATAGGACAAGAACATATAAAAGTAAAGATTTCTTTAAAAGAAGGTTGTGGTGGTGACCTCTGAGTGTTAGTATTTGATTGATTTTATCTTTCTCCTTTTAATTAACTTTGTCCTCTAATGACTATATATTTCATGTGAATTAAGAAAAATATTCAAGTAGAGATGCTACTTAACAATATAGAACAAATCTAAGAACTCAGATGTTTTCCAGAATCACTAGAGTAAGGTAGTTGTTGTAAGGCAACAATATCATACATTACATGATAATTTTTAACATTTCCTTCTGTATGGAAAGTAGGGCAAGCATTACTCCCACATCACATTTCAGGAAATTTAGTCAGAAGGATTAACGTGTTAACTAAAGTTGCAAACTTGGAAGAGCTGATAGGAAATCCAGTATCCAGATTCAACTCCTGTATTTTTTTTTTTATTACATAAATGTCTCTGTTATCATAATAAGACAGTCAAGAAAAACTTAATTGGGTATGTCAGTCTGAATTTATCAAGGCCGACTGTTATCATATTCGAATGTCTCATAACCATAAAGTGACATTTGCACCTCATGATCATATACCGTCCTTTCACCTCACAATGCTTTTAAAAAAATTAAAAAAAAATAACATGTAAATGTGAAATGACAGAACATTTAATATATGTTGATTAACATTTAGTTTAGGGTACACTTCCCAAACTTGTGGAACTATGCAAGTTTCCTGTTGCTGAGGATAATAATTTAGAGGTTTATATTTTCAGTAAGATAAATGCCACAATACAAATACTGTTATTCGAGATTTGATTTCACCTCTATTTCAACCTTTCCAATAAGTGTTAAGACTTGGCAACTAGCATGCCAGTACCTACTCTGTCTGCCTAACAATGACTTTATTCTTCAGGTTTTGCCAAAACCAAGCAAAAACAAGCATAACACCATGTGCCAAATAATGCAATTATTCCTAGTGTCCTTTTTCTTCAGATATATCTGAAAATCAATCTCCTTTTTTCGTTGTATGCACAATAGAGCATTGTATTGTACGCATCAGCACAATTCTGTAGTAAGCAAGAGAATTAGATGTCCAGCTCCCAACACAGCTCTCTTAACCTACCTCTGTAAGCATCTTGGCTTTAAAAAAAAAAATCATTTTGCATCAAACTCTAAAAATCTATGTTCTTAAAGCCCTCCTTCCATCGAGATAGAAAATTACAATATACTCTATTTTGGTGACCTTAACAATATGAGAATACTCCCACGATAAAATGTAGTAGATCAGATGACTAAAGTGTCAAAATCTACTTCATTTAACATGCATCATTCTGAACAAAGAACATGATGTACTTACTGCAGCAGAATAGCTAAGTAATTAAGAATGTAAGCTCTGGACTCAGACCAGGGTTCAAATTCCAACTGTATCCTTTTCTAGTTACATGACATTGACTATTGTGCTATTTATTCTAACCCTTGGGTTTCATATCCTTGGGGATATTAACACTGTCAGGATTAAATGAAACATACACAGTAACACCTCAGACTAATTCCTGGCATATGGTAAGTGCCCAGCATATTTTTTTCTTTTTTTTTCATAGTGGTATTATTTTTAATAGTCCAAAATAGAAAACAACCCAAATATCTATCAGTGGTAGAATGGATAAACAATGGTATATTTATACAATGGAATACTCTATAGCAATGAAGATGAATGAACTACAACTACATTCAACAATGCCCTTGATTCTCACTAAAATGATGTTGGGGAAAAAAAAAAAAAAGATTCTGATTTCCACAACCTTCTGAGACTGAACCAGGAAGAAACAGAAAATATAAACAGACCAATCACAAGAACTGAAATTGAAACTGTGATTAAAAATCTTACAACAAACAAAAGCCCAAGACCAGATGGATTCAGAGGAAAATTCTATCAAACATTTAGAGAAGAGCTAACACCTATTCTCCTCAAACTCTTCCAAAATACAGCAGAGGGAGGAACACTCACAAACTCATTCTATGAGGCCACCATCACCCTGATACCAAAACCAGATAAAGATGTCACAAAGAAAGAAAACTACAGGCCAATATCACTGATGAACATAGATGCAAAAATACTCAACAAAATACTAGCCAACAGGATCCAACAGCACATTAAAAGGATCATACACCATGATCAAGTGGGGTTTATCCCAGAAATGCAGGGATTCTTCAGTATATGCAAATCAATCGGTATGATACACCATTTTAACAAAGTGAAGGAGAAAAAACATATGATCATCTCAACAGATGCAGAAAAAGCTTTTGACAAAATTCAACACCCATTTATGATAAAAGCTCTCCAGAAAGTAGGCATGGAGGGAACTTTCCTTAACATAATAAAGGCCATATACGACAAACCCACAGCCAACATCATTCTCAATGGTGAAAAACAGAAACCATTGCCACTAAGATCAGGGACAAGACAAGGTTGCCCACTCTCATCACTACTATTCAACATAGTTTTGGAAGTTTTAGCCACAGCAATCAGAGAAGAAAAAGAAATAAAAGGAATCCAAATTGGAAAAGAACAAGTAAAACTGTCACTGTTTGCAGATGACATGATACTATACATAGAGAATCCTAAAGATGCCACCAGAAAACTACTAGAGCTAATCAATGAATCTGGTAAAGTAGCAGGACACAAAATTAATGCACAGAAATCTCTTGCATTCCTATACATTAATGATGAAAACTCTGAAAGAGAAATTAAGGAAACACTCCCATTTACCACTGCAACAAAAAGAATAAACTATCTAGGAGTAAACCTACCTAAGGAGACAAAAGACCTGTATGCAGAAAACTATAAGACACTGAAGAAAGAAATTAAAGATGATACAAACAGATGGAGAGATATACCATGTTCCTGGATTGGAAGAATCAACATTGGGAAAATGATTATACTACCCAAAGCAATCTACAGGTTCAATGCAATCCCTATCACACTACCAATGGTACTTTTCACAGAACTAGAACAAAAAATTTCACAATCTGTATGGAAACACAAAAGACCCCAAATACCCAAAGCTATCTTGAGAAAAGAAAAACAGAACTGGAGGAATCAGGCTCCCTGACTTCAGACTATACTACAAAGCTACAGTAATCAAGACAATATGGTACTGGCACAGAAACAGAAATATAGATCAATGAACAGGATAGAAAGCCCAGAGATGAACCCCCACACACAGGGTCATCTAATCTTTGATAAAGGAGCCAAAAATATACAATGGAGAAAAGACAGCCTCTTCAGTAAGTGGTGCTGGGAAAACTGGACAGCTACATGTAAAAGAATGAAATTAGGACACTCCCTAACACCATACAAAAAAATAAACTCAAAATGGATAAAAGACCTAAATGTTAAGGCCAGACACTGTAAAACTCTTAGAGGAAAGCATAGGCAGAACACTCTATGACATAAATCACAGCAAGATCCTTTTTGACCCACCTCCTAGGGAAATGGAAATAAAAACAAAAATAAACAAATGGGACCTAATGAATCTTAAAAGCTTTTGCACAGCAAAGGAAACCATAAACAAGATGAAAAGACAACCCTCAGAATAGGGGAAAATATTTGCAAACGAAGCAACGGACAAAGGATTAATCTCCAAAATATACAAGCAGCTCATGCAGCTCAATCACCAAAATACAAACAACCCAATCCAAAAATGGGCAGAAGACCTAAATAGACATTTCTCCAAAGAAGATATACAGACTGCCAACAAACACATGAAAGGATGCTCAACATCACTAATCATTAGAGAAATGCAAATCAAAACTACAGTGAGGTATCACCTCACACGGGTCAGAATGGCCATCATCAAAAAATCTACAAACAATAAATGCTGGGGAGGGTGTGGAGAAAAGGGAACCCTGTTGCACTGTTGGTGGGAATGTAAATTGATACAGCCACTATGGAGAACAGTTTGGAGGTTGCTTAAAAAACTAAAAATAAAACTACCATATGACCCAGCAATCCCACTACTGGGCATATACCCTGAGAAAACCATAATGCAAAAAGAGACATGTACCACTATGTTTACTGCAGCACTATTTACAATAGCCAGGTCATGGAAGCAACCTAAATGCCCATCGACAGATGAATGGATAAAGAAGATGTGGTACATATATACAATGGAATATTACTCAGCCACAGAAAGAAATGAAACTGAGTTATCTGTAGTGAGGTGGATGGACCTGGAGTCTGTCATACAGAGTGAAGTAAGTCAGAAAGAGAAAAACAAATACTGTATGCTAACACATGTATATGGAATCTAAAAAAAATAAAAATGGTTCTAAAGAACCTAGGGGCAGTACAGGAATAAAGACAGAGACGTTGAGAATGGACTTGAGGACATGGGGAGAGGGAAGGGGAAGGTGGGAAGTGAGAGAGTGGCATGGACATATATACACTACCAAATGTAAACAGATAGCTAGTGGGAAGCTGCTGCATAGCGCAGGGAGATCAGCTCGGTGCTTTGTGATGACCTAGAGGGATGGGATAGGGAGAGTGGGAGGGAGACACAATAGGGAGGGGTTATGGGGATATATGTATATGCATAGCTGATTTACTTTGTTATACAGCAGAAACTAACACAACAATGTAAAGCGATTATACTCCAATAAAGATGTTAAAAAATAATTTTTTTTTTAAAAAGGGGAAACTATAATTTGTTATTCTTTCTTCAAATGTGTCATTACAATTAGCAACAGGGTCCTACTGTATATAGCACAGTAACTATATTCAATATTGTGTGATAAACCATAATGGAAAAGAATATGGAAAATAATGCATATGTATATATAACTGAATCACTTTGCTGTACAGAAGAAATTAACACAACATTGTAAATCAACTACACTTCAATAAAATAAATTTAAAAACAAAGATTATGATTCCACTTATATAAAATTCAGCAGGCAAAGTTGATCTGTGCTGTTAGAAGTCAGAATAGTGGGGTTTTTTTTGGTCATTATTTTTTTTAATTGTGGGAAAATACCCATAACATAAAATTTATCATTTTAACCATTTTAAAGTGTACAATTCAGTGGCACGCAATACATTCACAAATTTGGGTAACCATTACCTCTCTCTAGTTCCAGAACTTCAAGCAGTACCTGTTAGGCAGTCACTCCCCATTCCTCCCTCCCACCCTGATGTTATTTTCCAAGAGGAAGGAATAATGCCTGGGAGGGAACATACTGGGGGGCTTCTGGATACTGGTAACATACTCTTTTTTTTTTTTTTAATCTGGGTGGGAGTTATATGGCTGTGCTCATGTTGTGAAAATTTATCTAGCTGTATACTTATAATTTATATGCTTTTTGCATGTATGTCATATCTAAGTACACATACATAAATTTGGAGCTATACTATGGAAAAACGAACTTTTTGGCCAACCTAATACATTTTAAAGAGAATGGATGACGTGTGTATGTGTGTGTTAACAACATAAAATAACTAACATTGCAACATTGTTGTTTTATTTTAATATAAGAGCCTTTAGAAAATTTTGATTCATTTCAAAGTTGTGTTCAAACCAAATGCCTTTTAAGAAACGGCTTTCCTACATCCCGATTTTTATTAATCTTTTCAGTATTTCATTCCTTGGATTAGCACTTTTGTCACATAAACCCATTCTATTATTATTTACATTCACTAATAGTTGACATTGGGAAGGATTTTTTTTTAATTAATTAATTTATTTTTGGCTGCGTTGGCTCTTCCTTGCTGCGTGCATGCTTTCTCCAGTTGCGGCGAGCGGTGGCTACTCTTCTTTGCGGTGCATGGGCTTCTCATTGCGGTGGCTTCTCTTGCTGCGGAGTACGGGCTCTAGGCACGCGGGCGTCTGTAGTTGTGGCTCGCGGGTTCTAGAGCGCAGGCTCAGTAGTTGTGGCATACGGGCTTCGTTGCTCCGCGGCATGTGGGAACTTCCCGGACCAGGGCTTGAACCCTTGTGCCCTGCATTGGCAGGCGGATTCTTAACAACTGCGCCACCAGGGAAGCCCGGGAAGAATATTAAATTGCATCACGTGGGAGCTTTCATGAGAAAAAGATTTAGTGTGTTGCCATAAAACATCTAGTATGGTAAGATTTATAACATGATACAAAAAATTCACTTTGTTAAATAAAGGGGTAAGTCTACACAAGATGATCTGTCATCTAGCTTCATTCTTTAAATTTTATTTTTATGGAAACATGTTTTACTTTATTATCTAAGTGAATTCAATGTGCAGCAACAGTACATCTTAATCACAGGTCCAAGCATTTTATCAGCATGGAAAGGAATGTGGCAGCTTTATTATTTATGCATGTTTCTATATGGCAAGCACTGACACATCAGTGACGTGACTATTAATGGATTTATTGCAAATTAATCTTGACATCCAACATATCACTAAATGTATGGATGACTCAAACTTAAAGTGGTTTTCAGCAGTCTTTACATTTAAGCTGTGCATCAAGTCTATATTACACCCTCCAAACTCATTAACAAAGCTGGCTTCATCAGATGCAAATTTAGCAGTGTCAACATTCTTTACACTGCAGTAAATGTCTGTAAATATTATACATGGGCTCTTACTTCTAATGTGTGAACTGCCTGTGATGTTATAATAAACTTATTTTTAGATTTTTACTTAATATCTATTTACATAAAGGGCTTGCTCCCCTCATTCTTTTTCTTGCCTACCATCTTTTCCCTAAAGGTGTCTACTTAAGCCATACTTGTTTCTGCAAAAGCTAATCTATTCCCTCAAATGGGTTGAACCTTTTTGAAAACAAAAAACACTCAGCATGTACAGGTCTGCTTGATTATTGGTTGCTCCGAATCCTTGGTACATGAAACAATAATATAATTCACTTCCAAATAGATTAGCTTCTAACTCACAACATACATATATGAATAAAAGGTCCTTTTCTGAAAGCCTATAATTCTTCCAGTGTCATCATGTAGCCAACATGAAATATTTAGGCCATTATGATTCTATTAAATGCAACAGGGATATAACACTTTTTTCCACTGAAACTGTGCCAGGCAGTCAGATGGAAATTTAAAGTATAATATTTATAAACAAGGGGAACTTTTATTTCTCCTACAACCTTGTCAAGAGGCAGTTGCTAAATTTCAATTTCCTGAATAATTTCTACCTATATGGAGGCATTCTTCTTAGTAAAGTTCACAAAAAGCAAAAACTATAAGAAGGCCACCCTGTATGGAAAAAAAAGAGTTTTAGGTCTAAAACTAGTAATACAAATAAACTAATAAATCTGAACAGTCATACTTGTATTCTAAAGCACTAAGAGTTCATTGTCTATCTACGTTGCTGTAAATTCTTTGTAAGATCACAAAGAATTATTTTGTGAGCGCTATAGATTCTTAATTCCTAAAATTTCATATAAGAGCAATAAAAATTCAGGAAAGGTGGCATTATATTAGGAGAGATCAATGGAATCAGAGTAATAGGAATTCCTACCTATAATATGTAATCAACTCAAAATCTAAAAGTAATAACACCAATTACTTATATTGAGAATAAGAGAGCCCTCGATGCTACAGATCTAAGGGTGAAAAAATGCTAGGAAAGAAAGGAAAATAAAGACCGTATATCACAACTTGCGACTCCTGATGGAAGAGGCAAACTTGGTAAAAATGACAAAAGCATTACACCTAGCTAAAGAGACTAGAAAATAAGACAAGGTTTTTACCCATACATCTTGGAGAAAGAGAGTTTTTACCCATACATCTTTGAGAAATAAAAGAAACATGGCCTGTCACTGAAATGGATTAGATACTGGCCCCACAGACTGGATCAGACCAAAGAAAAGAAAGTCAAGAAGGGTTTAGGTAATTCCCAAAGAATGAAAGCCTTAAGGAAGTAAGTAGCTCATGATGACATTCAAGATAGAAGGAGCATTGGGAGGTTTTTCATATATGGCATGTTACATGGTCCATCAGAAACCTAGACTCAGGAATTAAGGAAATTTATTGAATTTTTTAAAAAACAGTTTGTTGAATATTTACTAAATTGAATGCAAACCGACAAAATTGTGAGCACCCTGTTTCCATGCATTGGAATTTCCTGAGAGTGTCACTGTACAGAGTCACTGCACACACACAGCTCCATTTAAAACTCATCATGGGGCTTCCCTGGTGGCGCAGTGGTTGAGAATCCGCCGGCCAATGCAGGGGACACAGGTTCGTGCCCCGGTCCGGGAGGATCCCACATGCCACCGAGTGGCTGGGCCCATGAGCCATGGCCGCTGAGCCTGCGTGTCCGGAGCCTGTGCTCTGCAATGGGAGAGGCCACAACAGTGAGAGGCCCGCGTAACGCTATAAAAAAAAAAAAAAAAAAAACACCTCATGACTTGGTTCAAGTTTTTTCACAGATTCTTGAACCCTGTGTGAATCAGAAGTAAGACTCTCAGGGTCCATGAGGACTCACTAGGCATTAAAAACTAATTTCTCCCAAACTTTCAATGGGATCAAACAAGTCTGAACCACTCAGACTCCACAGTAGACCTGGGAATCATGAAAGCAGAGGAGTCATCTCCACTAAGCCAGCCCATATGAGATTTACCTCTGGTCCGGTCAAGATAGCATTTTAAAAGGAAAAATGGTGTGTGCTTATTCACTAAGAAATGCTAATCAAGATAAAACTCAAGAAAATGGAATAGCAAAAAAACTATCATGATTCCTATAAAATTAGCAATCATTTCTCTTAAAGATAATTTCAATAGTAACTATGCACTTCAATGACAAATTAGAGAAATTTTCCCTTTGCCTATTGGCCCAAAACTTTTCTCTAATAAAAGCCTTTTTAAATAAATATTATGAATTTTTCTATACTCTATATTTTCTGTAATAAAAATTCTATATTCCAGAGATCTTGGCAGGAATAATATATGTATAAATGTATCATGTATATTTTTCATTTTGGTATTTGACATTTCCATATTTTGACATTTATGGAAAGAATATGCTACATGGAAAAAAGTATTCAATCTTCGGGAAACAAGTGCGCTCTTCTTTAATAACTAAAGTAATTCTCAAGTAGATTCATGGCTGACCTACTGTTTCCATACTCTAGACATTTGTTCAGGGATGTCACAAACAGCTGCACAGACTGTCAAAAAGGCAGTATTCACATAAATGAGAAAAGAATGATGTCCACTGGTATTGCACAAAGTTGAGATTTTATGTAATTAATCACTGATATCAATTGTAGTCATTTGGATAAGTCATTCTCTTTTTCTGTCTTATAAGGAAATTAATTGAAATAAGAAACCTTCTTAAGTTGACCTATCTCCTGGTTGTCTAATATGTGAAAGGAACTAGGAATATAAAACTGGAAACACACAACCCTTTTTCCCAAACAGGTAGGATCTGTGGATTAAAGATAAATATCAGGGCAAAAGATGGGTTTATGAGAGATATCAGATAAATGGTATCCAGCCGTGTCACCATCTATTTTGGATTTTTTAAAAAAATCTTTGAAAAGATGACGATTTTAAAGGCACTGATTAATGGTAACATAAAAAGAACAGAGGGCTTCCCTGGTGGCGCAGTGGTTGAGAGTCCGCCTGCCGATGCAGGGGACATGGGTTCGTGCCCCGGTCCGGGAAGATCCCACATGCCGCGGAGCGGCCGGGCCCGTGAGCCATGGCCGCTGAGCCTGCGCGTCCGGAGCCTGTGCTCCGCAACGGGAGAGGCCACAAGAGTGAGAGGCCCGTGTACCGCAAAAGAAAAAAAAAAAAGTTCTTAAGTTAAAAACAACTGACATAAACATAGACTTAATGCTGAAATGCTCTTGGAGAAGACTAAGGGGAACTTTCCTTTTAAAAATGACAAAATGGAGGCCCAGAAGAATCAAGTGGTTCCTCAATGTCACACAGATGGTTGGGGGCTGCACCCAACTCTATTCCTAGTGCTTTTCCACCGTACAATGAAGAGCTAAGATCAAATGACTGCTTCTTGTTTAGAAAAATAAGCTAAAATTCACAAATCAAGGTCTCATTTCAATCATCTCTAGTGGTTTTTCTAATGATGTTTCCTTGGTCTGGTTTCGGGAGACTCAAAGTTTCTGAAATGGCACTTAGCAGCAATGATTCGTTCACATTCTGAAATTTTCAGAATCTAGCCTGAATCTTTCAGAGGGGTGGGGCTTTTGCAAAGCTTTTCTGCAAGCACCCTGCCTCAGAAGCCATCTCAGCCTTCAGCTTGTTCGGAGGCTTCCAAATCGCTGAACAGAGATGCAGAAGCCAAATTTTTATTATTAATACCATCATCACTTTTATTCCACATCACAAAGGCCTTATAACTTTTTGGCAGTGACACCATTTCCTGCCTTTAGTAGTGGAATTCAATCCTGAACACAAAACTGCATGTGGGGGCTTCCCTGGTGCAGTGGTTAAGAATCCGCCTGCCAATGCAGGGGACACGGGTCTGATCCCTGGTCTGGGAAGATCCCACATGCTGCGGAGCTACTACGCCCGTGCGCCACAACGACTGAGCCTGTGCTCTAGACCCCGCGAGCCACAACTACTGAGCCTGCGTGCCACAACTACTGAAGCTGGCGCGCCTAGAGCCAGTGCTCTGCAACAAGAGAAGCCTCCGCGATGAGAAGCCAGCGCACCGCAATGAAGACCCGCTTGCTGCAACTAGAAAAGCCCGCGCGTAGCAACGAAGACCCAGCACAGCCAAAAATTAATTAAATAAACAAATTTGTTAAAAAAAAAAACTGCATGTGGTTATTCTGAACTATTCTGAGGCCACCAGATAAACAATAAAATTCAAATTAATTTTAGGCTAAAACTAGAAGTTTTGCCTTTGTTTGTTTTCTAATCTTAGTTCCTCTCATTTACCATCTCCCTGTCTATCTGCTATATTTAAGTCATTTTCCAACTGACTATGCCCCAATTAGAACTATTTACTAGTAAGTTTTGGACCAAAACTGGACAGAATACAAGTTTCTGATTCAGAAGTCATTTCAAACTAAGCTCTAACTCTATTACCTAGGCCTGCACACGTGGTGGAATACACACTCTTCTCCCGAAGTGACTTTACTTTTGCCAATTTATGCTTCTCTGCTGCACCTGGTTTTCTTTTCAGTCCTGCTTCCCACTATCATTCCAGCCAAGGTGAATTCCCTCCCTTTATCATCTACAGAACTTGTTTTTAACTTGCAAAATATTATATAAACTGTCAGAGTTGTCTTTTATTGAAATTTCCATCTTTAGAAGTATGTTTCCTGAAGAAAGGGGTTTTGCTTTAATTTTTATTATCCTCATCAGACTTAGGTGTTTTTATTCATTTATTAATCATTAATAAGAGCAGTGGTTTATGCTTGAAATAAGTCAGGACTAGTGATACAATGATAAATAACTTAAGGTTCCTGATTCTCAGATGAGTACAACAAATTCCATGCCTATATCCATTTCTACGTAATCCGAATAATTTTACTAGTCAAATACAGAAACTCAGATGAGAGGATAGATTGCCTAAATTACCATTCTCCAATTTCATTATATGTCTGTGTAAGGCACAACTGTGATGAACAGTCGTGAGATCCTTCAACCAGGTACTGATGACTCTTTTTGAGTCAGTAGCAAATCCCACAATTTTCTTGAATAACATAGCCCAAAGTTCTCCATATTTTACAGGGAAGACATGGATATAACCTGCTAGTCCTTAGGCTTTAAGAATTTATTAATCATCAGAAAAACCCAAGAGATAGCACCGTAACCAAGTGATCAAGATTAATACCACCAGTAAGGAGACATGGAATTCGGGTCCTCCAAATATGATGTACTGAGAAGGGCACAGCATCATTTCTATATTATTTTGCCAAAAATGCATAGCCTGAATCATAAGAAAACATCCAAGAAACTCCAACTGAGGGACATTCTACAAAATAACTGGCAGCGTTCTTTTAAAAAGTCAAGGTTAGAAAAAACAGAAAAAGACTGAGGAATAGTCCCAAACTGGAGGGGACTAAGGAGACATGACAGCTAGATGCAATGTGATGTTTGCATGTATAGTAATTAGTATACACTGTAGTTGTGATGAAAAAGATAAGTCAAAAGACAGGGAACAGTGGGCATTATGGAGGAAAAATTCATATCTCTTTTAATGTATGTAACATGAAAAAAAAACCTATGTGAGATTATTTTAGGAGTTGCTTAGCCAGATGGTTTAGTGAGATGGTAGGGAAAGACTCTTGCTCAAAATAAGGAGTTGGAATTTTTGACAAAAACAAACAAAACACAATGCCGAGACAATAGCAGAAGGATGCTCTGGAGAAAGAGAATGCAAAAGCAATACAACAGTATAATTCAAGAATAAAAACATCCATACAAAAATTAATTAAGCATTTGCTATGTAGAAAGCACCATGCTAGATGCTGGAAATGACAGAAAGGTATATGTTATAGCTCTAGAATCCAGCTACAACTACCCATTCAATCAGGTGTGATTTCTTGAATTTTTCTTTTGTATTTCCATTCTTACAGTCGTTGTTCAGATTGCATCACCTTCAATCTTAAATGTAATAAATACTCATCCTTACTGATTCGATACCTTCCTGCCCCTCCCTAATTTAAATTTATTTTACAAACTAAAACCAAACGAACTTTGGACATCCTCCATACAAACCAACCCTCTGTATCAGCCAAACTGGAGAATTCATTTGGTCTCCTGAAATACCCCCAAATTATTTTCAGAGAAGATAAAATTTAATATGGTTCTGGAAAAATAAGAGCAAATGTATTTCTGTGGGCTGAATTTTCATAAGAAAAGTCACAGAAGCACAAAACAGGTTCCAGAAAGAGGAGCAGATCCACTTATACTAATGACATTACCTTTTTTTTTTAAAAAGATGCATTTTTAGGCACTATTATTTCCTATCTCTTTGTCTCCTGAACTAAATCTCTAGATAAATACAGAGTACAAATAATATAGTGGAAATTAGGACTGTTCAAGGTCAGTGTTAAAAGAGATTAGATCAGTTCTAGTAGTTCGGAATACTCATAATTCTATGAAATGCAAATTTCCTTTAACAAAGAGCCACATAACTTCACAAATGTATAAAAATGTGATATTACTGTCATAAGAGATAAATTATATTTAGTAAGAAGTATCTTGGTGTTATCTATTTATCATGAATCTTGTTATTCCATCTTTATCAAAAATGAAACTATTTCTCATTTCTTAAGTATTAGTCTATGCTTAGTAGAAAAACTAAGTTACAGCAACCTAAATTAAAATAACGCATATAAAATTTGGTTTGTTTATTCATTCTTCATCTCAGAATCTTTGAAACAGCTTATGAAGATGACAAGAAGAATAAATATCAGCCAGTTCTGAGAGGTATCAATCCACCTATCTTCAAAATAAAAGTGACAAGAAGCAAAAAATTGGGAAATTAGACAACTTACTTTGATAAGCAATTTTGGTATTTGAACGATTTAAAATCCAAAGATGGAAGTTTTTAACTCATGAAGATATTTAGCCAATGGAATTCAACAAAGTAAATGAATTTCGAAAGTGATGGAGAAGCAAAAAAAAAAAAGGTTCTCTACAGAGATCTTTCTATTTCACCACTCATGATACAACTATGTGTGAGAGTAATTTTTGAAGTTGAAATGACTAAAACATTAGAGGGTGGATTAAAGTGCCAAATCAGCCCCAGGGCAGGGAAGTGCCAAATTTTTCTTCTTTTATATTAGTCTTCCTAGACTAAAATTACAAGGTGGTTCCAATCTGCACCTCTGATCCTTGAATGCTCAGGTCCCCAAGCTCAAAAGACCCTCTAGAGTCTTCAAACAGCATCCCTGAAAAACGTTGAGAAAGACCTATAAGACAGAGGGTAGGGCACTATAAAGGGATAAAGTAGGCTTCAAACTCAAAAACACCCATATCTAGCTTCATCATTAAAATTTTAATTTATTTTCAATTGATTATTGTATTCAAATGAAGACTGCCATGCCATCTGTCTTTAAAGTCCTTTAAATTAAATTTAATGACTCTTGTGGGAAAGAGAGGCCATTTCTAATTCAGTATAGTCTGCTTACTACTATTAATCACTAATTAGAATTAATTATTAACAGTGTGATTATTTTTTCCTCGAATATTCTAAATCATTAATCAAAGGATGACATGACTTTCTGTTCCTTCTTTGGTATATTGAAGTGACTGTCATATGACTTTTGGGTAGATGCTACTGAAGTGATGATTTTAGTCAGATGTGTAACAATAATGCCATCTAAAAGCTGCATTTAACCAAGAGAGCAGTATTTTTGGAACAAGCAGTATAAAAGTGCTTTGTGAATATTAACATATTCTAGCAAATTAGTTTGCACTCATTATCATAAGCAATTACTTACTGTTTAGATGCAGCTCATATTAAATTGGCAAGCAATTTGCAAGAATTAAACATAATAGAGAGAGCTTTCTGAAAATTCAATGATCTACTGAGACAAATGATGCCACTAGGTTCACAGCCCCTGTACCAAACAAGGTTACCCATTAAACATATTTAGCATTAAAATAATAGTTAGTTGACTACATGGGCTTTTAATGCAAGATAATTTTGTAACTATTGTTTAGATGCTATCAATGCAATTATGCATATCAGATCCTAGGAGGCATTTTAAAAAAAAAGGCCCAAAGAAAAAGGGAAGGTTTTGTTTTCTGAGAAGGAACTAGCTGTCAATTTGACTAAATTCTGTTATTCTAATAACCCATTACATTGTCTTGAGTTATTTGGGACTACTTAATTTTCTCCTTTAAGAAGTTTCTGTTGTCTTGATCACTCTCTCCATTTACCTCTGTGGCGAAGACTGCTCATGTTCACCACTATTCATTTAGACTTCTTCAGTACTAAGAGAACTCGAAGCTGGGCATACAGCTAAGCTGTGTATAAACTGGGCATTGCCCTTTCTCCTTTGCAGTTTGATAGGGCCATGTGACTAAATTCTGGCCAATGATACATGGGCAAAAATGATGTGTGATTCCTCCAGTTCCAGCCCTGAAATGCACCTGCACTTTACTGCTTATGTCTCTCCTTCTTTTTCCTGAGTGATGACCAAAAGCTGAGCCAGCTGTCTTAGACCTAGAGACAGAAGCTGCGGGTTGAGAACTGTACCAGTGAACTGTAAATACTATGTGAGGAGGCGGAGGGAAGAAAGAAAGAAAGAAAAAAAAACACACCTTACATTTTGTTCATACCTGTGTATTATGGAGGTCTCATTTTTAGAGCAAAGGGTATTTATATAGCCTTTAAGACAAAATGACAAAACATTTCCAAGTATTTTTTTATACCCATGAGTCAAGTAAATTTGATAGGGAAACTATAATTACCTCTATTTTACAAATTTAAAAGAAAATGGTGTTCACAGATGTAAAGTGACTTGTCCATGGTCACACAAAGCAATGTGAATCTTTTCTTATCAAAACCTTTCATAGAAGGCTAGTAATACCTACTACCCTTTTAACAGTCAGCCAATGTTACTCACCCTGGCAGATTCTTTGGAGTGGGGGCGGGGGGGGGTCATATGTTTTCCTGGATCTACCCAATTCCCAAATTCTTTTCTCCCTTACAAAATTAAAATGGCACATATTTGCAAAACATGATAAAGAATGTTGTCTGTGACCCTGAAACAAAGTGAAATTAATTGACCCACACTGACCCCTCTGCTTGACTATAGAGCATTTACTTTAGGAAATTTGTAATTGTGAATTTTTTCTCTGCCCCTTTTAGATGTTAAACTTCTTCCAGCTTCTTGATAGTTTTATAATTCAGGAATGTCTTTCTCAAGAGCCTGGGAGCCATCTCTTTGAAATGTAATCATCAGGAAAGACAGTGTCCCTCTGTCCCAGTCTCTGTGGGAGGGTAGAATCCAAACTTGGATAAGCACCAATTACCAAACACCAGGACCTAATCACTGTGAATAACCTCCCTCTCCCGCCCCCAATGTCCTCCAGTAGTTTCCCACTAGCTCACTCCAGAGCTTAAAAAATCTCCAGCCCTTTGTTTCACTGGAGTTGACTTCAATCTCTCTCCCTTATTACAAAAGTCTTCAATAAATTCTTCCTTGCCAGTTTAACTTCTCTGGTGCAATTCTTCTTTGATATCCATGACCCATTATTCGTATTTATCATATTATTCCGCCATCTAAGCTAGCCAACCTCAGAAAAAGCAATAGTAACCTAGTCAAAATAAAAATAGAAAATTGTTTCTTCATCTGAATTTCACTTCCTCGCTCTCAGAGAAAAATCTCTGCTTCTCCACAGAAAGTAAACAAAGTATTATCAGGGAAGCTTAGTAATAAAGAAATTTGGAGAAACGTTCTTTCAAGGTATTTTTATACATTAATTCAAATGCTAAATAATATTTTACAGCAACATTCTGAGGAACATTTACCTAGAGTGAATTATAAGAGATTTCTATAGCAAAGCAATGATCATTCTATCTCCATTTCTTAAGAGTCACAGCAAAAAATATATATATGTAATTATAAATACAGAGGAAATTCTACTTCTTTTGTTTTGAATTAGTTTTATATTGTTTGTTTCTAATATTCTATCTTGAGGGTAAGAACTAGTTTTCATGATTCCTTGTATTTACCTCAGAGCCTAGAATACCACTAGATACTTCACAGATATATAGCTACATTTGATGTGGTAAACCAAACACATAACATCCAAAACTATTTTGATGATAGCTTTATTTTCATTTGATGTTTTAGAATCAAATATGTTTGCATTACGTGTATAACAAAGGACTTATTAATAGGAAGTTGGAAACACAGAGAAGCATAATGTATCAAAATCTAATGTCAGCAACTTTTCTCAGTGTCTTGAAAAGAACTATAATTTAGAAAATACCATCAAAAGGCTATATAAATTGAGAGTACTGAGAAAAGATATTATTAAAAAATCTAGTAGCTGATTTATTTTCTCTTCAAATATTAACTTTGAAATAAAAGAAAAAGTCTTAGTTTTCTGTTGACATACATTTATCATATGCTATTTTGGAGTACACATTTGTATATTTCATGTAATCATATACATTTACACACTCTTCTTTTTTCTCAACTTTAATGAGCATATACTTAAAACTTAAATAAAGACTGTGTATATTATACATATATATATATACAAACACACACACGTGTGTGTATATACGTGTGTGTCTGTGTGTGTGTGTATATATATATATATATATATATATATATATATATATATATATAAAGAAAATAAAATGCCATGTTCACTGATCAGAGAACGTGAACTTTTAGATTAACCAATAACATACTGGGGACAGATTAATTAAAATAACAAAGCAGAACAAGTGAAAGACCAGAGAATAACCCTTCCCCCATCAAGAATGGCCTAAAATAAATCTCTTGGTGCTACTCAAATTTGTACTCTTTCAAACCTAAAATAAGCAGACTCTAAATAAAAGAAAATTTCTCAAGCTGGGATTTCATTTATTTTTATGAAAATAAACATCTAAAATAAATATAAAGGGGCATTTTAAAGGACAGAAAAGTAAAACTTTTTTTTTTCCCACAAGATGTTACTGGTTTTTCAAGCAATGTGAAAATTCTTATATCAAGAAAGGCTCAATCATTTACTATTCTCCTGCCATTTTAATATTTGTAACCAACACATTTCCATGTTCATTTACCATGTTCTTATCTATCTGGCAAATAGCATTTATCCTCCACGTACTATATAACACATTTTGAGGTGTAGATTCCCAAAATAGCATAGCCAATTTCCCTTTCAATCCCACTAATGACATGAAATCGTAAAACCCACACTGTCTCACCCATGAGTGAGATGTTTGAAATGGATTCAGAATCAGAAATGAAAACTTCCACTCTAACTTCCTAGGGTATCCACCAGTAAGCTGATCAAATAAGCTGTGCCCATGAAGAGGTGAGAGCCTGCTGGAATAAGTGTGTAGGGAGATGCACTAAACAGCAATGTCCCTTCCACAAGTAGCCTGGTCACTCACCCTAGGGGAATCAGTTATCATCTTTTTACTATCTTCTGATCACTCTCTCCCAAAATAATCTTCACCATGCCAAAGAGACTCATGCCGAAGAGGATGGGGCTTACAGTAGAGCAAAAGGGAACTCACCTGGAAGATTTTCACTGGGGAGATGACATGATCAGGTTTGAATCTTACCAAGATTATTGAGGCTTCTATGCGGAAAATGGGATGGATGGGAAGGAGGTGAGGTAAGGAGGCCCAGCAGAAAGTTATCTCACAAAAAGAAGAATAAAATATAAGGACCTTGAAAAGAAGTAGACAGATGTGAGAAGCATAAAGGAGGTAATGTTGTAAGGACTTTTGATGATTAACTGGATGTGGAGAGGGGAGGGGGAAGAAATCAAAGTTCTCTTCTAGGTTTCTGACCTGCGAAGGGTACAGATACTGTGCCATTTATTCACTGAGACAGGAAGCATCAAAGAAGGAATAGGAGAAGTGGAGAATATAATAAATTTTATATGTTTGAATTTAGTCATCTTCTTCCATAGGAGAATATTATACCATCTTTACAGCCCTGTAACACTTAGCACACTGAAGTATACACGGATGACATTTTTCAGTATCCTAATGCATCAAACATATAAGTTAAAAAGGATATTCTAATGAAAACCACTGTTCTTTCTTAAAACAAGTTTTGCAAGACACAGCTAACCTGTATCTCTTCACCATCTTTAAAACAGTCTCCAGATGTAGTAATACTTAGCTCTCAACAAGACCTTTCCATGGAACCTACCAGAATTGATTATATTTATCATCTAAACATTTGCAGTGTTGTTCCCTTTCTTCCAATCATTTTAAGAAATTGTTTCTATGGAAAAGGTTTCGCTATACAA
This sequence comes from Lagenorhynchus albirostris, assembly GCF_949774975.1. Taxonomy (NCBI): domain Eukaryota; kingdom Metazoa; phylum Chordata; class Mammalia; order Artiodactyla; family Delphinidae; genus Lagenorhynchus; species Lagenorhynchus albirostris. Next base: position 48,309,192 of record NC_083107.1, on the reverse strand, counting down.
TATTGTCCCAGCATGTCTTTTGCTTGATTCCTGCTTGGTTCTCTGCATATAATTGCTTGGTTAACTTCTTGTGCCTCGTTGATTTGCTTCCTCTGCTCATCAAAGTTTCATTAACTGTTTCCTGCACGCAGAGCACTTTACTAAGGTAGGATGTGTTGGTTTACGAGTTATACCATATAGATGAGCAATAATAGGGTCAAGTGTGACAATATTGGCTACACTTAGGCTCAAATTCCTGCATCTATAGATGAAGCTGAGTTTTCTGCATCTTTTTTCACCTTTAAATAGTGGAAGAAGAGAAGCAGTGATGGAATCCACTACTATCAGAAAGTATGCTCTGTACCATTAACTCTGTTGACCCTCAGGACAAAACACGTAAAAGCCTTTCCCTAAAGAACAATTCTAGTTAGACATTCGGTACTCTTTGACCTAGTAGACCCTCTGTCTCCTAGAACACAGTGGGCATGGTTACTTTTAGTCCTTATGACGTCCTCAGGCAAATCAGAAAAAAACAATCTTCCTCGAAACCCCTTACTTCCAACGGCTGGAAAATTGTTATAGCATACCGATTTTGTCAGAACAAGCCATTTGCTTGCTCTTTCCTAGAAAATTATCATATTAAATATGCAACTCCATGGAGTTAACAGTGTAAATGAGAACACCTTCACAAGTCTACGTCTTGAACAAGTGTACATGGCATCCCTTTAGTGAGACAGAGGAAACATTAGTGTTTGGTTCAAGAGGAAGATTCAACTCATATTGGATCCTAATGTTCTGTGGAATACAATTATGCTCCTTGGGGGAGAGGAATGCAAGGGACACAGGGAGAAAAAAAAAATTCCTAGTCAACCAATTTCATGCAGAGCAAACACCAGTGGCAAAAGAAGTTCAAGCTTTTTCTGGGAAAGAAGTTCTGCACAGTTGAAATAAGATCAGTCACAGACCTAACTTGTGGAAATGAAATTCCTGAAAAGAAAGGCAATATCAGAGCAGTGCTAGTCTAAGATGCACAAAGAACTACACTGCAGCAGCTAATCCCTTATATTTGAAGCACAGATTTCAGCCAGACAAAACTGTGACTTATAAAAATTAGACGTTGCGGATCCTCGGGGGACCAGTCTCTTCCTATTTTCCTCTACGGCTGCTCCAAGGTACAGATTCAATTCAGGCAGGTTAAATTGGGGATCCAAGTGGGAATATGTGGTTAATGAATTTTATACAACCTTCCTTCTTTCCAATTAAAAAAAAAGAAGAAAAAGGCTCAGAAAAGATTTGATGGTGTTTTACTGAGTCTTCCCAATTCCCCCCACCCCCACCCCACCGACCCCAGACTGATTTCAAGCCATGGTGGAGATAACCAGACAGCTAATTAAACTATAAACTCTTTCTTCTAATTCGCAAAACTGTAAGCATGTATAGTCTAGAATCCACCCCCATTCTGAAGCTCTTTCCACAGACTTTCCACACATATCCAGGGGAGTTACATATATATTACTCTAGACCAAATCTGGCCCTGCAAATGAAGTCATACGCACAAGATCAAAATATTTAATGATTTCCCCAGACTTTGCTTAACAAATTTACGTAACAAGGAAAGCCTCCAAGGTAAGCCCAGAGAGGTTAATTCTTCCTGGAGTTAAACTGAAAGAGGCAAAAATGAAATCCCCTCTATGACGGCTGTGAAAGCAGCAAGCTTGCTTGGAATGGGAATGGAATGTGAAATTAACACACAATAAGTGCCGGCTGAAAATGGAGGAAACGTGCTTAAGTCCAGACACCCCCACAGACTCAAGTTGAAAGACATACATAAACTCACAGAATAGTAACGCTCCTTACATTGCTGTCTAAAAGGGATGCATGTGTTCAATTTTAAAACAAACAAAAAGCGATGCAGCAAGTTCAGTCTCAAACAGATTTCATTAATTTTGAAAAGATGTTAACGATATAAATACATGTAAAATATGGTATCTTTATATAAACTGGATCCTTCATTTCTCTCACCAGAGGAATGTCTGCACTATGAATTCATTAGTAAATTCTAGCTGTTCTATATTAAAATGAATGAAAATAAGATTGTAAATGAACACATCTAAAACGCCATCATGTAATTGGGAAGCACTCAACCTTGTATCGGGAAAATGACTAACTTGTTGCTCTGTGACTTTGTCAAAGTTATTGAAACTATTCAATAATCCTCATTTTCCTCTTCTGAAAATAAGGGGGGTGTTCCAGGTAACCTCTATGGTCATTTCCAACTCTATTCTCTGGGTTTAAAATATCACTCCACTAAAGCTGCCACTATCCTTAAACTTGAACCCAGCATACACTGAATTGCCCACCTAACATAAGCATGACATAAAAAGGCACGTTACCAGTGAGGACCTGTAGCAGATAACATGCAATGATTTCTTTGGGTGGATACTTTGCTCCTTATTTATTTATTTCAAGTAGAAAAGAATAGCTTTATTGCTTTGCCAGGCAAAGGGGGACACAGAGAGCTCCTGCCCTCAAAAACTATGTGTCCCCGCTCCTTTTTTATTTTGACTTTAAACAATAATTGTACAGAATGTTTGCTATACTTTATTATTGTGAAATGATACAGTAGAGGATATTTTATTTCATGTAGTAATCCTATGATTTTAGAAAATTAAGACATAAATACTGCCGAAAAAAAAATAAATAGAGTATTGGCTAAGCCTTATTAGCAGTTAATGTTTTTATTTCCTGAAATCATTCTCCACATGACTGGTCTAGCAATTTCATCCAAAATCAATGCAATATAAAACCTACAGAAATGACAGTCTAAAATGAGCCCCAGATTTATTAAAACCTAGTTACGTGATTACTGAGGTCTTCTCAGTCTAAAATCTATAATTACCGCAGTTACTCCTAAAAAGGTTGGGTTAAATGTTATTAAGCAAAAACCACCCTGGCTGATTTGTTTTGTGAATACATGTTAAGATAATTCCTACTTACAAGAACAGAATCATTCCAAGCAGGAATGATTATGAGCCTTGGTGGGTTCGACTGTCATAAATATGACTCAGATACAGAAAGGGATTCATTATCTTATTCGAACAGTCAATTTAAGTTGTGAAAATACAAGGAAAAGTGAAAGCATATTCTCTACAAGTGTAACTGCACTGGTATCATTTTTCCCCCACGTTTCTAGTTGAGAAAGACCAGGCATCAACTCACTAGTCAAAATCTTACTAATTCTTACACTAGGTAATCCTACCCATGTTCACCAAGACCATAGCCAGTTGTTTGTCTGTCTGTGTTCATGCGTTTTGGCAAAGAATTTAAAGTCCTTTATAGATATCCAGTTAAATCACCACAGTGTTCATTCCCTGGTAGATTAACAGTACCATTTGAAATGCCATTAAAGCTTTTACACCAGAGGGTAGAAAACCATGTTTTCTTCTGAGTTATATGACAGTACCCTACACATATGCTGAATTTCATCTACCATGTTGCCTTATTTTTTCAAGCACCTGTTGGAGGCTAAGAGGCAAGGTGATGCTCACTTTTACCAAGGGAAAAGAAAAACACAACAAATAACCTGACCTAGGTCATAAAATCAGTAAGCAGGAAGAACACAGAGGGATACCTTTAGTAATTTATTTCTCAGATTTGAAAAATCTGACCTTCACACAACTGTCCCACATTAAAGCGATAAAAATATTACACTTACTGTAATGTGGCACCATGTGTTCGCTGAACAAAGGTTGAATGAGTGAATCTGGGGCAATCTCCACTATTCACCTATTCAAGGGCTCCAAATGAAACAAATCACTATATACAGATAACTGTTAATTCTTCAACACATACGGGCAATTTTGATCAGTAACATTCATAGGTTATGTGCAACAGGTTTAATTATAGCTTGTGATTAATATCTGTATACTGCAGAAATTGTGAAAAGTACAGAAATGAAGACAAAGGAGACTTAAAACAGGTGAGGGAAATTTTAAATGATTTGGCTATTGAGAAAGCAGGAAAAGAAGAGAAAAATCACAGCAGTAACATTGAATTAAGTCAGAGAATGCATCCTTCCAGAGTTCTCCAAGCTGTCCCTGCCACCAGTCTTCCTACCTAGTTCAACAGCACAGCTTGTTTACGATGAGGACTACATCCTCAGACTTAACTTTGCATCACTCTATTGGTTAGATATTTGACTCAGGACCAGCAAAGACCTGGATTGGTCTAAAGGTTGCTCTCTTGGTTTGAAGACCATTTAGCAAGTGACATCCTGTGAAATCAATGGACTGTTACTGCTTTCATCTTTCTCAGGTTCAGTATTATTAGGGTCCTTAAAATTTAATGAACCTAGTCTGTTGAGTGAAGCTTTCGATCTGCTGTATTTCTTCTAATGCACTAAAATGGCTGGTATGGGAAATGAGTACTACAACCTTATGCAGTGGGACAACTGTAGCAAATAACAGATTTGTGACATAAGGACAGTATGGCAGAGGAAGGTGTATATTTAATCCAGTTTTTCATCAACAAGATTTGAGTTTATACGTATGTGTGTGCGTGCATTTTTTTAAAAAAGGGATGAGAAAATCCCTAGTGATTAAAAAAACAAGAAGGGAGAAACGAAAATCAGCCACGATAGAATGTGCACATATATACGCACAGACAAAGAGAATAGATAACATTGTAGAGCAGTCACTAGAGCAATCTCTCTAGAGATTCATTACATTTCATATCCAAGGAAACTAGCCACTCGCTCCTAAAATATAAAGCATTTTCAAAGCCAGATCCCCAAACAGGTAAATAACAATGCAATCATTTTGGGAAAAAAAAAAAAAGGTAAATTACGGTCAGACAGGTGGAGAAACAAAAAAGAAATATAAGGCATTCCCATTAGTAATAAGAGGTAAACAAGAGAGAGAGGAAAAACCCATCAATAAGTCAATGCAAGCAGGTCAATGAGAAGGAGACTGTCACGTTCTCCAGCAAAAGGATGATTTCCGAGTGGTACAGTGAAATGGAGAAACTCACCCAGAATATTAGAGAATAGATGTATTTCAATTTTCTTAACAGATTTTTGAATGGTCTGTGCACATGACTAGATGAACACTGAGGATGCATTTCAGCAGAGTTATCCTCTTAGGCATTTGTCTTTTGCTTTTTGTCTTTTGGAGACAAGAAGCGGGAACAAATCCATGCACCACTCTCATCTAAGAGCACACACCTATTTTCTTTGCAATAATACCATCACCAGGACCAGCAAAAGTCTGTGTAACTATTTGTGAAATTAAGTCAGGGTCCCAGGCCTTCTCAAGAAAACAAGAAAAAAAGAATTATGGCAACTGATGAGATATACTAACCAAAGCATTTATTATATTTATAAATGTTTTTAGAGAAAACTAAATTTCCAGACCGATGGAATACCAAAAATTGCCTGAAAAGAAAATTCAACTATCCATGGAATAAAGCTCCTACAAAACAGTGAAACTTTCAACTCAGTTTTTCTTTTTTGTAATGCATTCAATATGTATGGGTTTAATGCTGTCATATAAAGAAGTATAGAAACTTCTTCATCCCTAGGGAATTTATGCTAGGGAAAGACCAACTCACCAATTTTAGGTCCTCTTATACTGGGAGTATATTTGCTCCTTGTAGAAAAGACTTGGGGAAGGAAAACAAATACTGAAAAATAAAGTGTTCTCTGATCTGATTTAAAATTACTAGAAACAAGTAACTTGTTGCTAACTCATCCTAGTAAGTTCAGAAAATCAGAAAACAGTAGATAGCTTCCTTGTGAGATTAAACCTCTCTATGTATATTATAGGAACAACATTGGAAGAAACTAGTCTAAAGGCTTACCATGAAGAGGAGACTCAGTGACTACACTTGCCAATCTCCTCAATCAAAAGCACTACTATGATTAAATCACAACACTAGAAAGTTGTGGATAGTTCTATCATATCACAAGTTATTAGTTCCTAGACAGAAAGCACAAAACTCCCTGTTTCTGATTCATTGTGGGAAACTCCTTCCAAGAGCAATAAGCAAAGAAGAAGAAACATAAAAACCCAAAATAAAAAAGAGCACAATTCTCCAGGCACCCATTAATTCTAAAAGGAAGGGCCACTGCCACAGTCAAAATAGCTAGAAAACATTCAAAGGTGATTTCACAGCAGTGCATCCAAATATCAAGGTGCTATTGAAATTTTCTAATGAAATGTGGAATATTATTTTCCCATAAAAGGTTCAAGTTTTCATCTTATAAAAACAGAGGTGGTAGTAGGACACAAGGCCAGATAAAGTCATATTTCCATCAGATAACTTCTCACCACACTCATTCACACTTAAAAAATAAACATTTTCCCCAGGGGTCTTGGCACCTAACATTATTTCCACATTTAGAAATAATTTCTTTGTTTTAGATTGCTTACTCTTACTTTCTTCAAATGCTCAAGACAGGCAAGCTATGAAAATGGTCACATAGAATTCTGAGGACCAATTTTGAACTCAATGACTCTACATGTTTTCAAAGAACCCTCCTGGAGTGGACAGTGTTAGTTCGATATAACTAAATGAGGTAGAAATAAACTCCTAAAATTACCACAAAATTAAGTGGAAAAGAAACAAAATCAAATTTGAGGCTCTGAGACTGAGATCACCGAGAATAAAAGAAAAAAATTTTTGGAAGACCCAAGGTGGTGTTTGGTTTGAGAAGGGTAGTAAGAGTAGGGTGGCAGTAAAGGGGGAAAGCAAGTTAGTTGAGAATAATATTGGTCAAGGTGACCTCTGACCCTGCCTACTTTCCCATCGTTTTGTCTTTCCTCATTACTGCTTTACCTAATAGGCTCTTCCCTGTCATTAGTGAATCCATTGTGATAGAGGATGGATGGTTTCCAGTTGATAGACATGAAAAGCTATGCTTGGAACTGAAGGAAAAAACATAAGGAATGCATAGTTCCATTTGCCTGTGTCAAAATTACTTGGATAAATGAGCATAGAAAAATTACTTTTCTTCCTCATTTTATTTATTTATTTATTTATTTTTGCGGTCTGCGGGCCTCTCACTGTTGCGGCCTCTCCCGCTGTGGAGCACTGGCTCTGGACATGCAGGCCCAGCGGCCATGGCCCACAGGCCTAGCCCACTCCGTGGCATGCGGGATCCTCCCGGACCGGGGCACGAACCCGTGTCCCCTGCATCGGCAGGAGGCCTCTCAACCACTGCGTCACCAGGGAAGCCCCCCTTTCCTTCCTCATTTTAGAATACTGATGGAACACTCATGTTAATCTCTGCATACAGATAGCATAGCTACCTAGGGGATTAATTATTTGTTTTGTGCACACCTTATGATCGCTCTCTTAAAAGAACTCCCAGGGCAATCCTTTATACAGGTCCATTGCTATTCTGTTTTTCAGAGGCTAATGTACTCTATGAGGTTGTCTGAAAAAAGCAAAACAAAAAAGTTGTTTATTTGTTTAAATAGAGAAGCAAATGAATAAAACAGACCGGAAAGGTACAAGGAAAAGAAGTTGAAGTACAAGTTAGTCCTGTCTCTGACTTTGTGTCTGTCTTTGGCCCACTGCAAACCAATTTCCTTTTCTGTTTCTGAATTTTGAAGAAAAGTACATTGTATTCATATTCTTTTTCAGAGATACTCTAAGTGTTAAATACCCTAGTATGTGTCCTTGAGAAAGAAACTATAATACTCAGAAGAAGAATATTTGCAGTGTACATATTTCTTCAAAGTAAAAAGGAAGCATTCATTACAATAATGTCTCAATTTTCAATTGAACTATAATTCAATTGAATAATACCAAAAATGAAAGTAAAAAGCAATAAGAATATCTACCCTTTAATTTCTTCGGAAGAATGAAGGTCCTTATGTTTTCTGGGGACACTAACAGGTGTCCGTTTGTTTTCCTATCTGAATTGCTAGAGCACTGATACAATCTGCTGCTTGATTAATAACTAATCAAGAAATATTTATCTAATACCCAAAGCATATGAGGCATTACAGGGGAATACAAGAAAAGCTTACACACTGGATATATAAGGGCTATATCCAGGGTGAGCCAAATTAGGAGTTAACAGTCATACACATAATACTTAAATTTTAAAAGCATTTTATGACTCTCAAAATCTGTTTAGCAATGGTCTCTTCATTTAATAGACATTGAATAATGTGAATTCTAAAAAGACAGAGAGCCAGAGGTCAAAGTGATAAAAACCACCACCGGATCTGGCATTTTGAAAGATGAGTTGAGTTTGAATAGGAAAGAATCAGACAACTACAGCTGAAAACTGCATTGGTCTTAATTTTCACAAGCAAAAACCTCACTAATTCCTTAAGGACACAAATATAATCTTTCTTATTATCTTCCTTCGGCTTAGTCGCCTACCTTACAGTGACCTGAAGAGCATTGTTGAATTTACCCATGGGGAGGATTGGTCCTTCTGTGTGTCTTCAACATTAACACGATACTTTACAAAACAGCTGGGGAGTTCAGGGTATAGCCCATGGCTGTGGAATGTAATTGAGCTCACAGACTCAAGGAGTCAATCCCTTCACTTAAGGATCATTAGCCTAAATTCCAAGGATCCCAGGAGGTGATTCCTTCCTACTCTGAATCCCCAGAGCCCACAACACCCAGACAATGTCTGCTGCACACCTTCAGCACTTCTAATGAAATATTGTCTGTGAGCTCTTCATCTTCCAGTTGGTTCGTGTTATCTTTGCCTTACCTCCCAATTAAGCCCCAGAGCTCCTTGGGGATAGGAACTATGTCATCAGGGTTCTTTATCTAGGCTACCTAGCATCTGGCAAAATACCTGACATAGCATAGATGCATAATCAATGCTTGCTTTGTGCCTTCAAGTTGTAAATGCTGTTGCATATTTATGTCAAGGAAATGATGCTTCGTGCCTGGATTTTAAACTGTGACACTGGAGCAGGTGAATAACACCGAGCAGGCCATGTAAGTTCTTACAGTTTCTGATTATCAGGTAAAAGTCACTTAATTTGGTATTGTGGCATTCTAGATTTGGAGAAGCTAGTAAAGGTCACCTATTCTGGACTCCTCAGTTTATACATAAGGAACCAGGCTAAGAGAGAGGGGAAGGGCCTTGCCTAAGATCATAAGTAACGTTGTGCAATAAGGAAAGAAACTAACATTTGTTTTGGACTTGGCATATAGTAGGCAATTTTATTTCAATGAATGAAGAGGCTACCAGATGTGGGTCACATGACCTCCTCATTGAAAAGGCAACTTGTTATTTCTGTAAGAGTCATGGAAGGTGTGGAATACTATATACTCCTTTGTTTTCCTTTTGCTGTACTATTTCTGCCAGATATCCAGCAAAATATTTGTATTTTTCTGTACAAAAAGGTAAACATGTGGGCTTCCCTGGTGGCGCAGCGGTTAAGAATCCGCCTGCCAATATAGGGAACACGGGTTCAATCCTTGGTCCGGGAAGATCCCACATGCCGCAGAGCAACTAAGCCCGTGCACCACAACTACTGAGCCTGTGCTCTAGAGTCCCTGAGCCACAACTACTGAGCCCCCAGGCCTGGAGCCTGTGCTCTGCAACAGGAGAAGCCACCGCAATGAGAAGCCTGCAATGAAGAGTAGCCCCCGCTCACCGCAACTAGAGAAAGCCCGCATGCAGCAACGAAGACCCAACACAGCCAAAAATAAAAATAAAAATATATAGATTAAAGGAAAACATGTGCTGGGTCACAGGGCCGGCTCTGGATAACTTAGTATGCTGAGTTGTTTGAATCTGCTATTCACCATACATACTCTAAATAAACCTTGTTAGTTTTAATTGCTCCTAAAATGCTGTAAAGAAGGAAGTTCTACATCACCTCTCCCTCTAGCTCTTGATACAGTATTCTGAATTTTCTCCTCTCCTTTCAAGAAGTCATTGAATATTCACGCTATCCTCCACGCTTCCTCTGTTCTCCTCCCTGCCATCTTTCTTTCTCAATCTCTCTAAATTAACTTATATTTTCACTTATTTACCGTTAGCAGGATCATGTTCCTTCTTTTCTCATCTTTCACTGCGTCCATCACTTACTTTTCCAATGAAACTTTCACTCTGTTTTCCTTGTCAGCACCATCTAATGAATACGATGCTTGACCAAGAATAAAGCCATGGATGCCATCGCTCACTCCCTGTGTCCAGCAATACAGATGTGCAAACCAGTTGTTTACTTTTTGTTTTAACCAGTAATTTATTGTTTTCACTTAGTTTCCATCAAGAATATTTACTTCTATTTTTAAAAAAGAGAGATATGGAACATGGTAATTATATCCAGCTGCCAATAATGGAAGAGATTACAATTAAACTGAAATAAGGATGACAAACTACCAGAGACTTTTCCTTTGAAGTAAATCTATTTGCCTGACTACAGAGTCAAAATACAACATTTAGTGATTATATCAGGGAGGAGGAGGTTAAGATTTAAACCTTAACAAGGACTTTAGATTTATTACAATACAAATGTTTGAAAGTCCTTGTATAAATGCCCTTTCCTGACCATCATTCATCTGATTCAGTTGTTGGTTCCAGGAAGTTGGACTGTTTTCAACCCAGAGTGTTTTAGTGAATGAAGGCAATGAAGACATCCTTGAGAGCTCTTCATGGGGCAGAGGGTGACTTCTCCAGAGGTCAGTGGTCTTAACACTAGCCTGGCAGGAGCTACCAGAGTATATTTCAGTGTAAAATTCTGTCTAGCCGTTTAATTCAAGTTGTAGTTTTTTATTTTGAAATCCCTTTTAAAAATATCTATTAAACCAAAAAAAAAAATGCCCACTCACATTAAGTATAAAAGCAGGTATAATGGTATGTACTCTATCTCCCAACTTTGTATTAATGTATGTCATTATGTCTGTATGTTCACATATAATCATTTTAAAAACACTAAAAAGGCATACACCAAGCTAATAACAATAATTATATCTAGCCAATGGAATTATTGGTGATTTTAATTTTAACTTTACTGTATTTCCTATATATATGTATGTTATAAATATACAGACTTACATTAATTTTATAACAAGGGAAAATCCTGCACATATTTTTTTTATAAAGAAAGACACTACTTCTCCACCTGCCAAATGCCTGATGTTTTGCCAAACAATTCTTAAGTTTTCTAATGAGATCTGAATTACAGCACTTTTAAAATGGTAAATTTGAATTAATGTGTTTTGATAAATAACTCTAGCAGATGGGAACCAGAGCCAAAGTAGAGTTTAACATTAAACCTTAAGCAGTGGGAAAGGTCCAATTTGGGAAAAATTCTATTGTCCCTTAAATCTCACTCCCACTGCTTTTTTTTTCCCCTACAGACGCAGATTGCAAATTTTGTTCTTTGGACATACAAGATAATAAAACTTGGAAAAAAAAAAAAAAGTCCAGCCTGCATGATGATCTCCTGTTTCTTACTCAAGTCTTGTATAGAACTTCCCCCATTTATGTTGATGGGGTTCAGGACGCCCTACCCCAAATATGGCACCTTGGTATATTGAATATCTTAAGCTGAAGGAGTTTGAGAAAATGGCAGAAGTGACAGAAAGGTCACTGTGACCTCCCCTCTTTGTCCTTCTTCCCTGAAACAGGTTATAAAACTGCCATGTGAAAGGTACCCTCCCTGTACCGGGGGAAGGAAGATATTCTCATCACCAGAGAAGGGGAATTTGGGGCTGAGAAATCTTACGAACAAACCTTCTTAAACTTACCTTTAACTTCCTAGTCAATTTTTCACCATTCACTACCTCCAAACCAAACTCCATTGTCTTGTCAATTCTTCCCAAATTTTTTCTTTCTTTGTCTAAAAGTCATAAGAGCTTCCTTCTCAGGTCACTTCTTTGGGTCTTCATTCTTTTGTGAATGCTCCCATATTCATGTAAAAATTCAGTAAAATTTTATGTTTTTCTCTTGTTAATCTTTCGTTGTCAGTTTAATTTTCAGATCCTACCAGGGACCCTAAAAGGATTGAGGAAAACTTTTTCCTCCCCTACAACATCAAAGCAAGCTTGCATTTCAAGATACAAATAAGATGCTCAGCAACCACGTGGGAGAATCCCAGGTGTCACACAGATTTCAGGTGGGTGTGGTGAAAAGAGACTAGGGAATAAATGTTTGGTGGTCACCATCAGCTCCTTATTTTGCATTGATTGGACTAACCTGCCAGTAATTGCAGCACAAGTCGGGGGAAAGCAACTGTGAATTACAGACTATTAAATTTGTAAGCATATGAAACTTCAATAATTATAGGTACATACAGTCACTAACTAGACTTAGAAATACTAAGTATTTCTAGAAGAGTCTATTTCTAGAAAATACTCTTTGACTGGTATGAGAATTTGCTTACACTTAGTAGTAGTATTGTTTATATTTGGATTCTTCTGAACTATTCAAAAATATTTAAAATCTGAGCTCTTTACCAAGTAAATTCCTGATTAATCCTTTTCCCAGCAAAAGTAAAAGGTATACCTCAGTTCACCATAGTTCAGAATTATTAAAATTCTGAACTCTAAAACAGATTTTCTCATTATAGACAGTTTATTGACACCATAAAATTGTAACAGACAAGCAAATTATATATTTATATATAAATATATAGATTTTTAAATAATTCTTTCAAACACTCACGTCATTTGTGTATATGCATGTGAATTTTATATATATATATATATATGCACACAGACACATATATATATATAATTGCATACTTACAGTGAGATAGTGCACATGAAAACAATTCTGAATAGCAAAAAGGGTTACACATAATATAAGAAAGCAGTATGAAAACTACTGGAAAACAATGAAACAAAACACAAATAATACCAATATTTTGCAATCAACTGTTTGGCTACCTGATTTAAATTGCCTTTTAAAACTCCTGTGAAATCTAGTAATTATATCTAGCTGTCAATAATGAAAAGTATCACAATTAAACTTAAGGATGACAGACTACCACATACTCTGTTTATAAGGAAATCTGCCTGACCACTGAGGACTATAAACAAGATTTAGTGGAGGCAAAAGCTGGTGATAATCATCTCATTCCTCTCTTTCACCCTTAATATTCAAATGGGCACTCAAAATGGCTACTATTTTTATTGGTGCAGTGTAACTAGAGGATATTTTAGGGGTGGCAATTTCCATAAAATTCTACTCTGCTTTCTTCAATCTTACTCTAAATGATGCTTTATGTCTAAACCATCAAGGTGTTAAAATATTTTAGGACAAGCTGAAACCCAACGAGAGCAAGTGATACATTTTAACAAGGTTTTTTAGGTCCCTGTCTTGTAAACATACAACTCAAGCTATATTTTTTGGCACACGGAGGTCTCAACAAATTTATAGAGCAATGGAGAGACCCATTCATATGTGTTGTATTTATTTTAAATTAATTTTTGCAACTATTTAAATGAATATTTGGCATTGCAAAAAATAATTTAAAAGTTGGATGTTCTGGTGAAAGATGGTAGAATAGTTGTACTTTTTCCCCATTTTTTTCCTCTCAATAAAATTTTTTTAAGACAAGAAGGATGAAAATTACGTCTCAATAAAACTAGGAAACAGCAAACCTATAAAGAAGTGCTTCCAACTGCACTGAAAATTGGCCCTAGGTAAAGGACAAAGCCACTGGAGTAGAGCAGTTCTGTAGGTAATGGACAGTGTGGTCTGAGTCCCTCAAAGGTAAATCACACAACCTCAGGGGCCAAAGTGCTTGGAAGGGAATAGAGCTGGCTGTGAGGACACAATGCAGGAGAGTTACTGGGCCACTAGACATATCTGAATCAGGAAACATACAGGCGTGCTCTTTTGCATAAAACAGATTACAGATTTAGTTATGTGGTAGGGGAAAAGAAAGTTAAGAAAAAACTCTAGCTGTTCACTTTGGTGGGCTGAAGTAAACGATATGGACCATGCTAAGGCATGTGACATCAGCCTGTTAAATACCTGTGACCGGGAGTGAAGACTAAGGATAAAGAGACAATACATGAAAATGAAGCTAACTGCTCCCCTAGTTTACCACCCCTGTATTTCCCCCAAGCTATCATTCAACAAAACTTGACCTTGAAAATAGAAACCCCCTTTGGAAAATCAGAGGTAAGAAAAAAGCAGTAAATTGATGTGACAAAAAAATGGTAAATGAAAAAACACCAGAAAAAATTCCTCCACAATTTACATAAAAACGATGGCACTCAAGTCTCTATGAAATCAAAAGAAAATATGGATTCTCTGAAACAAGAGCTAGAAGAAGAGACAAAGAGAATAAAAATGGGCTAGAGGAAACTGGGGGAAAAAAAAGACCAAATGAAACTAAGATAGAAATCAAATAAATCCCCTTTAACAGTTAATTCTTCCTCTCTCCAAAAGAGGAAATCAATAGACAGAGCCTAAAGGTGATATTTCCTCAATAAAGGGATTGATCATAGTTTTTGAAAAAGAGACTGAACAAAATAAACACTGATTCCTTAAACACCAAGAGTAACAACTCATTTGCTCTGTTCCTTTAGAGGTCCTACCCGACTGGAGTGAAGCTACCAGAGAACGATGTTATCTTTTATGATGAACAACCAAATTTAGATGTCAGAGTGAGGGTTGAAGAAAAATCTAACTCCTTAAAAGTGAACGAAGTCAAAATTTTAAAACAGGCTTCAGTCCAACAGATTGTCTCTTTGTATGCTTAACTCAGGATAGAAGTGCAACATGTGTTACAAAATTGTTTTGTTTTTTTTTTTTTGCGGTACGTGGGCCTCTCACTGCTGTGGCCTCTCCCGTTGCGGAGCACAGGCTCCGGACGCGCAGGCTCAGCGGCCATGGCTCAGGGGCACAGCCGCTCCGCGGCATGTGGGATCTTCCCAGACCAGGGCACGAACCCGTGTCCCCTGCATCGGCAGGCGGACTCCCAACCACTGCGCCACCAGGGAAGCCCTGTGTCACAAAATTGATGCCAAATAACTTAGAAGCTTTCCGTTATGTTTTGAATGACAAGGTATTGACCATGGCTTCTGCTAAACAGGCTGAATAAAAACTGATTCTTTATAAACACTGAGAATATCATCACTCCATTTGTTCTATTCCTTTAGAGGTCCTAAATAATTGGAAGCGGAGTTGCCGGACAACAACGTTGTCTATTAAGGGTGAACTACCAAATTTAGATGTCAGAGTGACAGTTGAAGAAAAATGCTTGAGTGGAAAATAAATGAACAGCCACAAAGTAAGCCCAGTCTACTTGCCTAAGCCTTGTGTTATTAACTAGAAGGATGATTACTGCAGCAAGAAGCTATAGCTTATAAAAAATTCTATGAAAATCAATAAAGATTTACAGACTAACTTCTACAAAGATTTGATTTGTCAAATATTAGTGTAACTTGCTTTATTCAGCACATGCATTAGATTTCTAAAAATATTCAAGACAGATATTCACATTGAAATCCAAATGCAGTATTTTTAAAAACCTTTTCTTTTTCAATATCCAAAGTTTCAGGCAGAAAAAGAAATCTATGCAATATGGCTAGTGGTCCCCTTACAACATCATGGAGAACATAACTGTCCCCCACCTTGACCTTTATTCAAAGGATTGGGTTCCTCACCCAAACTTTGTCATTCCATAACATACTAACCCTTTATTATGCCAATTAATTATTTATTCATTGAGTCCCTTGTAATTCATTTACATGTCTGATCACTTCCCCATCATGGTAAAATTCACCCTTGCAGTTTAGGTAAATTATGGAACCCTTGTTTGCTCCAAATATACCTCCTTCAAATTTAAAAGAAAACTGGCTAATCCTAGCTTCCTGGATTTTGGGTGCCCAGTTATCTAAGGAAAGTATTAAATATTAGAAATTAATTTGCTGTATAATGGTAGTGTCAAAGGCCAGGTTTGTTTAACGTGTCCTGTGTACTGCAAAATGAACTGAAACCCTCAATCACTGTTTCATGATGGCAGTAATAATCATATTATAGCCATTACTACCTTGTAGGAAAGCACAATTCTGCAATTTAAATTCAGCCAGTTTAAAATCAGAAGGCTAAACTGAAAAAAGGAACTATTTAAAGGAAAATGCCCTATGTATTCAAGCAGTGCTTCCTCAACAACAGAGGGGAAGACACTCAAAAGAAGCAGGAAGTAAAAGGCTCCTTGATGTCTCCTTTGATTTTAAGGAGGTGGTATGTATTTGCAAGTTAGTTTCCATACCCTCACAGACAACCCTTCACCTTATGAAGACCACACAACTGTTAAAAACAAATAAACTAACACTGTATTCAGAAGATACATAAAGCCAAGGAGTAACGTGAGAACAGGGCCTGCTATTAAGAATTTTTACTTTTCCTTGACTGGAAAAAAAGTCTCGAGTGAAAGACTAGTACTCTGCTGCTTGCTGGCTTTCTTAAGAATGTAGGAAGCCCATATTGTTTAGCTAATAGTAGCCCACAAAGGGTCTGATCTATCTTTATTGTTTTCTTTTCTTTTTTTTTTTAAGCCAGGAACTTATAAAATGTAGTGTCTAGGTCATATTTGTTTTGAGCACTAAACTCCAAGGAGAAATTAATAAATATACTTTAGTTTAGAAGGATGTCCTCAGGACAGATCAGAGCTGAACTGATTTCGTAGCACACCCAGTAAAGCATGAAGTGCTGTTAAGACCACTGTGTCATTGTGTCTACTTACACAACTCCCAAATATGCATTCTGGGGTGGGGACTACAAGGAAGGCCTCCAACCTTATTTTTCTTTATGTTTTAATGCAACCTTCAACTTACTTCACATCCTTCTATACAATCTACCATTATCAGTGTTAGGGAAAAAAGAGAAACAATGGTTCTGGGTGGCAATTAAATTACCACTATTCTTAAGGCACTGGTTATTCTAAGGAATCTGCCATGTGCTCAAATAGTATTGAAATCTTTTTTGTTGTTGTTGGAGTAAAATCGCTTTACAATGCTGTGGTAGTTTCTACTGTACAATGAAGTGAATCAGCTGTATGTATAACTATATCCCCTCCCTCTTGAGCCTCCCCCCATCCCACCCATCTAGGTCATCACAGAGCACCAAGCTGAGTTCCCTGTGCTATACAGCAGGTTCCCACTAGCTATCAATTTTACACATGGTAGTGTATTTATGTCAAACCTAATCTCCCAATTTGTCCCCATACAGACCAAGTACTGCATCTCCCGTTTAAAAAAAAGCCTCATTGTGGCACTTATAATCTGAGAGAAACAACTTAAATTGGGCACAAAGGGTCACTCAGGACCGTTACGTGTTTTGAATAAAAGCTCTTTACAGGGGTTTATATTTACATTGAAGAGTAAGCATCTTACTGAAGTATGATGGCATTCACTTTACCACGTCAGAAAAATTCTACAAAAGCATCAAAACTGAAAGATGAAAATGTGACCTTATTGAGCAAAAGACCATTCTGTGCTCAAAATAGTACAATATAGGGTGACATCCAATGAGAGTGCAGCAAAATACTGCACACCGGTTGAGACAGCAACAGTACCAAGCCTTCTGGGGATAATTCTAGTAAGAAATTATTTAAAATACAGAAAAACTTAATGATGGCTCACCTGACAAATCATTCAAAGAACACAGAAGTACTGTTTTAGCTACAAACAAGATACACTTTTGAAATAATAATTCCTAAGATTAAAAATGTCATGCATACCCAGTTATGCCACAAACCATTCACTCATCCTTCTTACCAAGTTCAAGTGTCTCTACCCTTAGTCTGCACTTCAAGATTTAAAAGAATATGTGTTCAAAGGAACAGCCTGATATCTGCAAAATCATCTGTCAGAGGCTATCAGCTAACATGTTCCTATTCCCTGGGGACCACCCTTCAAATTGCTGACCTGTCCAAAATAGAAATAATGGTGTTGGTGTGACTGCTTGTACCTTATCCATCAAACGACCCATCAGTTGCTTGTCAAATTACACAACGATCTATAAAACTACACTAAGATAACAGTTATCGAATTTATAATAATATGGGTGTCAACATTTTACATTTAATAGGAAAACAGATCCACTCTAAACACTAATAGTTTAAAAGTTATAAAATGTATTAATATAATATATACCTTGATAATAATGAGCCCTCAGCAGAATATGCTAGCAAGATATAGTTTTTTGTTTATAAATTTATTTTGTTTATTTATTTTTGGCTGTGTTGGGTCTTTGGTGCGATGTGTGGGCTTCTCATTGCGGTGGCTTCTCTTGTTGAGGAGCATGGGCTCTAGGTGTGCGGGCGTCAGTAGTTGTGGCACACGGGCTCAGTAGTTGTGGCTCACGGGCTCTAGAGCGCAGGCTCAGCAGCTCTGGCGCACGGGCTTAGTTCCTCCACGGCCTGTGGGATCTTCCAAGACCAGGGTTCGAACCAGTGTCCCCTGCATTGGCAGGCGGATTCCTAACCACTGTGCCACCAGGGAAGTCCCTAGCAAGATATTTTTTATAGGAGTAAAGGAATATACAAAACTAGAGAATAAAGTACCAAAAGTGTTACATCCACGTGACCTTCTTTTCCACTCAGTTAACTCTTCTTGTTCTCTCCCATGATCTCCCAGGATCATGGTGACCATAAAGAATTAATTATCCTTGGTTGGGTAAGTTATTAATAAGATAATGATTCATTAATTAAAATATTTACATGAATGACAAATGAAACAACCCTGATGAAGCTTTTTAAGTAAATCAAACTGAAAATGTGTCCTGCTGTTTTGTTAAAGGCTGTCACAAAGCCCTAGATAGTACTTGTTTATAGACTACTTTGAAAGATAAAATATTTGCTTTGTAGCTGTCATTGTTGACAAAGTGCCAAGAATCATTTTCAAATTAGTAAAGATAATACAATATTAAGTGATTCATAAATCAGAATATAAAACAGAAAAGTTAGAGTGAACATAGCTTGAAAACATTATCTCAAAAGAGATTAATTTTAAAATAATATGGCAGTACACTAAGCCACTTACTTTTAACTTTAAATGTTCATTTATCTCGGAATTTTAATTCAGGCTTCCTTCCCATTAAGAAAAAGTACTCTATGAAAAAGCTAAGCTTACAAAGCAGATATGTCAGAAGTCAATTATTCACATTACAAAATACATTATTACGTTGCAAAATTATTAATAAGATTACTTTAAATCAATAAGCTTTCAAGGTGTAAATCTCCTGAGATTTTCTGATGCTACCATTTGTCAGGAGCACACAACCACATGGCCATGTGGTATGGATCATGACAAACATCAGCCTTTGGAGTCCAGCAGGCTCCAACTGAAATCCCAGCTCTGCCATTTATGAGCCCCGTAACCTCAAGCTGCATTTAACCTGTTGGAACCTCAGTTTCCTCATCTGTAAAACAGGGATAACAAATACCTCCTCTGAAGAACACTCTAAGGATAATCTAAGACAAATACAGTAGGTAGTTAATAAGTGGTGACTACCTTGTTAATATTAAATCACAGACTATAATTCAAACTCTCTGAGGCCCATTAATTAGTAGCTTGCGATTTCTAAGTCAATATTCTTCCAAGTCTGAAGTGGACATAGGATGCTTTTACAGAGCTTTTCCTCAGGGAAGAATATGATTGATGCAAGACAGTGTTCTATTGTTTGTTTTGGTTGTTTTTTGGTTTTGTCTGTTTTTAAGTACTGGAGGCTTGGAACCCATTTTGAACAAGCATAAGTTAAGGGTTAAAAATGTTTATTTGGGGGGCCATGTTGAGTGGGGGCCCAAGCAAATTGCATTTTTATTATTTTGTATTAAAAATCCATAATTATAAAACAAAAACAACATTAAAATCTTGTTTTGTCCCTTGTGGTAACATGAATGTGCTGAGAGCCTTGGTGACCCTCTATTCAGATTTAAGCCCTATATTTTTATAACCATAGTTAGTGAAGTCATTTAATATTTTTGTGGGGCTGTTGAGGACCAAATGAAAAAATACCCAGGAAAGTATCTAATGAATTGATAAACATCGTGTAAATATTAGTTACCATTACTATTAATGACAGAAATGGGCTCCTGGTCCCTGCCCTAAGGAAGAAAGTGAAGAGGTCCCCTTCCACAAACCAAAAGCTTGAAGACAAACTGTTTCCAATTAACCCAGGAATTCAGATAAATAAGGCTCAAAAAATGAGATCCAATCTTAAATTAATTAGGTGGTATAAACTCTTTTAGAAACTAAACTTACACCATGATCTACAAGTTTCAGGGCCCAAAAACATAAAGCAAAAGTAATTTCTATTAGCAGAAGAATACCCCAATTTTTTCCCAAAATCTTTAAAATAAACATATCAAAAAAGACAGAGCTTTAAACTCTGTTTGGCCTAAAGAAAAATATTTATGACTATTGAGAAATTGATTCCTATCATAGAATTATTTACCTAAAGCAGAGCTCTATTTCATCCTGAGGTATGAGGCATTGATATATTTAATCAAAATGTTTTACAGTTATTACTTTTTTTACTTTTATGGTCTTCTGCATCTGTGTCATATACCAACAGTTTTAGAGCATTAAGTGAGAAGCAGGAAACAGAAGATGTGACTGGAAAGACAGGCAGGTCCTGTAGCATAAAGCGCTTTATATGCCATGTTAAGGATTGTGAAATTTAGCATTTGAGTGATGGGGATCCACTAAACATTTTTAAGCCAAGGAGAGAAACACTTATATTTAATTTTAGGCAGATCACTCAGACAGCAACATAGAGTATTTTTAAGGCATGCATCACAGCATCAAACTAAGACATAATTTGAAGTGTGGCATAAACGGTATAATTTTGGTCATATTGTTGACTTTCTATTTTTACATTATCTCCTTTCATAACGTGAAATCAGATGGATTCTTTGAAAACATGAATCAGTTCCAAACAAAATCCAACTTAACATTTCTTCCACAGTTTGATGACTAATTGGAGCAATAAAATAATTTTGAGTAAAGTGAGGCAGAGAGACACGTGTTTTGAGTATCAGGGGAATTTACCAGTTAACAACATTATCAACACTAATCTCACTGTGAAGTCAAAGAGTAACCAAATCAACATCTTCTTTGGCTTAAGTTAAGCCAAATAGACCTCTTTTACTACAAATGCTTGTTTAAACTCTTTGAGTCATGGATAACTTATCTGTAACATGGGGGTAATAAGATAAAACTCACATACTTCCTTATATTTTTCAGACTGTAAGCTCTGAAGGAAAAGACAAGCAGTGTATGCCACCTTCACATATTTATTATATGTTGTCCAAAAAAGAGTCACAGGCTCCAGGGCTGCCTGGCACACAGTAAGGAAGGAATGGATGAAAAGAGAAAAGAATTATCAGATGAGATAATAAGCGTGAAATTGCTCCACAGACCGTAATGTTAGTTATTACTGTTGTTTTTGTTTTGCCTATTCCATAAGCAGTCTCTAGCTTCTTTAAAGTTATTAGTTACGAGAGGATGCTCTGAAAATACTTTTCCTTCAACAGAATAAAAAGCTACCATCCCTCAAGATGCATTTAAGTCAATTATTTTTCCAGAAATGCTTAAGGAATGAACAAGAGCCCTTAAGAGTTACTCTGCTGGTAATCTTAAATATTGGTCTTGTTTAAAATACAAAATGCCATGCCAAAAAGGAATCAATAACTTCTTTTTTTTTAAAAATAAATTTATTTATTTTCGGTTGCGTTGGGTCTTCGTTGCTGTGCGTGGGCTTTTCACTAGTTGCGGCGAGCAGGGGCTACACTTTCATTGCGGTGCGCGAGCTTCTCATTGCGGTGGCTTTTCTTGTTGCGGAGCATGGGCTCTAGGCGCACGGGCTTCAGTAGTTGTGGCTCACGGGCTTAGGTGCTCTGTGGCATGTGGGATCCTCCCGGACCAGGGCTTGAACCTGTGTCCCCTGAACTAGCAGGTGGATTCTTAACCACTGCACCACCAGGGAAGCCCAATAACTTCCTTTTCTGCTGCAGAATTTTAAGGCTCCAATCTGAACAAAGAAACTTAACATTGGATGCCTTTTGTAAAGACTGAAGAATACACTGACATCTCTTTACTTGATGATTTGTCAGTTACTCTTTAAATGGAAGGATATCAGGTGTCCTGTATGTCTGAGATTATTTTCCTTAGCTTATCTAAGTTTTTCCTTTTCTACTACACATAACGCCACATATTTGAATCTGGAATCAGAGCGTTTGATTTAATATATGCTGTCCCTTGTAATATCTATATTTTCTGTCTCAATACCTTCTGCATCTCAACAGACATCACCAGTGGTCACTATTAACCAGGTCATTCTCATTAGAAACTCCAGGCTTATTATTCTCAAGGCTAGATTTGGAGAACTCTAGGCAAATGCCTTAAACTCTCTGTCTCTCTATCTCTATTTCTCTCTCTTTGTTCTACTTCTCCTAAGCAGAGCAAAGTTTTTTGAGAGAAGAGTTTCCTTCATTCACTCCTCTCCATACAAACAAAATGCTATGGGTTGCTATGGTGCCTAGTTTTCACTGCATATGCAAAATCGAGAGAGTGTTGCCTTTGAGGCTTCTCAGTCTACAGTCATTGATGAAGGCTAACAACAACATTTCAGTTCCTTAAAAGTGTCATTTCTCCCCAGGCCTCAAGGCCTGTGCCTGTGCTGTACCATCAGCTTGAAATCTTTTACCTGGCGCTTCTCCCCTCTTCGGCTGACGAACTCCCACTCACCCAGCAGATCGCACTTCAAATGATGCTGCTCTAAGGAAGCCTTTGCTGGCCTCCCACACTAGATGAGTCTCCTATTATGCGATTTTACAGCAGCTGCTTATACGTTCTTCTTCTACGACACTTATAATGGTTTCAAAACTACTACATATTTTGGACTCTTTTAATAATGGCTGTCTCCCACAATGGCTATAAACTCCATAAGGGCAAAGACTACATTTACTTTTTCTCCATCATATCCCCAGCACCTAGGAGAATACACTGTAGTTACTAAATGCTTTCTCTTCACTCCATTTGAACTCACCAACCCAATTCTAGCCTCCAGCTGCCCTTATCTACTTAAAATAGGAAAATCTGTGGGGTGAGGCTGGAGATTGTTATGTACTACTTGATATTTTCAAACCAAGTGAAACATGTATATTTTAATTTTGCTTAAAAAGAAAGCAGGTAGTAATTTAAATGTTTCAGAAGGCAAAAAAAAAATCTTTCAGAAATAATTTCATGAAATTCCACCTTATGAAATGCTTCTATAAATTTGGAGTTTGTTTTACTTGCATGCCACTTGCTAGAGCATTATCTATGTTTAAGTCCTTCACTTACAATAAGACCCATATAAAAAGAGTTTCAACTTACCCACACAGCTCACTTTTCAATACATAGTCAATTTGATATTCTATAAAATTGCCTATTTGACAACAAAACTTGAAAAATAGCATGAGAGAATGAAATATTCTCAACTTGCAACTGTTATGGAAAGCAACAGAGAAAAATTTAACCAAAAGATTCCTAAGAAAAGATATATCTCAAGAAGAAGATTTAGGTAAGGCAGTTAACCAGTGAGCTAGTTAAGAAACCTAGTAGGGCTTCCCTGGTGGCGCAGTGGTTGAGAGTCCGCCTGCCAATGCAGGGGACATGGGTTTGTGCCCCGGTCCAAGAGGATCCCACATGCTGTGGAGCCTGTGAGCCATGGCCGCTGAGCCTGTGCTCACAACAGTGAGAGGCCCACGTACCGCAAAAAAAAAAAAAAAAAAAAAGAATAAAACAAATAAAACTAATCCAGGTGACTGTGCTAAACTGTTCAAATTCAGCACCTACATATTTTGTGCACTTATGTCTCAAATTTAATATCTCTTCCTATAATTTCCTCATTTGAAAATTAATCCATGTCTTCTCTTTCTACATTCCTCAGCCCCAAATGATAAACTTTTAATCTTTCACTATGATTTTCAATATGCCCTTAGCATTGGAAAGCATGAAAAATTCTAGGGGGGAAGGTAACTACAAATGGATAGAGATTTTTTATCTTCCAAAAGGGTGTTTATATAACTTTTTAAAAGATGTTAACCAGTATTGAAGGACTGTTTTCTTCTTAACACTGCCCAGAGCTCATACTGTCTGAATATTAGTAAGTCTTATTTCCCTAAGATGGGAACAGCAACAGAGGGAAGATGACTAATATAGCATGTCTCTCAAGATAAGTTTGTTTTCTACCATCTGACTGTAGGATGTAGTCTTTATTAGGGTACAAATGGATTATAATGGAATGGTCTGGTTTCTGTTTCCATATTTTATCATTCTCACAGTCTACCACATGTTAGATAAAACAACATCTTAAACAAATGAAAACAAGTGTTAGTTGCTGATAAGAAGATTCAAGTTCCCATATGTTATAGCTTGCTTTCTTCATTTAAGAAATGGTATTCACAAATATTTTTGAAATGTATTAAATTTTTTCCTTTGATAACCTAGGAAGATTTCTAGACTGTCATTTCCTGACACATCAATTTATAAGAATCTTATAATCTGAATTTGGGAG
Source organism: Lagenorhynchus albirostris (assembly GCF_949774975.1). NCBI lineage: Eukaryota > Metazoa > Chordata > Mammalia > Artiodactyla > Delphinidae > Lagenorhynchus > Lagenorhynchus albirostris. The sequence goes on along the minus strand of NC_083107.1, from coordinate 48,284,702 downwards.
GTAAGGTACTCTACTGTTGCGGAAAGGACCTTAAACTGGTAGAGAGCAGGTATAGACACAACAAAGAAGGAGGTAACTGAAATGAAAGTATATATTACTGGTGCACAACTTGAATACGTCTTTGACGCTTTACTTAATGTCTAATCCAAACAAAAACTCAAATCTTTTTCTTGGATGTTTGAATAGTATGTAATTATTTTGCATCATATGAATAACTCTTCGTCAAACATTTACTAAATACCTCTTTACTAGGAGTTGTATTTAATAATGGGGCTAAAGCAGTGGTTGCCAAGTTGGGGGTGAATTTGCTCCCAGGGAACATTTGACAATGTCTGGAAACACTTTTGGTTGTCACAACTGGGAGAGAAGTGCTACTGGCATCTAGAGGGTAGAGGCCAGCAATGCTGCTAAACATCATACAATGCACAAATGAGTCCTCTAGAACAAAGAATTACCCAGCCCCAAAGATCGATAATGCCAAGGGCAGAAACTCTGGAATAAGTACATAAGGATGATTTACCAGGGCACAAAACTGGAGAAAGAATACCTTTTAGGGAGGTGATTGTACGAATCCTAGTGAGAAGAGACAGGATTAACTGAACTAAAACAGTTAACGTTGGAATGGAAAGGAAGAGTCAGATGAAGAAATACTAGGGAAAGACCACGGACAAGATACAGCAATTGAGAGCTAAGAGGGAAAGAAGTAAGAAAGATGAGATTTCTGGCTTTGGTGATCCAGTAGTGACTGTGAATACAGTGGAACAGGTAATGCAGAAGGTAAAACAGGTCTGGACAGAAAGCACGTTTGACTTTGGAAATGTTGAGTTGGAGGAGACTAACACTTAAATGGAACCAACTGCTAAGTGGTATTATACAGATGAATGTATAACTCAGCGGAGCCCTAAGGTTGAGATTAAAAAAACAAGGATTAATCATCAAATAAGTTGAAGTTTTACACATTATTATTTATTAAAAGAGATGATTGTTAGAAATGCCTTTTCACAAAGCAACCATGATGTTTGAAGCTGGGAAACTTAATTTCCTCCATAATGGAGACGTTCTCCTCTAGGACAAATATGCATTTTGTGCTAGTGATGCCTCCCTCTCCCCCTCCAATATTATTCTCCACACTTATTCACTGTCCTTTTATATGAATGTATGATATAAGTCAAGAGCGAGAGAAGAGACGTCTCATTAGAAACCAGGAACTGTCTGATGTATTTGCCCAAACTCTATATAATTTGGCTTCTTTCCTGCTACTTACAGTGTCATTTCACTATAATTCTAAATGCAATTTAATATTAGCTATGAATTTTCAGGGTAGGCTTAATTAATCAAGACATCAAATTAAAATACACGTTGCAAATATATGCATTACAAACACATTTATATAATTTATAAATAGCTGTGTATATAAATTACTTATCTATAAAACATACAGCACTTCACTGCTGTTAATTTCAAATAGGATCAAGACACATGAATTCAGGGCAGAGGAAGGAAATAGGTGATACCTGTACATTCCATAATCAGCTAAATTTTGGCAAACTCATTAATTTTTTACAAGAAAAAAGACAGTATTCAAAATTCTAAACCTCAAATGGTAGCGATGCTTCCTGAGCCAACCCAGTTATTGTTAGCACTTACATGCTAAGAAACAATTAGAAATTAATCTTTTAAATGAAACTGGAAGACAGTTTTGGAAGACAATTAAGAAAGATAATTAAGTACAATAGTGAGAAAATGGCTTTCAGATGTGTTCTGAATAAACAGTACCAGGCATTTTCTCTACTAAACACATATTGAAAAGCACAAACTTTCAAAGTTCACATTTAGAAACAAGAAAGGAAAAATCAACAGGTGAAACTTCCTTGTGCAAGGTAATTCATGACAAATGAGTAGTACTTCTTTCACCGCAAAGGAAAAAGTTCATGTGGCATTTATTATTTCATTTACCCAGTACTTTATCCCAATTAGAAGAAGCTCTTTTTCACCAACTGCTAAATCAATGCAATTTATTCAGTTGGGTTTGCTTTGCAGGAGTTGTTTTGTGTGCAACAAGAGAGCAAGAAAATAAGGATTTTTAAGTGTCACACTTCCCTCCAAATATCCTCTATCAAAGATACAGGTGGTTCCTTGATATAAGACAGGCGTAACACCAGGCCTGTGTTTTATTGTAGTCATTAAAATTGTCCTATTTGAGCCTCCTTTCTGATTAATAAGCTGAGAAAACAATGTCGGCGGGCAGCTAAGAAGATAGCCCTAGTTTCCTGGGTCCTCTAGCCAGCCGGGCAAGGGGATCTTGCTGAAGGGACTGTGCAGGAGCAAGGAACGAAGGAGGCTGTGGCTGCCTGATAATCTACTGCTTTGGACTGTTTGGAGTTAGGAGGGCTGGTTTAGACCAACAGTGGAATGGAAGGAGGTTTGAAAGAAATAACACTGGCAAAGTCAGATCTCCTCTGTACAAAGAGTGGGGGCCAAGAAATGAACGCAGCGGTTCAGAAGGCACTCTGATGTGTGCGGTTGACAGTCTGAATAACGAGCGCTTTCTTCAGATGAGACTGGCACAGGCGCCCTTTCCAGGACTGCATTTTACCTCAGGGCCCATTTGCCTGCAGCTGAGGTACTGTTACCAGTCGAATATGGATGTAATATAGCCACGTGATACCAGCATATTTCTATTTCTAGAAAGATAGCAGAGAGAAACCCTCCAGTGTAATCATGCCGGTGTACGCTTACCGTAGGAGGGAAAGAGATTTTTCATTTTTTGTTCGTGGAGCTGAACCACCAAAGTTGAAAGAAAAAAATAAGGCTCCGAATTAAGGGGGGAAAATCTGATGTTAGGAAACACTGCCTCATATGCTTTCCCACTCCTGGGAACTATTTATTAAATAGGCCCTACTTTGCCGAGGAGAAAAACCAAGGTGGACAGATGTTCAACACTGCCTTTGCAACCCATAAACCCACTTCTAGAGAAGCATTCATCTCTGGAAGTCAGGAACCCCCAGAAAGGCCATCCTCCTATGAGTCACATGGGAATGTCCCCACTCCCAGCCAGAGGTAATTTTACCATGCCAGAGGCCTGCCGGATTTCCAAGAGATGAGTATCCTGCTCTCTCAGACATATTGTTTTGATATTTCTTCCGTAAGGGCAAAGTCTCTAAATAAATCCAAACTGACTTTTATTTGAAAAAAGCAAGTGTACTTGGTGTGTCCAGGAACTTTAAGTCACAGAAGTAATAAATTCCAGCACCCTGTTTCATCTAAACAAAGGGGCCTCCGAAAACAGTTGTTATTTACAAGGACTGCAGAGCCTTGAGTAAGCATTTTCCCAGCAGCCATGGAAGGTTCTAACACACAGCATTACTGCTACATAGCCAGCCTATTAAACCTTAATGGTACTCTTTTGAATGCTTTACACCAGGGCTGCAGATAACTCACCCACAGCATGGCTCCTGGAAGCTACCCCAACTCTGCGGCTACCCTATGGCATACCACCTTTCAACCTGAAATACCTAAATACTGGTTTCCTCATTTCAATCAAGGATCAGCTAACTAAGGCCATGGGCCAAATCCCACCCCACCCCCATCTCCTTTTTTGTATTGTCAGTGAATGAAGAATGTTTTTTACGTTTGAAAATGATTGAAAAGAAGCCAAAGAAGAATATTTTGTGAGACATGAAAACTATATAAAAGTGAAATTTCAGTGTCCATAAATAAAGTTATATTGGAACACAGCCACACCCATTCACTTATATATTGTCTAAGGCTGTCTTTGCACTACAATTGCAGAGTAGTTGTGACAGAGACCCGTGGCCCACAAGCTGAAAACCTTTACTACCTGTGCCCTTTAGAGAAGAAGTTTGCCAACCCCTAACTTACAGCATCATCAGTCATTTTCATCCTTTAACAGGTTCTGAAATGTATTATTAGCAATTTAAGGGAGGGTTCCATGTCAGCCTCTTCACCTGAGGTCAGAACTGATCACTGCCTCACAGGCATGCCTGCTGCCCCCACTTGAGGAAAGCACCCAAGAATTCCGGGTGGGCTAACCAAGGATCAAGGTGTCAGAATGGTACCTTTAAAAAGTTCAGGACTGACTTAAGCAATGTGAAGCTTTAAAAGTAATATGACAGATCTTTTTTCTCCACAAACAGTACCAGAACTTACAGATCAAAATGAGTGTTGTTCGCTTCCAAGGAAACGCTTTGAAATTTGTTGCAAAGAAGCTGCCAGGGCTCAGAACGTATTTGGAGTGCACCTTCGACGTGGCCTTCAGAACCTCTCTTTTGATTACTTTTTTGTTTTTCTGACTCTTTTTTTTTTCAACATCTTTATTGGGGTATAATTGCTTTACAACGGTGTGTTAGTTTCTGCTTTATAACAAAGTGAATCAGTTATACATATACATATGTTCCCATATCTCTTCCCTCTTGCGTCTCCCTCCCTCCCACCCTCCCTATGATTACTTCTTAAATAGTCTCAATGATGCCAAATTTTGATCCATTAAACTTGGATGTGATTCATATTTTTAACCTTAAATCATCCAGAACTAGAGCCAGCGAATAAAAAAGAGAAGCACATCGCCTGGAATAGAAGGGGGCCTTGATCAACATTTGTGGAAGGAATTGAGCTGGTTCAATATAAAGTGAGCCGAATGCAACTTAAAGGAATGAAAACCAGCTGAAGACATACATGGACATCCATCATCTGCGCCCCCACGTGTGCATATCCTAAATCTTTCTGCTACACTCATTAGGTCCCAAATATTTCTGGCTTTCTGGGCTCCTGAAAGATTTTCTCCCTTTCCTACCCAACTCCTCCCATCCTTAAGCCTGCCTCATGGTCCAACTTCGTCTCCGCTTCTACTTGACATCTGGCTGCTCACTCTGGACTTCTGGAGTCATCTCTCTTCTCCACTACTCTGACCAGTTCTGATCAATATGCTTCCGCAGCTGAAAACAAAGTCATACCGGAAATAGTCCTCAACCCAAAGTGCCTTCCACGTTCACAGACTTTCCTGAGGGAAGTGGTCATAAAGATTCCTTGCTTATAAGATGGCAACCCTGTCCATGAGAGGCACACACACACCATACCACAGGCCAAGGCAGCCAGCCCTCCAGAGGGAAGAAACAAGGGAGGCAGGGATCTATGAAGCAGCATGGAGCTCTCCATGGAGGAATCCCACCTGTTTGAAATCTCTGTGCTGAATCCAAGTAGAACTTCTCTTGGGGGAACAGGAGGCAATGGTATAAGTAAAGGAAAAACGGAGGAAGGAGACACAGGAAATGAGAAGTCATCAGGAATAAGTAGGATCATTCGAAAGAGAAATATACCCTCAAAAATCAGAGGGACAGGAAGATGAACCATTGGAAAAGTGCCCTCTCAGGGGTAGAGGGAGATGGTAAAGTGACCAGTTCACTAGATTCGCTATGATATTTCAAGTAGTATGACCACGTTCTAGTTCTTTATAATGTCTGGCTATGTAGCTACTAGGAAGGCTTCCTGTATTTTCTGACATTCCCACTTCTCACAGTAACCTAAGTGGATCTCTTCTTAGTAATCTGAAAAAGAATCTGTGTCCATAGAAATGTGACTTATTTCCTATGCATTTAATAACTAGCTCTGATGGCTAGAGCAGAAAATTCTAAAACTGCTTTGAGTACCATCAGTACCTTTGTAGTAAGTGTATATTGTCCCAGGTAACTTCCTAAAAGATAACATTTCTTTGGACCCTCTGAAAAGGTTTTCCAAAATGAGTTTCATGACTTTTTTGCTTCTTCCATTGAATGTGTCATTTTATGGAGTAACGTAAGAGCAAAAGGATTCATTTACAACACCTTAGAGAGTGATAAGACAGTCTAAATTACCAGCTAGATATCTGTAGAGCAAATGTGACTTATCTCTAATCCTTATTTTCTAGGAAATGCTCAGTGTTTCCACTACATTTAGGTAAACAACAATAACAAGTGTATGTATTTACAATATCTGAAAGGAGTTACAACTGAAGCATTTTACAGATTTCTCTTGCAATGTTACATATTCTTTTATAAAAAAATAAAAGAAACTAAGAGATAGCAAATAGTCATTCATTCATATGTAAATTAAGTAAGATTCACTATGTACTAAGAACCGAAGGTAAGCTGGATAAGATATTGTCCTTGTCTTCATGAAGCTCCTGGTGAAGGAGAAAGATACCTAAACGGAAAACACAACAAAGCATCCAGGAGGGACACCTGCTGCAGCCCGGGGTGGGAAGGAGGCTGAGTTCAGGGGAACTTCCTACAGGAAAAGTGCTTGAGCTAAACCAAAAGGGTGAGGCATTTCCTGCCATGTCTGGGCAGTCTGATCTCTGTGGTTTGATGAGTAACATATATTAGGACCTCTTGACCAAAGGAGCAACAGCACTGATCAGTGAAAGGAAGACAATGGGATAGTGAATCTCTTTCATTTTCAAAGAGTCCCTGTACTAATATACAAATTCTCCCGGGAAGGTTTAGACCTCAAGTTTTTGCAGGTAAAACCTTATCCCTAGCAATTGATGGAGGAAAGGATAAAGGAACTCCAAAGAAAGAGGGAAGAAGAATGGTTTCCTAGGAGTTACTGCTTGGTCCAGCCCTGACTTTGGACTTGTAAGAATTTATACTGGACAAAATATATTAACTATTAAAATTACCCTGCCTGTGCATATACCTAGAAAAGGTAAAACATGCATATTTCTCACATTCCACATTCTGTGCTCCTGTTCCTGCTTCCTCGGCCCTAAACTTCATCCTACCCTCCACTGGGTACGATAGCATATGGTGTCAATTAATGTTAAGTTTCAATCTCATGATTTCTGCTAAACTTTGGATCAACACGACAAACCACACCATTAACTCACATGGTCATCTTCTAAATTCATGCTTTGATTATAAGGAGCAACAGAGTTTGGATAGGCCAGTAAAAATCCATCCCTACTCCTACGAAAGTGACTCTAAGTGTTTTCATAACAGAGAATATTAGTCAATATTGCTTCTATATTTTCTGTACCTAATATTAAGTGGAACAAATCACAAAATAATGAGGAATAGTAAATGGTTGTCTAATATTACCATTTTGGGAAAAAAATCTGTTTACTAATGCAAATGCATTGAACAGAAAAAAATGAGCAATAAAATAAATTTGAACTTGCACTCCAATATTGTTGAATTCAATCTTGTCCAACCTTTCACAAATGTAGGTTCTGAATTTTGCTTTATTTTGTCATTGCTTAATTTACCAAATTCCAAACAATCTTTTGGGAGATTTGCAGACTGACTTACTTCAAAAGGCAAACGGACAAAAATAACTTGAAATTCAATATATATGAAGAAATACTCTGTAAAGAGTACGGAAGTCAGCAGGTGTAAGGGAATTTCTCACATAACCGCAATGCAGACCACTTCACAAATAACTGAGCAAATCCTAAATTTTTATTGCACTCAAAGACAACTGGGAGAGAGGACAAACCACCACTTACTTGTAAATAGCTTCACTAGTTTATCAAAATAATTTCCCTGGAAGTCTCGTGAATAGAGCAGCACCTTAAATCCGTCTTAATTACCAGCACATGCAAAACACAGAATGATTGCTTTAGAAAAGCCATCAGTCTAGATGCTGCGACTAGGTGAATGTCCTCAGCGGGCACAGCATTTCTAGGCAGACTATGTAGGAAAGACTCACTGTGACGCTATAAAGATGAATGGAATGCTTATTTGATATGCAATCATTTTAGATGAATTATAGATTGATTACATTTAATTATAGAACTACCATATTCATAAAGTATTCCAAGCCTTTGTCAGTCATCCATCTAGCTTTCTACACAAGGGAAGCCTGGGAGAGTAAGCGAAGGAAGAAAGTGCTTTAAAAGTTACTGACTTCATGCAATTGCCACAAAGGTTGTGCTTAAGGTCTTTGACGCTGAAGGACCATGGAAAAGATCTGAGTTGTCAGTTTGGCTGTGAATACAGATTAGAACTAGTGTTTATTGGATACCTACAATTTTATCTTTTAATTCACAGAATTACTCTATAAAATATATTTCATTGTCTCTATTTTACAGGCATGAGAACTAAAGCTCACCAAAATTGTAAGTAATTTGTACAATGTAAATATGTGAAGGATCCAAGTTTACACCTAGGTGTGTCTTATTTCAAACTTTGCATTTTCATTCCACTCTACCGTGACACCTCACAATAGGTGCCTCAAATGTCAAAAATCAAGAGAAACACCTGGTGGTAATTTAACTAAGATACGATTAATTCCTGGGATAGCTAGACATACTATAAGAGAATAACTTAAACTCTAAAGGGATAAACTCTAAAAGGATAAACTATTGAATCAGGCAAGGGGGTGTGGGTTAATTTTTATATTCTGTATTGAGGAAAACCTCCCCAAAAGAAAACAATTGCAAGTGGGTCTTGAAGGATGAGTAGGAGTTCAATGCAAAATTGGCGACCTGGGCAAAAGGTTAGAGGAAACCAAAACTAGGCACTTGGCACATTCAGGGATTCAATAGTTCAATGTGGCTAAAAGGTAATTTCCTCCATACTCTCCCCTCTTCTTGATTAGCATATCTCAGTTCTTTAGCCTTTCCTAATAAGTCTAATTTTATACTATTATTAGAATTAATAGAAAGAGGTGATTTTAAAATGACAACTAATTCAATGGTGAAGTTGCCATATGTGCTAAAGTGCCAAGGAACTAAAATGAAGACTGTATCAAGGTCTTCTTTGATCTTTTTCCTTCTGGAGCCCAATGTCTTTACCACTGAAAATTAATTTTTTAAGGCACAGATTTTTCAAGGAGGAAAGAATGGAATAGAATGGAATATGAATATAATTAAATATCTGGACACTTATCATACTCTCTTCTTGACTTTCTTATTCTAAGCAACATTATCTACAGGCTAACACTACCCTACTATGCCTCAGTTTGATGCCCTACCTTTTTCTTGAACATTTCTTAGGGAATCCCAGGGAAATCACCAGTATGAAAACCTAAAAATTATGTGGAAACCCAGGCTAGTAATCAATATTCCTGATAGATTTTTGCAGTACCTTTCTAAATTTATGGAGTTCTTTTCAGACCAAGCTAAACCACCAAGGTAAAATGTCCACAGAACCTGAAAAAGATATTTCATCCACCACTTCTTTTCTCCCTAAGACAGAGGTTCTACTCTCAACAAGCAAGGACCTTGAAGGGTTCCTCAGACCTTGGCTTCTAAATTTTTGCTAAGTATAGCATTTTAATAATTTTTACATAATCTATTTACAATGCCTTATGCTACAAGTAATCTTTGGAAAATAGATGTAGCTTAGTTGTCTGTTGATATATTCCTTGCCTCTTAAAAGACTCTTAAAACTGATTTTTTTGTTGGTGGGAATATAAATTGATACAGCCACTATGGAGAACAGTATGGAGGTTCCTTAAAAAACTAAAAATAGAACTACCATACGACCCAGCAATCCCACTACTGGGCATATACCCTGAGAAAACCATAATTCAAAAAGAGTCATGCACCACAATGTTCACTGCAGCTCTATTTCCAATAGCCAGGACATGGAAGCAACCTAAGTGTCCATCGACAGATGAACGGATAAAGAAGACGTGGCACATATATACAATGGAATATTACTCAGCCATAAAAAGAAATGAAACTGAGTTATCTGTAGTGAGGTGGATGGACCTAGAGTCTGTCATACAGAGTGAAGTAAGTCAGAAAGAGAAAAACAAATACCGTATGCTAACACATATATATGGAATCTAAAAAAAAAATGGTTCTGGGCTTCCCTGGTGGCGCAGTGGTTGAGAGTCCGCCTGCCGATGCAGGGGACACGGGTTCGTGCCCCGGTCCGGGAAGATGCCACATGCTGCGGAGTGGCTAGGCCCGTGAGCCATGGCCGCTGAGCCTGCGCGTCCGGAGCCTGTGCTCCGCAACAGGAGAGGCCACAACAGTGAGAGGCCCGCGTACTGCAAAAAAAAAATAAATAAAAATAAAATAAAATAAAATGGTTCTGAAGAACCTAGGGGCAGGATAGGAATAAAGACACAGATGTAGAGAATGGACTTGAGGACACGGGGAGGGGGAAGGGTAAGATGGAACGAAGTGAGAGAGCGGCATGGACATATATACACTACCAAATGTAAAACAGATAGCTAGTGGGAAGCAGCCGCCATAGCACAGGGAGATCAGCTCGGTGCTTTGTGAACACCTAGAGGGGTGGGACAGGGAGGGTGAGAGGGAGATGCAAGAGGGAGGAGATGTGGCGATATATGTATATGTATAGCTGATTTACTTTGTTACACAGCAGAAACTAACAGAACAATGTAAAGCAATTATACTCCAATACAGACGTTTAAAAAATAAAAATTAAAAAAAAAATTTTTTTAAAAGACAAGTTTATAAATTAAACCAAAAGTTATATATGCCTCCCACTATATTGCTATTCTTGTTGAATAAAATATATGTGAAGGTAAAAAAATAAATAAAACAAACAAAAAACTGATTTTTATGATTAAGTGGTTTCTCTGCTGCTAACCCCAGGACACTCAAACTTCCCTTTTGAAATAACATTTATTTCAGATAATACATGCTCTCTATGGGTAGCCTGTCCACTTTTCAAATGTAATGATCCTGTCTTCTGTGGATATAAAATTTTCAAAAGATATCGGCATAATTCAGGAGAAAACACCATCCTTTTATTATGATCAAAATTGATCTGACCCCGAGCTAGCACTTTGGGGAACTGGGCTAGGTAACCATGTAGACACTTTCAGGAAATGGCTTATTTATGGATTTCTTTTCATGTATGAAAGATTTCACACTTCTAGCTTTATACAATTACATCCTCTCTTCTTTTCCAATATGTTTCTAAAGTAGGAAAGCTATATATGGCAGGAGGGTTGAATTTCTACATCAGCTAGAAATCTGTCATCTGCTAAACACTGGCTCTAATGATGATGTATTAGGAGTACATTTATTCCTTTTCTGCACCCAGTCCTCTCTAGCAGATTTTTACAGTTCTCATTTACCTAATAAAGTAATACTAAATAAAGATGGTTTCAAACCCTGGTCATTGCCCAATGTTTAAAATAAATCTGGCTTCTAAATTTATTATTTGAAAAATACTTGTTTTTCCTGAAGAACTGGAATAGTTCATCCTCTTGGATAATAATAAGTAAGTCTACATGTGTTTTTTCCACCACTTAGTCGCCACTTAGTAGCCCATCATTATTCTATCACAATTTTAATAAATCACTGATTAGGTAGTATGAATAAAAAGCTCCATTTTAAAGAAGGAGTTATTATTTGAACTTGTTCTCTATTTTTAAAATGTTGAAGGAAGAAATGTGATTAACCTGCACATCGATATAAAGCAATAAAAGAGTCCAAACAACTTGCTGATCTTCACTCCAATCCTTTTGAAATGGCTATGTTTTAAATAAAACCTATTTCCTTAGGCTAATAAGCAATCTATAATCCATTAAGCCTTTATGAACAAATCTAAGGCTTCCAAAATTGTGCTTAGGGAAGACAGAGTCGAGTAACGGATTTTAAGAAATACGAAGGTGATTAAAGAAGACCCAGGATCCAACTCCCATCACCATAATGACTGTTAGAGCCTTCCAAATGGCCATTTGGGAAGTTTATATATTATCTAACCCGGAATATGAAAGAAGATACCAGGGAAGAAGGCAAGAAACAAAATTAATTTAGAAAGCATTTGGGATAGAACAACAGAAAAAAATGAAAATCAGAGTAATTATTCTTTAAAGAATGAAGAGCTTTAATCGATATTTTAAGTTAAAGAGAAATCAGGAAAGTTAACAATATTAACAAAGAAACTGTTGGTTTTAGAGTTTAAAAAATGTCATTTTAAGATTGAAGGCTGGCTTAAATAAATTGGGTAAGATCATTCTGATCTGAATGATGCCAGAAATAACTTAGCTATAAACAATGAGTTGTACTTCGTTCATATGTCTGAAAACAAAGCAGAAGTACTTTTCTCCCATGTATTTGAGTGTACTATGCAAAATCAACACTACAATCCACCAGCTCTGGGTAGAAAAGCCATCTCTGTGCTGACCCTCTGTGAGTTTATCTGTGGCAGAGACTGGGAATTGTCCTTCTAATAAACTTTCTCCTCTGCTTCCCTCGTACAGGTAATAGAACCTGGAGCTGGGCACATTACCATGCAATATAAAGAAGGGATTTTCCAGTCTCCCCTGAAACTAAGTGCGGCCACTTAGTTTTAGTTAGTGTGGCTAAGTTCTGACCAATAATAAGTGAGCAGAGTGACAAGGGTAACTTCCAAATTCTGCCTGTAAAGGTGAATCTGGCCTTCTCCTTCCCTTCCTATAAGAATATCCTCCCTGGACCAAGCAGAAGAGGACAACCCCTTAAAGTTACTGGAACCAAAAGACAAAATCCTGAAAATTCTGCAGAGAAGAGCCACCGTACTCAGATTTATTGCTCTGACTCTTATATGAGAGGTAAATAAACTTTGATTTTGTTTAAGCCATTTTTAATGTAGGCCTCTTTCTCCTGCAGCAGAACCCAAACAAAAATAGTAAGCACACTGTAGCACTTACTATGGACCAGGCAGTACTCCAGGTGCTTTTAATATAGTAACTTACTAAATAATGCAATAATCTAAAAAGTAACCTATCATTATTTACAGGTGTAGAATTCAAACACAGAGAGGTCAAGTAAGTGGTAGATCCAGGGTCTAATTCCAGGTAGTTTGGATTCCATATGCTTGCTCACTCCATTTAGCATAATACTATATACATTTACCAAATATTAAATTCATATCTGTTTAATAAATTAAGAAGTGATCCATTTGTTTAAAACTGTTTAATTATATTTAGAAATCTCAACATGGATGGATTTGTTAACGCAATCGCTGATTTTCCTCTTCTACAAGGGAGAAATGATCACTTTATATCAGCGGTCCCCAACCTTTTTGGCACCAGGGACCGGTTTTGTGGAAGACACTTTTTCCACAGAACAGGGAGGGTGGTGGGTGGGGTTGGGGGAGGGGTGGTGGTTCAGGCGGTAATGCAAGCAATGGGGAGCAGCAGGGCCGGTTCCTAACAGGCCGCAGCCCGGGGGTTGGGGACCCCTGCTTTATATGGTCAGGAGGTTTCTATAGAACATTCTGCACTCTGCTGCCTTTCATGTAGCCAGTCCCTAGTACCTCTGCAATGACCCTGGCATATCAGCTATTGCTGAGTAAAGACCTGATCCATCATTATAGGAGCACTAGAGACTTGAAAAAAGGCACAGGTGTACAGCGCAAAGAACCAACGTGAGGCATGCACATTACCTGTTTATTTTGTATTCTGTTAGCATTGTGCTTATCAAGTGCCAGGGACAAAGTGATTGGTGATAGTGGAAGAGTTATAAACATGAACGAGACACTCTTCCCCCTTCAAGGAATTCAAAATCCAGCCTCCTTCAAGTACAAGATTTTCCAAAGGTCTCTTTTGTGTCTTTCCCTTAATACAATAGGCCTTTTGAGTATGATTAATGCCAGAAAACTGGAAAGGAGAAAAGGGAATACTAACAAACATGAGATTTTTTCTTTTTAATTTTTCTTTGCCCCCCAAAATGGTATCTGACATTTACGTGACAAAGAACAGAGCCCAGCTCTTTGAGATATTTTTCTTCTGTCTCCCAAATATCAAGAAATGAACCCATAAGGATTCTTTTTGCAGAGATTCAGGTTTTTCAATGTTTCAATAATGAATAGCTACTTTGCCATAGATAAAGTTTCAGAAATGAACCAAAAGCTATAGGACTCTCTATATTCCTGAAATAATGAAGAATTTAACCAATTAATACATAAAGGGAGCAAATGGTAATTGTAGAGTCAAGACACAATTTTGTCAATCATCTTTCTTGACAGTTACAGATTATAGAATCCATCAGGCCAAAAGTCAAATGTCTTGATTGACAATTACTTACTAAGACCAATTCTACTAAGACCAATTGGTCTATTAAGACCAATTCTATTAATTGTCAACCAATTCTTGATTGACAATTACTTACTAAGACCAATTCTACTAAGACCAATTTGGAAAATGCATTTCAGTTGTGATTTGTAAACCTGGAAGTTGTGCCAACATCAACTTTAAGCTCTTATAGAAATGTGGTGTGTTTTAATAAATAGTCTCCCAGATTAATGGAATACTTTGTTTCTCACATGAGCACCCAGCAATTGGCTAAATGTGTCTTTCATTATGCCAGTTTCAAAGAGAACACTATCTTTTAGTGAAGATTACAGTCCTTAAGATGTTTAGAAGTATCCCTACATTGTTTTAAATTTCATTTTAAAAGGGAAGGAGGGGGAGATGTAATAGTTCAGAATATTTGTTGCAAATTAGAGAAATAAATCTGCATTTGCTTACTTGTTACAGTCTGCCAGATCATTCATCTATCTACCTATCACCTATCTATCCATCTATACAAAAATACATACATACATCATATTCACTTTTAATAGTTGAAAAATAAATTTTACTGAACTAGAGCCCAATTTCTGGATTCAGCTTGTCTAGAATACTGCCTAATGGGTCAAAAAGTCTGGAAGTGCATTGCTATAAACTGATCTGCTTTGGATCTCACTGGAGTAAACACATTTTAAAATGTGGAGTCCACATTTTTCCCTCTAAGCATATATCACCCAAAGCATGTCCAATTTGTTCACAGCCATCTGCATCATTAATCAGCAGTCTTTATGTTCATTCCACACTTAAATTTTCACATACCCACCCATGAACTGCATATGTACATTACAGTGTATAATTTGCGTAAGGAAGATTGTTACTTAGAATAATGAGTTTCTTGCAAAACTATGCCTATTAGTTTTCTCAATACCAAGAGAGTTTGGCTGGTATTGAATTGACCCATTAATTGAAACTCATGAAAGGTTTACTAGTCACATTTCAGGGTGGCCACATTTCTCTGCTTCAGCATTCTATTTATAATTTCTATATTCTTAAGTCATTATCATGCATTAATGATGATGTGTCTATCATACCTATGTACTTCCACAATTGGTTATCCCTCTGAACAACAGCACTTTAAAATCAAGCCCTAAACACTCTTGCTTGTAACTATTCTCTGGAAACTTCTCATGTGTATTTCAGCATAAGTAATGAAAGCTTTTGATAAGTAGACTATGCCACAAAAATTGGCATTTTCGTGACTAAGCCAAAGTTTACTGGAACACGCCTTGACTTCGTTATTTAAACTCACAAAACCAAGATCTACTCACCTCTAGATTCTTTTTTTATATATTTAGGTAAAAAATAATACCGCTTACATTGCAATACTTACTATCCTATGAAATACACTAGTTAAGTATATCTAGCATAATTATTAATTGGAAGTTTCTGACCTTCTCTCTGTATTTGCAAAATGGGATACCCCCATGCAAACCTCAGCAGTCTTGTGTTGCAAACAAATTCATTAGGAATTGTAATAATAGGAAGTCTTGTCTATACAGAGTCAGATAAAACAGCATTTTATGGATCCTAACAGTAATGTAAACATACATAACTTATCCCAATTAGCCGAAAGTCTTGACATGCAAGATTACAGGCATAGATCTATTAGGATGCAGCAGAAATGATACGCATATTGAGAAGGCTGGTTACCTTCATCATGATCACGGAAACTGAAAAAAATGTGTTCCCCGGTTGTCTGTCTTACACAGAATCCTTTTTCTGACCTGGTGGTACACTGAAATAAATTGTCAACCAAACCCTGGAAAGACAAACCCAAAATGTACCCAGAACTCTGCATAGTAAGTACACTTTCAACAGAATAAAATAGGGATCAAGGACAATGTCATTTATTAAATAAACTACAAAGGCTGAAAGGGCTAAAGATTTTCTAGTAAAAATTTTAAAAAGATTTTCAGCTTTAAGTAAAATATTCCAAAGATCTAGGAAAACATCAAGTAGTAGTAGCAATAAACTATAGATCTATGTAGTAGATACTCCTCTTTATGCAATGAGTCAAACGTTCCCAGGAGCCAACTAAAGCCACTTTCAGCATTGGTGTTCAGGGACTTCTTCACTCTTTGCAGCTGGTTAAGATAGAAACAAAAATGCCCCTCCTTTCTACTTGAACCCCAGAGGAAAGCAATTTTACAGAGCCATAGAAGCAGATCTTATTAAAGTCTGTTTTCTGTACCTCTCTAAATTTCTCTCCCTTTATTATCAATGTGTTGTGTTCTGAAGAATGGGTTCTAAGTGAGCTTTATGAAATGTGAAGTACTTACGAATGTTCAGTGCATGCTAAATACATATTCATCCCCCATTAATATAAAGGTATTTGTTGACCCAATTGTATTTAGAGTTTAACTCAGTACAATTAAATTTTATCCACATTACCACCAGCCAAAACAAAACTGTTTTAATTATGATTTTAAAGACTCAAAGGATTGATTCTTTTTAACAAACTGAAGTAAGTCACAGAGATATCAACTTTCAAATAATGTTCTTCCTGTAAGGTTTAACCCAGAAGGAAAGTTAAAACAGATATGATTGGCAAATCTTTAAAAACTCAATGTATAAATGTCTATTAAATATCCAAGGCCCTAAAAGTCAAATAGCAATCAAATTTTGTAACCCTAATTTTAACCTGTTCCTGTAATTCCAGCGATAATCCAATAGCTAGATTTAAAATTCAACAATGAACACATACCAGAGATAAGAAAAATGTTATTTGTTAAACTTAGGATTCAAGTCACAATTTCAGGCCAACTGATTCATAATATTTTAAATCTTAATATCAAGTAACCAATGCCAAAAACCTCCTTTGTTACCAGACAGATTCATTTCAAATAACAAGTTGATATGCCAAAGTTGGGCTGCACCCCACAGGCCTACAAGGCCTGCACTTGCCCAGCTTTAAGACGGAAGAAAGAGCCCGGAGTCAGTAACAGAAACATCAATGGTTTCATGGATGGGGGGAACTTACACGTCTGAAGCAAGGTCCTGAAGCGACACCCCATTGTGTGCGTGCAGCGGACAGCGTGCCGCACACAGCGGCAGTCTTCGCTCTGGCTTCCGGGGGAAGGGAAGGTTACCAGTTATAGGCGAACTGATGTCAGGTAGGCTCATTAGTTACCAGGGAAACCAGCTGAGAGGCACGCCCCTCACTGCCCCTTTGATAAGAACAATCACCAGCTGGGGCCTGGGGCAAGTATGTAGGAAGGTCAGTCATGTGAGTAGAGTGCCGGTGAAGCAGGCACTGGTCTGGCAGGGGATGTACGGAGAGCAAGAGAACAGCCATCTTGAGTGGCCTGGCCATACGGCCAATAAGCATGGGTCACACATTTATGAAAAGTTCTACTTGTGGCTTGTTTTTCTCAATACTATTACCAAAGTTCATGCTTTGCAAAATCTGAACTGCTTTGTTACAAGAAACACAAGACAAAGAGTTTTCCCCCAAACTGGAGTCCCCAGTGATCCTTTCCTTGCGAGTTACAAAGAAGGGAGAGACTATCTACCAATTTCCTGTCCCTCTGTGCAAGAATGGGCTTTTAGAAATAACTTTTCCTTCTTTCATGGTCAAATTGACTCTACCTTGATTTTTCTTGGATGAATTGGCCCCCACCTGTTGCCTCATGGTTGTTTATTTAAAATGAGACAGGAGAAAAGCGCTGACAACCTAAGACTTGTTGACTAGTTAAGAATGATAGGTATTTTAATCCTCAAACCTAATACCAAACAAAAAGAAGCCTCTAGACTTGTCTTACAAGATAATTAAATTAATCACTGAATAACTAGATTCATCTATTGAGACTGTAAAGGACTGAAAGTGGGACACCTTTAAAAAAAATTCCTTGGTACAAATTAACAGCCAAACATGACTGAATTCATAGTCTGAGGCTGTTCTTTAAATTGCTATGCTATTGAACTTTTGCTAATAAAATAGATGACATCTGACTGATTAAAGCAATATTCGCACTGATTATTTCAGAATGGTAGCACCTGTGACCCCTAAGAAAACAACTGTCTCTTTAAAAGCCAGCATGAAGCTGGCGCTCAGGTGTGCACACAGAGCCTTTTGTCTTTAGACTTGGCAAACACCCAGCTCAAAAATAATTTTGTCATTCAGAGGAGAAGTTATTTTATGGATAAAAGATTATGAATTTCACAGCTGACTTGAGATCTACTCAAGCCAACAACATTGGTTTCTACTTTGCAAGAAGGATTTGTTCTGTCAATGCAGATTTCTAAGTAAGTACTTTTCTCTTTCAAAGGCCAAGTCAGATTTCAAAGAAATATTTACATTTTTTAATACAAATGAAGCCACTGATTATATTAGCTCAAGTTCAAAACTGAAGCACTCTTTGTGCCCCTCCTCCTACACTTCAGTTAAAATGGAAAGAGACTGGGTTTCTAACTTTTAATACTGAGATTTTTTAGTACAATCAAAATGCAGAAGCGCTGGCTTAGATGGAGTACCAAACTGAAGAAAGAATTAAGGGCTGAAGTGGCTTTTTTGTTGTTACATGTGTTATTGTATGTCTTTTTAATAATTAGTTCTTTAGCTTCCTGAAAAATACATAACAATACTGATGCCATATATTAGAAATATATATATGAAAAAAACTGAGGTACTGTCTACTCTAATTGGTGCATTTATTTTCTTCCTTTTATTTGGTTTCTGGTTTCTCATTCTTATATGTTTTGAAAGCTTAAAGATATGTCAGATCAGGCAAAGATCAAGAAGCTTTTTGACTGAGGGTGTCCTCTAGTTGTGAACATCTCTAAAGCCTGAAAGGCAACTTAATTAGTCACTAAGTGGAGACAGCCTATTTAACAACAGGCCCTAATTGGCATTAATCCTGGTCACCTGAGTAGAACATAGAACGGTTGCAAATGAACCGGCAATAGATTTAATTGCTCATTCTGAATATTCGTAAAAGTCTGAGACTTTGTCTCAAACCCAGTTTAGACTCTAAACAATTTCATTTTTCATTATAATTGGTGATCAGGCTCAATACACTGAAAATGTGTTTATGTAAAGACACCACCATACAACTAATTTCATGATTCCTGTTTTACTTACAAATGCCTCCATTATGACTTTAAATCATGATCCACTGAAATGACTGATGACTTCCAATGCTTCTTCATATCCTTTCTCTGAATATATAAAGGGATCTCTCTGATGAGAAAATCATTAGCTGGATCAGATGATCCAAGGTTCTTTCCCATCTACAGATTTATTATTTGATCCTTTTTATTTAAATGAAGACTGTTGACTACAATTTCGTTGTACTAATTACACTCAGTTATTATTCGAAACTCAATAAAAATACAGGGCTTCCCTGGTGGCGCAGTGGTTGAGAGTCCACCTGCTGATGCAGGGGACACGGGTTCGTGCCCCGGTCCGGGAAGATCCCACATGCCACGGAGCGGCTGGGCCCGTGAGCCATGGCCACTGAGCCTGCGCGTCTGGAGCCTGTACTCCGCAACGGGAGAGGCCACAACATTAAGAGGCCCGCGTACAAAAAAAAAAACAAAAAAACAAAAAAACAGCATGTAAAACAAGATATTCTTATGAGTCCATATTGAAAAATACTCAAACATCAACATCTTTGAAACTGTACTATACAGCTTTTTACTGAGCCACAGACTTTTCTCTCTAAATCGGTGGACAGTCAGGAGTTTTGGCTCCCAGGGCCAACTCTGCCACTAAACTGTGAAGGCCTCAGTCTTCTTCATCTGTAACATCAGCGTTTGGACATCCTTCGTCCCTTCAGTGTGTCTGGGAGCTGTTTTAGAATGTAACCCCAATGCAATTTGTGAGGGGAAAAAAAATCTTTCCTCCTACATGTGATAAGTCTCCATCTGTGACCAACTCATCTTCGCATATATGAAACTCTGGCCTCATTTCCTCTGGCAGACCCCACGGTGACACTTTTTTAGTTACGCACAAAATCAGGCCAAATTGTCACCCAGGAAAGGCAGAGAGGCGACACACTCCCAGCCTGCATCGTCTAGCCTAATTTTTCTTGTTCCCTTTGACACCACTATGGGAGCCTTGCCAGCTGCCTCTCTGAAAACAATTACTAATTGCACTTGCTCAAATTAGCCCTTCCTCAAAAGTCCCCTCCAAGATCACACTACAGTGCTGACCTGATATCCTGGGGAGAGTAACTCAAAACCTTCCCTATCTTTCCCCTTCCAAACAGGTTCCTGCAAAGAGACTCATGGGTAAAACCACGTCTGATTCTTGGAATGAGCCTCTTTTCAGGGCTAAGAGCCTGAGGGCTCCATCTAAATAAAATAAAGTTTGTCATGTTGTCAGTGCTGGATGGCATATGTGCACTAATAGAGGAAAAAAATCCCCAAACCGTTTGCCTTTGCAAGATAGCATTTTGTGAGTTCTAGCACAACACTAGGCCTATAGCAAGAACTTAATAAATACTTGTGCTTGCTGAATAATAATTTGGCAAAAGGGTCACCTTCTTAAAAGGGTTTTTACTTAAGCTAGCATCTATCCCAACTACAGTCCCTGTTTTTTTAGGTTCAATCCATCTGTCATTAACGTATGGGTGGGTCTGCCCTGCAGGATATAACCCTGTCTACTGCTTCTCCAAGAAAAAGATAGATTAGAACCCTGAAGCCTGTGTGTACACTTAAGAGCTCTCTTTGCCCCTTTAATGCAAAGTTCCTAATTTTCGAGATATACTGGCTACAGCTGTGGATAAATTCAGGCCTGAGCTCTGCGAGTAGATTTCATTCCTTGCCATAGCAGGATTAAGGATCAGTAAGTGTAAATCTGATCAGCTATGTACTAGAACAAGTTATTTAACCTCTCTAGGCCCCAGTCTCCTCATCTACAAAGCGGAGAAAATGTAGGTACCTCACTCATAGAGTTATTGTGAGGCTTAAGTGAAATACATGTAAATTCACAGAGTTATCATGAGGCTTAAATTAAGTAACATGTAAAATATTGAGCATAGTAGCAAGAAGGTAGAAAGTATTCAATGAAACTTTGCAGTTATTACAATTATTATTGTTATTATGCAGAAGAAGGCTTTATATTAAAAGGGATTCTTCTATTTTTTGCAAGTCAGTGTGAAGCACAGACCTTCACCCTCACAGAAATAACATTGCTCTACAAATGTCAGCTCCCACTTACCATGACCTCTCTGGCTGCAGCTCCTGTTGATATGTTCTCAGATCATATTTTAAAGAATTCTATTTACAGAGCAGTGGGAATCATCTCTCATTTAGTGCAGTCTGAGATAATGGGAGATTTACTAAATACACTGTTTCTATATACTGCAGTTTCCATGTCCATAGCCTTGTGTTTTAGGCCATAAGAATTAATGGAGGTAGAAACATGGAAGGTAAAAGAGAGAAAAATAATCTCTCCCTTAGTTTTATTTATAAATATTTATCAAATGTAACTGTAATGATAATGGTACATTTTTCTCAGGCCTGTAAACTCTGCATAACATGTCCTCTGATGTACTTAGGATATAAATGGCAATTCCGTATCTAGCCATCATGCTATTAAATTTGATGGAGAAATAAATTTTTTACTCTCATTGAAGCCTCCTGTTTTTCAAACCTGAGAAGAAATCCTGGTTTGTTTTTAGATTATTACTCCTGAATGTTCTGAAAATAGCTGAAGATTTACCCTTAACCTTCAGTCTTAGATATAGCTCTGGAAAGGAATTTTACCTTCTCTTCCGATACCCTGTTTTAGCAAAGCATGAAACTAAGCCTTCCTCAGTTGCCTTCAAGTATTAAAAGCTTGAAATAAGGTATCAGTCAAGTCAAAAGGCAGCAGATTGATTTACTACCATACAGGATCAGGACTCAACCTCTTTTGTCACCTTTTGTCAGGAAGGCTAAGAGTTTCTGGTTGCTAGTTAGTTAGTTGTTTGGGGACAGTGTTTGCTTTGTTTTTTGGTTGTTGTTGCTTTGCTTCTCATATGATCTAGTTCCTTGCTATTCAAAGTGTGGTTCCAGGACTGGTAGCAGCATCAGCATCGCCTGGCAGCTTGGAGGAATGCAGACTCTCAGGCCCCACTCCAGACCGACAGAGAGAGTCTGCATTTTAACAAGATGTCCCGATGTGCTGATGTCTCCACGTGCTTTGACGTCTGAGGGCCTAAAAATCTGCCAGTCTCAATGGTGAGGGTTATTTTTCCCCCCTCCTCACCCATGCTCTGGCTAAATCCAACAAGGAATTAAGAATTTCTTCAACTGGTTGTGACATTTTGACCGTGGTGGTGAATGATTGATAAGGTGCTGTCCACCTTCCAGGCCACCTGAGTCATGGTTCATCAAGCCTCTTTCATGGCATTTTTCTTGCCATCTACTATAGTTATTTTCAAAACTGTCGTACCTCCTAAGTACCGTGAAAACTCCTAGTGCACAGAAGACTGCCTAGTGCTCTCAGCCTTAAGCAGAATAATGTTTTAATAAATATTTATTATTTAATCGAAATGATATATTAGATCTCAAGGTCAGCCCACAAGTATTTATTCCATGCTAACTGTAGCTAAAATATAGTTTCGATGCCTCTGGCTCCACGCTAGGGTCTCGGGGCAGGGAGGAGATGCAGTGCTGGAGAAAGGAGACAGGGCCTTTCCTGTTAGTACTGGGCTGCGCCAAGGCCACAGTCCAGCTCACCAGCCTGCCCATGGATGGTCTTGGCCAAGACTGTTACTGCCCCCTGCCTTCACTTCTTGGATAACCTAACTGCCCACTTGGAACGGTTTGCCCTGCAGTGGGGAGAACGGATTTCTAGGCTCTTTAACTCCCAGCACATATTCAGAGAAAACTAAAATTGCAATGCTGGAAAAGGAGAAAAAATAACCAACTGCCACTCAATATATTGCACTCAGAATGAGGCTGTGAAAGAAGCAATGATCCTTTGTGTCCAAGGCTGCCCGATTTGAGCGCTGCATCCTGTATTCCCTGAAATGATATTTCGTTTCTATTTGGATTCCAGGACGCTAAAATAGAGTCCTCCTCAGGCAAATGTACAAGAATACAGCATACTCTGTCCTCAAGTGACTCTCCCTACAGAATCATCCGTCAATTTGAATATTACTTCAAAAATGAAACCTGCGACGAAGATTAATCAATGTGATACTTTTCGAATTATTAGAAAACACATCCAAATTTAATCTATAAACTACATTTGGATGTCATGGTGCCTTTCATGGGAAAAATAAGCTAAGGAGAGTAATGCTGTTTACCCCTCTATTAAACAGGACATTATATAACACATGCTTACAAAAGTGTCAGGGTTATCTCATCTATTCTTTAACACAAAACTAATTTCAAAGATGGCTTAATCAAATCACAGTGTAGTTCCATCATGCTCGATTTAACAAGTTATCTAAAAAAAAACCCCACATGCATTATGGAAGATCAAACGCTTCCACATGAGGACTTACCAAAAGGTAATTTTGGAGAGTCTCTATTTACAAGCTAAGAATGTTGATTTGAATATTTAGATATAGGCACTGTAGCAGACAGGAATCTATTTATGGAGTGTAAGTTTTAGTTCCCGGAGGGCTCTTCAACCCCCATGAGACCAAGAACGAAGAAGTCCTCCACTGACAATCTGAGCCTGGATGGAGCATACCAACTGACCAGGTGTGCCCTCCCCTCATCCCCACACTGGAGGTAGCCAGAGTTTATGACGCCATTCACAGTGTCGCTTATGAAGAATTAAAAATTTGAGAGAAAAAGACAGCGATGGTGAAGAAAATAAAATAAGAGGAAATTTCTTCTCAGTGCACAAAATTTACTTTTGAATTTTCGAAAATGTTTTTCATTATAGAAAGAAGTGCCAAACAAATTATAATTTGGAATGCAAAAACATTTGCAGAAACATCCAAATGCTTACACGATATGGATTACAGTGGCGTGTCTTCGAATCTATAGAAATAAAGAGTAGTTGCCCGAGGAACATTTGCCTCTATGTCTTGAAATATAAAAACATATATCTCCAATGTTATTTATTCCCAGGCCCTGAAGTAGTGAATAAGTGTGTTTATATCTGTGCCCCAAGATACAAATGGAAACTCTTTTGGAAAAGGAGAGTCATACTACAAAAGTCAAATGGAAATGCAGAAAATCTATAAACAACCACCACACGAACTCAACATTGAAAAGACTGACAATGCCAAGTGTAGACAAAATATTGTGGGAATGTAAATCTGTATAGCCACTGTGGGAGATAGTTTGACATCATCTACTAAAGTTGCAGAAATACATACCCTGTGGTTCAATATTCCACATTCCACTCCTGCCTCACACTAAATAGAAATGTGTGCAAATGTGCACCAAGAGAAATGAGCATGGATCTTCAGAGACCAAACCAGAGAAAACACAAATGTCCATCCAGAAGAAATCAGATAAATACATTTTCTCATATTTAGAAAAGAAAATACTATACAGTAGTTTTTAAAAATGAACTCTACTTATATACAAGAATATGTATGAATCTCGCAAATGCAAAATAGCATAAAAGAGGAGAGGCAGAAAGAATATACACTGTATGATCCATTTATGTAAGTTTTAATTATCTGTAAAACTATAAACTTTAGGGAGAGCAGTGAAAAGAGTGGTTAACTTCATGATGAGGAGGTGGGAAATGACTGATCTGGGGCCGGAGGACAGCTCCTGGGGTCTGACTTGATCCACACATGTGATGTTCGCACAGGTGTTTATTTTGTGATGATTTACTTCATACATTTATGTTCAGTTCATTTTTATGTATGTTTGGTTATATTTCACATAGTAAAGAAGCCAAATAGAAAGCAGAATATCTAAAATGCTATAGTAACCAAAATCATTGTCTATATAGACTGATACCTAAACACCTTCTGGTGACAAAGATGACTCACATGGGACTGTTATCCATTATTTGCACATAACAACCCACATTGTCCTGTGGAATCCATCAACTCAAGAGGACCCTAGAGTTATCTTTACTGCTATGTCATTATGGTCTTTAAATGATGTGCAACCACTGTTCTTTGTATCTTGAATTACAACAAATAATAAACAATTACGTTATATAAAAAGTGGAGGACAGCTGCGTTCTTTTAAAAAATTTAAATTTCTTTCACTATTATTTGAATTCCAGGGCAGGGAAACTGCCTGGTGTATTTGAATTGGCCTTCCACCTGTATCTATGGCTCCTTATTGCCAAGAAACTCAGGAGCATCCTAAATATATAAATAAACATAAATAAACACAAATATAAATAATAATAAATACCTAGGCACTTGGAGAAGGAAAACTATTGAGGAATCAAGTCACATTGGTTTAACTGTGAGAGGCTGGGGGTAGTTAGGGAATGGAAGTGAGCAGAAGGGAAGGCAAAAAGAACAGAATATAGTTAAATGTCATCATGGCCTTAATCAATAGATGCTGATGCATTAACTCTTTATTAGTATTAATCACTACATAAGTTCACTTTTATCTGAGTTTGACCCAATTCATCCATTGATGCAATTTCATTTGCTCGGCAGTTTTTCCCTGGACAAGGCTCTTAATAAGTTTACCCTGTGCCAGTCCAACCAAATTCTGAGATTTCTCCTTTATTCCTAGATCACAGGAGGAGCATGGATATTCACAGATGCATGATCTCAGATTTTACCTCGAGCAAGGGGGTGTGCTATTAGAAGTTGAACAAAGATATGCAGGGTTGGAGGGCAGTCACAGTACAGAGGGGGGAAAAATGGAAAAGAGGATGGTGCAAGCACAGCTGACATGGGCAAAATAGTGGTATGTCTACGAGATGGCCGTTTGTTCTCTGTTTTGTTTTTGTTTGTTTTGCGATACGCGGGCCTCTCACTGCTGTGGCCTCTCCCGTTGCGGAGCACAGGCTCCGGACGCGCAGGCTCAGCGGCCATGGCTCACGGGCCCAGCCGCTCCGCGGCATGTGGGATCTTCCCGGACCGGGGCACGAACCCGTGTCCCCTGCATTCAGGCGGACTCTCAACCACTGCGCCACCAGGGAAGCCCCTGTTTTTGTTTTTTTCAATCTTGGAAAATTTTGCAGTTTTTATGCATGGACACAGAAGCATGATCTAAATTCTGAATCTAGCTATTTTTGACAGTGATTTTGACAGTGCTTTTACATTTCCAATGCATTTGATATTTTCCCCTCTGACAGTGCAGGTTATTCTTATGTGTATACACCCAAAATTCCCATCACTGGCTCCCACCCTGCACACAAGATGAAACTGAGGTATGGCATCGGAGATCTCTTCTGAATTTTCTCAGAAGAGAACTTAGAACACTGACCTCCTTTCACTTCCTCTCATACAGTCACTAGAAAATGACTGTATCATACTCACCCATAAGGTGAGCCAAATAAATCTATTACAGTTTCAGCTACCTTGTGCATCATGAACTAAAAACAAATAAACAAACAAAATGATGAAAACATAAACCACCCTCTACCACTTGGCTAAAGCATTTTTAGATTTTGACAGTGATTCTCAAACTTTATTGTGCAGTGAAAGCATGCCAGAGAAGTCTGATGGAGTTCTCCGGGCTCCCCTGAGAGTCACTGCCTGCAATGGACTGAATGTTTGTGTTCGCCCTAAATTCATAAGTTGAAATTCTAACCCCCAAAGTGATGGTATTAGGAGGTGGGGCCTTTAGGAGATAATTAGGTCGTGAGGGTGGAGCCCTTGTGAATGAGATTAGTCCCTCATGAAAGGGACATCAGAGAGCTCCCCTTCCCTCTTTCTACCATGTGAGAGCACAATGAGAGGTCAGCACCCTGCAACCCATAAGACGGTTCTCACCAGACATCAAATTTGCTGGTACCTTGATTGTGGACTTCCCAGCCTCCAGAACTGTGAGAAACAAATGTTTGTGATTTAAGCCACCAGGTCTACAGAATTTGTATTACAGCAGCCCTAACTAAGACAATGCCTTAGGCAGAAAAGATTTAAACATGGATAGCTGAGGACACTGGTCATATATATTAAGAGATAAATAAAAGTATAAGATAACATTATATAAAGTAATAAATGTTACAAAAAATAAGTTCGGAAGAAAGTGAGATTTCTACTGAATGCTATTTTTTTCTGACAAAGTGAGCTTGAGCTGAGCTATGAGAATGTAGTATAAATTCCAACATACCAAGAATTATTGCATCAGTGTCTTTAATCAAGGCCAGGATGGTGAATAACCATATTTGGCTCTTTTTGCCTTCTATTCCGCTCACTCCCACTTCCCTAGTTCCCACCCTAAGCTCTAACAACTATACCATTATAACTTGGTTCCTCAATGCCACTGATACTCCTGGGATGAGTATTTATTTATACCGTTAGGATGCTCATGACTTTCTGGGCAATCAGGAACCACAAAAATAGGAGGAAGGCCAGGCCAAATACCCCTTCAAACAGTCCTCTTACCTTGGAAGCTGTGGGTCCTGAGGGCATTTGCTGGATAATCTGCTCTGTGGGTGCCAGCAAGCTTTAGTCCCTTCATGTGGTGATGGGTTAGGTTTGAGCAGAGGAAATCTAAGCAGGCATCAAAATGAACTGCAGGAATTACATACTTAAGCAGATACAAAGCTCTCACACAGATGTATGCCACTACTTAGTTGAGGTCATGAACAGCATCTCAGTCTAAGAGTAGCCAGGCCAATTAAACAAAAGTGCAAATGATTGGTATCAGATCCTTCCTTTTGTGGAAGACATCATGTCTGCAGGGATATGTAATGTCTTCAGGGGAGAGAAAGGATGAAGAAAAGGTAACTGAGGATACTGAAGAGATATGTCTCACACTTCAGTGATTTTTCACCTTCCACTTGGCAGGTGAAAGCACAGCAAAGAGACTTTGCCTGGCAGCTGTCATGTGGAGCTCTATTCTGAATGTTTT
Organism: Lagenorhynchus albirostris; assembly: GCF_949774975.1. NCBI lineage: Eukaryota > Metazoa > Chordata > Mammalia > Artiodactyla > Delphinidae > Lagenorhynchus > Lagenorhynchus albirostris. The sequence continues at coordinate 48,256,763 of NC_083107.1, read as the reverse complement.
ATACACGAGCACATAAGCATAGAACATAGGGGCTTTGTCAATCCAACGGTATATAAGGTAGTTTAATCAATATAATTATTGACCAAAATAATTCCTACACAGTTGTTTACGTGGATAACTTGCGTATCTGGAAGCCCTGAAGAGAAAAAAAAAATGTGCATCTTCATGCTCAAGATGAAAGTTTCAGAATAGGTACATTCTGGATATAGAAGAGTTCTTATCCAGAGACTTCAGTCTTTGATGGTAGAAACTAGTCTTCACCTGAATACTAAAGAATGCTAAGAAACACTAGTTTCTGCAGACATTTTTCCTGTTTCAAAAAGATAAACTTCACTTTCATCTATTTCCTGTACGGGCTCAGCACAGTTTTGTTAGGAAGAAAATAAATAAATAAAAGGAGAGGGTCCTGTCACTTTAAAAATGAAAACAAAACAAAAAATAACTCTCTGAAAAACTTCTAGAAAAGACTTCACCCCTCCTTTCCCTTTCCTCCTCAGTTCAATCAAAAGCAACTCACCCCAACTCCAGTGAGCAGGTGCCGCCTTCTCATTTTTCATCCCTCATGAGGTCAGAAGAGTTCTAGTTCCTCAGTCAGAGAAAAATGCATTCCATATAGTTATATGTGCATTGAAATCAATGATGTTGTGAATCTATTGTTTCAGCATATGCCATTGTGTTCAGAGAAAAAGAGTGGTTTAGGAGGGTTGAAGTGCCGGTGAAAACATAGGATAGTTTCTCTATAACCATAAGAGAGTTAGAATAAAAGGTTCTGAAGACTGTATTTTCTCCACAAGGGTCATGAAGACTAATGCCAAGAATTAGAGAAAACAAAGCAATATTGACAAGAATGCTCACATGGGTCCTAGCCAGAGTCCTGGGAGGCTTGAAGCAATTCCAGAATCCCTCTGAGCCTCATTTTTCTCATATTTAAAATAAGGGTGTTGGACTAGGTGATCTCAAAGTCCTTTCCCAACCTAAAATGCCATGTTTATCCCCATTTGGAAACACTTTAAAAATTCAGACTATGCAGTAACTTCTATGCTTGGAATCTACTTGAAAAAAAGAATATAAATAACATTATATAATAATATATATTTGGTGTATAGTTTTATAGATAATGCTCTGATTCCTTTAAACACACACACACACACACACAACCACAAAGCCATAACAACCACAATAAAACACAGTGGTGACTTTGTGCTTTCTCTCTCTAAAGAATACATGAGCTCCTTTCCCGTTTTAGCATTTTAGTGCTTAACAACTGAGGTTCTGGCAACTAAAACTGCACAGGCAGCAACTCCATTTTTCTCAGAATCAAGTGAAACTGAACGCGCAATTAAAAGTTACTGAACTGCAAGGTAAAATTACTTCACTGCTCTGCTGCTGGGTCACTAAAGAGAGGAGACAATGGAAATCATATTTAGAATTAAGATAGAACGATGGAACACAGCAGTCTGCTCTACTAAAATGGAATCTATAAACATGAGACATAATTAGCAGCGCTTCAATCATGCTCTTTGCTCACAGTTAGATGGAAGATTACACAAAACAAATGTGCAGTGTTCAAATCTGGGCGCTGCTGGTTAACAGAAGGCATTTCCCTCCCAGCCCACACGGTGATCAAAATTCTCTCCTGTACAGCCAGTGCCCAGCTTACCGATGGGTTATATGTCAAGCTTCCATTTATAAGCCAGTTGTGCCAAGCTCTGTATTACATCTCCCATAAAATTATGTTAAAAATGGTGTTTAGGTTCCTAGGCTAGACCACAAAGGCCAGTTTACTAAAAGAGGCATTTTTAAAAGATAATATCAAGCATACTATGGAGACTAACCACCAAAGGAATGCTTCTTTGGAACTTGTATTCAGAGTTCAATCTTGGAAGTACAGGAAGACAAACAGTAGAGTAAAAGGACAAAGTTTAAAGAATTTCAGGCATTCGATCAGGAGGATGAGAGGCCAGAGATCCAGGAAAAACACTGACATTACAAATGTGAAAGCAGGAAATGATACGAGGTGGAGGAATTGGTAATAATTTGGAAAGCATAAGGGAAGAGATACTGCTTAGAATGGAAGAACAGGGCCTTTTTCTAGGGTTTCCTTCTGAACATCATGGTCTTGAGCTCTTATTTTAGTTAGAGGCTTTAGGGTTATACAGTCAGGAATGAGGTTATTTTCTACACTCACTAGAAATATTTGAGGAAGAGGATTCGGTGAGGTTAAATGAAGAGAGAAAATGCAGTGGGGATCTGGTGAAGTCGTAGGACATTTCTACTCCAACAGAAATCTTGTATCTATCACCTGCTGCTCCACTAAAAATCCTACCCACTGACTTGAGCTTTGGGAATAGGTGGGAAGCCAAGAAAATGCAGGGGGATTGAAAATGAGAATCTCAAGGGCTTAACAGGGTAGCTCAAACACCAAACAATGAGAATGAACAGGAGTGTGGAAGACAGGCGAGGAAGATCTTGCCAAATTTAATTGGTATAGCCGAAAAATAACACATTATGTTGGATTAAGCAATCTGTGAGGATCTCCTTAGGATAACATTTTCCATAATCTAAGGAATAAAAACAGCAAATTTTACAATTGATGTCACATGATAAAATATGAAACCCACTCCTAAAAGTTATCATTCCACAGGTACAGGTAAGAACAAATATGCTGGAGATAAATGATGTAGTAAATAAGATTAATATGTAACAGATACATATTCCGATATAGACAATAAAATAGAGCAACAAATGCTGAAATATCAATTAGAAAGCCTTAGGTGAATTGAAGGGAGTTCTGTGGAGTCCTACATCTACTATAGGAGTTATTCCAAGTAAGTTTTATTCTTGTATATCATCAAACCTCAATTAATCCATTTCCCCCAAAATGTGATTAGAAAAAAACATAAAAAAGAAAAATAACTGTTTTCAGGAGATAAAATAACATTTTAAAATAATATATTGGAATTCCATTTCCTACCCATACAGTGAACTCAATTTTCATAGAAACCCTTCCAGGTATACATTTTGAAATTATGGATATGGGCTTCCCTGGTGGCGCAGTGGTTGGGAGTCCGCCTGCCGATGCAGGGGACACGGGTTCGTGCCCCGGTCCGGGAAGATCCCACATGCTGCGGAGCGGCTGGGCCCGTGAGCCATGGCCGCTGAGCCTGCACGTCTGGAGCCTGTGCTCCGCAACGGGAGAGGTCACAACAGTGAGAGGCCCAAGTACCACCAAAAAAAAAAAAAAAAGATGGAGAAACTATTAAAGACAGGCTAAGAGACATGGAGGAGATAATGAGAAAGATCTAACATACATACATGTAATCAGTGTTCCAGAAGGAGAGGGGAGAGAGATTGGGGAAGAGGCTGATAATTCTACATAATTGATGAATGATACAAATTCTTATATCAGGAAGCACAGTGAATTCAAAGTTAAAAACAAACAAAAACAGGGCTTCCCTGGTGGCGCAGTGGTTGAGAGTCCGCCTGCCAATGCAGGGGACACAGGTTCGTGCCCCGGTCCAGGAGGATCCCACATGCCGCGGAGAGGCTGGGCCCGTGAGCCATGGCCACTGAGCCTGCGCGTCCGGAGCCTGTGCTCCGCAACAGGAGAGGCCACAGCAGTCAGAGGCCCGCGTACCGGAAAAAAAAAAAAAAAAAAAAAAAAAAAAAACCCCAAAATAAAGAACAAAAAAAATCACTCTTACCTAGAGAGACACACGGTTGTGAAAGAACAGAACACACAAGAAAAGAGAAGATCTTTAAAACAGTCAGGAGAAATGAAAGAGTAGCTAGAAATAAATGGTAGATTTACAACTGATTTCTCAACACTTACAATGGAAGCCAGAGCCATGGAGTTATCCAATGGGATAACATCCTCAAAGTACGAGACAACAGCTGTTCTATCACAATTGTTACGCCCAATGAAATAACCTTTCAGAATGAGGTGAAAATAAGACATTTTCAAAGAAATAAAAATGAGAGACGTAATTTCCAAAAGATCCTCACTAAAGAAACTTCTAAAGAATGTACATCAGAAAAAAAGGAAAATGATCCCAGAAGAAAGGTCTAAAATGGAAATAGAAAAGGAAAGAAAATGGTAAACATCTGGGCAAATCTAAAGAAATACTCTATAAAAATATAAACAGTATCTAATTTATAGAGCTAATAAAACAAAAAATCAAAGCCACCATGATCAAGGAGATCATGATGGAAATTAAAGCATCTAAAAGTTTTTATTGTTTGGGAGGAGGATATTCATTAATTCTGGATATTGTAACCTTAAATATGCATGTTTTACGTTTAATGACTTCAGGGTAGAAAAGTATTTCCTAAACAAGACATCAAGCTGCAAACTATAAAGGGAAATAGTGATTATTTTGACTACATTAAAATAAACAATCCCTTCCCCCCGCCAAAAAAAAAAGAAAATAAGAAAATGAGTGAAAACTCAAACCACAGACTAGGAGAATATACCTAGAAAATATAATGAATTCCTAAGAATCAATGAGGATACGACAAACAATCTAACGGAAAGAAAATGGACCAAAAATTTGAACAGATAACTTCACAGAAGAAGAATCACAAATAGCCAAGAAACATGAACAACTTCATTACTAAGGAGGGAAATTCAAATTCAATCACAATGGGAAACATTGCTCATTCACCAGATTGGAAAAAATTAATAAGTTTTGATAAGTACATGTAGCAATGGGGGCCTCTAGACCCCAATGTGGGGAGTGTGAACAGTAAGCGTTCACTGGGAAAGTTAACACATGCATTCGTATACATTAGAAAATGCTTCAAATTTGTCCTTTTTTTTTTTTTTTCCAAAAATCACATTTTAAAGAAACATGGCAAAACTGTAGGTTCAATTGGGGATGTTCTCTGAGTCATACACTTTCACAGTGTCAGGGGAATAATAACGACTCTAGTTAACACCAACTGAGAGTTGAAAATGTCTGTTTGTTTAATTATTTTAGTTTGTGGTTCAGTTTTATAGCATTTCTTCATCATTAATTATATATTGCAGTTGCAGTATGCAAAATGAAAACAAAATTAGAAATACTATGTTTCATAAAGTGCAGCAGAAAGTTACAGTGGCTTAGATGACATTCATTTTTGAGTATCCAATATTGTTCAGTGGCTGCACTGAGATACACGGATCTCAAACTCCTTTATCTCTACAATGTCTGAATTCTGTTACCGTAAAGAGAGCAATCCCTTGAAAGACTCAACCAGCAGCAAAATCATTTGTTCCGATGCAAAAGGAAGGCCCTCCTCTCTGTTACTTACCCTTGTCTCCACCCCAACTACTTTTATCAAGCTTACTGAACTATTTTATGAGAAGGTAACACGAACAATAATACTTATTTACAAAATGAAGTGTATCAATATCGTTCACCCCATTTCCAGGCATTCATTAGCGTGTATGGAAGCACCTGCATGAAGGATCCAGTATCAGGGCCGAGTGTGAGAAGAGAATAGCACCTTAGCAATGCAAGAACACCTCCATCCCCAGCCCAGGCCTAGAAACTTAGATGCAGTCAGAGAAGCTGCTTCTAGCCATTCCTATTGATGCCTCCTGGGTCAACCACTAACCTCCCCTCATACTTACTCCCGCTGTCCCCCAAGCACTAAATTCACTACCCAGTAACCTCTCTATCCTTGCCTCTTCCAGTTTTAACACAAGTTGCAATCTTTCCTGTTAGAAATACAACACAGTCACTTTGGCAAGACCCAGCCCTCTCCTATGCAGAGCGCAAAGCACTATAGAAACGAGGTATTCAGATAACAGACAGTATAATCAAAATCTAACACTTTCCTGGGAAGACTGAGCTTTCCAACCTCCTCCACCACATCCCCAACCTCACCCCTTGTAAGCTTCTCCTGTAACCACGACCATCCCAAATTGATGGATGACTTAAAGATTTACAAGCAAAAAACTTCCACAGCATTCTAAAGTCTTCAAGTGACTAACGGTTCTAACGGGAACGTCTTGCATGATGACATTTAAAATAATTTACTCTTATTTAGTCATATGAAAAAATCAACAATTTTAAAAAGTATTCATTGAGTCTTATACCTGAGAATAAGTCTAGTATGTGATTAGCATTAGGTTAGCCTGGAGGTAGGGATGGATTTGCTGGGTAAAGGAACAGAAAAGAAACATGGCACATTACAATAAGGATGTTATACTTTAAAAGATCTGCATTTGGAGAGAATTAGACAAAATATGGAAAACAGTAAAATAAAATGCCAAATGATTTGGCAATGACATTAAGTAACAGAAGTTCAAATGAGAGACAAATAAGCATGATCAGGAATATCAAGGGAAGGCTTCTAAGAGGAAGTAAGGAAAGAGCTAGGATTAAGGGAATGGATGAATGGACAGGAACTAAAAAGTCAGAGAGGAGGAAGGAAGGTATTCCTGGCTGTAGACACAGAATATGGAATCAGGCTCGAGCATGCGAAGATAAGCAAGGGCTATGGCTGTACGAGATGAAGGGGAGTTTAATGGCTGATCCCAGTAACTGCTCGGATGATGCTATGAAATGAAGAACTACAAACACCCAGAAGTCTGTTTTATTCACTGAACTAAAGGAATGTGCATTGCATGCCACCTGACTCAAATAGCAACGGTTTGTATTCTTCTATCCTCCGATAATTTGCTGGCAGTCCACACCTTCTGTCATGCCAAATTACTGCAGCCCTGAAGTTGTATAGGAAAACCTGCGGTGGCAAATTAAGTCCTTGCCATCCTGAAAGAATTCAGGCATTCAGGGTTGACTATTAACAACTGGAAAGCCGGGGAAGCAAGGAGAAAATCATCACTCTCTAAAGCCAAAGTCCAAAAGCCAGTAACCATGTAAACATTAACATTAGGCAGTATCACTGGAACAAGCGCATTCTTTGGCCTCCAGCCATGTACAGTTCAGAGACAGAGAGCATGTAGTAGGCAGGCAAACCAGAACACGAAAGAAAATATGTAGCTGAAATGCATGTCTCTACATCAAAGAGACACTCAAAGTATCCAGTGACACCTAAGATCACACTGTCACTAGTTCAACACTTAGTGATTTCCTGTCAGTATTCCTAAATCCAAGAAACCACAAAACTAACAGGGATTACGTTACTGAATTCAGTACTTCCCGTTAAGAAAAGAAGTGAACTGAGATTCGTTCACTGAGAGAAATAAACTGAAGTTCATATTCTAAGATGTAGAAGATTCACCTTTTCCATCCTACAGACCAGTGACACAGCTTATACCTTTGAAATTTAAACAGTTTAAACAGTGCATAGATTTATAAATTGAGGGTGAGAAAAAGGGAGACATAAAGTTACAAAATCAAAACTATTTTGTTTTTCAAGTACTATTACTTTTCAAGAAATGGGAGGGATTGAACACTGGCTATCTTTTAAAAGACAGCAAATGGGAGAGGCGTGGGGCTTCTTGTTTGACTTTGCTTTAAACTGGGGAAAATCAGAGATTAGCAGTAATTAACCTTACTTTTCAGGGCTTCCCTGGTGGCACAGTGGTTAAGAATCCACCTGCCAATGCAGGGGACACAGGTTTGAGCCCTGGTCTGGGCAGATCCCACATGCCACGGAGCAACTAAGCCCATGCGCCACAACTACTGAGCCTGCACTCTAGAACCCGTGAGCCACAACTACTGAGCCCGCGTGCTGCAACTACTGAAGCCTGTGCGCGCAACAGGAGAAGCCACTGCAATGAGAAGCCTGAGCACTGCAAGGAAGAGTAGCCCCCTCTCGCCACAACTAGAGAAAGCCCACGCAGCAACGTAGACCAAAGGCAGCCAAAAATAAATAAATAAAAAATAAATAATTTTTTTAAAAAAAAACTTTTTTACTGAAAACTTTTCAGTAACTCTAATACTGCCTTCCATTCCACAATAAGAATAATATATTATTCTACTCCACAATTGAATAGTAATAAATAATAATTAACTAAAAGTAGATAGTATCTATGAAAACACATGCCAGGTATTACATTAAATTATTTTAAAGCATTACCTCATTTAAATTTTACATCAACTATAATATGTAAGTATTATCATCTCCATTTTACATATGAAAATTAGCCAAATTACAACAGATGCTTAGCTTGGTAAAGTGACCCACTCATGGCCACAGAGCTAAAACAATGGTACAGTCAAAAAGAGCCAGGTCTAAGTTATGTATTAAATTGTAAGTTATTTTATTCCTCTACATACTTGTTGATTGATTGACATGCTCTTCAAGGCAGAATTGGGTTCATTCTAGAGGCTGAGCACTGACTTCTTGCCCAGGCATTACATCAAGAAGGGGTACCTGGAGACAAGGTCTAACAAGAAGCTTACCCAAGGAACACTCAGCGTCACTGCCCCTTTATCAGCTCAACTCAGCAGAAGGAGAAGAGTCTCAAAACAATTACTTAAAAAGAAAAAAAAAAAAAAACACTCCAAATACTCCTTAATTGGTGGTATTCTGGGACAGGGTATAAACAAGGGAGTTGGATTTAATAACTTGGTCCATCAAGAACAATTCTGTTCATTTATGCATTAAGTTTTTATGGTAATGTGGTTTTAATGTATTTGATCACTAGGAGACACCCTTTTCAGTATGCACACACTTCCTAAGTAAGGAATTGACAACAGCGATTTCTTAGACAAGGAGTTTTTCAGGTGATAATTCTTTTAGAATTATGCTACCCTGTAAGTATGCAAAGCTCTCTAATCTATCACTAGATTTGACAACTAATAAGGATGAGTAGAGGCAGGATATGAATTTAGATATAGATTCATTCCTTGCCTTTGCCAAAGATTTACTTCTAAGTCAATGCTATTTTATTTTTCTCACTTTTATTTTTATTTAAAGTCATTCATCCCAAATTATAAAAAAATAGTAATTCTTGAAAAATGAGATTCTAAAGCTACAATTTAAAAACTAACCTCATGGAGCCAAAGGATAATATTAACCCTGAGGACAGTCTATTCCTTGACACCAGTATTTTATCTGTAAGCCGTTCTGTATTAATCAGCCCACTAACATTTTAAAGCATATTCTAAAATGATGATTTCTCTCCCGACTATAAACTAACTTTGGTTTTATTTTTCATTATTAACTGTGATTTTGGAAAGTCAAAATGATTTAGTAATATGATAGGCTCTATTAGAATTTAGTAAAATGCAAGCATAAAAAAAACTATTAAACAATATTCTTCCAAGATTCAGCTCATAGGTCTTATCCTCCACAAAACTTCATCAGAAATCTTCTTCCACCCAATTAACAAATCCCTGTAGGGTCACTGTACCCTCTACAGTTGTCCAATACCTGCTATTGCTCAAGAAATACATTGTAACAGTAGTTCCCAAACTTTATCATACAGCAGGATCTCCTGGAAGGCTTATTAACTAGAGGTTGCTGGGCTCCAAACTCAGAGTTCCTGATTTATTAGGTCTGGGTGGGACACAAGAATCTGCATCTAACAAGTCCCCCGGTGATGCTGATGCTGCTGGTCTGAGGACCACACTTTGAGAACAACTGCTTTTACAGTGTTTCAATTTCAAAGTCTACCTCTCCCTATGAAACTAGAGCCACTAAAGAACAGAGATGGTCTGCCACCTACCAGGCACGCAATACATATTTCTGAATAAAAGAATGCAAACAAGTCCCTGTAATGTTTGAGGGAGAACCAAATGGAAGATGAGGATTGAATAATGTGAGTTTCAGGAAATGAATAGATGTACCATCTATGAAAAACTTTCTTCACAGCCTCATGTCTCATATTTTATTTACACCACTGTCAATAGTCAATATTCTGACCTTATTAGTGGTTCGATAAAAAGTATCATGATTTTAAAAAAATTCAGCTTTTAAAATCAATATTTGATCCAGCTCCCTCTAAATCCTTTTGTAAAATATGCCTGTCTGTAGTTGTTCATTAAGCAAACATTTAGTGAACATATACTACAAGCAAGTCAATTAGAAAATAACAAGTTGTAGGGAACACTCCTTCCTCATAATAAAAGGGGATCTAACAAGTAGTATCATCCAACTCCAAGTATGGTGAGTCCATACTGCCAGAAATAACGAGATGTTCTAGAAACTCAAAGTAATTCGGTGTAGCTTTTAAGGTACGTATCAGATGGATAGTTACGGAAAGAGTTGAAAAACTATGGAAAAATAGGAGGCTGGCGCCAAGGAGGGAGAGGTTTTGAATGGAAGACTTGGGACTCTGAAGTACTTGAACTTACTTTGGTAGGGGTGGGGTGAAAGCAATACTTTAGTGAGATTAAACTTCAAGCAGGGTGTATGCTTGACAAGACTAGAAGTAGGAAGACTAGTGAGAAAGCTATTGAAATGGTCCCCACAAAAGGTTTTGGGCCCTAACCTACTGGTAGCAGTCGGAGTGGAATACTAAGAAAGCAAAATGGGCAATTAGGCAACTGATAACACGCAGAGCCAAAGAGAAGGAGAAATTAATTTAATTTAAAGGTTTTGCACCTTAGTGGCCGAAAACATTGGGGGTGCCGTTTAAGATTTAGAAAGGCCAGGAAGATGGACTCAATTTACTTCAAACTAATGAATCTTAAGCTTCTGGGTCACTTATCTGTAGGACTTCTTTCAGAACCCTAGTAGTGTGTTCACACAGACATAACTTTTTGTAAAATTTGCAAAAGTCATTTCTATCTTGAGTGCTTAAGCTTCTGTATCTTTCTGCTCCAGCTTCTCCTTGGTCATGCTCCCCCTCACACCAGGTGGCAATGGAGGGGCTGTGGTCATTTTTATTTAACAGTTGGCATGCTTCTCCTTAACGGGCACTCCTTGAATTATATTAGCTTTAGACCCTGAAAAACCTCCATTTGACTCTGCAGGAAAAGTTTCTAGTGGTGGTGTGTTCACTTTTATTTTTGGACTTTGATGTGCTGCCCAGAAATTCAGGTGGAAAAAGTCCAGAATGGGTTTAAAAATCCAACAGAACAGTTGGGCCTGGGGAAACAAAGGAGAATGGTTGATGAGATCACCAAAAAAAGAGAAGGTAGACAGAGGGGAGAGGACTTAAAAGAGAATTTCTGTACCTTGGTAGCAGAGAGAGGAAGAAACTGAGAGAGAAGGAGAGGATGGAACAATCAGAATGAAAAGAAAATAGTGTAGTTGAGTGAAACAGATGCCACGGGAAGAATGACTCATAACAAAGTAAGGATGTGGACTGTACCCTGCGCTGAAAAGACAGAGATGGTGCAGATGTGAAGCCACCAAACCTGCGGTTTTTAGAGGAGAGGTCCTACGGATTGGTGATCACTGGAAAGAAGAATGTGAATAGAGACAGGGAAGAAGTCTGCAATGTCCTTCGCCAGGTCCCACTGAAGAATAAAGAAAAGCAGTTTTCCTAACCTCTCTAAAGAGGACTGGAACTGAAATTTGCTGATGCTCTAGTGAGAAGAACTTCACAGGATCATTCAAATATCTTAAGAGGATGAGTTAATATGACTCCCATTCTATGGATGAGGAAACATCCAAAGTCACACCACCAAGCAGAGCTGGGATTCCAATTCTGGGTTTGCCTAACTCCAAATCCACTGCCTTAAGCTTACAAGCACATCGTTTTTGTTTTCGGGTTTTTTTTTTGCGGTACGCGGGCCTCTGACTGCTGTGGCCTCTCCTGTTGCGGAGCACAGGCTCCGGACGCGCAGGCTCAGTGGCCATGGCTCACGGGCCCAGCCGCTCTGCGGCATGTGGGATCTTCCCGGACCGGGGCACGAACCCGTATCCCCTGCATCGGCAGGCAGACTCTCAACCACTGTGCCACCAGGGAAGCCCTTACAAGCACATCTTAATAGCAGTGTATCGATCTGCTTGCACTATTATTAACAGTATTATTCAAATAATTATCTGGAATTTAGAATCAGAAGAAGCTTGGTTTTGATTTTAAAAATATTTTTGAGATTCCGCTTCAATGCAGAGATAAAAATCACATACAAATTAACGGTATAGGGGCTTCCCTGGTGGCACAGTGGTTGAGAGTCCGCCTGCCGATGCAGGGGACACGGGTTCGAGACCTGGTCTGGGAGGATCCCACATGCCGCGGAGCAACTAGGCCCATGAGCCACAACTACTGAGCCTGCACGTCTGGAGCCTGTGCTCCGCAACAAGAGGCCGCGACAGTGAGTGGTCCGCACACCGCGATGAAGAGTGGCTCCCGCTCGCCACAACTAGAGAAAGCCCTCGCACAGAAACGAAGACCCAACACAGCCAAAAACAAATAAATTAATAAACTCCTACCCCCAACATCTTCTTTAAAAAAAAAAAAAATTAACATTATAAAATGCACACCATTGCTACACTAATATTTTATGTGTTTATCTTTATTTTAAAATTAATCTGATGACTTGTGAACATGTTAAAAGATTATGATTTCAATATATTACTTTTCCTTCTTTACAGTTTTCTAATCTATAGATTCCAATACATAAAATAATTTCAAAATAAAATTTAAAAAAATGTGGAAGAGATATATTTACCAGAGAAAGTTTCTAACTATGTTCTATTGTTTGAATGTATTTTCAAAAAGAAATGCACAGTGAGTATTCCACTCTTCTCATTACATTTGTATAATGTTTATCAGTTTTCATCAACACAAACTCACATGTAAATTTTTTTTTCATTTGGTGGACTGATTTTTCATATTTTAGAAATATTTTTTATGTTCACAGTCCAATTTTAATATTTAACACATCAATTAATGTATTGTGTGTACTGTGCTAAAAGATATATTGAATAAATTCCAGCAATTATTAACAAGCAATTTAAACTAAAACTATGAAACAATTTTAGCAGTAATTACCTTAAAGGGTAGAGTTTCCCTCAACTTTAAAAATAATTTTCCTCCTCAGATGTTTATTGAGATTATTATATGGTACTTGCTGTATCTAAAGACAGCAAGAGACTTAGCACATATAAAATTAGAAAGCAATTCTTTATAAGTATTTTAACTTCTTAAAATAACACTTCACTATTAAATGAAATTGCAGGGTGGCAGCTGCAGACTCAGGCACAAAATGGAAGAGAAAGAGAATAACTAAAGGAGGCCAGGAGGTTATGAGAGAGGACCTGAGACATTACTAAAACTGAAGTTTTCATACGGAATTTTATCTTCAAATACTACTTAGAATTATTTAACTTGTTGTTTTGTGTCCATTAACTCTTTAGTTTGTTACCTTCTCTAATTATATAAAATTGATACTATCTTTAAAAATGCTTTAAAAGCATATCGCCTACAATTCTTAGGCTTCTCTTTGTTAAGGAACTTTTCAGCTTGTAACCATTTATATTGCTTTTCATGTTGTTGGGACCAGCCACAACATCCATAATACAATTTTGACCATACCAAACAGTATGTATAAAATTAGAAAGGTTAACAATACTAAGCATACATAAGGATGTGGAAACAACTGGAACTTTCATATACTGTTAGTGGGATGGTAAAATCATGTGACTACCTTGGAAACCTGGTACAGTGTCTAACAAAAAAATGCCTACCGTATGTCCCAGGCTTCCCAGTTTCAGTATACACGCAAACAGAAATAAACGCCTGTGTCCACACTGATATAAGAACAATCATAGTCAAAGTAGTCCCAAACTGGAAACAAACCATAATGTTCATCTCTGTGAGAACCAATAAACAAACTGCAGTATATCCATACAATGGAATACTCTACAGAAATAAAAGAGAACCAACTAGTGATACATATAACAACATGGGTAAATTTCAAAAATACTGTGCTGACACAAAGAAACCAGACACAAAAGAGAACCTTCTTTATGATTCCATTTATATAAAGTTCAGGACAAACAAAATCCTCTATGACAGGAGTCAGAATAGTGGCTTGGGGTGGGGTGGGGTGGGTAAGTTCTCCACTGAGAACCACATCCTATGCTGATAGAAATGTTCTGTCTCTTGACCTGGATGAGGAATATAAACAGGTAAAAAAAAATTCCTCCATCGAGTTGTGCACTGAAAATGCATACATTTTATTGTATTTAAGTTATTCCTAAAAAAAAATTTTAAAGGAAAAAGTCTATAACAAAAATTCAAAAAAAGAACTTCAGCATGCTTCTTAAGCTTACAAAGCAGAATTAGTACATGTGTGTTCTGATTTTCCTCTTAGGGTTCTTGCTTATAAAAATGAATCAGTCAACAAAATTCATACAACAGAGAACATCTTGAAGGAGAGGCCATTGTGAAGCAAATACATATAAAGAGTTCAGCACCATGGCTAGCAACAGAGGAGATGAAAGACTTAATAATATTTAGTTCTCTCTCGGCTGCAGTGTTTTTAAGAATTGGAAACACTCTAATCTGTTTCTACTAATTCTGGTACCCCCATCGCACTCTTAAACTCCAAGACCTCACTATGCTGTTAATAGCTTCCTACACTTCACTTTTGACCCCTAACTGCTTGCTTGGTCAACCTTCTAACACACCTTGTCTCTTGTCATTTCTTTCACAGTTATCTGAATAGATGCTGGCTCAATATCTCCTGCCTGTGGAAATATAAAAAAATGTCCCAACATGCAGAATCATCTCCAAGGGAGTGGAGGATTAAAAGGAGACTAAAAATGGAATTAACAATAGAGAAAAATGCCAATAGATTTGACTACAGGAAAATAGAACCCTATACATTAACAGCACCATAAACAAAATTAAAAGGCAAGTAATTAACTTGAGGAAAAAGTTAGCCACATGTACAATAAATACAGTAGAGGATTAACAACATTTATAAAGAAATCTTACAAATCAACGTGAAGAAAAGGAACACCTCACTAGACAGGCTAGAATACGTAATGAATAGGCAATTTGGTGAAGTATAATTGGCAAATTCACATGTGAAGATGTTCAGACACAGTAGAAATCGAAAAGTATAAAACAGTTAAAACAATGAAGTAAATATTTTTGCCTATAAAATGACCAAAACTGAAAGTGGTAATTATAGCTTGGGCTGGCCAGTGTGCCAGGAAGTGGGGACAGCACAGGAGGTAATGTAAAGGGATACAATGGGAGATTGGGGGTAGAATTCATTTTGGCAATGAACACCAAAACCCCCAAAATAACTATACCTTCCAACTTAGAATTTCCACACTTTGTACACAAATATTTATATTCAAGTATCATTTATAAAACCAGTGTTTATAAAAATTTTGAATGGAAATAATCTTAAATGTCCAACAACAAAAAGGATTAGTGAAATAAGTATGGTCCAGTTAGAAAACAAGGCAGTGACTAAAAAGTTGTATTTAGAAGAAAATTCATTTCAAGAAAAGATGTTCTCCATATATATATATATTTTTTCTTTTAAATAAATTTATTTATTTATTTTTGGCTGCGTTGGGTCTTCGCTACTGCACTCGGGCTTTCTCTAGCTGCCGCGAGCGGGGGCCGCTCCTCCTTGCGGAGCACAGGCTGTAGGCGCACGGGCCTAGCTGCTCCGCGGCATGCAGGATCCTCCCGGAACAGGGCACGAACCCGTGTCCCCTGCACTGGCAGGAGGACTCTCAACCACTGTGCCACCAGGGAAGCCCCTCCATATATTTTTATATTTTAAAAGGGGCTGCAAAACAGTAAGTGCAGTAGCCTTCATTTTTTCAATGTTTAAATATATAAAGATAAGTACTAAAAAAAACAATGAAGGTTTTTTTTTTTTTTTTTTTTTTTTTTGCGGTATGCGGGCCTCTCACTGTTGTGGCCTCTCCCGTTGCGGAGCACAGGCTCCGGACGCGCAGGCTGAGCAGCCATGGCTCACGGGCCCAGCCGCTCCGCGGCATGTGGGATCTTCCCGGACCGGGGCACGAACCCGTGTCCCCTGCATCGGCAGGCGGACTCTCAACCACTGCGCCACCAGGGAAGCCCCCAACCATGACGTTTTAATAGTGCTTATCTCTAGATATTATGATTATGAATGCTGTAATTTTATTCTTTGTGTTTTCCAACTCTTGTACAGTAATACTGATAATCAGTAATAAAATGTTATTTAAAATATGAATTATCTCTAAATGTCTTAAGAGTTTAACAGAAAGAATTTAAAGTCACAGGTAGCCTCTTCTTTTCCTTCTTTCATTAACAACGATGGAATATTAAAACAAGGCCATGTCCTCTTGCTTTAACCTTGCATCCCCAAGGATATTCACAGAAGAAAGTCCTTCCTCCCAATACCTCTTTTTCCTACCTCACCCAACCCCCAATGTATTTTCTCTCCATTAAAAAAACCTCCATAGTAATATAAATTAAGCGAGAAAGAGTTTTAAACTGTCAGTTTAATGGTGCACATAGAAGTTATGGTTGCTCTCAGTTCAAGTAAATTTTAATAAATAAAGTGGCTCAAAAATAAAAGGTATTCTCAAACAATAAATGGAAAACTTGTTCAGTTTCTCAGAGCTTGTTTTCTGCCATGGGAGTCGCTCGATTTAAAATTCTTCCCAAAGAATGGCTTGGATATGGTTAGATTACTCTGAGTTTGGGTAACTCGTGAATAAAGCTGAGAGAAAAGTAGTACAGAACAGGGGAAGAAACGTACAGCTGAGTATTTAATCTCAGAGTCTACATTTGTAAAATCAGGGATAGGAATTAGTTAATCCTAAAATCCCTCTTCCTACTCCAAGTGTCTGGTTCTAGAAATATACTTGTCATCCACATGAAGTCAAAAAGAATGAAGAATTATAACCCAATAATAATGTCATTTTTCAGAAAGATATAGATGATTTAGGAAGGAGACCAAGAAAGAGGAAGTTCATAAAAGATTTAACATTAAAACATCATCACAACCCTTAAAGGACAAGAAACTTGGAAAAGACATTACAAAATCTAAAACATTATCATAGGATATGATGAAATGTGTGCTGAAATAACACCTGCATCAAAGCTTTCTTGGTCAAAGGAAAAAAACTGTTAACCATTAAAAGACTTCTTTTTACTAGAGGGGAAAAAAAAAGAAATGACACCTTAGTTTGCATTATAGACTAAATCCTTTCTAAGGATACTGGGAATAGAGGATGAAAGAATGTGTAAATGGAAGGACAAAAGGAGGTTGCAGACAGATTTTTAAATTGTGTGTGTGTGTGCATGTCTCTACTTATATAGACACGCAGATAACCCTCAAAAGTATAACTCCGCTGCAAAAACAGAGATGGCTGAATGTAGGTACACCCCATTCCACTGAAACAATAGCTGTGAGCCTTTAATGGGAGTCTGCTTGCAGTCTTCTTCCTATATGAATATTTATATGTGTAACAGTCTTTCCTAGAAGAAAGACAATAGACTTAACAACTTGGTGTCGTTGCTATTATTTTATCAGAGCAATTGATCACTAACATGATGATGCCAGGTTTGAGATACCTTTCCACATCTTTCTCCCTGCATTCTAGTGATTTCCTGCATCCTCTGGATGTAAAGCCACCATTTTCTACTTGTTCATCAGACAATATGTGTTGGGGGCTTAGAAAGAGGTAGGTAAAAGCCAGCAATTGAAGATATTGCTTGATAATGGTACAAAGTTTTATTCCCCAAAGAGTTGGCCAAGAACCATTTACATTACAGTCTCTTAAAGTTAGTATTTAGAAATGCAAATCTTGAGTCTTACCCCAAATTTACAGAACAGAATCTCTAGGAGTACAACCCAGGCATCTGTAGTTTCAATAAGCTCCCTAGGTGATTCTGATCAGTTTAAATCTTTTATTTTTAAAAATATTTTTAAACTTATTCCATACAGTCTTTACTTCATCGTTACTTTCTTTTTGGGGGGGGGCTGCGTTGGGTCTTCGCTGCTGCGCGCGGGCTTTCTCTAGTTATGGCGAGCTGGGGCTACTCTTCGTTGCAGTGTGCAGGTTTCTCATCGCAGTGGCTTCTCTTGTTGCAGAGCACGGGCTCTAGGCACGCGGGCTTCAGTAGTTGTGGCCCATGGGCTCAGTAGTTGTGGCTTGCAGGCTCTAGAGCGCAGGCTCAGTAGTTGTGGTGCATGGGCTTAGTTGCTCCACGGCATGTGGGATCTTCCCAGACCAGGGCTCGAACCCGTGTCCCCTGCATTGGCAGGCGGATTCTTAACCACTGGGCCACAAGGGAAGTCCAGTGATCAGTTTGAATTTTAAGAACCATCAGCTTACATCAGCTTTGTGTATGACTATTTCCTAAGTAACTGGGTTACATTTATTATTAAAATGTTTTTATTCTTCCTAAATACAATTTATATAGCACTTCACAAGCATTATGTCATTTATTCCTCACATAATATGGTTCAATAAGGACAGGGATTGTCATTTTTATCCCATTTTAGAGGGATCACTCAGCCAGCAACTGGTGGACCATGGCTCTAAATTTCATGCTCTTTCAACATACACCAAATGTTAATAAAAGTTATCAAGATACTGCAGAATGAATCTCTTATGGTGGAAATCACAGGCAATAGGAGAAACATTTAGATATTTAGGGCTATTTATATAGCTCAAAAATCATGCCCTGCTGACTGTAGCTAGCTATAAAGTCAGTTCCAACTAACAGTGTGAACATATCATTGCTTCTGCGTAAAGGAGGCCTTCTATGCATCATCCTAGAAACATTTCCGTACCTGTGAGTATTTACTGTTGTGCACTACAAACACATACTTCAAATATATCTCAGCATAATCTCTAAATTAATTGATAACACCTGGAAGCATTCCCTTTCACCTTGTTGGAAGGGTCTCTGCTTCAGGGGGAGTACTGACCATCTTGCCAGCTGGGCATCATTTTTCATACTATTATAAGCAAAATATATTTCCAAAGTGAGACTCTTTGTAAGTTTCTTTGTCAACCTTGTGAAGAATCAAATGCTGTAATTATTAAGTTCTTGACAGAATATCTCAACTTTCCAAGTGCCCTTAAATAATTTCCTACAAGTAATTGGGTATTTTAATTATATACAGCCCCTTGTCACTGTTCATCTAAAAAACATTACAGCGTTAGTTTAAAAAAGATGTATTAAGCCTGAGTGTTTTTGCAGGATATGTTTTGAGTTATTTCAGCAATGATCAAAGCCAATGAGTTTGTCCTCCAACCTGGAATCCTCATTTCTTTTCTAAAGACAAACCCTAATAAGCAACAAGAAAATTAAACCATCACACTAACAAAATGTATTCAATAGTCGATATCTAATTACGACCATCTCACCAAACAACCTCTGCTTTTATTTTATTCTATCTTATAGGGCCTTGGTCTCTTTTATCTTTTTGTATGATTCCAATAGGTCTGCAGAGACTGGGTCCTTTTAGTGGTTCTTTCCCAGAATCCCTGCAGAATCCTTAGGCTACTCATCTCCTTACTTGTGCTTACCTATTTGCGTGGCAGAAACAGTACCGGACTCTGAGAACCGGTGTGCTGTATTTAAGTCCCAGTTCTGCCATTTATAAACATGTGACTAAGTCAGGTAACTTGAAGTGATCAAGCCACTCTTTCTCCACCTGCAAAATGGGGCAAAACCTGCCATGCCTAATTTACAGGCATATTGTGGATATCATGTGAGATTAAAACATGAGAAACAATTTTTTAACATTAAGAGCTCTACAAATGTGGAAGTGGAAATGCAGTCAAACATCTCCCCAAATACCAATAGGTCCGTTTCCTATAGAAATTTGCAATAAAGGAACATCTGTACTGGTCTAGTCCATCTGATGGGTCGATGGAGCCTCTGGTATGTTTGTAAAGCAGTGGTGGAATGAAGAAGAGGTGGCTCTCACCTCTCCTGCTGGCTACTCTAAGACACTTGGAAGACCTCCTTGAAGTGTTGTAAGAACACAGGCAGGCAGGTTGAGTTTTCAACCCTGAGACAGCAGAACAGCTTTGACGCTTCTTGCAGACCCTGTACCCTTATCGAGTAGCAGACCCTGTACCCTTATCGAGTAGCAGGCACTCGATAAGCACTTGTTGAGTGATTGGTCTCTGCAATCCTGGCACTCACTGGAAGAGTGACTTGCCAGCAGAGAGTGTGTAAACACCCACATTTTGGTAATAACCTAAATATCTGCATATGGTGAATGAAGAGGCTGAATGAAAGAAATTATGTAAAAACAGAAAGCTCCCTACATCTCTCTCCTTTATCATTTTCTCTTGGCAGAAGCAAGACTTTTAACAGCGAGGATATCAGGGCATCTCAAAGGCAAACAAAGGATGGAGCACTGCCCTGCTCTTGGGGGGCTTTTGGTCTCTATGTGTGTCTGTCCATTACTCAAGAACGTGCTCCTCTCTGGCAGCTCCAAACCGGTGTCTAGTGCGCACAGCATTGTGTTTTACAGCTAAACTAAGAATCAGGTCTCTTCTATACTGTTTTTCCCCAAGGCTGGAACAAAATATAATATTGATATTGTTTGATAGGTGCATGTGTAAGAACACACACACACACACACACACACACACACACACAGAGCCATTCATTTGGTGGTTGGACCCAACTGTCTGGGATGACTAAGAAAAACTAAATTTGCAGTCATTTCATTGTTTAAAAAAATAGCACAAGTGGAGTGAAGGCGGTGTTTTTTGCTCTTGTTAAGAATGCTTTCCTACTTTTTAGAAAGGGGGGGGGAATCAAGCATGGATAGTAAGTTCCTGTTAAACATCTATTTTAAGAAATAGGCTAGCTATATTTTAAAAGCAGGTGATTAAATCACAGTTGCTGACCAATTTTATTTGAGTTAGTATTCTGAGATGCTTGTGTTCTGTTTAAATGCTAGACTCTTAGCATTTGGCTACAGCATAAGCATCAGAGTGGCCACAGTAAAAGAACTGACATACTGATCCCGGGCCAGGAAATACTGTTTCTCTTACCTCAACCTCTTTGTGCTGTACAGCCAGGTAAAGGTGGCTTTGTGTCTGCTGACATTTTCAGAGGCTGATTGGGCCAAAACAAAGCTGGAATCATTTTTTCCTAAGTCTCTCCTCCTCACCAAAGCCCTCTCCTCCCTACCCTATCTTAATGAGCCCTAATCTAAATTTTAAAAGAATTTTCTAAATGATAACAGTACGGAACAAAGTCCAACACTAAGCTGCATCAACAGCCTTGGCAGTAAAGCCCTGATGCAGGTTTCCTGGTTTAACTCCCACATGGACAAAGGGCATCAAAATTATTGGTTTTCCGCATTATATCCTCTTGTTAATATCTGTGTCATCCTGTTTTGGATTACCCAAACACCAGGAAAGGATCTCAACTTCAACCCCTTGCCTTCACTTAAAGAATCCACCAAATCAATCTAGCAAGATAAGAGGACAATCTGTTTTAAAGATTCTGAGGATAGTTGCTTTCATAACCAACCTCAGTCCTTCCTGGATTTTTTCCTTAACTGAGTCCAGAGCAGAGAGGACCCACTGTTGGAGGGAGGTGAATCCATTACTTGAGGAGTAGCAGCCGTTTATCAGGTCCTGTGCCAGATGATTACATAAAGTATCTGGACCTTTCAACAACCCTACAGAGTAGATATCACAGGTCCTATTCTACTCTTGAAGAAACTGAGGATCAGAGAAGTTTAGAAACTTGCCCAAAGTCCCTTAGTTGGTGTATACAAAGGCATCTAAAAGAGTAATCCTTTACCTCACTCGGGAATTCCTAGAATCCCTGTGGTGTTAGTATAAGTGGAATGAATGTAATGCCAGTAAATAAACTGGAATGAAAATTCTGACATTAAATTGGAGAAACAAAAGAATGTTTAAGAAAAATGTAGCTAAGAGATTCAAACTCCAAAGCATTTATCATCCTTTTTGAACGATGCTTTACCTTACAGTCTGAATAGAAATGAGTGGAAAAAATGCTTAAATTCTTTATGTACTCATATAATACCACGCAACCAACACAGTTTGACTTTTTAAATTTTAAAGGTTTCATATTAAGAAACCATAATTAAAATGAGGATAAATACTTAAAGTAGTTTACTGTAAGTCTTTTCTCTATACCCTGCCTCCGGAACTATACAATTTTATTTAACTATTTACAGAGGGACTCCTTTCATCTCATGAGAATATAATCACATAATCAGATACACTACAATTGTTTCCTTTTAATTGTAAATCATGGCTGCACTTGCAAATTAGTCTATTATCACAGCAGATCTATCAGTTTGGTGGGGAATGTATTTGCCAACTAGAGTGAAAAAAGTTAATAAACATTAATAAGGATCTTAAATCAATCATTCCTTTACTCTCGATGTGGTGGTGGATATCGAGATTAATAAATCCGTCAAACCAAATAAAATAACAAGGAAGGGAGGCACAGAGAGGCCGCTTGATGCCCTGTGTAGTTAAGAAGCAGGATGCTTAGGGACTTCCCTGGTGGCACAGTGGTTAAGAATCCGCCTGCCAATGCAGGGGACACGGGTTCGAGCCCTGGTCCAGGAAGATCCCACATGCCGCGGAGCAACTAAGCCCATGGCCCACAACTACTGAGCCTGCACTCTGGGACCCGTGAGCCACAACTACTGAAGCCCGCTTTGTGCTCTGCAGCAATGAGAAGCCCACGCACCACAACGAAGAGTAGCCCCCGCTCACCGCAATTAGAGAAAGCCTGCGCACAGCAACGAAGACCCAATGCAGCCAAAAATAAATAAATAAAATAGAATACATCCCCCTGCCGGGACTTCCCCGGTGGTCCAGTGGTTAAGACTGCGCTCCCAATGCAGGGGGCCCGGGTTTGATCCCTGGTCAGGGAACTAGATCCTGCATGCCGCAACGAAGGTCCCTCACCCTGCAACAAAGATCCTGCATGCGCCAACTAAGACCCTGCTCAGACAAATAAATAAATATTAAAAAAAAAAAGAAGCAGGATGCTTAAAAACAAATTGGAAGATGAGGATGAGGCACTAAACCTTCAGCGAAATGACTTGTAAACTAAACAAAGTAAATTCAGACAGTCATCCACGGTTGGTCCCTTATGTACCACTGGTGATAAAAGCTAGAGGAGAAAACACAATGCTCAGTCAGGATAAATTATGTCTGTTGGCAGCACACTGTAGGCGTTAAGAGCATGGACTGCAGAGAGAGCCTGCTCCAGTTTAAACCCAGGCCCCACAACTCTAGTTTTGTAACTTTGTCATCTCTTAACCTTGCTGTGCCCTACTCTCCTTAAGTGTAGAAGGGAAAGTAATATTACCTATCTCACAGAGTTGTGAGAATTAAATGAGCTGATATTTTGTTAAGGGCTTAAAATAGCACCTGATGTATAATAAGCACTGAGTGATTTTTGAATAAATAAGTGATGTAATTGGCCATTTGCTACCATTTTACACAGCCCTAGTTCTTTCTCTGCACAGCCTTTTTACTGGGGAGAATTGAGATAGTGAAATACCCCTGCAATATTAAAGTCACTTCCTTGCTATAAGCCAAGAGTTAAACTAATTTCTTGGGTAACGATAATTAAAACTTTTATTTATTGTATTAAAAAGAAAAAGACAAAAAGTGTTACGTTTAAAAATAAGATTACTGAGGCAAACGTTTTATTACTGGCAAGTACAAATAGACTGTTGTTATATATTTTAGTCATTAAAAAGGCACCCAGAGCGTTTCCCTGGTGGCGCAATCGTTGAGAGTCCACCTGCCGACGCAGGGGATGCGGGAAAGTGCCCTGGTCCGGGAAGATCCCACATGCCGCGGAGCGGCTAGGCCCATGAGCCATAGCCGCTGAGCCTGGGCGTCCGGAGCCTGGGCTCTGCAACGGGAGAGGCCACAACAGTGAGAGGCCCGCGTACCGCAAAAAAAAAAAAAAAAAAGGCACCCAGATAATCAATACCTTGTTTATCTACTAAAGCACAAGGCTTTTGTATAAAGATATTTATCAGAAACTCATCAGCAGTGTTCTACTTTTGATAACTGTATGAAAAATTGTCAATAGAAGCATCAACAACTCTATTATCTCATTTAGGACAAGTCCCAAGGAAAAGAATGAGTGGGGAAACCAAATACATTATTTGCATATACAACAACATGTCCAATTAACCACTTTGCTGACAGAGATTCATTTATTATTAATCTTATTCCAGCATATGTTAATACTTTGACAGTAGACATGAAAAGTGACTGATACAGCACACTGCAATTTTGGAAATGTTAAGTGAGGTCTTCAAGGAAGTGTAGCTTAGAGTGCTGAGAACTGTTTTGTTATTTCAACTTTGGAAAGATGTAATGTAGAGAATAATCAATTTACAAGGAGAATATAGGCTCAAATAGTCTAAAACGGCAAGATTTTCAGAAATCAATATGAAATATAAAATAAGTAGACTACTAAATAATATTCTGCAAAATAAAGTTTAATTTCTATAATATACCTTCCAGGCAAAAATTCCCAGAGGTATTTAAACTAATCATGCTTCAGTATTATTTCTCTGTACTAGCGTGTTATATAACTGATAATTGAAAAGTATAACTACATATAAAATGACATAGATATGAACTAGAGCATTTATCTTGAAAAATTTGAAAGAGAAGCTCATCAGGAAAACCACCTCTTTAAAACGTCCCGCTGCTTTGCCCAAAGTGTTAATTGCATAGTATATGAGTGCCACAGCAGTGAGCTTCCATATTTGCCCTAAATGTATTTTTTTTAGAACAGCATCACAGTCACTCATAGCAATGTGCTTTATGCTGTGGAACTATCCACACTTTAGATAATTCAATCTTTTTTTTTTTTTTTTGGCGGTACGCGGGCCTCTCACTGCTGTGGCCTCTCCCGTTGCAGAGCACAAGCTCCGGACGCGCAGGCTCAGCGGCCATGGCTCACGGGCCCAGCCGCTCCGCGGCATGTGGGATCTTCCCAGACCGGGGCACGAACCCGTGTACCCTGCATTGGCAGGCGGGCTCTCAACCACTGCGCCACCAGGGAAGCCCTAGATAATTCAATCTTAATGTAAAATTAGAGATTTCAGAATCCGAAATCATCTCAGCTTTAAGAAGCATCAAAAATACCACTTCTCTTTCTTTAACAGCTTTGAGTCCTGTAGTCATGATGACCAGATGGTAACTAATAGCCAAGACAGGCTGAACCGTATAAATAATTACATGTACCAATGTTAGTCCAATGGCAACTCAGATAATCAAAACAACTGTGCAGAAGTGATGTCCAAGTCAATAAATGTCTCTGCCTTGCATTCCACTGCACATTAAAAATCACTCCCTTACCATTTACTTAAAAGTTCTCTTTCTTTCTCACTGATCATTTTCATAGATATATCATGTTTTTTCATCAATTTAGTTACATGGGAAAAAAAAATCACCAAATATGTACATGAATATAGAAGAAAGAGCATAACCTTGCTTTTAAAAACTGTGGGTCACACTACATAATACATTTAAACTGGAGATCCTATAGCCAAAAGAGTCTAATATTTTGAATTTCACAATGAAAATGTCTATGAGATTCATAGAAGCTTCATGTAAAACCTAATATGTACATAACCAAGTATTCTGACTGCGAACTGGAGAAACACCTTTCTACCTCAGTTCCAGTTCACAGACCCCACAGATATTAAGTTCATACAATAGACACAGCAGGTTCTTCTTAGCGGCTTGTACACTTGGTGATTAAGAGGAAGTATGTCCAGGAATCATCATTGTTTAGTCATAAAGTATTTTATTATAATTATTTTTGACTAATTACATTATTTACCACTGCCTGAGTTTGATGCTTTAAGTTGAATTTGATAATGACCCTCATTTTTTAATCCATCCCCACCTTACTGCTACTTTTCAGTTAAATATCATAATGCGATATTAACTAAAATTTCTTCCACTCGAATGGAGACATAAATTTCATATCCATGTTCACCTGAAATTCTTAATAAATATATGGGTTAGCTACCTTTTTTTGGGCTAATCTTATTCTTAATGAACAAACAATGTTTTTGTTGTTTTTTTTGGAGTAGTGAATTGGAAAGTGATGACAGTGGGAGAGAACTTAGGTTTTCTAAATTCGAATGGAGTATTCCTTTCAAAACCCTGCCTCTTAACATATTGGAGTGAGAAAGCAAAAGTACTGCAGCTACTTATTAATTAAGTGACCCTGGCAGAATCATCGCCTCTCTAAATCTGTTTCCTTGTCAGCAAAATGGTGATCATAAGCCCGGCCAGAGTTATGATGATGATTAAGTGAGACACTCTACACGAGGGCTCTGTGGAAATATATTCTCAAAATATAGCTGTTTTTGCTAAGTTCTGTCAAAAGCTTGAGGGAATTCATTGTTATATGATCAATGCTGAAAACACTCTTGCATTTTGTGAGAGAATGGAATATTTTAAAAGGTATTACCAATTTGTGTGGAGAAATACTCTTCACCCTACACAGCCCAAAAAGGACTAGGCAAAAAGAACAAGTTACAGGAAGCAGGTGCTTTTCAAAGAGACATTCCTTAGGACCTCAGCTGAAAAGCAAATACCAGGCAAGTACCCTGAGCCTGACCCCCATACCATGGTTCCTGTGCACCTGAGAAAGCCACCTCTACCTAACGATGAGGACAAATGGATGGCTTAAGGGACCTATATAAAATCTTTGCAAAAATATCTCCAATTACAGTATGTTTAGAATCAATAAAGCTCTGGGAAAAGACAAGAGTATAAGGATTTTAAGAGATCCTTATTGCCAAAGGAATCTTAGAACTCAAAGTTGGAAAGGATCTTGTCCAATTAAAAAAAAAAAAAGCATATGAATGACAAAAAATATAAAAAGTCATGCTCAACATTACTATTAAGATCCTTAACACCTCAAAAAACAATTGTGTTTTTTATTAAAAAGAGGCACACAATGGAGTGTAAATGAGGCACTGCCTGACTGTGCAAAGACGGTTTTCTCTACAGGAACTTAGTTTTGCTATATTCTCTTCTCAAAGACCAAGGTTCTAATCCTAGTTAATCACCTAAAAAGAACCGCCTTAGGTTATACAGAGTTCAGAAAAAACTGTGGATAAACTAATGTAGCCCCTCCTCACTGCTGGAGCACAGGCTTCCCCAGGAAGAGTATTCTAAACAAGGAGGAAGATGGCTTAGAAGATATGAGCTCTACTTCCAACTCTGCTACTAATTTGCTGTGACTCTGAGTCCAGTTCACTCACATTAGTTAGCGTTCTGCTTTCAAATCTCTAAAATGAGAGGACTGTGCTCCTCACACCTTAGAGCTAGGAGAGAACTGATGTTCAAAGCTGTAACTGAATTCCAGAGGTCACACAGTTAATTGCTGGTTGAATCAGAACTAGAACTCAGGTCTCCTGATTTCAAGGTCTGTTTTTTTCCCACTAGATGTGTCTTCTCTCTGAAATCTCTTCTAATTTTTTAAAATTGTATTTTATCATGGTCAGAACACCTAACATGAGATCTACCCTCTTAGCAAAATTTTAAGTGTACAATACAGTATTGTTGATTTTAGTCACAATGTTGTACAGCAGGTCTGTAGAACTTACTCATCTGGTATCATTGACACTTTATGCCTGTTGATTAGCAACTCCCCATTTCTTCTTTTCTCCAGCCCCTGGCAACCACCATTCCACCCTCTAATTCTATGAATTTGATGACTCTAGGTACCGCATATAAGTGGAATCATGCAGTATCTGTCTTTCTGTGACTGGCTCATTTCACTCAGCATGATGTCCTCACAGTTCATCCATGTATATCACATACTACAGAATATCCTTCTTTTTTAAGGTTGAGTAATATTCCCTAGTATGTATATTCCACACTTTATTTACATATTCAATCAAAATCACAATGAGATATCACCTCACACCTATTAGTATGGCTATTATCAAAAGACAAGTTTTGACAAAGAAGTGAAACTGGAACCCTTATACACTATGAGTAGGAATGCAAAATGGTGCAGCCACTGTGGAAAACAGCATGGAAGTTCCTCAACAAATTAAAAATAGAACTGCCGTTTGATCCAGCAACCCCATTTCTATGTATTTATCCAAAAGAATTGAAATCAGGATTTTGAAGATATGCTAGCATTCCCATGTTTATTGTGCACCAGGTACCATGGGTGCTACTGCATCGCCAGGGAAGTCCTCTATGTTTTGTTAGAGGAAATATATGCAGCAACTTGGTGGAAAGCAATTGTGCAGGGAGCTCTTTCTAGAACATTAATATTAAAGGATAATACAAAGTGATGTAGCTGAAATTCACTATGTTGATGTTTTTATCAGATCATTTCCTGTTGAGTCCCAGATGACTCCTACACATATATACACTTTATGGTTTTTGTATTTATGCTCAGAGGCTACTTTTTTTCAAAGTGCAGGTTTTGTCTGTTTGTTTGTTTAAAGATTAACTCTTTCTGAGACTTCCCTGGTGGTGCAGTGGTTAAGAATCCGCCTGCCAATGAAGGGGGCACGGGTTCAAGCCCTGGGCCACGGAGCAACTAAGCCTGTGCGCCACAACTACTGAAGCCCGCGCACCTAGTGCCTGTGCCCTGCAACAAAAGAAGCCTACGCACCAAAACAAAGAGTAGCCCCTGCTCACCGCAACAAGAGAAAGCCCGCAAGCAGCAATGAAGACCCAATGCAGCCAAAAATAAATACATAAATAAATAAATTTATTAAAAAAAAAGATTAACTCTTTCTAACAATAGCTTGTATTTTGGGAACTAAATTGCAAACATTTTTGATGGTCGTGCTTGGGTATATTAGCTCCTCCTCTCTCACCTCTGCTCCCATTATCCCCCTTATTACCTGACCTTTCATGGTACCTGGTGCACAAACAAAAAAACATGCACATATTATAATATCATATACTTTACCAAATGAATGAATGCACAATCTAAGAAATCAATATATTAAAGTTGAGGGCAACCAACACCTTAGAGTCTTGGATTACTTGGACCATAATTAATTCAAAGATTCTTCCAGGAATATTAGCTGACCATCTTGTCTAAAATATCATTGCAGGGCTTCCCTGGTGGCACAGTGGTTAAGAATCCGCCTGCCAATGCAGGGGACATGGGTTCGATCCCTGGCCCTGGAAGATGTCACATGCCACGGAGCAACTAAGCCCGTGTGCCACAACTGCTGAGCCTGCGCTCTACAGCCTGCGAGCCACAACTACTGAGCCCGCATGCCTAGAGCCCATGCTCCGCAACAAGAGAAGCCACAACACTGAGAAGCCCGCACACCGCAAGGAAGAGTAGCCCCCGCTCACCGCAACTAGAGAAAGCCCGTGCGCAGCAACGAAGACCCAACACAGCCAAAAATAAAAATAAATTAATTAATTAAAAAAAATCATTGCAGTGATGCACATTTTTGTCCAATAAGCCGAAGTAAGGAAGAAGTGTGTGGTAGGAATATCTACTTCAGCAGAATATTCACTGCCAAAAATGTTCTGGGTAACACATATGAATTAATTACCAGAAAAGCTAAATTTTTCTTCAACACAGTAAAGTCAAGTATATTTTGAAAGGTGTTGCTAACTCTCTTGGATGCTAGACAAAAGAGCAAAGGGATCACTCTATCAAACAGCAACCTCCTGCTTGTGAGAAAAACAAAAGAAAAACAAAAACCTCCTCAGAATCAATGAAGTGATCCATGGGACACCAGGCAGATGCCATCAGCCTCTCTCACAGGATTCACTATTGTTAATACACACTGCAAGCAAAATGTGAGGCCCTGGTCCTTGTAATGATTTCTACTCCAAGAGATCAACCATTAAAGCACATGGAGGACCCTCTCAGTTCAAGTTTCAAAACCTCTGAGCTCATGGAACTGCTCTGGGCTAAGGGCCATGCAGAGTTGATTCCATCAGTAATTCCTCTTTGACTCCGACCAGAGATTTGGTTCCATTGTTTGGTGCCTCTGCGGTGTGCCTCACCCTACAAGAAAAAGGATATTCAAATTCCCTCCAAAAGCCCCCACTCCTTTTAGAAGTTTAGTATGTGTGTGAAAGTGCCTCAGAAAGAGAAACATTATAAATTTAAGATACAATTATTCTCCTCATAGAACGGCATTGGGCTACCTCAATTATAAACCACACTTTTTAAATCTGTTAACATTTCCTTCTGGGAAAGCCCCTTTGCCCTTTAATAGTAAAAGCTAATCAAGGCAGTATAATTTCTGGAGCTCAAATTTGTGGGAGGAGAACGGCTGGCACTGGTGTGCTCATTCCTATGATGGTTTTCTCCTTCCTCTATGTCCTGAAATTATTGAGAGGCTCTAAGCTAATTCTTGAAAGTATGCAGAGGTACTTAGGAAAGCCAGGAGCAGAGATGGAAACCTGAGCATTGCACTGACATCATTCTGTGTTTGGCACATACGGCACATCTCTAAAGCAATACCAACTGAACACACTGCTTCATTCTGAACTCTTGCTGGATTTAAGTAGCAGTCTTAATTACAAGCAGGCTTGCTTTTTATCATTTACAGTCACACAGTTCTCCATGTACTTGACTAGGAAAATTCAATTTTTCTATAGAGGTATTTTCAACCTTTATATTTTTAAGTACATGCAAAATAAAATGGGATCCTGCAGTGATCTCAGAACCTGCTTCTCATATGCATTTAAAAAAAAATCCTCATCATAATCTCTGCAACTGGGTCAGCTTGCACAAAGATGCTCAGGGTAGCCATGAGTGCTTTCAGCACCCTGCAATCCTTGTAAGTGACACCTCATAATAGTGCAAATGAAGCATGGCATGATGAGAAAATGAAGAAGAATGGACCTGGATAGTCAACCCAGCAGTTTTCAAAACATAGAGGATAAGCTAAATTTTGTTCCATAAAATACACCACACATGATTTTTCTTTTACACATTCAAGCACATATATTCTTTCCCTATTATGAGAAAAATGTCTTATGACTCCAAGAAATCCTACTATAAGCAAACAGGGTAGCTCGTGTGTTCATCTACATATGTATATTTGCCATAGTCTCACATTTTTAACCAAACCTCATTTACACCTGCCTTGATTTTCAGCCAGGAATTTATCATGTTGTCATTATTCACCTTTGTGTTTTCCCTTCACCCTCATCTACTAGGCTCAAAGATTATTTCCTTGTGGACCCTTTGTCTAATTAGCTGAATATTCAAGGAGTTTATTGACCCAACAAATTCACCATCACCTTTCTTATTAGGTTTCTTTTAAGCCATCACCCTGCCTGCCCTGCTTTCAGCCCCTCTGCATCCCCACCTCACTCCCATCTCTCCATCCCCCACCCTCAGAGGCTTATTTCATCTTTAATGTTCTTGGGTTGTTCTCTAGCCAGAGTTTTTTCCCTATTTTCAAGGGAGGCAAGAGATGAAGTGTGAAAAATTCACACCGGCTTTTATTCGGCGGAGGTTGGCTACTGACAGGTAAGTTTGCTACTCTGATTAAAAAAAAAAAAAAAGCGGGGAGAAAGAATCAGAAAGCTTCCTCCAAACATGTGTGTGAGCAGGGTGGGGAGAGTTTCAAAAAGTAACAAACACGACCATACTATGGAACCTTCAAAGGAAAGAGAAAGTTTTCTGACCCAAAAGAATAATCACAACCGCTGCTCACATACCCTTTCCTCCACTAACCATCTATCCTTTCTCTTTCCCAGCGACAGATATGCCTGCTTCTTCATTCATGTACGGAGGCAATCACTATATCCTGGAGGGAAGGAAATGTTTGTAGAGACCAGCAGACGGGGGCCTGACTGGGGTAGAAGCTACAGAGGTGAGAGGACAGGTGTCCTCTCTGCGGCAGGGTTCCCTTGGTCTTCTCCTCTCCCCACGTCCCCCAGGCACTCTCCCTTTTCAGCCATATCCCTCGGGAGATAGGCAGAGCCACAGAAAAGGAGAAGTTAATATGCATATGAGATTAGCCAAGTGCTTCCCACTGGTATAATTAAGCGCCCAACCCCCTTGCCTACCCCCATCTGGCTCACCGCACCCACGCTCTGTCTGCCCCTCATGTGTCCAGGCTCGCCTCCCTCCCCCAGAACTCACATAATTTTGCAAAAAGGCCAGGCAGTGGGGTGAGAACTGCACCCGGGAAAGGGAGCAATAAGCTCCCAGAATACTGTGAGCGAGTGGGGAGAGCAACAGCAACTCCTTGCTGTTTCCGAGGGATCTATCCTTTCTGTCACTTTTTCCATAAAAGCCCCCTTTGGAGGCTTCACTCATGTCTCCAGCCTAGGCACGCTTAACTGGAGACAGCCCTTGAGAGGGAACTGGGAGAAGGAAAGGAAGGGATTCCTGGGCCCACTGTGAGGTGTGCCTGGGCCACTCCCAAAGGAGGTGCCCAGGGGATCTGTTCTCTTCAGTTGGGTCAGGTTCTAACCTCTCACATTTAACCAGAACTGTCCCCAGGTAGGAAGCCAGTCCCTGGGGAAGGGGGCCATCCCAGTATAACTAGCAGCTGCTGGGGGAGAGGAATTACCTAGGGAGGCGGGCAAAGGATCCAGAGAGGAACCAAGTCTGAAAGGGAAAGGGGCCCTACAAGCAAAAGAGGGGGAAAGAGATGTAAAAAACAGAGTGTCCATAACTTTCACCCTGCTTTTTAAAGCAGCAGATTTTACACTGGGAAAGAAGAAGAATTGGGAGTGGGGGAAGACTCACAAAAAACAGTTGATGTTTTATTTATTGGCAATTCAGGGAATCTGAAATAGGCACTTATCTGAAGATGCCAGGAACCTGGCCTTACACTGCTGGTCATTCTGGAGAAGAAACCTGCCAACCAAGGCTTGTCTCCACACTCTGCTCTTTACAAAGGAATTCCCGGTGAGGAGAACAGCTTCTCTCTGCTTTAACTTCTCCTCCTTCAGGCAGACCTCCTGGCTTAGACCAGCCAGCATTGCCCCACCTGCCCTCCTTGGGAAGCACTATACTCTGAGGAAGGAGGAAGCAGGACTTCCCTTATCCCAGCAGCCTTCAGATATGATCCAAAAAGAAGTAAGTGTGTGGGATGAGGGAAAGGGGATGGTGTTCAGAGGTCCCCTCTAAACTGGGTAGGAGTTGGCAGGCACTAGAGAGGGTGCTTCCATCACCCTCCTACTTTCTCCAATTAAGGGAAGAGGTGGGGGAAAATGGAATTAGCCTCCAGTTTCGTGAGTCCTGGGATCTGCCACTTCACCGTCACTGCAGTCTGAGCACTCCTTGGAGGAACGTGCGGTCTGGAACCTCTCCCTCTCCCAGACCAGGGAAAATGGGCAGGAGGTGGGGCAGCACACAGAGCACAGACAAAAGGTTCGGCAGAGCCCTCCTCTCTCAGGAGCTCAGGTCCCTGGGCTGAGCCCGGCTCCCCATTCGGCCACGCCGAGTGACCTTCTCGCTAGAAACGCCCCCTTCCCGCGGGGCCCAGGATGGTCTTTTAATAGGTGCCCACGTCTCACTCCCGGCACCCTGACAAGGAACGCCCCTCCCACCCCTCACCGCAAACACCCACGAAGCCTTCCTCCAGCCCCTTTCTATTGTCTTCAAAGAGATAAGTGGCTCCCACCCAACACACCCAAATGCACATCCCTTTCTCGCGCTCCCATTTCTCCGAGCCCTAAGGGCCGAGAAGCGAGCGCAGGGTCGAAAGGGGGGCGCGAGGGAGTAAAACCCGCGAGAACTTGGCATCGCAGACCCACCGTGTCCACCTCGCAAGGATGCCGGTGACCTGTAGATTGCAATAGGCACTGAATGATGCTTGCTGCTGCCATGGAAATGGTGGATGTGGTGCGCTCCCAAACTGGACGCCCCCCATGCCATTCCTAGGAGGCCGCTGAGGGTGAGCGGGACTATCCAGAGCAGGGCGAGGCGCCCCCCTGCGCCGCCGCCGCCGCCACTGCCGCCGCCGCCGCCGCCCCCGGGCGAGCCCAGCTCGGCGCCGCACCGGAGCATCCTCTGGTACATGGCTGGGCGCCCGCCGAGGGGCAGCCGCCGCGGGAGGCAAAGTTTGGGGCGCGGTGAGGGGAGAGGGCGCCGGGGAGCAGCGGGCGGCTCAGGGTGGGCTGCGGGCTGGCCGCCTCACCGCGTCAGGGCACCCATCCTCTCCCTCGTTCGGACAGTCTTCTCGGGGTCCTGGAGTCCGCCGTGCCTCGCACCCCAAAGAATCCGAAACATAGCCGAGGTGAATGCAGCTGATGGGGGCTTGTCCGAAAAGGCAGCCCCGGGGAAGAGCAAGCACGGAGCGGGCGGCTGCTCCCAGATTTCCGGGGCTCCAGGTTCTCGAGAGATACTCCCAAAGAGTTTCGGGCGAGAGTGCGTGCCGGGGGGTGGGGAGCGGGGAAATGGTTTAAAGCTCCTCCCGGAGGGTCCTCACTTCTACATGACAGCCATCCACCGCGAATCCACTAGGTAAATCCATTTAGCATTGTGTGGGGGGACTGGGGAGGCCACTTCGCCGGCCCAACCTCCTTTCAACGGAGAAGCAGACCCCATGGACTCGAGGCGCCCCGTCCCTCCATTCAGCCCGGGCCGGCTCGCCCGCTCGCGCCAGCCTCCCCCGGGCAGCGCGCGGAGCAGCGGCGCGCATCGCCTGCTCCCGAGGCAATCTCCGCGTCTGCCGCCTCCTGACACTTACGCCCGGCGAGGGGTTCAGAGGGAAGAGTGCCACCCTTATGAAGGAAGCGGGGATCGAACGGGGGAAAAAGAGCTGGGGAAAAGCAGAAGCACACAAAGGAGGGGGGGGGGGGAAGAAAAGGAAAAAGAAAAAAAGAAAAGAAAAGAAAAGAAGAACCACACACGCTGGCGAAGCGAGGGGCTCTATGCAAATCTGCAGTCTCCAAACAGCAAATCACTGAAGCTCGGATGCAATGCAGAGGACGAGCCTATGTAACGAGGGAGGCTGGTCTAGCTTCCCACAGAAATCGCCCTGCTTTGCCTCTCTCAAGCATTCTCCACACATCAAAGGGACACGTGTACAGCGATGCGGGGAACACCTAAAAAAGCAACGCTCCCTCCTCTGCCAGGTGATCCCTCCGTCTGAATTACAACGGCAAACGGCACCCTTCCCCTACCCCTATGGTTTAGATGTAACCAGTGTCTTGAGAGCTCTTAAAAGGGAAAGAGTTCCGCTCTTTTTATTGGACCAAACTTGTTCTGCCAGGTGTTCAAACCCAATCTGCTAAATATGGCTTGACACCATCTACTCAAGCATCAGTTTTGATGATCTGTTAATTACACAGATTACTCATAACAAAGAGCCCTCGTTCCCACTACAGTATCATATCTCACATAAGGCAGCAGAAGTGCAGGGAATCAAAATACACAAGGAAGAAAAAGAATGAGTGAATTTGGCAGCTGAGGAAAAGACAGAAAGAAAAAAAAGGAAAAAATGAGACAGGTGAGAAAGAGGACAGCAGAAGAGAGAAACAGGATGAATGAGACTGCTTGTGCTTTGGTCAAACATTTTAGGAATCTTTAAGAACCCCCCAAGGTCTCTATAGAAGCCCAGCTATGATGATGTCTTATAAGGGTGGAGTTCTGCCTTTCTCTTACCATGTTTCATAAGGAAAATAACATCAGGAAATTTAAATCTAGTGCCCCCAAAGAAGAGGGGACATTATATTCTACCGGTGAAATGAAGAAAAAAAATATATATATATGTATTTTTTTTTTTTGCGGTACGCGGGCCTCTCACTGTTGTGGCCTCTCCCGTTGCGGAGCACAGGCTGCGGATGCGCAGGCTCAGCGGCCATGGCTCAGGGGCCATGGCTCAGGGGCCCAGCCGCTCCGCGGCATGGGGGATCTTCCCGGACCGGGGCGCGAACCTGCATCGGCAGGCGGACCCTCAACCACTGCGCCACCAGGGAAGCCCCGAAATGAAGAATATTTAACTGAAAGCCACGTGTCCTGGAAAAAGACCAGCAAAGCCAACACACAACTAAGAGTAAAAGTCTAGCACAGCAAGTAGACTTAGCAAGGAGGACCACAGTCACTGGAGGCTAGCACACGGGATTTGGAACTGTGATTAAAACAGTTCCCTGGTTTCTAAAAGATGATAAAAACTATGATGTGACTAGTGGCTGGACATTTTTTGTTTTTATTCCTACCTAAAGACAAAGGAAAACAACTCTGACTAGGTACTACTTCTCACAGGCTCCTGTCTACATAATCCTTTATATCAACAAATACAAAGTCATGTCCTGAAAAAGTAGTTCTAGAAGGATTTGATACAAACCAGCCACTCACCAAAGTGGTCATTTAGACTTTCATATTGCTTCCTAGTTCATTCAGAGAGTCAACCCTGGGACTCTGATGGTCACTATGTTACCAGTGTCCAAGGGCCACCAAACCAAATTTGTAGCAATCCAACACCTCACATCCTTGGCAAAAGTTTATGTTATTCTACTAAAAATTTAATACTTCAGTAGTTCCCTAATTGAGACAGCTTAGGCATGCTAGAGAAGGTGCTTTTATCTACTTAAATATGCCTTGTCTCCCTCCCACAACTGCTCAAAGACCAACAGAATGCAAATCCTGCACTTTCCACTGTGGTCTGTTCCCGTCCTTATCCCCAGGCCACTTCCTACTCATTTTGTTATTTTCTAGCATGTGGATTTTAATTCATTAGTAGATTTTAATTCATTAGACAGCTAGGGAAGCCCTAGCTGTCGTGTTTTCAGGCAGATGTCTAAGGCACCTTTGCAGTACCTAGGAGTTTCTTGGGTGGATTCTGTGATTCTGATGCTGCAATATTTGTTATAAATGGCTGTTATGGTGGAACAAGGAGCAAGTTCTCTGTCTAGAGAGTGGAGAAAAGTCCTGTGAGCAGACTCATGCCTAATCTGTATGAAGCAAATAAAGCTTGCACTTACTCTTCATGCCTCTTCAGCTGGTCAGTTCTTTGGCTGGAAGTGTATTATCTAAGGAAACTGAGGGGACTTCCCTGGTGGCACAGTGGTTAAGAATCCGCCTGCCAATTCAGGGGACACGGGTTCGATCCCTAGTCCCGGTAGATCCCACATGTCGCAGAGCAACGAAGCCCGTGCGCCACAACTACTGAGCCTGCGCTCTAGAGCCCGTGAGCCACAACTCCTGAAGCCCGTGCACCGAGAGCCTGTGCTCCACAACAAGAGAAGCCACCGCAATGAGACCCCGCACCGCAACAAAGAGTAGCACCCACTAGCTGCAACTTGAGAAAGGCCCAGGCGTAGCAACGAAGACCCAATGCAGCCAAAAATAA
This sequence comes from Lagenorhynchus albirostris, assembly GCF_949774975.1. Classification (NCBI taxonomy): domain Eukaryota; kingdom Metazoa; phylum Chordata; class Mammalia; order Artiodactyla; family Delphinidae; genus Lagenorhynchus; species Lagenorhynchus albirostris. The sequence continues at coordinate 48,219,660 of NC_083107.1, read as the reverse complement.
ATTTATTAACAAAATAAAATAAAGGAAACTGAGGCAGCACTGACAAATTGTTCTCAGGTGAGTAAAAAACTGGCTGGAGCAGACATGGTGCTCGGCTGCTTGTAATTTACTCTTAAATACCGCAGCATGGACAATGCGATATGAATGTGTGTTAGTGCCGTTCTGTGTCTCAGGAGGTTGGTTGCTTTCATCAGGAATGTATGCTCCAACAGCTCAGCCAGAATTATAGAAGTCAGAGGTAACTTTTGGAAGTCCTGAGTTACCATCATCTCCAATCATGATGTGGCTTTGTTCATTAATTATAATGTATGTTGGAAACAGATTATCATCGGTGACATAAATGGCCTGTCAGTTGGTTAATGGAGGTTAGGGGTGGGTTCTCTTTGGTGAAATCATTAACATTCAAGATATGTGGACTGGCCAAACTTTTTGTAAACATGCTTTGCTTCTATCTGAATACAGTATATGAATCTATAAGGCCTTTCACCCTTTACTGTAAGGAATGGTGTCATAATACTAGTAATAATAAGAACTAATACATTCATAACTGGCACAACTCTGAGAGCTCATTTAATCATCACAAAACCATATGAAGTGGGTGCTATCATTGATCCCTAACAAACCTTAATCACCTAATTCTGACAGATGACGATCCGGATGCTGCCACTGAAATATTGCCATATTTGCTTTAAGAAAACCTATTTGCAAGACATTTTGGGGTACCTAAAAGAACCAAGAGCTGGAACTTCATCAAGCTTCCAGAACATGCTGTAAGATTTTGTTCCTACTTATTAATAAGTGTCTGTTCCTGTAGCAGAAGTTGGTCTGCATCTTAAACCCACTAGGAGCTGTGGAAACGCTTGGAAGAGTGGTTGACCCTCCCCTGCCTCTGACCACTGTGGGTACCGAGCTCCACCAAGAGAATCTAATAGCTGCACATAGGGAGTTATTCTAGATGCATTCATAGCTGATGATTAATAATGAACGAGAAGGCAGGTAGCCTACGTCAGACAACTATGCAAGAAATGGGAGATGGGCTTGAAAGCTGAGGGGACAAAAGAAAGGGAATGGAAGGAGAAAGAGAAAAAGAGTGTGTAGAAGGGGGAGTGTACACAGAAATGGAAAAGCACAGGTTATTTCAAACTATTTTTTCATATTCCTAAAATCACCCTTCTGTCTCAAGAAACAAAATGGTTGTCATCACGTAGACACTTTCAACCTTTTCGTGTTTTTCTTAAAACTTAATTGGAAATTGTTACAGCTCAGTATTAAGCTTTTAAAATAGAAAAGTAGACAATAAAACGGCAGAGAGGAAGTATATTAAAACCTACAGGCAGTACCAATCTTTTAAAAATTAAAAACGAGCAGAGTGTCAGTCATGCATTTTGTATTTCTACTGATGTCAGCACAAGAAAAGGCAAAGAGACTCCACATATCCATCTACCTGCATTTCTGAGTTGGGATTTAGAGAGAGTAAAGACAGAGAGGCTCAGGAGAGGATGCTGTCTGTGAAGTTGCAAAGACAAACCTCTGATCCCGTTACCTTTCTGGGTTATTGCAGGTCCCTAAACGTGTTCTGAGAAAAGATCAGAATAGATCAGAAGAGTAAGGACACTGAGAGAAAGGAAGCAAGGAAGTGAGGGAGGAAGGGAGGGGAGGAAGGAAGGAAGGAGAAAGAAAGAAAGAAAGAAAAAGAAAGAAAGAAAGGAAGGAAAGAAGGAAGGAAGGAAGGAAGAAAAAGAAAGAAGGAAAGAAAGGAAGGAAGGAAGAGAAAAAAGAAAGAAAGAAAGGAAGAAAGAAAGATAAAGAGAAGAAAGGAAGGAAAGAAGGAAGGAAGGAAGAAAAAGAAAGAAAAAAGGAAGGAAGAAAAAGAGAAAGAAGGAAAGGAAGGAAGGAAGGAAGAGAAAGAAAGAAAGAAAGAAAAAGAAAGAAGGAAAGAAAGAAAGAAAGGGAGGAAGGAAAGGAGTGGGGAGGAAGAAATGGAGGAGGGGGGGAGGGAGGGAGGAAAAGAAAGAAAAGAAAAGAAAGAAAAGATGCCAGGGCTAAAAGCATTCCTGGAGATTTTGTAGTACAATCTCTTCAGGTAATAAACTTGAGGCCCACAGAAGTAATAATGTTACCAAAAAGTCAGATTTATTTATGAAGTGTTTACTTAACTGGAAGTGAACTTTTATCTCCTACCACCCATAGTCCAGTCATAGATGTAGACTGGGAAATTCAGTCAATGTACCTATTACCTAGAACCTCCACACTGAGGGAGAGTAGCGGGAACCCAACATGAGCCAACATGATGCCCAATTCACTCAAAAGAAATTAAAGCTTGCAGTTTGATTTCTGAAATACGAATAGATTTATTCAGTCACAGTTAGTTGTGTTTAGGACTGAAGTATTTTATGCCAGTGGTCCCCAACCTTTTTGGCACCAGGGACCTGTTTTGTGGAAGACAATTTCTCCACGGACGGTGGGGTGGGGGGATGGTTTTGGGATGATTCAAGCGCATTACATTTATTGTGCACTTTATTTCTATTATTACTACATTGTAACATATAATGAAATAATTATACAACTCACCACAGTGCAGAACCAGTAGGAGCCCTGAGGTTGTTTTCCTGCAACTCGATAATCCCATCTGGGGGTGATGTGAGACAGTGACACCCAAAGTGTGTTGCATATGTCCAGTCTATTCTGTAAGATGCAGCTCAATTGTCAGTTGTCACTCACTGATAGGGTTTTGATATGAGTCTGCAAGCAATTGACTTATTACGGTCTCTGTGCAGTCAAGCCTCTCTGCTAATGATTATCTGTATTTGCAGCCGCTCCCCAGCGCTAGCATCATTGCCTCAGCTCCACGTCAGATCATCAGGCATTAGATTCTCATAAGGAGCACGCAACCTATAGATCCCTCACATGCGCAGTTCACAGTAGGGTTCGCGCTCCTATGAGAATCTAACGCTGCTGCTGATCTGATGGGAGGCGGAGCTCAGGCGGTAATGAGAGCGATGGGGGCAGCTGTAAATACAGGTGAAGCTTCACTTGCTCGCCTGCCACTCACCTCCTGCTGTGTGGCCGGGTTCCTAACAGCGAACCCCTGTTTTATGCTATCTCTTCTCTTGCCCCTTTTAATAAAAAGTTCATTTATGACATCCTACATAAAATTTGTTGCCTAAGCACCAAGGCTGGGTCATAGAAATTTCATTATTAACTGCATCTTGAAGTGTTGTGGGCATTGCTTTGGTACCACCCAATCATATGCTATCTTTTGGTCACTAGCATCTTATATTGTTTGTATAGTTATTTAGACGTACTTGTGTTGCTGACAAACTCTTCCCTAGGTTCATGCCATTTGATGTGAATGAGTTTCATAGCGTAGAGGGAAAACATGCAGTTCGAGTGCCAGACTGTGAGTTCGAATCTGAGTCCATAGTTATTATTCATGTGACACTGTGTTTCATGGACCCTTGCCCCCATTTTCTCATCTGTAAAATGATTATAACACTGTGTAAAATATATTAAGCACTAAATATAAGTTATTGTCATTTAGTCACAGGTACATATTTTAGATAGCTGCTAAAGACATACTGATAATGAGCTGTAATGTGATTTTTAATTTAGCCCTATTTCAGACTCTTCCCACTCAGTCAAGTTCGGCCACCTCTCCAATTCTCTGTTACTCTAAATCCTCAAACTTTAGCGTGCCCGAGAATCACTAGAACAGCTTCTTAAATCACAGACTGCTTTGCTTTTGATTCCCATGATTTGTAGAGGGGCCTGATAATTTGCTTTTTTTAACAAGTTCCCAGGTAATGCTCATACTGCTGGCCCAGAGGAACTAGATTTTCAGAACCACTGCTCTGTCTGAATGTCAACGTCTTTAACACGGGTTTTATTAACCAACACAGGGAGGGCTTTCTAATTAAACTCCTTACCAATGACCTCGCCTCTTTGGCTGTGTATTCTAAACATAGACAGCAGTGCTGTTCTCAGATCTCTTCTTTAAAGCATCCTTTAAAGACTTCAAGATGTCCAGCATATAAACCTATATGTTCTCATTTCACAACATGGAACTATAAATTCCTTTTATTCTACTTAGAAAAAGCTATTTTCTTTTCCTTCTCATCTTTTGAATGTGTGCTCTTCTTCAGTTAGCCTGGCCAGTGGCTAGAGGCAGGACTGAGCTCCTACAGGACTGAAGGCACCGTATTAGGGTTCAAATCTGACCTTACTAACTTACCAGCCACGTGGCCGTATGCAGGTGAGGATGCTTGTTTCCATATAAAACCTAATACTGGCCATCCAAATAGCCAGGCACCATTTAAAAAAAGAAAAAAAAAGTCCCTTTCAGGTCCTGGCATATCAGGTCTTCAGTCTGACCGGCATCAGCCACAGGAAAGATCAGTGACAAAAACTGACAACCTGGGATCTGTCACCTGCATTCACCAGCACAGTCTATCATATATACACGCCACTGAAGAAGAAAGCAAAATGGGATCATTGAAAGTGGAACTAGAGTTGGAAGGACAACTATAAGGCAAGTTAGGGTGATATAAAAACTGAGATATAATTTGCAAATTCCCTAGTAAATACAGATATTCAAATCCAGAACCAGACGTCACGCCCATACCATGAGTTCAATTTCCTGAATGCCGGAGCACTTACAGCATATAAACCAATTCAATCTATCTTTATGGATCTATGTTCTGTAGCATATGTTGCCATTTGAATTCACTGAACGGAATTTAATCATGCAATTTGAACTGAATCTCTAAATAGGTTTATCTGGGATCTATAATTTAATCCCCATCCAATTCAGGACAAATATATTAGGTTACACATTTTGTCAGAGTGATATTTTGAAGTTAGTGTGACTATCCCACTACAAAGATCCCTTTTCCAGGTAAGTAAAAGGCATATTAACCATTTCTTTACCATGGCATACTAAGCCGTTCAAAATTTGTCTCGATCCTGCCTCTCCTGTCTTATCTTTACTTCAGCTTCTGCCACTTACCCCACAAACATCCTAGGCTCCAGCAACATGAACTTCTCTTCCCTAAATACACTGCATTTTTTCACTTCTTTTGCCACTGCCCATGCAATTCCCTCTGTAAAAATGATCTTTTCTCCTACCTAGGTCTCTTACTATCCCATTCATTCCTCTACCAAATTGTTGGAAAATTTTCTGAACTCCTCCAGTTTCTCAAGTATAGACTATCACAAATACCTAAAAAAAAAAAAAAAAAAAAGTGCCCGGGGTATGTAATAGTATATTTATATTATTTTTGTGCTGTATGAAGTGTCAGGAGAAGTGGTTAAATCTATATCCATGTTTAGGAATTTAAAATAACCCAAACCAACAAACAAAAGAAATCCACCCTCCCCTCTTCAATTTATCCTTGCAGGCCTTTGGTTAGCTCTTTCATTGCCTAAAATATATAACAAATTTAAGCTGAACTTTGATTCGAATGCTAAACAACTGGTTATGAAGAATAAGGGAATTCATTGTCATATTTTCCTACGCATGTTATAAACAGATGTCTTTCTTTCCCATACTACGTAAAAGGAACATAAAACACCACCAAGCAAAGATGCTTGCTGCCAAGTTGAATTGCAGAGCAAACATTTATAGCCAACTTATAAATCCTTGAAAATAGGGTTTTATAATGGAAATACTGGCACCATTTTAACTATAACCATTCAAATAATATCACTGTAGCAGAACTTATAATCTAATATACCTGTTCTGGGATGGATGAGAGACTTAGCTATAGGTTTTGGAAAAACTTCCAGTGGCTCGATTCAAATTGAATGATCATTCCATATAGTTCAAATCTCTTAGAGTATTTATCTTTATTTCAAAATGTGTAGTATATGCTCCAAAACATTTATTTAAAAGATAGAATATATTTTTTGATACTCGTATAAAAAGATATGACCTCTGAGAGGCATTTCCAAAAATTATCAATCAGTTTTTTTTCAACTGTCTTTTTCTCTCATGAAAGAATTACTTTCCTCAGGTTTTCTCTGTCCTGTTACTGTGATGATTCCCCCAGAGACCTGTATGTTTATCTTGACAGGTGTTAGTAGATCTGTAGACCTCTGTGGAGTTGTTCCTAGTTGCCTTGAGGTACAGGAGAAAACATTATGTCTGCAAACTAATGAACTTACCTTATTGCATTCTAAATAAAATAAACCACCCAGCAAGTGGAATTAATCTACTAATGTCTTCCTAATGAAGTTTTCATTAGGCATAATGAAAATGGTGTGGTCTTCAATATTTAACATGTGATAGGTATTAAAACAAAGCATATCTGATGAGTTTTAAAATGCATACCTGATAATTGCCTTTATATTATTTTCAAATGAAATAGTTTACCCTCAGATTGCTTTAAGCACCTAATCAAAGAGATACAAGAAACATTTCTAGACTTAAGGGAATGTTTTATATCCAAATGGACAGAAGAAATGTCTCATCTACCATTATCCTTAAATAATTAAAACCAGGTTTGCTGTTCTAATTTTTAAGAATGGAGATATATAATAGTGTGCAATTTTCTGTGCTACGTAAAATGTCACTCATTAATGAAATTTAGCCAGATATTGACAACGGAAGTGTGTTAGTCCAGTTCACAGTGGTTTGCTTTAAAATAATGCTACCTCCTAGCGTAGCAAACAGCAACTTAAATTCTGAAGAGAACTGGATACTTTACTGACCAATGGAAGAGCAGCTACAAACACAATCAGTATCCTTTCTTATTGGCAACATTTTGATTTGTCATTTGGCAAAGAAAAAATTCAAAGCGTCATGCAGAAACACCTACCTACTTCAGAAAATCATCAGTTTGGGATCATGTGATATCTCGTTCCATCTAACATTTACGGTAGCGTGTAGACGAGCCACAAAGAAGTCACATCCTCATTGCTGCACTACGCCACATTCTTAATTCCTCATTTCAGGTTCCCATATAAATTATCTCCTGCTCTGGTATAATCACGGTTGTCCAACTGAGACTTGAAGATCTTATCAGTCATGCATTTTACTATTATTATTGAAATTTACTCATTTCAATGATTACTTACTGCCACATAAGCATATTATTTACTTCAGAGGCCAGAAAACAGACACAGTAAAAGGAGAGTAAAGGTGGGTCTTTTCTCCTTCAGCAGTAGGAGCCAGAAACAGTATGAAAGCAATGGATCATGAAGAAAAGCAATTTCCTACTTGAGGGATTAGACAGTACCCTCTTTTGTACTGTTAAATCACAGTTTTGGTTATTTTTTCAAGTAATACTGATTTTTTTCAATTTACATAAATATAGTCTCTAGAGGAACTGCAAGAGAACCCCCAAACACAAACCCTCTCAACCAATCCATAGAAGAGGTATAAAAAAGCCCTCATTTATGTTTACAGCCTTGAGCAACCCTTCACACAGCATAAAAAAAATAAAAAATAAACTAAACGGCTACACAGCTAAAGATAATTAGCTTAACAAGGATGACTTCGAACTGAAATGTGAGGCTTTTTTCTTTTCTTTCTTTAGGCAAAATATAGGTGATTTTTATTTTGAAGCAGCTCACATTTGCTAGTATTAGAAAATTGACAACTATGTAAATTTCAGCTTTGCTGAAATGTTTGCTTTCCTTTTTAGGTTCACAACAATATTAACCACTGCCATCAGTCAGTATTACATTCAGATTTGAGAAAATCTGTAGCATAAAACTGTGGTCTGGAATATCATGTTAAAATCTTAATCAATTTAAAACGTATTTACATTCAAGAAGGAGTAAAGCATACTCTTAAATAATAAAGGCGAATAATACTTATATGTATAAAATGGGGGGAAGGAAAATCATGAGCCTGTTTTCACAGCCCATTTTTTTTTAAAGGTTTACTGCTGATATGAGGCACGTTTAAGGAAGTTGCACATTTTCTATGCAGAAGACTGTTATGTCAGATAATTAAGAACAAAAAGCCCCCATAGCTAAATAGAAGCGTTGTGACAAAACCTTATAATTTACTTCAACTTATTCCTCAGTTATCCGGTTTGCCTAGAATCCTATACTTCATACTGTTAACAGACACCTGAGGTATGGTGGTTGGTTAGTGGTTAGCTCTAGCTTTTATTTTAATTGTCCTTTTTTTTTCCACTTTGTCAAAATAGTGATGCCAAGGCATTTTTGAACTCAATAGCCTACAGAGACATTAAGAGCAAATATACATATTTCTTGTTTTATATATAACTGGAGTAGTATTTTCTAATTTTGGTGGAATAATCTACTGTATTGTGAAAATTAAAGGGAATAAGGAACTATACACAGAAACCAAATTAGAAGAGTACAGATCTATAACCCAGCAGAATAAAATTTGACTGTTACAATCAAACAGTTTTGGAAGAAGTGTGAAGTTGTTCAGTATGGCTGAGATAAGTAGAATTTGGAGCAATGAATGATATTATTTTCATCCACTTTAAATTCCTCAATCCAGTAATAGAACGATTAAAAACAGGTTAGCTGGGCAAATGAAGTTTGAATCCACTGGGTTTCCAGGACTGGGAATTAAAGAAAAAAAATCAAGACTTGGATTGCTAACAGGTCAAGAATGGAAAATAGGTTACAATTCCCCAGATTTAAAAAAAAATAGCATAAAAATTATATGATTTGTAATGAGACACAGATCTGGCTCTAAAGAATCCAATAGTTTCCCATGACTTACTGGGTGGTAACTATATGGGAATACCAATATTCATGTTAAAAATCGGTGACTTTAGTCACTGTAGTTTTTTAGGGGCAGCCCAGTCCTTAGATAATGGATCAAGCTATCAACCTAGAAAGGCAGTTGTAGCAGATACTTCTAATTTGTACTCAATATCTACTTTGCCTTCTTCCCGGCAAATTGAACAAATTGTTTTTTGGGGTAGGGAGGGATGAAGTACATAGAAGGGCAATATGCCCCACTAAAAATACTTGCCTTCCCAAACTCCCCTACAGTCAGAGTACCCTTGTGACCCAGTTAATTTTGAGGAAATGTAAATGGAAGTCCTTGGAAAAGGTTTTCTACAAAGCCCTTCAGGCTTTCTGCCACAAAACCTTATTCCTCTTGTCCAAAATGCAGAATCACTGTGTATGGAAGATGCCCACTCTGAGACCATGAGGTCAAAATCATACTCTAAAGATGGAGAAGCAAGAGGATAGAAGGAGTCTAAATATTTGACATTTTCCTACTGGAGATACACTAGCCTTGCATCACCTACCTCTGAGCTTCTTATTAAATTTGAAATGTAAACGATCTTCTGTTTAATCCAATGTAAGTCAGGTTATCAGTTTGGGGAAGCTAAATACATACCTAATATATAACTAATTTCTGGGAAGGATGATTACTTAGGTGAGCAAGTTAGCAATCTTGGGCTCTGGGGGAGACATTTATCCTTAAGGACAGTCAGTAACATATTGTCCAGAACTGTGATTTTAATGAGTCAGGATATGCTTTGGTTTCCTCCAGAACCACATGCATTTTAGAAAGTTAAGGCAGTTGCTTTAATACAGGCGCCTATTAAAGATAATAATTGGGAAATAAAGCTATCTAAGGCCCTTGAACAGGAAGAAAATGCCTTTGAGTAAAGAATGTTATGGCACTGAAGGGAAGTGTTCTCTCTTTGTCCTCCCTAAGCATGCCAGGGAAAAGGAAGAGAACATTCTATTTTCTAGAGATAAGGAATTAGAACCTGCCAAAGACACACTCTCAATCAGGTGGGTCTCTGAAGTGGGCTTATTATAATAAACTCATCTTCCTGGGGTATATACCTAAGTGTGAGCAGGTACAGCCGATACACATTTATTTGTCCAGTTATTCATTAAAGTATCAAATAATTTATTTATCTAACAAATATTCATTGAGTACCTACTCTACAGCAGGATGTGTACCAGGCCCTGAGCTCATCCGGAAATAAACATTTGGGGACTTGGTTCTAGTTGAGGAAAGGAGTCTTTGAGGTTATTGCCTCCTTATCTTGAACTGGGCTGATCCCAATCCTCTCCTGAAGTCCATGAAAGGATGATATGTCCCTTGTGACTTTTAGAAACTGCCCTGTCAATGGGATTGAATTGGAGCTGAATAAGTATTCTTACGTCAGTTAATATAGTTTCATACTCAAAGGGCTTCAAAGCAGCACTGTGCACAATTCAGACACGCTTATCGACCAGGTGCTTACCACCTATCGGGCAGATGCTGTTTATGAAGTTTTTAAGAAACAAATATTGATCTAAACATCCCTTGCATTTAATATTCTACCATTCTGGAAGGCCACTATTAACTTTGATGTACACATGCAATTACCTGTCTGACTGAAGAGTTTCAATTGCCCTAACTCTTGGTCACCACACCATGATTAAATGCATAGAAGCAACAAGTTGTTGACTTGGGCAGCCAGAAAACCACTGTGGCATAAGATTGACAGTTATATTGCCTACCAAACAATGTCTTTGTCGTTCTTCCTACAGTCCTCAAAGTCTCAGATAAGAATTTAAAGCTGGATTTTGTTCTTACTTCTGTGTACATGTTATTTATGCAAATGCAAATAAAACTTATCTAGGAAGAATCCAGAAGGTCCACAGAGGAGTGAAGATTGTTCAAGTTATTGTAGAGCTCATAAAACACATTTTCAACTGGCAGGGCATCCTCTTCATCAGACTACCATATGCTTCAAAGTAGGAAAAATTAACATGCATAAATGTAAGGTCTTGCATGTAGGTTTGAGAAAATCAATAGCATAAGCACAGGATGAGGGAGAACGGATTCTGCAGTTTTTAGTGTAAAAAAGTACCACGAGATTTTCACTGGACAAAAATGTAATCATAGACAACAGTTTGATGCAACTGTTAGAAAAATTGCCTGAATTGAATTGTAGTATGCAGTTTATTTTTCTGCACTTTACATAAGACACATACAGAGTATTGTTTGACATGCTGGCTTCCCTGTTTTAAAAGATACATGGACAAAAAGAAGAATGACCAGATGCTCAGAAAAGCCATAGGTATGCTTTATTGGCTTTGAAGCTAGAGGAAGAGCCGATAGGTGGAAATATATTAATAAAGAAGCAGATGTGAGCACTAACGTATATGAACTGAAGGTTCCAGAAAGAACCTTCTAGAAACTAGAAGGGGATTCGGAACTAATGTGTATTTCCACAAAGTAATTTCTGATTTATTCTCCTGTCCTGGGATCTTGCCTGTGGACATGTCCTCAGATAAAAAAATAATGGAGCTTGTGAGAAATAATAAAGAGAGCTTTAGGTCTAATTGTCAGCCAAGGAAACTGAAAGTAGGTTCTTACGCAAGAGCTGTCGAGGAGAAGCACAAAGGCTACCCTCTGATGTATATGGCTGTTACCCTGGCTGGGAAAGTAACTCATCCCCAAGTACCTTCTTGAGGAGCTAAGCAACTATCCACAGGAAAGTAGACATATTTATTATTTTATATATCTTCAATCATATGTCCTTAGCTCCAGGGAAATGTATTCCATGCTCTTCAGGAAGGGGTGCAGGAGAGAAGTACCATAACACATGTAAGACAAAATAATTCTAACACTAAGAAACTGAGAATGTATGGCCACCAGTTTGGAAGTCTAAAAATAAATAGTCTAAAACAAGGGAAGAGAGGAGACCTCTTTGGAGAGTATAGAAGGGCAAGGTCAACATGATCTGAGAAAAAGGTGGGTGGTGAACTAATCATAGCAACAGCAGACACAGAGTAAAATGGCAGATGTGAAATAAACCAAACAAATGCATATAATAACTTACTGTATATTATGTATATTCTATGTATTTTCCATTGGACTCTGTTGCAATTAGACTGTACTAACCAAATTATCCACTTCTGGCTAAGTTTATTGTGTGCACTCTATTTGATAATAAGCATAAAGAGTTTTATCTGTGCTCAATTAGAAATCACTTGGGCAGATGTTACAGGAGGTTAAACAAATTCTACAATTCCAAATACATAGGCTTAAATAAATTTAAATAGCATGATGTTACCTGTCTTCTGTATTCTGGTAGAATTGATGCACAGCTACCTTAGGTATTCTTCATCTGAAACAGTAGCCAGGTTTTGAAGTTCTGTATGATTTCTGACTATAATTCCCCTCCACAACATTCCCTATAGTCTCAAACATTCACATATCTGAAGCAAACTGGCATTTCTATAGGAGGTGATACTGAAACAACCACTGAACCACAACTCCCACGGGTTGCTATTAGAAGTGGTGACCAGCATTCCTTCCTACTCATCTCTGTGAGCTCTGATGTTTCCTAAAAGTACACAGACCAATCATGGTCTTAATCTCCCAGTGTCAGAGAGGAGGAGAGGTAGGGGAGGATCCTAAAATCACAACACAGAGGAGGTCATAGGAACTGAGCAAATTAGAGAATGCAGATAAAAGACCAAAAGAAAGGTATAAAATTAATAATAGCCATGGTTAACAGGCAAAGATAAACATATCTCTTGATAAAAGGTATTTATTTATTCTAGTTATTGACGACTCTCCTCAATTTCTACCTCTTCCACAATTTCAGCCATGATTTTATCATGAGCTTAGCCACCATATAGTTTTTCCTCTCTGTGTGTACAGACTATCTCTACTGCTAGACTGCAGCCGCATGAGGGTAGGGCCAATGTCTCAAGATTTTCTGGTTCTGCATTTCATTAGCAGGTGTTCCTTTCAAAATGCAGTCTGCCAATTACGCACAGCACTTTCATGTGAAACCACGGTTTAAAGTTGTACTTCACCCTGGACTTACTGAATTTCTGAGGATGTGCTCAGGAATCTGCATTCGTAACAAAAGACTGGACAACACTAGTGTCTCAAATATTTGCTAGCCTAAGGCCTTGCACAGAGCAGGTGCTTGTAAAATGTCTGGTACTGCTGTTAAGATAATGCTTTCTGGCATGTCCATATGTGTTTATGAGAAACAAAGAAATGCTGATTTGCTCAGTGTGTCCTCTGTCAGCCACTAGATAGTAAATGCCCTGAGGGTTGATGTCTTGCCCAGATGGTTCTTTGTATCTCCTTTTAAATTTTTTTTCTATAGCACTAGGCACTTCCTGCAATGCACCATAAATAAGATATTATAAGAAGGAAAAAGAGAAAGGTGAAGGAGGAGGGACGGGGTGGGGGGGATGAGGGGAGACGAGTTTATGGTTGGGAGGGACAGAACAGGAGGTTATTCCAAAAACTTCTTTACTTTGATGGACTGGAATTCAAAAGCGCTAATGAAGTTTCTACTTAATTTTTTCTACTTAATTCCTTTGCTCTACACTTACTAACACTGAGAATTATCCCCTATGGTATTTTTGAAATTACTAAAGACAGTCTTCCTGTGATAAACTATAATGGAAAAGAATATGAAAAAGAATGTATATATATATGTATAACTGAATCACTTTGCTGTACAGCAGGAATGAACACAACACTGTAATTCAACTATACTTCAATAAAAAATAAATTTAAAAAAAAGACAGTCTTGTGTGAATTGAAGATAGATCACATTTTGAAGGGCTAGCATAAAACAAACCTGTATTATAATAGTAAGGAAATGTTGGTCTCTATCTCTCCTCCTAAAACCGATTTAAAGGAAATCATTTCCATTTCTATATGCACATGTATGTTTGCATATGTATGTGTGTATAATTACTTCATATGGATAAACTCAGCAATGATCTCTGCCAATTAAGGGCAGTGCTAATGAGCTGTAAGATGGACTCACCCAGTCCCTCATGCCTTCCAATTGTCTTGTACTGCAAAAGGCATTCCTCATCTTTCACTCAGGTCTAACTCCCACACAGACCTTCTGTGCTCTTGTTTTATTATTACAAATAGACAAAAATTAAAATTGGAAATCAAGACTTGAGAACATGTTTATGTCTAAACCAATAGGGAAATGAGGCTTTATTGCCTCTATTCGCTAGGATCCAATTTTTCAAATTGTGAGAAGACCCCTGCTTTCCATTTCCATTTTGTCCTACTGAGGATGGGTCTTATACTCAAGAACTGCTTTCTAACAGAACATCAAATATACACGTGTGTGTGTATGTGCGTGTGTGTATAAGAATGGAAAGATCTATCTACGTTAAAGATCTCTCATCACTACACGTTAATTATGAGGACTCTGTGGCCTAGATGGGTTAAGTGATTACTCAGAATTGCAAAGTTAATTAAATTAAAGATCAGATTCTTTTCCTGGGATGTATAAATAAGCTTCAAGGAGACCAAGAATCTTAAAAATTATGTGCAAAGTTTTTGTGTGCATCTGTGCATTTTTTGGAGACAGGATCCATAACTTTATCGGACTCTCAAAATGTTCCTCAACGTAGTTCGAATAGTTACTGCTAGAACTGTAATTTATAAAATATGTGTAGAAACTAAAGAAGAATAGAGTTGAAGGTCATGAAACCCAAACTTCCAGTCAATACTATTTTAGGTAATATTTCTGGTGGAGAGCATGCAACCTCTACCTGGGATCTTCAGAGAGCTAACAACTTACCACCTCTCATGTTAGCAGTGTTCAAAGCTCTAATTATTAGAAAGGGATTCATATCTCTGTACACTTTCCTTTCTATATTTTCTCACAAAGGTCCAAGTACTGCCTTTCACAGCCACAAAAAAAAGCCATTTTTTGCTTACTCAGAATGCCTTTCAAATATTTGAAAATAACAGTTATATTCCCTAGAATCTATGCTTCTCTGATCAGAACAGCCTCAAAGTTGCTATTCTAGACTCACAGCCATTTAGAGCTGGAAGAAACACAGTTCAGTGTGTCAATATTCTTTAATAAATATGTAACCAAAAACTGAAAACAATGCCCCACTTGTGACCTGATTAATCTATGACTAGACTATCTCTGGTGCATATTCTGCCTTTCTTTTTCTTTTCTTTTCTTTTTTTTTTGCTGGGAGGATCATAGTATTTTACTGTCTAACTGGGAAGATCAGGGGTTAATGACTTTTCCAGAAGTTTCCCATCTGAAATGCAACAGAGCAAAGGGCATGAACTTGCCCATTTACACCCAACTCTAGATAGTTATATTTTCAAATTTAATAGTAATGGGGTTCACATAAGTAAAGCACCTGAAATTTCCAAAAGAGAAACATTATACATTCTTATTTTATATGAAAAATCTGGCATTTTTTCCACAGGTTAAGTCAGAAACAAAGAATGGACTACCTCAGATTTATAAAATGAGTAGAGGAAGGATGACTTAGAATATAAAGTTTTTCCATTTCAAGTGTCAGAAAAATTACTGTCAGATTTATTTGATTTAAAAGTTCCAAAACCACTTCCTTGCAATGTATACTCACAGCCCAAACTTCAACAATGTAGCAACAATCACACAAATAATTTAAACCTAGTAAATGGACAAAATGAAAAATTCAGTCTCTTTCCCCATCCCGATATTGATTTTCTACATCAACATTCCCCAAAGACTGTTAAGAGGAACACTAATCCTAACAGATGCTCAGTGAAGATAAAAGACCAAGAGCTAAATACATTTCAAAAACATCCCCTATCACATCTGCTTCTTCGTGATCCCCACTGCAAGTTACACATTTCAGGCTCCAAGACCCACCCCTTTGAAAGACACCTTTTAGCGTCCCACAACACCAATGTTGCCTAAAACACATTTGGGGAATGACTGTACCACACTGATCCAATTAACCAAATTTCTATCAATTCTCTACTTTATGTTTTAATACCTTAACAAGCATGAGTGTATACTCTTGGGTAGTGAGACTTGTGCGTATACATTCTCCTTTATGATTGACACTCCTGCGCCTGGGTCCTGGTGAGTCACAGCATACCCTACGGAGGAGTTAGGTTAGGCCACAGGTTTTTTTTTTGGTTTTTGTTTTTTGGCCTCAGATTTAGGTAGATGAAGGCTCTAAGATCAGGCTGGAAATTGTTGATATTCCTCTTCTACTCCTAGCAGTAGATGGCTAAGTAAACTCATTCCTTCCCCAGCCCCCATATTCTCACTTTCAGAAAGATCTAACAATGATAGTGATAAAGATTCAGATTTGTGAGGGAGATTTCACTTTGGCTTCAAGTTCATGTTGGGTGCTTTAATTACATTTTCTAGAGAGTTCTGCATGGAAGGAATTTAGGCACACATTTTGTGTTGTTCTCTGAGAATCCTGGGAGAGTAGGGAGTCCCAGAAGAACAGTACTCAAGACATTTCTAGGTCATGGCTATAATGTCCTTATCAAAATAGCACCAAAGTTACTGTGGTCATAGTTTTTCTGCTTGGTTTTTTTCCATATGTTTTAAAAATTCATATTAAAGTATCTGCAGGTGAATGAGGCAATGTCCTGGATTTGCTTCAAAACAATCCAGTCAGAGGATAGAAGTGGAAGGGGTTGAAGTTACAGATAAAACAGTATTAATCTCTTAGATAAATGTTAGAACTGGGGGATAGATTCATTTGGATTATCTTTACCTACCTGTTCTCTTTATTGTGATTGATATGTTCTGTGATTAGAGTTAAATAGTAATAATAACGCACCAAAATCTCACACAGAACTTCCAACTCGTATAAATAAACTCATAGACATGAGTGTGAGAGGTGGAGAATTTTTGCGAAATGGTCAAGGCACTCACTATTGTAACTAAGAGTTTTTGCTGAGGCTGCTATTATCCACTGCAACACCCACATACACCCAGTATTCCTGGGCATATTCTCTTTATTTGAGTAACTGACCCCATTTGACCAAAGAGAAAATATTAAAATCATCCTAAAACTACGTAATTACTGATTGCATGGTAACCTTTATGATATGAAAATTGTAACAGTCAATATCTAATGTAGAGTCAAGCATCATATTCAATATATTGAGGCAATGTTTTTAAAATCCATATTTTGTGAATTGCAAATAATTCCAGCTTGAATGCTAGCGAATGCAACAAGTTTCTGTAAAAGCTTTTGAGTTTCAGAGGCTTCCTCCTGACAGATTTCTTAAGTTATGGAATGCAGCCATCAGCAGTCTGTAGAAAAACGAAATACTGCAAGTCTATTTTTATGCAGCTGGGATCAAGCTACTAAATGGATCAAAAGCAATAATTTCTTTGAAGAGGTGGCTGTTGACACCAGTGCCCTAAAAATAAGTGCAATTTTGTGGGTACGAAAACTTGTTTATACTTCAGTGGAAGTAACTATAGATAAGTTTCCATATATACACTTGCACCCAATATATATCAGATGCCACTCTGACATATTTTAATATACATCAGTTTAACATCACTGCTATTAAGTGGAAATTGCATGCTAGTTCGTGAATAATTGGCATAGTTAATGACAATTATTCCTACTAGGCTTAGCTTACTGGTTAATAATAAAAACAACCAAAATCATTACCCAACTCTTACTCTGTGCCAAATATCAGCTAAATACTTTCCAATATTATTTTATCTTTGAATTAAATTTGATTTTAATAACTAGCTATTATTACCACGATTTTATAGATGCAAAACTGACTCTTTGAGAGAGTTTAAAGTGTAACTTGCCAAAGGTTATACAGCTAGTATGTCTCTGAGTTGGAATTTGAATGCTAGTCTAATTCCAAAGCTCTTAATCACTAAATTATATGCTATCCTTTTAGGTTAGATAGCACATCAACTGATTCTAAAGTATAGGAAAAAATGTTAAGAAACAAGAGTATCTTTTTAAATCTCACTGAATGTGAAAGTAAGCTTGTTTACTGAAAATTTTGTAAATTGAACAACTATAGTAATAAACAAGGGATGCTGAAAACTACAGAGCTTAAGTGTAAGGAAGAGCCAAGACAGATAAATTATAATGTCACATAATAAAATTTTTCATCACAATAAAAAGTCAGAAAAAAATAAAACAGGGTATAAGAGGGATGGTTGATCTAGGAGTGCAAATGAAAAAAATTTAAATAGTTTTTTTTTCTTTTGCGGTACGCGGGCCTCTCACCGCTGTGGCCTCTCCCGCCGCGGAGCACAGGCTCCGGACGGACGCGCAGGCCCAGCAGCCATGGCTCACGGGCCCAGCCGCTCCGCGGCACGCGGGATCCTCCCGGACCGGGGCACGAACCCGCGTCCCCTGCATCGGCAGGCGGACTCGCAACCACTGAGCCACCAGGGAAGCCCTTAAATAGTTTTTTAAAAGGAAATGATTTCAGATATTGAGCTGCATGAACTGCCTGTAAATTTTGGAGATTAATCCTTTGTCAGTTGCTTCATTTGCAAATATTTTCTCCCATTCTGAGGGCTGTCTTTTCGTCTTGTTTATGGTTTCCTTTGCTGTGCAAAAGCTTTGAAGTTTCATTAGGTCCCATTTGTTTATTTTTGTTTTTATTTCCATTTCTCTAGGAGGTGGGTCAAAAAGGATCTTGCTGTGATTTATGTCATGGAGTGTTCTGCCTATGTTTTCCTCTAAGAGTTTAATAGTGTCTGGCCTTACATATAGGTCTTTAATCCATTTTGAGTTTATTTTTGTGTATGGTGTTAGGGAGTGTTCTAACTTCATTCTTTTACATGTAGCTGGGGTGGGAGGGAGACACAAGAGGGCCGAGATATGGGGATATATGTATATGTATAGCTGATTCACTTTGTTATAAAACAGAAACTAACACACCATTGTAAAGCAATTATACTCCCATAAAGATGTTTAAAAAAAAAGGAAACCATTTCAGGCTCTGAAGTAAAAAATAAATACAAACACTTTACAGATAATAATAAACAAACTAACCAACAAGCTCTCAAAGTAGAATTACATAGACTTAGTTCTAGAAGACAAAAATTCCTCCAGGTAGCCTCTGACTCATTCAGAACTTCCTTCTATTATGTAAAGACCAGAGGTTCTGGCTGTAGCAAGCCTTTACCTTCAAAGTCCTGTGGGAAAAACCAAATGACTAAAGAAAAATTTAGTTTAAAAGACAATCTAAGTACAATAATATTAGACATTATCTAAGGTTAACAAAATAAGATGCAAAAAGCAAAAAAAAAAAAAAAGATTAAATTTTTAGAGATGGTGTTATATTAGGAAAAAACTACACTCTGCAATTCAATATTAATTAAATATTGGATATATATAACTCCTCTATATTGCTGAGGGGAAGACTATAAAGTAAATGGTGAATAAGATGATCATTTTTATTATTTTTTTAATAGGTGGAGAAAATACATTTTACAAACTCTATTTGAGGCTTCTAAAAGGCATATAGAGAGTATAAGAATATTTCCTACTATGTAAGTCTGAAAGAGAGGGAATCAGTTTTGATGAAAACTTGTTACTTTAATGGTTTAGATTGTGAGCAGAATTGTCTCCTTCGTGCTCTACTGGCAGCAGTTCTAAGAGCTGCTCCACCAAAATTTGAAGTAGGATTGGAAAAAAAATGTAGGGAAATGACAACAAACCTCCCAACAAAGATTCCTTCAACTTTACAATCTACTTAAGCTACTCAGGTTCTGCTGGTGGATTTATACAAACATTGGTGAAGTGCAGGTTTACTGAGTTTTGATGCTGTGGTTTTTAGAACAACTTGATTTTGGAGACAAGAAAGTTTTTCTATTCTTTGTTGTTCAGGAAGGGATGAGCTAAGAGGTTTAGCTCATAAAAATTCAGTTAATTCAATTAATAAAAGTAATGCAGTCCTTTGCAAGGGAAACATTCACTAAAAGACGAATAGTAGACATAGAAATAATTCTACGTGGCTGATGACTGAGCACGCCATTCGGCAGTACTTTGTTCCCTTGGGATCTGGAGAGTTTGCTGTAGAGTTCAGAATCATAGATTTTTAGAGTTGAAGGATGACCCAATAACAATTTCAATCTTCTCAACTTACCGATAAGGTGCATAACTGTGAGAAAGATGAACTGGTTCTCTATTTGACTCTCAACAAGTCACACAACCTCTCTGGGCTTCAGTTTTCACATCCTTAAAATGAAAAGTTGGGACTTGTTCATCTCCAAAGTACCATCATGTGAAACACAAAACGGTTTCCTAATCCATCAAAAGATAGAATGAGGTAACGGCAGACATTAAATTGAGATCTCAATCCCCACCCCCAAACTGCCTGGTCTGACCAGTCCAGTTTGCGTTCTGACACTTGCTCACATATTTGACCGTCATTACACACTTATGAGATGCGTAAGTGAAGAAATGATGTGAAAAATATCCCAGAGAAGTCACACACATTTTAGAAGGGTCAATTCATGAGGAACGAATAAAGTGGTTGAAACTGAACATTTGTGTTAATTCCAGACAAAGGTGATGGAAAGTGGGAAAGAAGGAGATTGCAGCTCTGTAGGGTATAGGGAGAAGAAAGAGTCAGCAGTAACCAGGACTTTTCTTTTTAATTGTTCAAGTTCAATGACTATCATTTAGCTCTACGACTCTAGGCGCTGCCAAGAGTCGTGGAATCTTGTTCTCAAGAGTCAACTAAAACAGGCTAGACCATGTAGGCACAAAGGAAAAGAGAAGCATGAAATATAGGTCTTCAGTACTGGTACGCTAGATTGGCCATGTAAATATTCACTTGTCAATACAGCTGCTACCTAAAGAATCTAAAGAACGGAGGCCTGGCCTAGGAACTGGCTTTTCTTCTTTTGGGGTGATTTTCACATGTGGTCACCTAGTAATTCCAAGAGAATTTGCTGTAGGTAGATGCTGGTAACCATTGAATATAATAATTTAGGGCTATTAATAATATAGGAACAGAAAGAGGGAGTAAGATATAGCAATAAAAGTAGATGGCTGATTCCTAGTTTTGTGAACAAAATAAAGCTGTTTATTCTGAAAAGTGATTGTGAACTTGAAATTTGTGAAGGGAATTCAAGATCAGATCAGGTTAACTTTAGGAGGAAAACCTTTCCTGACCCAGTTAGACTATTATGTTCTGATAAGGCTCCCTTACTTCACACACATACTGCTTCCAGGACTTTCCTCTCATGTGACTTTACAAAAATTGGTGGGATCATTTGCTTAATGGACATTTTCCCATATTTTCCAGACGGGACTCTGCCTTCTTTATTGGTGTAGTTCCAGCAGAGTATCTGGCACAGAGCAGACACTCAGTAAGTGTTCGTTAAAAGAAGAAATGTCCACACTGTAATGTGTTTGAAGAGAGGAGAGAAATGAAAAGAAGAAAAATGACTATTGAGAAGAAAGAGAGAGAAAGGCATAGTTTACAGGAAGGGGAGAAGAGAGATGGACAGACATCAGATTGTCAGGATGACTTTCAAAAGTGACCCTTTGTTTCACACACTGGGGGACCCAGGGCAAACCCCTAAGGAGTCAATGTACTCACCTTCTCTCCCTGACCCACATATATTTTTCTATCTCTGACACACATATACTTCCTTAGGAATGTTTGCAGAGAAGGGCTAGACAAAAGAGGATGGAAAATGAATGTCAGAGAGACTGACAGGGGAAAATAACAAAGAAACAGACTCTATTGGGTACAACTCCACAGTCAAAGATTTTCTACCTCCCGGAGAATCAGACTAGCTTGCAGGTAGAATATTGACTGCAAGGCAGAGCACCATGGCTATAAAACAGACCACTGAGCTAGGCAATAAAAAACAGAGAGAGAATGAGAGGTTTAATGTCCTGTTTATGTCCCCTTTATAGCGTCTTTGAGATGCTCTGCAGTCCCACAGCTGGCTTTAGTTCATATGCTTTTCTGATTAAGGCAGTACATACCAAAGCAATCTAATATTAATGTGCAATTTGGAAAAAAATTAGGCGAGTGTAGAAAAGGAAGGAATCTTCACAGTGTAACTAAATAATAACAGGATACCGGATTTGCTTAATTCTTCATTAAATACATGCTTTATTGTAAGTCTCTAAAACATCTGTAACTCATTTTAAACACTCAATTCTACCATATTGTGTTTAGTGACACTAATCCTTGTTTATAGCCTAATTCTTTGAGAGTAAGCTTATGTTCCCAGTGAACAGTTATAAGTAGTTACAGGTTTTATTATAACAGCCCTGATCACAGATTTACAAAAATAATAAATGAAAAAAATGGAAATGTAAATGACTAGGATAATATCCAATAGGAAGAAGATCTTTATTTAAAATGAAGTGTAAATCTTGACTGATGAAATGCCCCTGAAAGTACTTCCAACAAATGTTTTTTAAACTCTTCATGAAGAACTAAAGTACTGTTTTGAATTTAAACACTGGTTTTACAGTTTGTCACTTTACCATTATACAACTGGTAAGGCCTAGAGAAGTTTGGATACTGGATGCAAATTTACTCAAGTATTCAATATTACACATTGCTGGGAAATGATTCTAAATATATCTCTATCTATCTATCTATCTATCTATCTATATAGACATATATCTATCTACATAGATAGATATACAGATATATGTTTTCCCCCCTAAGAGATTCTATTTTAAGTTTGCTAATACTGAATAACACATCATGACTATCCCAACTGTCAAAACAGTCCTAAGGCATTGGTAAAATTGCTTCAAATAAGTAGTTGTTTTGGAAACGTTTCCACATATTTGGCTGCAATCTTTATATTGATAAAAATATAGAGTGGTTAAATGGAGAAATTTGGAAGACAGAGAGTGTTTTATTTCTGGCTCAGCCATTTACTGTCTGACTAATAAGCCTCTGTTTTCTCATCCATAAGGAGGGAAAAATACCCAAGCACTAGGGATTGTGTCAAGATTAAATAATGTGCCCTGTGCAAAATACATAGCATGGTACCCAGTATATAATGTGCACTCGGCAAACGGCAGCAAGTGATTGCCAGTATTAATAATAAAAGCCGCCCATTACCGAGTAGCGTTCTTATCATTACGAAGCTTGACATCTATCTCAGTTCTAAGAAAGACTATTGACTACCTCCTCTCTTCTGTGAGTTTCTACTTATGACATATTATCATCACCAATAACTATTTCTCGTAAGCCTAATAAGCATAAGGTGTTACAAGAGGCCCGCTAAAGAACACAGCCAGAATCAACCATTCTCTCATGGGGGCCACAATCAGATCTTGCACTTCCTCTCTTATGGCAGTAATATTCTACGTTTTGATCATTTATTTGTATCTTATTTAAGCTATCGGATAGAGAACTCTTCATGGATAGGTTTTTACTCTGTATTACCAGCATCTAGTATAATGTCTGGAACATTAGACATGTCCATCCAAAGTTGAAAGAATTAATGGAACATTTCTAGCTTCAAAAAGTTCAAGTTGAGGAGAGACAATACGAATATTAAAAAGAAAAAAACCCTACAGAATAAGACAAGGTCTCATTTATTTACATGAGAAGAAATTTGTCCTCTTTGCACTGGTGGACTGCTATGGTTAATTTACTAGGGTAGTAGTGTTCTATCATTGTGACAATATTCTCGGTGGTTACCTTCTATGCTGTGTTTGAAGGAATGGGTTGCAAGATGAGAGGGAGGAGGGAACTCTTGAAGAATAAATTACCAAAGAGTACCTGGGGGAAGAATGGGATCATTCACTGGGCTGAGAGCATGCCAGTCTTGTTAGTTTTGCAAGGAAACTGAAAGTAGAAATTGGAATTTAGTGAGAGGTCTAAAGGGGACTCAAGCTTTTAAACAGGAGGAAAATCTGCTTTTGGCTGTGGAAACGAGGTAGAATAATATAGAATGGCATCCAAGAGAGTAATGCCCATCAAGAGAAACTAGCTCGAGATACTAATTTTAAATGCAAGGTGAAGGAGACAAGCTTAACCTAATGGTAGAACCAACCTCCTTGGCCTTACCAGTCAACAAGTAAATATGTTCCAGTGTCAGCCAATTGATCAAAGGGACCTTTGCCAGGAGGAGGTGCAGAGAGTCCAAGGTCTGGAGCCATAGACGTGTTCTGTAGGAATGACTTTAGATGGGCCTTTGAGCTAGTGCACGATCCTATGTATCACAGCAAGGACTATTAAAGGCAAGACAGAGAAGTTATTTAGTCTTCTGACCACTGCATCTGAGGTAGATTCTGAAAAGCAGATTCTGCAGAGCCCAGAATTGCATATATTTCTATATGGTAAACTTTGGAGTCTGGGAAGGTGACATAGGGAGCTGATTCTCACACTTACAAAAGAGGACAGTTGGGATTTATTTGAGGTTAATGTCTGGGAAGATTGGCTTGACTTTCAGTACAGGCAGAGTAGAGAGTGGTTCAATCTCTGACCAGAACTAAGAGAATTAGTTGAGAAGGGGGTTATAAAAGAAAGTCCTATAACTCATATTTCAATGAAGATCAGGAACCTTCATCACTAGTACACAAAGCCTGGTACAGAGTAGGCACTCAATATCTTCTTGCTAAATTAATTTCTCATTACTCTGTTACTTCCATTGTGTTGATTTGCCTTTAAAAATTAATCATGATTTTAATTTTGAAAGGAGATTCATTTTCTTACGATATTGGGTTATCAAGTGAAAAATAGCAAATAGCAGTTAAGTATCGACAGTCTTTGAAAATCTATCAAGAATTTTATAGATTCCATTTAGCTGTGAATTACCCTGGGACATGTGAGGGGAAAGGTACACCAGTATATACTGGAAAAATGATAAGGCCAAAACTAGACTGCCCTTCTCCAAAAGGACAGGGAAACAAGAAGAAAATTTTTCTCTTGGGCTTTATCACTTATTTTTCTTTGATGTTTATTAAGTGCATTCAGCATGCCAGATCTGAAATAGCCGATGGCCAGGAAGCTTTTCCTCCTGGACGGTCATCATTTCTCCCAAGGTAATGATTTATCATCAAAGTCTAACACGGAAGCAAAAGATCAGCTACACAGGCATCCATCCGCAACTCCCCACAGGCAGACACTCTGATCCAAGTCTGGATTGGGAAGGGACTAGGCAGTGGGAGGGTAGACTTACTGTGGAAGTCAGATGACTCTGGATCTTTATTCTAATGGAAAGTCATGGCTTTCCTTGGTAATGCCCCAAAGGCTAACTTAGCGTTAACCTTCCCTTAGGAAGAGGTCTGAAGTTGCCTTAGTCTCAGTGTACTTTTCCTCTTACTCAGGATCTTTCCAGATTTAACCCCACAGTATTTAACTTACTCATTTGCATTTGCTTACTTTTCCTTAGAATTATTTCCATTGTCTTGTATGTTCTTGGTCATAAGCAACCTGAGGGTAGGTACTATTCATTTTCCTTTTCATGTGATTCGTTCAGGGTCAATCAAGTTGTGGAATGAATAGATATTTTTAAATTAATTAAACAAGGAGGTCATTATACTCAGGTGGCTCTAACGCTATAGCAGCCTCCTTAAGCAAACCCAAACCTACATCTGTAAATGCCTCAAGGTTAAGAAGTTGAAACCTAAGGACAGCCAATCACAGTCGACTAGGCTTTAAGCTATAGCCAATCAAATTATTTCCTTTTTGTGCTTCTGCACTTTCTGTACACAAACCTTTTCCATGGCTCCTACCCACTTCTGGTTTGGCACTGCAAAATTTGAATATATTTTTGCTCAAAGAAACTCTTAAAAATTTTAATATGCCTCAGTTTATCATTTAACGGTATGAATTTGGATTTGCCTAAAACTTTGAATCACAAAGATTCAAAGAGACTTACAATAAGTCAAAGAGACTTATTGTTAAGTCTCTTTAGTACAATATTGCAAGAATTTCAGTAGGGAAGAAATAACCAGGACGGAATGTGGTATGCTCTGATCATTCAGTCTTGAACTGTACTAGAAGATACTCAGGAAGGCACTTGGAACCCAGGGAACCCTGCCTGTTTCCCATCCGAATTCACCACCACCAGCTAGCACAAGGTGAGTAATAATAATAATAATTATAACAGCAGAAGAAACAAGAAAGAGAACAGCTGTTAACACTGAAAAAAGAATCCATTATCATCCAAATGGACTGAGATCCCTTAGACCCCAAACAAATGAGATTTTAAGCATCACTTTCCATTGTACATTGGCCACACCTTCCATAATAATGTTATGTTCCTCTATCAGAGGAAATAATCCTGACAAAAGAAAACTGGGTTAAGAGAGGGAAGAAAATGGGTTCTGGTACTACTTGAAAATAACCTATTTTACACATTGGATAAATCTCTGACAGTGCTTCTTTCCTAAACCGTAGAATTAAAAGTCTTGGTCAGAATGATCTCTTACGGATCCTTTCACCTCCAATAGTTCATGTCACTATGATTCTAGCTGATTATATCTTCTGACACAGTTTTCCACTACTGGGAAAGTATCACAAAAAGACTGACTGAGAAATGGCAGTTAGTCTATCCTTCTGAGAGTTTTGTTGTAAAAGCCAATTCAACTTGAGCCTACTTCTGCATGTTGCACTTGCCTAGACAACTGACCTTTGTCAGATTTTGAAGATAAGAAGGAAAGTGCACATCACCGCATGCACGGTTAAAGCAACATTTGCATTGTTTTGGGCAGTTTAGAGCATGCACACTATACTTGTACACATAGTTAACAATTTACTTCTCTTCAGCAGTATTCAATCTCCTCATGTCAGAGCCTAATAAATCAAATATTCTGTAGACTACATAGTTAACTATGTACACTATATGTACTATATGTAGACTATATGTATATTAACTATGTAGACTACAGCATAGTTAACGTACTCAAACAACTTCCTTAACTTAGCACTGCCAGAAAGCATTTGAAAGCAACAGATTTCAGAAGTCTCAGTGATTTCTACATTAAGCTAATGAAACTCAGGCATTCACGCTACCCAGGAATGTTGGTGGCGTGTGGCTTACACCTCAAACCAGCGCTGTCAGTGGGTAAACCAGCAGTGGCAAGATGCCATTTTCGTATTTCTTTTTCTGAGCTGTACATTACGACTTTGATTTCTACCACAGCTTATTCCCTTTCTAGGAAACTTTCCAAGCTCTTTCTCACACTGCATAAGATTTGCCGTTTTTCCCCTGCCTCACTCAGAATACCCATAACCAGTATTATCATATATCTCCCATACTATACTGTTCAACAGTTTTATCGATGGCTTTGATAAAATTAACAGAAGGCATGCCTCATAAATTTACAGAATGACCCCCAAAGTGGAAAGTAATCTTAAGATAATTAAATTTAGGACAGTTGTCAAGCAAAAAGTGAAATTATTTATTATTAAAATTATGTAAATAAAACTTTCTCAAAACATGCATTAAGAAAAAGGTGGTGTAAAATATATCAAATACAAATAGTGGTTATATTTCATCACTAAAATTTATATCTAAATATACATATATATCTTTATAGATATATAAATGTATATATCTATAATTATACTAATGACTAGAGATAGATACATCTCTACATAAAATCTTTCAGTTCTTTCCAATTTCTATTTAATCATGACTCCTTTAATGAAAATGTCATTTAAAAAAATCCCTCATAATCAAAATTCACTTAAAAAAATGAAAAATACCGACCAGACTGATCATTGTAAACAAAATATCATTTGTCAGAGATAAATTTAGAAATTTCTGCACTGAAGATTTAAATCATAAACTATATAAATGAAAAATATTGAAGCTTTGGCTTAATGGTAATACAGTTGCAAAAGACCTTAGAAATGTTAATTAATGGTGATCTCAATGCAAGCCAGTCATGAAATCCGGCTGCCAAGAAAGCTGACGGATCATAGTACGTTAGACACATACATATATTTCTTTTTTCAAGTAATGAGTTTTATAGAAGAGAGAGTGAGCTATTCTCTCTTTTCAGCACACCCAGGATGAAAGGGCAAAAGTCATGGTAAGATTACAGCTGAATAAGATTAAGATAGCTAGTATATCAAACAGTTTTTTAAAAGTCCCCAAACTGAGGCATTCAAGCAGAAGGTAGTGACAAACTGTCAGGGAGCTACCCCTGCACTGGATGGCTACTAGAGGGGGTTTTAGTAACGCTCTTGTAACTTCAAGTATTTATGATTCTAAGTTGCAATGGAAATGGGATGACAATTACTGTTTCCCACTGAGTCAGGCATGTATCCCCAAGCAGGGGTGGGCTCATGTAGAGGGAGGAATCCTGGGCAAGGCAGGAGAACTATGGGATCTAGTGGTGGCCTTGAGCACGGTGTCTACCTCTTAACTCTAGTTTCTCCATCTGCTTCCACTTAGTGTTATGCCTCCCAGGGGCTGGGCACGAACTGAATGCTTTACATGCACAATTAGTCTATTCCTCTAGTGAGAGATATCATGACCTTTAATTTATAGTTGACAAAACTGAGCCTCAATGATCTGGTAGAGAAAATGCCTGAAGTCCCTTCTAGAGTTAAGATTCCTTGACTCCTTGTAAAGGGGACAGTTACAGGTGCCTCAAGTTGCCAACCCAATCAGACAGGGTCTGATTCATCCAAAGATTCTTCACATTTACCAGGTAATACTCCCTTTATCCATGAATAGCTTTTCCAGTAGTGTTAATAAAGCAACAGACTTTATGTAAGGAAGGAAAATGAGACAGTGCGGGAATGGGGGAAAGATTCCTTTATTCGGAGCTAAGGCAATCTGCTTGATATTCCTCATATATTTTAAAATATATCCTATTTGTAACATTTAGAGTGGATTTCAGGGAGGAAAAAAAAGTAACCTTAAAAGAGATAGTAAAACAATTTTACGTGAAAAAAGAAAATTCTCTTCTAATTAATTGGTATCAATTGAACTTTTTCTCTCACAGGGGCAGTATTCCCAGTGTCCTCAGGCCCCAGCCATTTAGAAAGAAGGTGAAGAGACCTAATGGCAGTCAGTTTCATTGTGTCTCCTTAACAATGTAGGAACATGCTGCCCTTTAAAAATATGTACTTTTTTTAACCTTTGCATTTTCTATTTACTCATACCTAAATAGAAAACTTCTGCTAAGGTAGGAGAAATGAATGCCAAGTTCAGCTCAATTCAGTTACTTGTGCTAAAGGCTAAAATTACAGGAACAGCATGAAGAAATGGTTGACAGCTGAAGTGCATGGTCCTATGAAGCCTCTCTTCAGGGAATCTGTGATTGCTCTTAATGGCATTAAAAAAAAAAAGGTCCTGTTAATTTTCAAGATATTTTTAAACACTCGATTACTTTTAAAACAATCAGTGCCATTATGAACTCCCAGGAGGCTCTGAATTAAGAAATGAATACCTTTATTTTATAACATTTTGCAAAACACTCACTGTGGACAATAAATATCAAATCCACTAGGGGCCTGGGTAATGCAGCACAAGTCCTGAAAAAGTGAAACCTAATGTGATTAGATAATTAACCACAATGAAAATTTTCAATTGATCTTAAAGGAGCTAAATATAAGAACAGTCTGTAGTTTTGTCTTCTTGCAGCCTTTTGCTTTCACCCCCTACAGATTTAAAGGTCCATGCTGAGTAAACCATTTTGGAGAAGAACCAGCCGTGACAGATGGGAAGACTACTTCTTTTTGGACATGATTTTCAATTAGACCATTCATAACACAGTGAAGTAAAATAGACTGATTATGAAGAAAAAATGTACTAGAATTGCCTTTAAGCTGCACAGGACTGGTATCAACCTACCCATATGTTAAATATAATGTATCTGTATTTGTGATTTGCTTACAGTCACCATCAAACATGGCCTTATCTTCAATCTCTTTGATGACCTTCTAAAGGTCATCATTCTGTGGAGGACCTGCCTCAGCTCTGTCAACGCTCAGAACCTGGTGTATGTGTATATTGGTTCTGTCATAGCCACTTGGAGCACATCCAAATGCTGTACTTTATTGCCCTATATACAAACCAGGGTTTGGTTTTTCTGTATCCTGACAGGGAAAACATCTTCCAGAAATGCTCCCCATTAGGGAGTTGGCAGCAACTCTGATATCTGGCTTCTGACAGAAGGGCATTCTCTGAGGAGTGCCATTGCTTTGGAATTATAATTTTATGCTCCTTCAATCCATTCAATTACATCGAAATTCAGGATATTCATTGAAACTAATCCTGATAGTCTGGAAACGGCAGGACATTGTTCTCTTACCATTTTTCAGACGCCTTTCAATCCCTCTTTTATTCACATATTTATCTGACACCCTTTTATGGAATGTCTCCCACTCACTGAAGAGTCTATGACAGACTTTCCAGTTACAACAGCAAGAAAAGAATGGTTGCTACTCTTGAGAAGTTTATAGATAGTCTAGTTACTTATGTGGTCACCACATTAAACAAAGAAAACACATCATGGCGACTTTAAGAGTATGTCTAAAAGCAGCACAGTATCTAACCAACTTAATGAGGGGGACATGCTTCAAATCAGTGATTCCGTGTCATAAGGCAAAAAATAAGGACTATCAAAGCTTTGAATGAAGTGACCAGACATCCTGGTGATACACAGACAGATTTAGTCATACACATGAATAGATTTACATCTAGTGACAGCACTCTTCATTAACTGTATTCCTAAAATATGGAAAAAAATATGAACACCATTTAGTCCAATGATAATTCTTAGATGGTTACAGTTAGAGAGAGTGAGTTGGGAAACAAGTTCTGAGACAAGGTCCACCAGAGTACAAACTATTTATTCACATAACCAAGAAAGCTGGATTTCCTGGTATCAGTAATATCTGAACACATCACTGATCTATTAAGTAAACCTCCTGATTGCACCCAAGGGTACAAATTTGTAATACTGACCCTCTCTCTTCCCCCTCTTCTCTTAGCTATTTCCAATTGTTATTCAAATTTCAGATTCAATATAACCTTCTCAGAGATTCATGGCTTAACTTGACTAAGTCGGGCTCCCCTATAATTCCCTTCACTTTCTTTTAAAGCATCTTTCACAATTTCAAACTAATAAACTGCTAATTTGTTGCCGACATCCATCTCCCTCCTTAAATTTCACTAAGTAGATGACTTCTCTACCTTCTTTGCCAACATATTCCTGTGCTTAGGAGAATAACTGGCACTTAGCAGATGCTCCATGACTATTGTTGAAAAAATTGTTGAAATAACCCAAACCCCAAGGCAGGACCTCATATTCAAATGGAATTTTAAATACTGAATTTCTGATTATAGTTGGTGATATTATGGTATCTCGTTTCTTTTCCTGAAAAGGTTAAATTGACAAGTTAAAATTCTAGATTGCTAAGTTAAACTCATCTTTAGAATCATTTATACCATGTTTGTCAATTAAATGTCTACCACTTACAACTAACTAGTTGACATCTTTAACCTTTTTGTTCCTAAATGGCAGTTTGATGTATAGACTACCAAATTATTTTTTTTAATTTTATTTATTTTTTTATACAGCAGGTTCTTATTAGTTATCCATTTTATACATGTTAGTGTATATATGTCAATCCCAATGTCCCAATTTATCCCACCACCACCACCATGCCCCGCCACTTTCCCCCCTTGGTGTCCATACATTTGTTCTCTACTTCTGTGTCTCAATTTCTACCCTGCAAACCGGTTTAACTGTACCATATTTCTAGGTTCCACATATATGCGTTGATATACAATATTTGTTTTTCTCTTTCTGACTTACTTCACTCTGTATGACAGTCTCTAGATTCATTTATGTCTCTACAAATGACCCCATTTCGTTCCTTTTTATGGCTGAGTAATATTCCATTGTATATATGTACCACCTCTTCTTTATCCATTCGTCTGTCGATGGGCATTTAGGTTGCTTCCATGATCTGGCTATTGTAAATAGTGCTGCAATGAACATTGGGGTGCATGTGTCTTTTTGAATTACGGTTTTCTCTGGGTATATGCCCAGTAGTGGGATTGCTGGGTCATATGGTAATTCTATTTTTAGTTTTTTAAGCAACCTCCATACTGTTCTCCATAGTGGCTGTATCAATTTACATTCCCACCAACAGTGCAAGAGGGTTCCCTTTTCTTCACACCTTCTCCAGCGTTTGTTGTTTGTAGATTTTCTGATGATGCCCATTCTAACTGGTGTGAGGTGATACCTCATTGTAGTTCTGATTTGTATTTCTCTGACAATTAGTGATGTTGAGCAGCTTTTCATGTGATTCTTGGCCATCTGTATATCTTCTTTGGAGAAATGTCTATTTAAGTCTTCTGCCCAATTTTGGATTGGGTTGTTTGTTTAATATTGAGCTGCATGAGCTGTTTATATATTTTGGAGATTAATCCTTTGTCCATTGGATTTGTTTGTAAATATTTTCTCCCATTCTGAGGGCTGTCTTTTCAACTTGTTTATAGTTTCCTTTGCTGTGCAAAAGCTTTGAAGTTTCATTAGTTCCCATTTGTTTATTTTTGTTTTTATTTTAATTACTCTAGGAGGTGCATCAAAAAAGATCTTGCTGTGATTCATGTCGAAGAGTGTTCTTCCTATGTTTTCCTCTAAGAGTTTTATAGTGTCTGGTCTTACATTTAGGTCTCTAATCCATTTTGAGTTTATTTTTGTATATGGTGTTAGGGAGTGTTCTAAATTCATTCTTTTACACGTAGCTGTCCAGTTTTCCCATCACCAATTATTGAAGAGACTGTCTTTTCTCCATTGTATATCCTTGCTTCCTTTGTCATAGATTAGTTGACCATAGGTGTGTGGGTTTATCTCTGGGCTTTCTATCCTGTTCCATTGATCTATATTTCTGTTTTTGTGCCACTACCATATTTTCTTGATTACTGTAGCTTTGTAGTATAGTCCGAAGACAGGGAGTCTGACTCCTCCAGCTCCTTTTTTTTCCCTCAAGACTGCTTTGGCTATTTGGGGTCTTTTGTGTCTCCATGGAATATAAGCCCAAGGAGACCCAAGGAGAAACATGCCGAGACACATAGGAATCAAACTGGCAAAAATTAAAGCAGAGTATGGGACTCTCTGCACGTCCTGGACTTGGGTGGCTATTTCCTTTCCCATGTTAGGGAAGTTTTCGACTATAATCTCTTCAAATATTTTCTCAGGTCCTTTCTCTCTCTCTTCTCCTTCTGGGACCCCTGTAATGCGAATGTTGTTGCATTTAATGTTGTCCCAGAGGTCTCTTAGGCTGTCTTCATTTCTTTTCATTCTTTTTTCTTTATTCTGTTCCATGGCAGTGAATTCCACCATTCTGTCTTCCAGGTCACTTATCCGTTCTTCTGCCTCAGTTATTCTGCTATTGATTCCTTCTAGTGTAGTTTTCATTTCAGTTACTGTATTGTTCATCTCTGTTTGTTTGGTTCTTTAATTCTTCTAGGTCTTTGTTAAACATTTCCTGCATCTTCTCAATCTTTGCCTGCATTTTTTTTCCAAGGTCCTGGATCATCTTCCCTATCATTATTCTGAATTCTTTTTCTGGAAGGTTTTCTATCTCTACTTCATTTAGTTGTTTTTCTGGGATTTTATCTTGTTCATTCATCTGGTACATAGCCCTCTGCCTTTTCATCTTGTCTATCTTTCTGTGAATGTGGTTTTTGTTCCAGAGGCTGCAGGACTGTAGTTCTTCTTGCTTCTGCTGTCTGCCCTCTGGTGGATGAGGCTATCTAAGAGACTTGTGCAAATTTTCTGATGGGAGGGAATGGTGGTGAGTAGAGCTGGCTGTTGCTCTGGTGTGCAGAGTTCAGTAAAACTTTAATCCGCTTGTCTGCTGATGGGTGGGGATGGGTTCCTTCCCTGTTGGTTGTTTGGCCTGCGGTTACCCAACACTGGAGCCTCCCCGCTCTTTGGTGGGGCTAATGGTGGACTCTGGGAGGGCTCATGCCAAGGAGTACTTCCTAGAACTTATGCTGCCAGTGTCCTTGTCCTCACGGTGAGACACAGCCACCCTCCACCTCTATAGGAGACCCTCCAACACTAGCAGATAGGTCTGGTTCAGTCTCCTATGGGGTCACTGCTCCTCGCCCCTGGGTCTTCATGTGCACCCTACTTTGTGTGTGCCCTCCAGGAGTGGAGTCTCTGTTTCCCCCAGACCTGTCAAAGTCCTGCAATCAAATCCCACTAGCCTTCAAAGTCTGATTCTCTAGGAATCCTCCTTCCGTTGCTGGACCCCCAGGTTGGGAAGCCTGACGTGGGGCTCAGAACCTTCACTACAATGGGTGGACTTCTGTGGTATAACTGTTCTCCAGTTTGTGAGTCACCCACCCAGCAGCTATGGGAATTGATTTTATTGTGATTGTGTCCCTCCTACCATCTCATTGTGGCTTCTCCTTTGTCTTTGGATGTGGGGTATCTTTTTTGGTAAGTTCCAGTGACTTCCTGTCAATGATTGTTCAGCAATTAGTTGTGATTCCGGTGCTCTCACAAGAGGGAGAGAGAGCATGTCCTTCTACTCCGCCATCTTGAAGCAATCTCTTAGACTATCAAATTATGTTGTGAGTATGCATCTTTCCTTAAAAATGGCCAAACCAAGGCAGAGATAAGGAGCATGGGTTTTCCTGTATTTATTATAAAAATCCCTTGTAAGTTAATAAGTTGTGGGTTTGGTTATTTAAAAGGATTTCACCTAGAGGAAAATGGGGTACACAGGAAATATGGGGAATCCTCATAAGGATAATTAAGTCCTCCCAGACTTTCTTCCTACTCTTTGTTTAATTTCATTAATAAAAATGTCAGGTTTCTTTGTTCATTCTTCTTTTAACTTTTTAAATCTACTCAGCAGATTTGAGAGAAGACCTCTTTGTGAATTTAGGAACATTTTTTCTTACTCTTGAGAGTGACTGGTTTACACAGGCTGGTTCAGCTCATATGCTGATTTAATAAAAAATGAAATGCTGTGCTTACTGTATTAGAACTCAAAGTTGGTGACAAGTGTCCTTGATAAGCCACATTAGTATTTAACTACCCAGAGGACCAGCAGTTTTAAGAATAAGCTGATGAAGCACAGAGTTGATGTCATTTACCCTAACACACTCTGGGCTGATTTTCAGTCTTTGAAAACATGTCACCTTTAACTTCCAGAATAACTTGGTGAATTTTGGCCTTATTGTAGAGCTCAGAGAGCTAGAGGAGCAGAATTAGGTCATTGGTGGAGATGCTGATGGACCTAGAGACTGTCATACAAAGTGAAGCAAGTCAGACAGAGAAAGACAAATACCGTATTACTAACACATGTTTGGAATCTAGAAAAATGGTATTGATGAACCTATATGCAGGGCAGGAAAAGAGACGCAGACGTTGAGAATGGACTTGTGGACACGAGGGCGGAAGGGGAGGGTGGAATGAATTGAGAGAGTAGCACTGACACATACACACAATCACGTGTAAAATAGACAGCTAGTGGGAAGCTGCCTTATAGCAGAGGGAGCTCAGCTTGGTGCTCTGTGATAACCCAGAGGGGTGGGATGGGGGGGGGCAGTGAGACAGAGGCTCAAGAGGGAGGGGATATATGTATACATATAGCTGATTCACTTTGTTGTACAGCAGAAACTAACACAACATTGTAAAGCAATTGTACTCCAATTAAAAAAAAAAAGGCTTTGGGTATGTGGCAGGATGAGTCAATACTGGGAAAACTGACTTAAATGTATTTAGAGAGGCTCACAAGTGTGCAGAAAGAAAAGAGTAGGAAGAGTTAACAGAAAGATAAAAGTAATTTATGAGACAGGTAAAAGCTGGAACGCAGGAGAAGGTCCTTGGGTTGACTAAGCATTAATACGGAGTGGGAAGGAAGACAGAAATAAACCTTACAGAACGAAGTCTTATTGGGATAGGACCATCATTTTAGTGAGTTTAGTTATGACTAAATCTAATTAAGTTGCTTTAAAAACAATTCACTTTACTTGAGAAGAGAATATTACTGTTTCAAATTTATATTTCATTTAAAATATAATAACAACAACCTCCTTTAAATACACTTATTAGCAATTCCATCATTTATTAAAAAAAAATCCAATACATGACATTAAAGGTTTAGAAATACAGGGGCAACATTGGTCTTCGTTAGAATGGAACTTTCTGGCAAGGGTTCCTATTCTAGTTTAAGTTCCAGTGAACTAATAACACAGGCTGGCTTTTACCAAATGGATCAATGAATCTTAATCCCAGATCTGAAACTCTCTGCTGGTTACTAAGCTTCTAATTTACACAGAAGAATGAGAAGTAAGATGCCCAGGCAGCGACAAAAGGCTTAGGGAGGAATGAGAAACAATTGAAAGCAATTTCCTCGATTGCGTCTTGTCTTTTCTTTGTTTCATGCTTCTGTACAATTCAGAGAGGGATATACAAGGGGACTGTCTCATTTAATAACATGTATTTCTGATAATTTTAAAAAGTCTTATGAGCAATTAACTTCTTTTCACTTGTAAACATCTCTGCAGATTAATTTTTGCTGCTACTTAATGAGGCAGGTTATGAAACTTGGCTATCAATTTATCAAATAGGTGCCATCTATGCTAATCACTGAGGTGTCTCTTTTTTGAATGATTATCTGCTCATCACTGACAGAGCCAATCATGCATTTCTAAGATGACTTGATCACACATATTATTTATACAATAACTAGTGATAAATTATCAAACCAAACCTATTTAATAATACTAGAACCAACAAAAGTACCCTAAAGGAGAAATTTAAGTGCAAATACATTCTTAAGTAAGCTTTTTTTTTGCGGTACGCGGGCCTCTCACTGTTGTGGTCTCTCCCGTTGTGGAGCACAGGCTCTGGACGCGCAGGCTCAGCGGCCATGGCTCAGGGGCCATGGCTCAGGGGCACAGCCGCTCCGCAGCCGCTCCGCAGCATGTGGGATATTCCCGGACCGGGGCACGAACCCGTGTCCCCTGCATCGGCAGGCGGACTCCCAACCACTGCGCCACCAGGGAAGCCCTTAAGTAAGCTTTTTATATGACTGCTCTGCTCTCTTTCCAATCCCCACAGCCACCCCCATCATCATTACCTGATAAAGAGAGGGCGGACTGAGTTTAGATTACAGAATTCCATCACAGGATGCTTTTCACTCTACTAGTGTTTTGCCAACACTGCCTCTAAACAGTTGCTAGGTAATAGGATCACGGAAGAGAAATGGAAATGTCAATTCATCTAAATCATAAGAAGGTCAGCTAGATTGCAACAAGGTAAAAAGTTTTTGTTTTTTAAAAAGACACCTAAATAGTAAATATTATAAGACAGTACTAATTTTTTGAGATATATGCTTAGACCAGAATAATGTGATCATTAGAGAAAAAGAGAGAACTGAGATAAAGTAATGGAAGATAAAGTAAAAGTTAATAATAAGAGTCATATTCTTTACATCGGTCTAGTTGGTGCTTGATAAATGTGTGTTCTGTAAATGAATAAGCATGTGAAAACAAACAAAGAGTAGAGAAGAGATTTCAAATAGGCAGCCCCTATAGTTAGATCAGGACTACAAAGTTAGTGGTTTGGCCCAAGCAATGTATTAAAAGCAAAGAGATCAATATTTAAAAATCAGCAAATGTTACTTAAAATCTTATTTCTTTAAAAGCTGAAGGACATGGCAACATTCCTGGGAAAGAAGAAATAAGGAGAGAACTATGATAGACAAACCACAGGGCACAAATAAACTCAAGATATTTTCCATTCAACAGGTGTCATTTCAAGAGAGAAGCCATTTTGTTGTCTGGATGTTATCATTTTCCAGGGTTTATAATTTGTAGGCTGTTTCTCTAACAAGATAAAGTATCTGCATACTGGATAGTTTCCTCCTTTAAAACCCTTAAAATCCTTAGTTTCCAAGACTACATATTACTTCCATCTTTCCTCCTTACTGCCATTTAGTCTTGGAACTGAGCAACCTCTTTAGACAAAGTTGTATTCCTAACGATACCTAGCCTTTCGGTCATTTAATTTATCTTCTTGTTAGAATTGGAGCCTTGTGGCATTTCAAGTAGCAGTTCCATGAAATATTCCAGGAAGATGGATTAGAGGATAGTGTGTCATTTTCAAAACAGGCAAAACAGAAATTTGTCTGTTCACTTAAGGGAGTAAAGATACCTTGGCTTTGAAAAATGTGTAGAAGGGATTTACCAAAAAGATGATGAGTAAAATTAAGCTATTCCAAAGTAAATCATTTCTCCTTTTGGATTTTGTGAAAATCTGGGATAAAAAAACATATTATTCCTCAAATTTTTCATAGAAACTTCATTCTTCCTAGTAGTTTATTCTCTGTGGTTTGTTATATGAAGACATTTTTTTTTAAGTAGGAATAAGAGGATTTGAAAAATAGGCTTAATCTATTTCTTCCTGACTTTATACATGGGAATCTGACAAAATTACTGCTCACTTGCCGCTGACACATGCAATTCCCAGGGAAAGAAGAAAAGAAGGAAGAAAATTATGCTACACAAAGCACAGGTAGCAAACAGCCCTAAGAAATTTTCAAATCAACAGGTGTCACCTCAAGAGAGAAGCCATTTTGTTGTCTGTGTTGCCATTTCCTAGGATTGTATTTTGAGAACTGTTTCTCTACCTCCACAAATAAAGTATTTGACATAGTAGATTATTTCCTCCCTCGAAACACTTTATTTTCTTGGCTTCCCAGATGTCACACGCTAGTTCTGCTTTTCCCACCTTGCTGGCCACTTATTCTGTCTCCTTTGCTAGATTCTGTTCTTTATGACCTCCAAATATCAGAAGACTCAGCTTTCAAACCTCTTCTCCATCTAAACTCCTTTTCGGAGTAATTTCATCTGGTCCTGGGACTTTAATCAATCTAGACGTGAGGATCACACATTTGAGTCTCCAGCCCCAACTGTTTCTGGAAATCCTGATTGATTTCTCTACTTGGATGTCTACTATGCATGTCAAAACCACATTTTTGATTTTATGTCTCAAAACCAAAGCCTAAAAAACCCACCAAACAACAGCAACAATAATAACAAAAACCTCTTCTCTACCCCACTCCTCCCCCACAAAAGAAAAAGCTCTTTTTCATTTTTCCATTCTCAACCTGGGTTTCCTCTAGTGACACCACCATTTTCACAGTTTAGCAGGTCAAAATTAAAGAATATATTTATTCCTGCTTTCTCTCCCCACATCTTATCTGTCAGCAAGTGCTGTCTGCTCAGCCTTCAAAATGAATCTGGAATTTGACCACTTCTTGTGTTCAGATGAACATTACACCACTATCTCCTGTGTGGACATCCAGTAGGGCATCCTAACAGGTTTCCTTTTTCCCATGCTTCTCTAAAATCTATTGTCTACACTGAAGCCAGAGTTCTGTACTGAAAAGTAATAGCCATTCCCATGATCGAAAAATGATCAATGGCTTCCCCTCACACTTAAGACGAAATTCAAATCCTTTTCAATAACCTGAAATGTATGACAAGGCATCTAGCCACTTCTTATATGGCAGTGGCTCCCAACCTATGTATCAGCTCTAGACAAAAACAAAACAGGGTCTTTATATGCTAGTCTTAAAATACAGTCTGATTTCATTCACTTCAATTGAATATGCAACTATCACTTCCAAGGTACTCCTATCCTACTCCATTGAAACCTCTGGAAGACAACAAAGTGAATCACAATAGCTAATGTTTATAGAACAACTTATACCAGGCAATGTGATAAAAGCTGTAGAGGTATAATATTATTTAAATTCCTTGTGACAGCTCCATGAGATCTAAGAATTCCTATATTAGAGATAAGAAACTGAGAGTAATTAGGTAACTTGTCCTACATCAGACAGCTGTTAAAGAGGACCTTGAACCCTTGTCTTTCTGATTGCTAGGTCTAGTCTACATTGGTAATTTTCAGTGTAGAGCTCACTTGCCACTAGCAAGCCTCAAGGACACCCCTGCTGACCCTAAAGGCTAAATTAATCCAAATATGTGAGGTCCTTAGGGATTAAGAATGCAGGTGGCCATTTACCTGTGTCTATGGTGTCCTTACTAGTAACCTATTAGTTACTGAATTACTAAAACTTAGTCTTCATAAACTAAAATTAGTACTTAATAGAGTTTACTGAGAATTCTAATTCAATATCCTAACGAGAAATCTGGCTGCTGCACAACACCTGGGAGTAATGCAAAGAGCACCTGGGACGTGAACACATGCAGATAGCCAGAACTGCCAAAATTTAGGAGGGAGATACGCTTTTATCAAAGCCTCTTGGGCACTGAGAGCAGAGGAGGAGGTTTTCAAGTACCATTATTCTTGCTTTAAATTACAAATTTCTGTTTATTTAAACTTCATTTTTGTCAATTTAACTCATTAACAATTCTTATCCTACTCTGTGTAATGATGCATATTCGAATCAAAGCTATGGTGACCCATAACTGCTTTAAGGCTAGACTTTACAACATCTACCCATAGCAGACAAATATGAATCATCTACACTCCTGTTTACAAAGCTAATGATACGCACACCCCATCCTCTTTGAATTTCCTGTATAGTGATGTTTCACTGTCAAGAGTTTTGTGTGTTTGTTTAGAATGGAATGGGTCATGAGGATTGTGGTTAAAAAATGACTG
Source organism: Lagenorhynchus albirostris (assembly GCF_949774975.1). NCBI lineage: Eukaryota > Metazoa > Chordata > Mammalia > Artiodactyla > Delphinidae > Lagenorhynchus > Lagenorhynchus albirostris. The sequence goes on along the minus strand of NC_083107.1, from coordinate 48,179,328 downwards.
AGAACTTCTGTTCAACGTTAACAACTCTGCTTGTGTTGCTCTAGTGCTTCCTAATGTAGTGTGCAAGAGAGGCATGATCGGGCTTCCCTGGTGGCGCAGTGGTTGAGAGTCCGCCTGCCGATGCAGGGGACGTGCGTTCGTGCCCCGGTCTGGGAGGATCCCACATGCCCTGGAGCGGCTGGGTCGGTGAGCCATGGCCGCTTAGCCTGCGCGTCCGGAGCCTGTGCTCCGCGGCGGGAGGGGCCACAGCGGCGAGAGGCCCGGCATGATCACAGGGCAGGGCAGGGGGAGATACGTGCAACCGGAGAGGGACACATAGCTCTCAGTCCACATACCGTCCATGGACTCAAACATTCCAGAGCCACAAGTATTAAAATTCAGAAACCGTAAGGTACTCTACCAAGCAAATCAGCAATGGGCCTATGTTTAATTATTCTTCATATTTTCCAGGGCAGGTTTCTGAACAATTTTACATGGAAAAGGTTCATTTTAGGCTCCTTAAAACTTCAGGTCAAAGTTGTTGGGTGTCGTGCCTTCTTGTGAGCTTGAGGCATGTTCTGGAGGGAAAAGGGAAGACACTGAACTTACTACCTTGATTCTCTTTGAGGAATAGCAAGTTCCAGTGCCGATCTCCTCCTGGAAGCAGACACAGGACTTCAGGAGGTGCTGTGCCAGGGCCCCACCGCAAACCCTGATGACTGGTCTGGCTCTCTCTACTTTTTGTATTATTGTGGCCCTGTGACAGCAACCATGGGAAAGCTTTGGTTGCTGTATTTTGTAGCCAACACCTCAAATGACATGAGAAAATGAGCCAGAGGGGATAAACTATCAGAGTGACAATCAGTGACACCGCTCCTCTGCCATCTGTCTTGTATGCTTTAGGACAGAAACATGTAATGCTGATGTATCAACCTTCACGACAGTGAAGAGACCAGTCTTCTAAGGTTCTCTGGTTGCCGTGATGAAGTGTAAGCAAAGAATGACAAGGACAATGAGTATTTACCGCCTTCTTCCTATGGGCCATGGACTCTGGCAAGTGGCTTGCATACCCTGACCAAATACCAGCAGCGACCCTGAGCAGTAGGTCCTGTTATTGCATCCACGGTACAGATGAGGACACTAAAGCTTACAGAGAGGTTCACTGGCCATTTCCTGACCAAGACACAAGCTCCTAATGTTCCTAATCTGAGCTTTTCAATGATTTTTGATTTAAGAATTGATCTAGGGACTTCCCTGGTGGTGCAGTGGTTGGGAATCCGCCTGCCAGTGCAGAGGACACAGGTTTGAGCCCTGGTCCCGGAAGATCCCACATGCCATGGAGCAACTAAGGCCGTGTACCACAACTACAGAGCCTGAGCTCTAGAGCCCGTGAGCCACAACTACTGAAGCCCACACGCCTAGAACCCGTGCTCCGCAACAAGAGAAGCCACCACAGTGAGAAGCCTGCGCACAGCAATGAAGAGTAGCCCCCACTCGCCGCAACTAGAGGAAGCCTGCGCACAGCAATGAAGACCCAATGCAGCCAAAATTTTAAAAAAAAATTGATCTAGAGAACCCTTCATTCACAGTTGCTTTCTGGCTATTGTCAGTAAAAAGGGTAGGGTAGACTCAAAAGGAAACCAACTGTATTTAGAGTGGAGAAGGCAGAAGAAATTTATTTTTTAGCTTTTAAAACTCCTTTAGGAGTTTTACTGGTGTCATTGACTCCGTTCCATATTCCTCTATAGTAACAGAAATGTTTATGTATAAAATGGTGCCAAAAAAAAATCTCATTCTAATTGCAATCAATTAATCGATCAACAAATAGAATAAAATTGCAAAACAAAACAAAACCCTGCAATGTTCAAAACAAGAGATCATAACTCTGCAAATAAGGGGAGGATATTCTGAATTGTTTAACACAGAAAGAGAAGAATGCTGAAAAAATCATGATCATCATCTTAATTTAAACACTGCTTTACACACAAGCAAAACTTGGTGACTACGAATTAAGAGGCTCTGGAATTTCTCAGTTCCATAGACTCTTTGGGTGTTTTTCTCCTATTAAATGGGATTGATTTCTTGGCTAGTTTTCCCAATAACTCTCAGTACACATAGAACTGTTTAGCAAACCTGCATTATTTTGTCTCCACTAAGATCACTGTTTTCATAGATTCATGCACCATAGAAATTTAAAATTTCAGCCTGTGCTAAAGCTTACTGGCTATTGTACTTATTATCTTAGCATTCTTATTATTTTCTCTTGAGAAAGTACAACTGGTAAAGTCAGGTAACTAAAGAGTATGTACAATTTGAATGCAATGTTATGCGAGCATTGGAGTTCTATTTAAATTTAAAAAAAAAGGAAGAAAAATGAAAATACAGCCAAGGGACTTATTATGTTAGGCAATGAGAAAAAAAATAAACCGTGGAAAACGTATGTGCATGCATCTCATATAGGATGCATACAAGACCTCACACGTACATATGTCTGTGAAAATGTAAACAATTTATTATAGTGGATTAAACTGGGAAGGACAATTAACATGCCTACAGTTGTCTCCCTGTATAGAGAAATCCAAGAGACATTTCCATTTGCAAGAGTGTGGTCACTGGGAATAATGGGAACTGCCTTTGGGCAGGATTTACTTATGTTCAACTGGTTTGGAAATGTACTTGTTTCCTAAATAGGTGGCTTCCCCATGTGTTTTCTATTCTCATTTCTAGACTTCCACTATATCAGGCTTAGAAGTGTAAAGGGGATACGCTATTCAATTATCAGCCTAATGGTGGGGCAGAGAGACGCCCTGCCCTTCAGCCAGCCATTTCTCTTACTGATGGTAGGGGTGGGAGAGTAGGTGTACAAGCACATACACGAAATAAACTTTCTTTTCTACCCAGTTGGAATAAATTATAACGTGCCTGGGCGAATATGTGCATGAGTATTTACAGGACTGATTGGAGGCCATAATGGATTTTAAAAAGCACAACTCAAACAGAGAATAAGGTTGATTATTCTACTCTTTCTCTTTTTCTGTTTTTCTGTTTTTCACCAGATTTTAAAGGGTCGCATTCTTAGAGGACCTGAGTCATTTTTTTAAATGACTAGTATATGTGAATTCAAGGAGAGACAGACAGAAAGCCTACTCCTACATGTTCCATAAAACCAGGTTGACACAGGAAAAGGTCTGGAAAGAAATATTTTCAATTATTGAGCATAACTGCCTCTCAAGAAAGAATGGGTTATCTGCCTTTTATTTTATTTTTCCATGACTTGCTCAACGTTTTCACAATGTTCTAGTAATGTTTTCCACTATGTTACAGGGGAATACATCTTCTCTAGTCCATGGTGAAGGATTTTAATTTTTTCTTCTTAGTTTCTCTCTCTGCCTTTGACTGGGAAATTTGGCAAAAATAATTAGGGAAGCTCCACTCAGTGCCATGCTTCTTCCTCTTGAGAGGACTTCTAGTGGGACCTCAGGTCCCTCTATTCCTCTGAGGGCTCTGCTCCACGGGTGCATCTTGCCCATGGTCCCTCACGTGCATGCCGGGGAGCTAGGTTTGCCTAACCAGGGTTCAGATAGCAGGTTCAGGTGGCTCTCACCACTTAGTCACGTTCTTCAGATTGGTCTTCATCAGTGTATGTGTTCTTGCAAAACCCTGTATTCGGCAAAAACTTATACTACCCCAAATCTACACAACTGTGTAACCAGAACCCTTGTAAAAGTAGTAATAATCCTAATAAAAATACTATCATTGGAAAACATTTAATTTTTAATAAATACACATAGTAAAGAATAGGTCAGTTGAAATTAAAAGGTGAGTGTTGCGTGATGGACAGAGAAAGAATTGAGGATGCTAGGTCATGGAGACATGAGCAAAGTGCCAAATGTGAGGAGAACAGTATAATCCACACTTGTAGAACACAGCTTGTGGCCCAACTGCACCTCAAGAAAGAGCATGAGTTGAATGGGCAACTGTACTTGGCTGCCCCAGTGCTTGATGTCTTGGCCTGTCTGAATACTTTGCATGCAACTACTGTTACTTGCTGGTGTAGGACATCAACATGACAGGAGACTCACAAATGAAGGCTGCAGTGTGACTTTCCTCTACATTGACATAGTTCCTATATTCCCAGCATGTATGAGCTTTTCCATGTTACAGAAACGAGACACATAGCAGAGCATACTAAACCAAAGAGGCTATTTGTTTTTCACCCACCCTTCTCCACCCCTTTTAAACTGTCAACTCGTTAAGAACCTTGGAAGGTAAAAGGGTGCTGTATGTTGGCGGGTGCTCCGAAACCCAATTACTTATATAAACATAATAAAGTGGGGACATAATAAATAATACACAATTAATAATATATAATTAATAATTGGTAATACATAATAAACAAACATAATAAAGTATTTTTGAAATACTTAGATTTCTTATTATAATGGACATGTGAGAAGCAAAACTGATAAAACTTAAATAAATAACTAAGACCAAAAGGCATCAATGCCTGGAGAACAAGATAAGATTCTCATTAGCAAAACCACAAGAACACCCTAGCCAGACCAGAGAGTTTCCAGGTAAAGTCGCATTAAGAAGCTTCCATTGGACTTCGTTGGTATAAATTAACAACCTTGTCAATGATGGAGTTCAAAACACAATAACCCCAAAATATGACACTGAATATACACTTGGCATACTGAATAGCTTAAGCTGAAGGAATTTGAGAAGTGACATGTGTAGGAAGGACTTTCTGACTTCTTCTGAAGTAGGTCATAAAACCCTTACGTGAGAGGCACCCTCCCTAAACCCAGAGGAAAGGAGCATCCTATTTTCCAAAGACCAGGGACACAGAGGAATCTGAAGGAACAGACCTTGCTAAATTTCCCTGGTTTACTACACTTAGCTCACGCTCCTATCGCACCTTCCCATGACTTTCCACTCTTCACCAGACCTAACTTAAAAACACTAAGGTTTAACCATTTCTTCAGGTCTTCATTTCCTTATGAAGGCTCCCACGTCATATAAAACCTGTATTAAATAAATTTGCATGCTTTTCACTTGTTAATCACTTTAGTTACAGGGGTCCCAGTTGAGACCTTAAAAGGGTAAAGGGGGCTTCCCTGGTGGCACAGTGGTTGAGAATCTGCCTGCCAATGCAGGGGACATGGCTTTGAGCCCTGGTCTGGGGAGATCCCACATGCCGCGGAGCAACTGGGCCTGTGAGCCACTACTACTGAGCCTGCGCGTCTGGAGGCTGCAATAGTGAGAGGCCTGTGCACCGCGATGAAGAGTGGCCCCTGCTCGCCACAACTAGAGAAAGCCCTCGCACAGGAACGAAGACCCAACACAGCAAAATTTAAAAAATAAATAAATTTAAAAAAAAAAAAGGGTAAAGGAAAAATGTATTTCCCCCCCATATTAGTGTGGACAAATAAGGTTCTGTCTTTATTTTAAATTAAATTAAGTTTTTTAAAAACTTAATAAATTAAAATCAATTAAGTTTTTTAAAATGCTAGAATTCTGAATGCTGAAACTTATAAAAAGTGTGCTTTGGGCAAACGAAGAGTGTTTTACGAAGGGAAGGAGAGTATATTTTATAAGATTGGGTAGAAACTGAAGATATGAATATACTTCAGTAGTATGTAGATGATAGGTCCAGAATTGATTATTCAGTTGTAGTACTGCATAATCACTTCAAAACAAAATTTCAGGACAGTCTCGTGAATTGCGCTGAGAGATGCTTCCTCCAAGACTGAAATACTGAAATACTGCAGTCCTTTCCCAATCCCGAGAAAAGTGAACTAACCAATGTAATATCTCAAATTTGAGTTTTTTCCCAAATTTGAGTATCTCTGGCCTTGTTACTAGACTGTCCTCACATGTGATACCAAGCATTTTGCTTAGCCTTTGAAGTTCGTCTTTCAACTTAACTTTGGTAAGATGCTTACATTCATGAGTTTTACGCTGTTAAAATGGGACTTTTTTTTTTTTTTTTTTTTTTTGCGGTACGCGGGCCTCTCACTGTTGTGGCCTCTCGCGTTGCGCAGCACAGGCTCCGGACGCGCAGGCTCAGCGGCCATGGCTCACAGGCCCAGCCGCCCCACGGCATGCGGGATCCTCCTGGACCAGGACGTGAACCCGTGTCCCCTGCATCGGCAGGCGGACTCTCAACCACTGCGCCACCAGGGAAGCCCGGGACTCATTTTTTAAATCTATTTTTTTAGATGGAGAGTCCTGCTAGTAAAGGTATTCTTAATGTATATGTTTGAATCAAATATTTATATTGACAGTGGTTTGAAAAATCACTGCTGAAGAGTAAAATCAATTGCAGGAGAGTCAGAAAAGGAGGTTCTAGCCTCTGCCTGGAAACTAGATATGTGCCCTTTGGCAAATGATGTGACAACTGGGGACGTGGCTTCCTCATGGGGGCGGCGGGGGTGGGAGGAGCTGACTGGCTTAGAAAACAAAAATCTCTATGATTCCTTCCAGTTCACGAAGTTTGATTATTCCACTCCTTCCATAGCGTGACTTGTGGTATCCCAATGAGACACTAGATACTAGACTAGACCGAAGGCAGCTGGGCCCCTACCTGACAAATCTTTAATTGGTTGTATCTATTGGCAGACAAAAGGCCAAGGCACAGAGGATGATGGGGCAATTCCATACTGATACCATTGTGAGGTGGGCAAGTTCTCAGGAGAGCCTATAAGGGGCATTTTATTTCCTTACAAATAAACAAAAGAAAAAAATCTCATTTAAAAGTGACTCAGAACACAACCAGAGTGATTTTTTCCAAAATCTCTCCCTGATATTTCAACATCTTGTTGCTATATTCAAAGCTGGGGAAAGCTATGCAAAGCTGCCACAGCCTTTTTCCTTCTGGGAGACCTCAGCTCAGCTTCTGCGCTTCCAAAGGGGACTTCTCTTTCCCTTCTGGCCTGGGGATGAGGGAGTTGGAAGCATCCCCATGGAGCGAACTGAAGGTTTGACACGAGAAGCTAGCTGCTCATCTTTGGACCTGCCTAGGACAGCAGCCTTTTATTCTGATTGGATCTGTGGAAAATAATAACCCTGAGGAACTCAGACAAGCATTGCTTATCTTCTTTTATCTATTGGCCTGTTTGGAAAATAAAATTAATCTGTAGCAGAAGAAAAGTAAGCACAACCCGCATCTGCTATAGGCACCAAGGGATCAAAGTTACAGAGCCTTCATGTCCTTCATTTATTTCACAAATTCACTACCCCCATTAAATTTAAAAAAGGAAAGATACAAGAGAAACTATTTTTGTGAGAGAGTTGATATTTGCTGTATCAGCCATAAATTATTTCATAGTTTTCACACTCACACACACACACACACACACACACACACACACACACACACACACACCATACCCCCTGTGCTTAAATGATAAAGTATGATAAACTCTTTCCAGGGATGGATATCAGCTGCCAGTCTAATAAGTGTGAATAAGGATCTAGTGAAAACACAAGGTGGGTGGGGGGAATGAATAGAATGGGGAAAAAACCCACAAAAAAACAAAAAACCACCTTGGAACGATTGACAGCAAGCAAAGCTGAATTCCGATGCCACAGTGCCCCCTGCCGGGATATCTTGGAAGTGGTATCTTCCAGAGAGCACATCGGTCTCCGACCAGCCACAGAAAGGAGGGCTTTGCGTTTTTAACAAGCACGTCACTTTAGTGAAAGGAATGTGTGTGTTATTGTTATCTATTTCTTTTTACATACATAATTGTTATCTATTTTCTTTTTGCATATCTTTTACATAAGATCGGGAGTGAGAGTGGGGGGTAGGATTGGGTTACGTATAAAGAATCCGAGAGCCCATTAGGAGAACTAGGCCTATAGCCCTGGCTCCTCTATATCATTATGTGATGTCGCTCAGATCCTCATCTGTAAAATGCAAATAATAATGCAAATTATTATTACTATTATTCATCCATTTACTGCAGAGGCTGTTGCAAAAATGAGATTACACAGGAGAAAAAGCACTTTAAATGCTACAGCACTAAGCAATATATGAGTATGAATGTAAGGATGAGGGTGGGAGGGACACTTCCATTAACAATTAAACTAACTTCCCTTAGAGTCATCAGAAGGCGCTCCAGGCTGGACCTCCCAGGCACTGTTGCTAAGGCAAGCAGACATTCAAGTTCCTATAACATCACCTGGTTTCCAAGGACTCACTGCAGTTATCTTTGATATCCATGTCTATTGCTCAAATTCTTCTTATTTCAAAGAATATCGTATATGCTTAAAGAGGTCACTCCAGGTTGATGAACAGAGAGATGGATACAGGGGTAAAGGAGATTAAGATGATTTCTTGTTAACTTTGTAATCACTGCTGCCTGGCTTTCTAGGCTTGTGCCTGTAGACCAGCAGCATCTGGTCACCTGGGAGCTTGTCAGAGATACAGAACCTGGGATTTCACCCCAGACTACTGAATTAGAATCTGCATTTTAACAATCTCCCCAGGTAATTGTTATACACACTCAAGTTTAAGAAACTTCCACTCTGGTCTGTTTAGGCTATAAATTCTCTCTGGTTATATACACCAGTTGATATCTAGTAAGCATTTATAGAAGAGTATTTTTGGCTTGGCCTTATTTTAACTGTCTATTGACAACTACTTGTAAAAATGAAATTGGAAAGAAAACTGTGGCAACGGATAATTCATTTTCATGAGCCTTAAAAGAGACTAGAATAAAATGACTTTTCTAAACATAATATTGTATAACATTACTTCAAAATTTTCTATAGCTTTTCAGTACAAATTTTAAGATAATTCTTGTATTGGCAATGATACATGCATACTTTATATTTGCTCTTATTACCTGTGTTGATAGAACTTTAAAATGCCAATTATATAATTGGAAGAGAGTTTAGAAAGTCAACTCAAGTCTAATCAGATTTTTGAAAAATCTAGTAAGCTTTAGCTTTCACTAAAGATATAATCTACCCAATCCATAAGATGCTCTTAGCTGTTGGAACTAGACCATTGTACTAGCAACAAACAGGGCCAGAATTATCTAGGCACAATTTTAAAGTGAACCAAACTTGGAAGATGAGTGGGCAGGTGGGAGAAAGGAATCCATTCCCTTTTTACATCCTCCCATGTCCCACATGTCCCCCCAGCCCTTAACATGTGCACATTCGCTCTGCTTTCTTCCTTTAGGTGTTTTATACCATAGCTGTGCTCTGTATAATAGGTTAAATGACTTTAATACCAGTAGTTCAGCCAGGATAGTCCCTGTATAACCAGCTTTTGCTATAAAACTACTCATTCCTCTCCTATTATTGAGTACCCTAATGGCAGGTGAGTGAAGCCATCTGATTAAACCAGTGCACAGTAAGCGGAGTGGACTCTAACAGTCTTTTGTAACTTCCTTGTGGGGATCCTCTGAATTTTCAGGAAAATTCATATACCTAAGTGAAAGGCTCATGAGTGGAACTTCGTGTACTTTAAGGAGTGAAGAGTTTTAGGTTTGATGTGGGAGAGATTTCAGGATTCAGGTATCTTCTTCAGGCTGTCCAATCTTCTTTAGCTTATTTTCTACCTAAAATGTAGGCTCTAGCTACACAAGTAGTGTCCACGGGTTACTTCCTTGTAGAACAGTAAAAATCCCTAAAAGTGTGGATTTCAGAATTTGTATAATTTCTTTTTTGAGCTCTCCATCGGAAACATGAAAAAAATAATATGTTCCCAGGCACTAAGTTGGATATTGAAGATCTGAGAGGGTCTGAGGAGGGGGTCCTAGAAGTGTAGGAATTTTGACTGCCTGTTCAACTGGAGGGAAGCTTTTGAGTAGAGGACGAGGACCTTGATCTAAGAGAGTACCGGGGGTTCCAATCTGTTCACTTCACTGAACAGAACCCAACACAAGCACACAGGCACAGGGGAGCTTCTCTGCTAGGCTCTTCATATTGGCACTCTTTTCTCTTGCCAAAAGCTTTGTTTCCAGATACTCTGGACAAATGTTCTGGTCCAGAAAAACTACCTCTTCCCCAGCTTACTACACTAAGAAGGGAAACTTTAAAAAGAGGACAGGGTGTATGGGATATTTTCTTTCCTTCCACCCTTCACAAATCTTTTACATAGACACTATATCAGGCCTGAACTACACGATATACGCAGTTTCTTCTAGCTTCCATTTAAAGTAAGATCTTGGGGATCTTTCCACTTGTACATTTACAGATAGATATCCCTTGACACAGAAAAGTTTCTTTGTCGATGTTGAATGGAGATGTAGGCTCCATGTGTGTGCTTGTTGAACACAGGAAGCAAAGACCTTTTAGAGGAGGGAATTAGGGACAATATAGAAAAGACAATGCTATTGCAAACAATGCTCTCCCTTCAGCTCAAATGCTATATTTGGCTTACACACTGACAAACTCCAAGAATTGGAAAGAAAACGAAAATGCCTTAAAGGCGGGCTTCCCTGGTGGCGCAGTGGTTGAGAGTCCGCCTGCCGATGCAGGGGACGCGGGTTCGTGCCCCGGTCCAGGAAGATCCCACATGCCGCGGAGCGGCTGGGCCCGTGAGCCATGGCCGCTGGGCCTGCGCGTCCAGAGCCTGTGCTCCCCAATGGGAGAGGCCACAACAGTGAGAGGCCCGCATACCGCAAAAAAAAAAAAAAAAAAAAAAAATGCCTTAAAGGCAACACAAACTTCTAGGGACACTGGGATTTCCTGAGCATAGAGAAAAGGTTGCAAAGAAAATAAACAAAAGTTCCTTTCCATTGTGTAAAAGTAATCCACGTGTTGGTCAGAACTCACTTTGGGAACTGAAACAAATCTGGTTTTCACCAGAGCAAATTTTCTATTCCCTATCTGCAAAGAGAATTGGAAACCAGAAGACCTAGGTTAGGTTGGGCTCAGGTTGACTCCTGACTCACATGACTCAAACTCAGTGCTTAAATTTCCTGAGGAATTATCAGATTTGCATGATAAAAATATTGTACGCTAAATAAATACTAATTATAGGAAAAACAGTAATAGCTAACTCTTAATACATACTTCTCATTTGTCAGTCATTTTTCAAGGTGCCCTAGCTGTATTAGCTGTATTGTTAATTTCATCCTCACAAAACCCTTCATGGCAGGTAATGTAATTATCACTATTTCACAGATGAGGAAACTGAGGCACAGATTGGTAAATCACTTGCCCAGGATTATGCAGCTGGTATTTAGTGGAATCAGAATGTGAGTTCTGGGGTCTTGCTCCAGAGCATATAATTTTTCATGTTAGTTCTCCTCCTCTGATACCTTTTCAATCCCTAATTTTGATTTCACATCATGTTTTCCCAATCTTTTCTGCTTTCTATAAACTCTTGACACCTTTGGCAATAAGTCTTTAAATAATGGTTTCACATCTATTGGGAGGAGAGAGGATGGGAAAACCACCATAAAACATGATGGAACTTTCAGGAGAAGACACAGTCGTACATTCGATCTATTAAAAAGGAAGAAACAAAGACGAAAAAGTTAACCCTTAGGAAAAAAGACATACTTTTAAAGCCTGTATGGATCTTTTGTGAAAATTCAAAGGCAATGTTAAACAAAAATGGTTTTGATTGTCTTTTCCAAAATATTGTTCCTTATCTCTTGGGCATTTTGTTGACAGCACCCAAATCCCACCCTGCTTTAATGACATCCACTTTTCAGTGAGAAACTCTATATTTGCATAAATTTTACTGTTTGACTCTGCAGTCAAGAGGGAACTTCATGGCCATGTCTAGCCAGATGTCAGTAGGATCTGAGTGAAGAGCCAGGAAAGGAGACTTACATTTATTATAAACTAATGACATACAGGTATCAGGTAGGTCCACATGCATAATTAATGACTTTGAGTTCAGCATTTCTGTTTAATGCAGAGAGAGTGATTGCACAATATTTTTCCTCTGGTTCTTCTTATCTGATGACTAATTCTGTTCCATGTATCTCTGAAACCATTGGCTAAAAGGAGTGATCTATTTGGGGGCTAGTCTACCAACCAGGCTGTAAGTCCAACCTTCAAATACAACTTTAACCCATGCAGTATTACTTTTTCACAGTGAATTTATGAAGTTCAATTTGTATGTTGATCGCTCATTCTGGAAAACAGGAAGACCTCAACTCACAGGCTTGAGAACTTAGAACACTGACTCCAGTGCCTACAGCTTTACCTACCACCTCTGGGTCACAGGGAATGAAAAGGGAGGCTATTTCCTGCAGACACTATGATAAGCCTATGGCTGTTATTCATTACACATCTTTTAAGAATTAGTAAATTCCGTATTTTTTTATTTAAATTCCTATGGTCTCAGTCTTCTAATCTGACAAATGATGGGAAAACCTAGATTGTTTCTGTAATCTTCCTCGCCTCTATAAAGTTAAAAGATTTACTTTTAAAAACATGGGTAACATTTTTTCTTTGTCCAAAGATATCTTTAAAGGTTTTATAGACCAGTCCCCTCTGAACATTTCTGTCATCAATCCGCCACTTTTCTGCTCAGAAATGTACAATGACTTCTCACAGGAAATGATAGCATTACCCCCTCTGCATATGTAAACTACACAGCCTTCAAGACACAAATAAACTTCCGGCTCAATTCACTGTTTTCAGCCTCACTGCCATCATTCCTCTCTTCAACACCATAGTCTTTGTTCTCTGTACAAAGCTTGTGCTTCACTGTATTCTTATTTGCATGATATTATTCTTTTTATGTTTGTCTTTCCAAGCCAATTAGATTATATGCTAAATAAAGACAGTGGACTCAGTAAAGACTTGCTGTCCTTCACATATTCATTCAGTAAGTGTTTTCAGTGTGTACCATCTATATGTCAATCTGGGAAATATAAGAATAAATAAGCTGTAATCCCAGCCCTCCAAGATCTCACTATCTAGAGTGAGAAAGTCTGGTGAGAATAAGGTGATAAATTGGGTGAAATAGTTTTAAGGGCCGCTGTGAGGAATACAAATTAGAGTCCACAACAGATTAATACAAGAATTTCCAAGCAGCAATGAGAGTCTGGTTGAGGTTATGCCTGGCACATAATCACAGTAATAAAGAATATTTATTGAGCATTTACCACGCGCACAAGATGTGTTATCTCATTTAGTGCTCACCACAACTCTAGGCACTGTTTCCATCTTCATTTTACCAGGGATGGAAATGCAGCTGAGGAAGCAGATGTTTGCCCAAAGGTCGCACAGCCTCCACAAGACAGCTTGGGCTCTGCGGAACAGTCTGGCTCTCAGCTGGCTTTAATTACTCTGGGCTACTTCCCCTTGCTTAGCTGGCGCTCTTTAAGTCTTTGTTGAGATTAGAGAGTATGCAACAGCCGTGAAAAATATATTCTTCAACAGACTCCAAAGCCCAAGGCCCCCAAACATTTTGGACTAACATAAATTTTGTGTGTGCGTGTGTATGTGCATGCACGTGCATATGTGTGTTGGAAAATAATTTACAGTTCATGTTGCGCTTTCTTTTGCCCCCTTCCTTCCCAATAGCTAGAGCTAATGGGTGGGAATGCTTAATGCCAATTCAAGTGTCTCACCCCCCATCTCTCTCTCTTTATGTATATAATTTACATATTCTCAATCTGATTGTACCTTTTCAGAATGATATAAATAGAATGAGGAGACTAAATTGAAACTGCTGACACAAAAACTGAGAACACTAAAGACAATTTTGACATATGGAGTTTTTGGAGTGGCATTCTGGTTTATCTTTGGCGAGGCGTTCTTTAGGGACCTGCTCGAGTCTGGTGCATGCCAAAGCCCAAAACGCAGCTTTCCCCTTCATTTTTCTCCTATATAATCTCCATGTGGTCTCCAAATGCTTAACCCTCCCCACCAAATGTTGTAAAAATCTGTCTTTTGATCTCACAGATGGAGCTCGCGCCCCTCGGGAGAGAAGCAACTCACCAAACACCATTCTCCTTAGAGTTTCAAGGCCTTATAGATTTTCTGACCCAACCTGTTCATCCTCCTTTACTCATATGACTTCATAAGCCAATGATAACAAAAATAAAATAAAATAAAATAAAATAGATTCTCTGTTTCTGTTTGGCTCCTGATGGTCTTGGGCTAAGCCTTTCCTGCAAACAAAGCCTGCTTCTCTAGCTGTGTTCTTGGGTGGTGCCGTAGGGTAAGAGAAAGTGGCCATTTGCATCTCTTGGTTATAAGTAGGCTTTCCATTCCCAAAACTACAAGACTAAAGAGATAAACTGAAGCATCCTCTTCTTTCATTGTGACAGCATCATCTGGACCAGTTTAAACTTTCTAAATAGTAGATAACTGTACAGTTGTTAAAGACTTAGAATAAGAAACCTCCTTTTTGATTTTAGCTCTGCCACCACCAACTTATTTGATTTTCCAGATTTTAGCTTCCCAGATGACACAATGTTAAGTTCACTCCAATAGTTTCAAGCAAGAGAATGTAGAGTGCTTTGTCAACATATGCAAATGATTAAATTTGCTATGAGATGAAATTATGTTATCTGACAGATATAATTAGGCAATTACGTATAAGTGGACAGATCTTTTTTCAAACTTTTATCATGTTACTCTTCAGTTAAGAGTGTTTTTAATATTCATTGCTCCTTCATTACGAACAGGACAGAGTCCAGAGTCTCCAAGTCTCCCTCCATTCTGCCTTCAAACACCTGTCCAGCCTCATCTTGACATTCCCTACAGGAACCCTCTACTCTTGCCACACTGCTCTCTTTGTTCTATGCCCTTCCCCTCAGTCCCTGACCTGCTACCTCCCTTCTCTCTATCCCTCCTCCTCCCCTGCATTCAGGCAAGGATACAGAAGTTCCACAATCCTATTCTCTGATTTACTAAGCAATTTTTAAGGCCTCTGCTAGACACTGAGGATGGAACAAAGGAAAAGCTAGGGTACCTCTCCAAATTACTTTCTTTCCTGACAACAGCTAATAGAACTTGAAGGTCTGGCTGAAATTCACTTCCTCCTCAAAGCTTTCTCTGCTCTCTGGCCTGTGTACGCTCCTCGTTTTCTGAATCCCTATTGTTCTTATTTTATAAAACACACGTGACACCTGCCGTACCTACCATCTATTATGAGTTAATTTTGTACCTATTTGCCCCTCAGAAGTATGCAGGATGTCAACTGCACAGGTATGATGCATGTATATATATATCAACAAACTCTTGTCATATGTTGTATATTCCCAAGTAAACATCTGGAGGCAGGGACTATTCACACACTCATTTTTCGCTCACAAAGGCCAGCACAGTATGTATTCAGCAAAACAAATGAATAAATAAATGAATAATTGTGCTTTGAATTTCCATAAATATTATTTTTAAAGTGCATATGTAATATACATAAAATTCACATATAATGTGAGTGTAATAACACCAGGTATATCAATACAATGTAAAAATTGTGAAGACAGCTGATGCTGGACTGCAGCAAAGTTCATGTGAAGCCTATTAACTTCGGAAACCATTCTTATACATACCAGAAATGATTTACAATAAAAAATGTTATTAAATCTCACAGATACCATTAACCTTTCCCACCACTCCCTTGACACTTTATAACTAAAAGTGGAGCAGATGCATGAAATATGGTTCTCCATGAAGAAGTAAAAGACAATGACACCAAACACGGAATGACAGAAAGTGACAGCTTCCTAGAAGCAGGGTATGTGATGGATTTTCTTATTTCTTAAGAATGAAAGAGAAAACAATTATTATTAACTGGAGGTCTTTGTATAAAATCAGAATACAAAGTTCACATTAAATCAATCAGAGTTATTTTTAACTCCACAGATTAATCCATTTTCCCATTCACAGAACTCATTTCTTTGTTCTTTGAACTTTAGCAACAAGAACCCAGAGGTTACAGTAGAAGGTATGTTTTTTCATGGCTTACATAGAATTTAGTCACTGCATTCTCACCTCACTTGTTTGACAAAGTACATTATGGATTGGTTGAAACAAGCTGCTGCATAATGTGACTATCAGAAGCTGTGATGAAGATATCGTTTGTTCCAACATGCCTAGCGTGCACTGCAGAGATTCTGTGGATGTTCTGATGAAGCGTGGATAATGATGTGAATTGAATCTTCAGATCTATAGCATGTTAGGCTACAGTCTCACTAGAGGCATGTGGCGTGTTAAACAGAGGGATGTCTCATCTGCCATTTATATCTGTTTTAATCACAAGATTGAAAAAACGCAAACATGAAATAAGCTACTGGGTAAAAAACATAAAGGTCTCTCTAACTGTAATTAGCTAAATAACATCATAAATAATCATAAATACTGATGCAGGACCAATGTTTTATCACTTATAGTTAGACTGTACATTTGGCATTAATTCAAGAAGATCTCATGACATGGTCCCTCACAATGTGATATATCTAATTACCCCAAAACGTAAAGGAAAATGGACAAAATCTGTAGGAGTTTGTTAGTTTTGTCACTGTGAATGACTTTCAAATTCCCTATTCCTACTTTCATGAGCAATTGTTAGTAGTTATTCAGCAGTATGAAAAAAATTAAACTTAGAATGAATGCTAATTAGGAATAACCAAATCTATTCAGTGTCAATGCTATTGATTAGAAATAACCAAATCTATTCAATGTGAAGAATATGGACATGTTTTAAACAACCTTCCTTAGGGAGTTTATCAGGTTGCTTAATACCAAAAGCTGCTTCTGATTTCTCTGAGCTCAGATTTTTGGGGAAAGTGGAGCCTACTGTGTAAGCATGTGTATGTCTATCTGTCTGTCTGTGTGTCTGTGGTGTGTGTACAATCATGTACATGCGTGTGCATGAAACTACTATAGGGATACTTCAAAATCCAAAATGACGTGCAAACAACACATTCAGAGCTGTGATTAATGTAAAACTTTTAAGTTGAAGATTGAAGGTATCTTAATTTCTTTATCTCTATCTCTATATTTATCTGTGTATGTCTTTTCCTCCTTTTATTTCTTTCACAGATCAGGGATATTCGAAAAACTGAGAAATTGAAAAGCAGTGGGAGAAGTAATATAGAAATATTGGCTGAAATATTTATTTCTGAGATGAGAATAAAAGAAAAATAGAATAGATAGAGAACTGAAAGGCTTCAGATGGGACAAATACAAACCAGAAAACTGTAGACCAACTACAAGTAAGGTTTATTTATTCATTCAACAAGAATCTGTTTAGTGTCTACTCTATGGCAGCCGTGTCCTAGGCACTAGGGATGCCATAGTAAACAATATGGGCAACACTGCCTGTCCTTACATTCTAAGGAAGGGAGATAAGCAATAAACAGAATAAATAAGCTATGTGGTAAAACAGATGGCCTTCTGTCCTATGGAAAAAAAAATAAACCAGTAAAGATAGTGAGAGACTTGGAAGTTGTGGAAGTGACTTTAAGTTTTAATAGAGTCATCAGAGCAGGCCTCACTGAGAAAATGAAATTTAACAGGGAAGGAGACAGAGGGAAGACAGGGGAGGGAAAAGTTGGGAAGAACAGGTTGCAAGAAGAAGGCTGGAGAGCACTAATGTGAAGCTGGCCTCCACACCTGTTTAGATTAATTGAGTTCCCACTATTTCTCCCAGGTGACCTCCCCAAAGATCCCTTTTCAGATTCATGCCCTCTTTCATTCACTATAGAGTTAATGATTTTTATTTTCCTTCTCTTTTATGAAAAAAATGGAAATAAACATTATAACCTTTCATTATTAAGATATGTGTGCATCTTTCTCAGAAAGCTACAGTTGGCATTTTTGTAATGAATTGAATCTGTAATGCTTAAGCAGTTTCATTTCACAATCTTAATAAAAAAAAAAAAAGCAACAGCTTGCTTTTTACTATTATGTCTAAAATTCAGAGAGGGACCTGCCCACTGAACCCACCTTAAATGAGGAAAGAGGGACTTCCCTGGTGGCACAGTGGTTAAGAATCCGCCTGCCAATGCAGGGGACACGGGTTTGGGAAGATCCCACATGCCACGGAGCAACCAAGCCCTTGCACCACAACTACTAAGCCTGTGCTCTAGAGCCCGTGAGCCACAACTACTGAGCCCGCACGCCTAGAGCCTGTGCTCTGCAACAAGAGAAGCCACCGCAATGGCAAGTCCATGCACAGCAACAAAGAGTAGCCCCCGCTCGCCGCAACTAGAGAAAGCCCGCGTGCAGCAACGAAGACCCAAAGCAGCCAAAAATAAATAAATAAATAAATAAATAAAATGAGGAAAGAGATGGTGATTGAATTTCACTTCTGCCTCTAGTAACGTTACAACAAGGGCCAGAACCATTCTTCCCTACAAGCAGATGCCCAGCTGTGGGTTGTTCCCACTGTATCTGTCTTCCTCCCCACCTCCAAAAAGAAGAACTTAAAAAAAACAAAAAATAAGGGTCATATGCTTTCGATCTGCTTGGACATTTGAAACAAAAGAGATTTCACAAACAGAATACTGAACTAGATGTGGAAATACCTGAATACTGCATGATATTCTATTGAGTAAAGGATAAAAGGGGCAGTAGAAAACCTTTCGACTCATCACTGTGTTTATCGTTAAACTAAAACTTCTGCTTCTCTGTTAATATTGATAGACGGCAAAATTGTCCTGGTCTAGAGAAAGTAGCCACCCATGATTTTTGACAATGTCTAGAACCCTCGTATTAGGCTTGGTCCTAAGGACTGCCATTCTGCTTTCTCTCAAGAACTGGCATTCTGCTTGGTAACAGGGATCATACTTAGCTCAGAAGACAAACTCCATGCTTACACAGAGGCTGATGGATCAGAATGCAACCTAGCAATCATAACCTAAATACGTGTAAAAATACTTTGGAAGCATATGGGAGGGGCACATAACTTGCATGGCAGGGAGCAGGCAGGCAAGGCTTTCTTAAAGCAGCAGCTTCTGAATTTAGGCCTGGAAAGTGAGTAAAGATTGAAGAAATGAAGAAACATGTTGAGGAAGTAACATGTGCAAAGTCCAAAGAGTGCTTATCCAAGGAACTACAAGAAGTTCAGAGGTGTAAAGAGAAGTGTGAAGTACGAAGAGGGGATGAGGCACAGATAGGGCTGGTGAGGGAAAAATGCTAGATGATGGCCTGGAGGGTCAAGTAGAGAAGGACCATCCTGAAGGCTACATGGGGACTGGGGACTGGGCAGTTGTAAGCAGGAAAATGAAGTGACATTTTAGAAAGATTACGGGTTCCAGGACTCTACTTGAGAGGTCATCTTGATGATGACCTGAAGCACCATAAAATCTGGAGAAGGGAAAAAAATGGATTTTTCCTCTTGTGTTCTAGAGTTATTTAGGAGATGAAACCAGTAGTTGATGGAATGTGAAGAAGGGAGAGGGTCTCTGTTTGGACCACTGAAGGCAAGCCTCTTCTTATACCTTTAAAGCAAACAGGGGTCGCCATTGAGCCTTGAATGGGCAACTCTGAAGTATACCTGCCCATGAAGGATCATCCAGAATGAATTTGGTTCAGACTCATTCCTCAACACATATTCTCCCCCCTCTGTTGCCTTTCTCAATACGCAGATGTTCTATTTTATGTGTAATGGTATTGCACATTTATCGGTTGTCAGACCTCCGAAGAAAGATGTTCACTGATCGACTGACATGAATAAGACACCTGAGAAAGGGAGCTGTTCTTTGCATTTGACAGGTAGTTGGTAAAAAGCCGATAGTTTGATTAGGGCCTTCCCAGGAAGCCCAGTGCATTCTGATTAGCTTGATCATCATTTAGTTCTTTTCTCCTTGACTTTATAACTGTCACTAAAAAGTGAATTTTAAGGAAGTTATATCTTTGTACAGGTAAACTCCCTTTGTAATTCACTCCATAGAACAAACTTATCCAAATGGTCAAGGGCAATCAATAATACTTTTACTCCATTATCAATTTTTACACTGTGATAGAGAAATTATTCTCAAATACAGGCCAAGATTCATATATACATTTTTAATATCTAGGATGCTATAATCACAAAGGAGTTACAATATATGCAGCACATCCATTAATCTGCTGTGAATACACCTATGAACATGTATAAAGACATGAATAGTTTATCATATTTTTATCATAATCAACTGACAAATATTTTGTTATATTTTAATATTTTTATTTTTATAACTTTAATCATATTTTCATCATTTTTGTTGCAAAAGTCTTTTGATTCTCCTTTGAAAATTTCCAAGTCAAGTCTATCAGTAAAGATAAAATATACAATTAAAGAGGAGGCCATGATTTGCAAGGCTGTCATCAAATGAATGAACCCAATGATCTGAGTCTGACCTAGAAATCAGATGCCACCACTTGATCGAGAAATTCCTTCCAGTTTTGAAATAGAGGTATAAACCATCCCAGTATCAAGGTAGTGAATCCCAGGCTTGAACAAATAGTATATATGAAAGAGGTGCAGGAACACAGATACATCTTTCAGAAGGCATACTCAGTAATGGGTTTGGGGCCCGGAATATCTATTCACCGACATAATATGTGATAGTTTGGCTGCTTAGCTAAACTTTCACACCCAGTAACTCATCTCTGCATCAGTTGGACTCTAACCTGAAATCTCATCGGATTCATCTTGGCTCAGTATTAAAAGTGTTTTATGCTAATAGTACAAGTGCCATTATTATCCAAGTAACTGCTATTGACTTGTAGTATCCTACTATTATTCTGGGTATTCCATCACATTTTTATCCAATTTTCTTTATTTCTCAATGTGTTTTCAGGGAAAATAAGGAAGGAAGGAAGGAAGGAGGAGGGAGGGAGGGAGGAGACATTGAAAATGAAACAACTTTGCATGGATACAATAGTTGGAATAAGTTGGAAAATACTTAAATTTTATTCCTTATAAAATACAAAAGTTAAGGAAATAATGCTCAGCCACAAAAACTACAGGAAGCATCTATTTGTATCTCCTCCTAATACATGCTCTTATGAGAACACTTTATAAATTTCATAGTTAAGGTAATGCACTTTTTGAAGCCACAAATTTATCTGGTGCAAATAACACTGAAATAGCTCTCCTCTATATCTCAGTTAACACTCCTACATTGCACCAAATAAATCTGAACACACTGGTGAGATAGAACAAGTGATCAGGCCCGCCTTACATGTGTAATGGGAACCATATTAAAGAACGCAAGAGAGCAGAGACAGGATCTGGGGAAGGAATAAAAGAGACCAAACATAACACAGAGAATTCTCATCCTTCGACAAAAATAACAGAGCTAGAGGAGGGAACAGAAACAGATAAAGAAAATTAACATTGAAAAGAGTATAGAAGGTATCCATGAAAAGTACAACAAAGACAAAAACAAAAATCATGAGTGGTTTCTGTTGCAAGCAAAAGTTATTTTGGATTTTGTGGACTATTGCTGGAGCGTTTGCATTTCTCTGACTTTGGTGAATGGAGAGACCAAGGTAGATGAGCCAGCTGTACTCAGGATACCTTACTCCATTTATTTTCAGCATTAAGCTGACCATTTGA
Source organism: Lagenorhynchus albirostris (assembly GCF_949774975.1). Lineage (NCBI taxonomy): Eukaryota > Metazoa > Chordata > Mammalia > Artiodactyla > Delphinidae > Lagenorhynchus > Lagenorhynchus albirostris. Next base: position 48,157,859 of record NC_083107.1, on the reverse strand, counting down.
AATATCTCACTTAAGAGTACCCCAAGGATCATATGATTTAACACTGTGTAATAAAGAAAATCCTATGCAACCCACATACCCTCTGGTCACCCATAACTTCCTTGTGCCTACACTACTGAATCAAGGTAAAGGAGTAGTAAGAACGCTCAAACGTGTAAGTTTGTTCCCTGTTTGCTGTGGTGAATCATTATTAGTGTAATCATAATTTATCACACAAAAAGGAACTCTTATGATGGTTAAAGGTAGAAGAATTCATAATTAGCAGGAATAAATTTGGACTTCTCCAAGCAAACAGATGTGTCTGGTCACCCTAGCCAAAACAGATGAGATGGATTTATTTTATTTTTTATTTTTTTGCATAGTTCTATCCTTCTAGTCTAACACATTCTTAGTTAGATTTCTTGCAACTGATCTCTTATTGCTAGATGGGGAAAGGGTCTGATTTATGTCAAATGCAGAAAAGTCTGTCCCCCTCCCCCGTCCCCTGGGTGTTCATAATGTCAAAGGGCTTTTACAGTGAGGTTCTAATATGTCACATTTCTACAAAGTTCATTATGGTGTCTGTAGTAAGAAAAGCAATTAATTGTGGTTTTCCATTTTGCATGCTAACATAGCAATTTTCAAACCTGTTGTACATTTCGGTAAGATATAATTTTCATCTATTTTCCCCTCTCCCTTCACATTCTAAGTGGAGCTACACTGTAATATAAATTCATGCAATATTAGATCAGTGAGAAAGTAAAGCCTTTCTTTTGCCTATTAAGCAAAGAACACATCTTAGGAACACCATACATCATGCTTGTCAGAAGATTCAAAAGAATCATTCTGAATAGTTACCTTGTCTATTATTTAGAAAGCAGACATGAAACAATATAATTCAGTTGGGCTGCATGTATCTAATTTGCATATGGCTGTCTCTTTTTAATCTGAGTTTTCACAAAATGAATATAATTAGCAAGTTTCAATTTATCTTCAAAACCACTGAACTATGTTGATTATTTCCAGGATGACATCACCCGTGTGCACTAGCATATTTGGACTCCTAAACAGAGTGATTCAGTGGATTTTGTAGCTAAACAAGTGAATGTTGCAAGTTAAAAAGTGACAAACTCGTCAGCCATGCAAGATGCATAATTCATCATGAAGAGATCAGCACTGTAGCTTTATCCTATTTTCCCAATTTTTTCCTTTAACGAAACAGGCAATTCAAGCAAACCACAAATGATTTGGTGCGGCCAGCTTATTAGTCTGTGACCATTGATTAAAAAAAAATAAGTAATCAAACTCTTTAGAGTCACTATATGGCTATATTCTCTGTACTTCTCCAATTTGAGCTCCTCATTTAACTCTCCTTCATGTATGCTCTCAAAGTTACAAACTCCTCACATAATGAACTATCTCTGACCCACATTCTCAAGGAGCTTATCTGGGCTAGGATGTTTGACTTTAAATGAATGATAGTGAGAGACATCACATTTAACTTGTCAGCTATAAAAGAAAACGTGTAATTTATAAGACAATACATTATTTAGTGATATCCAACTTTTAAAAAATCGTACAGTTCAAATGTGTGGTTCTGGAATGTTAGAGATGCTAAGTGCACAAAGTGTAACATGATAATTGACATAATTTCCTCCCAAAATACCAATTTGTGTCCCCATGAATTCTAACTATAGCCTAGAGTTAAAACAAAGGTAAACCATTTAATAAGGGAACATGTATTGCCGATGAGCTGAATATTTTTCCAGAGAAAGACAAACCATGAAGTTAAACAAAAATAAAACTGGTCTTCTTTAGAACTGGCATTATTAGAAATATTTTAGTACATATGGAAGCAAGTATCGTATCTGGACTTTGAACTGTTACCATTTTAGTCTGGCTAATCCAATTTTGTTTGCAGTGTTGGCTGTATGTTGGTCTAGTCTAGATTTTGTATTCAAAACACACAAGCACTGCAGGATATTTCACAACTGCTAATCAGTCTAACACAATTACTTATCTAAGTGCAGATGAAGGTTTGATTAGTGATGTGCTGTTTCTCAAGAGAATTGTCGGTTTGACCACAGCAAACCAGAACCATAAATATAGTTAAGTAACACAGCAAAAGCTGAGAGGCAGATCAGCTAATAGAAGACATACACCAGGTGGTTACACAGAACTATCTTTAGACATAAAATATGTGCAAAAATTTCCCCAGACTTCCTGACCACTCTCAGTTCCATATGCAAGTTTGCTTTAGCCTGAACACTGATGTTATACTGATCGTCCTTAAATGTCACTTTAAACCTAGCATATTCCTATTGAAAACATGTGCCTCACTAGTCAAACTACAAAATCTAAAGCCTCGCCTTCAAATTTCACCACAAACTGGCATAAACTAATATTTACAGTCCATCATCCCACAGTTTTCTGCTTTGAATCCTCGACAACTCAGAATTACTTATCCACTCCTCAGTGAAACATATTCCTCTCCTGCCTTCCCATATTTGCTCAAGCTCTCTCTCCTTCCTGGAATTCTGTCTTCACTTTTGTCATTGAATCTGTGTTCTTTCACATGACTTATCTTACTCCTATATCCAGAAGTAAGCCCTTGAAAGCAGCGATGTGGATATATTCCCCAGCATGAAAAATGTATTTCCGAATACATTGGGAGTTCTCAAATAATTGGGGTTGATCAAATCTTCTCCTATCAACTCTCATTTCTTTTGGTTGAACATGCTCCACCTCACTGACTTTCCCTCAGCAATAAGCACTAGTGCTACTCTGTCAGATTACCCATCAGTGCCGTCTGGCTTTGTGTCCTCAATGGTCTACCTTCCTCTACCTTTAGCAACTGGAAGGCAAGTCACCTTAACAAGCTCAACTACTAGAAATGAAGAGAGAGAGAACATGGTACCTGCTCCATTGTTCTGGAAATGAAATCAGAAATAGAATATGGAAAATTTTCTCATCATGAATTCATTAATCAAAAATCTTTATTGAGCACCTAGTATGTCTATTAGGAGCTGAAGCTATAGTAATGAACAAGGCAGAGTCCCTGCCCTTGAGAGCTTACATTCTTGTGTTGGAGGTGGTTAGTGGTGATAGGGAGACACGTAGTAAGGCATCAGACAGTGACAACAGTCAATGTTATTAAGGAAAAGAAAGCATCATTTAAAGAAAGATAGCCAAGAGTCAGAAAACAACTCTCTGAAGAGGTGATATCTAAGCAGAGATCTGAAAATGAGAGCAAGCCAGTCATTCTGGTAGCTGGGTGATCACTCTGGTGTCTGGCATAGGGAAAAGCAGGTGCAAAGGCCCTGGGGTGAGATCCAGTTTGCCCCATTCCAGTGGAGGAGTTAGGCTGCCTGAGCACAGGGGTTTAGAGAAAGAGTATAACAAGTGAGGGCAAGGGTCTTTCCAACAGTAGCCCCCCAACAATCGATGACAAAGCCCCAGCTAGGCCAGCTGGCATCATCTGTGATACTAAAGAAAGTTTTCTTCATACACAACAGCATAAGCACTACTTGATTTAATTAATCAGATGGCTTCTATTAGCACTTTTTATAATGCCCAATTCCAGGCTAAGCTTTGTGGAGAATACAAGAATACTGTACCCATTTCTAATGGATTTAAGACCTGGATTCATATTTGTACTAAAAACCTGCCTCATTGGCTTGTATCAGAGGCTGCTTCTTTGCTCTGATTCTAATTTTCTGCCCTTGTATGAACTGGTTGCTGACAGATTAATACCAGTAAAGGCAAGTTTTTTCCTACTGTATAATGTATTTATATTTAAAAAAAAGAAGAATCTCCTCTATTAATTCACTAATGCTCTTCAGTCTTTTTAGTAACAAGTGGGAAATCTTCCCACTTTGATTTAAAGTTTCCTAACTATTTAGAAACAAGATACCAGGTCTCAGTAATAAGAAAAGTCTTGCTGAGAAACAGGCTGTAATTTATACCACCACTTCAGGCCATATCATGCATTTTGCTAGAAAAATAAAAAATGCCAAACTTCAATGAGCATGCCACTGTCTCCTGAGCTCTTTTGTGATAGAAATAATTAGTTTTAAAATATTCTGTCAAGATCTTAAGATGCAACAGTAAAACACAATTGCTTCTATTAAATGCCAGTAGTTGCTCATAACAACTGGGAAGCTAAGACTTTATACTGGAACAAACTCCTTTCTGTTACATTCCAATCAATGTCTTGCCTTCGTTTAACCTACATGTCTGGATATCTGAGAAGTTTCATCTTATGGCTTGTTTAAATTATTAACATCCATTCTACCCACCAAACTTCCTGTCTTAACAGCTACTGTGTAGCTGCGGGCTTTATAATCTGTAAGTTACTACTTAATGTCCACCCCCTTTCTTTGGAAGGCTTTGGAGGCAGGTAAAGTAGGTATGGGAGAGGTAGAAAACACTTTTGGTATTAAAGGCCAGAATGAGGCCATGGATGTGTACGGCTTCATCTTTGTAAATTAAGATTAAGAGTGTGATGTTGAATCCTAAACACTTTCTGTTCTAGCCTTGTTTTTCTTTGTTAAAATGCTTTGGCTGGCTCCCTGTGATACATTTAACACCTCTTTCTTCTTGTGAGTTTGATCTAAGGATTTCCAAAGAAGCATGATGCCTCTGAGATGAAGAGATGTGCTTGTCACAGGTCACCCCTGACAGGGGCACCACTGACAAACTCGCTCACTTTTCCAAGAAGCGCCATTCTTTCCTAGAGCCCCTTGAGCACGACTTTAGTCCGATTTTTCAAAAACAGAAAATGTAGGCTACAATAAAGGAGGCTCACTGGGCATGCAAAATTGTGGACATCCTTATCACATCCCACCTTCCGCATCTCTCAATGATACTGGTTGCAGAGACATTTTAAAATCCTTTCAGTAGGTAACTATTTGTACTTACAGCTTTTGTGGTGCCTGAAATAAAATGATATTACTGGAAGGATATGAGTCATGCGCTTCCTGGTAAACCCATCCTGTCTTTTATGATTTTCTAAACCGTTTTGTGGAAATTCCAAGTTTTACTTTTCTCATTAGAGAAGCTTATGAGGCTAACTTTCTGGGATAGAACTCCAACTGCTAAAGCTTAAAGGGCTGCGGATGCCACCAATAGTGTTTTTTTGTTTGTTTGTTTGTTTGTTTTTGCGGTACGCAGGCCTCTCACTGTTGTGGCCTCTCCCGTTGCGGAGCACAGGTTCTGGACGCACAGGCTCAGCGGCCATGGCTCACGGGCCCAGCCGCTCCGCGGCATGTGGGATCTTCCCGGACCGGGGCACGAACTTGTGTCCCCTGCATCGGCAGGTGGACTCTCAACCACTGCGCCACCAGGGAAGCCCCACCAATAGTGTTTTTTAGTTACTGCAACTACAAGAGACTGTCTAGGTGAGTGATCTAGTTCTGCTAATAAAGCCAAATGGCATAGATGGCTTTTATCAATTAACAACATTAGTGTCCTACTATTCATTTTCACAGGAAGACAAACTTTTTAAAAATTCACTTAATGTATCAAAAATCCTCCTTACAGTTGATCTAATTTTTGATTTATTTCATAAATGAATTTTAAGAAGCACACCACATACTTTGCACAATTCTACAGCAACATGGTGCGTCATCTTGTTTTCCATATTCACACCTCCCAGTGCACAATGATATTTATTTGAGAATAGAGAGAAATCTCAGAAGCATAAGTGAGTTCCACCAGGACAATTTCCACATCTAATGTACCAATTCTTTAGAGGTCAGTCTTGTAAAATTTTCCCTCTCATTTTCCCTGAGGGAAGCAGTTATTTTTGTTGCATTCAGCCCTGAAAGATTCTACTGCAAATTCAGTCCCTGACCCATGCCAAAGAACAGCATTCACCCAAACCTCAAGGTGTTTTTATGGTATGATACATTTCAAAGGGAGTCTATTTCCCATACCACCACCATAACTGACAAAATATACATTCTCTTTGCCTCATGCAGTCTTTCTCTAAATTCACAGCCTTTCCTTCAAGTTTTGAAAGTTGAAAATTGTGTTGTACAGTGACAGCATTTAATGTACAGGTAAGGGGGAAAGGGACATTTGGATGTTTTGGTCTTAACATATGAAGACAGTATGTTTACTGACAAATTTGCTATGTCTTGGTTCCCCCATCCTTTACTATAAGAGGGATATTAATTTTACAGGGAAGTCTCACAAACTAATAGGGGGAATCCAAATTACAAGCCGTCTTGCCTAATAAACTAAATTAATGACATCATCCAAATTCATTATTTATAATAACAGTAAAATAACTTTAATAATAAACTAGTGCTCTCAGGAATTTATAGGCCAATGTCCAAATTAGAGGCCATCATTTTATAAATATATAAAGCTGCACAATAATAACTAAAATGAAGTTAGTGAATGTTTCTTTAGGACAAATTATTGATATGCAATTATGTAATAGTCTAATTTGGGGAGGGAAGCCATGCAATAGATATTTTGGGAAAAAAAAAAACCATAAAACATTTGACAACCGATTAATACCTCTCACCTTTCTTGTCATATCTGGAAATAGCAGAGATGCCGAGATTTTTTTTGTTCTGATCATACAGTTAGAGCACATATGAACCATTAGGCTAGTTTTCATTGTAGATTTCTATAACTGCAGGTTATCTTTTAGGGAGATGTCAACAGAGGTATGACATTGGTGGGTTAATCACTACCTTTAGAAATTTTTCCTTAACAAGTTGTGCTGATGTTATAAAAACCAAATGGGAGGTCATAATGTTCTATAGCAAATTCAGAATGATAACTCTTCAATACAGATCAATCTGGCAGAACTCAAACTGCTCCCTGCCCTTGCTTCCGTTAGTAACTGTATTTCCTTTGGTTCTGTTGACATAATCCCAAGGGCTAAGAGTAGGATCTTCAAATATATAAGAAAAACTTCATGTCCTATTAATTCCCATTTTCTTGATATTTTTTGTCATGAGAAAAATACCTGTCTTCAGAGAGAGGTCTTAGGTTTAGAATTTGAAATTCAGAATATTAAGTTTGAAAAATGGATAGAAGGACAAGTAGTCTCTTTGCAGGACAAAAGAATCTGAAATGGATACTCTAAGGCCAGACTCACTGTTTCACTTCCGTCTTCTTTACAGGCAAAGTTCTGCTGCTTCCTTTCCCTAAAAACTCAGTCCCAAACTCTTTAGATTATTGTCATTCAAGAGAAGCTCTAGTAAGAGGAACAACGAAGGCAGAGGCAAATTAGAACTAAGAGTAAAGTAAGGGATACATTTTCATTGAGAAGAACTTTTAAAACTGAGGGTTTTTTTGTTTGTTTGTTTGTTTTTTGCGGTACGCGGGCCTCTCACTGCTGTGGCCTCTCCCGTTGTGGAGCACAGGCTCCGGACGCGCAGGCTCAGCGGCCATGGCTCACGGGCCCAGCCGCTCCGCGGCATGTGGGATCTTCCCGGACCGGGGCACGAACTTGTGTCCCCTGCATCGGCAGGCGGACTCTCAACCACTGCGCCACCAGGGAAGCCCAAAACTGAGGTTTTAAGAATTTTTGTAAACACATTTAAATGGCTCTATTTTGTGAACTACTTTCATATACAATTAGATATTCATTTAATTTTATTTTCCCTAGAAGATGTTCCTGTAAGACTGCTGCATGTACACTGCCCTGATCCCTGAGCTGAGTGGTGTCTTGGCACGTGATTAGAAGGGCAGTTTTCTAACCATGGAGGGGGGAAGAAGATTGGCTTTGCTGACAGTTTGATACAGATTTGAATCGCTGAACATTTATTAGCTCTGGGGCTTTAAAAAACAAGAAAATAATGGTAAACCTTGCTTTAGCACCTTTATCCCTATGCTGAGAGGCTGACAGTCATGGTCTCATTTAATGTGAAGAAAAATCCAGTGAGAAAGATACTGTTATTAAATCCATTTGAAAAGAAGAGAAAAAAGAGGTTCTGGGAAATTTAGCAATTTGTCCAACATCACAGAGCTTGTAAGTACCTAATTTATATATTTATGTTTATAAACAGAGTATATTGCTCGTCTAAACAATATGTAACTCTGTGTAAGTAAATAAATCTGTATGTATTAAATAAAATCTATGTCTGCATTCTAAGACCTTTGTCTTTACTTATTTTATGTAATTTTTCCATGGAAGAACAATATTTCTGCCATGTATCTTTTTTCAGAAATAAGTTTAAAGTTCCTTATTTAATGTTATATTTAGAATGTAAAATAATAATAGGATCATTTTTCACAACTCTCTGACAGTTAGTCACCTGAGAGCTTGTCAGTGTATACAGGCACACCTTGGAGATATTGGGGGTTTCATTCCAGATCACTAAAATAAAGCAAATATCACAATAAAGCAAGTTACACAATTTTTTGTTTGTTTCCCGGTGTATATAAATTTACTATACTGTAGTCTATCAAGTGTGCAAGTGCAACAGCATTATGTCTAAAATAATGTACGTACCTTAATTTAAAAATACTTTATTGCTAAAAGATGCTAACCATAAGTTGAGCCTTCACTGAGTCCTAATCTCTTTGCTGGTGTAGGGTCTTGCCTCGATGTTCGTGGCTACTGACCGATCAGGGTGCTGGCTGCTGAAGGCTGGGGTGGCTGTGACAATTTCTTAAAATAAGACAATAATGAAGTTTGCAGCATTGACTGACTCTCTTTCACCGATGATTTCTCTGTAGCAGGCAATGCTGTTTGATAACATTTCACCCACAGTAGAACTTTTTTCAAAATCGGAGTCAATCCTCTCAAACTTTGCCACTGCTTTATCATCTAAGTCTATCTTATATTCTAAATCCTTTGCCACCATTTCAACAATCTTCACAGCATCTTCCAGGGTAGATTCCATCTCAAGAGACCACTTCCTTTGATCATCCATAGAAGAAACTTCTCATCCATTAGAGTTTTATCGTGGGATTGAAGCAATTCAGTCACATCTTCAGGCTCCACTTCTAGTTCTTGTGCTATTTCTGCCACATCTGCTTCTTCCACTGAAGTCCTGAACCCCTCAAAGTCATCCATGAGGATTGGAATCGGAATCAACTTCTCCCAAATTCTTGTTAATGTCAGTATTTTGACCTCTTCCCATGAATCACAAATATTCTTAATGGCATCTAGAATGGTGAATCCTTTCCAGAAGGTTTTCAATTGACTTCGCCCAGATGCATCAGAGGAATCACTATCTGTGGCAACTATAGCCTTATGATATGTATTTCTTATGTAATAAGACTTGAAAGTCAAAATCATTCCTTAATCCATGGGCTGCAGAATGCATGTTGTGTTAGGAGGCATGAAAACAACATGAATCTCATTGTACATCTCCATCAGAGCGCTTGGGTGACCAGGTGGATGATTTGATCTTCTATCCAGACCACTAAAACTTTCTCCATATCAGCAATAAGGCTGTTTTGCTTTCTTGTCATTTGTGTTTTTACTGGAGTAGGATTTTTAATTTCTTTCAAGAATGTTTCTTTTCATTCGCAACTTGGCTAATTGTTTGGTGCAAGAGACCTAGATTTTGGCCTATCTGAGCTTTTGACATGCCTTTCTCACTAAGCTTAATCATTTCTAACTTTTGATTTAAAGTGAGAGATGTGTGGCTCTTCCCTGAAACATTTAGAAGTCACTGTAGGATTATTAACTCATCTAATTTTGATACTGTTTTGTCTCAGAGAATAGGGTGGCCCAAGGAGAGGGAGAGAGATGGGAAAAAGACCGGTTGGTGGAGCAGTCCGAACACCACATTCATGGATTAAGTTGGCCCTTTTATATGGGTGTGGTTTTTGGTTTCCCCAACAAATTACAATAGTGACACCAAAGGTCACTGACCACAGGTCACTGTAACAAATGTAATAATAACAAAAAAGTTTGAAATATTGAGAAAATTACCAAAATGTGACATAGAGACATGAAGTAAGCAAATGCTGTTGGAAAAATGGTGCCAATAGACTTGCTTAATGCAGGATTGCCACAAACATTCAATTGGCAAAAAATGCAGTATCTGTAAAGTGCAATAAAGCAAAGTGCAGTAAAACGAGGTGTGCTTGTACACAGTTTCTCCAAATTACAGAAATCATTTTTATTCAGGAGAAAAATGTTAATACTCTTGAAAAAAATTTTTGAAGGAAAAAAAATAGATCCAGGAGAAATAGATCAAGAATAACTCACAGTACCTTTCTAAAAATAGTAATAATTAAAAAAAATTTTTCTACTGAAGAGCAGTTAGTGCAATATCCAGAATTTTGTGTGTAAGCACTACCTAATGAATGACTGAGGCAATCGACTACTGGTTCTCCCAAAGGAGCCAACCCAGTTTCTGAGATCATGGCCTCATACATGCCCCATCCATGTGGTGGTCATAATGGAATAAGACAAGAGGGCACAGTGATCAGGTGAAGGGCTATAAAACTAAAAACTGATCTAAATACCTCCTGCATTTGTTATCTCTTAAGCACTTCCATTATATACCTATTATGGAAAACTGCATTGATTTACATATTAATGTTCTGCATTTCAGCATGTGCCCTTTATGTTCACACACAACAGAATACCCTCTTGTCACACACATTTAACCTACGTGACTCAGCCATTAAGTGAAAATTTGAGAGTGGGAGAAAAAAGAAACAGAATGAATACAGTCACCCCCATTGTTCTCTTCAGTGCCTTGGATTTTAAATCCTTTACTGTCACTCAGTTGAATTCTATTTTTGTCAGTTTGCCTATCAGTCAAGATGGAGAGCTTAACCTAGGGTGAGCCATGAGATTGTCTTGCAACCATTTTTTTTCCAATGTTCTCAGGTTCCTGGGCTGGGGACCTACATGCAAATTTTGATTATCTGTTTGTAATCTCAGTGATCTCTGGACAGGTGAAAAAAAAAAAAAGACACAAAACCATTCCCTATACCAGCACTGTCCAATGGAATTTTCTGCTGAAAATGACAGAAATGTTCTTTATCTGAACAGTCTAACACAATAGTCAGGAGCCAGAGATGACTCCTAAGCACTTGAAATGCAGCTAGGACAACTGTTTTTTAAAAATTAAAATTTAATTTAAATAAATTTAAACAAACAAATAAATAGCTACATGTGGTCAGAAGTTACCATATTAAACAACACAGCTCTATACCATGCCCAAACAATTTCTAGGTGACTGTGAAAGGGAAAATGCTGCAGAAGAAGGAACCTGTCTATTTCTCCATATCAGGTATGTGAATTCCTAATCTTACTTTCTCTGCTTCCCAGTTTGTTTTCTTAACATAGCTAAGAACATCTCAAAATCTCTGAGACTGTATCAACTACCACAAGTCAGGGTGTCTAATTCCTAATAGGACCTTGTCGTCATTCGGACACCCTTTGATTCTTCTTATTTAAAACTCATGCATTAACGACAGCCCCTATTCTAAGTTATCTCCACATTCAAGGCTCTTACTCCTACTCCTTCTCCTATATGCTCAGAAAATACTCTATGCCTCATTCACAAAGGAACCCAAGTACACGTGATGATAGCACTGCCAATGCACACATCACTACCGCCACACATCAATTTCTCTCTATTTTTCCATCCTCCATGCTTCCTGTCAACAACGATGCCTGCATTCTTCCAAGGATCATACCCTGTAGCTGTGACATAAATAATATCCCCTCTTACCTCCTCTGGTCTATTTTTCTTTAATTATTTCCTTTATCTTTTTGTAACTTCAATCTTTGTCTATCTACTGATTATTCCACTTAATAAACAGGTAATTCTTTCTGTTCTCCTCCACTAATCATACTTAAGCTGTCATAATTATTATGCTTTGTTTCCTCATTTCCTCTGACATTCTAGGCTCTACCTCAATCACTTCTCTGACCAGTGACTTGACAATCACTCAATCCAACCTTTTTCTGTATACTCCCTTGGTTCTTCTTCTAGCTCTTTAACTGATCATTCTTATTTGATATTCTCCATCATTCCATTCCCTGAAATTGAGCATTACTTAAGATGAGGGATCATCAGTCTACAACCCACCAGCCATGTCTAGCCTGCTGACTGTTTTTATGTGGCATAAGAGCTGAGAATGTTTATTACATTTCAGGATATTTTATATTGAAATCAAAATAAGATTAATAACTCATGGCATGTGAAAATATTATGAAATTCAAATTTCATTGTCCATAATAAAGTGTTATTGAAACACACCTAAACTCATTCATTTACATATTAGGTATGACTGCTTTCATGCTACAATAACAAAGTTGAATAGTTGCAACAGAGGCCATAATACCTGCAAAGTCTGAAGCAGGTTTTGATAGTTGTCCCTCCAACAGCTATACGGTCCCTTTGTTTCTGACCAGCAGAACCTCCATTTTATCCATGTACTCAGGCAAGATACACCCACCTCTACCAATAGCTTAGTCATGATTGGTCTAAATTAGTCAAGAGAAGTGGCTTAGTCTGCTCAGGCTGCTATAACAAAATATCATACACTGGGTGGCTTAAATAATGGACACTAATTTCTCACAGTTCTGAAGGTTTGGAAGTCTAACATCAGGGTAATAGCGTGGTTCAGTTCTTGGTGAGGACCTTCCTGGCTTGCAGTTGGCTGTCTTCTTGCAGTATCCTCACATGATAGAGAAAGGGCTCTAGTCTCTTCCTCTTTTTATAAGGAACTAATCCTATCCTGAGGGCCCCACCCACATACCTCATCTAACCCTAATTACCTCCAAAAGGCCCCATCTCCAAATACCATCACATTGGGGGTTAGGGCTTCAACATATGAATTGGGCGGAGGGGTGGGGGAGGCAACACAAATATTCAGTCCAAAACACCAGTGAGCTGAAAGATAAAGAGGACCTTCAGAGAAAGGTTTTCCTTTTTAATAAAAATTGATATGTGGGAGGGAACACCCTTCTTTGCCTATAACAGGTTTAACCAACTTGCAACAATGAAAGCACATACAGTTATCACACTCAAGCCATCAGATGGAAGGATTGAAAGCCTCCTGGTCTCTGATGACTTATTTTAACTGTTGAATTAACCAGTCCTACTGTAGTCTTATTTCTAGACTTTTTATTAAGGGATAAAAAAATCCATTACTGCTTAGGCTACCTTTATTTGCACCTTCTATTACCTGCCGAATCTGAGTCAATCTTCAACAAATATTTACTGAAATTTAAATGCCTGAGTGTGCCTTTAATATATACATATACATTTATACATTTATATTGCACCTTTATTCTGTATTCAGCTATGCCATGTGTTTTTATTACTTTGATTACCTAACATTTCATTAGAATTATTACTTAACAAAGACATAACATGTCCTTGAAGGTTTGGTGGAAGAAATATTATTCTATCTATTATTCTATATATTTTCTCAGCATTGAACCCATTACAGATACCTAATATCTGCTTGTTGACTGAATACACTAATACATGTTGGATGAGGGGTAAAGATAGGTAGCTAGCAGGAGGGGAGGATGAATTCTGTTCTGATTTCTTCCAAGGGTGTCATATGTAGCAAAAATGTATTGAAAGTTATCACTCCAATAACCCAGAAATCAGCATAAGAAAGAAAAGAAGAAAGAAAGAAAGAAAGAAAAAGAAAGAAAGAAAGAAAGAAAGAAAGAAAGAAAGAAAGAAAGAAAGAAAGAAAGAAAGAAAGAAAGAAAGAGAGAGAGGGAGGGAGGGAGGGAGGGAGGGAGGGAGGGAGGGAGAGAGAAGGGAGGGAGGGAGGGAGGGAGGGAGGGAGAGATAAGAGGGAGGGAGGGTGGTAAATGTAAAGAAGATTTTGTATGCAAATGATGAACAGGTTGCAGAGGTCAATCACCCAATACTGAGGCAGCTTCAGAAATAAGAGCAGATGGTACAGCTTTTCCTTTTTCTTCTTGGCCACGAAACCCCTGCTAATTGAAGTAGCAACTGAACAAGCTGCTCTTTCATTTCGCCAGCAATATTTATGTTTCACTTAGGTTCTGCATTTCATATGAAACATAACTACACCTCCTGCTTACTCCTTGTTTCTGGCATCTAAGCCAGTTCCTGCTTTCCCACAGTCCTGCTTCTTTCTTCACAAGACTTCATGAAGATGAACAAATGTATAATTCCAGGCTTGAGAGAAACAAAGTGAAATGGGCAGGTAGGTCATCTTTAAGAGTCTATTCTTAACTATAAAATGGGATATATTTAGAGTCAATCAGAGAAGTTTTTAGTTTCTTTGTTCAATTCATGAATCTCGGAACTGTGAAACAGAATCAATGTTACTAACAGAAATTCTACTGTCTATCTTAGACTGCACTGAATAGTTCTAAATAGAACTTTCTCATAGCCATTTCCATAAGACCATATTTTTTCCCCCCTGCAGTTCAGACTTGTTTTTCCAGAAACGGAAACAGCATATAAAGTGCTGAGAAATTTGCTAACCCAGCTTGCCCACGTATTTATATCACTGTCAGGATACAGTATTGTATTTACCAAGATTAAATTATCTGCTGTCAAAACTCAATGAAAATCATGGTGTACCAAACCATACTTTAGAGATGTAAGCATCTATTTCAAAATGCAAATCACATAGTAAGATACTGGTGTTTACAGGGATATATTGTACAAAATGCAAACAGTCTGAAATACTAGGCATTTCATGGACAGCAAAGACCATAGTTGCTAAGTTTGAGAAAGAGTAGAGTTTTGGATATTAGATATAGAAATGGGTTCAAGTTCCACATCTGCCACTCACCAGCTGTGCATTAATGCAAGCCACTTAACAAGTCACCTGTAAAATGGGGATAATTCCTGCTCTGTCTGCCTCATTTATGATGAACAAATGAAAGCGTGTATGTAGGTGAAAACACTATCTAAACTCTGAAGGTATATAAATAAATGGAAGGAACGTTGAAAGCTGGCATTTTTCAATTCACCAAGGACTTTAATTTCTGCTCTAAGAATCAGTTTTTATTGCTAGAATTTCAGAATTTTAGAAGTATAAGTAAACCTAAAACTCATGTAGTCAAGCTCCCTCATTTTACAGATAAAGAACATAAACCCAGAAAACACTGCGGACTTATCCAAGATTAAAAATAAAAGAAACAAATATTTGAGAAAGAAGTTTAGATTAGAACCTGTTTTTTTCCTAACTCTTAGTTCGTTGTTTTTCCCTACTGAAAAACTCCACTGTCTGTTAAATGTAGAAGTGTTTACCAGAATTTACTGATTTAAAAATAATTTTACAGTGATGTGAAATCTTTCAGTTCTAAGACATTTTCAAACTAAAATCTCATTTTATTTTTATTATCTCCTAGATGGGTTTCAAGGCAGATAGTAGTTTCATTTGAAAGTGAAAATTTTCTGGACAGAGAGATGGGTAGCAGAGCCAAGCATGGAATCAGTGTTTTCTACATAGCCTGGTGTTCTTTCCACCTTTCAGCTATCTCCATCATATTTTGATTACAAGGGATTCTGTTTCTTTTAATAGTGCTGCACATTATATATTTTTAAAAGTAGGCCAGAGTAAAATTAATTTTGCCTGGGGAGTCTTGTGATCTCCTTTGCGATGTCTGGAGACACCCAAGGGTATCTCAAAACTAGGATGAAGAATACCTATACCAGATTATTCTATCTCCCAAAGTAATCTGTCTCTTAATAACAATCATAATTACCTTCTACAGTATCCAGTCCCTACCCTCTCTACCAGACAAACTATTCACTGAAGTTAGGATCTCCATGGTAAAAAACTTCTCAACACTGTATGGCTAGAAGCAGACTTTCACTCTCCAAAGCCATTCTGGGAAAACCACACACGGGTGCCAACTTCCAAGCTCTTCTATGAATATTTAAGCCCTGTTTCACTTCCACAAAACTAATTATTACAGAAAAGCCTAGTTAAGTGAACTATTCTTTGTTAAAGACATGCAAAAAACATATAAATACATACTAGATGGGCTTAAATCAGGATTTTAATGTACTGGATGCATCTAAAAGGTCCCAAGCAACCTTTTGTACCCAATGGTCCTCATTGCACCAATCCTGTCTCCCCTCTACCTGCCCCTACCACCAGCAACCTAGAACTACCTTTCTTCCATGAGGATGCTTCTAATGCAAGTCCCAGGGTTATTCTTATTTGAAGTCTTATCTCTTACGTTTAATAAAATGGCCTTGCCCTCTGTGAGAATAGTTTTTATGTCAGTAAACACATGGTAGCTGTAGCATTTGATTCTGCATACAGTGTGTCTGTGGATCTAGACTATGTGTTTGGCGGGGTGGAACTGTGGGGAAGGGGGTAAAAAAAGAAAAACTGAAGGCAAAATCTTCTTTGATCTTGAAAATATGCTAGTAGATTCCTAATTACTTTACTTAATGATAAAGGCAGCTTAGATGCCTATTTTCCTTCCGAAAAAATGAAAAGAGAAATTTTCTAATTCACTGATATCTTGTCTACTAATAAAATTTTGGTCACCAAAAAGCAATGGATAAAGCTTGAGTGAAATGCTTTGCAACCCCTGGAATGGAAGCTGCCAAAACCCATTAAAATTCATTTGGGGATGTTCATACCATAGCAATCATCAAATAAAAAGTTACTACAATTAAAGAGAAGAAGAGTCTTTCTAGGCATCAACAATGCAATCAAGCAGGAGGATCCTAGAATGGCAGTCATTATAGCAAACCAGACGGACAGTGGCATCTTCTAAGATCTACAGACGGAAACACCAAAAATAACCTCCTTGTCCTTCCACCTGGCTCTCTAATATCCTACTATACAAGAACATGGATTCTCTTTCCTTCTTCCCAGGGCGTGGCTAGAAGTTAACTGAGTATAGAAGAGCCCTGGCATTTTGTATCTCACTTTGCTTGATTTGCTTGTGGATATACAGTCCTGAATGAAGAAAGCTAGAAGTCAGATTTATTTTACATAATTCACTAGGGACAGCCACAGCAAAATGTCAAAAAATGAATCTTTGCTTCCAGCTTGTCCAGGAATAGGCCCAGGTAAGACCTTCTGAATCTGCTGGAATTGGGGAGAGTGGACTTTTTCTGAGTTGACTCAAAAATGCTGACAGTAAACGGCAGGTTACTGCTTAAGCACAGATGTCACTTCACTGTGTCAACTTGGAAATGATCAGCACAGTCTGGCAAGTACATTTTTTCTCACATGATGAGTGTATCTGGGCAGGTGCTATACTTCACTGAGGCTGTACATTGTTTTAACAGATGCATTTTTGTTTTAACATCTTTATTGAAGTATAATTGCTTTACAATATTGTGTTAGCTGCTGTTATACAACAAAGTGAATCAGCTCTGTGTATACATACTTTGTTACTCACACCACAGGAGGAAAAAAAGATTCTCTAATGCATATTCAAAAACAACTGGTGCTAAGATTCAGTAGGGAATAAAAAAGGTTACTAAGTATTTTATCAATAATTAGAACATGGGTAATTCCTATCCCTGGGGGTGTTGATGCTACATATGCTCTAAACTTCCACTAAATTCAGAAGAAGGAAAGACAGCTTTAAGGACAAATATAGAAAATATTTTCTGAAATAGATATCCCAACGGCCTCTGCTATGGCCACGATGCATTTTGTTGTCATTTGCATATTGACCATTTGGCTACAGACCTTGACTTCCCTTGTCATTATGGAAAACTACCAGAGGTACTCAAAGTAGGCTGTTATTGAAGGGCTACACCTAAACATAAAATAGTACCTCACAGTCTGCAGGGGTCACTCTGGGTTCTGATGGCTAGCTTTAAAAAACATAATTATGTTGGTAAGATTGGTGGCTCTGTTGCCCTGCTAAAAGACTAAGATCAGGCATGTTGAAGAAAATAACTCCAGCATCAGGAGTTGCAGCTTGGAAATAAGCAACAGACTGTAGTTCTAGGTAGACTGCTGGGCAGTATGATGGGTAGATGTACGTCTCTGAATCTTTCGGGCTGTCTCTGTATTAAATGATACAACCTAAATATGCAAGGAATACAGAGCCATATCCTTTAGAGGATGTCACAGATAGTAAGCATCGGGTAGCCAGCAATGTGCTAAGTTCTGGAACATAAAGAAATATAAGACATGGTCATTGCTTTAAGGAGCTCCAAGATACACTTGGGGAAAACTACACTCAACAAAATGGAAGAATATATGAACACAAGAGTGCATGTTAAATATGGAGTTATAAGTGATACAACAGCTCTTACAGAGGCAGAGAGCCTGATATATAAAGCAGTTGGGAAAGCCTGACTCTTAGTAAATTCTATGTAACTATGGCTATAATCATAATCATAATTATAATCATCTTTATATTATTGTATAGTACCTATTTACAGATTACATAATATTATAAATATAATAATATTACTACTGAAAGCTCATCATGTGCTAGATCTTTTCCATAATAGATTCACCATAATATTATAGATGAAAATAATTACCATAAATTTGAAGATTAAAACTCTAAGATTAGACACCTTATGAAAGGTCTCATAGCTAGTAAATTAGCAGAGCTTAGATTTGAATCTGTGTCCAGAGATTTCAAAGCTCTCTCTGGATTATTAACTACAGAAGTTGAGGAAAGATTTATGGAGGAAGCAAAATTTCAATTCATCTTCAAGCATGATCATAATTTTATTGGTTGGAAGGGAAATAGAGCATTTCAGGCAAGGATGTTCATATAAGCAATGGCAACAAGGCAGAGATGAGGATGACATATGATGAGCAAGAGGATATAGGTGACTAGAAAGGGGAAGGCGAGAGTGGTGGAAGCAGAGTCAAGGCTCCAGATGACATAGGCCAGAATATCCAAAGAGATTCTCAGAGCTGCACTTAAGATTGGAGACGGGATGCTGAGGGCATGTGTAACCACTGAAGGTTTCAAACCTGATGGCTCATCTGACTATAGTTTGCTTTTTTGTTTGTTTGTTTAGAAATACAAATGCAAACAAAGCATTATGTTACTGCCCTCATGGAGTGAAGAGAGTCAATAAATAAGATAAATACTAAAATAGGTAGCTTGATAGATGTTGATTACGTTTAAAGGGGAAAATAAGGCTGGAAACAGGGTTAAGGAATGTCTGGTGAGTTGTGTGCAATTTGATACAGGATAGCCAGGAAAAAGGCTTAACTGAGAAGGTGACATTTGAACAAAAAGACTCATTGCCCTTCAGTTCTCCTTTTTCAGTAATGCCCCCTCCCTCCAATGTGGTTTGGGATTATCACACACACAAATCTCATATTTCCTTTAAAAATAGTTATTTTTTGCTTTGGACTGATATTTTTGATTTAAGAAAGCACATGTACATAACTTTCAACCTACCATGGTCTTTACATATAAGCTTGTATAATGCTTTTATAACTGTTCAAACACAATTTTTCATTTGTTTTTGACTGATGTAAGAAATTTAAAGTCCATCCATTATGGTATAGAGGGAAAAATTAATCTACAGCAGACATAACATAATTCCATTTCACCCCGACTCTTCATCAAGGGTACGCTCTCTTGTTTACTAAATTATTTTTAAAGGCATATTCACTTAGTTTCTACACAATCCAAACAGAGATCGTTGAATTTCTAGATCTTCTGATTTTTCTAGATGTGTACCTTTACTTCTACATAATTCTTGAATTTGGTTTTTCATCAGAACATCATGGAAGATTATATATCACTTAAGAAACCCAAGAAATTTAAACCATGACAATCCTCATAATTCAGAAAATATAGTTTCATAAAAATGTTGCCATCTGTCTCAATGGTCCTTAATTTATAGATTAGCTACTTAATTATCTACTTTGTGGTAAATGGAATATTAGCCCTCTTTTCACTTCTGTTTCCATTTATTCTTCCTTCTTTCCCCTAATTAGCTTATTTTAAAAGGATTTAGAATAAATGGATAGAGTTGTATTTCTTATATCCCTTAAAAAAGAACAATTTGGGCTTCCTTGGTGGCGCAGTGGTTGACAGTCCGCCTGCCGATGCAGGGGACACGGGTTCGTGCCCCGGTTTGGGAAGATCCCACATGCCGCGGAGCGGCTGGACCCGTAAGCCATGGCCGCTGAGCCTGCGCGTCCGGAGCCTGTGCTCCGCAACGGGAAAGGCCACAACAGTGAGAGGCCCGCGTACCGCAAAAAAAAAAAATAACAATTTATAAGCTCTCCAATCATATGAAACATTCAATGATTCAATGTAGTTTATTTTAGTGTAACATGAAATTAACCATTCTCAGTTTAATTGGGATAACTGGCATTTGTTCTTTCCAGCAGTCAGTGGGAAAGACAGAAACACATCAGGTGTTTCCCAAGAGTCTAATGGGAAAGGAATGGGGTTGTGTATTTTGTCCAAGACTCCCACTCCACGGAAACAACATACTGTCTGCACAACCTGTTCTGGGCTTTTGTATTTCAAAAATCCATTATTGTAAAGGTAGTTGTAATGTGGAAGAAACGGGAAAGACCTCATATAAAGACAAAACAGTTCCATATTATTTTGGTCTTAGAATGTCAAAATAATGAAAATTTTACTGTGAATTTCTGAAAACTTACGTGGAAAATAATCATCTATCAGCATCTGATTTGGTGGTTTCCTGCCCATAAGACAATTATACCTACTACTCAAGTCTGTGTTGTCAAAAAACTTGGGAAGAATCATAAGAGGATATAATAAAACATCAGCTCTTTCTAAGCATTGTTCAGTGTTTACAAAGCTGGATCAGAATCCACTGCTAATTTCTTCTAGTTGAGTTTCTCTTCTCAGTCTTCAACACACTGGCTTAAAGTTACATATATCCATCACTGCCACCATTTTAAGGCAGTACAGCATAGTTTTTATGAGCAAGGACATTAGAACCAGACTGCATGAGTTCAAATCTCATCTCTGCTACTTAATAACTCTATGATCCTGGGAAAGTTACTTGATCTCTCTGTGCCTCAGTTTTATCATCTGTAAAACGAAAATAACACTGCTACCTGTCAAATATTAGTACAGTGCCTAGCACATAGTAGGACCTATGTGTTGCCTTTCATTTCTATTATTTCTAAGGTCTATAAACCAGAAATATTATGAGACCCATGGGTTAAACACTTGTAATAAAAGACAAATGTGATGCCACAAATATACTTAAATTTTTCATTGTTTGAAACTTTTTCTCAAATATATACCTATGGTTGAAGTTTCAAGTTATGTGGATTATCTCACCAGACAAATTGAGGCATTATTTACTAAAATGGGGAGACATAAGGGAAAGAGAGATATGGGGGAGAGGGAAGAGGTGGGAGGGAAGTACCAAGAGTTAAATTTAAGATGTGAAGTTAGAGACACCTGTGAGATATCCAAATAGTAATGTTAAATACAATTTTTTATGCCAACATCTCAATATAAGGGGTCTGGGCTGAAGGTAGAAATCTGAGAGTCATGGGCATAAAGATAGCATTTAAGGACATGGGAATGGATGAGATTACATAGATAGTGATAGTGGGATATTAAATGAGAAGATCCCTGAAATCAAGAATTGAGTATCTTCAACAATTAGGAGGTAGGTAGAGCAGCAGAACTAGAAGATACCTGGAGAGGAGGAGTCATAGAGGGAGAAGGACAACCAGGTATGTGTAGTGTCATGGGTACACAATGCTTCTAGGATGAAGGAGTCATAAAATGTCAAAGAGAGATTGAGTAAGATGATAACTGAAAAAACATTTAATGTATTTAACAATGGGAAGGCTATTGGTGCTCTTAGAATGAACAGTTTTGGCTGAGTTCTGCTGGGGAAACCAGAATGGAGTAGGCTGAATAGTGAATGTCATGTTGCATTTATCATTAAAAACTTTCACAGAGCTTGGCCATGAAGGAGGGCCAAGAAAAGGGGCACAGAATAGACGTCAGGTCAAGAGGAAGGGTTAGGGGCTTATTTGTTTTTAGGATTAGTATAATTTAATATATAATGTTGAAGGTTCAAGGCAAGAGAGGGAAATAAACTGAATGACTGAGTCCTGAGTAGATAGGCAAGGTAAGACAGTAAAAAATAATCACGAAGAATAAGACGAAGAAGAAAGTGGAGATGGTGGAAATATGAGAGTCTTCTTCTACTGGCTTCTAGCTTTGTTTTCAAGTATGGCCTTCAGTGGTATAGAAAGTGTGGGGCAAGGACTATGTCATTTATGGATTTGTGTGAGGAAAATTCACAGCCAGTGTTTATTTATAGTTTGTTTGTTAGCACAAGCAGTGGAACATTGTTTCGTGACTAAATGATGTCACGTTACAGAGTGGAAAGGGAACTGGCCTGAGAAAGAGAATTCCAGGGGCCCTAGTTTGAGATGTGTCTCTAAATCACTATGTGATCTTGGGCTAAGCATTTGAAAAATCTCAACCTCAACTTTTTCTTCTGTAGAAGGAGACTGATACAGATCATTGAGAATGACCAATGAATGATTGATGTCACTCTTTGTTTTATTATAGAATTTAAAGAAAGTCTTCAAAATTGCGACTACTTCACTGCCAAAATAGTTACATATAGACTTATTTTATGTTCATAGACTAAACTTGTACAAATCCTCTAGATTTTCCATATGCCCTTTATAAAATCTGTCCTCAGTTATCTGTGGGATGTTTTCAATTTCTTAAGTTTGTCATGTAGAAATTTTAAAACAATTTTATTATTTAAGTGTTTAATTACAAAAATGTGCCTGGGGCATAAAATACAGAATTAAATACAAAAGTCAACTTGAAGTTTTGGTTCTATGGATGGACTGCATTTGAGGAGAAAACTACACCACTATCCACGACATGCTCAGCAAGGGTTTTTCACCGCCTCCTTCTCCACTGCTTTTGTGATTTTAATTGTGTTTATAAATTTCTATCCAATGACAACACAATCAAAGATGGGCAATTAATCTTTTCTTTTTCTCTGACAAAAATCTTTGGCCTTAGCCAACTTAGAGTGTAGTAAATGGCATTTAATTTTAGCCGTGGGATATCCATTTTCTGTCACATGAAAAATAAGTATACATAAAAGGAACAAGCTCTCATAGAAAACAGTGTGGAACACAGTTGCCTGACTTTAATTTCCTGAAATGCAAGGGGATGCAATTAACTCCTCGGTTGTGATTAGCCTGTTAGAACCTGGGTCTCCTCAGCAAACTACGGCACCCACAGCACCCATAATGATGTCATATACTCAGTATTATTTATTTGTTTTTTGATTTACAGCCCTGCGGAAGAAGTCCTGGGACTTGTGGATTAATAATGAACAGAGCCAAGTTGAAGTTGCAACTCTGTCTCTGCTCTGATTATGTGCTGCCAATTGCCCTTTATTTTAAAGTGGATATTTGCCAGGATTGGAGTGCAAGCACTTGCCTCAGGATCAATATTTAAGGGGCGGGACCAAAACCTCGGTGACCAAGCAATATTTAAAAATCAAAATTAATATTTTAAACATCAAAATTTGTCCATGATGGACAAAATGTCAACATTTTAAAAAAAGACAGGATCAGTAACACTGGTGTGCTGAGCTATAGTAGAGTCTGAGACAAAAGGAAATCTCACTGTTGTGGCCTCTCCCGTTGCGGAGCACAGGCTCCGGACGCGCAGGCTCAGCGGCCATGGCTCACGGGCCCAGCCGCTCCGCGGCATGTGGGATCTTCCCGGACCGGGGCACGAACCCGTGTCCCCTGCATCGGCAGGCGGACTCTCAACCACTGCACCACCAGAGAAACCCCGGATGCTTTCTTGATTTAAAATTTTGATATTTTGTCCATCACGGATTTTTTGCATTAATTTTGATTGTTTCAAATATTGCACTAATTACTGTTTAGTGCCCCCTTAAATGTTATACCCTAGTGAATGCCTCACTTGCCTCACCCTAGTCCCACACTTTTAAATTTACCACCAAAACAGCTGGCATGTAGTACACATTATACCCATAACTTGTTTCTGCTACCACAACAGAAACACAGTTCTTTGTGGACATCAACTACTATTTACCCCACGAAGTTCTCTTCCTTTTAGTTTCTGTAAAGGGATTCATTCATATACTGCTCTAGAAAAATCCTGGGCGGCCTTTAGTACTTCAAATAACCAAAACAACCTACTATACCAGGGGAGATAAAGAGTATTTCCAGGGAAAATAAATTCCGTATTTTTTGCTCAAAATCAGGCAAGAGTTGAAAGGAAGGCAGTTGCAAAGATATACAGTTTTTCAACTGGAGGAAGTCAGTGAATCTCTGTGGATACACCTAATAAATGTACTGATAGCTTCTGTCCATTTCACTCTTGGAGCACAGAAAGAATGAATGATTGCAGTCAAAGGAAAACAGCTTATAATGAGGCTGTGTCCAATCTCAAAAGGCAAGTAAACAAAATTCTAAACTCTGATATCTGAGGCCTACCTCTGTTATCCTCTCAATGTGTGAACCATTCTCCTTTTCAGCACTTATTTGAGTTAAAATTTTATAATTTTGGGGAGGGTGGTATTTGATCAGTGTCTGATATTCCAACTAGATTTTAAGCTCCATGAGGGGAAGAACCATGACTTCTGTTCACTTATCTTTGTAAAAATGGGAGAGAATCACTTCAGTGTAGGTGGATGGGGACAACTGTCAACCCCAAGCAATGACATATGAAAGGACTTTCATACCAAATAAGCCAATGGTGTGGCAGGGAAAATGGGCTTATACCAGTGAGGACACCTGTGGTAATCCTTCTACCTTGAGATTGGCAAGAGGAGATTTCCTCAAGAGAAGGCCACCCAGAAGTAGGGAAAGCCTTTACTCTTTGCCCACCACTCCTCCCCATTGGTTCCCCAGAAGACAGATCTGGGAAGCCGGCACTGACATCCTCGACTTCCTAATTCTTTTAAATTGATGTAAGAAAATCTTAGATGAATTTCAAGGCCTAGTTTAAGTTATTTCTCATTTGTAAGGCCACTGGGATTTATATTGTATCAGATCATTTTGCTCTTGATTAGACACCATCTTGCATTTCTCACTGCAGCACATATGGTAACTTTGTGTGAACTGAAAAAAAAAAAAAGGCACAGCTTCATCAAGACATAGAGCTGCCAAACTATGTGTTGAAATAATGGTTCAAATATTCAGCGATCAATGACTATGAGGTGGACGGTGCCTCCTAGATTCTGCAATATAGAAACTATACAACACTACATAGTGGCTACTGTCCCAATGCTATGTCATTGTTATGTCACAATTCTGTCTGATCTCTACAGAGTAAATTTAACTTCTTTCTTTCCTTTTGTTTTTTCTTTCAATAGTTAACACAATGCTAAACCCATAGAAAATACTAAGTAAATACTTCCTGGATGTTGAATTGAAAGCTTCCTTTAAAAGGGAAGAAGCCTAATTGTAGAAATACAGGTGGTTTTGTTTTGCCTTTTATTTGTTCTATATTTTCAATGGTTCTAAAAGTATGTGTCGCCTTTATAACCAGTCAGCAATGTTTTAAACTTGCCCAAAAGCTGGAACCTAATTAACTCACTTTATGGCCAAGCCCACATGACTGTGCCCTGTCTGATTTGAGGAAAAATGCCCTGCACATTTATAAAAGTTAATGCAATACCACATGATTCAGGGCATGCGATTCCTTTATCCTCTCCTTAAAGAAAAAGATCTCATTACTGTTAGACTACGTTTTAGATGTCTATGATAAGATCTGTAATGGTCCTGCAACAAGCAGGATGGACAATCTTTCAAATATCCATGCTAATAGGGCTGGGTTCATATATTTTGACTCCAAATTATTTAAACCAAATGGATATTTTGTATGATCCTACCATAAATGTAGAAAGCAACCTTGCCCTGAGAAAGGTCAACCTGAACTCATATATAAATATATATCTCAAAAGAGAGTTCTATTGACATTCAGGATTTTCTTTGATTTTGTTTTATAAAATAATAAGGAACATCAGTTGGTCTCCATTAAAAATGCATTTAACTAATATTCACTTTTGTGGGTTCTGGGAGATTAGTAGTGAAATTTAGAAAAGTCACACAGTGAGCAGGGAATATTGCAGAGTTACAGATATTTCACAAATTCTCTAAATCTACCATCTATCCTGTGTATGGCTTTTGTACAACTGAAATAAAAATCTTGCCACAAATGAAAGAGAGAACTTCGCTAATTTCCATTCACCAATGTTGGTAGAAGCCCCCCATGGGTTATTAAGTCTGAGAGATGTGTGAACAAACATAATAATAAGCAAGTAAAGTGTATCATAAAATATATCATGTTCATTTATTGTGACAACTAGGGTGTAATTATACTAGCAAATGTACTGCACTTTAGTCAGTGAAAGTAATAAAATCTGAATACCAGGAGACCTTTCTCTAGTCTGTGCTATTAAACTACTTTTGAGAAGAAGGTGAACAATCGAAAAATATGGGAGGAATGTTCACTTTTATAGATTAGCAAAGTGGTGGTTGGTCAGACTCTCTTGCAGTCTAATAAATAAAACCCCTCTGCTTTTTCTTCATTACTTGTGGGGATAGCACCAAAGAACATCCTCCATTCTGTGTAATTATAATGCCTAAATTTGTGGGGATTACTTATGCTGTTCATTCTCCCATTCTCCCTCCAATTAAGGCAATAGGAAAATAAATAAATAAAACTGTATTGGAAGTGCCTCTACAAGGCTGTAAGTAGAAAAGCAGGAGAAAATTTATAGAAAGATAAGGAGACAAAGGGATGCCAGAGATGATAACGTTAGAGTAGGTGTAACGATTAAAGCATTAATGGAGGCCACTAGAAAAAGTGAACGGAACATGTAATTTCAGATTAGGAAACCCAGGGCTTCCCAGAATGAACTGCAATTTGGGAAAGTGTAGTTAATTGAATTTTATGACACTTTATGAAAATGAAAATGCATATCTTTTACTACCCTACTAGTTTTATTGCTACTGTGAGATTAATGTGCAGTGATACACTAAAAAGCATATGCCACAATTCACTAAAGACCACCTCAGTGGATTACTACAGTTTTTTGTGCTTTGGCAGCCGACAATCAAGATCATAATTATAGGATTGGAGCCACCTGCCAACTCAACGAACAGAACCACGTGGCTCCACATAAAATGGAAGCAATTCTAACATTAAAAAGAAAATGAGTTAAACCAGAGGGGCCTTCAGGGACAGCCTAGGGAAAGTTGGCTATTTATTTTTTCCTGAGCATCACATGACTAACTCTTACATTATCCCATTTACTGGCCCAGAAAGAAGTAATGTCTGCTAAGACCTTTGTGATTAAACTACACTATCCAATGAAATGTCTGCATTCTGAGTTTCTTGGGAGACGGCTTGTGGACTCAGACCTCTTATGGACAGGTTCACAGTAAATCCTAGATTTTAGAGCTTATTCCTTCTAATGCATTGAAGCAAGAAGCAAGGATTAGCCTCACTTGGATAAAACTGTTGCCAGGGCACACATTTCACTTGCGAAAACCACTGGAGATTACCAGAAGTCAAGGTGATGTAAAAACAGTGGTGTCAAGAAGGTGAATCTATACCAAAGTTTTCAAATCAGGAATTGATTTACTAAACAAGTTACCCCACGCATTTATAATATTTCTGTCTGAATTCCTCTAGATTTCATTTTCTAAGAGAAGTCTCTCCTCATTTTCTTAAGTCTACTTAGTCACTCCTTGCTCTGCCCTAGTTACATACCTCTATTAGAGCAGTGCTTTTCACACTTTAATGTGCACATGAATCACCTGGGATCTTGTTAAATGCAGATTCTGATTCAGTAGGTGGAGTACGCATCTTGCAGGGGCTTTTGGTCCTCAGACCACACTTTGAAAAGCAAAGTATTGAAGGGAGACAAGATGGCAGAGTAGAACTTGAGCTCCCCTCCTCTCACAAAAACACCAAAATCACAACTAACTGCTGAACAACCATTGACAAAAAAGACTGGAATGTATCAAAAAAGATATTCTATATCCAAAGACAAAGAAGAAGCCACAGTGAGATAACAGGAGGAACACATCTGTGAAATAATCAAACCTCATACCCGCAAGGTGGGTGACCCACAAACTGGAAAATGATTATATCACAAAGGTTCTCCCACAGGAGTGAGAGCTCTGAGCCCCACATTGGGCTCCCCAGCCTAGGGGTCTGGCATTGGGAGGAGGCACACCCAGAGCATTTGGTTTGAAGGCCAGTGGGGCTTGAGTGCAGGAGCTCCACAGGACTGGGTGAAAAAGAGACTCCACTCTTGGAGGGTGCACACAAGGTTTCACGTGCTGGGACCCAGGGCAAAGCAATGACTCTATAAGAGCCTGGGCCAGACCTACCTGCGGGTCTTAGAAGGGTCTCCTGGGGAAGTGGGGGTTGGCTGTGGCCCACTATGAGGGCAAGGAGTATTCCCAGGGAATATTCCTCGGTGTGAGCTCTCCTGGATGTTGACATTTTGGCACCAAGATCTGGCCCCACCCAACAGCCTGCAGGCTCCAGTGCTGGGACACCTCAGGCCAAACAACTAACAGGGTGGGACCACAGCCCCACCCATCAACTGATAGGCTGCCTAAAGTGGTCCTGGGCCCAAAGTCACCTCTAGACATGCACCTTGACATGGCCCTGCCCACCAGAGGGACAAGACCCAACTCCACCCACCAGTGGGCAGGCACCCGTCCCTCCTGCCAGGAAGCCAGCACAAGCCCCTGGACCAACCTCACCCACCAGGGAGCAGACACCAGAAGCAAGAAGAACTACAGTCTTGCAGCATGGAGCCTACAAACACAGAAAGTTAGACAAAATGAGACAGCAGAGAAATATGTTCCAGAAGAAGGAACAAAATAAACCCCCAGAAGAACAACTAAGTGAAGTGGAGATAGGCAATCTGCCTGAAAAAGAATTCAGAATAATGACAGTAAAGATGATCCAAGATCTCAGAAAACGAATGGAGGTACAGACTGGAAGATACAAGAAATGTTTAATGAAGAGCTAGAAGATTTAAAGAACAAACAGAGATGAAAAATACAATAACTGAAATGAAAAATACACTAGAAGAAACCAATAGCGGAATAAATGACGTAGAAGCACAAATAAGTGAGCTGGAAGACAGCGTGATGGAAATCATTGCTGTGGAACAGAGTAAGTAAAAAAGAATGAAAAGAAACGAGGACAGTCTAAGAGAAGCTCTGGGACAACATTAAACACACCAACATTCACATTACAGGGGTCCCTAGAAGGAGCAAAGTAGTAATGATCTGTATACATGCCAGTCATTTCCTCTTGTCTATGAGCTCCTTGAAAGCAAAGGTAATAGATACAATAGATACCAATTCTGACCAGTTTGGGGTATAGTAAGTATCTTACTATGCATTACCTGTAATTCTCAACACAACCCTGCAATATCTGTTATCATGGCCTCATTTTACAGATGAAGAAGCCAAGTCTCAGATACATTAATCAATGATGATGGCCACACAGGTACCATGTGCAGTCAGAATGCAATTCTGGGTCTATTTGTCTCCAAAGTCTGTAATCTTTCCACTGTACCCACAGCCTCCTTCTGTTCATTTCTGTACACACAGAGCCTAGCAGTGTACTTGATGTTATAGTGATACGCCAAAGATGTGTTTGGATCTGTGAATATTTTATCTATAGATTCTCCTTTGCTCATATTATGTCCCTTGTATGGAATGCCTTCCCTGTTTCTCTCCTCCCAATTGAGGTCCACCTCACTTCTACTCAGCCAGCCCACTACTATGCTTGCCCTCTCCTCTGAGTTCACAAACGGCAATTGTTTGCACCATACAGTGAGTACTGAAATTACTAGTTATCTTATTAACAATGTATTTTATTTATTGCATAAATATTTACTGAGTAGGTACTAAGCACCGAGCATTGTTGCAAGTACTTATGATAGGTCATGAAACAAAACGGACAATATTCCCTATTGCCCTGGGTCTTGGGAGTCATTCTTCCAAGATAAAAACTCCTTTGGGGGTATGGTTCCAATCAGTTCACTTTCCATATATCTCACAGTGTTTTGTACATAGTAAGTACATAATTAATAATAGTCTCAGATTCAGATAATTTACCATGCAAATATGTTCCTAACCTACAGACTCTCTAAGCCCAAGGCCCTCTGTTTCTGTACAAGTGACCCTTGGAAGGTGGAACGATGCTTTCACACTGTTTCTCATGTCCCAAGGGCAGTGTTTCAGGCCAGAAGCAGAGGTATTAAAGTCTCCTACACAGTTCAAGTATCAGCTGGAGAGATGGAATTCACTAAAACTAAATCATAGTAGTTTCCAGCAAAAGGAAATGATCTGTTCAGAAGTATAGAAATTGCAAGTGGAAGAGGCAACTTCATGAAAGGTTAGCTCCACTGTTGAATATGATCCTTTTCCTCCTCACACACTAAAACTATAGACCAGAAATCTGCTAACTAGGAAAAACCACATGCTTATCATTTTCATGAATGCTTTTAACAATACCCCAAATGCTTTCTCTATCTTAAATAGAGAAAACATAATTTCCTGGGTTATTCAGGATGTTCTATATCCTACTTCATAAGCATCTTTTTTTTTTTTTTTTTTTTGCGATACGCGGGCTTCTCATTGCTGTGGCCTATCCCGTTGTGGAGCACAGGCTCCGGACGCGCAGGCTCAGTGGCCATGGCTCACAGGCCCAGCCGCTCCGCGGCATGTGGGATCCTCCCAGACCAGGGCACGAACCTGTGTCCCCCACATCAGCAGGCGGACTCCCAACCACTGCACTACCAGGGAAGCCCCCATAAGCATCACTTTTAAAGTCTGCTCATTCACTGAAGGTATACAAAGGTTTTCTCTTTGAAGCTGCAAGTCCTTGTAAAGTCTCATTAGGTGTGCTGGTCACATGCATTAATATGTATCAGTATAGGATACAGGCCTGAAGATGAGTGATTTAGCTGAGAAAATAGGATTAAACTTGCTCTATATCAGTTCTTCCTCATTTTTACCATTTCTTACATTGAGGAGATTTGCATACATTTATTCATTTTGTGTGTGTTCTAAAACATTTGAAATGGAAGTAAAGAAATCATGTGAATCTTCTCAATTTGACTAATTTATTCAATACTAAGAGATTACATGATACCATCTCTCGATGGCAGACCATAGAATTTTAAGCGAGATAAGCCTGAATTCTTATTCTTATCAACATGTGAACAGGGGAATACTTCTTTACCTTAGATACAACTTTTGTAACATAGATGTCATAATTCTTATTATGAGAGAATGGTAGGAGAGTAAAAAAATTTAATATGAAAAACCCAGCACATAGTAAATGTTCAATTAGTAGCTGTATCCTGATCATATTAACAATTATACACCCTTAATTATAGTTTTTTAATCACTAAAAAGTATTTAAGTACTATTAATAATTACATACAGCATTTAGCTAAGCAAGTACACAGGCATGATTCCTGCATCAGTAAAACTTTCAACTTAAAACAAATTTGATGTAAATAGGTATCTAAAAGGAGCTATAAATAAATAGCTACACAAACATGAACGAAACAAAGAGCGGATGTCTTTGCCTTGTGTTTCAGGATTAATTCAAAGTTTCCTTTCTCAAAGAGGAAGACATACCATTAATTGGATTTCTTTTCCCAAGTTCTTCCTTTTTTTTATAGGACTTGGCAGGAAAGGTCTTTGGCTAAAATATAGCTTAAGATTACTGTTGTGTGACTGAGCTATAGGCTGCATCCTAGAAGATCCTTAAACATGAGTAAAAATAGGTCTGAGGGTTGGGGAAAAGAAAAGAAAGAATATAGTAAGAATGAATCACAAACCCTTGGAGCTCTAGGGACCTTAAAGACCAGGCAAACCAAATCTCTAATTTTCTAATGGGGAAATTGAGGCTCACAAACTCAAGTGACCTGTTCAGGGTCATATACTGGGATCCTGACTAAATGATCCACACATGAATCATTCTTTGTGAGTAAAGATAAATAAGGAAAAATGAAGATCTTACTAGATATGCGATATTTCTTTATGAGAAGGGAAATCCTATCTAGGGAATTGAAATGGGATCACATTTATTTAGAAAGTGGAAAGGGTAGGTATAGATGTGGAACATTTTAGGCAATGGAAAAAGATGCCATGTGAAGAGCACACTATCTCCTATGAATGGCATTTCTGACAGTGGTTTATTGACTCAACTTTCTTTTAGGTTAAAATGTGTTTGCATATAAGAATAATATTTTATGGTCCAGCCAAACCAATTATCAGAGTATTCTTCTGAAGAATCCCAAAAAATATGAACAGAAGGATGTGTACTTGGATTTAGTCAATTTCCTTATACTGCAGGGAAAATTTTGCCTTGAACTAGATTTTTCACAGCATGAGTAGTGTGAGTGGGAACTTTTCAAACATTTTTAAGACTGCCAGCCTACTGCAGAGGCTAATTATCAAAATGAAAATTTGTTAGTTGTTTTCAATTACCATGAAGGAAATAGCCAAGATTGTACTTAAACCACTTCTAGTCATGGTGTTTTACTTGTAAGAATTCTTCAGGCAAACTTCCTTTGTTCCATTAAATAAAGTTTTTGTTATATGGAAAGCGTAGAACTAACAAGATGAGTCTAGAGGTCATCTGGTCTGACAGTTCTCAAATTTGGGGGTCTATCAGAATTATCTGGAGGCTCTTAAAATACAGATTTCATATGGTCCCACCTAACAGTGTCTAATTCAGGAGGTCTGGAATGTAGGAATATTCATTTCTAACAAATTCACAGGTCACGTTGACAATGTTGGTCTAAGAACCACATTTTGGGAACCACTGATTTTAGTCCAGCCTGTTCATTTTACAACCTTCTCTTTGATTTAGGTAGACAAATTCTAGTATACTTGGAATTTCTTTTTTATTCCCTTTCTCAACCTCTCCAACAACCAAGCAAGTTCTATTTCTGAGGCTGTCATTATGGACCTGGCACACTGATTGTGGTTCTACGTCCTGACTGAGAGGTAGAAAATGTTCATCATCCTATTAAGCTGACATTAGGCAAGTTCTCCTAAAATACTGAACCAGAGCAATAAGGCCAAGTGTGCCTCTTGCACTTGGTACACTTGTATACACAAATGATATCTTCATCATATTTAATATGGAAAGGAAAAAAACAAGAATATTTTGAATTCCACCTATATAACATCGTACGGTACTTGGCTCTTCCAGAGCTGTTGCAAAGGCAACATTTACAGAATTCTTCAAGGACACTGGTGAGCTAACTAAATCAGTGCTATGCTATTATAGGAGAAATAGTATCATTTTCCCCCCAGAGACTTATGTTATTGCTAGAAAAACATCCCAACATTGCAAAATTGTAAAACTTAGCTAGAAAAGATCAAATAAGCAGTGTAGCATTTCATAATAATGTCATTATTCCTACAGGTATCAGCCAATTAATGAGAAAAAAGAAAACTGAACAAAAAATAGTTACTTTGAAACAACTAGAGGTCTCAGAATTTGTTAGATTTAATGTGATAATATACAAAGCAGGACATCAGCGGAATCTGAAGAAAATAGAAAGTGATGTTTTTAAATCCATCTCCCATGGTATGTGCACTTGCACAGACACACAAACTTAACCACACACTCCCAGAGAAACACACACATCTTTACTCAAAGCACTTTCTTTCTAGCTATGTAAGACTCTAATTCCACATGGGTCTTTACTATTAGGAATAAAGATCATGAAAAATGTATTTACAGTAATATGATAAAACATAATACACTATCTCTGTCAGATATCATATAATATGCATATACATATATTTTAGAGAACTTTAGGGATGGGCACACACATCAGTTACCTTGTAAATTATGGACTTTAGGTGATTATGATGTGTCAATGTAGGTCCGTTAATTGTAACCAATGTACCACTCTGGTGAGGGCTGTTGGTAATGAGGAAAGCAACGCATGTGTGGGGATGGGGGTCATACGGGAAATCTCTGTACTTTCCTCTTAATTTGCTGTGAACCTAAAACTTCTCTAAAAAATAAAGTGTTTAAAAAAATTAGGTAACTAATGGAGGCTTCAAGACACCACTCTTCAAGTATTGCAGAACATTTACTGTGAGAAATAATACCGAAAATAGAAGAATGGGATGTAAAATACAGCTGGGAATTAAAGGCATCTACACATAAAAAGACACAGGTTAGACAGTAACTGGAGACTCAGAAGCTGATAAATCACTAACTGAAGACTGTCCTACTCTGGATGAACTTGATCTGAGCTGGGTCACCTCTACGGAATGAATTTTCTTAGGAAGAGTGGAAGTCAGGGAGGAGGAAGACAATCGAATGAGGGGCTCGTTCAGCAGAGGTGAACATGTAGAGAGCATTCGGTGACCACAGCCGTGTCTCTCTATACGTGTCAGTATCAAAGAGTTGATGCCTGAGCATACGAGGCACAGTTGTGTTTGTGTTTGTGTTTGTCGAGCAAGGTTGTGGACAACCTTAAATGTTGAGTGAAAGAATACAGGAATGCTAGGGAAATGAATGTCAGCAAAACCTACTGGCAACATTAGAAAAGGAGATATTGGGGTTACAGGGAGAGGATTTTCCAAGTGACCTTAAAACCATAAACGATAGCTTGTACTGAACACCTACTCCATTTGATTTTGCACCAATATAGCTTTCAGGGACTCAGTGTTTAAAGAAAAAAAGTATCATCATCATCATCATTATATACCTTGTAGGCACTGAATTCCAGAAGGGAGACTGCCTTCTCAACCCAGGAAGCAGCCTCTTACACTGTACTCCATAGATCAATTTTAGTTTCATGAGATTTAATTTTAAGAACCTTAGGTTTTTATCTTTCACACTTCAACAGCACTAAAAATGCTTCCAAGCTCTGATTTACAAAATTATTGTCACTGTCAATGAAAGGAATGTACTTGACATAACCAAAATCCAGTTTAATTACTTCTGTGACGTCTCCTGCAGCTGAGAAGAAATGATATTTCTCTGACACTTTTCTGTTTGTAGTTCAGTAAAATGGAGCACTTGCCTTGCATAGGACCTAGGAGAGCAGATTTGTGATTGATGTCATGGAAGATGAACCCCACAGTTTCAGAACACAGCCTTACTCTGAGGGTGTGATGATTGCATGAATCTGGATCCTTGGTTCTGGGTTCCCTCATATTGGGCGTTCAAGTGACCATCAAGGATTCGACATGAAACGTGGCTGAAATATTTATGCATCAAGTCACGACCCGGAGAAGTTTTGCAATCGTATTCAAAGGGCTGCTTTTACCCAGCACTATTCCCAATGTCAGCATTGTCCTGAGCTGCTGGAATCCAGATGAGGCCCTGAAAGCTTCCCAACAGGAGATGCCAAATATTAAAATACATCCTGTTCCATCTGAGTGAAGAAACCAAGCAAAATGTATTCTTTATTTCCCGCTACGTATTCCATCTGTTTCTCTCCCTAAAGGGTCATATGTTATATATTTATAAGAAGCATTCACACCTACACAAACACAGTTTCCAGTCTCCGTCAAACACAGCCGCCTCCTTGTTCACGACCCATTTTTTTTTTTAACACCCTTCTATATCAGCTCATCCTTTTATGACTTGTTTCATTCTGAAATCATTTCAAGTTAAGAAACGCCTTTGTACCTTCCTATCTCACCAAATCCTGGGGAGATTAAGCCTCAGGCTCCACAGGCCATTTCTGAGAGATGTGAATTTAGATCATTAGGGTCATTAAAATCATACACTCCACAATACCCGGAGCTAACAAGCATCCTTGTACTTTATGCTGCCGTAGAGTGCTACCAGAGAAGTAACAATGTATAATAGCACTGAGCTGCAGAGGATACCGTAATTCCTCCCCATAAAAGATTCCTAAACGTTTTAATTGCTACAGTAAATCTCATTAAAGACACAGAATGCTTTGTTCAAGGAAGGAAAAAGGATTGCTGGGCAAGGTGCATTTTCTTCGCAGTAATACTTTTTTCCTTACTACTAGAATTATTCGTTAATGCAAGCACAGCATTATTTTTATCATGACCTTTTTTTCTGGGCTCTGCACATTTCCCCTGAGCTTTCTTTCCCTTCCCTACAGATACAAGGGACAGTTGGTCCTTACTACTAATCCTGTAGGCACTTTTCATGATTTGGGCTTCATGCATTCTCTTGTGTTATCCCTGTGAATCTTCCCAAAACCTTTAAAGGCCACACTGCTAACCTCTGACTTCATTTTTTTTCCCTTTCTGTCTCAACACTGCATAAAGAGAAAACTGGGATGTAATCAACATAATCAAACACTTGGCACCGATTCGGTGGTCAGCACAATTCTGAATCTTTGTTCCTCCTTTCCCGTAATATACATTGTGAATCTGATTCAAGCAAAAGAATCTTGGGAAGTATTTTGCCTGCCTTCATTATCAAATATTAGATTATTATTTTTGAGAAACCCAGGCTGTCGTAGAAACATCACAGAAAATTCCCATCTCTATTTTCATAATGAGTAACTTTTTCTAAAAGAACTGAAAGTTAATGACAGTATGCTTTAAACAGCTATGAACTGTTAACTCATCTTTGGAAGCAGAACTGAGCAGTTAAGGGGAAGAGCATGTTTCATGCAACACAATGCATAAAATTAAATATAAGAATCAAGAGTCAGGTGAGGATGGAAAAAAAAGTCCACAATGTTAAACATCAGTCATTACTAACTTCTCTGTTCTATCCTTTTCTGGAAAGAACTGTGGGTGCAAGTAAGAATACGGGCTTGAAGTTCGTCTAACTTACATTCAAATTCTTTCTGTGCCAATTACCAGCCATTTCAGCCCAAAGAAGTTATTTAAACTACTCATGCCTCAATATCGTCCCTTGAAAATTGAAAATAATATTTGTGAAGACTGAAAAGATAAGGTTTATAATATATAAACAACATGCATATAACACATATTAAGTATGTGATTCACATTAAAATATGTTGGTGTGATCTATGTAAAATGATTTTGTAGTCCTTCGTATGCGCTAGTTAGGTATATTCACAGCAACAAACTATATAAACAACTTATGCCTGATCCAACCACTTCCTTCCAAATTCAACTGCAATTTTATTCTTTTTTAAAAATCAAATATCTATCTCACAAAAACTAAACTTATTCTTTTTAATCTTATATTCCTTCTTTTAAAAATTACCCAGGATAATCAGATTCCATAAAGTTGGACAATTACCTAACATTTTACTCTTCATATAGCTTCTTGATTAAACTATTTATTGTTTATACTTATTTAGTATATGCAGGATTCTGAGAATTCACCATGATAAATCTTCAGTTTGTTTACAAGGGCTTTCAGTGCATCATTTCTGGGGAAGTAAAATCCATTTAAAAAGTAAGAGTAAACCCAAAGGCCTCAAGTTTCAAAAATAAGCACCTCAGATTCAGGCACCTGGATTCTCAGATTCACCACAGCCTGGATTCTGCACCCGTTGTGTCGCGCCGCTGATCAGCAAAGTCAGAAGCCTAAGCAAAATGCACTCACATGGAAAAGAAATTATTCAGACAGAGACTAGGGTCCTAAAGCTCTCTGAAATAGCCCCTTGTGAGAACCGGAACCACTGTAACCCCTTAAGGACAGTTAACAAAGGTGACTCCACGGAGCCCTGGTCTAGCTGCGTTCTTGTGGGATGTGACAGTATTACCACATCAAAGGCTACTTTCGTATTTACGTTTATAAGGCCTACAGTGAAGAGCACCGATGTAAGAGCAAAATCAAGGTCCACAAAGTCAGATTTTTCAGCAAGCCAGAAAAACTAGAGAGTACTAGCAGGGGTTAAAAAAAAAAAAATCGATTGGGCCTTCTTTCTTGACTTCTGGGGCCAAATTGACACCAGTTACACAGAGCAAAAGGCTACTTAGAATCATGGATCATTCAGCTGCTGAAAAATATATGGGACTAATCTGAGTAATTCAAATACAGCAATACTCTACACTCCACTGTTTGGGGACTTTCCTTCCCACTTAAATTTTCTTATATAGATACAGCTTAAAACTGTCATTTGCCCAACTGCAATATGAAAAGAGACTAATGCTTCTTTTTATGCATTAGTTTTTCTAAAGCATTATTAGTAAATATTACTTATGAACTGCTTTCAACAACTTCAGGGCCGCCATTTAGAAATGCTTGAATGAGTTAAGGTTGATAAGATTCATCATACTCACAAGGAGGATCTGGTTGTGGACACAGCTAATTGCTAAATTTTATCCAGCCATAAATGGCACCAGTAGCAAATCAGCTCACAGCTTAATACTACCGGCAGATCTACATTGGAGAGAAACAATGTTACTTTGATTCAAGTTATTTTTATGTGTGTTATGATTCATTTCCAGTAGTTCTGATATTGATGCTCAAATACTGGGTATTGGATTCTCTTTTCAAACAACAAAAGAAGGTGACAAAAAAAGCTAAAGATACTTTAAAATGCCATGGTAACAAGTCACAGTCAAATGTATTTCATCCTTGTTTCAATGAACAATACTAATACTCATACAAAAGATATGATGAATTCTCATCCCAAAGATTTTCTTTCGGCAAAGTTTAGAATTCTGAAAATAGTCTTTTAATGGCAATGCCCTCACCCTCCTAGCACCAAAATAACAGCACTATGATGTATTAATCCCTTATGGTAACAGACACCATTGAAGCTGAACTGTAATTGGCACCCAACGTTTCCATACTAATGTAATGTGACAGTGTTATTATGTTCACTATTTTCCATATGATCATAGCCATATTCATCTTCCCCAACCTGACATTAAATTAGCTAGTATGGTTACATTCTATTCCGGACCACAGGGTAGATGCAAAAAAGGATTATTGTAGCACAATGGTCTGATGATGGTGTGTGTGCACAAGCGTGAACAGGTGATATGTAGATTTAATGCAGTGAATAGCAACTCTTAACACAGACCTGGCACACAGCATGCACTCAGTAAGTAGTTACATCCGAGAGAAATTTCACAACTCTAAGTGCTAAGTGCAAAAACAGTTGCTCTAAGATTCCAGAAGAGGGAAAGTAGGCCCAGCTCAGAGGGCCAGGGAAGTTTCCATGGGATGAAGCAGTTTAGGTAATGATTGAAAAATGAAATTACATTTCTTCAAGCAGATATAGTGAAAGGAATGCATTCTAGGTGGAAGGAGTGCATTCCCCAGGAGGAGAAATTAGCATAAGCAATGGTGAGGAAATTGGGAAAGTGTAATGTTGCTCAGACACCATAAGTTAACTGGCGGTAACACGCCATATTGACAAAGTTCTACAATAGATAAGAATGAAAACAAAAGCTAGGGTCAGACCATGGAGGTTCGTGAACTCCAAACTGATGAATTTGGAGAGTATTGTTGACCACTGAGGATGTCCTAGAAATCCTTATGCAAGATTCATGCATCTAGTCAACACTGATTTAATGGGTTACTATTATCAACAGTTATATGCAACATAAGGTACAAAACATTGGGCTTATGAACCCCTCCCCCCGCAAAAAGGATTATTGTTCCTGGGAGATAAGACCAAACATAAGTAACTATAAGGTAGAAAGTGATGGCTGATAAAATAGCATAAACAAAGTTCTACAGAGGTCAGAGGAGAGAAAGCATTGTCTCCCGTTAGGAGAATCAGGAAGAGCTTGTGATATTTAAACTAGGGAGAACAGGAAGAAAGAACAAAACTGGTAAGGAGGCATAGGATGGATTGGATGAGGGAGGGATAAGAAGGGGGAAACTCAACCAAGATATTGCTACAATGAGCCAGAAAAATTATATTGGGGACCTAAAATATGGTACAGATATGGAAGAATTAAGGAGTTACACACACATGCACGCACACGCACACACACACACTCAGAGCAATTATTTTTGTCAATGAGTAGGTCATTTAGATGGCAACTTGCCAGGGAAGAAAGGGTTTCACAAACACTTTTCGTTAAAAGTAGCCTTTGGCATCACTTTGCCTAAGTACCTCTTCTTTTTGAAAGATTCCTTTAACTTCATTAATTAGTATGATTTATCCAGGATTACACTTACAGGAGAAAACTTATTCCTATCTTCCTGTTAATTATGTCTCCAGGCTAATATAAATAAAATTTTCTAGTTACTCTAACTCTGTGAAAATTATCAGAGAGATGACTTTTAGAAGGTCTGTAGGGGGCAGGGGTGGGGGTGGGAAGATCTCATTTACAATGTGGTGTGTTCTTTCCCTTTCTTTAAAAAAAAGCTTTGTTTCTATCTTCCTTTTTTTGTTTTCTATGCAGATGACAGCCACAGAATTTATGGATAAATATCTAAGCGTGGAGAAGAAAAGTTCATTAAGAAACAAAATGTCCTAAATGGCTTCATTAAAAAAAAAAGTCAACCTCTATACAGAAAAGGATCTTGTTAAAATCCCAGGAATCACACTAATTTTATTTGCGCAACTTACAGAAAAACCGTGAGATGTAGAGATAAGGTTTGTTTTGATCAATTTAAAAAGTGAAGAAAATGTGGCATGCTACTTTTATTGCCATATCAACTGCATGTCTTCAAGGTAACTGTCACTATTGTACCTTCTACAAATTAGAGTTGATATGAAAATAAGATTTGCTTTTAAATACTGATTTGTACGTACATATCCTCACCACCAAAACACCAGTGTACAAGCCAAGAAAACTATTTCACATTTCCAGAAAACCCACAAAGAGATAATGACTTAATCAAAATGCATGTATTCTGAGAGCCCTCCAAAGTAATTTTAATGCTCATCTGTGCTACAGGCATATCAGGAGACATATTTATTGAATGACAGTTACCTTATTTACAAGAAAATAACAAATAGCCTTATCATTGTCATCACCACTACTATCACCCAAGAGCAGCATTCAAATAATTTTCTGTAAAAATGATTTGAAGACAGCATGATACTTAAGGCAGGACCTTGATGTTCCTTTAGGAACTGTCTAGAGAAAATTATATTCTTTATACTTAACTGCTATAAGAGGATACACAATCTGACACAACCAAATGACAACTGTT
This sequence comes from Lagenorhynchus albirostris, assembly GCF_949774975.1. Lineage (NCBI taxonomy): Eukaryota > Metazoa > Chordata > Mammalia > Artiodactyla > Delphinidae > Lagenorhynchus > Lagenorhynchus albirostris. The sequence goes on along the minus strand of NC_083107.1, from coordinate 48,116,887 downwards.
TTGTAAAACATGGGAACTAGACTAAGCACAAAGTTTGGCAGAGAAAGTTCTTTAGCAAAATGAAAACCAGTTTCATGCAAAACAAAAGGTCTCTCAGCTATATCTGTCAGGATCATACTCAGGATTTTAAAATTGTCATAATAAAATCATAACAAATTATCAGTCTTCTGTTTGTCCTTGAAAGTAAGTTGATGTTATTTTCTCTGGGGCAGGAGCAACTGCAGGACGTTACTATTCTATTTACATATCTTTATTAAAAGGATATATAGTTTCTTTGATTTGCTTTTCTTTATGTACATATAAGTATTTATTAACTCTTTACATAAGGTTACTTACATAACTCTAAATGTGGTTTAATGTTTGTAAGAATGATTTGATTTGCAGAAATACAGTGTTTGCAAATGTGTGATGGTTTGAATATGTGTCTGTGGCTTCAAGTTTCTTGTAATTCTTGTAATGGAAGAGCTCACTGGTAGGATGAAGACTAAATATTTCTCCTTCTGTGGTGGTATGATCTTTACATGTCTCTTCCAAGTACTATTTACTTTGTATTAGTTGCTTGTTCTTCCTATATTCAATATTTTGGAGAGGAAACCTGAAGATAGCTAGGAAATTGTACTATATTGCTAGGCTGCAACAACTCAGTTCAATAACACGTTCTGGTTTGACCCCATCTTCAACCTGATGATACACATATCTACTGACATGAACAGAGTCTCAAATAGATAAAGGTCAAAATGAACAAGCTCTAGTCTTTCTTTAAATCCATACTCAAGCTCAGCCTTTGCCTGGAAGCCCAAACCTTCAATCATCTCATCTGCTATCCCACCATCCGAGAGCTTTTTCTTCAATGTTGTAGCATTTACAACATAAGCATGGACTATATTTTACAACCAGAAGGCTCTGTCAGATATATTTTCTCAAGAGAGTGGAACGCAAGGTTTTGTAGGAAACCCTTGTATTATCATTTTGATGAAGTGTTGTAAAGCAGTATCTATTTAAAAGTTAAGAAACAGAACTTCATCCCACATACCAGTTAATATGGTCTCAAAATCCACACTGCTATCACATAAATTAGGCACTCACAAATATTCCATAATATAATGTGAATGTCGTGTTTCTTTGTCATGCTTATTTTTTTAATGTAATTTTTTCGATGTGGACCATTTTTAAAGTCTTTATTGAATTTGTTCAATATTGCTTCTGTTTTATGTTTTTTTGTTTTTTGGCCACAAGGCATGTGGGATCTTAGCTCCCTGACCCACACCCCCTGCACTGGAAGGTGAAGTCTTAACCACTGCATTGCCAGGGATGCCCCCTGTCATGCTTATATTGTGAGACTAAAGGGGAAAAAACACAAAATAAGGGAGAGCAGTTGAAGGACAAAGTTTAAACATACTGTTTTTTAATGTAAAAGGCAGTATGGGCTTGAAAAGATGTAGAGAGAGAAACATAATGAACCTGTCAATTCACTAAAATTCCAGCCCTCAAGATATAATCTTATGAAATGAAATATTACTTAATAAAAAGCAACATGAAGCCTCTTTCAAAAACTAGGGGAGGGGTGTCACATACAGGAAATGAAAAAATTTTCGACAAGGTGACCATTAGCAATTTAAAAAATTCCAACAAAGAGTTGAAGACCAAAGAATCACCATCATCACAGATTTTGGCTAATGGCATCCTTGACTGATACTTTAGTATTTCAAACATGACCTTCTGTGGAACCAAATGCTCCTCCTGGTTATGACAGTTTAACTTATTCATGGATAATATAAAGACTCCCAGCTTTAGACCTGGGATATCAAACAGTAACTGGAAGCAACGATGAGCATCAGTCTACACTCAGAGGGGAACTTACGGTCATTGCAGAGTGGCCCACTGAAGGAGGTCATGCTACAGTCACAGCTGAAGCCGTCCCACTGCTGCAAGCACACGCCTTGGTTGGAACATGAGTCCTCCTGGCAGGTTGTGCTGGGCCCTGAAAACAATCCAAAAGCAACTTGGGTTCTTTAAAAAAATCTAAAAGTGTTTCACACATGAGCTAGGTCACATTTAGTAGTTGCCAACACCTCAAAGTACATGACCAAACTAGTTTGGAAAGTTCTAGTTCACACACCTGAATTAGGAACAGAGAAGCTGTAATATAAAGGTTTCTCAAGTTTCAAATACAGGACAAAATACATTATAATAGTAAACTAGACCAGCAAATAGTAAAAGCAAGCACATAGCTTCTCGTATGATCATGGTAGCAGGTGATCTCATTCCTTCATCAATAATTCTCTCTCACTGTTTGGATTTTAGAAAAATGCATGGATCTCCTTAACTTCTGACCAATGGGTAGAGACACCATGAGAGATGGAGATTATAACTTCATGAAACTGAGATACAGATTAGCAAAAAAAAAAAAAAAAAAAAAAAAAAAGGAACCACTGAAGAGAGTTATACAAAAATGTCCTATAAGTTTCTAGAAGTTTTCCTGCACAAACTATGAATAAAGTTATGATTGCTGGGTGTTTTGGATAGGTATGTTGGCAAGTATCAATCCACATGCTTTAACAATTTCATGCAATTAAACATAAAACTAAAAACTCTGTATAAATGACATGCCCCCATGTAACATACAAGGAAAAAGAATGCTAGTCTATTTCTAAAGAATCATAACTAGAACACTGAAAAACAAAGAACTAAAAAAAGGATGATCAAAGCACTAAAGGTAATCACTATACAAACATTCAAGACTGAAAGCCTTTATGCAAACTATGCTACAAAATGAGGTTTCTTGCACAACATTCAAGAAGGGGAAAAATGAAAACTTCAAATAACAGTTACTGCAAAAATGTAAAAATGTTATTTTGAGGTTTCCACTGTGTATTATGGGGTTTCAGTCTTGTTTTATACACACAGGGCTATCTACCTTGCAAGTCAGCTTTCATCAATGCAACTTTGTCAGCAAAATTAAAAAAAAAAAAAAGCAAAATATATTAAATGTTAGTAAGCAATACTGAAATGGGGCAAACATAGAAGAACATTCAGATTCAAAAAAGCATGCTGCTGTAAAGGGGGAGAGAAATGCTATGTAGAGCAAACAAATTAATAATTAACAGCCATAAATCTTAAGAGAAGCCAAAACCAAGAAAGCGATAATTGATTAGAATTTCACTATATATGTATTTATATTACGGTTAACTGAGCCAATGACACAAAGTGACTGCACTGCTTAGCTGAAGATTTGTCACGTGCAGATACAGTGTAGACGATGGTCATTAGAAGACCAATTATCCCTTTCTATTTTTTTCCCTCTAGGTCTTTTATCTTGCTATTGTAGTTAAGGCTTAAAACTGTAATGCCAGCCATTCTCTGTCAACAGTTGGACCTTACAGTGACACCAAATTATCAAAGTGTATACACCATTTGGTAGATGAAAGAAAAACTAAAGTATGGAAGAAACAAATTGCAGTGTAATTCCCCATAAAGAAAATTCCTTTACAAGATTGCAACGTGGAGTATTTATCTTTGCTTTTACCAGACTGGGTATAGATTTCTTACAGATCTCAGAGTTACATCTATACTTTCTCTTCCTCTATAACTGTCTTCAACTCTTAAATACTGCTCTGTGAATATTTATTACAGTAGAACCTCATTAATAAGGGTTATCTTAGGTGGGAAGGGAACACCATCTACCTCAATACCTTTAGAGTATAAACTGAAGATATTTTCTAGTAAACACAATCTTAGGTTTTATGAAAATACAAAAATAGACACCAGACTAATTAGATGCTATTAACACTGAGAGCCTTTGAGGTAACTGCTCTAGTGAATACATGAGAATTATCTGTGATTAGATTTTGTACAAATTGATGTTCCTATAAACATCAATTTTAAACATCCTCCTTACAACCATAATTTTATTATAAATTTCTTAGTCACGGTATTCTTCATAAGAAGTTATTGAATGTAGCCTAAACATTCAATATGAATTTTTACAAATTCAGAAATCATAATACTGTAACTACTAATTATATAATAATAATAATAGTAATAATAATAATCAGTGTAGTAATAATAACAAAAATAATAGTCATTTTTAATAATAATAAAAATCTCCCAGGCCTGGGAGACCTGAATGGATGTAATAGTTTTTCTCACCTATTGCATCAAAGAACTAAGAGACACTAAATTGCTCAGTTTTTGTTTTTCTTCCAATCTGTGAGAGGTAAGTGGTCCAATGATCTTTATTCCATGGCATTAAAGACTGAAAATAATTAATATTTGTTTAAAAAAAAAAACTCAAAGCAATATTCCTTAGCACAGTCCTTCCTCTGGTACAAGCCCAGCCTGGGTCAGGGGTTGGGTTATCAAAGGATACTATTCCCCTGACTTGCCCAGCAGAAGGAAAGAGCAGGAGCAAGAACTGATGAAGAGCCATGTTTTTGTTTTTCTTTTTGCAAAAATTATCAGAAATACAATTGCAAAATAATGCTTAACTCTAAAAATGGTAAAATTGCAATTCTAAAAACTAACCTGCCTGCCCATATTGTAGAGCAGCCACTCAGAGTAGCTCCCAAGCCTTTATGTGAGCATAAAGACATGCTTTATTACGTTTTCCATTATCACAACACTCTTTATATATTCAGGTATTGCAAGTGAATGCATGCCTATGCCTGACAAGTCACATTTTTTAAAGTACTCACCTTCTTGAAAAATATTTACACATTGACAGTCATTTGCACAAGACAAAACCCTGAATTTATTTTTCCTTTTTAGTTATATAATGCCCTTTTTATTTTATCACTGAATAAAATTGGGAGCAAGCCACAAGGATATTTGTATTAAGTGGTTAAAAATAAGGATATGGGGGCCTCCCTGGTGGCGCGGTGGCTGAGAGTCCGCCTGCCGATGCAGGGGACACGGGTTCGTGACCCGGTCCGGGAAGATCCCACATGCCGCAGAGTGGTTGGGCCCGTGAGCCATGGCCACTGAGCCTGAGCGTCCAGAGCCTGTGCTCCACAACGGAAGAGGCCACCGCAGTGAGAGGCCCACGTACCACAAAAAATAATAATAATAACAATAATAATAATAATAAGGATGTTTGAAAAGGAAAGGAAAGTGAAGGTAAAACTACAATGTCTGGAAACCAAAGAAACAATAGAAGAAAGTGCTTAGATGCCCGGGATTTCAAGTAAGGCAAAATTGGGTTCAAAGCTTCCATCATCCACTTATGTGCAGTGTGACCTTAGGAAGGTCACCTCACACCTCTAAGGCTCAATTTACTCTTCTTAAAAAAAAAAAACAACAGTAATACCTAATTGATAGAGTTTTGGGAAATGAAATTGCATATGTAAACTTACTGCTACCAGTGCTTAACCGATGGTAGCTTTAATAGTGAAGTATTTCTGTAGCTTATAGTGCAATTCCAGTGTTGAATGTTATGAGTCTATGCAAGTGCCTAAATTAAAAATTGTTTCACTGACTTCATGTATGGAAGTTATCTTGACTCAGTATTGAGCTTAACTGAGCCTGATTATTGGTGGATTGCCAGTCTCTCTTTTCTCTTAAGTAAGCAGGTCAATGCCTTTCCAGGTAGTAATTTTCAAAGTCTGGTGTCAGACCAAAAGCAGCAGCATCATTTAGGAACTTGCTAGAAATGTAAATTCTAGAGCCCCATCCTAGACCTACTGAATCAGAAACCTTGGGTTGGTGTCAAGTAACATGGGTTTTAACAATTCTCCAGGTGATTCCAATACTTGCTCAAGTTGAGAAACATTAATGTAAAGGGAAAAGGACAAGGTAAGTTCCCTCTGCTAGCTAACGTGGTGTGTAAGTAAAATCAGCTATTACTCACTGAAATAAGTTAGAAAGGAAAGGCAGCAAGTGATTATTGAGAGAAGGCCAATGACTTTTTACATGAAAGAACTTTAGAGATTCGTGGGTCTTGGGTAGAAATGGTGGAAAATCTTGACAAGATATCATTTAGTGATGTCAAATTTAAACTATTTCTATTAATATGAAAGTTAAGTGATTCCAATGTGGTTTGAGCTCAAAATCCCATGAGAACAATCTTTAGAGAAATAATGTATTGAGTATCTAGAAGTTTACCACCAATCCTAAAAATACGTGTATCTCATCAATTACACCTCTGACAGGTACATCTGAGATTATTCCTAGGAACCACAGAGGACAGAAATAATCATACATTAAAAATTGTTAACCTTGACGTTGGAATGAAAAAAATCAGGGAAGTGTCAAGGCAGAAAGGCAGGAGCATGGCAACATTCTAAAAATAAAGGAAAAGGGAGTAAAAGAGGGTGAGAATTATTAAAGCTCAGATATTAAAGCAAACTAGATAAGGTAAGGAAGGAGCCAATGTCATAATCTACTGAATGATTTCAGATGTTCAAACCAGAGTTTAAAATTACCCAAGAAGATGTACAATCACCTCAACCAAATTGCTTATTAGGTTATGATGGAAAATAACACCAAATTTTATTTCTGTAAATACACTTTCTCAGTACATTTCTTATTAGTTTTCCCTTCCACTCACCCACTCACATTATGTGCCAGTGGTGGGAGGTCATGTGTGTGGGTTTGGTTTTCTATCTTGTGAGTGTTTAGCTGTGAATGTGTCTGTCTGCTCCCACCATTTCTTGTAGGTGAGAATTTACCGAGCAACTTGTAGAAAGGCCTATTTTTTTTTTTTTTTTGCGATACACGGGCCTCTCACTGTTGTGGCCTCTCCCGTTGCGGAGCACAGGCTAGGGAGGCGCAGGCTCAGCGTCCATGGCTCACGGGCCCAGCCGCTCCGCGGCATATGGGATCCTCCCGGTCCGGGGCACGAACCCGCGTCCCCTGCATTGGCAGGCGGACTCTCAACCACTGTGCCACCAGGGAAGCCCGAAAGGCCTATGTTTGAAAAATGTTCTTAGAAGATTTTGTAGTACCTTTAAAAAAAACAAAAAAAAAACCCCATATATTCTCACTTATTAGATCACCTCCAAGAATCAAAGTTATGTCCCACATTTTTGTCTCCATCCACTAGAGAGAATTTATTCACTTAACAATTTTGTTTCCTTTGTCAAATTGGTAAAAGGAGAAAACACATAGTTTCCCTTTGTTTCACAAAAGGACATTTATACCAAAATTTGAAACAAAGTAAATAAATAGAGCAAAACATTAAAAATGAACTCAACAAAGATTTCCATTAAATAATCTTATCCTCTGGCGTGATTAAAACACAATTTGAATTTCACCTGACTTTTCAGGGAAACATACGTTACAGAGAGAAAAAAATGTATTTCCAAATAAAAAATTTATAGGTACTTAGGTAATTGCTAAATCTAATAGCATTATTTTGGCTGAGAAGACATGATTCATAATCTCCTGGGAGACAGGAATTCACATCTTTCTTCGCTTCCCCCATATGAAATTTCCTTATGAATCTAAAATTTTCAAAATGGCCCAAACTGTATTCAACATTAAAAGAGAAGCAGCAACACATTCACAGCTACAAAATTCAGGATAATGTGATTAAATTGCATTTATGGAGGGAGAATTGGCTCAAATAACCTGAGGTGTTGAAGTGAAAATTATCTAAAATGAAAGTAGCAATCAAAAAGTACTCCTACAGATCTCAGTCTGATAGAGAACACAAAAGTACAGAAAGATACTTGAGCACAGTTCTGAAATATGGAATATTAGCTTTGGGTAATAGAAGAAACCAATTTTTGCTAAAACAAACTGATAATATATGAGAGACACTCTTGCTGCCAGGTAGAAACAAACCAAACCGTGATTTGAGAATGGGTATCTGAATGTTATTCTCTTGTTGTATCCTATTGAATGTAGATGTCAAAAAGCAGGCTCAAATTGATTAACATTTGCTGGAGTAAATACGTTTTTCTAGTCCAAGTGGAGTATCTATTTAATGCTATAACGAAAGCACTGCAGAAGTGATTAGCACACTAATTAGGTGAACTAAAGAATGCAAAGAAGCAGAATATAACAAGATGCATAGCTCCCATTTTATATCAGGCATTAGTCTAGGTTTGCAAACAGTCCAGAAAATTTAAGATTTATGGGATGAAAAGTTTAAAACATGAATAAGGACTTTTAAGCCGTAACTGGGGGTTTGGTCAATTGTCAGAAATGAAAATTTTGCCTGCCAGAGAATTTTGCTGTTCTCATTTATAGGTGGAATTAGAATTATTTTGAGTGTGATAACAAAGATCTAGTACCTTCACAGCCTCTCTCAATCTGTCCATTGCAGAAAAGAGCATCTGAGATGAGGTCTGGAAGCCGTCCATTTAGATCAACTGATGCCAGGCAGCCTTGAAAGCCCTCCTTGGCATGGACGAGTTTCGGCAAGGATTTATATGTTTCCTTGGCCACTCCTCCTATATACAAGTCACCTGTGGGAAGACAAAAATTTTGGTCACAAAAGTAACTTAACATTGACTTTAAACAACAGTAGAACACACAAAAAAATAGGTTTATTTTTCATTAAATTAATTTTAAAAAGTAAATTTATGACTATATATTTTCTTAAAAGTACAAAACAGGGGAAGATGGCAGAAGAGTAAGACGCGGAGATCACCTTCCTCCCCACATATACACCAGAAGTACATCTACACGTGGAACAACTCCTACAGAAAACCTACTAAACGCTGGCAGAAGACCTCAGGCCTCCCAAAAGGCAAGAAACCCCCCACGTACCTGGGTAAGGCAAAAGAAAAAACAGAGACAAAAGAATAGGGACAGGACCTGCACCAGTGGGAGGGAGCTGTGAAGGAGGAAAGCTTTCCACACACTAGAAGCCCCTTCGCGGATGCAGACGGCGGGTGGCGGAGGGGGAAGCTTCGAAGCCACGGAGGAGAGCGCAGCAACAGGGGTGCGGAAGGTAAAGCGCAGACATTCCCGCACAGAAGTTCAGTGCCGACCGTCACTCACCAGCCCGAGAGCCTTGTCTGCTCACCCGCCTGGGCGGGCGGGGCTGGGAGCTGAGGCTCGGGCTTCGGTCGCAGCGCCGGAAGAGGACTGGGGTTGGCGGCGTGAACACAGCCTGCAGGGGGTTAGTGCGCCATGGCTAGCCGGGAGGGAGTCTGGGGAAAAGTCTGGAGCTGCCGAAGAGGCGAGAGACTTTTTCTTCCCTCTTTGTTCCTGGTGCGCGAGGAGAGGGGATTAAGAGCGCTGCTTAAAGGAGCTCCAGAGACGGGCGCGAGCCGCGGCTAAAAGCGCGGACCCCAGAGACGGGCATGAGACGCTAAGGCTGCTGCTGCCGCCACCAAGAAGCCTGTGTGCGAGCACAGGTCACTATCCACACACCCCTTCCGGGGAGCCTGTGCGGCCTGCCACTGCCAGGGTCCCGGGATCCAGGGACAACTCCCCTGGGAGAACGCACGGCGCACCTCACGCTGGTGCAACGTCACGCCGGCCTCTGCCGCCGCAGGCCCGCCCCGCACTCCGTGCCCCTCCCTCCCTCCCGGCCTGAGTGAGCCAGAGCCCCCGAGTCAGCGGCTCCTTTAACCCCGTCCTGTCTGAGCAAAGAACAGACGCCCTCCGGCGACCTACACGCACGGGCGGGGCCAAATCCAAAGCTGAGCCCCTGGGAGCTGTGAGAATAAAGAAGAGAAAGGGAAATCCCTCCCAGCATCCTCAGAAGCAGCGGATTAAAGCTCCACAGTCAACTTGATGTACCCTGCATCTGTGGAATACATGAATAGACAACGAATCATCCCAAATTGAGGAGGTGGACTTTGGGAGCAAGATTTATGATTTTTTCCCCTTTTCCTGTTTTTGTGAGTGTGTATGTGTATGCTTCTGTGTGAGATTTTGTCTGTATAGCTTTGCTTCCACCATTTGTCCTAGGGTTCTATCTGTCCATTTTTTTGTTGTTATTTTAATTTTTTTCTTTTTTTCTCTTAATAATTTTTTATTCTAATAACTATTATATTTTATCTTTATTTTATTTTACTTTATCTCCTTTCTTTTTTCCTTCCTTCCCTCCTTCCTTCCTTCCTCCCTCCCTCCCTCCTTTCTTTCTTTCTTTCTACTTCTACTAATTCTTTCTTTCTACTTTTCCTCCCTTTTATTCTGAGCTGTGTGGATGAATGGCTCTTGGTGCTGCAGCCAGGAGTCAGTGCTGTGCCTCTGAGGAGGGAGAGCCAACTTCAGGACACTTGTCCACAAGAGACCTCCCAGCTCCACATAATATCAAATGGTGAAAATCTCCCAGAGATCTCCATCTCAACACCAGCACCCAGCTTCACTCTACGACCAGCAAGCTACAGTGCTGGACATCCTATGCCAAACAACTAGCAAGAAGGAACACAACCCCACCCATTAGCAGAGAGGCTGCCTAAAATCATAATAAGTCCACAGACACCCCAAAACACACCACCAGACGTGGACCTGCCCACCAGAAAGACAAGATCCAGCCTCATCCACCAGAACACAGGCACTAGTCCCCTCTACCAGGAAGCCTACACAACCCACTGAACCAACCTTAGCCACTGGGGAGAGACATCAAAAACAACGGGAACTACAAACCTGCAGCCTGCAAAAAGGAGACCCCAAACACAGTAAGATAAGCAAAATGAGAAGACAGAAAAACACACAGTAGATGAAGGAGCAAGATAAAAACCCACCAGACCTAACAAATGAAGAGGAAATAGGCAGTCTACCTGAAAAAAAATTCAGACTAATGATAGTAAAAATGATCCAAAATCTTGGAAATATAATACATAAAATGCAAGAAACATTTAACAAGGACACAGAAGAACTAAAGATGAAACAAACAACGATGAACAACACAATAAATGAAATTAAAAATACTCTAGATGGGATCAATAGCAGAATAACTGTGGCAGAAGAACAGATAAGTGACCTGGAAGATAAAATACTGGAAATAACTACTGCAGAGGAGAATAAAGAAAAAAGAATGAAAAGAACTGAGAACAGTCTCAGAGACCTCTGGGACAACATCAAATGCACCAACATTTGAATCATAGGGGTTCCAGAAGAAGAAGAGAAAAAGAAAGGGACTGAGAAAATATTTGAAGAGATTATAGTTGAAAACTTCCCTAATATGGGAAAGGAAATAGTTAATCAAGTCCAGGAAGCACAGAGAGTCCCATACAGGATAAATCCAAGGAGAAATACGCCAAGACACATATTAATCAAATGTCAAAAATTAAATACAAAGAAAACATATTAAAAGCAGCAAGGGGAAAACAACAAATGACACACAAGGGAATCCCCATAAGGTTAACAGCGGATCTTTCAGCAGAAACTCTGCAACCCAGAAGGGACTGGCAGGACATATTTAAAGTGATGAAGGAGAAAAACCTGCAACCAAAATTACTCTACCCAGCAAGGATCTCATTCACATTTGATGGAGAAATTAAAACCTTTAGACAAGCAAAAGCTGAGAGAGTTCAGCACCACCAAACCAGCTTTACAACAACTGCTAAAGGAACTTCTCTAGGCAAGAAACACAAGGGAAGGAAAAGACCTACAATAACGAACCCAAAACAATTTAGAAAATGGGAATAGGAACATACATATCAATAATTACCTTTAATGTAAATGGACTAAAAGCTCCCACCAAAAGACACAGATTGGCTGAATGGATACAAAAACAAGACCCATATATTTGCTGTCTACAAGAGACCCACTTCAGACCTAGAGACACATACAGACTGAAAGTGAGGAGATGGAAAAAGTTATTTCATGCAAATGGAAACCAAAAGAAAGCTGGAGTAGCAATTCTCATATCAGACAAAATAGACCTTAAAATAAAGACTATTAGAAGAGACAAAGAAGGACACTACATAATGATCAAGGGATCGATCCAAGAAGAAGATATAACAATTGTAAATATGTATGCACCCAACATAGGAGCACCTCAATACATAAGGCAAATACTAACAGCCATAAAAGGGGAAATCGACAGTAACATATTCATAGTAGGGGACTTTAACACCCCACTTTCACCAATGGACAGATCATCCAAAATGAAAATAAATAAGGAGACACAAGCTTTAAATGATACATTAAACAAGATGGACTTAACTGATATTTATAGGACATTCCATCCAAAAACAATAGAATACATATTTTTCTCAAGTGCTCATGGAACATTCTCCAGGATAGATCATACATTGGGTCACATATCAAGCCCTCGTAAATTTAAGAAAATTGAAATTGTATCAAGTATCTTTTCTGACCAAAACGCTATGAGACTAGAAATCAATTACAGGAAAAGATCTGTAAAAAATACATACACATGGAGGCTAAACAATACACTACTTATAACGAAGTGATCACTGAAGAAATCAAAGAGGAAATAAAAAAATACCTAGAAACAAATGACAATGGAGACACGACGACCCAAAATCTATGGGATGCAGCAAAAGCAGTTCTAAGAGGGAAGTTTATAGCAATACAATCCTACCTTAAGAAACAGGAAACATCTCAAATAAACAACCTAAACTTGCACCTAAAGCAATTAGAGAAAGAAGAACAAAAAAACCCCAAAGTTAGCAGAAGGAAAGAAATCATAAAAATCAGATCAGAAATAAATGAAAAAGAAAAGAAGGAAACAATAGCAAAGATCAACAAAACTAAAAGCTGGTTTTTTGAGAAGATAAACAAAATTGATAAACCATTAGTCAGACTCATCAAGAAAAAAAGGGAGAAGACTCAAATCAATAGAATTAGAAATGAAAAAGGAGAAGTAACAACTGACACTGCAGAAATACAAAAGATCATGAGAGATTACTACAAGCAACTCTATGCCAACAAAATGAACAACCTGGAAGAAATGGACAAATTATTAGAAATGCACAACGTGCCAAGACTGAATCAGGAAGAAATAGAAAATATGAACAGACAAATCACAAGCACTGAAATTGAAACTGTGATTAAAAATCTTACAACAAACAAAAGCCCAGGACCAGATGGCTTCACAGGCAAATTCTATGAAACATTTAGAGAAGAGCTAACACCTATCCTTCTCAAACTCTTCCAAAATATAGCAGAGGGAGGAACACTCCCAAACTCATTCTACGAGGCCACCATCACCCTGATACCAAAACCAGACAAGGATGTCACAAAGAAAGAAAACTACAGGCCAATATCACTGATAAACATAGATGCAAAAATCCTCAACAAAATACTAGCAAACAGAATGCAACAGCACATTAAAAGGATCATACACCATGATCAAGTGGGGTTTATTCCAGGAATGCAAGGATTCTTCAATATACGCAAATCTATCAATGTGACAAACCATATTAACCAATTGAAGGCAAAAAACCATATGATCATCTCAATAGATGCAGAGAAAGCTTTTGACAAAATCCAACACCCATTTATGAAAAAAACCCTGCAGAAAGTAGGAATAGAGGGAACTTTCCTCAACATAATAAAGGCCATATATGACAAACCCACAGCCAACTTCATCCTCAATGGTGAAAAACTGAAAGCATTTCCACTAAGATCAGGAACAAGACAAGGTTGCCCACTCTCACCATTCTTATTCAACATAGTTTTGGAAGTTTTAGCCACAGCAATCAGAGAAGAAAAGGAAATAAAAGGAATCCAAATCGGAAAAGAAGAAGTAAAGCTGTCGTTGTTTGCAGATGACATGATACTATACATAGAGAATCCTAAAGATGCTACCAGAAAACTACTAGAGCTAATCAATGAATGTGGTAAAGTAGCAGGATACAAAATTAATGCACAGAAATCTCTGGCATTCCTCTACACTAATGATGAAAAATCTGAAAGTGAAATCAAGAAAACACTCCCATTTACCATTGCAACAAAAAGAATAAAATATCTAGGAATAAACCTACCTAAGGAGACAAAAGACCTGTGTGCAGAAAATTATAAGACACTGATGAAAGAAATTAAAGATGATACAAATAGATGGAGAGATGTACCATGTTCTTGGATTGGAAGAATCAACATTGTGAAAATGACTCTACTACCTAAAGCAATCTACAGATTCAATGCAATCCCTATCAAACTACCACTGGCATTTTTCACAGAACTAGGACAAAAACGTTCACAATTTGTATGGAAACACAAAAGACCCCGAATAGCCAAAGCAATCTTGAGAACGAAAAACGGAGCTGGAGGAATCAGGCTCCCTGACTTCAGACTATACTACAAAGCTACAGTAATCAAGACAGTATGGTACTGGCACAAAAACAGAAATATAGATCAATGGAACAGGATAGAAAGCCCAGAGATAAACCCACACACATATGGTCACCTTATCTTTGATAAAGGAGGCAGGAATGTACAGTGGAGAAAGGACAGCCTCTTCAATAAGTGGTGCTGGGAAAACTGGACAGGTACATGTAAAAGTATGAGATTAGCTCACTCCCTAACACCATACACAAAAATAAGCTCAAAATGGATTAAAGACCTAAATGTAAGGCCAGAAACTATCAAACTCTTAGAGGAAAACATAGGCAGAACACTCTATGACATAAATCACAGCAAGATCCTTTTGGACCCACCTCCTAGAGAAATGGAAATAAAAACAAAAATAAACAAATGGGACCTAATGAAACTTCAAAGCTTTTGCACAGCAAAGGAAACCATAAACAAGACCAAAAGATAACCCTCAGAATGGGAGAAAATATTTGCAAATGAAGCAACTGACAAAGGATTAATCTCCAAAATTTACAAGCAGCTCATGCAGCTTAATAACAAAAAAACAAACAACCCAATCCAAAAATGGGCAGAAGACCTAAATAGACATTTCTCTAAAAAAGATATACAGACTGCCAACAAACACATGAAAGAATGCTCAACATCATTAATCATTAGAGAAATGCAAATCAAAACTACAATGAGATATCATCTCACACCAGTCAGACTGGCCATCATCAAAAAATCTAGAAACAATAAATGCTGGAGAGGGTGTGGAGAAAAGGGAACACTCTTGCACTGCTGGTGGGAATGTGAATTGGTTCAGCCACTATGGAGAACAGTATGGAGGTTCCTTAAAAAACTACAAATAGAACTACCATATGACCCAGCAATCCCACTACTGGGCATATACCCTGAGAAAACCATAATGCAAAAATAGTCATGTACCAAAATGTTCATTGCAGCTCTATTTACAATAGCCCGGAGATGGAAACAACCTAAGTGCCCATCATCGGATGAATGGATAAAGAAGATGTGCAATGGAATATTACTCAGCCATAAAAAGAAACGAAATTGAGCTATTTGTAATGAGGTGGATAGACCTAGAGTCTGTCATACAGAGTGAAGTAAGTCAGAAAGAGAAAGACAAATACCGTATGCTAACACATATATATGGAATTTAAGGAAAAAAAAATGTCATGAAGAACCTAGGGGTAAGACAGGAATAAAGACACAGACCTACTGGAGAACGGACTTGAGGATATGGGGAGGGGGAAAGGTGAGCTGTGACAAATCGAGAGAGAAGCATGGACATATATACACTAACAAACGTAAGGTAGATAGCTAGTTGGAAGCAGCCGCATAGCACAGGGATATCAGCTCGGTGCTTTGTGACCGTCTGGAGGGTTGGGATAGGGAGGGTGGGAGGGAGGGAGACGCAAGAGGGAAGAGATATGGGAACATATGTATATGTATAACTGATTAAGTTTGTTATAAAGCAGAAACTAACACACCATTGTAAAGCAATTATACTCCAATAAAGATGTAAAAAAAAAAAGTACAAAACAATAGAGGTGTTTCAATAATACATCATCACTGGAAGAAATTTCTAGAAGCTATTCCCACAGAGAACTTAAGTGAGTTCGATACAGTGTGGCCAAATGGAAAGAACATGTACCATGAAGTGGTCCCTGAATTATTGGGTTGGCCAAAAAGTTCGTTCACATTTTTCCATAAAATGTTATGGAATAACCCAAAAGAATTTTTTGGCCAACCCAATAAAATCCAAGTCAAGTTATTTACCGACTCTATGGCTTTGAGCTTTTTTTTTTTTTTTTTTTTTTACTTTCTCTGATCATTAGTAATCTCATTTCTAAAATGGGAGCAATAAAACCTATTCCATAGTGGTGTGTGAGGATTAAATGAGATAAAATAATGGAAAGAATCTATCAGAATGAAAATATGTAGTAGATGTTAGCAGGTGTTATTATTATCAAATCTACATTCTGCTTAGAGAGTTCTAGGCCTTTCTGTTAACTAGAAGTTCCATGAATTCTAAATGTCTAATGTCTAAAATTGCCTTTTCTAGTATGCTTGAACCTATTATCCTTGCCTGCACCTAACTTATTCACTAACTCACTCCCATAGTAGACTATATATACATGAATATTCCATCCCTTTTCAAGTATTTCATCTTTTAGGTAAAGGCATACCACTCTGAATTCTTTATGCTGTTCTGGGATCTACTGACAAGTTATCAATTAATTTTTCCCAATTTTATTACAGTTTCTAGTGGGACACTTTGCTCTGCTTGTCATCTTCATGTCTCTACGTTTAAGATTTCCCAACTTTATGGACAACTACTTAAAAAAAGACTGCAATCCAAGTTTGATTCTGTTTCTTTTCTATTAAAGATTATTCATCATATCTGTATAGCACTGAGTAGATGTAATTAACTGACTCTAGTAAACAATCAATGCAGAACATAAGGAGGGTGACCCCAAATTTCCATAATATCCTACTCCTGTTTACAAGTCCTGGTAACATATTCTATTTAGCTACTTACTCCTCTGACTTTGCATTGTCATTTGGATTTTCGCTCTCACGTTAACCATTTTATTTAACTTTCATGTTACCTGATACCTTCTCCCACTGTAACACAAAACTCCTATATTCCTAATGTTCTCTGGGCCCCTTTGTATTGTTTTCATGGGACTTGGGAGGAAGGAGAACTGATACACATGCTGATGCTCACACTGTTTGTTAAATCATGAGTAATAAAGTGCTTGGTGTCTGACCCAGAAAGCTTGTGTCTTCTGCCACCACCCATAAAACAGTAATAGGCTAACCTGGTAAGTAGGGTAAAAATCAAGCAACACACAGAACACTGCTGATTGTACTGATGAGAAAACTGAGCTTGCTTAAAGTCATTTAGCCATAAAAACTGAGAACTGGGCTTCCTGGTGGTGCAGTGGTTGAGTGTCCGCCTGCCGATGCAGGGGACACAGGTTCGTGACCCGGTCCGGGAAGATCCCACATGCCGCAGAGCGGCTGGGCCCGTGAGCCATGGCCGCTGAGCCTGCGCGTCCGGAGCCTGTGCTCCGCAACGGGAGAGGCCACAACAGTGAGAGGCCCGCGTACCGCAAAAAAAGAAACAAAACAAAACAACAAAAAACAAAACTGAGAACTTAGGTCCCTGACCTACTAACTAGAGCTCTAAGTATTACACTAGGATGCCACTGATCCTGCACAGTTTGTACTGAAGGTACTGGATATGCCTACTTCCCTCACCTTTTAAATAAAAGGAAACATCTATTGACTATTAACCATCATTCTTAATATTAAAGGAAAGCATGTTTTTGATCTGAAATAGGATACTATTTTTGAAACATTTGATTTTTCCCTTCCATATTTCCTTTCTCTCCTTAGTCTTTTCTCTCACTTAAATTTCAAGTGATTGTGTTTTATTTGCCTCAGAGACCAAAGATATAAAGTTATCTTTATGTATTTGATCCTTAAAATTCAAGACTCTTAGAGGAGTGAAACAGACAGAATATACAGGCAAGTACATGAGAAGAGTAAAGCTTTCCTGCCCCTCATGTGGGCAAGCAGGAGAGAAAGTTGGAGGAGAAGAAGTTTGAATATAGTCGTTGCCCAGTAGAGGACATAGTGATCTGACTTGAGGCCTGAGCCCTGGTGGATGCCAAAACCTCATGTAGGTTGAGGAAAGTAATATTGATCTGTGTGCATTTCCTCAAGAGAACCCAGAGGCAGCAGTGATATCCTTGAGAAGAAATAGATGCATAGTAGATTCAGACATGCTGGGAGCTTTCTTAGCCTGACAGAACTTTTCATATCCCCTTGTGGTGTGGCAGCAACAGAACAATTCCCAGAGCAGAACAGGAGCAAGCAGAAAAAACCTGGCCTGAGGAGGTCATGCACACAAGAAAGAAGATGCTGGGTAGCAATTCAGTGGGCACCTAAGCAATTAATATAGAATATTTGAGACCAACTCCTGTGCAATCTCTCTACCTCCCCAGATACTGGTACAATGGAAGCCCCCCACCCCCAAATCATCTAGACATAATCCCAAGGAAATAAGGGAACTGAAATTGCCTGAGATTACAGTTTCACTAACAAAGAATCAGACCTCAAAACAGAAACCAAGGTGAGTTATATGAAAGTAGAGAAAGTGACCTTTCTTGCTCGTCTGAGATTGTGGGCTGAACTTTCTGCTATTACATATCAAATAGCAATGCAAGGAAGTGCTCCCTGCATTCATTTGCTGAACTAAATTTGTTAGGAAATGTCAGCTTTCCTCTGGGCCTAATGACTGTAGTATTAGAGAACAGTGGGAGTCGAATTAAGAATTCTCGTCCCTGCTTCGGGTTTTTCAGATGTAGAACTTAGTACTCAAAGTTACGTATGGGATGCTATATATGTGACAACCCATCTTCCTCTTTCTGATTGTAACCTCCTGGAGGATAGAGGTTGTGTCTGTGTCTTAGATTCTCCCACAGTGCCTAGTACTGGACTACAAGCACAGTAGGCAATCAATAAATATTGTCAGTCAACGGATGGATTGAAGTCACAGTAGATAAGAATCAGAAAAGAAAGAAGGATGGTAAGGCAGCACATAGGGAGAGAGCTAATCCTAAAATGCACTTACTTCCTTTCCCCATTTCCTGCTACTTCCTACTTTTTTTCCTATCAGCACACTTACTTGCCCAAATCAGTTTTTAAAGCTTATTGAGGAAAAGTAGTAATCTTTCCCTTGTGTTGTTAAAGAGCAGAAAATATTGATTCGAGCCGTGCAGGATATAAGCCTCAGACGTACCAAGGTGGATGAGTTTGGCTTTATAAGCAAGGGACTCATTCTTATTTTCATTACTGAAGCTGCTGCACTTAGCACCACAACTTAATACCATCTTTATAAACTCTTCATATAGCAGAGAGTGGTCTTAAGTCTCCCACAGGATTGCCATAGGAAGAGAACAAAGGAAACCTTTAAGTGGCCTGAGCCCTGTGTAACATTAGCACTTCATCAAAGATGCACCTTCTCCTTTTCATCCGTGGGGTGATGGAAGGAAAATGACCCATTAGCACTAATGGGATCTTGAAGGCAAAATCCTGTGCATGGCAAGGAAGCTAGGCTTTTTAATGACCCAGTGTATGAACGAGAGCCAGGATGGACATCCAGTAACAGTCAGTTTCCTATGGACTTGAAGCCATGCTGGTACCCCTCCTTCAAGCTATGAGTGGTTGATTTTTATTCATATTATTTAAGTAGGCCATGTATGCAACTGACAAGGAAATGATGGAGCTGTGGCAGAAGAAGGTGCAAAGAATATGTACAGAGCCAGATAATCTCAAACATTTGGGGAGTGGGCTTTTAAAAAAAATATCAAGAAACCCTTATCTTTGTCCTAGTGTGGAGTGTGTGTGTGTGTGTGTGTGTGTGTGTGTGTGAGTGTGTAACGGCCCCCCTCTCAAGAATGTCATCTGTGGAATGATCTGAGATGATATCCAAGTATCCATTTCCCAGTAGTTGGGCAGTAATGAGTAGGGAATAGCACACAAGCTTCTTAGTTATAATTGGCTACAAAAGAATGAGAAGTACAGGTTGTCCCCGTGTTTCTAGTATAATTAGAGCGACAAGATGTCAAACGTACAAGTCTTATTTTCTTTGACTTACTTTAGACGCATTTGTGTACTTGAAGTGTGCCCTGCACTATACAATAAGCAGCTCGAGAGCTTTCTTTGACATACTCAGTTCGAATCCCAGCAGCACTGAATCTGGTAACATAAATGGAACAATCCCTTGCTAAATATCTTCTATTTTGATATAAACAGACTGAGACACAAGAATTCTGTGAAGCCCGAGGGACTGGTTGTAAGGTTCAGGCTAAATGTGCCTTATAAAATCAGAGAAATAAAAGGATTTTATGGACATCAGTTGTAAGCTGAAGTATCATGAGCGAGTTTAGACCAAAAGAAAGTATAGGATACATTACTTTGTAATGACATAAATGAAGGTGCCAAACATGGGGAACAGCACAAATGTACCAAGAAGACAAAATTAATACAGCATTCAAAAAAGAGCACAAAAGGCTGGGATGGGCTGGAAAAGAAGAATTATCAAAGGGACCATGGTAAATAATGTTGGATAAAAAAAGTCAAAGGAAAGGTTTGAGTAACATGATAGAATTTGTGACTACTGTTTTTTTTTTTTTTTTTTTTTTTTTAAAGGCAATGAGAAGTCCAAAAATAAAAGCCATGCAGGCTAGGAGATGAGGGAATTTGAAACAGTAATAATTAACAGTAATAATAATAATAATTAACAGTAATAATAAACAGTAATAATTTGGAGAGAAGAGATGAAACTGCATTTAACATTAAACATGTGTAATTTGAGTAGGAGTGTCCTACAGGGATGATATGAACTGGGGGCTTAGGGATGCTGGGGCTGGAAGGCCTGGCTTGGGAGCCATCAACCAAAAGCAGAAAAATGAAGTGGTGTAGGAGGTTTTCTCTTCTCTTAAAACAGGGAGCATGAGGCAGTTAGAGCAAGGACTCTGAGCTCTACAGCAGCAGAATGCCCGCGTCAAGGTATAATTAGTTCTTTGACTCAGCTTTCCTGTTTATCCATATGTATTTTTTAGTGCCTCTTAAACATCTCAGTTTCATTTTAATTAAAAAGAGCATATATAAAAAGGACAACTGCTTTGGATAGCTAAAACTCTAGGGAAACTTAAGGAGGCTCCCACAATCTCTTACAAGTGGCATTTGAAAAAAAAAAACCTGGAGCAATACACACTGTCTGACTTTCCTACTGGCCAGACTGGAGAAAGTACAATTCTGGAGGCTCTGCTCAGAGGATTTGACTTTGGACAGCAAATTGGGAGACTTCGCTAACATTCCTCTCAATTCTTGTTGTGATTGGCTGGTAGAAAAAGTACAATCAGGCTGGGCTAGTTTCTCAGAGTTATTCTGCAGGAAAGATGCCCTTCCTTACATCAGAGAACAATCAAAATCTGCCTCCGCCTCGATTTGTATCTTTATCTTTAATTTTAATCTTTTGTTACACATCCACAAATGAACATCGGCAGGTTGGATCTTGACCATATAAGTTAATGCAGGCTTTCTTTGGGAGGCAAATTAAATGTAATCCTCTCTTTATAACAGGTGTGCCCTGTTAGACAGAAGAAAAATCATCTCTAGTCCCTGGAGAACAAGCACAAACTTATTTACTTCATGTTTTTTCTGGGTAGAAAGCCAACGTTACTATTTCCTGTGATTGCTTAAATAAGTGATGTTACATTACGAGAAGCAAAAGCATGGGAAATTGTTAATATTTCTCTAACACATTTGAACCTAAGAGTAGATAAATGAATACGTTCATAACAATGATCAGTTTGGATTGAACAACAAACACCATCCAAAACCACATCTAAGTTCAGGGCACACCAAGTAGTCATTATTGAAGTCGAAGTTGGCAATTCAGGTGGATGTTTTGCTCTGAAACGCTAGACCTGTGCCCTCCATAGATCTCTATGAAAAATCAGGTTAATTTTAGAAATTCAGTGGTCATAAGTTTGATTTATTAGATATTGTCTAAATTCTCTACACCTTAGTCTTCCTTGGTGCATAAAGGGTTTAATCCTAGAATAACCTGTTCTTACTTCTAGGAAATACCTGCAAATCCTTATCTTTAGTCCTATCCCGATTTTCTAAGTTCAGCCTAAAAACAAACCATCATCTTCCCCCCCTCCCCACACTGGGAAATTACTTCTAGACTTCCCTGTTTTATAGCAATCACATTTCTAGTCTCCCTATTACCCAAACTGAAATTAATTTCAATATCATTTTTAACTCCATTCTATTTCTTATACCTTACACTCAAATTATTGCTGAGAACTTTGATGTGGATGACTCAACTTGGCCAATACTTCTGACATCTGTGCCTCCATTTTCCTTTCCTTTTCCAGTTCTTATCTTCCTTTCCCCACGTACACCTTTTATGCAGTAACCCATTACCTGGTGTCCCTGCCTCTATCCATCCTCCCTCCCATCGTGCCCTTACTGTGTTCTGATTTCTTTAATACATCCCGCTGGTTTCTAAATAAAGTGTGAGGCTCAGGGTGGTCAAGATTTTGAGATATCCTCCCTCAGTAACTTTTTCTAAACTTTGAACAATGTCTCCCCAACAATTTTTGCCAGGGAGAGAATTAGGCTAACATCAATCCTCTACCTATATTTTAATCTTTAGTCAAACTGTATTTTTCACCATTTCTCCAATACTGCACGGTTACTGTTCCATCACTTTTCACAGTACATTACTTCCATCATGAGTGTCTTTCCCCTTCCAATGTTCCATTTCAAAGCCTGATGCAATTTCGGGGTCTCAACTCAAATTCCACCTTGTTAATGTGTTTTCTCAGTCATACGCAAGTATGATCTTTGAATCCCCGTAATATTTTGAACCTCTTATCTGACAATTAGCATTTCCTTCCCAGTTCTCTGTGTGGATATCTTGCCTTCCCATTATTTTATAAATTCCTTGAAGAAAGCATCATAAGCGAAGCACCTTTTTAGTCTCATTTTTACTTAGCACTCACTAATTATTTGCTGACTCATTGAATGAATGGATGAATTAGCAGTTTTCATTCAATAAATAATCATTTGAACAATAAGGACATAGTGAAGGTTCCCTGGTTCCCTACACCTGAGAAATAATGAATGAAGTTAATTGTGGGGCATTTTTCTTCTACTGACCGCTTTCTTGAAGTCACCCAGCTCGTTAAGAGGGTTCAATGCAGTGACATTTTTTTCCATTCTGACAGTGTAATTCAGGAACAATTTTAACCAACATGTGTTGAATTCATTTGCAGAGAGAGGCAGACAAAGATAGAGGTACAGAAATAGTTTAGGGTATCAATGTGTGGTGATGAGAACCTATTCATGAATCTCTTCAGCAGTTAAAATAAATGCCAAAATCTTTGTGGGAAATTACATTTCAGCCTATCCTGTACCTCTACCTCAGTCTATCTCTGGCCATTCTGTCATTCTCTGTGTTGCCCCATATACAAATATAACGTAACTCATGTGGCCTCCCTAGGCACACTCCCCACTATGGACACTTTACACTATTTCTCCAGGTGCTTCTACTTTGTTACACTGTTATCTTTACAGAGAGGTGGGGATTTATTGTTTGTGGTCATAGAACAGAGCCAAGTTAACTGCGTGGACCCCTGATGCTTTGCCCTGGTACATCTGTTAATCCCTATGTGCACTTCCTGTGGGTTTGCAGATGTCTCTCTCCATCTAGCCTGTGGACTGCCACTCCAGGATTCCTGGTATTAGATTCCCTCTGGTCTCCTGCTTCTAGCTCTTAGGTCCTTGCCAGCCACAGGTATCCCTGATTCCATAGCAGGCTCCCATATCCAACAGTTTGTATATTGTTTTCACTACAAAGGCACTGAATTTCACAAAAATCACTGAGACAACTGAATTTAAATGTACAGAGCCCGAACCGAGTGAGAGCGCGCCTCATCACTGCTTTGAGTCCTTCATGATCAGTGCAAGCTTTGCCATGGTCAAAACCAGAAAAGACAGCTCTGACTTTATCATTATAACAATAACTGACATCGGTGTAGTGCCCTAAACTTTACTGAGCACTTGCACATAGGCATTGTCATTTGGTTTTCACGCGATGAGCTACAGAAAGAATAAAGGTTATCATGGACACGTATCCCAGACAAAGACACTATGGTTCAGTGCTACAACACCAGAAAAATGGCAGGGTCCGATTCCAAGCCCACGTCTCCTGAATCCATGATAATTTTCACTTAATCTGCACTAGTTTACACACTGTATAATCCACGTGGTGAGTGGCCAATTTGTACAGCTCCACTGCTACAAAATACAGGAATGTTTTGGAGTAACTTGGCCAGTGGAGAAAAGTAATGGTGATAAATGTTCACAGAGTCCAAGCCAAATAACACAGATTCCCAGGATGATGTGGGACGTATCTGCACGCTCACTGAGTAATCTCATGAAAATAAAGCCAATTTGCTTCTATAGTCATAAACGCGAGGTATCTAAATTCCAATGAGTCGGTAGAACTCTTATGACTTCCAAATTTGATTTTTAGATATGGAAGCCACTTTTCAGTTGCCTCCCACAGAGAGATAAGTAAGACACCTGCATTCATCTGTAACCCAGCCTAATACCTGTGTGTGAACAGGTGGGCGGGCACCAAGAAAACTGGAGTTCAGACCTTAATGTTTCCCTGTAGTAAGGCTTTAAGAGTTAATATTGACATTATAGTTATGGACAGGACAGAAAATGCTTTCAACATTCTGAAATTTCTGTTTCTAGCTGATATTTTTGAAATAAAATTGCCCAAAGAAGGAGAATTTTTGAAAAGTATGATTGTAAAACTTAGCATGAAGACAGATGTTGTGTGTTTGGCCAACAGACTGTAAGGCAAAGCTGGTGGGAAATAAGGTGAAATTGCTACGGAGGGGTGTGTGGTAATCCATCCTCTTTATAACCACGCTAGGTCAGTGACACTGTGGCAGTTGGGGTGTGAGTTCGGGCATATCAGTTCATGCCAAGCTAACTTTGTCTCATGCTTGGTAAATTTACCTTTTGGTAAAAACAGGGTTCAAATATTTTCATTACTTTTCCATTTTCCCCACCCAAGTGACAGCCAGTTTAGATACTGTAGACATACTTTAGCAGCATCCACCCTGTCACCATTTCACGTTTCGTTTTCCACTCTCTGGGTGTTGTTCTCTGGGACTGCATACGGTCTGCAGAGCTTCCCTACCTCACAAATACTGTTCCACCTGACATGTGCACAGCACCTCAGTTTAAATGGTGCTTTGCCATCTCTCGTTCCATTTGATTCTCATACCAACTCTTCACAATAGGCAGGAAGTTGTTATTATCCCTACCTGACAGGTGAGCAAATTACCCTTCTGGAAAGGTAAGTGACCTGCCCAAGGTAATGCAACCGGTCCCAGGAGAATAACACTGGCACCCCAGCCTCCAGTTCCAGGTGACCTCTCTTCCCACTGTACTACACTGCCTCCTAGTTTTACTAAAAACCTTCTCAGTGACAGGCATAGGATGGGTAGAGGCGTTTAGAAATGACTGTTCTGTAAATTAATAGAGACTTAAAACTAGGGGACCTGTAAGAGGACCTATTCAAACCTGTTATCTTTCCTGAAATTTTGAGGAGCTCAGTATAACAACTTGGCTTTCTTTTTCAAAATAACTTTTCTTATTTCAAAGAAAGTTTCTTTTCCTATTTCAAAATAAATGTACATTTATTTTGGGTGGGGAAGATCTAGTGGTGTACAAAAAGTATAAAAGAACAGCTCTTCTCCATCATAATGGCCTGTTTAATGCAGGTCAAAAATGTCACCTGCTCTCCACTTAGATATACAGAAGAAAAGAGGGGAAAGCCACCAGGGTTTTCTGGAGAGCCTGAAAGGACAAAGTGATACAAAGCGCACAAAAAAGCTTTACAGACATTGCCAAAAAGCTTCTTAAAATATGATGAGCTTGAGAGAGTCAAATAAAACTCACATTTTTCTTAAGTACCTGAACTCTTCTGTATTTTTTTCAAAGAACAAATTGCTTCTGTGCTTAAAGGATGGAAGAGTTTCAATCAGGTCATCAAATCCCACTGGAATAGTATATAAAATTCCCTAGGGCATGTCTCCAAATACTTTGTTCTTCCAATACTTAAATTATTCTTAAGGAGATATGCAAATAGTTAACAGCAGTAATCAAAGAGTGGGTCGAGAAGGTGTGGGGAACTTTCCCTAAAGGCTAGGAAAATGGAGGGCTTAACAGTTGAACGGACTAGCAAATAATCTACTGGAACAAGCTGATGATGGATTGATAGGCCAATCTCCAATCATCCAACCAAGGACTACATTTGCCTGGGCCTGCTTTAAGCATCTATAAATGCAAATGTTCTATAGAATACATATTAAGGACACACAGCAATTAAAATTGTTGGCTGTTGTGTTTGAGGAAGACTTTAGGGGCTAAGGAAACAGAACCAATATATAGGTTCTATACAAGGCATATGGATGGGAAGAGCAAGTGGAAAGTGAAAGGAGAAATACCCAGTTATTTTGTAATTACCAGAAGTGACATTTGCAGCATTACACAGGTAGGAATGTAGAAGTTTGAAAAACTATGTTTTATACAAAGGAGGAAATAATTTCTTTTATTACATGACATTTTTCCCTAAAATTAATATAAGTACTATCTTTCACTCTAGATATCCAGAAGGAATCCCTTCTAATACGTTGGGAAATATATATAGTAGTATTTAAATATTTCTATGGACCTGGGTTCAAATTCTATTTCTGGGCAATTCACTTAGTCTAAGTCTCCATTTTCTCATCTGTAATATGGAAGCACTAATGTCTCACTCATCTAATTGTTGTAAAGATTAAGAGATCATACTTGTAAAATACAGCATCAAAATTGAGGTTCTGACTGAAGTGTCAACATAATAGATATATGATAATGTGAGTCTGAGGCAGATACTGAGATGCAAAATTTACAAAGGAGATGATAAAATACTGGTTCTCAGTCCTTGAAACCCTCAGTTATATCAAGAACATCATCATCAGCAAAGGGGTCCAAAACTGGAAAGAAAGATGCCCAAGAATATTTTCTGAGGTAAGTCCTACAGTGGGATAAATTTGCACTACTGCCCGATAAAGGAGGACTACATTCTAGCCCCAAGCCTAGTGGGAAGGCTCTCAGGTCTCCTGCAGAACTTGTTTTATGTTTCTTGAGGTTGAGGGATACAGAATTGCTGGGTTATAGATACAGTACATTAGTACAGGACCTTAAAGAAGTCTTTTTACAGTCCCTGAACTGCAAGGTGAAACCAGTGGTGGGAGATCCAAACAGTGTTTGTGTTGAGGGGGAGCAGGGCGGGGAGTTGGGGGGTGGAGGTGGGGACAGAACCTAGTACAGCGTGGCTAGGAATGCTAATAACCAACCTCTAAGAAACCCGGGAATGCCAGCTGGGCTGTCCTGTGCCGGGGCAGTTATGGGAAAGTGGCCTAAATATTGCCGAACCCTGTCGTACCCAGGTGGGCCTTACAAGTCCACCCTCCTTATAAACACCTGAGCTTTAAAGAATACACTGGTTGAGCTTGTGCACAGTTGTGAGAATTAAATGAGATCTTATGAGTAAAATATTTATGAGTGCATGGGATGTGATCAGCCCTCAGAAATGGTTAAAATAATTATTATTACCGTTTGATTTTATTATCATTAGTGTTTAGGTGACATGTTTAACCTTCCTAAGCCTCACCTTAGCTTCATCATCTGTAACGTGGGGCTAAGTACAGCAACCTCATCAGTTAGCCACGAAGAACAAGGGGATAATATATGTAAGTCTCTTAGCGAATGCTTAGTGAAAAGCGGATGACGATGAAGACGATATGATGGACCTTGCCTAAGGACACACAGAAATAAATGGTAGAGACGCTATTTCACCCAAGTCTGTCTGACCCCAAACTTAATTATAATGCTATATGGCTTCTTGCATTATCCTTAAGAAAAACCTGAATAATTAATTGCAAAGGCCAAGACAGGGCCCTTTTAAGAGCAGACACAGAAAACCACATTAATGTGGCATTAACAAGAAACCCTGATTGACCTCATGGGGTTCTGAAGTAGCATCGGAAGTACCCTCCAGTGTGTGAAAATCATGGTCCAGCAGCAGCACAGTGGCATTAAAAATGTGCTTTCCTACATGAGTAAAGTTAGCAGAACTGGCTTTGAAGCATCTCTACAATAGTAGGGGTGACTTTGTACTAGGGCCACCCAATTTTCCAGTCTATTCCGATTTTGACCCATGGCTCTAGAAGAATTGTTCAGGGTCGGGGGGAGAAGCTAGCCGTCCTCTGAGTCACGGTGTAAGAGGGCTGGAGCTGCATTATTATGAAACCCTAACTCAGTGAAACAACTGCCTGAATATACTAGTGATACTTACTTTTGAGATTTATAACGACCAATTGTAATATTATCCGGATGCCAGCTGGGGCCTCTCTGTCCTTTGTGGATCTAGAGGGGCCTGGTTTGAATCTTTCCAGTTCCACAGAGGATGAAAATCCTGTGTCCCTGTGAATTCCAGTGAGACTCCGACTTCTGCTTCTGGCTTTTGAATCCCATGTGCCGCCTCTGACCCCCGATGGACACAGTCTCTGTCTCCACCCACAGAATAATTTTGTTCACCCAAGCATTTATGATTTGAGCCATCTGAACAAATCGGGGCCATGCAATGCCCCGTTTCCCGCCACCTAGATGACCGTAGCCTCAATCCCCAGCCCCTGGTCCAGAGCAAGCCAAAGCCATCCCCTTGAATTTTCATAGCAGCTTAAAGATCACATTTTGGAGCCCTTAATGGCCCCACTTATACCCCAAGTAGACCGTCCAAATATCTCTTCAAACAAATCCAGAGCAGTCGTATTTTTACAGTGTGACCCTGCCTCCTATCCCCCAACCCTGGTCACAGGTAGGACGTGTGTTTCAATCAAATTGACTCCCCCAAGAATTTGGCCCTAGGCCTCCGAAAGTCAAGTCAGTCTCTCCTGAGTATTTGAATTGGTCGGGGGTGGAAGGCCAGGTCTGGGGAGGCCACGTTTGCCAACGCTGGTGAAAGCAGAGAAAGCCAGTGTGCAGAGAGGGAGGAGAAGGAAGGCTCCCTGGGAAGCCAGGAGAAGGCAGCTCAGAGCCCCCATGGAGACCAGGAGGGGACGAGATGCTGGCTTGTTGCTGACAGCTTTCCTGATACGGCTCTCATGAGCTCCAGCTGTAAATTTTCTCTTTCTTGCCCTTGGGTTCCTTGAATGCTCTACTCTGCCCCACTTCCCCCTTTTTCATTTAAGTTAGTCTATATGGGTTTATGCTTCTTGTACTCCAAAGACCTTTGTATTTTTCTCCCTTCAGAAAAAAAGAGGGAGTTCTGAGAGCCATGAAAACTGAAGACTTAAGGCCTTCCTCAGTGAGAGAGGTGATACCGAACTTTCCTTCCCAGATGGCCCTGACACAGGGAGCTCTTGGCCGAGAAGCTCAGCCTCTAAGCAGACAGCTCAGCTGCACTCCTGGCGTTCCCTGAAGAGGGACAAGCGGTGATGAGGCTGGGGTCTTGTGAGCAGTCGCCTGGCCCTTAAGGACCCAGCTCTGAGAACATGCGGGCACTCTGTTCTCCACAGCACACATGGTACCAGCTTTAAGAGTTCATCTCATCTCATCACCGTCCCACTGGGACATGGGAAACGGGCACCTTGTCCAAAAGGCATGTGAGCACTGGATTCGGATTTCTAGGAGGCCACACTTTCCTGTGGGAGGAGAGGGAAGCTATTTCTCCTGGAAGAGGACATCCTTGCAGATATTCCAAGCACACAAGCCAAGCCCTGTGGCTGTCAGAGCTCAGCCCGGGTCGAGGGTGAGAAGGAACAAGCATCAGCACTTAAGTCCCTATAACACCTGCCCCAGAGCAACTGCAAAGGGGAAGGATTGAGGTCCTTAAAGTTGCACCAGAATAAAAAGCTAACGGGGGCTTCCCTGGTGGCGCAGTGGTTGAGAGTCCGCCTGCCGATGCAGGGGACGCGGGTTCGTGCCCCGGTCCGGGAGGATCCCACATGCCGCGGAGCGGCTGGGCCCGTGGGCCATGGCCGCTGAGCCTGCGCGTCCGGAGCCTGTGCTCCGCAACGGGAGAGGCCACGACAGTGAGAGGCCCGCAAAAAAAAAAAAAAAAAAGCTAACGGGTGACCCATGTGCTACCATGTTCCATCTTGAGCTCATGGTGGACCATACGAACTGGCTTCTTCAGTGAGTCCACAGAAGGCCTCATTTCTTTTCAGCATGTGTTCCAGGCTGTCACTAGCAGAAAACTGAGGTGAATCTGAGCAATGCAACTTGCTGTCCCTGATCTATTGTGAAAAGTGTTAAACTGGGCATCAGAAGACCAGCCAGATCTAGAACACTGACTGTCTGGCTGGCTGTGCACAGTCTCCTGAGCACATGTCTCTCATGTGTATAAGGAAAGGCTCAGATCAAAGTGTCTCCAAGATCCCTCCAAGCTCTAAGTTCCCAGGATCCTAAGAGTGGGAAGAGAAATTTTAAATAATAGAATTGGTGGGAGATGAAAAAAACTGTGCATAGTAAAACTATACCCAATGTAGAAGAGATTCCAGAACAAGTACAATGAGTGAAGGAATTTAAAAAAAAACAGAGTTCACTGGTAGGGAATAAAGAAGAACTCTGTGGCAGTCGTGGAAGCTGGTCCAAGGGTTATACGGAAGGAGAAGGAAGAACTTCCAAACCAAACGTTAGACAGCAGGTCCGAGGCAGCTGGGCCTGGGAGGGAAAGGATGTCTCAACGGCGGGGGGCAGGAGGGAGTAGTATTAAAACAAAGTGACAAAGGCATTATAGTAAACAGAGGAGACTGAGGCTTATTTCTGCAAAGCCTGGGAATTCAGTTGAGACGTCAGGAGAAAAACAATAGTTTCGTATCTCTAATTGTCTTTCAATTCTTATGTGGGAAACGGAGTAACAAAAATGTCAAGTCTTACTTTTATGTACTCAGAGCCCGATTATCTCTGTTCTGTACCATGACAATTGCCTCCAGAGCAATCTCTTTCCTCAGCCCATCCTCTGCACCGAAGCCAAAGGAATGATTCTCAAGCGCACCATAAACTCCACTCACCTGCTTAAAAAACCCTTAATTCCCTCCTCTTCACCTTCTGCCATGATCCTTAGGGCCCTTCTGAATAAGCAAATCACCTTGCTTCCTTCTGGGAAGCTACGAGAGCCTTCCAAGCCCACAGCCTCCTTCCCAGAGACCATCTTTTAAGTTCCTGTTTTATGCCATGCAAATCTACCTCTGGGTTTACAGCTACTCGGTCTGAGGAAGTGAGCCTGACCACAAGCAGCAGGGCAAAAGCCCATGCAGTTGTGTTCTAGACAAGTCCACTCACCATGTTAGAGCATGTTTTGGGGGGAATCTGAAAGTGAGAGGAAGAGGAGAGTGGACAGAAGTGGAAACGCACACAGGAGCAAAAGCAATAGGTAGAAGCCATGAGGCAGAAGCCAAGAGTAGGAGAGACAAGGAAGCGGTCTCTGAGAGGAGAGAAAGAATGATCTAAGTGGGAGCAGACATAGCAGAGAGAGGTCGGTGGTGCAGCCCTGAATTAGGGAGCAGTGGGCATTTGTATCCAAGGGAACATGTAGAAGGGCTGCTCTTGAGATCCCAGTATGACTATTAGAACAAAGTTTTTATTCTCTGTGTGGTCTCGTTGTTCAGCAGCTGAAAGGATGTCTTGTCTCTCTTACTTCCTAATGGATCCTTAAAATAATCTCCCATTAACTGAAGTAATGTGAGTAAATCTCTTTCCCTTACACACCGAAAAAAAAAGAAGAAAGAAAAAAAAATCTAACAAAGATAGCCTAACCAACAGGACAGACAACATGTTCAATGCCATCTCCTGCTTTAAGGCTAAGCTCAAAGTTGGACTCTTCTCTGAAAGTTTCGTATTTGAGTAAATTATCTGGGCAAGGCAAGCAGGCTATCAGATGTTACATGGCTGAGTACACAAAGCTTGGGTATATTTAAACATGATCAGGGTTTTGGAATAGAATCTGGATCACTGATTTATTGCAGCAATGATTTGTCTAAAACACTGAAGGGTAGAAAAAGGTGGGATATGTGGTCTATTCAGGACTGGAGAGGGTAGGTAGCTGAGGTTTAACAGAGGCTGATGTGAGATCAAGATAAAAAGAGCAAGAATGCTATTCATCCTCAAATCTCTGCTTAGAGATTGAGTCTATTTGAAATGACAGCCCTAGTCCAGTTGTCTCTGCTTAGGGGAGCTCTTAGTGGCTTGGAAGCAGGATAAACAACAGCAGGTGTTTGCTTTCAGGGTAAGATTTAAGGAGGGATACAAGGAAGGTTAACAAGCACACACTAGTCATGGTGGTAAGAAGGGAAGAGACAAGATGGTAGGACAGAGGGAGAGCTCGCTCAAAACCCGTAGGGCCAAGGAATTGGGGTATGAGAGAGAAAACAAAGGTCAAAGCTCTGCCTGGGCTGACCTAGATGTGGCCTATG
Organism: Lagenorhynchus albirostris; assembly: GCF_949774975.1. NCBI lineage: Eukaryota > Metazoa > Chordata > Mammalia > Artiodactyla > Delphinidae > Lagenorhynchus > Lagenorhynchus albirostris. The sequence continues at coordinate 48,084,563 of NC_083107.1, read as the reverse complement.
AAGGAATTATTCACTTTTAAGTAATTTTGCTAAGTGGCCACCTGAGGGCACTGTATCCTCTGTGCCTAGGAATCTTTCACTTTTTTCTCGCAAAGTAAATTTTCCTCAATTTGCTGAAGGATACACTTAATAATGGCTTAAGGAAGGGGACCCAAGGAAGATGGGGGCCAAAGACAATCCTTCCCCCCATCTTTGCTCTTGAGCTAGATTAACGAATTAGCAAGACTGACCTCAATTCAAGTCCCTGGATAGTTTCAAGGATTAAATAAAATAAGCTCATTTAAATCTATTTAGTGTTTAGTAGGGAATCAATGCATATGAGCTCCTTCCCATATACATACACATACAAACGTACACTTTTGTCAAATGCAGGAACAAGAGAAGGAACAGCAGGAAGAGTTACACCAACGCTTTCTCTCTCTAAAGGGCCCAGGACTCAGAAGTCCCACAATGAAAGTAAGTACAACTGTGCTAGGCAATCATTGCAGAGAGCGAATTTCTGCTGCTCTTTCCACTGCGTGCTGCAGCTTGTACATAAAAGCCAGAGGGGATGCAGCGCAAACAGCTGGGAAATAAAGATGAAAGCAAAACTGTATCAGCGGGAAGAGACACACAAGCCCCTGAGAACGCGGCAGTGTCACGAAAGGCAATTTCAACAAGGTCACCCGCGTGGAATTCCTCTTCTCAGCGAGATTAGGCTCTTAACCTATTTCTGACTACCTTCTTCCGAGTCAAGCTGGGGAATGGGATAAGCGGCCCCTAGCTTGCACACTTTCACACTAAACTCCTGTCTATATAATGAAACAGAGCCACAAACAAAGGCATGCGTTATCCTAAAGGCTAACTGTGGAATTTTAGTTGGGCGAAAACAGGGTCCACTTCCCAGCGCCAGTGGAGCCTGTTGAGGCTTTTTCCCCCCCGCTCCCGCCTCCCGTACGGCAGGTTTTGCGGCCTTATGCTGCCCTCTAGCGTCTTTTTCCGGTATGGTAACATGAGAAATACAAGCAAGGATCCTGAAGCAACCAATGTCACTTTGGCCCAGGACTAGTAAAACAAAACAAAACAAAAGTAAAGCTCTAACATAAAACCAAATTTTGTACTAAAATTCGAAAGTGAGTTAAATTTGGCCTCGACATAGACATTGCATTCATTCAGGGCTCTGAAACGCAGCATCTAGATTAGTGAGTGCCCTTTAAAAATGCAGACGACCTGGCCTTCCCTGCAGTCATTCTCAAATGATCCCTGCCTCAGTCTGTCTGAGGGGGTTGCGGAAATTTGCACCTCAAGAACCCCATCATAGGACTCTGATGTAGTTAAACAGATTGACCTCACTCTGAGAAGAACTGAAGATTATGGCAGTGACCTTACACAGAGTGTAGAATAAATCTGATAATTTTAATTCAATAAGGGCCAAAAAATACATAAAATAAAACCATTGTCCAAATTCGGTCACCTCTCATTGTTTCTGCATTGAGAGTGGCTGAATCCTACATGACTAGCATACAAAGGAGACTGCTGTTAAATTCAGAGTGAAGAGTTCCTGTCTGTGGTCTCCTGTCTCATTAAGCTCCCCTAATTCCAGGGGCCGGCATCCAGGTGGGAAGGAGAAACAATGCCTCATCGCGCTCACTCATCCTTCAGGTATCTCTGAAACAATCCTTCCTCTAATATTCTACCTGGTGACGCCACATTCTTTTCAATGTCCTGATGTGTCTCCAGGGAATCCTGTTCTCTGTCCTGTCAATGTTCCCTCGGTGTCAGTCTTCTCCTTGGGACAGAAAGCTTCTTGTTACAGGAAGCCTGCCGCCTTCTTCGCACCTGTGCTCTCCACTCTGAGCACAGCGTCAGCGCTTAGTAAACACTCCTTATCTGACCAAGGCCCCTGGACCCACACACCAAAAGGCGGTGCTTGTGGAAGCTGAGAGATGTCCACCCCAGGACCATGCTCTCTTCTCAGGCTCCCTCGAGTTGGGGACACACATGGCAAGGGGGCTTCTTGGGGTTATTGTTGTCATTGGATCACACATCCAATTGATGAGTTCACAGCTTTGACTTTTAATGTTTAAGTTTAAAAACAATTGTTTTTGATGTGGACCATTTTTAAAGTCCTTACTGAATTTGTTACCATGTTGCTTCTGTTTTATGTTTTTTGGTTTTTTTGGCCGTGAGGCATGTGGGATCTTAGCTCCCCAACCAGGGGTCAGATACGCACCCCCTGCATTGGAAGGTGAAGTCTTAACCACTGGACCACCAGGGAAGTCCCGAGTTTTAATTTTAGGAACTTGCTCTCACCTTATGGCATGGTCTGGTTAAGTCTGTAAACAGGAAGGAACTTCACAAGGTAGAGGGGGATAGTCATTAGTATAGAATCTCTTTATACATCTGGAAATGTACCTCAAATTTAAATTGTGCTTTTTTTTAAACACAAATGCACTCAGTCAGAATTCAATACTTAGCATCTTAATATTATATAAAACGCTATTTTCAATTCATAGTTTTAGCTTTTTATCATGGATAAAGCCTTTCTTATATTCAAAATCCTGAAACACTCAACGTTTTAACAAAAATCAGTTCTGAGGGTTTCTTAGGTTTGTAAAGGTCCCCTCCACCACCAGAAAGAATCCCATACCATGTCCTCCAATTACCCTCACTTCAATTTTTTAAGGAACAATAGACAAATATTTACTTCTCAGGAGACAGCGCCCTAATTGTCCAATGAGATGCCCACTGCCTGGCACTGCCTCTCTGTTCCCTCAGTGAGGAGGTCTGTGCATGTCACATACTTCAATCAAGCAGGAACTGCTTCTTTTCTAGACACTTTAGTGTTCCCCCTAGTGTTCAGGGTTTCTAGGGAAGCTCATTTATACTTACTGAGGTCTCTCCGTACACAAACAGGACATTTTGCTTTAGCTTTGGTGGTTGGCATGGCCAGCACACGACTGTCACAATCTCTCCCTTTCCTTGACAATTACCACCTGAGCCCGCTGTGCAAAACAGGGGCACCCACGAAATAGGGAGAGAAAATGCCCTCCATTCACTTCAGTCAGAGAGAAGAAAGAGGTGTAGACTGTAAAACAGCATTTCCTTTGAATTTCATTTTACTTTGTGAGCTAAGCTATTAGATTTGTAGGTACAAACAGGCTCTCTTTGAAGTTAACAAGAGGCCCACTCTGAGAAGGGAGACAGCCATCACCACACATTTTATGTGTTAGACAAATATAGTACTGGGATTGTAAATATATTCTGCAGTTACAGAAAGTGAAACCCTTTTCTGTCTTCTTTCACCTTACTCACAGCTTTTTTTTCTCTAGAAAGAATTCTGTTGGGTTTTCTCTTTCCAGTTCCCTAACTCCCCTATGTACTTATCTTTTAAATCAAAGGGAAAGATCCCATCAGTACAAATGAACAGCTCTTGCCAAGCAAAAATGATGACCATGATGATCCTTGCAAGGCTTTGGAATGCACCCAGGCAGTGCAGAAGGAGCAATGGAGGGGCCATGTGTCAGAACTGGGCTTATGATTTGCTCTGCTGAAGTAGTTGTTTTAACCCTGGGCAAGCCATTCAAAGCTCAGATTTCCTACATTCACAACGAAGTGCTAATAACATCTTGTCCAATGCTTGTTGTTGTGTTAAGTGAGATGAATATATGGACATGCTCTTAGCGAATCACAAAGACCCATTCAAATAGAAACTTCTGTTATTTTCCATTATTGACAGATTTTCTGAGTATTTTGTCTTGCTCACTTGAGAAATCAAGTATCAATACGGAAGGAAATGTAAAGCAATTATACTCCAATAAAGATGTTAAAAAAAAAAATAAGGAAGGAAAACGTCTGTTAAGACTTCCTTAGCAGCTGGTGAAAGAACATTCCCATTGGTGTTTGTGGGTGTTGGGAGGGGTTCACCATTGGAGACACAGGGTATAAGCCAGCCTCAGACCCCTGTTGGTGAGAGGCTCCGTAAGTATCTAGGAAACCTCACCAAGAAGAGAAAACTAATAAGCTCTAGAAGAAACTCAGTAGGTATCTGGCTACCTTGACTCCAAATCAACTAAAAGCTGTTGGGACTAAAGAAACTTGCAAACGCCTACTTTTCTTCAGAATATCAAGACTAGGATACGTTCTTCTCACTCCTTAAATTTTAATCATGCATGCATTCTTAGGTATTGCATTTTTGAGCTGCTATTAAAAATACGTGTTTCTGCCACATTAAAGGGGGAGCAGAGGCTTGTGTGTTGTATTATTAATTACATGTTGGAGATGAAATTCTGGTCAGTGTTTGCAAAAGGTACCCACACCCCGCGCCCCCCTCCCCCCACCGCCAAAGCAAAGGATGTACCACGTGAGCACAAACCATGTGGGCTCCCGCCTGCTGCTCTGACTCCGTGCACTTACTCTTAAGGTCCAAGTTCCTGGCTCCCGCTGTGATTTGCGTTGTGATTTTCGTGTCAATCTTTACAGTGTGGAGGTTGCTGGTGTCCCTTGATATCATCACGTTGTGCCACTGATTGTCATTGAGAGGTTTATTTGAGCTCCCTTTGATGAGGTTAGCACCATTTCCCAAATCAAACACGTAATGTAAGTACCTGGGAAAAAAGGGAAGGTGGAAAAGTGTCATCACTTTTTGAATTTCTGATGGAGTCAAACTGCTTATTACAAACAGAGATCTCTTTTTCAGGTGGTTGCATCCTTGCTAGAAGTCATGAGAGTGAGTTGTGCAGAAGCTCAACTAACAAGAGGGTGAGAAACACTACTCTGTTTCAGCAAAGAGGATTATTCATCGTCTTCAATACAGGAAATAGTGAAAATATTTTTAAAATTGTGGTCCACACTCCACTTCATCGCTGTGGAAGATAAATATCTGTCACTACTCATTCCCTATTTCCACCACTCTCTCCATCCTTTGCCAACCACACAGAACTGGCGATTCTCAGCTTCCTGCCCTTGTTTCCTGCCATCTTGAATGCCTATTTCTCTATGGGAAATGTGCACTCATCCTTCAAGACCAGCTCAGGCAGCCACTCCCGGACTCATAGGTTTTCCTAATTTTGCTAAATAATCTCCTGAACCTTTGCCCAAGATCGTATTAGGAAACTTCCTGGTGCTTTTCTGCTAAATTTATGTGTTCACCTGTATCCCCTCGGGTTGTGTGCATCTGTGTGCCTTGGGGTTGGTGGAATCTGAAGTGTGCACAGGAGTGGCAAGGAATATATATATATATATATATATATATATATATATATATATATAACTAGTGTGTGGCATATTATCTAGCCAATTGTAAATGTGCAATGATATTCACCGACTGAATGAATACCTAAATCAATTAAAAGATACCAAATGTTCATCACAGTTTCAAGGAAATGTCATAAAAATCTTTCTAAATTCTTCAAGAAGCTCTGACATAGAATTAAGCCTCAATTAAATGGGATTTTGTGGAGTTGAAGTAATCTGCTTGCATGAATTAGCTATTTAACTCAGCTATTTAACTTAGCCGACAAGTGTAGAAATTCTTTTGTGGAATTACCATGTGCGTAGTAAAGATACCCACATTTGAAGAGTAAGACTTATGGAATGCCTACAGTAAATTAGAACTCGATGCTATTTGCACCTTATGTATGGAAATGTAGATATAAAAAACTGTACTGAATCCCTATTAACTTTATAAGATACCTAAAAAGTGGTTTAAACAAATGCATTATTTGCAAACCACCCTCCCTGCCCACCACCTTCTGTTTAATGTATAATTGTGGAACTTGAGGTTCATTTTCATAAAGCTCTGTTTGTCATTGAACGGACCTGTACTTACCCTTTAACTAATTCAACCACAATAAAGTCGTTTCCATCCCCACTGTTATACAGAATTAGTCCATCTAGGGATGTTGTCTTGAACTGGAAAAAAAGATGCATAGAAGTGTAGGCTTGCAACGTAGCTAAGGCAACATAGCTCGATTTGGTCTTGAAGGTGACAGGGTCTGCTATGATGTTCCTGAAGCCAAACCTGGCATTGAGCTCACAATAATCTATGTCGCCATTTTTACACAAGTCAATGTATGCCATTCCATTAAATGTCAGGCTCTGCAGGTGCCCAATGAAGTTGGAGGGAACAGAAGACAGATACCGGCGTTCCGTGATGATGCCAGTCTCTATGTTATGAAACTCCAGCCTTGTATGATCCCCCGCCATTTGACCTAAAAGAGAAGATGGTGTATTATTATTTTCTGCATCTGAAGGGCACTTTCAACTTTAGACTTCCATAGCAAAATCACATTTTAAAATGCAAGGATCTACAGACCTCCTTGATATTCAGTTATGTATAGTAAACATGAGAAATGACCTTACATGGTGAGGCTGAATTACTTAATAAAACTTTCTTAGGTCAAGTTTTAATCTCTGTCCAAATTTTAGTCTTAACAAAAATGATCCTCATTAACTAAAGTTGCAGAATTTTTTAAAACTAGAGGAAAGAATAAAGGAAGGAAAAACTGAAGAAAGGAAGAGAGAAAGGGTAAGAGGAAGAAGAGAGAGAAAGGAAAAGGAAGGGAGGAAGGGAGGGAGGGAGGGAGGGAGGAAGGAAGGGAGGGAGGGAATGGAGGAGGATTAGGGGCAATGACTATCCTAAATCATCCCAGTAGAAAGTGATACATCCCAGCTCCATGGTGCTGTGATGTTTGTCTTTATAAAGAATGTTCTTCGGGGCTTCCTTGGTGGTGCAGTGGTTGAGAATCTGCCTGCTAATGTAGGGGACACGTGTTTAAACCCTGGTCTGGGAGGATCCCACATGTCGCGGAGCAACTGGGCCCGTGAGCCACAACTACTGAGCCTGTGCGTCTGGAGCCTGTGCTCCGCAACAAGAGAGGCCGCGATAGTGAGAGGCCCATGCAACGCGATGAAGAGTGGCCCCCGCTTGCCACAACTAGAGAAAGCCCTCGCACAGAAAGGAAGACCCAACACAGCAAAAATAAATAAATTAATAAACTCCTATCCCCAACATCTTCTTTAAAACACACACACACACACACACACACAAACAAACGCATATGCCCTTTAAAAAAAAAAAAAGTATGTTCTTCAAGAAAAACAAAAAGTAACTGTATATTTTCCTATATCAATAGAAATAATGAAGAGCTGCTGACTATTCTTCCAATTACGAACCATGAAAATGTGTTTGAAGTTAAATATGTACTTTTCACGTTCTCTTTTCTATATTGAATAATTCCGTCTTTCCTAGACCTAGTCTCCCAATCACGAAGAATTCCTGTTGATCTCTTCTGGCCCTCTGCCATTTTCCTTGCACTTAGGTTTTGGATACCTAAATTGAGCACAACATACCAGTTCAAGGTATGTCCAATTTTAAGAATACCAGTAAGATTATTCCACATTACCACAAAGTATAATCTTCTATTAAACACCCTAGTGTGAAGCTTGGTTGCCAATTTATTTAGTGATTCACTCTTCAACTCAACCCCATCCCTGTTCATCCTGCCATATTTCTCTGCCAACCCCATTAAATGCCTACTTAGTCCCGTCCCTACCTCCAGAGTGATCATTGTACCTACCTGCAAGGTTGAAGTCAAAATTAAAAAAGATGTGAACTTGCTTTCTAAAGCACAGCGGTAAAGTACCCTTATCATTGCTAGTGATTTGCTCCTTGCATCTTGTTCTTGTCTAATTAAACTCAATCACTTTCTTCAGAAACTCAAAAAGGTCATTTAAATTGCAGTCAAGTTCTTCCAGGTGTTAGCTTCACTACTCAGTTTGGCGTAATTGGAAATTTTATCGAGCTTACCCTATCCCATCATCCCTGATATTAATGAAAATATGAATTAGAGCCAATCCCAGCCCTGGGAAGATGCACTGAACCTTCTTCCCACGTGTAATAAAGATTGAACACCCCCCTTTGTGGGCCTCCTTCAAGCAGTCTGACAGATTTCCATTTCTTTAGAAAGAAACAATAAAATACTAGGTGACATTTGAAAGGAAATGCCTGTAATTAAATCATAAAAGGCATACTTTTTGATGCACAAGAAAAATTGCCCACATACTTGATTTAGATGTTAACAAACTCATTGGTATAAAAAACTCTCCCCTGAGCTGTACTTAATGCTCCTTAATTCCCATACCTCTTTACTAGTCCTTGATCCTGACAACGGCAGTCCTGTCATCCCTTGGCATGTTCTCTTTTCAGTTATTAGTTTGTTCTGATTCCTTCTCTGTAAATGTGTTTTTTTTTTTAATACAAAAAAATAGCACTGTAAACAGTTGTCTCTCCTCCCTCCTCCCCACTATACCTCCTTCTTGTCTATCCCAAGCAAAAATACTGTTAAATCCTTAGCAATTCTGGTTTCTCATATGACATCACTTTTCTCCCCTTCTTCAGTTCTTTTGTTCAGTGACCTCAATACTAGTCTGTGTGGAACTACCTCTTGGGTAGCAAATAAAATTAGCCTTTAATAATTTTCAAATATAAATCACTAGAGACACCAGTAACACTGAATTAACAAGCTAAATAGAATGAAGAATATGCAAAGCTGAAAAGAATTACTTGGGCTTTTCTATCTCCTTGAGTTATTTTATCTTTTTCATTATATTAAAATCTGAGTCTTAACTTGGTGAACCCACCCTGCTCCTGAAACGGTCATGTTTTCTTCTTAAAAGCTACATTAATGAACCAACTGACAGTACGAGAATATCCAGAAAAAATATTTCTAATACGTGAAATTAAATATGACTCCCAATTGTCCAGTTCTTGGCAGCTCTGAAATAGGGAAGCACATTTTGTTCAGCAGAACTGAGAAAGAAGTTCAGTGATAAAAATAACACGTATTGTCTGTTTTCTTTTCTCAAAGGAACAGAATATGTATGCAGAGCATACATAATAAAAAAGTAGTAAAAAAGCATTGGAGCAGCCATGGCCCAATTACAAGAAAAATCATTATGGCCCATGCTCAAGAGCCTATTCTTCCCTTAATAAGCATATATAAATTGCATTGACACTAATGGCAGATATGTTTGCTCATGAAGGAGAATGAGCACCTAAAAGCCATTATCCACTGCCTAAGAAAACATTTACTGCTGCCTTTTAAAAATCCTTTTTTCCTCAGAATTTATTCCCATGTTTAATCCTCAGTTGGCAATGTAGCCACCTCTACAATTGTATACATATATCGACTAAGAAAAAATAAAGGACAATGAAGGAGAAATATTTTTAAGGCTCCACTCGTTAAAAAAAATGCAGCATCTTTCCTAGAGATTTACTGGAAAAGGAGAATTTGAGATTAACAGAATGCCTCTGCTCAGTGTCTGGGGCATCCAGATTGATGATAATCTCCAATAAGAAACAACCACCTGGGTGGTGTGTTTGCACAGAAATCTCAATTTCTAAATCAAATCTTTCTACCAAAACAGATAGTAAGATTATGGGCTGAGCCTTGCTCTGAGTTGGGTTAAATTTCTGCTGCAGAAGAAAATGACCACCCCTCCCCAGCCTTAGATCCACTTGTTAATTCACTGAAAAGTTATTGAAAGTTACTGAGTGGTGCTGTATTAGGCAATTAAGAAATAATGTTGACAGAAGCAGACTTAGCTCCTGTTTTCACAAAATTCATGGCCTATTGGGCTAAGGCAGACAAAACCAGGTAAGAAAATAATTAACTATATGATGATAAAACTCAGAAAATGCCAAGAATTTGATGAACAGCATACTGGGTTGGTAAATATCGAATGCGGGCAAGTACCTGAGTGGATATTTAAGTTAAATTTGAAGAACTAAAAGGAGAAAGCCATGCTAAGAACTGGAGAAAAGGAAGGGGGAGGTGGATTCCAGGAAGGAGAGACAGATGAACAGAGGCTCTCAGGTGAGAAAAACCCAGAGAGTGTGGCTGGAGAGTCATGAGTAAGTGAGGTTAGTGCTCAGATGAGATGGGAAGATGAGTCAGGGGTCAGATGTCACAGTGCCTCCTGATTCTATTAGGAGCTACTGAAGGCTTTTAGGCAGACATAAGACATGAGTCTCTCTCTGTGTGTGTGTGTGTGTGTGTGTGTGTGTGTGTGTGTGTGTGTGTGTGTGTGTGTGTATTTGATCTCTCTGTTGTGGATATAATACATTGCAGACAATACGAAGTAGAGTGTTTATAGAAGAAATGGAAAAAATGGACAAAATAAGATAGTGTCACCAATATAATTGCAGGATTTATTAATAATGTACAGAATGATGGAGAAGGGGGAAATAATGCTGGTCCCAGCTTCCAGGCTTGGGTAATTGGATATGCAGTGAATAGTGTTCAACAGAGGACACACACACTAACATACACACACATACAGAACACACAACTCCGGATATTTTAGACAGACTAGGTGATATGTTGAAACCCAAGGACTCCCTACTTAGGGATCCCATACAGTGTGTAGAACATTTTCTCATCTGAGTTCTGGGGAATCTCTTCTTGGGCTTCTTTGCTGGCAACTGCTTACCCTCATGAGCCTCGGTGAGGTTCAGACATTCCCAGGAATGACCTGAGTATGTACTGTCCTGTATTCAACAAATACTTGACTTAACAGTATATATAACTCTGGTTTAAAGATGTGGTCAAATGTAGGACTTTGCATGAAGAGTTTCCAGCGATTTCCTTTAAAATTTTTTCTTGTTCGGTGATTTCTGAACTTGCTGTAAAATTTAATAAGAAATGTCTATTGCTTTCCTGATTCATGGCTGGCTTCATGTGGCCACTAGAGTGTTTGAAAAAGTCTCATTCCAACCTGAAGCCTCAATGGCAAGGTTCCACTGCATCTTTGGAAACCTTTTTTATGCTATATAACTCAAGGCTGACTTTTTATTCTTATGAATTATTGACTTTCATGAGATCTTTGGCAAAACATAATTTCCCAAATATGAGTCACCCTGATGACAATGACTGTGAGAAACAAAACATTGTCTTTAGTTCTGAGAAGCAAGATGCTGGGAGCTGGGGGAACAGAAGAGGTGTGGTGGAGGAGTGGGGGGAGAATATGCATAATTGGTGTGAACCATCAACGTTTACTCAGTTTATATACCTATTCATCTTTGAACTCTGAGAAACAGCAAGTTGGTTTCCACAACTGAAAAAACTTTCAACTCCTACACAACGGAGAGGGGACAGAATATAATTTCTGCCCTAAGGCCTTGGCAGTTTTGAGCAAGAGTAAATGGCAGGCTAATTTACTGAAACGCTGGTTTATATTTTGTTCTCCCTTCAGTTCTAAGAAGCTAGCCAAGTCCCTTGTAGCACTTTGCCTCAAAGGCTTTTACTCGGCAGAAAGTGGAAGGCAACTTTCTGGAAAACAACACCTTTTCTAATCTTTTCTGAAGGCCTAGTTTGCAAGGTGTTCAAGAAAGGAATAAGTAACGAGCAGAACGCATTCGAGGGCTGAACTAGATGAGGCAATTACCACTGACTAGGAGACAGAGATGAACATCGGTGGGATTTAGCAGTACTGAGTGCCAGCACCCTGCTCTCTGGTCAGGTTCGGGGTTTCAGAGAGAACTGATGAGGTAAACCTCGGCGGACTGAACCACAGCTCTCCAGCGACAGGAGTCAGCAAAGACCCTTCGCCTCCCCTAGGACAGGAGCAACAGGCTTCTTATCGCTTAAAGGACAAACTTGGAGAACTGTCTTTTTTGGTGAGAACCAGTGAAGACAGAAGCCAACAGGAGCTTCTGCATGATCCAGGGTGTGCGTGGGAGTGGGGGTGACGGCACATGACTGATTAAGTATCCTGTAACCCCCGAAGAAAGGCCTCCTAATTTTAATAATTAGGAGGCCTTTATTTAATAATTAGGAAAGGCCTAATTAGGCCTCCTAAAAATTAGGAGGCCTAATTTAATAATTAGGAAAGACTCCTAATTTTAATAATACCTCCTGGAAAAAAAAAATCTGTTAAACAAATGTGTTTGTCATCCAAATTGGGCAAGTTTGAAAGGGAATTCCTTCTCTTTCAGATCATAAGCGAAACCTTACCAATGGCCTATGGATTCCTAATGAATCTTAGATGCCAGAGTTTCCCAGTATTAACCAGCCAAGGAGACACGGGTGACTTCACCGTGAAGAAACAGAGCATGCTCAGGAGCAGAGGAGTGGAAACATGTGACAGCAACTCAGGAATGATCCCCCAACAGAGTCAATTCTCTCTGAGCTCTCCTTTGAATCCACCACTTATTTGTTCCTATATCGATAAGCCAACTACATCCATATAAGTATCTGTTAACTCTGCTTCCTAACATTATGATTGCTGGTGAGAGATAAATGCACAACCATTTAAGTAACAAAGGAATGATGTATTCACTGCAAGTTGAAGAAAGCAACTGACTAATATAGAATATAACTATTCATTTAGAAGTTTGGTAGGAATCTATGCGATTGAAAAGATACATCTTAAATTTTAATGAAAATTAGATGGTAATTCATCTAGGGAACATTTCTGTTACAATGATCATTTTCATACTCTATTCATCACTTCCTAATTCACAATGTGTTGCACTGATTTTAAAAGCATGCTAACGTTCTACACACGACTGTAATTAAATACATAAGAATGGGAGGGAAAAAACGAAGCTGAAATAAATAAAACTAATTGTATTTCAAATGACTACTATAACTACAGTAAAGGGAAAGGAAGGAAGGAAAAGGAAAGGAAAAAACAAAGAAAGGAACTAATCAAAGTTATTTATCAACTTAGCTTTTGACCATACACATTAAATCTTAGGCAGTAAGGACTGAGAAGAATCACAAACTAATAGTGAATTGTTTTCAGTCCGTAGTAGTCGTGGTAGTGTGGGCAATTTAAAGCAATTCTGAAACTATTGTAGATGTTTGACTGGATGGGGCAAATGAGAAAATGACATCACTGGGAGCCAAGATTCCACCTTGGAAGAAGGGATATGAAAACATGGAATGGGGGAGTCAAGAAACAATGCTGTAGATATGGAGGTGCTAGTGTGAACTCATGCTTTCTAAAATACGTGTATATGCATTTTATGTGAACGTGTAATTGATATGTATGTATGTACATCCAGAAAGTGAAGAAGTGCTAGAAAAAATGTTGGAGTGGAGGCATGTCACAAGATCCTAGAGGCCAACTTCATGGGATTCATAGTGGCCCAAACAGGGACATTTTAAGCACCAAAATAATTAAGTGAAGTAATTATAAACTACTTGAAAATATAGAAACTTGTGGGTCTATACCAATAAGAAAGGAAGGAAGGAAGGAAGGAAAGAGGAAGATGGTGAGAGAAGGAGGAAAAGAAAAAGAAAAGAAGAAAGGGAAAGAAAGAAAAAGAAAGAATGAAGGGATAGCTCTTGTATATAGTAGAATACTAAGTGCTGACTCTAAATGTGGGAAGAGAGATGGAGTTTGAAAATAATCACTTGTAACTACTGTGTTAAAGACTGGATCAGGTAAAATCTTCAGTGGATGATACATCTAGGGCAAATTTTTGATGAAGTACAGATATTTTCATTGTCTTAACATGTCTCTCCACAGTTTATTAGTTGTAAGGGAGAAAAACGTACTGTTCAGTGGAGAAACTGGGCAACATGCTGACCAAGCATTAAAATCATGAGTCAAGGACATGGACATCATTTCCCTCCAGATGGGATACTGTAAGAAGACCACACAATCAACAATGTATTTCATCCAAGAATGCAAAACGTGAATATAATCATGGTGAAACATCAGATAAGCCCAAAAAGTGACTTTACATTGATAAAAGGTCGGAGGACTATATATCTTTTTAATTTATCAATGTCATCAAAGACAAAGAAAGTCTAAGGTAATGTTTTCCATTAAAGCGGGCTAAAGAGACGTGAAAACAAAATGCAATGTCTGGCCCTAGACTGAATGCTCTGATGGAAGCAAAAATGCTACAAAAGACAACATTGGGTCAACTGACAAACAGGGAATATGGATGAGAGAACAGATAAAACTATAAAGCAGAAACTAACACACCATTGTAAAGCAATTATATTCCAATAAAGATGTTAAAAAAATATTGTATCAATGCCAAATTTACTGAAGTTGGTGACTCTCTGTTCTGTAAAGGGATATCCCTATTTTTAGAAAATGCACACTGAAGTATTTAAAATGAAGGGCTATTAAGTATATAACTTATCCTCAGTTGGTTAAGAAAAAAATGAGAGAGTGAAAATGTCAAAGCAAGTAGGACAACACGCTCACCACAGTAAAAGTATATCAGTGTTCTTTGTACTTTTTTAATTTTGAATTTGTTTGTAAATTTTGAAATTATTTCTAAACGAAACTTTAAAAAAATGTGTTGCACCAGTCTTTTGTTTCTATACCTTCTTCATTCACTGTAGTACAGGACTTTACTACTTTACATCCTGAAGTAGTTAGTACATTGCACAGGATTCATTTTGCTCAAAAAATATTCTCTTAGCTTACTTTCCAGCTTAAATGCAGCAACTTCCAACTGCCTGAAAACCCATGAAATATGAATTCCTTCATTCAGAGCACTGATCTATTGGCCCCCAAAGGCCATTCTAGCCATGTCAACCGTGCTATGGTTACATGAAACAAAACAAACCTTCTCTGTTCCCTGAACATAAGTCTGTCTAGCCCCATCTAAGCCATACTTCCCTGTGTGGAATGCTCTCCCAGATACTTTTATCTTCTGTATTATCCTTTCTTTACAGCCTAGTTCAGATATTATCTATTGCTTTAAGCTATTCCTGAAACCTTTAAGCTCTTCTGAACCCCAAGAACATGAATTGTTTACTCAACCGTTTAGTACATTACATGCTACCCTACATGATCGGTCGTCATGTGATTTTCATATGTGTATATATTATCCTCATAAAATCATGTTATGTCTGGGAATGTATTCATCATAGAGTCATACATATATTAGGATATTAATAAATATAAATAAATGAACCATGAGTCAAAAAGCAAACAAATTTTTAAAAGTTAACAAATAAACAAAATTAAAAAATAAACCTAGGTGCTCTCTCAGTTCTGGTAACAATGGCATTTCAAAGAAACATACGTCACTTAACCTCTTTGAACCTCAGCTTCCTCATCTATAAAGTGAGAATGTATATACCCTATCTACTTCATAGGGCTGTGTGAGATTTGAGACAAACTTAAGGGACTGAAGAATGTTCTACTGCGATTCTCACATGTCCTTGTCCCTGGCAGTTACTTCTTCCCAACCTCTTGCACATGACCTTAGACCCTGTTAATTTCTACTCCTTTTGATAAAACCGAGATTGTCCAAAGAGCGGATGCTAACCTACAGAAACAATTCATTCTTCTTCCAAGAACTGCCTTTAACCAAAACTAGCTGAACTTCAGCTAACACTCCTGCCAAAGCCCTATAAATATTCTGCCTTCCTTCCCTAAGTTCCCAGTTTCTTTAGAGACTTCTCCTGTTTGGCAATGTTGAATAAAGGCTTATGCTAATGGCTCCCTGGTTGATTTCCTTTCTGGGAGAATACAATGACATAACATAGCAGTGGTTTTTAAATGCCAATCCATGGACAAGCTGCATTAGAGTTCTTCTGAGAGATTTTAAGAAAAACAAGTAATAATGCTGAGCTCCTCCCACACTTTCTGTGGTGTCTGGTCAGGAATTGATCCTTTGAAAGCTCTTCAGATAATTCTGAAACAAAGCAAGGTTGCCCCATGTGTAGAGAACAGTTTTGGAAAGCCATAAAGGGCTAGTGAAATACAACCCGGTAAGAGATCTGTGAGTTGGTAGTTTGCTTCATTTGAACTCAGGAATGATTCTCTTAAAAGTTAAAATCCCATACATGACATTTCTACATTGATACAATCACCTGATCTCTGAGTATGGAAACCCCCTTGAGACTGAATGTAGAACAGACACTTCTCTGCTGCACAAGGACTGTCTTGTGCCTTGTACTAAAATAATTAACAGGGAGATAGTCTCTAAAAAAGAAAAAGGAGCTAATATCCCAGCAGGTCATGTGCTGGAAGTTATTTTCAGCAGAGAGAATAAAGGTGCGCCGATTCCTCTTTCATTCGGTTTGCCTGTGTCTCCGGGACGCACCTTTATGTGACTCACCTCAGTCAGGAAATCTACAAATCAGGGATTGAACTTGACATTCTTAACATTAGAATTTAACCAACGGAGCTAAATGGCCCCAAATGATCTATTATAGCTTAAAATAAAAAGCAGTTCACCTGACAGAATGCCAGCATATCTATCAATATACCCAGAAGCTAAAAAGTATAACTTGCTGCTGTTCATTGCCTAAATATATAAGAAACAAAGAAATTGAACAGAAATTGGCCTCCAAACAATAATTTCAATATTTTATAAAGCCCTAAGATATTTATCAAGCCATAAAATTAAAATATAACTTCTTTTTGCATTATTAAATGGAAAAGAACATGACAAAAATTGTTGCTCATTTGAGATAAAAAACACTTAACATGCTGCTTATTAAATGTACTTGTTGCTGGAAGAACTGGAATAAAAAATGAACTGTGTGTATCAGCTTCAAGCTGTTCACTTGGTTTTCAAAGTCAACTGCAAGAAACAGTAAAGTCTAAAGCTTCAACAAGGCGAAGGTGATGGGGCTTTACCTGTCATGGCCTGTTGATCATCCACCGTTAACTTTAAACTTTTTCCTCGACGAACCACACGCACTGTGTGCCATTCGTTATCATTGAGGTTATAGCCGGCAAAAAGGGTCTCGGGACCTTTGCCTGTAGAATATGCCAAACAGTCATTATGGACACTCAGAATCAGTCAAGCAAACGAACCTCACAGAGAGTGAGAGAAAGAGACAGAGGAAGGGGGGAAGTGAGGGAGAGGGAGGAGAGAGAAGAGAGAAAGAGGAGAGAAAAAGGAGACAGAGAGAGGAGAGACTGGCTGGATCAATTCTCAAGCCCATTAGAGTCATAGCAAGCAAGGAAAATTACGTTAACAGACATTCAGCTGTAACACTTTAAGAAGGATCTTTTAACATTACACATTGATCAAAGACAAACAAATTCACCTGTTGTTATAAATAGGCACAGTCAATACAGCATTGGGAAGCCTCCTAAATCTGCACACACTTTTCCCTCCCTCAGGAGTTCTCTGATTTTGCCTGATCACTTTCTTGCTAATGAAGCAGCTAGCAGTCATGAAACCTCTGACCTTGGGGAGGTCATTAGCTCACCATTTGCAGTCAATGGCACCTGGCTGATTAGACTGGCAAGGAGGCAGCTCTGGGTACGAGACTATGTGACGGCTGCTCTTCGCTCTTACATCATGTACCTCCAATGTTCACCAGCTTCTTAAATGTATGGAATGTTGTGTCTGAGAACTAAGTCTCGTGGAGGCACAGACAGTGGGTACAGGTAAAAGAATGGACTCTTAGGAGGTGAAGAAAGTGAAAAAAACACTGCCAATAAAGGGCCGAGTGTTGAGTGGGAGGGAAGAAAAAACAAATGAGATTAAGTAGCAGTACAGGGAAGTGATGCCCAGCTAAGGACCAAAGGAAAGAGGACAAGAAGTGTAACCTACTGGGAAAGCAACCGCAAGTGAACCCATGTAAACCTGTGCAAGTTGAATTTAAATTGGCTTAGGACAGAGAGGTTATTTCAGGAGGTATTTTGAAATTATTGAAATGACAAAGTTAGACAAATGTCTCTCTTCCACATAAAAAGGAAGGGAAAAAAGAGCTTTCAATAGAACTGGAATTTTTTTTTTTTTTTTTTTTTTTTGCGGTACGCGGGCCTCCCACTGCCGTGGCCTCTCCCGTTGCAGAGCACAGGCTCCGGATGCGCAGCCCCAGCGGCCATGGCTCACAGGCCCAGCTGCTCCGCAGCATGTGGGATCTTCCCGGACCGGGGCACGAACCCGTGTCCCCTGCATCAGCAGGCGGACTCTCAAACACTGCGCCACCAGGGAAGCCCAAGAACTGGAAATTTTTAATTAAAAAATAAGCATTGTCAATAATCTGATATTATGATTCATTTAAAAAATCATGAAAATTTTTAATGATACATTTTTTGGTGATAGACTTTGTTTTTTAGGTACTGACATTTCTATATTTATACTAAAATAACTAAAGACGTGACGCTGAGTTGAGTTATATGACTTTCAACTAACTCAGGATCAGGATGGAGTTCATAATTTCTTCCACCAAATTCTATCAGTCAAACCAGCCAATGTCCAAGGACCATAGGAGGATGTATGAAAAGGCCAAAGAGAAGAAGAGAGAAAAATAAATAAATTAGGGAACCAAGTACTAGAAGAAACCTCAGTAGTCCGTCCCACAGGAGATCACTGTTTGCTTTTAATACCACAGGCTATCCAGCAAGCCCACTGATTTCTCTCTTAGGATATTACTGATGATACAAGTTCTGTCTTCCTTGGTTGGGGTTTCTCTGAGGCTTAAAATGAGCCAGTGACATAAGTTAATTTTGCAGGATGAACTGCCTCCTATCTTTAAACAGAACCATCATTAAAATTAGTAATTATCTCTTTTTGTTGCTTTAGAGAAGTTAAATTGCATCTGGATACATGAATAAAAACTAGTCTAGACAGAACCGTTTTGAGAGATTGATCACTAAATATCTAGAGGAAGCCTGTTAGTTCAACAACTGCAAAAATGCTTTGAGACCAATTGCTGAAAGCAAGTTCCAGGATCAAAGGAACTCTTTCTAGTTTCAACAGTGAAAAAAGAAGTGTTTAGTAACTCTGCAGAATCTTATCATCCTACCAGCAGCAAGGGCCATTCTGAGTTTTGATCTTTGAAAAGAGAACATATCATTTTAAAGCTATTTTTATAGGGAAGATATTTTTTTTCTTAGAAATGTGCGCTTTTGAAGCAGCTTCACTCCCATTCTCTTAATTTAAAAGTGTTTTGTCAAGAAGAAGACGCATAAGGATGATATCATCATTATACCCCATTCTGGGCTTGATCTTGCAGTAAAATCTTAATGCTTCATCTATGAAACAATAATTCCCATAACAACAGGCACAAAACCCAATTAAAAATAACCCTTTGGTTCATGAAAATCTCTGCGGGCCAACTTCAAGCTCCTTCCTTGCATTATTAAAAATGTGAAGAGATTAATTTAGGAAGACAGGGTTTTGTTTTTTTTTAATGCACTTAATATTCTCAGTTCAAAACAATGTTATCCATGCAACATGAAGTGTCGTGGAGAGTGCACTGGACAGGGAGTTAAGAATTGTGGTTGCTAGTCCTTAATTTGCTACTAAGAAAGAAGTTAGAGGCTAGTAAATGCTTACTATGTACCAGGCACTTTATTTATTAACTTATTTCATCTTTACATTATCATTTTGCATATGTGAAACCAAAGGCCTAGAAATCTAAAACGACTTGTCCCGAGGTCACACAGCTAAAATGTGATAGAAAAGTGTTCCATCCTAGGTCTGACCTACTCAAAGCCTGCATACCTTCCCCTGCATGATACTGCCTCCCAGCTAATGTGACCTTTAGATAGCAACGTGACTTCTTAGTTTCCTCACATCTAAATGAAGAGGATAGGAAAGTTGCTCTTTGTCATGACTTCCAGCTTGCTCTACAGCACAATCACAATGTTATGAAATCTTACACACCTTCTGCATAAGTCATGGTGGAAAGAAATCTCTAAAAAATACACTGTACCTCTACTCAGGGATACTGAAATGGCTGGTACTAAAGACATGATATAGATCGGTTTGGTACTAGATCCACCCACAATCAGCAATTTGCTAAAACGTGCAGCTTCTTGTAGTCTCAAGAAGTCAGGCTTACAAAGTGAGGAGATGGTCTAGAGGATGTCTGCAACGCCTTTGAGATCTCACATTCTCACAAACATTTTAAACATGTATTTGGTAAAGGAAGATGGCTTAACTGTTGAAATTGTGGAGTTCAGAGTCATTTGTCCCCATGGCAAAATTACAGTCTTTCAAAGCATTAATGATCTGAATTCCTTTTAAGACTTCTTTTTCCTTCTGGGATAGCAAAACATGTCTCATTGGTACTAACACCTTACTCCCAGCATTAACGTGAGTGTTATAGAGTGAATATCTACAAAACTGGGGCAGTGGTTTTATTATTATTTTAAAACATTGGAATTATTTTTTTCTACCTGTAATCACGCATAAAGAATATAAAAATCACATAAAGGGGAAGTTGCTCTGCTGTTAAAGAAGCAGGCTAGCTTGTCCCCCAAGGCATCACCCAGAACCTCTGGATTCTGCAGCACCCTCTAGGGGGCTCATTTCTCCCTTTAGGAAAGTGATGGGTTTCTTTATCAGAAAACTCCAGCAAGGGCTTTTAAAAAACATTTCCAAGTAACCCTTTGCTCTTTAAAGTCAGATTTAAAAATACAGATTTTCTTCACTTACAAATTAAAAAAAACCTGTTTTTCTAGGACATCATTTATTATACATATCAAGGTCCAGAGTTATTCAAAGCTACCCTTTTTAGTCTATCTGCATTATCAGCCCTTTAGCATGCATTTTCAACACTCCTTTAATTACAAAGTCCCAGTTTATAAGCTCTCTCTTGAAGATTTTATAGGCCATATCCTCTTACGTCAAGTGAGTTACAGAACAGATTGCCTTTCCTTATTTCTATCCATCAGGAAACCAAGATTTAGGATTTGTGCTTAATTTCAGCAACTTGATTATTTTCTTTCCTTTAAAAATACCCCCTGCATATTGACTCTTCTCCCTAATTATTTTTGCTAATCACTTTAAATTCTATTTGAAAGTATTTGGGCATAAGTCAATAAATGAATTTATTCAATGAAGAAAAGAATAGCTTCCAAGGGATGAAGTGATAATTAACCCAACTCCCCCATTTTACAGACAGCTTCATGGGAGGTTAGTTGATATATATGTATATAACATCGTTGATGGATTTCAGGTTTGTTTGCAAGCGTATTTTTAATCTATTTTAATAGTTGTTTGTTTCTTATTATTTCACGAATATTTCAAATTTATTTCATATTCAAGATGTATATAATAGTAACTTTGGATCCTTTTGGGAAGAAAGCCTTGTGTGCCAATGTCCTGTGAAGTACTTATATTGTTTTTTTTGAATGTGAGGAAAGAAACATTAAAGAGCAATAGAGTAGAATAAAACAGAGCTAAGAAATCTACGAAGCAATGTGATCAAAGCTGTCTAACAGACTAAAATGACAGCTGTCCCTAAAGCTGAAAGATGGATGTAGCTTGGGAAAATCAAACCAATTATATTTTTAGTTTTCAAACTTTTAGACTTGAGTGCCACAAAGCTGAGACTCATTACGTACCCTTTAGGTAGCTATCTCCCTCTACTGGTATATTTTAAAGATGCTAAATACACAAATGAACCATCTGTATCAGGTACCCTATCTCTCACTATAGTTCAAACTAGTTGGTTCTAGCTTCCTTTTCGTTGCCTTAAACATCAGATGTAAGTAATTTCTATTTTATAACTATCTAGTGATTTGAGTAGCTAATCTGTTTACTCAACTAAGCCATTTAAGCATAGGGATTCGAATGGGTACTTCTGCAAAGGCACAACCCAGCAAACTGCATAGATAATAGGCAGGTAGGAATCCATTTAGTTTGCCTTCTAGAAATGATCTATCTATCTCCATTTTATTAAGAACAGGTTGTGTCTTTTCAACCACAGCTATGTGGGCTAAAGATGGGCATCACATGAAAGTGGATCCTAAAGTTTCCAAAGTTCTTCTATAAATTAAAAAAGAAAAGATTGGCATTGCCTTAGGCATATAAATTGGTTCTATCTTTATACATAACTGTTCAATGTTTTTTGATCATTAAACTGCCTATAGCACCCAGCAATTGAATTAGAAATTACAGCACCATACATCTTAGAATTATGAAATTTTGAAATCGAATTGTCCATACTGTATCTGTTGTTTGTCCCATTTAACTAGTCTTATTCATTCTGGGTTATGTGGCACCCATATCCTACTAATTTAGTTTAAAAATTATTTTGTACCAAACACTGATCGCACAAGCACTGGGAATGCCCCAACTTAGATTTTCGAGGAGCTTTCTCGAAAAAAAGATGTAATAGATCTAATTCTAATAGATCTAATAGGGGTCAAAACACTTCTGCAATGGACCCAATAGTAAATATATTTGGCTTTGCAGAACGTGGTTGTCATGGCAATTACTCAACATTGCTATTGTAGTGCAAAAGCAGCCACAGACTATATGTAAACAAACGTGTGTGGCTTTGTTTCAATAAAACTTTTTAAAAACAGGCAGCCAGCTTGTACTTTTCAGGTCTCTGTAAGATACACATAAATAAATAGACAATTTAAATTCCCTTTTCTCCTGAATCTTTACGTTGAATATTAAAGAAATAAGTAATGGAAAAATAATCAAGAGCTTAAGAGTCAGGAGACCTGAGTTTTAGATTCACTGTTACCATTAAATCCAACAAAAGCTTAATTATGCTAACTTAGTCTAATTCTTCTCCTGCTCTTGGTCTGAGTTTTCTTAACCGTAAAACAACAACAACAAAAACTAAAAACAATTTTAAAAGGCTGTAAATGGCATAAACCAATTGCAAAGTTCCTCTACTTCTAAAATGTAATCACCTTTCCTGTTCTACAAATTTAGAATGGCAGCCTTCATTAAAATGCATGACATTTGTGTGTATATATAAAATTAGGTGTCTTATCTATATCCACTTTTCCGAGTACTACGGAGTTTTATTTGGCAATGGACTTTGAGGACTACAGCCTCCAGTGGGAGGCAGGACCTGGTGGGAAGCTGGAAACAAGCCTTGTCATTGTGACAATAATAGAAAGAGAGAACAGCCAGGAAAAACAGAAGCAAGAGCCACCACTGCTGCTTGCCTGAGCTATGGCTCTTGGCAAGAGCACTTATGCCCGTAAATGACAGGAGGATGTGTTCCTCAGGTTGTAATTATGATACCTTCAGCCTGCTATTTGACTTTGCCATTAGTTTCTGATTTTAAAATAATTACTTTAAAAAACAGCCAGACCTCTGCTTGAAAACCAAGCAAACAAACAAACAAACTAAAACCTAAGGAGAGTAATTCCTCATTAAATGTTTCTGTTTTATCTTTCTCAATTTTTAGATACTGGGCTGGGAGCAGAATTCTTTTGTTTTTATTTCTCACATGAATCAGCTAGGAGAGTTAATTACCAATTAAAATTAGAAACATGTAAAGGGCACTTCCAGATTCTTCTTTGATATTCACTAACCTTACTAGGGGAAGGACCAATTAAAGAGTCTGTGAGCCCAGTGCAAAATGAAGACATGGGACCCTTGTTCAAAATGAAGCATTTCAGGACAGTGGTAGCAGAGCATTAATGCAAGCACAGGCCCTTCAAAGCACAGAGCCCTGGGTGACTGCACAAATTGCACGCTGTTTGAGCCACCCCTAATTAAGGGTCTAAGTTTTGTGCTTATTTATTTTTAAAGTTTCCTTTAGTTAGCTCTATATTCAGGAATGTGCAGACAAGACTTCATTTATCAATGTAAGATCAACGGTTGGGTCACCTTCCCCATACTGTCTGCCCTTAATGACAAGGCCCCTGGGGTATCAGAGAAGCTGTCTGTCTCAGAGCTGTCTTGCTGGCCAGGCCTGGTGCCAGTCATGACCTTGGACTGACCAATCACCCTAACAGCCATGAAATTGAGGTACTAGCCCAGCCACCTAACTCCTCCCTCTTTAACCCTCCTTAAGCTCTCCTCGATTTAGCTACGGAGACACCCTTGGGAACTATTCAGTGTTTTTATAAATAGCTATTTGCCTTTACTGTATAGGCAAAGAGACATGTATAGAGTCCTAAGAACAAACAAATTTTTTTATACTAAAAATATTAGAAATATCCCTCCCTGGAACTTCCCTGGTGGTTCAATGGTTAAGACTCTGCGCTTCCACTACAGGGGGCACAGGTTCGATCCCTGGTCGGGGAACTAAGATCCCACATGCAGCAAGGCCTGGACAAAAAAAAAAAAAAAGAAATATCCCTCCCTAATTAAAAAGTACTTTGAGCAAATAATATAAAGTTAGACATTAAGCTTGGAGATGAGGGTTTTTCAAAAATGAACAGTAACAGAAGAAAGACATTTTGTAAACTTTTAAAAACCACTGGAGAAATGAAATAGTCACATGCTAGTTAATTACATTGTATTTGCTTTGATAGGATTGCTACTTAAATCTTTCCTTTTTTTTTTAACTTTCTAGAATGTGTATATCTTGGTCTGGTGCATAGGTTCTGGATTCACAGATTATCCGAGTTTTTATCCTAGTTCCATGAGTTACTAGCTGTGTGACCTTGGGTAAAATATATAAGGTCTCTGTGTCTCAGTATTCCTATCTGTAAAATAAGCCAATAATAGAAACATTTTACAATATAAATTTAAGGCATTTTAATTACTTAAAACAATGCCTGGTACATGGTTCACCCTCAATTATAGTAACGGTAATATTATTATCAGTATTATACGGCCATTATAATTGTGATCTTCCCCTAAATGGGTTTAAAACCTCAGAGAGAATATCTTATGTCTTATCGTTCAGTGCCTTGAACCTAAAAGCCATTCACTAATTATTTATTGAATGGGTGTATCTGTTTAGATTTTGTGAGATTTTTTTTTATGGTAGATGAAATACCTCTTGATATTGAATTAAGTCAAATAGTTAATGAAAAGTAACTCCATTAACTTTTAATGCCTATCTTCACTAAGAAGTGTCAATAATAAAGTTTCATCCCTCTGTTTTCATATTTGGCAGCATGAAATCTGATAAGTCAAATAACTGGAGAACTTGGGTAACTCAGTTATCTGGTTAATTATTTAGACAGCTTCATTGTTTACTTCCATTGAAAATTAATTTAATGATGTGTAGAGTCTAGGAGAGCAAAATCACCCAAGGCCTGCAGTCAGTAATTTCCAAATGCAAAGAGAATAGTTGGCTTAGGGATTGGAGGATTCAAGGCTTAATGAGTATTTAATTATAAGAAAACACGGATCTTATCTGCAAGAGGCTCTGACCTTGGAGAGCTGTTGGAAATACCCTACAAAGACTCCTCTGCCATTTTCCTAACTCATACTAACCCTTTTCCATCATCTACAAAATAAAATTCACTATATATAGCTGCCTCACCTCCTGTTTCATTTCTGGCTACATATCATAGCTCTAGGCAAGTGAATAAACAAGGTTCAAATGATCTACTAAGAAACATTTAGCCTTTACATATAGCTTTGTTATTGATTGTACCCATTTATGACAGATCAGGATAAATATCTCTGATGCAATTCATTTTGATGTAAAAAATGTACATTTTAAGAAATATAATTACCTTTTAAGAATATAATTATATTTACAACACAGTAAAAATGAACACAAATTATATAAATATATTGCTAAAAGAATGTTTCAAAAGAGGTTTCTTTAAATCTAATCTAGCTCAAATGACTGGTTTGGGAAGAAGCATAATAAAACAAACCTAGTATAATGAAAGGAAAAATGTGGACTGTGACTTTATTTTAAGGAAAAAAGGTCATTTCCAAGAAATGCTTATCACATAATAGGATAGCTTGCAAGTATAAAATTAAGTACTAAATACTTAATGTGATTTTAATAAAGCATTTTAAACTGAAAGTATACTCAACGTTGGCATAACATGAAAAGGATTATATTGATTTATATTGACACTTACTTAAACATGTCTTATGTAATACCTACACAATGCCAAGCTATCTGAATGAAAAAAGTGAAAAAGTATACAGATACTGAGCATTTGGAAACTTACAAATATTCAATTTGACATTCCATAAACAAAGCCATGGATTATAGTCACAAATGCAAAGATTTTTAAATTAAATATATGATTTCTCACCCAAACACATTGTAATAGCTACAGAATTCATTTTAATGAGAAGATCAAGAAGACTGTACAGTTCTGTAAAATTCAAGGAACAATGGCTTTACCCGTGTGTTACTATAAGTGCATTAGAATATCATTAAATGAGAGTCCTTCAGTATTTTGGGGGGTATTCTTGTAAAAACCTTCTCCCCAAATAAGAAGCATATTAGAAAAAAAAAAAGTAAGTTTCTGGCTTTGTTAAGTTTATTTGTCCCCTTCTTTTCATTTCACAATTAAGTCATATCAGTGTTTGAAAATCTAGCTTTCAGTATTTGTTGTAAACATTACGACCAACTTTTTTTTTTTTTAAGAAAATGCATTCTAAGGCATATGATAAGGGATAGTTTGTCTTTAGAATTTTTGAACTGTAGCATCTCATTTGTTTTGATCTTTTTTCTTTTTTTTCCTCAGTGATTGCCCAAAGGAGGCTATGGACAAATAATACATGATAATTCATTCATTCATCATGTAAAAATTAGAATGATAATATAAAATTTTTTTTCATAGCATTGATATAATGATTTACTAAATTCTTTATTTTGGATTTTATTATTGCAATAACAAATAGTGCTAACTTAATTTTTTCCTTTATCATAATTAGCTTATTTATCAGGCTTACTTATAGTCACTAACTTGAGGGCTATGATTCTATTTGACTGTTTATTTTAGTAACTGGAAAAATAATTGGGATTACTCCTTTGTTTGAAGTTGTTTTTCGATCAAAGTCTTCTGAAATGAATGACTTCCCTTACTAAACAGGAGGTATTCTAAGACGGTGCTTGCCCAACTATAGCAATGGCTCTCAGCAATTAAATCTTACACAAGATTAATTTGGTTAATCTCAGGAGAGAGTGTTCGGAGGGTCCCTGAAGCTGGTCAACCAACTGCTAGAAGTAATGTTATATCTGTGTGCTTGTTCCTGGTCAGTCTTGCTATGGTGAGATTATGTTAGTTAGGCTTTCACTTTAGTGGGTTAGTGTCAATGATGATAACTTATACCAACACATCTAGAAGTATCTCTTCATATATGGTTATTCCAATCTGGTTTGTTTCTCAAGATGTTGCTCACAGATGCTTCCAATCAGTTTTCATCTGATTGCTCTGAGGTCACTGATGAATCATCATAGAACTTATTTTTGTACATAAATATTTTCTCCCTATTTTATCTTTCTTCAGCTGGCTCAGTGACCTGGACCTGCTTTATAACACTTCAGTATAAAATCTGAAATAAGCAATAGATCAGATTTTAAAATACTGCATGTTATAGTCACATACTGGACCTAATGTTTACAGTATGTTGCTGAAGTAAAAGAACCTGTTGCAAAACATTTGCACACCGTGACCCTAGATTTTTAAAGATACACGTGTTACACATTTATTTCATTAGCACTAAGCATAAAATATTTCAAGCCTATATTTAGTCTGATCTCCTGGGAAGGTGGGAGGGTGAAGAATTCTCACAACTGTATGAAAGATGCATTCAAAGAACAAATGACAACAAACAGTCCAATATTAAGTACAATAAAAGTAATAGTAACTGAAATACTCTTAGAATTGCTTACTTTACCTTTGGGGAAACTGTTTTCAAAATACACTTCTTATCCATCTTGCTCTTTGCTCCCATTGGTAACAAGTGAAAGAAATGGGTAAGAGCTCTGAGCACACTGAATATTTCAATCTCCAAGTTTTTTGATGGTCCCATGCATTTCCCCCCGATTTAAAGAGCCCTGCCCACTTGACTTACGTACCATATGTTTGCCAGTAACGTGTTGAAGAAATTGTAATCCTCAAGGGTATTTCACAGTTAAAGTCAAAACATTTTAAATCAGACAGCCTGGAAAAAAGATGTTTGGGGAGAAAGCCTGCTGCTCCTACAACCCTTCGGAGGCGAGTATACTGTCCTGCTCTGAGGACAGCTGACTGGATCACCAGTGGGCATCTGCCCCCAAAGCTAAAATCTGGTCAGTGTCTTGTGAGGTGACATGATTTGAAATCTCTGCTCAACAGGACCGGTATAAGTAATGAATATACCGATTCTCTTTCTAGGGAAGTTTGAATACATAGCACACATTGAGTCAACAGCTGAAGGGGCAGCAAAAAGTCAAAAGACATGCACAGGAAGAGGCAGTGAACAGTAACCATGAGGTAGGAGACACCATGAGTAAACAGAAGACACGAAAATGTAGAAGCTAGAATCAAGCAGAACCAAGTCAGTAGAGAAGAGAGGAAGCTAAATGGAAGCTCAGCTAGAAGGCTTATATTAATCATGTCTGACCTGTGGTTAAGTGGGCAAAGCATCTTTTAAATTATGCATCCACTTTAGAAGGTAGCAGATGCATAATTCCTGTCTAGCAACTACATGAGGAATTGAGATCCACAATCACAGCATTTGTTTTCATATTCTCTGACAGGTAAGCAATTGACAAAGTGTAAATTGTTAGTGGCTTTCTTTTGAGGAAAATTAGGAATGCAAACATTCTTGAAAAAATTCTAATCTATATTTGTCTACACTAGTAAAACCAGTTATTTGACATGGCACCTTAGATCATCATTGAACATTAGCTGTCCAAAGGATTAGAGGCTATTTTAAACAGAAGTTCTTGAGTAATTTTTAGTCTTTCTGATCCTTTAGGATTAACTCTGTATGAACCTGAATCATGAAAGTCACATCAGTAAAAAGACAAAATGCTCCAAATACAAAAAAGAAATTATTGTTTTCTTTAAAATGAGTGAAATTCTAATCATATATCTTACAATGAGATTGACTAAATGTAAAAATAAAAAATCTTAATAATGACTAGGAGTGTCTAATGTCTAATTCCTATTTTTACCTTCGATTTTCTGGATCAATGATAGCATGCTAAAATGCTACCTCCCTACCAAAGAAAAAACAAAACCGAAAAGAAACTCTAAGCTATGAAGGAAATGGCAAATGTTTAGAAACCAGCTCTCTCTAATAACACAATAAAAACCTCCAACCAACGGGTTGTGGTCTCACAATTTGTGACATTTTGTGGTATAAAAGAAAATTTCCTTTTCACAGAAGCCAAGGGGATATCAAATTCAGAATGTTTCTTCTGAAACTTTATAGGTTTTTCTGGCAATTTCTACTTTGGCCATTGTTGTAATACTAACTCTCAACAATGAAAGAGAATTTGATGAATTTGGCCAATGCCAATCTGGAATTTTGCATTACTTTGAGCACACCCTTTTGCACTAGTAATAAGAAAATGCTTTACTGAATAAATTAATAATTGAGCGTGATTTCAACATGAATTCTTAACCTGCACAAAAGAGCAATCTTTTAAAACACTTCAGCATTTTATATTTGCATATAAGCAATAAACCAATTAATTGTTCACTAAAATAGACCCAACTCTTCTACTTATCAAGCCCACACACTACAATTTTGCACAATCTATGTAGTCATTAAATGTGTACTCTTCTTTATAATTCTCATAAATTTTAGATATGGAGGATTCAAATGGGCTCTCCTTAAATTTTATTGCAATTTTGATATTTTTTTAAAGACTCACTGTCATGTGCCAATTCCCTTTGCCTGTTTTGGCTATTTGTTTTTCATCAGAAATCTACGGTCTCTATATTTTATATGTAATTTCTTTTAGATTTCTGTTAAAAATATTCATTCATAAACTGTCTCTTTTTCCTTTCTTTCATATATACTTTAAACTTTAAAAATGACAACAGCAGAAAACAAACAAAACTCCTCTTTTCTGCATGTATATATTCATCTTCCTTTATTCCTTGAGCAGTTCCTATCCTAGGTGGATGGACAGCACCAGTCACTGAGAGGCAATGATTGACAGAACTCTACAAATCAAGGGATGGTTATGGGGAGGCAGAGTCAGAGGCTCCTTTTTGCAGTTCTCTGCTCTTCAGGCACCAGGCAGCTGCTCTGACCTGAATATTTGTTTCATGTTAACAACAGCCAGCCTCCAGAAATTTCCTCATATCTTTTTAAGTAGCCTGCCAAGTGGCAGCCTGATCAAAGCAATCTAATATGGCTTAAGTGCCACTGGTTGACATTTTGCAATCTTTTATTGCTTTCCATTTTTATCTACATAAAAAAATTGGTGATAACTAATATCCAGTTGATCTTTTCATTCTGGTAATAAAATGATAACACAAAGATCTTATTATCCACTCCAGACATCCATCATAGTACATTTTCCCATAACATATTACTCAGAGCATTTCTTCACTATCTCCAAATCAAAAGTGAGGTTAAGTACTTGGCCTTAGATTCCCTTTCTCTCCAATCCTTAGACAATTAACTACAAATAAAAGGAGCTGAACTTCAACCCTTGACACTTTGTCCACATTAATGTCATCTCCAATTTTGTTGTCTCTGTGTCTTAAATAAACCATTTTCTGTAAGAAGCCAAAAATAGTTGGAAGCTCTGCCTACTAAAATATATTTTTTCAACCCAGAGAGTTTTTATTCTTGTAAGAAAACAAGAGGAATGAGAACAGGAGTAAACAACATTGGAAATGGAGAATTAAGAAGAGTAAATCTTGGTAGGAAGGAAGAGCAGGTGGGCAGGAGAAGAGACATGTTTAAGGATTAAAGAAACACAAATAATCAAATAAACAAGCAAAGTAAACATCAGAGAACATGGGTTTATTAAAAGCCACTTTTTATATGAATGCAGAGGCGGCCCCAAACTTTCCTGTGGGCTGGCAGGATATTCCATAATTATGTCATTGACTTGAAAAGACAAAAAAAAAAAAAAAAAAAAAAAAAGGAAAGAAAACACTAACAAAAACAAAATCACAAAAGCCTCCTTGCATCCACTACATCTTTAAAGTAGTTACTTATATGACAATTAGGACTCACCTATAGTTGATAGGAGCAAGTTTAGTTTTCAAATTTTCAATGTATTTAAACCTTCAGATTATAATACTAACAATTTGTAAGGTTACTAGAACAAGAGAGAAAGAAAAAACAAATGGGACTATTGAAGCAAGCAATACACTACCACGATGCCAGATTATCAGAAAAAAATTATATAGAAATATATAGCCTAAAAAAAAAAAAAGGAAATATATAGCCTAATGACTTTGGATGTACTGCTGGGAATTACCGGGCAGCAAATTTGAAATTGAGACTGTCTTGGTCACCCTATCTCAGGCTACATACTTTGGCAGACAAAGAGAATGCAGAATAAGACCAATGGCCTTTCTAATAGTACTTACTACAGGCCCTACTAATAATGCATTTGAGAAAATTTCACAAGGGGTAGAAAATTTCTTTTGTGTTCTTTATAGTTTTTAAAAGTCTTAAGTCAATCAATACTATGGACTAGGCAAGAGACTCTCATACACTTACTTTCTGATGCGAACAATTCATGTCTCAGTCACACAGTACTATTCAGTCTGACTTGGCCTCTTTTGGTAATAACTTGGTAATGATTAGTTGGTATTTGTACACATTTCTATAATAATTATTTTTTGTAGAATCATCTGTAATTTGTCTTTTTTTCATTAATTCAAATAATTGACCTTTATGTCAAAAGGACGTGACTAGACAGTCCTTTTTCATCTACCTTTATTGAAATACCCTTCACTGTCCAGGGAAGACATTTATCTGCATTAAAAGATGCTGGTTCTTTTAGCAACTCACATATAAAATGATTTTATGATGGTAGACTACGGTTCTCCATATTGGAGTTGACTGGGGAGGCAAGAATAATCTGATTGCCCTGGACAGAGGAGGATGGAGGGCCATATAATAACACCTCTGTGTTCACCTTCCCATCTGTGAATCTGCAAATACTGACCTAATCTAATACCAAGTCGCAGATAACAAACATATTTTAGCAATGAAATAAGCTAATGGACATCAATGAACTGAGATTGGTCTGGGATTGTGTGCAGAGACATTCCATTTGTAATCGGAGAGATCAAAGCATACATTTTGACACTGACATGACCGCTATTCACAGAGACGGTTCTTTTTAAAAAGTACCCTTTCCACACATAAAAATAAGCTTTTGATTTTTAAATAAAAACAGCCTCTCTCCTTCCATTTAAAGATTCTTGACAGCTTTTCCTATGGGGCAGGGGGGGAAAGGTGGCAACAAAAAATCTGACAGAGATGGTCCCTGGAATTCAAATCAGCCCTTTCTCAAAAGGACCTTAACAAAAGGCTTTCCCCTGGCCTGTGCATGGAAGATTCCATTGCTGCATCTAAACTACTGACACAAGAAGGGCTGAAAAAGAAACGTATCTGCCATCTCCTAGTCCCAGAGGTCTGAATACATGCAATGCAGCTAGACCTTCCACCCTCCTCACTTACTACCTATTCTTCAGCAGCAAAGATTGGAGAGTCTGACGCTTTATATATTTTCTTTTCCGTATCAAGTAATATCTCCTGTAAACTGAGGAAGGGAGGGTGGAGGGGTGATGAGAAAGGATGGAGTGACTACAGGAAACAGCTGAGCAATTCTGAGTAAGTGTAGAGAAACTGGAGAAGATTTCCATTCAAAATTAATAATTTAGAGTTTAATATTCATTCTCAATGCAAGATAATTTTTATGTTACAGTTTGTATACTTCCTGTGGAAATTCTCTTAAAGACATCAATTGAGGTATTCTTTATTAAGCTCAAAACACAGTTGATGTCTTAGGTATGGTATAATTTTTAGACGGTGGTGGCAGAAAGTTGTGATTTAGTAAATGTACATTTCAGTTTCAGACAGATTTATGGCTTACAGAGGATAAATGGAGTAAGTCAATCTTTCACTAAACTACAAGTTATACTGAGATACAAGTATTTTATTTATATTTTTTATTGGGTACAAAATGCAGTCCAGGTGGACAGCTCTGCTTATTTATCACTGTGAGTTAGATTTGCATTATTTGAAATGTAAATTCCTCCCTCTCCTCAAAGTTGAGTAATGACATGAATTCTAGATGGAACTTGGAGTTCTGGCTACATCTGCCCACTATTCCCCAAATAAAACAAAGGCAAAGGAAATGAAAACATTACCTGATCACTGAATGTGCTTTCCAGTGACTGCTGTCAAGTTAAGGCATTTGCAGTCCTGTCCGAGGTGTGCACTGAAAGCTCACAGCCATTGGTTTAATCCAAGTAATTTAAGTGTAACACACACTCCTTAAAAAGGGAAAATATCCACTAACCAGCAAAAAACCTTTGTCCTCAAAGGTATTATTCTGTGAAATATCCAGAGAAAATACTATGCTTAATATCAGTCTTATAATAATAAGCCAAATGGAGAGAAGGAGCTAACAAGGGTAATTAGACTATAAACAAGGATTTTAAAAAACCATTGATAGAGCTGAGAACACAGAAGCACATTTGATGGGGTTAATTTCCATTAAATACTAGAGCTTATGTAGTTATATTCTGTGAATAAAAACCCATGCTTTATTGTATGCCTAATATAAATAAAATTATAGCAGAAGTCTAGAAAAATAGTTTCCTCACATGGATTTTCTAAGGGAGAATCAAGAACATCTTGATTCCAGGGAGAATCAAGAACATCTACGGCTGCACTGAGTCACAAATCTGGCTTTGGGAAAAGATCTTGTGAGTTGCCACCTTGTCTGCATCTGTGCTCCAGAGCTGAAAGCTAACTGGACCATGGTATCAGACTTCTAAACCTGCTCCTTTTCAGAGAGTGTAGTAAAGATGGGGTTTGAGAAGAGATGATGTATACTTGAAAAATTCTACTTGTGTTAGAGCTCTGAGAGATTAGTTCAGGAACTGTATTCTGTTTGAGATGATTTTTATGCCTGTATGATAATATAATAATTTATTTTTTCATAAATCACGATTCAGTTACCTTTTTATTGCTATGATTGGAAAGACTGGCTTTTATTCTGCTTTAATATGAATATTAAAATATTTTAAGACAAATCTGAGTTGTAAGAATCACGGGTATTTGAAATAGTATGCATTTAATTAGATAAAGCTTCTTGTTTCTGTAAGTTGGAGACCGTCCTTTTATTCCTCAGAGGATGACTTACTGACATTTGCAAACACAGCCAAAGGTTTTGGGAGTAGACTCCATCAACTCACATTCAGCATTTTCCAAGGATATAAAAAAAATGTTTTACTGACTATGACAGTGAAAGATTAGAAGCTTGTTAGAACCATTTTAGTTAAATAACTAACAACTTTGATATATTAGATGAGATTCCTCAATGTGGTCAGCACAACCTGGAAAAGAAAAACCTAAATATTTACGTAAAGAAATAAGTTTACACTTCAGATAATGCTACAACTCAAAATAAAATCACAGTCCTTACATCCTTTCAAGTTCTCTAGTCCAAATCAAAAAACTCAGTCCATGCATCTTTTCTAACTCATCATTTGGCATGCATATCACAGATTTGAAGGGTTTGGGTTATTTTTGCAGATATATGATTAGGATGTAAAAATTCATTATGTAAATAGTCATAATGTACAAGAAAAAACTCTTTAGATAAGTAATTTTCTGTATATACATAAAACTTGGAAAAACACACATTTTCCAATGTAAAATTTTGGTTGAATTTAGAAGGGTTTAATAGTAACTTTCACATGAAAAGATTTTTTTTTTTCTATATTTGAGTTAAGAGATAAAAACAGAAAGTGAAGGAAATAAGATCCCCCACAGTATTTTCTCCTAATTTGGTTGTGAAGAGAACTACTGGAGTCCAAGATCTGCCAAAATACAAATGCTATTTGCTTTATCCAAAGGTCTACAGAGACGTTTGCACCTTCTGTTACAAGATATTTGTCACCTCTTTTCCCACTTAGAGGTAGGAACTGAAGCAGGAAAGTCTTCAGCTGGACAGATTTCAAAATGAATTTTTACAACCCAGATGATGGACTGGTATACTTCAAGAGTGAATTCATGAGTCTTATAAACGCCTTTCTCTTGCTGTCTTTTTTTTCTTGACTAGCTACATCATAATGGAGGAATAACATTTTAAAAATTTTGAATAGGCACTTACTGGAATTACAGTTAATCCTGATACAATCTAGATGGGGAAGAATAGATGAAAAATGAAAATTTATCCTTCAAGGTAATAGCTGCAGACATCCAATAAAACACAGTCCACCCTTCCGGGGACAGACACATGCAAATATGGCCACTCCATATTGTTTATTCTTTACATCTAGAACCCAGATTCATTGTTATAAAACTGCACCATTGGAAACAACAATTAGAAGGTTTTTTAAAAAATGGCCAATTCAAACAAAGCTACATGGTGACAAATCTAAGTGAAATAAAGAACTGTTAACTGTCAAAGATGCCTGGCTTAGACTGGCTGCAGCTTTCTCCCCATCTGTGAAAGAACAAATCATTGTTTTCAATATAATTAAAAAGTGCTCCGTCACAATGGGGTACAGTGCAAGCTCAGCTAGGCTCAGACATCTTGAACCTCCAAAATCTATTATCCCACAAAGGCCAACAGAATCCTACAGAATTGTCATGGTCAAATGGAGAGCTAGTTGAAATTGTTCTCAGTTCACCCTAATGTATTTTTTATTATTATTATTTGCTTGGGCAAAAAAGGTAAGAGCCAGGTGTTAGCTGGATTCCGTGCCTTGTATTAATTGGAGGAAGAAAGAAACAACTGTTCCCTTTAGAAACTCTAGTGGCTAAGGAGTAGTGTCATTCTTCCAAGCACACACACCTATCCCTCTGTTAGGAGCTAACAATGTTATCTCTGCATAGTAAGTGTCATGGTAACTACTGCTATTGATTTTCCTTTTCCTGTACTTTCTTCTTATATAAAATCAGATTCCCTAACAGAATGTCTAATCTGGATAACACAGACTGTGATTATAAGGGTTATCTTTAAAGGATCATGTGGCATGTTTTATGTTTATTTTATATATAGATAAATATTTGTTGGTTTTGTTTGTAGTATTTAATGCCTTTGGGGAACATGAAAAATACAAACCTAGATTCTGTTTCCATATAGCTGAGTTTGTCATGTGTCGTCAACCGCATCAGAAAAGTGGTTGCAAACAGCCAAGGATCAGCACCTACACAACTCTTTCCACAGAATGCTTTGCTGTTGGAAAATTCCCATGAGCGAGCGTGTCCACCTCCCAGGGCTAACAGCCCCTTTACTGCAATTAGGCAATTTTGATTGACTTGTAGTAACCTATCATTGTCACTAGAGGGAACTCTAACAGAACTGTAAAAGAGTACTATGTGCTCTTTAGTAATCTTAAAAAAAGTCTTATTATTGAACTTAATTTAACTAATATTAATTGAGGCAATTGTATGCAATAAACTACCAATGAAGTAATTTTATATTTTATGAGCTACTATTCTGCCCAACATAATTTGAAAATGTATGTGGGGTTTTCACAAATGCCTTACCTCATCACATTTTACTACTCTTTTGGTAAATCTATGTAGTCTTGAATTTTATTTTTCTCTCTGTTTATTCATTATTGTGTATACTCAGCACTTCCAGGAAATACAGTAAAACCTCATTAATTTATACTCCTATTATTTGGAGTTAATGATAATATTGAAATGTACTGGGCAGAATATTTGTAATCCTTCATTCGATATGAGTGGAGATGGCCTGAGAAAAATTAAACAAATTATGAAAGGCCAAGTTTGGGAAGAAAACTGATTTCAAGTAATTTACTATACAATGATGGCACAACTAACATGAAATAATGTGCTAATTATGGATAATTCTTAACCACCCATTAACATCAGCCTAGTAAGACCTTTCCTTAAGATTTTTCCAGCTATTAATTTGTGTTTTTGAATGTAATTGAAAACAAAACTGCTTACAATTTTTTTTTTCTTACAATTTAGACTTTTTCTTAATTCAGCCTGGTCTTCCCCCAGATTTCATCCAGTTTGGTGAGGTTTTACTGTAGTGACTCTTTCTGAATGCTACAATCAAGCAGGAAAGCATTATTTTTCTGTAGAAGAGTCTGTGTCTTTAGTGTTCTCATGGCTGTTTGCTGAGGGCCGCAGACTTTGGGCATTGAAGGGTTGTGTATTGCTGTTTGATAGCAAAATATCACCACACAGTATTGCCAAACAGAAAAGATGGAATACCACAAAGGTAATTATTCAAAGGAGAAGCCCAAGGAGTAGAGAAAGAGCAACTGTTGATCTAGATCACTAAGTAGAAATTTGACATTTTATAGCATATGTTATCCAAGTAAAAGTTGGTGTATTTTTGTCTTATCTGAAAGGATTTCACCTATAACCAATCAGAGTATCAGTCAATATAAAAGTAGGAAATTCAGTTTGAGGCATCGTTAAGCCTGAACATTTATACTTTCAATTAACCTCATTAATACATATGGCTTCCCTTTTAAGAACCCTCAGTGGTAGGAATCACAAAACAGTAAATTATGTTAATGAAATAGGAACAATAAAAAGATGTCCCCCAAACCTAAATGAATTTAAATAATGGAGATGAGACCATTAAGTGTTTTAACTTTCCATGGCAAACAGGCTACTTGATAAATGTTTGCAGGCAAAACTGAACAAAAAGTGAAAAGTGTTAGTTCAATGGGGGAAGGCGAGTTGTTACCTAGATTGACCGTCAGTTTCACACGTCCTGCGTCCAGCTCCAGGCGGAGGGTGTCTGCTGAGTCTCTGGAGGTGGTTGCCATGAGAATGCCATATGCGCGTTGGGACCGAAACCGTAAGGATACATCCTCAGCCTCTGTGTGCATCACCAGCGGGAGCTGGATTTTCATAAACATACTCCCATCATAGCTCAGAACCGTTGCTTCTATAGATGGGAAATGAATATAAAAGCTCTTGGTCAGTTTAGTGCATTTATACTTTGAAAAGGAAAAGCATGACCTATTAAAGGTTTCCATATAGAACACAAGACACAAACTCAGCTCATCTTCTTCTGAAATGAGCAAATTTTTTTTTTTTTAAACTAGAAAGAGGAGTCACAGGAAAGAGAACTTCCTCTGTGAAGTATATGCTAAAGTCCAGAAGCAGAGGTGGCTGCACTTCCCTTTCTGTACCCAGAGCACTTTCTACGTATAGCATTCATCCTGTCAGATTATCCATGTTCATGTATGCATATCCCTTCTCAACAGCAGACATCGTCTTTTTTTGTATAGCCATAGCGTGAGCCTGGCTTGAAGCACCAGCAACTGTATATGCACGTTTATATATGGTCAGGCCACTGATCAGCTCCGTGAAATTAAACTTGGTTCTGCATCGTTCACCTGCAAAATGAGAGGGTGCTACTAGAGCATCTCTAAGGCCTTTGCTTACTCAAAAAGCCCATGATTCTAAGAAAAGTTATTATCATCATCTTTTTCATAATTTCTGCCCTAAAACAATCAAAAAAGAAACATTAAAAATATGACTTAAATATAGGATTCAGGCCAACACTTTTCCAGAGGTGATGTTCAAAAACAGAAGAAAACAGAAGAAAAAATGATATTACCAAACAACAGGTAATGCTTCTTCTGAGTCATTATGGTTAACAAGGTAATTCATTTTTACAAAGACACAAACTGTAACTTCATTTGAAAGTTCATTTGCAGATAAGGGGTAACTTAAAGCATTATCTGTAAGCACCACCACGGTGTTCCGAAAAAATTAAGCTATCACCAAAAAGTCAATAACTATGTACCTGGGTAACATTGAGTAAGGATGGGGGTGGGACTGAGAAGCTTGTGTGGGTGTGTGCTACTAAAGGAAAATGGATTGCTTTAATGGGGAAGTTGCTTAATGCTGCATTAAACAAATAGAGAAGCGAATAGCAAAACTGTTGATCTCAAACTGACTGTTTTAAGAAATAGCGCCCCTTAATGTTAAACACCATATGGTTGTGGAACCCTGCAAAACAAGTATGAGTCATTTTGCTTTCCCATGGGTTCTGATAACGCAGAATACCATTTAATAAAAGAAAACCTACCTGAAATTAAAATAAACCAGGAAATTCTCATTATCTTGCCTATTTACAGCAATTAACTTTACTGATGAAACCATGCTTATTATGAAGACTATATTCTGGAGTTGTGGTTTTGAAAGATTATCTTCCAAAAAGTCAGGAAAATCAAGTATTGCTTGTAACAGACTTTAATCATTAGTTATCTTCGTGGGACTGAATGCACATCCAGAACAGGTAAGTGCCCAGGGCTCCAGGACTCTGCTCCAGGGCGCTTCTCTTTTCTCTCTGCCTCTTAAGGGATCTTGGTCAACTCACGTGCTCACTCCCCCTAATACTTATTAACAGCCCTGACTTCTCTCCTGAGCCCCATCAAACATCCATCAGCCATTGCCTATTTGACATCTCCAATCTGAATAAGATACACACACCAAAAATGAACAAATTCAACATGTTCCTGCCCCAGTGTTCTCCATCTCAGTAAATGGCTTAACACCATTATTCAGACCTTAACCTTTCTGCGTTCTCTATTACCCTCTCTGCCACATCCAATCTATTGGGAAATCTGCAAGTCTTGCAGCCTCTGATTCCAATCCATTTCCTGAATCAATCAGTTCTTGCCGCTATAGTACCTTAGACTCTGCTCTCATGTCTCACCTAGACCACTATGATAGCTCCCTCAATGGTCTCCCTACTTTTACTCTTTCTCCCTATACACAGCAGCCAGGCTAAACTTTTAAATAAGTCGATCAGATTCAATAGCACTTCATTGATTCAACTGTGCACACCCAACCCCCCCACCTCCATCCTTCACCTCCCCACCCCTCGCCAATAGATTCCCACCACTGCAGTGGGAATAAAATCTGTATTCCTTTTATTAACCTATAAGGTTGTGTGTGATTCGGCCCCTGCCCATCTCTCTGGCCTCAGCTTTTAGCAGGTCCTCCCTTGTTTAGTAACCTCCAGCCACACTGATTTCATCTCTCATTCAAGTATCTGCACTTGTGGAACCTTCTGTCTTAAAAGGTCTCACCCCTAGATCTTTATATGGCTTGTTCCTTCAGCATTCAGGTCTCTGGTCAAATGTTACTCCAGAGACGCCTGCTTCAAATCCTGCTTCTAATTACCCCTCCAGTTATTCTATATCTACTTACCATTTCTTTTTTTAAATTACCATTTCTGATTTGTTTGTATAGTATAATCTGTCTTTGCCTTTTAGTATGTGACAGTCATTACAGCAGAAGCTGAGCTCTGCTATTCATTGCTCTATCATCAGCCAAGTGCACCAAAAAGCGCCAGGCAAACAGTAGAGCCTTGATAAAATTGACTGAATTGACAATTGCACTTGATACTGAGGATATATGAAAGAGCGTATTTCAATTTGAATACCATGCATACAGAAATACTCACTAATGAGATTATTTATTCTGTCTATTGTAAGTGAATCTAATTTTGGTAAGGTAGATGAACATCCCTTAAAGTCTACGTTGAAAGCCATAATTGTGCCACAAAAGACAGACTAGGAGAGGGGTCTGTTTACCAAAACAGGGGTCTCATGGCTAAGCATTGACCTAAGTACTGAGAAAATAAAATATGATCCCCTTAAAATATGGTGGTTCTACCTCATATCACATATCTACATCATATTTTTCCAATAAGGTTTCCCTAAAGAAAATCTAGTAGGAGTTGCTCAAAAAATAATTAAAACATGATTGTAAAGCTGTAGTGAATACTAGAAAAAAAATGCTTCTAGTATAATCTTAAAGAAATTCGATCTCTACCATTTCTCTTCCTAATTTATAGCCAATTATTGTCCATATCTATAAAGCAACAAATATTTGAATAAAATTTTAAAAGCCATTATCAATTGTTCAGTTACTTTGGTGTTATACAGAGAAAAGGGCGAAAATATTTTTAGTTTTCTCTTATTTATTTAATCTGTAAATCTAGTCTCTATTATTCAACAATCATTTTTTTAAATGATCTCATATTCTTCTATGAAATGTAGCTTAATTTGATTGAAAATTAAGTAGAGGGAACATCCTTTTAGAAATATAGATGACTGACAATGGATCATAAATATTGTATGAAATACAATCTAAAGTAAAAAAAAAAAATCAGTATCATTGGCCTTTAACATTCTCTGAAAAACTGCAGGAATGAAATAACAGTAAAGTAATAAAACTCGAGTGCCTCTGAGTTAATGTTTAATTAGACAAGAAATGGAAAATGCAAAGGTTGTAGTCTAGAGTTGCCAAATAAATGGTAAACAACATTCTGACATTTGAAGGTTATGCTCTTTGGCAGCATCCTTTAAACATTAGTAAACATCACTTAGAACACAAAAGAGTTCTTTAAAAGGCTAATTCTAATACAGTACTTCCCAGCAGGAGAGAAAAAGTTTCAACTTCGTCCCCTCCATCTCCTTCCCCCTTGTCGTTAAGTTTGATAAATTTGCTTTTCTGTGTTATTCCTTCTTGTGGTTTAAAGTGTACACCTGTGCTCAGTTTTGCCGAAAGGCAGTCACATATTGTGGTCAGCGATGAAAATCAGACAGGGAGCCAAATTATATTGCTCTGACATCTGTCCCTCCATCTGCTGGAGTTTTAACAAACAAGTATAAAGTAGACCTCCAATGATACCATATACATACAACCAAGAAGGATTTCTATATGACCAAGTCTCCACAAATTCTCAGTTTAAAAA
Source organism: Lagenorhynchus albirostris (assembly GCF_949774975.1). Lineage (NCBI taxonomy): Eukaryota > Metazoa > Chordata > Mammalia > Artiodactyla > Delphinidae > Lagenorhynchus > Lagenorhynchus albirostris. The sequence goes on along the minus strand of NC_083107.1, from coordinate 48,043,080 downwards.
AATAAAGCAGGAGGGAAGGTGCTGAATTCAATTTATATTCAATTGGACATGACTTCTATACTACTCTTCTTTATGGGATCAGTGCACATAAAACAAAATACTATTTTCTTATTTGCCTAAGTCAGCATACACTCTGATCTTTTTAATAAACTCTTCTGCTTACTTAATGAAGAATGAATATTTTCTATGTGATTGCAACATCGTTCCCCATGCTGCAATGTCCAAGGACTTGAACATGCTTCTTTATAAATTAACATTTATTGCTCAATAATAGCAAAATAGAAACTTTATAAATGCCTTTTTCTTTTTTTTTTTTTAAATTTCAAGAGTTGTCAGTCAACTCTTATGTGATCAACAGCCTTATGTGATCAGAGTATATGTGAAGAAGAACCACAGTCAAAGCTCTCTCTTTTGAATTGGAAACCCTGAGGTTGGACATGATCTTGTGTTGACTGAACTAGGGCAGAGCTGGGAACTGGACAGAAGCCAGATTTTGTGGTATTGAGTGTGCCAAGCATCCCACATAACCCTTGTTCTTGGGAGATGCCACATGTGAGCAAGAAAATTAATTCTGAAAAGCAAAGACTTCTCACAGTACACTGGGTAGTCCAGAAACAAAAACCTCACAAAAATGACTATTTTCTCTCCTCAGTACACAACCAACCTGTATTCAAAGAAATCTGCAGAAATTTCCAGCCACCTATCAGATAAAAATGCATGTTGAATCCCAGTGATGAAGTTTGCTACTAAATTCTCATTTGCAAAGCTGCACATGCTTGCCACCCCTCCTTCTAATTACTGCAATATATAAATAGTTTCTCTCCCTCATTCTGGTTTAGGAAGCTCTACAATTTCCATTCTTATTTCTGCCATATGTAGTAGCGGAATATTGCCACAGGGTGGTACACCATGCATATTTAACTGAAGGCCTTTGTAATTTGTGTGACAGTTCAGTTATACCCTTTTCTAGCTTCACTTAAGCAGGAGGCATCAGAAGAAGTGACAGCTCTCTGAGTGATTAAAATGAAAACACCCTGCCGATGCAGGGGACACGGGTTCGTGCCCCGGTCCGGGAAGATCCCACATGCCGCGGGGCGGCTGGGCCCGTGAGCCATGGCTGCTGGGCCTGCACGTCCAGAGCCTGTGCTCCGCAACGGGAGAGGCCACAACAGTGAGAGGCCCGCGTACCGCAAAAAAAAAAAAAAAAAAAAAAAAAGTGAAAACACAATCTTAAATCACACAGGTCTGCTAATCTCACATTATACCTAACTGTAATATATCTCGCAAGCTTTGTCACTTTGTTGTTGTTGCCTCCTTTGGGAAATTTCTAAAAACTATACGATACAAACAAATAAACTGAAATTAGAACGGAAAATGTGCAGAGAATATATACCTTACAAACAAAACTATGCAGAAATAATTAACCTCTAATGACTATTCACAGGAATTTCAATTAAGTACTAGGGGAATGAATGAATCTAGGCAATTAAAATATTTATCTATCTATGGACCTATCTCATTGTACAACCCAGAACAGTGACAGTATTTTGGTAGGTAATTTAAGATCATTATTAGATTATTAGGTCATAATTACTGATTTTTATATTGATTAAGCTGATGAACCTCCTTATTGAGATAAAGAATCAAAATCACATTTCAACTTTAGATTCTGGAAAAGAAACACTTCTCTAGTAAGTGTTAGCTTAAGTAAATTAAACTATTTCAGGAATGCAGGGTCAAAAAGACTGTGTATGGCTTAAAAAATAAATGGCAGGACTTCCCTGGTGGCACAGTGGTTGAGAATCTGCCTGCTAATGCAGAGGACACGGGTTCAAGCCCTGGTCTGGGAGGATCCCACATGCCGTGGAGCAACTAGGCCCGTGAGCCACAACTACTGAGCCTGTGCATCTGGAGCCTGTGCCCCGCAACAAGAGAGGCCGCGATAGTGAGAGGCCCGAGCACCGCGATGAAGAGTGGCTCCCGCTTGCCACAACTAGAGAAAGCCCTCACACAGAAACGAAGACCCAACACAGCAAAAATAAATAAAAATAAAATTAATAAACTCCTACCCCCAACATCTTCTTTTAAAAAAAATAAAAAAAAGTAAATGGCAGGTACTTTTAGGCTAAATGTCTAAGACAGCAATGTTATCTGGAGCATGGGAGGACATGCAACAACTTGTCAATATTTTTTCATATTGATTTTTTGTTCCATTGTTGAAAATGAGTGACAATGGGTATAGTGACTAAAGCATTTATCTGAAACTCTTGGGTCGATAAAAGAACATACTTAGACATATGTGTTCTGCTATTTCTTCCTTTTGTCTGGTCTGCAAATGAGCGGTGACAGATATCACACTTTACTCTTCCTTTAACCCTCTTCTCCTTCTAATGGGAGAAGAAAAAAAAAAAATGTAGCTTTGCCTCCTGCAAGAGAAGGAAAAAGAGGCACCCGTTCAGAGCTTCCACAGACATGCTAAGCCTTAATATCAAATTGGTAAAGGAACCTCTACCAGTTGGGTCAGTTGGGTCTTAGGCAAAGGTAAGTGCCTTTGAAATTAGGGTGCACTTCTGAAAACGCTCGTATAACTTAGATGGTTTAAAGTCACCTTACTCTTCAAATTTCAAACTTGAGAAGGTCCACTAAAGTGAAATGACGGGCTCAGGCGATAGTGTCAGGGAAGCTGCAACTCACAGCTTAGCTTGCTTCGAACGCTATTTTTGACATAGATTTTAGCACTAGATGCCAAAAGGATGTCTAATTCATTCCTTTTTTTACTTTCTAGTGTCTTGAAATTAAAAACTGGGCAAGAGAGACAGTGATTGTCTTTGATACATCTCAGGCCCATACCCTAGAGGATCCAAAAGACCCAACTCTTTATTTATCCCTGCAATAGGCTTAAAAAGCTGTGTCTTCCCAGAATCAGGCCCTGTGAAAATCATTAAGGACTCATCAGTGACACGCGGCAGGTGTGGCTGCACAGCTTGCGGAGAGTTTACTTCCGCAGAGCATACGTTATGTTTCAATGGTCATTTAAAGTTTGAGGTCCACGCTGAACACGCTTTTCAGCTCAGGGGAGTCAGCAGCTTGGATTTTGGAAGCTTACCTCTCTCGCAGGACCTGCCAAGATAGCCTGTTCCGGAACAATCGCAGACATATCTGTTCCACCCATCCCTGCACATGCCGCTGTTTTTGCAAGGGTTGCTAAGGCACGGTTTTGCTGTTTCCCTGGAGCAGGACGGCTTCACTCCAGCAGTACTTTGAACTTCAGCCATTTGCCGGATATCTTTGCTCTGGCCGTCAATGAACAAATCTCTTATGCAGCCCACGTAGCCATAGTTGAGCAGCGCAGTCCACACCTCGGTGGGGAAGATGAGGCCGGCCTTATTTTCTGGCAAGCCCCCCAGGTACAACTCGTCATCCAGGTCCAGAATCTCACTCTCGCCAGGAGCAGTGTAGGGCGTGCGCAGAGTGTTGACAGAAATGGTACCTGTTGCAAAGACAAGAGAGCACACAGGTCTTTACAGCGTGCAACCTGTTCTGAATATCACACTTTCTCTCCTCCATCTGCCTGAGGGTGAACTCCTTGAGGGCAGACATTTCTTATTTTTCTTTCTATCCCTGGTGTACTTCCTAGGGAAATGAACAGAAATATGTGGAATTAAATAACTTTAAGAATAAGGCAAACTGTCATTTAAATGGTTCTATTTCACTTTGGGAATGAAAACCAAAGTATACAGACAAGAAAGAGTGTTTGTCAGCCTCTAAGAGTTCAGGGGAAAAAGGAAGGAAGGAAGGAAGGAAGGAAGGGAGGGAGGGAGGAGGGAGGGAGGGAGGGAGGAAGGAAGGAAGGAAGGAAGGAAGGAAGGAAGGAAGAAGGGAAAAGGTGGGAGGGAGGGAGTAAGGGAGGGAAGAGAAAATGGCATTCTTACCACTCTCAAACAGTCCAGCCAAGATGGAAAGAAAGGAAGGGTGGAAGGGGAGGGAGGGGAGGGTGGGAGGGGAGGGAGGGGAGGGTGGGAGGGGAGGGAAGGGTGGGAGACAGGAGGGAGAAGGAGAGGGAGAGGGAAAGAGAAAGAAAGAAGGAGAAATTGGCATTCTACATCACTCTCTGGAATAAAGTCAGACTCTCTTTGGTTAGTGTTCATTTTCAAAGCAGGTATGCATCTGCAAACCAATGAAAGGTTGTGTTGTGCCCCCATCCTTAATTGGCTTCATTGTTTTTATTGTACACAACACATTGACAGATTATCTAAGTCAAAACCTGACTTCATCACACTCAGCTGTATGAATCTATTGCTTAGCCTCTATGGTCTCAGTTTACTCATTCATAATACGGGCATAGTAACATGACCTACCTCATATGAGTGTTAAATAAAATAATACAGGTAAAGTGTCTGGTTTGTAGTAAGCACTACATAAATGCTGTCTATCATGATTCATCACAAGAACCAAGTCAAATCGGGTGTTTACTATTTTTTTAAAAAAAACAAACTAGTTACTTACTAGTTACTTACTTATCTAAAAAAACAAACTAATTACTTACTTATTGACAAGTTGTTTTTTCTTCCTCACTCCAATGTGAGGGGAAAATAACTCTATTAGTTTATAAACACATGGAAATCCTAGCCTTAAGCATAGGATGAAGAGGTAGACATTCACATGGGATTATTTGAGGATCACAGAAAAAATTATATATTTATGGAATCCATTAAAAGAAGAAAAAAAGAAAGACAGCAGGCATTTTCCTGATCAAAACTTTCATCCTGTACCACCGGATTACTCAAAATTCCACTAATATTCTACCTTCAGAAAGATCTTTGTAAAAATGCAAATATGATACCCGAAAAGGACACCACATTGACCCATTTCCAGATTATCCCAGATTTCTTTCTCAGGTCTAGACCATAAAGCGACTAGGGACGTAGAGTCTAACAAGAGAAAGTGGATTAGAAGCCTCAGGGATTTAGAGTGCAGACAACATGGGAGAGGCCTGAAGACAGAAGATGGGGTACAGAGGTAGAGACAGAAAGGGAAGGGAAAGGGTAGTGTGTGTAGAGGGTGGATAGGAAGATGCATTTTAGTTCTTTCGCCAACTAGCGAAGGCCCACTCCAAATGGAACTATGGCCTGTGGTGAACGTGAAACGTGCATCTAAGCACACAGGTTTGCCAGGCCCTGCATTGTTCCCGGGAGACTCCCAAATCCCAGCAGAGGGGTGCTCCTCGATATGGGCAGTGTAATGGGATCTGTCTTTGTGAGGGAGAAGGGCATGGAAGCCGCTGAAGGAGACCATGCGCCGGCCAAGTCATTAAGAAGACATTTATCTCTCTAGACTTCCACTGAAAGAAATGGAAAAAGCTCCTAGGGGAGAAACACTCAAAGGCATTGCTATTTTGGCCTTCCAAAGAGGGGGGTATAATAAGGATTTTGGAAGGAGGCAGCGAAAGGGGAAAATGACAAAGTGCTTGTTTTTACTGTTCACATTTGTGCAAGTGTCTAGAAGAAAATTCATTTAGGAACATACAGGAACCGGAAAATCCCACTTAGAAAAATATTTTAAAAATCATTTAGGGGGAATTAAATATATAATTTTGAGAGAGAATGGTGACACTTTTCTAAACAGAATTTCATTACACGCATTTTTAACTGTTCAAAATGCCCTAAGAAGTGAGTTGAGATGATCCCTAACCTCTGCAGCAGCTAATGTAAGTTAGAAAATGATGAGAAAGAGTTAAGTGTTAATGACAAAAGGTAAGGTGGACATTAAAAAAAAAAAATGTGGAAAGCAAAGTGTTGTATGCAATGAACACAGTGACTTTTAGGTTTTTAAGAAAAAAGAGAGAGAGATGCCAGCTCCTGTTTTCCAATTAGTTCAAGAAGACTTCCTAGAAATGAATACGTCATATTCAGAGACAACAGCTAGAAGACACAGAGCAAGTGAACAATGACAAAGTTTTACAAGAGTGGGGATATATCTTTAAAATATGCAATTTTTCCCATATGCCTTTTTATTCATGGAACAAGCTTGATTTAGCTCAGGGAGGGGAAAACACTTGGAAAAACTATCTTGTCCTTATTTGTGGTGTTATAATTCTGACACTAAGGATACTTGGAGGATTCCTGAGATGAGGGCATCCGGTGGCTTGCATAACACTCAACTCTGTGTCCGCTGCACAGTTTGCAGAGCTCGGTACACTCTGGAGTTTCCATATTCAGTGTGCCTATACCCTCGGGGCAAATCTGCTGCCCAGTGTTTCAGATACTCATCGATTAAGAGTTTGTCTGACAGAATGGGGTGACTAGGTCTTGTAGTTTTTATTTATGGTGCGTTAGTGCCTGATCTGAACGAAGTATCTAAGTTCAGATATGTCTCTATGAATGTGCTCGTTGTGGCCAGGGTAAGCTATTCACTATAACTTTGTGATTAGATTAGAGCTTTCTGATCACAACACCTGAAGTTAATCCACAGGTTTCATGTGGTTTACATGTAGCCCAGTGCACACACATACATACACACACACACACACACATACACACACACTGAAATAATCGTTTAACAGGAAAGTATTTAACTCTACTACCTCTGAGGCACTCAAATAATGTTTTCTTATTAGATAAGTTTATTAATACAAATGCTAGACATGACCCACTAAACTGATTTCAGAACCAACTAGCAGGCTGTAACCTATAGTTCAAAAAACACCGAGAGGGTACTATCATAAAGGATAAGGTTGTTTTTCTCATAGCTCCTTTTCATCCCTTTGAGAGACAGTTAAAGTTCTCATGGGAAGAAGAAGCCACGAAAGGTGGGAGAGGAAGCAAAAGAAATATAATCCTAACTTCAACTTCAAGAGGAATTAGCTCATTAATTTGGCCCCAGATTCAAGGTATGGAGTCTCAACGAGCAAACGCATGTATTAGATATTATTGACTGTAATATTCTGCAAACAAACATAACAGAATGGAACAACCATGACCAAAAATCAGCTACACGTACGCTCTAGATGCTTTGCCAATTCACTTATTTGTTAGAAAATCTTTATAAAAGGGATGGCAAAAAGGGAAAGGGCAGAACTTGAGTGGGAACAGAAATGATTATTTTTATATTTTGAAGATTCAAAGAGTAAAAATTTATTTGAAATAATAATTATACTTTATTACTTAGTCAAACTCAAATAGAGATTGATATTTTAGCCTACACATGTGCAAATATCCTGAAATACTAATACTTCTGGTAAGGGATTTGAATCCCTAATTCCTTAATGATTTTATTCTTGACATGAAATCAAAGGACATTTTCACCTAAGCAAAGGACTCATCATGGAATCACTGAATCCATTTAAATCAATTTAACACTTACATAGGACACTGAAATTTCAATATTAAGTTTCTCAAGTGCCTATTTCATTATAATCAAGTTATGAAGGCAGTGGTTACCAAGAAAACATGAAATGACTATTTAAACCTTATTCATTGATCATTAAAGACGAGTAGTTGCCACAGCTGTATATATCAACAGAAAATAAGCATTTTCCAAAGTTTGGGGTATGACTACATGTAAATAAATATTTAAGAGAAAACAAAAATCTGAGTATATTATTGGTTTATCCCTCTATCTTTTTTCCAGGAACTGCAAATATTGATGTGTTCTCTTTGGCATAGCTTGATTATTTTACACATTTTACCTTCTTCCACTATAATTACACGTGAAGTTTCTGGCAAATTAAACAAATATTTTATGTAGAACATTGCTATATCTGAGCTATTATAACTTGTAGATGGTAGTCATATTTGGGAACTTACTTCGATCAGTGTTTCATGCTTCAGTATTGAAGAATCTGAAGCACCCTGCTGTGCTATTTTGCTTTTAAAGAAATGAAATTTCAGCTAAAAATAAATATATTTGTGTACATAGGACTTTTATCATCTTAATGTAGAAATCACATTTACTTAACATTTAAACCTAGTTGTTTTCATGGCATGTGCAAGGTAAAACAAAAGTGATAAATAGATAAGGTAATATTTATTTAAGAATATTCATAAGCATTAATAATATAAATTCACATTTTATGTAAAAGTATACATAAAGGGGGGAAAACTGTTGAAAACAGTTCTTAGTTATAAAAATAGAAATCAGCTTCATGATTTGATCTGGTATTTATAAATTGTTAGCCTCTACCCTTTTTCTCCTCCAGTTTTTCTCGGCTATTCCATTTCCAGAAGATTAGTTTATGGAGTGCAAAGAAACGTGAAGCAAAAGGTGAGAATTAAAATAAGTTAATTTGGTTTCAAGTTTTAAATTACTGCAAAAGTTTAAGTGATTGGGAAATGAGGGGGTAGAAGATAGTGTGCTGTAATAGGAAATGATTTTGCCTGGTCAAAGGAAACCAATTTTCATGTTCTAGCTTTGCAACTAACTAGCTGAGGAGCTTAGCCAGATAATAGATTCATTAGGCCTCAATGTGGCTCTTATGCAAAATAAAGGACTAGACTGGATGGTCACTAAAGTTCTTCAGTGAGTAAAAATTTTTGAAACTACTGCTTAAAATAATTTTAGTTAAATATAAATTGTATCTATCTACAATTCTGCTTCACCTCTCACTGCAGAAGAGAGTAAGATTCCACAAACTTATAAATTTACTTGTCAAATTTAGTATTCTATTAACAAATCCAAACTCAGTAAAAAGGCATAATACAAGTGATAAAAGCAGAATGAAGCACTGATTGCAGGGTATGATGCAAAATGCAAAATACATAAGTCCCATAAATAGATAGTAAAAAAAAAAGACAAAATATTAATAATGGGAGTTTTGGAGTAGTGAGATTATGAATGGATAGTTTTCTTCCTTCCTTACTTTCTTTTTCTTTACTCTTTCTTTCTAGTTTTCTCGGTCTTTTTAAAAACAATTTCATATACTAGATTTATAACATGGACTGAATAAACTTTGCTTGAAAACAAAACAAAAAACAATCTTAATATTCTGTTTTCTTCTTATTACTATGTGTTTCTTGCTTACCTGGATTACTGTCAGCTGGGAATTTCAGAAATTAAACAGATATATGACAAAATAAATCTTGGAGCAAAATTTAAAAGTTTGATATTATTTAATAAAGGCCAAGAGAGAGGAGAAAAGGGTAACTCATATACTGCAGATAAGAGTGTAGACTGAAACAGTCTGTTAGTAAAATAACCTGTCATTATCTTTAAAATTAAAAATGCAATTAATCCAGCAATTCCAATTCCCAGAATCTATCCTACAGAAACTCTGACCAATATGCATAAAGATATAATATGAAGACTTTCATTATAAATTAGCTTAGAACAGTGAAATTTTTTCAAAAGTAAAATGTCCGTCAATAGAGGAATGATTAAGTTAATATTGATATATTCAAACTAGGGATATCTGATGTCACTACAAAGAATGGCATAGAAAAAGTTCTCAGTATTTTTTTAAGTCACCCAATAATTGGTGAAGAGTGATCTTGTTTATGTAAAAAAGAAGCTCTACATTTATTTTATATGTGTAATTATATTTACAGATATGCTGGTGCATAGGAAAATATCTGGGAATTTTTCAACACCAAATTATTTTACCTACGGAGGTGGGAGTGAATTGGTTAGGGGAGTGTGTGGCAAAGGAAAATTTTTCACTTGTGTACTTTTTGAACTGCCTGAACATTTTCACCAACAGCACATATTTATACGTTACAGACACGCCATGAATTAAGCACAGGCACATGTACAAACACACATACTCGTAGCAATACATGTATACCTTATGAGTTTTAAAAATGATCATAGACAATGCTGGGAAGTTGTAAATATCAATCAAGTGATGTGTTTTGCAGCAGTTAAACTACTATTTTGCAGAAATTCCCCAGATTTCCACGCCGCACTCCACAGTACCGGCCACTGCGGCTGGTGTGGTCAGCTAAATGCCTATTTCTTGAGGATGCACCTCACACCCTAGTCCAGGGTCTGCCCCTTGGCTGGGTGGGCCTGGAAAGGAGATTTAGTGAATTTAGAGAGAGAGGTTCCACCTCTCAGAGTTTGATATTTACCAAGCCCATAAGACCAATGTATAAAATAAGAAGGCCAAGTTATTAATTCTCCATGAGAAATTAACTGTCACAGGATATGGAATGTTTCTTTAGGGAGGTCAATTTATAATCCAAATGTGTATTTATTCATTTATGATGGGAGCTTTAATAATATTAGCCTAGGATGTTCTGACACCCCTGCCCCCATCTCAATTAAGATGACCTGCCTCTATCTCTGTAGCGGGGGTGAAGTAGTCAAGTCCCTTGGGCAGTGCTTAGCTGGGTACTGCCAATGTTTGTCTCTGTGACTTTCTTTTCCACAGACACTGTATATGGTAATACATTTGAGTCCTACAACCCTGCGAGCCTGGTTAAGGTGCCTGTGCAAAGCTCTGCTCTGATTCTTAGATACTCTTTTCACAACTCACAGAGAATAATTTTTGTTACTTGGATACTTCTGAGTAAAAAAGAGTTTATGACATCATATTAACCAAATAGTCTGAAAAAGTAAGTTTGTACTTCAACTGTGACTATATAAAATATACTTACATGTTAAAAAAGTAGAGGAAAATATGTAAAACTGAAAATGTTTTAAACGGGAGGGGAAGGCAACAGATGACTATCTTCTTTTAAAACACATTCAGAATAAATAAATAAATATAAGGATCAATTTAATAAAATGTAAAATAACTTTATGCAAAATTGACTCCATCTAGTCATTAGCATAGTCAAATAATTGATAAATTATTGATAAGGTATTTTAGTCTTACCGTGGATGGGTAATGGTTTATGGACATGGGTACAAAATAAAGCATTACACATTTACTTAATGTTATTTCAAATGTCTGCAACAGGCTACTAGGTAGAAGCATGGGAGGAATGTTTATAATCAGAGGGCCAATTCAAATCAAGGCCTAAATGGAAAAATCGTCTAATGGTCATTCAAGTAGAAATGCGTAAGAGTGGAGATTCATGAATGGTATACACAGAAATCAGTGCTGGTAATAGATAGCTAGAAAGTGCTGTTCACATCAAACAGTGATTACTATAAACCTCTAATTATGTACTTGGGAGACAGCCTTTTGCTTTTCCCTCTGTAATTTCTAGTTCTTAAACTGGAACTCTAGGACTTCAATTCAAATCTCAATGGCTTCTTAGCTGTTAAATGTGGGCTTACCCATGAATAACTGCTGATACAATCTGCTATACCCTGCTGTACACAAGTAGAATTTGACAAGAATAATGAGTTTTCTCTTTGATTTCAATGTGTAATGATGGTTTGCAAAAAAAAAAAAAAAAAAATGACTGGTAGTAAAAATACTTGAGAGGATACCCTTGACTCAGCCAAATAGCTTAACACAAATTTAAACAATATCCATGCCCCAAGAAAACAGTCATTAACCTCCTCCTAATTTTAGCACAATTCATGCTTTAGTTAAATACCTGGGAAGCTGCCTTGTGTTGAGTTTGGGAGCAAAAGAGAGGCAAAGGGGAACCCTGGAAAGGGAGGAGAGGTTGGTAAGAAAATGTTCAGCTGCACGTCCTGCAAAGTTTGCAGAGTAATGAGCCCCGTCAATCATATTTATTAACTCAGTAACTTAGGGGTTTGGCTCTGTTAAGTAGCTATACCATCTATGGAGCATATCCACTTTTTGTGGCACTCAAACCATACACTCTGATCCACAAAATCAGGCTGGCACTTGGTATGGTTCCTCCTTTGCCAATTTAGTGCAGGATCTGAAAATGCCACTTGTGGCTTAGTCCACTTAGCCTCCCACGGCCCCAGTCACAGACTAAGCCGGCCACGGAAGAAACTACACTGTACGGAAAGACTGAGACCAAACAGTAGTAGTCAAAGTTTGGGAAAGTGCTTCTTTCTTTCCCCACGTCACAGGATGGAAGAAGGGACATATAACCCAATACAATTAATTGTGCTGAAAATGAAGCTCTGGAAAAGTATTCAGATGAAGACAATAGTTCTTATCAAACAAAGGGCTCAGGTACCCACCTTTTAGTGAACAAAGGACAGAAGGGCAGGTAACCAGAAAGATGGACATCCTGAGTGACTATCCTCCTCCTCAGTAGCATGCCTATCCCAGCCCTCAGAAAGAAGTGAATGCTTTCCCTCAGGATTAATGTTCCTTCTACCTATGTGTTTGCTAAATGATACAGGGAGCTCAGGAACAAGCAGGAATAGCAGTCCTGTTCTCATAAAAGGTTGTCATTTTTGTACGAGGTTTACCACAGTTCTCTAACAATTGTTTAACTTCCTCACCGCATTTTTTTTTGGACATCTGGGTTTGGAGGATGGAACTGTATTCATAAAAGAAGGACAGCACCTATTATCCTATATTGTTTAAACTGCTTTCGGGAAGTAATGTAATTCTTTAAAAAGTTGTATTTACAACTAAAAGAGTGCTATTATTCTTCAAGAGTAATGATGATGTTACTATTTTTAGAATATTGGGGTGGGTTGGCACTGAGCCATTCACATGTTTTTATTCTTTATTTTTTCTCACACCAAATATGTATTGAGCAACTGTTATTGCCTAAGAAAGCACTGGGATATAAACATAAAGAATATAGTCCCTGTCATACAGGGGTTCCCCTTATAAACTGGGGAATATCAAAAATTCAGTCTGTCTACCAAATACAGTTTTAACACTGTCTCTGATAAGACAGCCAAAATTTATTAGCATCAAATTAATGACCATGGCTTGTAGTCCTATTTACTTTAGTATGGTCAATAAGAGAAGGAATAACTCTTACGTCTGGGCTCCCTCTACTTTAATAATGGAGATAACACGGCTCATTAAATGTTTTTAAATATTCAGCTAAGGGGGATCCCAGGCAAATCAATAGATAATGACCTGCATTGTCTATGAGTCAGAAATCAGCCCACATTGCCCTCTTGTCATATAAACGTTGTTTCCCACATTATAGTAACAGTAATGTTCATATAGCCTCTGAATATAACTGATGTGAAAAATGGATGAAACTATTTCTTGAAATTCTATGTTTCTTAGTTTTAACTGAGCAATAAATCTTAGTATTTCACCAAGCCTAACTCAGAAATATCCTTTAAGTAAAATAAAAGCTAGTATAGTTATTCATTCAATCTTTAAAAAGCTACTTTATACCAAACCAATGCAGTGTGCAAATACAGAACTTAATTAAAATACTATATATAAAATATTAACAGCTGCAGTTATTAAAATTACATTAAGCTCCCTTGAGCTAGGCCAACATAAGGAGCTCTCTTTTTTTTTTCAATTTAGTAAAGGCAGAACTTGGTTTAATGAATGAGCATTGATTTTTATACTGTTTGTTCCAATTCACTAATCTGAAATCATAATCGAATAAAAGTACTTTACCATCAAAACACAACCAAGCATACTAAATCTTTCCATTGGATTCTGACAAAAATCCCACATTTTGTTTATCTTCTTTCTTAGTGCAAATAACACTTTTTTAAGGCATCTCTTTCTTCTTCCCATCCAGCACTGAACTTTGTAAATTAAAGTTGATATTTTCTGCTCTGGCCTTTTCCAATGAGGGAATAAACAGGGCAGTTAATAAACTTTTGGTTATTTGGATGCATTAAAGAGCTCAAACAGCAAAAGTAGATTTTCCTCGGCTTAAGGATTAAGGTATTTATCTGATCCTTATTGTAACAGGTCATCCAAGGAACTTAGGAAACTAATTAATTGCACCACCACTTAAGACTGGCAAGAAATATCCAGGTATAAATCATCATTATCAAATGAATAATGAATGGTTTTATCTTCCTTTTTATATCATTTTGCATTTACTAAAATTTTGACATTAACCATGTATTTCTTCATATAGTTAGAAAATACCTCATTGATCTTAAGTGTAGTATTTTTTGCCCCTCTGAACTTCCAAAAGATATCCACTTAATTAAACTGCTATAAAGTCTGACTAAAATTATATATATTCTTAAAAGTCACTTTCAAAATTTTATTCTAGATGTATTTCAAGTCAAGTGATAACATCCATAAGTTAATATTTCAAAACACAAGATTAGTCCATGTTCCCATCCTCCTTTTAAGTCTTCTGTCTGAAGGTTCTTAAGTAGCAAATTAACTGCTAACTCTGGCAGAAACAGGCTGGGGGAACTCGCTAAGCCCCCTAATCTACTTCCACATTTCAGAGCAAGTAAACGTTATTTATTCAGGTCTTCACTACAAACATCCTCTCCTTCCCCCACCTCACATGCACGACTCCAGAAAAAAGAAACGTGCAGCGAAAGGAAGCCAGAGAAATGAATTCCTGTTGGTGGAATTCCAAACCTCTTTCACCAGAAAGGGAAGCTATTTGGAAGGCAGCGGAGTTTTGCCTGCATCCTTGAAATCCTGCTGTATTGATTAAAGTGTTTTTGATACCATAGACCCACCTTGGATAAAAAAAGTGTACTGTATTAAACTAAGGATTTTATATATGAATCACTGAAATTTTTTTCATATTTTATATTTGCCACTTCAAGCACCTCCAAACATCCAATGAGACAAGAGATAATTGGGAACACGAGAACACTGAATTTTGTCATTTGCAAATTCACGATAAAATTTCTTGCAAGATTTGGCACTTGATTATCCATCTAATGTTCATTTAAGAAGCTATTCTAGAAGCCATTTGAGCATTTGGGGTTTGATGCCCAACTATGATGATTAATTAGCTCCTTCTGATTCTTTTATGATGTGAAACAGAAATAATAACAATTTCCTCTACCCTAAAGACAGAAATGCAAGAACTCTCTAATATGTCTTGGTTTTCATTCCTTAGGAGTGGTGTTCCAGCAGATAAACAGCATAAAAAATGATACATTACCTGACCGTCCGTCTCTTTGGAAGTCCACGTGATACCATTCTCCATCATTCACCTTCTTCTGCAGGGCTTTGATTTTGATTGTGCCTGACCCCATGTCTAGGAGGAGGTAGAGGTGGCCATCCAGCATCTCAATAGCGAAGAAGTCAACCTTTATCATCTGGGGGTGCTTGGCATCTTTTTGGTGCCGTGGTTTGCCATGACTAAATAAGATGAGGCCATTGGGCTCTGTTGTGCGGAAATCAAACGATATGGAGCCTGTTTTCTTTGCATTCCATTTAGGCAAAGAGACGAAAGATTCTGGGGTTTCAAAGGTGATTGGGTCCAAAGTTGCAACATTCTCACATTTAAAGGCCACCACTCCATGAATCTTCATCTTCGGGTCTCCTTGCTTGGCAAGTCGAGATAATTCCAGCCTTACATCATTATTTTTATACACAACCTGTAGGCAAAGGATAGCAGTGAGAAACTGGGCCCATATTTTAATGTTTCGAACTTGTCATCAGTTCACGTAATTTCCAAGTAGATTATGAAAAGACATACAATGTTTAGTGCCTTTGGATGTATAAGACAGCTTTTTCAGCCAAATAAAATCCAGGTATCAATTTATTGAACATAACTATTCTAATCTAATTTCATTCAAATAATGCGTACACACACACACACACACACACACACACATACACAAAGTACCTGTAGTTAACTCAAATAACTTGAATAAATCTGCACAGAACTTTCCTTATTCCAAGCATGTATAGAACCATTTGCTTTTGTTAGTTGGCTATTATGCTTTGTTTATTAAATATAAGGACTGAGGTTTTTCAGTTTTGCCATCACTAAAATATTTGAAATTAGATACTTTTGTATACCAGTAACCTAAAATACAGGATCTCTTCTATGGTCTATATATCCATGGTGCATATTAACTTTGTAAAATAATCACAAGTTGAGGTAAAAAACATGCTGAATTTTCTCAGAAAAATCATAAAATATGACTAAGATACAGAAGCTCTCTCTTGCCCTGCCCTGCATTAGTAACTGTTTGAATAATGTTAGCTAACTCCGGAACTTGGTGTTTATCCTAAATCCATTCAATCTATATTACTAATGTCCCATTTCACTTTTAATGTATACAAATGTGGAACAAAGTTTGTCCTGTACCCTCATTTCCAAAGGCACTTCATCTAAAGTGGCTGGGTAGTTCTCATTGCTTGTTAATAGTCCTAGGGCTTTTGGGGGACTCCAAATAGCACTTTGGACAAATCCACTGGCAGGGCTCACAACATCATGCATCTGCTATCACATCACCTTAATATAAATCCATAGCTATTTCAACATAGAGATTCATACCCTTTCTCTACAAAATCCATACCATGGATAATTACATTTCCAAAAGATATGTCATACAGACTTAAGGATAAATTAGGTATCTATGTCCAGATAACTATCTAAATTCTTTTACAAAGGCACTCGAAATTTCACAGCAGCAACACTGTCAGTTTCTAAATTCATTTATCCATGTATAAAAATATACTTGCATAACAGGAAAAAATAAGCCTGTGTCTGATTAGTGGTATCAAGTTAACCAGGTCAAGACAGCTGTTATTTCTTCCAAACCCATGACCAATCGAGCCAATAGTGTGGCTGATTAATTTCCAGATAGGATTTGTTAATGGATACTTTATTTTTTAGAGCGATTAAGAGTGCAAGCTCCAGTATCAGACTCCCTGAGCTCAAATTCCAGCTCTAGCACTACATAACTGTATGATCTCTGAGCTTTGTTTATAGAGACATAATACTTTACAGGATGGTTATAATGATTACAGAAGAAAATGCATGTGAGAAAATCTACATGGCAAACAATCCAATGCCAAGCACATTGCAAGATTTTAATAAACATCAACTACATCAAACTGCATGATAATAAATATCATCATCTCTTTATTATCATCTAGGAGACACAGATATATTAGTTCTAAATTAATCCATTATGAGAAAATGTTTAGAAATTAAGCACACTCATATAATTGGTGTTTTTTTACATGATTTATGCCAACTAAATAAATCACATCTTTTCAATGCTAGTCCTGGTGTTTCAGTTTACCTTTATCTTGAAGAAGGATTATTATAAAGAATACCATATCCCTTATTCTTTGAACAAATATGTATAAAGATTTAACAAGCATCTATTGACAACAAAAGAAGGGAAAATGAACTCAAGCAATAACAAAAAGGAATTAGATTAATTCTTAAACATACTTCCTAGAAAAGAAAAAGAGCTATTAAGCCTTGTGAAAGTTGATTTAGGATTGCCTTTCTTTGGGAATCTTCAGTAGTGGATAAAATGCTTTTCATGGATGATTTTCCAAGTTTTATAACCTCTCACCATGATTTTCGAGCTACCTAAACCTGCATATTTGTTTTCATTTTTTCCTGGTGATTTATATTTTAATATATGGATATTCCTTTGACATGGATATTGATCAGGAATGAGTATTTTCTGACCCAAATGATGCAAATGGTAATGCTGATCAATGCTAACACGTCACCATGAAATAGAACCACAGCAATGGAATTGGATGTTTCTGACATGAGCAAGTAGATATAAGGCAGGATATATTGCCTCATGAGTCCCACATCAGCTACCAAAAAGGTGAAAACATGTAGGGCTAGGGCAATTGTAGATGAGAATTTCAGTGAGGGATTTATAATCTCATGAGTGAATTGGGTTCCCTGGTGATTCAGTGAGGTTCAGGGAGATGGAGAAGAAACGTAAGGATTCCCTAGATCACAATACTTAGGGTGAGCCATGCACCACCCCCTCACCCCAAAAAGGGAGTATGAATCTCCACTAGAATTTATGCTTTATGCAGGCAAAAACCTTACAACAAGATCAGTACCTGGCACAGAGCGGACACCCAATAAATACTTGCTGAGAGTTGAATAACATTCTTTCTTCACTTTTTTTTTAACCTAGTTCCCAGATTATAGACTATTATTAATAACAATATTTACAAATATAGTTAAAATATAACAGAATGCAATATTGTGGACCCATCTCATAACCTAGCTATAATTTTTAGCTAATTTCTCTAGGAAAGTGTGGAAACTTATGTACGAATGGCAAGTTGACCTATCACCTTCAAACTCATTTTTTGGGGTGTAAACTACTTTTAGAGTAAAAACACCTGATTTAAAATTCTCCAGGGGTAGAATAATTTTCATAGAAGAACTATCTTGAGGAGAAGCACAGTGTGTTTTTGTTTCTTATTTTGTATTCTTTGAAAGGCAACTCTAGAAGACAGAAAGGCAATATTGGATAGGCAGGCTGATAGCTCTCAGAGCTACACAACTACTTCAGCTGACCCAGATTTCATAATCACTCTACTTTTCTGAAGTTAGACTTACTCTTAATATGATCTGAATATAGTTCAATTATAATAACAAGGAGTAGCCAGTAAGCACTCCAAATCTTTTTTTTTTTGCTTCTTTCTGAGATAATATGGTTTTAAATCATATATAATTATTCATATATCTTTTTTCTTATTTATGTTAAAAATTGTAATTTATTTAATAGTTTCAACTTTCAACAAACCTCCTTACACTTTATCATCTTAACAATTGGTGATATTATTGCACACCCATTTGGATCTTTTTATGGAATCAATATTTCTTTGTGGATACTGATTTTCAGTTTCTTTGAAGAGTAATTCAAAATGTTGAATTTCACTTCTTGCTTCATGAAATTATATCATAAATCCCAAAGGAATAGAAACATAAAAGGGGTCTTGGGTTTTTTTGTTATTTATTTGCTGGGTTTTGTTTGTTGTCTTTTAGCTGCCATACAATTTCCACACATTGCTATGATGATCTTTTCCCTTTCTTCCAACATTTGTTAGAATTTTCAAAATGTCACTCACACTTAAATGGGCAAGAAAAGGAGTAGTATGTTTGTGTTTTTATACACCCAGGCTGGAAATCAGAGGTAAACAGTCACTGAGTATTTTATTTGATCTTGATAATAGTCCTAAAAAGGCAGGGGGAGTAAGTAGTCTAAAGAACAGAAGTTTGGTAGTCTGGATACAGACTTAGTTTAATCACAAAGCTTTTACCTAAGTCAGGCTGCCTAACCTCTGTCTCGGTTTCTTAATTTCTAAAACAGACATCTAAAAAGAAAAGGCATGTCAAATCCATAAATCCTTGAGCTTTTTTCCCCTCAATCTCTGTGATTTGGAGAAGAGGTAAAAGATGCCCTATTGCTCCTTCTCTTTATCTGGCTTTTTCCAGTTGTGGTTTTGATGCCAGGATATCGTTCCCTATTCTGAGATGTATTGAAACTTGTATTCCAGCAAAGAGAATGTTCACCTCATCTTCAGGTACACAGACATGCCTCAAGGATTCTATCTATCTAAGGTTTGTACAGATGGTATTGAAGAACTGGTGGCTGATAGATAAATCTCTTTCCACAGGAGGTAAGTATGTGTGAAATAAGCAGATCAGTAGGAAAATATCTGCCACTCAGATCATGGCCTTTGTTGTTGTTGTTATCAATATGTTTTAGCTTAGAAGCCTTAATGGGGCTCTTGAATTAATTTAATTAATTAACAGGCATTGATCAAGACTTTTCATATGTTAACTATGAGAGTAGGAGGGGTGGTAAAATAATCCCTGAAGTCAGAGTCCGAGTTCTCTGCAGAGATCTTTACTCTGACGTGACCCTCCCTGAGAGAACATGAGTGACTCCTTTTAATCTGAGTCTTGGTTTTCTCTCTCATTCTTGGAAGCAATCACAAGTGAGACCTAAGAATCTGGTTCTCAAGTCAGCTTTCAGAGAGAACTCCAGCTCACCCTCTTGCCATCCTGTGACTTTGTGGAAGTCCTTCAACCTTGCAAAAGGCTCAGTATTATCTGTAAATTGGGATAATAATATCTACCACATTAGGGTTATTGTAAAAAAATGAATAATAGTTCAGTTAAAGTGCTAAGAACAGGACCTGGCACAGAGTAAGCACTCAAGTAAATAGAAGTTGCTCTTATTAATGTGGCTGTTATCATTATGAATAACAATATTATCATTCTTACAGTGACTTAATGGAGTTGTACAATCTAAATGTTGTAACAAGGGTAACAGCTAACAAGGCACATGGTAGATGATTGGTCAGTGTATTAAAGTAATTAATAGAGCTGCAAACAGTAGGATCAAAGAGATCAAAGCAGATTAGGACTTTCTTTTTTATTCTGATAGCCCTATTGTAGTTTGAAGTACAGTGAAGGCTTTCTTTGCAGATGAGGTTTCTCAGCCAGAAAATATATACAGGAAGCTGGTGATCCCGAGAGTTTCACTTTCACTCGTGAGAGGGGTTTTATGTCATCGAACAACAACTACCCACCCCAACACTTCAAGAAGAATCAATTCCGATGTATGGAGGGTTTACTTTCTGCCAGGCTATGTTACAAGATACTTACACGTATTATATGTTTATTCCTCACGAGCAACCTAGGAAATAGGTAACATTATCCTATTTTATCAGTACATGTGTACAGAGATCACTGAATGTCTTTCATCATGACCGTGCCTAATACTCCTTTTGAATATCTAATGACATTAACTTCAAACTTTGTCTTTGTCTCAGCAGGAAATTTCACTGAGTTTTTGATAACAGTTGCTAAGTAGGAGATTCACAATCAAACAGCTATTTGCCACCATGCAAAAGAATGACCCTGTTATAAATTACATGGACTGTTCCAAAAACAACCAACAGTATTTTCTTTCCATTTGTCCTGATTAAAATCTCTCTAAATGAATCAAATATCACAATTAAGCAGAGGAATTTTTTCATGTGACTATTGATTAAAACATCTTTTCAAGCCCAGTTTAGGCAGAGGGGCTTATTTCTCTGTTTCTAGGACTATAATGTCGTTTTAAACAGGTATGTCATTTAGGAAATTATATATACAAATATGTATACATATGTAGACGCACCGTCCTCCCTCGGTATCTGTGGCAGGTCACTCCCACTTTACCCCATATCAAAATCCGCAGGTGCTCAAGTCTCATATAAAATGGCATAGTATTTGCATATAACTTACATACATCCTCCCATATACTTTAAATCATCTCTAGATTACTTGTAATACCTGATACAATGTAAATGCTATGCAAAAAGTTGCCAGTGCATGGCAAATTCAAGTTTTGCTTTCTGGAACTTTCTGGTATTTTTTTACCCTGAGTATTTTCCATTCTTGCTTGGTTAAATCTGTGGATGCAGAACCCACAGATAGGGAGGACAGACTATATTCTAAAAGTCCAGGAGGTTTAAGAATTAATTGAAGGAGACTGTTTTAGTTTTACTTTTTATTTGTTTTAAATGCACTTAATGCTTTTATTCTATTAAGAAAAAGAATATTTCAAATATCCAAATTTAATTCTTCTTTTTTCCTATCTGTGATCTGTCCATGTACCATCTACTTAAAGCAGTGTGCTCATTTCAAAATACAACCAAGAGTTAGCCAGTAAGTGAACAGTATAAGGACCACTCAGGCAAGTAGGAAGTAATGGCATTTGTTTTGCCATGACCTAGATAAGAAGCAGCTGGGAAAAGGACATAAACTGCATCACAACTTTCATCCCTAACATTAACTTATTTATTATTTTGAAATGATTTTTCAAACACCACACTTTCAATTTAATCAGGTAAGTACTTGTTAGGTAAGGTACTGAAGAAAATGCAATTTTAATCACTTCCCTGTACACATGCTCAATCCAATAAAATATGGACCACTGAGAATACACCAGTTTAATTTCTCTTGAATATTTGCTATATATGTATGTGTAAACTATATGTGGACACAGACACATACACACACAGAGTTTACACATTTCCCAATGTAAATGTGTTTAAATGTAATACATGTCAAACCTGCTATCACTAATGTTCAGAAAAAAATATACACGTAAATTAGAATAGATTGTACATCTCTAGATAGATAAGTAGACAATACATATGTATATATACCATATACACACCAAAATATAAACAGGCATATATTTATATACGTTAAACACAAGTATATTAAACACAAATATATTTATATATTAAATACAAATATTTAATAATTTCAGAAATTAGAAAGTTCTTGGCTAAAATATATAAATGGTCTTACTCAATGTCTAGGGTCAAAAATGTCTTGGCTAGGGCTTCCCTGGTGGCGCAGTGGTTGAGAGTCCGCCTGCCGATGCAGGGGACACGGGTTCGTGCCCCGGTCCGGGAAGATCCCACATGCCGCGGAGCGGCTGGGCCCGTGAGCCATGGCCGCTGAGCCTGCGCATCTGGAGCCTGTGCTCCGCAACGGGAGAGGCCACAACAGTGAGAGGCCCGCGTACCGCAAAAAAAAAAAAAAAAAAAAAAAAAAAAGTCTTGACTAAAAACAAATTTTAGCCCTTATAAGCTTCGCACATTCCAAAGGAAGGGCTAGTAGCCAAAGAGAAAACCAAAAAAAGAGTCTTTTTCAATTAAGATTAAAAAAAATTAAACAGACTTTCCTTACTGTTCCTGCCACCATGAAGAGATAATTATAAAAGCAGAGTAGAGGCAAAGGGCGTGATGATCACATTGTTTTAATCGTTGTACTCATAATTGTCCTATCATCTACCCAAGATCAAGTTTCTTATGCTAGTTACTTTCTTACACTGAGAGCCTAGCACAGAACTTGCTTATAATAAAAAGGTTTAAAAAAAAAGTTTGTTGAACTTAACTCATCAAGGGACTAATAGGATTTTAGAATTTCTGAGAATGTCACACCACAGAAGTTTTCATATGTAATTTGAATATGTCCATCGAGGCAGATATGCATCCAGGTGCAGGGACTTATGTTTTCGGAGTGGATCAGAGAAAGGGTAGAAATGGGAAGGAAAGTGTAGGAGATGTACAAGCCCTATACAAAGTAGCTCAATACCTCTTTAAAAAGAAGACAGCATTGAGGAAACTCAATCTTAAGGAGATTTACATAAGGCATTTTGAAAGATAAGAAGGGTTTTTTTTTGGGGGGGGGAAGATTTGGTGGTTTTTGTCTCATTATCTAATTCTATTTAGAGATTATGTGCAGATAAAATGTTCAACTAAACTGAAAATTTCCCCATACCAAAATACATTTTTTATAATATAATAATAAACTAATTATGGAACATGAAAACAGACACCAATAATATCATTTCTCAATAAAGGCATATGACATTTAATTTGACACCAAAAATTAGTTGAAATTTAAAGAGAAAAAATATTTCGTTTAAGCAATATAGGGAAATAAATATTTTTTTGCTTAGTTCCAATTAAGCATGACCAAATACATCTTATTCATAAAAAGAAGAAGAAAAAGGAAAAGAAAAACCCTCTTGCTTGTCCTTCCCTCATTCCACCATCAGTGAACTGCCTCAAGTCGGCAGACAACACTGGGTACCATCTGTACAAGTTAACTGTAGGAGCTAAAAGACTGCATTGTCCCTGGGGTAACAGCTCTATTTAATGAAGCTTTCAGTGGCATATGGGTGTGTGGCAAAAGGACTCGAGTTCCATTAAACAAGAATGTCTCTTTTTCTCACATTAAATATGCAATAAATCAGTAATGCCTTTTGGGAAAAAAATATATGTATATAGCAAAAATGAACAATGATTGCCAGTAATGTGAGATTTGAGATGCTGACTCAAAAAAAAAAGGTTGAAAACTAGATCAATTCACTTTTGCAGATGAGTAAAATGAAGCTGAGATAAGCTAAGGAACTGTTCCAGTGGGCATCAAGCTCTGATCATGAACAAGTATTGGGGACTTTACTGTTCAGCACTCTTTCAAAAACCTCTGCTAAAAAAATTAAATAAACAGAACAATGAACTATCTCTACCTCAGGCACAGGATCATCAGAGGCCCTTAAGCAATTACAAATGAAGAGCAGCTGTCTTTTCTGCAACATGGCAGAAAGGGAACTGTAACTGATTTAAAGGCAATTCTAACTTTAAAACTGTGTTAGCTTCACAATAAGCTGCTGCTCAAATATAAAAATAAAAGTCTTGAGGGGAAAACATCTTGCTGTTATTTCCCCCACTAATGGAATTTAGAAAGACACTGAAAAAGTTAACTAGAAACAATAAACTTGCAATGTTTACTGTTATTTTGCAACTAAATGATGAAGATATTTTCAGCATCAGTCTTTCATGATCTTGCAGAATGTAACACACCATAAATTAGGGTTTAAAGCTTCTATTCCAAGCCAGCAGATGCTGCTAATAGGGGCAATGCATGTCTGCTTTATCCAGAAACTTTTAAATCATCTGTTAGTCTCAACGAGGGGAAAGTAGCCACTATTTTTTTCCCAAGGGAAACTATCTTCCTATCAACCAAAAATGGTATCTTCAAACTGATTGATAGTAACAAAATGATGGCACTGAATGTTATGTCTAGATTAACCAACTCATGTTCTTCTACATCTCTAGCCTCATGAGCTCAGTGAAGCTCCCTCCATCATTTAATTTTACATTTTTCTGAGGGGGTGGCCATATGTATAATGTACCATTTAGTATATTTTCACTATATGCATGAATACCATTTACTATATAGACTCTGTCCTTTCCCCACTGATTCACAATGACATGGTATACCAGTGTATGTTCTTTTGGATATGCCAAAGTTTCAACATCTGAATCTACTATCACTTTTTTAAAAAAAATTTTATTGGAGTATAGTTGATGTGCAATGTTGTGTTAGTTTCAGGTGTACAGCAAAGTGAATCAGTTATACATATACACATATTCACTGTTTTTTAGATTCTTTTCCCATATAGGCCATTACAGAGTACTGAGGAGAGTTCCCTGTGCTATACAGTAGGTCTTTATTAGTTATCTATTTTATATATAGTACTGTGTATATGTCAATCCCAATCTTCCAATTTATCCCTCCCCCCGCTTATCCCTGGTAACTACACATTTGTTTTCTACATCTGTAGTTCTATTTCTGTTTTGTAGATAAGCTCATTTGTACCCCGTTTTTAGATTCCACATATAAGCAATATCATATATTTGTCTTTCTTTGTCTGACTTTCTGCACTCAGCATGACAATCTCTAGGTCCATCCATGTCGCTGCAAATGGCATTATTTCCTTCTTTTTATGGCTGAGTAATATTCCATTGTATATATCTACCACATCTTCTTTACCCATTCCTCTGTTCATGGACATCTAGGTTGCTTCCATCTCCTGGCTATTGTAAGTAGTGCTGCAATGAACATTGGGGTGCATGTATCTTTTTGAATTATGGTTTTCTCCAGATATATGCCCACGAGTGGGATTGCTGGATCATATGGGAGCTCTATTTTTAGTTTTTTAAGGAACTTCCATACTGTTCTCCATAATGGTCATACCAATTTACGTTCCCACCAACAGTGTAGGAGGGTAAATTCTTACCTATACAAGGTTCTGTTCCTGAGCATCTTATTCTGTTTTTTTGTTTGTTTTTTTAATTAATTAATTTATTTTGGGCTGCATTGGGTCTTCGTTGCTGTGCACAGGCTTTCTCTAGTTGCGGCGAGAGGGGGCTACTCTTCGTTGCAGTGCGAGGGTTTCTCATTGTGGTGGTTTCTCTTGTTGCAGAGCACAGGCTCTAGGAGCGCAGGCTCAGTAGTTGTGGCTTAGGGGCTTAGTTGCTCCGCGGCACATGGGATCTGCCTGGACCAGGGCTCGAACCCGCGTCCCCTGCATTAGCAGGCAGATTCTTAACCACTGTGCCACCAGAGCAGTCCCCCATTCTGTTTTATTGATGTTTCTTTTTTTCTTGATCCAGTTCTACTTCATTTAATTATCATAGCTTTATAATATGTTCTAATATATCTTATGCCCCTCCTACCAAACATTAATTTACATTAATTATTCTAACAATGTTTACACATTGTATCATACAGAGGTTCTTGTTTTATACATGGATAAGATAAATATATACAACAGAACTATTGAGGTTGTTCTGATCTAGCTTTCTAAAATGTAGTAAGTCAAAGCTGGTGGCAAAATTATTTATTCAAACTCACTTAAAGAGACTTGAATAGCAAAAGGAAGTTATACCTTGCTTAGAATTAAATACCTGTTATTATAATTATTTGTAAAGTTATTATTCATAAGTGATTATAATAATTTTGAGTTTAACATATCAGTGAATCTGGCCTCATGCCAGAAAATTACATTATTTGTTAGCTGGAGGGTGGATACACAACTATAGAGAGAAAATCAGAAAAAAAAAAGAAACAGTGAATGCAGTTTTAAGCACACCAATTCTTTCCCAATAATTACAAGGTCCTGGTAGAACTTCTTGCAGTAAAATACCAGGAGTGGGTCACCAGTCCATCAGAGATATCTGGAGGACCAGGTGAATGACTATCAGTGCAGGAGAAAGCAAAGTGCCCTCTGGCTCCACTTTAATGTGCCTCCCTTCAAGAAGCAAGGCCACTTGTCCGAAGACACACAACTAGTAAGTATGGAGCCAGTAAGTAGTGGACAAGGCAGAATCTGAATGCCTGTCTCCACAGCCAGGAATATATAATTTTTTTGGTTTTCTTTCCATGGGACTGTTTTTATGGTAGTTAAATTCCCTTCAGCAATAAAAACTGTGGGACTCAATTAAGCCTCCTGGACCTGAGATTTCAAGTGTTGCTTATCTAATTGGTGAGCACTCAAGCTGTATGAGTCCCCTTTCTTGCTACGGATGCCAGCCTTTACTTCTCAGTCATGCCTCTACCTGAGAAACCTCAAAGAAAACAGAGGAAGCTGACATTTAAGGCAGCCAAAGCTGTTGTTTTTAGCACCTGAGATGAAAAGGTTTTGCAAAGTAGACTTGTTCCTGATAAACTTTATGTAAATCTCTCCGTAATTTTAATATTATCTGATGAAGGCAATGCACTGTATGATATACAGATATGGCTATGGATATGGATATAGATTCATATGGATATAGATTCAAACAGCTCTGCTCTCTACTTAATTAGTTACACTGCCTTGGGCAAGTTCCTTAGTCTCTCTGAAGTAGTTTCCCTCTCTATCAAATGAGGTTAATACTCATTTTGTAGCGTTATTTAAGCACATACAGTACTATGTGCTTGGTCTTGGGCACTGAGTAAATAAAGAGTAGTCATTATTGTTACTAGTACCGTCTTCAATGTGTAAGATCTTAAACTATTAGAGGGGCGCGCTTGTCGTCATCTAAGTAAATAAGTGACTACTTCTCTAAAAAGCAAAGAAGCATTCTGTGAAATAATCACCCTCAAATCTTGTTTACATGACTACTTCCCAAATTTCATAACTCTATTTATCTCCCATGAACTATACATTTTGAGAGATTTCCTCTACTAAACAAATAGTATTTATTAAGGAATTGTTTGATTTTCTTAAATTTATCAACACCATCTAAATGAAAAAATGAGATAGCTTCTGTAATCCCATGGAGCTGATCGAATTATAGCCTATGCAAATAGTTGTTTTATTTAGCTTGTGCTAAGCGTGGGTAAATACGTAGCCTTTTCCGGGTTTGTTGAAATAATAAGCATACGTAACTGTTCTTCATTTCTAATTTTAAAGACCCTAAAAAGTATACAGACTCCAGGTTGGGAACTGTGATTTTTCAATTATGACTGCTAAGCAGGGGGTATTTCTTCTTAAAGCATTCTTTAATTATTTCCTTTGGAAGGTCCCAAGTGCTTCAAATGTCAGATGGGTTGTGTCTTTTGCCAAGGGTTGCTTAGTTAACTGTTTATTTAATGAATGGCATTTTATGTGCTGCTGAATTTCTCATGGCACACATTAGGAAATTTTTGGCAGCATTTAAATTGGAGAACTGAGAAACACATTGGCTCTGCGGAAGCTCACTCAGCTCCCAGGAAGAGCAGGGTCTTTGCCAAGAAAATTTCACTAAAATAAAAAATACAAAGACCTAACTCACATATAACCCAAGGAAAACTGACTTTGGTGTCTAGGATTCAATGAATATTGCATCTAGGTATCTCAGCTAGCCCATGAATGGAAGGGGGGAAATGCTTCACAATTCTGGGAGAGAAATGAGAATGGGATCTCCTTGCTTTGCTTGCTAAGAAAAAGCAAATGAAGTCATGTAATTTCTCATGTTTCTTCCTTATGGAGATCAGTCTAAGCCTATGTTTATAAGTTATTGAAAGACATACTCAGTTTATTCATTTCAATGAAGGAATAATCAATAGTTGAATTTTTTTGTTTTACTGAGCATCCTAGACCAAATATCCAGACGGCTACATTTTTTAAATGATTCGGTCAGGTTCCTAGACATTGTACAAGCACTGGTTACCAGGTATGTTTTCTCTAAGGACTCGGAACAGGAAAATGCCCTGAAATGTTATCTGGGCTCTGAAAAGTCCCAAATCCACTACAAGATAATTTTTTTACTCACTTGTACTACAGAATGAGGATGGAAGAAGAGATTTTTTAAAATAAACATTAGTTTGAGAAAATAAAGATGAGAACGTAAGTATCTTTCAGCAACTTAAGATGAACAGCACCAGCCTACAAATCATTACTACAAGAATGTGGTGAGGCTTGTGTGTAATAAAGGTCTGTTGCAGTCATCTTCTCCCAATAATACTGTCATCAGCTCCTTCCCTCTATTTTCTGCACTACACCAGCCCACGTCCCAACCCCTTTCCCTCTCTGGAAGAGCAATTTTCTGAGTCAGCTTGGCTCTCTCTTTCTCTACTGGTTTGCTGAAGGCTCCGGGCACTCTTGGGTAACCAGAAGCCTGGCTGGATCCATGTATTCTTATCTGTTTGGCACCATTTTCTTGCTTTATTTAGAAATTAAGAGGGCTGGATGCATCAGCACATAGATGCTGATTTGACGCTAGGCTGTCCAGCTCTCAGGTGGCTATATGGATACGTATACTCCTCTTCACGCCCAATCATTTGGCTGTCTCCTTATCCCTTGATTAGCTAGTATGTTGCTTGATATAATATTAATGTGAATCATAATAGCACGAGTAATCACCCATTAAGACCCTGCCATGGGCCCCATGAGTTTTTAGCTACTTACATAAACTCTTATTTCTCATGACAGCCTGGTGTCGTAGGCATATTAAGGCTCAGAGAATTTAAGTATCTTGCCCAAATTGCACAGCTAATAGATGACCGAGCAGGAGTCCAACTCAACATTTATCTGATTCCAAACTTGTATGTGGTTTTTAGTTCATGCTCCTCATCATCACATGGGGCACTGGCTAAGTTCCTGCGTACTTCACCAGCATGGTGAACCTCATCATCAGTAAATAAAGAGACACCTTATGCCTTTTCTTCCACCAAGTGGCTCATTTGACTAACTGTGGTTCTCTTAATACTACTGGTAAAAAATTCCCCTTGAGGGCTTCCCTGGTGGCGCGGTGGTTGAGAGTCCGTCTGCCGATGCAGGGGACACGGGTTCATGCCCCGGTCCGGGAAGATCCCACATGCCACGGAGCAGCTGAGCCTGTGAGCCATGGCCGGTGAGCCTGCGCGTCCGGAGCCTGTGCTCCGCAACGGGAGAGGCCACAGCAGTGAGAGGTCCGCGTACCGCAAAAAGAAGGAAAAAAAAAAATTCCCCTTGGGTTCCACCCCACTCTCTTTCTCCCTTGATTTTAGGATAATTACCATTCACGTGGCTGCCCTATGGTACTCTGATTTGGTGTCACACTTATTTTGTGTTCATTTCGCTCTTAAGACCAAATTGCCTGACCATGTTTTCAAGTGAGTACAAAACTTGTTTTGAAATTTAAAGATTCCATAAACTAAGATTATCTAAGTTACCTTGTAAGTAGAAAATAAAAAATGAGATTTAGCATTAGTAGCAATGACATTCTAAGGGTCAGTTTCCAGGGTCTAGATTTAGATTTGGCTACTACAGCCTGCTCCTTGAGTCAGCAAGAGAATGGTGATGCGCCAACCACACGTAAATTGGGAACACTGTTTTCATCACAGCAGATGAAGTCAGAATAGCAGGGCCAGAACTGGGGTGAAATGGGTGAAGTGAGTGAGGCATTCATCTTGGATGCAAAATATAAGGCAGTGAGGGGTGGAGGGCACGCAGAATGCTAAAAATTCAGTAATTAAGACAAATAATATTTCAATGCAATATTTTTTGTTTTTGTTTTCTTTTTGCGGTACGCGGGTCTCTCACTGCTGTGGCCTCTCCCGTTGCGGAGCACAGGCTCCGGACGCGCAGGCTCAGCGGCCATGGCTCACGGGCCCAGCCGCTCCGTGGCATGTGGGATCCTCCTAGACTGGGGCACGAACCCATGTCCCCTGCACCGGCAGGCGGACTCTCAACCACTGCGCCACCAGGGAAGTCCCAATGCAATATATATTTTTTTAATGCAAAAAAGTCTATGATAAACAAAATATTAATTTTTAACATAAGGATGGGATCAGTATTACTCTGTTCTTTCTGTCTCAGGCTCCAATATAGCCGAGTACAGCACTGCAATACAGTATTTTTCTAGGACTGAAGAGCCTAATTTAGCCTGTTGGAAACTTATTTATTAGAACAAGTGCCAGTACCTAGAAGTAGTTTTGGGGAAAAGTTATTAGACATCATTAAAATTAGAACTAGAATGCACTATTAATTTTTAAGGTGTCCAAGTCATTAATAAAACCACCTTTACCCAAAGGATAATAATAGCAAACACTTATAGAGTGCTTAGTTAGACAATATTTTAAGCACTTTACTCATTTAATCCTCAGGACAACCTGCTGAGATAGAGGAACAGGCTCCCTGCCCCAGAATTCCAGGTGGCACATTCATTAGAATACAATGTCTGAGGAGCTGCGCAACACGGTGACTCCGGTAGAATTGGGGTCCTCCTTTTACAGACGAGGAAACTGAGCTCACACAGTTCAAAACTGAAAGAAAGAAGTTTGAAACCCAAGTGGTCTGTCCGAGGCCCTTGCTCTTAACAATGTTATAGAAACAAACCAAGCCTCACAAAGACCGAATAATCTAGCTCCGGCCTCCACTCAACCCTACAATGCAATTAACTTTAATAATAATAATTACCCCCAAAATAAAGATCCTGGCATGAACTTTCATAGAAACTAGTCAATATTTTAAGGCATATATATTTCTTTTCAGTGACTTGTCATTGAAATCACCTTGACAGTCAATCATATTGACTTGAGAACTGAATACAATAGATCTCTGACATTCGGCAATCAATCTACAGTTCAAATGTGTAAACTAGACTGCTCACTCAAGATTTTTTTTAAATAGTGATGAATAAATAAAAATTAATTCAACAGCTCACAGGCACTGAAAGGCCAACAGAATCCAGCCTCCCAGCTTCTGTCACTGCTGGTAAACTGTAAACTGACTTCTACAGGCTTCTACAGGTGTATAGCCAGTATTCTTGTATTAATCAGCCAGTGTGATCAAAATGGAAAATAATAGGTACATAAATTTCATCTCTTTGTGCTCAGCAGCACTATAATTATATGATGAAATTAGAGCACTGTGAAGGATTATAAATAAAAGAATAAAGGATTCAGAGTAAAGCCTTTAGACCATATCTAAAGTAATTACTGTCACAATTCATGCTGTCCATACATGTGGATTTCTGATTATCTAGTTTACTACTAAATTAAATAACAAACAACCAAAAGTTAATGGCCCTATTAGAATATTCCCTATTGATGTTTTTTTTAGGCCTGTAATGAGCCAGTATCAAAGTAGGAATATCTTTGAAGAGCAAAACAGAACAAGCTTGGCTCTTGGGAAAATGTTACTCCAGAGAGGAAGAAGGGTTAGGAGGTGGGCTGGCAGTAGAGTACTGAGGCAGAAAAATACCGAAGTAGAATATAAATGCCTTTATTCCACAAAAAACTCGGGCATTTCCATAGCACTGGTAAGTAGGTCGGGGCTATTAATTATATGTCATTAATTGAGATTTATAATCCCATTTAAAATTAATTTCTTATAAATGTGATAAATCAAATCATCTTCTGCTCCTTCTTCCTCGTGCCAATGTATCACTGAGGAAAAACTTTACTTTTAGTGGATTCGTGAATGTGTTCATTCATACATGATTTATTCAAGAACTCTCACAATGAGCTTTTCACATGAGTCTCTGCTCTGGTCCCTGGTTGACTTGCAGAAAGCAACCTGAGGCTTGGGCAGCTGTGTTGTACGTGTTGTGACCCACAGGTCATAAAAAAATTAGACACAAAATATGGATAGATTAGAAAAAAAACACATCCAGACTGGAGGAGAAACAGAACAACTAAACAGGCATGCTTGATCAGTGGTGGGAGGCTTAAAAGTATTCTTTCTTTATATTGTTATCATTGTGTATCTATTTTATGGTAAATTTATAATATGATGCCCTTCACAATGTTCATCTGATGCTGAAGCTTATTAAAGACTCAAAGTGATGGTAAGGGCCATAGATACGTATTTATTTTAAAATCTAAGTGTTTCCTGTAGCTTGGTCACCTTTGTGATTGGATCAGAGAGAGG
This sequence comes from Lagenorhynchus albirostris, assembly GCF_949774975.1. Lineage (NCBI taxonomy): Eukaryota > Metazoa > Chordata > Mammalia > Artiodactyla > Delphinidae > Lagenorhynchus > Lagenorhynchus albirostris. The sequence goes on along the minus strand of NC_083107.1, from coordinate 48,010,659 downwards.
TGTGTACTCTAGCACCATACTTCGTGTTAGGCAGTTGTAAATCTCCCTGTACTTGTTGAATAAATATCGATGGAAAGAACTATTGGTTATCTCATGAAAATAATGCAAGTGCTTTTCCTGGCAACTCTTCTAAATGAGGGCAGTAATGATAACGCTTTTTATTCTAATACACATCAGCAAGGGAATGGGGAGTAAGGGAGTTGAGGATGAAAGAAGTGGTTGGGACCTTCACTCATGAATTACAATGTTCAACTGGTTTTGACCAGGTTACAAGAAATCAGTTAGCAAATGAAGACTCTCTTCAAGAAGCAGCCCTAAGTTTAAACCAGAAATCAGGATGTCTACACTGGAGCAAAATTACATGTTTACTGATTTTAACTTTAGTTATAAATCCAAGGGTCTATTTCTTAAAGAATCTAGTTGACACCAGGAAGCCTCTAAAGGAGATATTGTTTTAAATTATCACAATATAAAATGTTTCCCACAGTGATGATTAGAGGATTAGAAGCACAACTGTAAGAGCTGATTGCTTCAAAAAGGTAAAATTACAAATGCCCATTTAGAAGGCTAGGTTTACACAGGGAAGGAAACTCAGTAAGTTTGAAGAATATTGTATTAAGTCTTGAGAAGGCCAACAAAGAAGTGGCTTTTACATTCTTAGATACAATGGAGAAAAAATTTGTTAGAGGGTAAGCCTGTGTGATTTTATCCTTCATAATCTTCATTCCTAATTGTCCCAGGGTACTTTTGTTTCAATTAATTTCTCTTTTCTTGTTGTCTCTTGATTCCCCCACCCACTGAAACTATGGCTGAATACATCTGAGAAACCTGTAGTTCTGCTCAGTTTTGAGTCTAAGTTTTGCTAAATTCCATACTGAAATCATAAAGTAAGTATTTATTTTTTGTTTGTAAAAGCTACATTTTTTTTTTTTCCTGCGGTACGCGGGCCTCTCACTGTTGTGGCCTCTCCCGTTGCGGAGCACAGGCTCCGCACGCGCAGGCTCAGCGGCCATGGCTCACGGACCGAGCCGCTCCGCGGCATGTGGGATCTTCCCGGACCGGGGCACGAACCCTTGTCCCCTGCATCGACAGGCGGACTCTCAACCACTGCGCCACCAGGGAAGCCCAAAGCTAGAATTTTTGAGAGGAAAAGTAAACATCTAAAAGCAGCGGTCCCCAACATTTTTGGCACCAGGGACCAGTTTCATGGAAGGCAATTTTTCTATGGAGTGGAGGAGGGGGCAGGGACGGGGTGGCGGGGGGGCGGGAGGATAGTTCAGGCAGTAATGTGAGCGATGGGGAGCGACGGGGTGCAGCACATGAAGCTTCACTCACTAGCCCGCCACTCACCTCCTGCTGTGCGGCGCAGTTCCTAACAGGGCCACGGCCGGCGGGGTTGGGACCCCTGTCTAAAAGGATTTGCACACTTTAACATTTTGGTACAGCGGGAGAGGTGTCCAGGAACCACCACAGAGCAGCAAATTACAGGGGAAGTTCCCACCACACAGGAAGGAAAAAAAACATTTAGATGCTTGCAGGAAGAGCTCAGAAAGAGGAAAAAATAAAGGGAAAAGAAGGCAGATGGAGTGACCCTCCTCCCCCACCAGGACCGAACCTAAAGAAGATCGACCACCCAGATACATAAGACTGGAGAATTCAGAAGCAACTAGTGCTGGTGTCACACTTCCCTGGGGGAAATGAAGACCTCTCGGAGAAACCTTGATTTTGTTAAGGTGCCCTGTCCATCAATACCTGAGAGTAGAGATGGTAACTGCAGAGGAGGGTATCTGAGGGAAACCTCAAAGACTCCGGCAGGTTGCAGAGAATCTTGGATATAAAGGCAACACAAAATCCCAAGTCCAGAACGGTGTATGTCCACAGAGTACCCTAACCACTAGCCAGGGCCACTCATGTCTCAGTCCACAAAGGATGGCTAGAGACCAGGCTGAGGAGGGACACCTCAGGGAGTCCAGGGATGATTCCAAGTACAGCCTTCAGAGCAGAAATCCCTCCCCAAGATCCTGGGGATGGAAAGAGAAATTTCCCCTTACTTAACAGGGAGAAAAAACTCTGATAGAGAATTTGAAATCTGAGTTGACTGAACATTTACTTGAAAGAAATACTTTTAAACAAGAAGAAAACGAGTGATCTAAAATTGGAAAGTTTCTCTACCGCCTGCCCTCAAACCACTATCACCAAGAATGGGAAATTAAGAACAAGATTAGTACCAGAAAAATAAATAATTTTTATCTGCATATCTTCTTTAAATTGCGTAAACTTTTATATCCTTTCTACACCCAACTTACTGAAACAGCAAGGCTTTCTGTGCAGTGAGAGCTTTGTGATGCCTACAGTGTGTGGTCAATACCAGACAGGTGATATATATGACGCTGTGGCAAATTCTGCTGCCAGAGCCTGTTTTCAATGCACTCTGGGCAAAAGAACATACTTACTGTGTACTCTTTTCTTTTAAGGATCTTTCTTGTTTGGTCTGGCCTCTTCTGCTTGTTCAAACACACCTTTTAGTGTGTTCTTTCATAAAAAGAGGCTTATTTAGCTCATCTCTTACGAGGGTGATACTGGTAATCTCATAGTTAACGATAATATTAATAACCACCACTGATTAATGCCCAGTGTGTGCCAACCAGTATGCATTGTAGCCATTAGGAGTACGACTGCATCAATTCTCCAAGGTAGGTATTTTGTATACCCATTTTCAGATACAGCAATTGAAAATGAGAGAGTTTAAGTAACTTTCCCAAAGTCACACAGCTAGTAAAAGCTCATTTCATTACCTAACGTTAAATCCCAATACATGAGTTCTAACATATGAATAAACCCTGACAATCTCTGAGGAACAAAGGGCTCTGTGAAAAGAAAAAATAAATAAAAAAGCTAACTTTTTTTTCCCTATTCAACGTTAATCTTCAGGATTATTCATTTTCTCAGTAGACAGAACCTATTGGGTACTGGAATGAGTTTTAAAGTATTGAGGACTTTCGGTTCTAGTTTCAGCTCTGCCATTAATTGTGTGAATTTGGGTAAGTACCTTTTCAATTTTCTCATCTGATCAATAGGGATAACAGCTGTCTTATCTCCTTCGCAGAATCATGAGTATTTCTACCCTTGTCTTAACTGATATAGAATTGGACAGTGTGCAGAAGTACTTTTCTGGTGAATCTAAAATATACTATTATAGTCATCTAAAATTCATATCAGGTATGAGGATGACTGGGGAGACAATTTCAATATGTGGACTCTGTGTCAGGGGCTGGACAAGGTGCTGAAGACATAATGATAAAAAGATCCAGGGCTTCCCTGGTGGCGCAGTGGTTGAGAGTCCGCCTGCCGATGCAGGGGACACGGGTTTGTGCCCCGGTCTGGGAGGATCCCACATGCTGCGGAGCGACTGGGCCCATGAGCCATGGCCACTGAGCCTGCGCGTCCGGAGCCTGTGCTCCACAATGGGAGAGGCCACAACAGTGAGAGGCCCGCATACTGCAAAAAAAAAAAAAAAAAAAAAGATCCAGTCTCTGGGGACTTCCCTGGTGGCGCAGTGGTTAAGAATCCACCTGCCAATGCAGGGGACACAGGTTCGATCCCTGTTCCAGGAGGATCCCACATGCCGCAGAGCAACTAAGCCTGTGCGCCACAACTACTGAGACTGCCCTCTAGAGCCTGCAAGCCACAACTAGTGAGCCCGTGTGCCACAACTACTGAAGCCCGCACGCCTAGACCCCGTGCTCCACAACAAAGAGAAGCCACCGCAATGAGAAGCCCACGCACCACAACGAAGAGTAGCCCCCACTAGCCACAACTGGAGAAAGCCCACGCGCGGTAATGAAGACCCAACGCAGCCAAAAGAATAAAAATAAAAAGATCCAGTCTCTGGACTTGAGGAGCTCCCAGCCTGATGGAGGGAGTTGGGAACATACACAGCTGATTAGAATGTGACAAGACAGAAACAGACAGAAACAAAAATAATGTTACGAATCTAAAGTCAAACATATGGATCTCTGCCTAGGTCTCAGAAGAATGACCTGGATGGGGAATGTTTCATCCACAGTTGTATGGTGGTGATAATTTTTGAATTTGATTGTGAGAAATATAAACATGTAGAAGGTATGTTTACATGTAGAGGCTCACAATTAAATCTGATTATATTTTTGAACATATTATCAGCAAGTAAAGATTAGGAATGAAACAGCTGCTTATTGGAGATGGAGCCACAAAAAGAAGTAAAACTGAGTAGTTTCAGAAAAGTGATGGAGAATTTAGGTTTCCTTGACAATTTGAGTTTCTCACTTGCATAAGAAGAATAGCTACCATGTATTGGATCTTTTCTGTGTATCACAGGCATTGCACAAAGAACTCTATAGGGATATTTTAATTTCATTTTTTTTCTGATAGCCTCATGTGGTAAGTAGTAATATCATCCCTCTTTCACAGATAAAGAAACTGACAGGAAACTAAAATGGTTTGGCCCAACCAAACCACAGTTACAGAGTTCGTAACTGGAAGGGAGAAACGACGTAGCTACACAACCCTTACTCTTAGTTCCTAACCTCCACATACTACACTGCACCCCGGGCTAGGACAATTTGTGAGCTACAGAGAAAAACAGTAAGTGCACATGGATGTAAAAGCTACTTTTGAAATCACGGGGAAGAAATAGCAGGGTAATTTTTCTCACCTGCACTTCTCTGCAACTACACACATAAAAGATGGGTGGCCATTAAGCCACAGATCAAGCACAAGGATTATCTCTCTTAATAAACTCTTCTGGTATTTCCTGAAGGCGAGAAGATAACACCCACTGCTCTAATGAATCTAGCAACACTAGACTTGTATAAAATACAATATGATTGGCCCAGTAAGGAAGGTTATATACAGGGCACTGCATCTTCAATGAAGGAATAACTGTCATCAAGGGTTTTATGACAAGTGATTCCACAATCAATTGAGTGACTTTTGCTATAAGCAACCCTGAAGCATTATATGTATAGATAATGGCATCATATTATCATATAACAAACATGCCCTGTCGAAATTTCCTTTATTTGTGTTGTTGCCTATGCAAAAACTACCTCCAGTGGTTTCTCCTAGTATGTGCTAGTACATAGCACTGGGCCTTATAAGGCCTTAATATACTGATAGAAGATTTGAGTCAATAAAGGAACACCAAGGAAGAAATTAGAAACCCTGTGCACGTAGAATGTCAGTAAAAGGAAGCAGTCCAAAATGTTATCTAACCAATAGAAAAAGAATAAACTGGTGGACACCTTACAATTTACACTTAAATTGTCAAATGATTATAAGAGGATGTCTCTCAAAACTGCTTGAGATATTGGCTTTTGTCAAGAAAAATGATCTGATGTGAAATTTGGATATGCACCAAAAGCTCCAGTCTTCAAGGACTTTTCAATTTCCTCCAGTTTGCAAGTTTAGAAACTAAATGATTCAGCATATCTCTAATAAAAAATCATCTCCCAAGGCTCCTTTGCTATGCAGGCAAAATCAAATTAACTTCAAACAGATGAGGTCAGATGCATACATAAAGGAAGTAGCAAACTGTAACATCATCTTGCTCCAGCTCTCTCAGGTCTCCTAGTATCTACTCAGGAGAGAAATCCAAATATTAACGTCACCCAAAAGCACTCTACAAAATCAAGCAAGAAGGGTGGTTTCCAAAAGAGAATGGCACAAAGTGAATTATCCTATTGTGCTGTTGAGCACATTGAGGAGGAGACTATAGCCCTCTGGACTTTTATTTAACATTTGCTGACAGCCAACAGGATTCTAGGTTCCTTTCACACCCCACAAATTGTGCAGCACCCTTGCCTTGATCGCTGGCAGCCACTGCATCAGGGGATCCCTGTGCTTTGGCTTCTGCCCTGTATCCTCTGGACCATGGACTGCTACGTGAGCACCACAGCCTCTCCCAGAGATAATGTATTGCACACATATGCTCTCAGAGAGTGCTCACTGGGATGGATTAGAGCAATACATCACCAAAACACTTTAGCTTATAAGATGTATTGCCACGTGAGATAGAACCGGTTGCCAGAGACATATTTTAAAGACTTAATTTCTAATGTTTTGTATTAAATGATGTCTACATTCCCTTTCTGGTGGTTTGAAAGATACATTTGAGAATTCTGTTACGGTCGATCTTTGAGATTCAGTGTTTTTCCCTATCATTAAAAGCATTCTGGGTACATATTGTGTTTAATAGGAATACTCAGTAACTGAGCTTCCCTGAAGCGTGACGTGGAGTGAGTAAAGAGGTCTGTGTGCACAGCTGTACAATCAGCCTGAAATCCAGTCCCCAGCATGAACCCTGGTGCTGGGCTGCATCTTCTCCAGAGGGCACTATATGGTCTAGCGGTGGGCCCTGGGCAGGACACATGGGAGCCAGGAGGAGATGCTTCCTAGAGGCAAAAAGCTCTGTGCAGGCGCCTACTTCCTGGGTCCCAATACTGCACGCTCTTTAATGATAGGTTCTGCATGGCTATAGTTGTGTGGACCTGAGAATTCTTTTTTTTTTTTTAACATCTTTATTGGAGTATAATTGCTTTACAATGGCGTGTTAGTTTCTGCTGTATAACAAAGTGAGTCAGCTATACATATACATATATCCCCATATCTCCTCCCTCTTGCTTCTTCCTTCCACCCTCCCTATCCCACCCCTCTAGGTGGTCACAAAGCACCAAGCTGATCTTCCTGTGCTATGCAAGCTGCTTCCCACTAGCTATCTATTTTACATCTGCGGACCAGAGAATTCTGATCTCTCTTTTCACTGTCTAATTTTATTGACAAAAGAGTGGAATAACGTTTAGAAAACTAGCAATTTACAAATCCTAAAAATAGATATTAGACTTTATCAATTTTTTTTGGATTATCCGGAATATGTTGCTAGAGGCACATTCTATGAGGGCAGAGTCCACAGCTATTTTGCTTTTTATCCTTTTTTCCCTGTGCAGTGGTTGTTCTGTAAAAAGTGCTCAATAAATATTTATTCAATGCATTAATAGTCATGCTTCCCTATAACAGTAGAATTATTTCATCAGCAAATTTTTCTTTAGAGGCTTTCCCAGTGGCCTTTTTATTTTCTCATTCTGTTCCCTCTGGCCTTCTCTCTCCTTACCCCGTTGCCTAGCTCCTCTGTGATTAAGCAGCCATTCTTTGGAGCTGTAACTTGTAAATACCATACCTCTATGATAGAATTTATTACACTCTTGCTAATCCTTTCTGCCATTTTAATAATAAGCTCCTTTTGTGGTCAGCAGCCATATTCTCACCCAGAATTTGTTTCTATATTACCATCATAGCAAGTGATAAGCTACCACCTATTGGTTGTGAATATTCTGAACCATTATTACATTTCCTAATCTCAGCATTTTTTCACTTCCAAACTATTCTCAGTGTGATACTTCACATAGAGAAATCAATGAATAAATAATGCCAGCCGATGAAGAACTCTGAGAATGGTGTGGAGAAATAAGATATGAAATTCAAACTTGTTCATTTTTCTATGTTACTAGCACAAGTGAAAGATTTGAGATCCCATATAAAATGTTGTTAATATCTGTGAATATAAAATAAGCCTTACCACTACGATAGATAATTATGAGCTTCATATATACTAGCTGAAGATTTATCTGAAAATAGTTAACTGTTAAAAGTATTTAAGTGGACTTTTAAGATTGATTTTGCTTTAACATTAGTGCGCAATAGCATTCCATATTTTGGTTCCTAATATCACATGATGCAAGGAGTTCCAGTTTTACCTTAACTAAACGTTTAGCTGAAGAACATTAATAATTAGTTTTATGGGGCTTCCCTGGTGGCACAGTGGTTGAGAGTCCGCCTGCCGATGCAGGGGACAAGGGTTCGTGCCCCGGTCCGGGAAGATCCCACATGCCGCGGAGCAGCTGGGCCCGTGAGCCATGGCCGCTGAGCCCGCGCGTGCGGAGCCTGTGCTCCGCAACAGGAGAGGCCACAACAGTGAGAGGCCCGCGTACCGGAAAAAAAAAAAAAAAAATTAGTTTTATGGCTACCCATGGCTAGGCTGAATAGTATTTAAAATACCAATTAATGAGACTATGCAGGATATTATATCTATTGTTATAACTAAAGATTTGGAACAAATATAAGGAAAACTGCCATAGTATATATGGAATGGTAATAGTATCTGGCTGATATAATTTTTTATAGATGCCCAATAGTATGTCTTTCTGAAGGAAAAAACTAAATTGAAGGCACAGAAATACAGAATAGCTATACTTTATTGGGAAACCCAAGTTTTTAGGTGATGGGAGAGATTGTTAAAACAGTTACTAACCAATAAGCTTATCTATAGTATGCAATAATGTGATCTAGTTACTTTTTTATTTGGGCATTTGTGCATTAGTAGGGATTAAGAACTCTGGCCTGAGTTTCCTAAATCATATTTAAATGTAGATTAAAAGCTAGGAAAATTGAAATCTAAATTGAGCAAAAGAGAAATTATTTTTTCTTAACTTTTAGAAATCATTAAAGGCTAAAATTTGGTGCTACCAATCCCGTGACAAGTTCATAAAGCCTCATCATGAAGCCTCAGGATGACAAGTTCATGAAGAATATTAAAAAGAACACAATGGCCCTGAACATCTCCTATTCCAACATTGAATTCAATGTTCCAGACTTTTCTTGGGTTTTTCCTTCTGAGAGCCCTCTATTTCTCACAAATCACTTTTTAGATATTTGTCTACAGCAGGAGAATAGTGTCCAGGGCTCAGGATATCAGTTCCAGAATGTCATATAGGAAGGGTTAGGGTCCACAATGTTTGAAAGCGGTTGCTTACGAGACTTGTTTTGAAGCTGCATTTGCATAACAAGTTCATAACTTTAAAAATAAAATTTGCTTTGAGATAGCGGCAGCTTCACATGTAGTTGTAAGAAAGTACAGAGAGATGCTACATACCTATTGTTCACTTTCCTATTGCTCACTACCACTAATAGTAGCATCTTGAAAAAATGTAGTACAATATCACGACCGGGATATTGACATTGATCCAACCCACCTATCTAATACAGGGATTTCCGACTCTTTTGTACTCATTTGTATGTGTGTATCTGTGGGTATGTGCGTACTTAGTTCCACTCAATTTTATCAAATGTGCAGGTTCGTGTATCCACCACAGTACTGTATTGTATGTTACAGTATACAAAAATAGCAAAATGTGCAACACATTTTTATTTACACTCTAGATACAGATGAGAAGATACAAATTGTTCAGAGCAAGGAATTACACTATAATTATTTTGTTTTGAGGTCACTAGAGAGGTGGCGATGACAATTTTAAGAAGGTTAAATCCACCCTCCCACCACTCACTCTCCCAGACTCGCTCTCACCACTGAGGGCATCTGGGCTTAGCCCTGGATTAGATAACATGAAACTATCACTTCTTTACCTCGAGCACTTGTGGCATTTTCAGACTTCTTTTCCCTTAAGCTGAATTTCCCATTTTGACATGCTCCTTTACAGAGACCATTCAAGAAATTAATATTTTACTGAAGTCAAATGACCCTAATCTTAGTAACATAAACCCTACTCACTAAATTGTGGGCAGAGTGAAATGAGATGCCTAGTTTTGTATCACCTTCTAATGCAGGCCAGCTGCCATGCAATTTACAGGGCTGGGAGGAAAACTGATTCTCAGCTAATGTCTTCAGAGACTAGGAAGTCTGGGAGGGGACTGATTTCATTTTATATTTTGTGCTGCTAGGGTAGGACTGCTAAATAAGGAAAGCCTGTATTGGATTCCTAAAGAGACCACAAAGTCACAAAGAGTCGTGATCTAATCTGGAGAGTGAGGGTGGGGGAAGTGAGCTGGGAGCTCCACGTATGATGAATATAACAAGATTCACCCAGGTTGCGCTACTGTCACCCAACTTTTCCACAGATGTGCATGCAATATGAAGGAGAAACTAGAAGGAAAATATGACTGGGTTAGTATAAATAATCCCACCACTGAAGACCCAGTGCAAATGTCAGGCACATCCTTGCCTGAGATCTAAATAGGAAAGATGGCAGTGTAGATAACTAGAGTTAGCATGAGATGGTTATATTTTCTGCTGGTGGATTTTTAAGACAATGTTTTGATGTAAAAAGACGTTTTCTGCTCCAAGTCATTTGCTTTACATTCCCTCTTGCAATGCTCTTTTCCCAAGAGGTTTGAAAACAGATCTTACTCTTCTTTATATCCCCTGCAGATTTTAGGATACCTAATTGCATATAATAAATATTCAGTAAACACTTAGAGAATTAAATCATGCCTAAACTTCATATTCCCAGAAGAAAACTCATGTCCACATCTTGAAAGAATGAAAAAGGACTTACAAAACAGACCTGAAAATTAATAATTCAGAGATGAAAATTCCCCAAAGCATGGTTCTGGATCTAATTTATAAATTTAGCTCTGTTGTTTATTGATAGCATCCAATCTTCCACTAAATGCCCATACCCACACCCATATACAAAGACAGAGGAATCCTGATTTTGATATGTTTAGAAAAAAAGAGCATTTAAATATAATCATACATTAATTCAGCACATTGGTGTTAATTAGTTAATTATAGTCTAAAAATATAATTACTTTTAGTGGTTACTTGATTGACATAGGTAACAATATTATTTCCTCTAGAGATAAAATTGAGAGGAACGGTTTACAAGAAAATTCTAACTCACCAATGTCTCCAATAGATGCTGGATGAGAAAGCTAAGAGGACCAAAAAATATGACAAGTGAAGGAAGGATGAAGACATACACTGGGCAAGAGGCTACTCATCTCCCTCTCATGATTATGTCCCTGAGCAGAAGGGCTTGTGTCCTGGGCTATATTCCCAGTTCCTACACTGTCTAGAGCACTGTTAAGACCAAATGCACCTGTTAGAATGGCTATTATCAAAAAGACAAGAAATAACAAGTGTTGGTGATGAGGTGGAGAAAAGGGAACTCTTGCACACTGTTGGTGGGAATGTAAATTGGTACAGCCACTATGGAGAACAGTATGGAGGTTTCTTAAAAAAGAAGGAAGGAAGGAAAGGAGGGAGGGAGGGAGGGAGGGAGGGAGGGAGGGAGGGAGGAAGGAAGGAAGGAAGGAAGGAAGGAAGGAAGGAAGGAAGGAAGGAAGAAAAGAAACTACCATATGATCCAGCAATTCCACTTCTGGGTATTTACCTGAAGAAAATGCAATCACTAACTCAAAAAGATGTATGCACCCCTTGTTCCTTGCAGCATCATTTACAATAGCCAAGATATGGAAACAACTTAAGTAACTTAAGTGTCCATCAAAGGATGAATGGATAAAGAAATTGTGCCACACACACAGACACACACACACATGGGAATATTATTCAACCATAAAAAATGAAATTTTGCCATTTGCAAGAACATGGATGAACTTGGAGGGTATTATGCTAAGTGAAATAAGTCAGACAGAGAAAGACAAACACCATATGATCCCTCTTATATGCAGGATCTAGTCAAACAAACAAACAAAAAATCAAGAAACAAAACCAAGCTCATAGATACAGAGAACAGATTGGTGGTTGCCAGAGGCAGGAAGTGGGTATAGAAGAAATGGGTGAAAAAAAATTTTTTAATCTTTTTTTTTTTCTTTTAAGTGGAAAATGAGGGACCAGAAATTGCATTAAAAGAAGATTCTGTCTGTACTGGATACTGAGTCTCCACTCTTGCCCTTGTCTCAGAGGCTGCCACTGGAAACAAGATGCTGGTCTTTCAGAACAAGTCCTAAACCTCCTGCCCCTCTGCATTGCCCACTCCAGATTCAAAGCTCTGAGCTGAAGCAACTGCTGGGCTGAGTGGCACCTTTGGGGACAGCTGGGACACATGGCTTCTCTCCATGTAGACTCAGGGTCTCTCCTTATGTGACCTCACCACATGGTCTCTTCCAGACCAAACTTCTTATGTAGTGGGGCAGGGCTCCCAAAAGTGCAAAAATTGAAGCTGCCAGACCGCCTTAAGGCTTAGACTTGGAAAGGCCCAATAGAATGCCTCAGAATGGAAAGGCATTCTATTTGTTAAATCAAGTCACTAGACCAGGCCAGAATAAATAAGGAGCTAAAAGAAAAAAAAAGAAAGATAAAATACCTGAAAAATATTCTTACTTGGACTACACTTTTCAGTTTAATGTGGCAGCATCTTTTATCTATACACACCAAATACCTGATAATGACTAATCCAAATAATAATTAATACTCATATTACCACTCCCACTTTTATAAAGAGCTTATTCATCTCTCTTCAAATAATTTAAAGCCAAAAGTATTCAACTTGGCCAAATTTCACCTTCCTGTAAGATATGTAAATGATAGAAAAGATAGATTTGTAGCCCAGTGAAAGAAAACTAAGAGGTTTAATTTAAATATGTCTTCAACAGATAAGTATGTGCCGAACTCTTAAACAAGCGTTTTCTGTGACAATCTCTTTAGGTGCAAAGGGAATCAAAAAGGAAAAGTAGGTTTAAAGTGAAGTAGGAGATTTTGGTGGGATCACAAGAGAGGACGTCATGGTTATGAGGAAAAGGAAGTAGCAGGAGTCTCTGGAGGTCTCTTGAGAATGCCAAGCACAGGGCAGGCAGCTGTTTGTCTTAGGCAATAAGATATCTAGCGAGGAATGGTGGAGCCAAACTAGGTTATATTTAAGAGCCCAGACAGGGTACTTATTTATCTAAGAACATACAGTTATTTAGAGGCAGACCCAAGATTATGAACTAGGTACTATAAACTAGGTACGCTTTAGAACTTGGGCTAGGCCACGTTGGGCAATGACATCTTAAAAAAAAAATGTTGTATACATAGTAAAATTTTACTCTGGTATACCATCACAGAAAGGTTATGGTTTTTTTGATTTCAAAAAGTCATAAATTGGGCTTCCCTGGTGGCGCAGTTGTTGAGAGTCCGCCTGCCGATGCGGGGGACACGGGTTTGTGCCCCGGTCCAGGAAGATCCCACATGCCGCGGAGCGGCTGGGCCCGTGAGCCATGGCCGCTGAGCCTGCGCATCCGGAGCCTGTGCTCCGCAATGGGAGAGGAGAGGCCACAACAGTGAGAGGCCCGCGTACCGCAAAAAAATAATAATAATAAAAAAGATTGATTTTATATGTGGCTAACAAAATTCTGACCCTAAAAATAGGGCATAAAAATAATTACTTAGCAGATGGAAGAAAAGACAAAATAGGATAAAACAAACATGGCAAAAAGGAAACAGAGAAGAGAGACGGAAAACCACTAGTAAAACTAACACACAAATGTAGTCTAACTAGCTTCTCAGTTCTTTGTTAACCATACTTTGGGATCTGTCAAGAAAAAAAATCAAAACATCTTATACCTTTAGTGTTGCATTTATGTCTAAAACATTCATATAAGTGCTTACCCAGAAACGCCTCCAGTAGCTTCCAGTTACCTGGCTTGAATCATATGGGTTTAAGTCGCCTACCAGTCCTTACAATGGCCAGCATAACTGATCCCATGTATCTTAATAACTTCATTGCCTGTTACTCACTTTCAAAAACCCTAGAGTCCAATCACAGTAAACTTTTTCCTCCCCAAGGAAGCCGTCACTTTGTATATATTATCTCCCTTCCTCCATTTCTTTCTTCTCTCCTTTCTCTCTGACCCACTTATTTATTCAGTGTTTGTCACCTCTCCCTTCCCCAACCTTTTAACCTGGTTAACCTATTCATCTTTCAAAACTCACTGGTATAAGGCCGAGAAGTCTTCCCTGACACCGCCCTCTGGGTCTGCCACAGCGCTAACGGTTCACCCCATCAGAGGACTAACAGTGGAGTACTGCAGTTACCTCTTTACTTGCCTGTTTCCACAATGAACCCATGTTGAGTGAGGTTAAAAAACTAGGTCATGTTAACTCTTGTATCTTAGTGCCTCTAGCATAATACCTGGCATACGGTGTTCCTCAGCACATGTCCGAAGTCCAAGCAGCCAAACGTTACTGAGCACTTCCTGTTCACCAAGTATGGTACTGAGGACATTAGGCTTAAGGTTCACAAAATCTAGAAAGTCCTTCGCCACAAGGTAAAATTTTATTTGAAGTTTAAGACCCAGAACAGATAACCCAGCCCTCATGATCTTCCAGTTGTCAAGGCTTAGTCACTCTCCTGGCACATGTGAAAACGTAAGATAATGATACTCAGAATATTATATTAAAATTACTCTAAGTATCTGTCCCACTGTATTTTGTGTGCTAAAGCACACAAAAGCTTCACACAAGCTTCACCTTGACCCCGAGTAACTAGTGATGAGCTGGACATTGGACTGGAGCACAGTCAATGTTTGTTGAATGAAACCATGGAATTGACAATATTCTAATTCTCCTTTTCCCTTTCTAAGTATATGGAAAGAAAAAGTCTACCCAGTGCACTACCTTAATATGTCCTTGAAAATGTCTGATTTAGAGATAACATCGCCATCAATCCCCATAGTTAATGGCTTCAAAGATCTGTTGCCCTAAGGAAGTGCTTTTACTTTTGTTCAAGGCAAGCCAACAATTATCCTTTAAACTCAATATGCTAAAAATGGAGAATACCAAGTTTTCTGGGTGACCGTATGTTCCTATATTTCTAGGTCAGCCTTGATCAAATAGTCTCTTCCATGTACCCCATAAATACACTTGTACCCGTCAGCCCGTCTGTCCTGGTTTCCTTGGTTTGGAAAATGTGGTCACCGTGAATGTTCTATTTATTTCCTACCAACCACCCAACATTTATCTTTTATGTTTAACAATATTTAAATTATCTTAGCTCTTTTCTGAAAAAAGTAAGGAACACATGGACAGCTCTTGGCAGAGAAGATGAATATGATGAACTATTCTTATTTTGATGTCAAATGACTTGGAAATGTGCTGGTGGTAGAACAAGGGAGATCAAGTTTCCCTCTGTTAACTGAAGGGTTTCCTCTGACCCAAGGATGAAAACCTAAATGAATGGGTGGTCTGGGCTTGGTAAGTAGATGGTCAGCGTCAATACTGTCACCATAGCTTGATGTGTTGGGTCAATCACAGTATATCTACATGAATGTGAAAGAGAGTTATTAATCTCAGCCCCACATACAAATGGAAAGGTCAGTGTGTCAAACACAAGTAATAAGTGAGGAATTTAGGATGTTCTTGAGTCTGGCATCAAGCCACAGGCTCTGTCACTTCGGTGTGGCACTGCACTCCTCACACTGGAATAGTGTTGCAAACTTTTAAAGGAAATAGAAAATTCAAAGTTCCCCAAGAATAAATCTACGTACCTCACCCTCTTCCCACAGATTCTGAGCGTTCTGGTTTGAGAAATAGTGGAGTAGTAAGTAGTTAAGTGCATGGGTTTTATCATTAGACTTGGATTCAAGCCCTCAGTGCCACTTAATAACTGAACGGCTTTAAGCAAGTTAATTAAACTTTCTAAACACTGGTCTCTTCATGTGTAAAACTGGGATTTAAATAAAACAAACGTTTTTTTTAAAAACCTGCCCCTAAGTGAAATAAGCCAGTCAAAAACAAAAAATACTATATGATTCCACTTATATGAGGTATCTGAAGTAGTCAAATACATAGAAACAGAAAGTAGAATGGTGGTTAACAGGCACTGGGGAGGGGGAAAGGCAGAGTTGTTTAATGGATATAGAGTTACAGTTTTGCAAAATGAAAAAGTTCTAGAGATCTGCTGCACAACAATAAGAATATGCTTAACACTCTTGAACTGTACACTTATGTTATGGTTAAGATGGTAAATTTTATGTTGTTGTTCTTTTTGTTTTAACCACAATTAACAACAATACCTGCCCTATAGGATTATAGTGAAAATTAAAATTTTATAGATAGATGCAAAGTACTTTACTCAGTACCCAGTAGAGTCGGTGCTCTTTATAAAAGGGGGCTAGTTTTTTTTTTCAGTGAAATCAAAATTATTAAAAGTATCAAGCACACAGACATTTCTACCTACTCAGTGAATGATTTCCTTCTCAATCAGTGTGTTAGTCGGTTGTTGATGGGGCATCAGTAAAGAGAATCACTGAACTCATTCAGATGATTCATTCATGCTGCCAAATTTAGTGACGATTATGAGTCTTGTGTTTTAGTGAAACATAAAGCAGTAACCTGAGGAAGCACCAGTCTCCTAAGAGAATTCATTCAGTTATACTTGGTAGCATCCATTCAGGCACTCTGGTAGGCAGTGACAATTCCTAAACACCTCTGAGAGCGGAGCCACACAGATTTTCTTTCTGCTGGAGAAAACAGGCTGGTGACATATACGTTACCGGACAGGAAGCCAAAGTCCTTCTCAAACTGACCCTGACCCTTACCCCTGGGATCCACCTCCTCTTACTTACTTCGCTCCAGCCCCACTGGCCTTTTGGCTATTTCTGGAACCCCCCAGATCTGCTCATCCCTCAGAGTGTTTGCACTTGCTCTCTGTCTGCCCAGAATGATCTCCCTCAGTGTGGCCACAGGATCACTCCCTCACCTTCTTCGGGTTTTTGTTCCCTTGTCACCTCATCAGTGTAGAACTCTGTGACCATCTTAAATGAAATTGCTACCCTCTTCTTCTCCTGGCCCAGGGACATTGATTTTTCTCAAAACACATACTAGCCACAGAAAAATTATATATTTTTAAAATTTGTTCAGTGTCTAGGTCCTTACAGTACAGTCAGTATAAGCTCCATAAAGGTAAAAAAAAAAAAAAAAAAAAAAAAAAAAAAAACCCTTTTGTTCACTACTGTATTCCAACCTAGAATAGCGTCTGGTACATAGTATGAACATATTCAAAATTTTGGGATTGAATGAACGAATATATTGGTCAAAGCCTTATTCAATACGAGTCAATAATGGCTTAACCAAAGGAGTTCTCCTCACAAAGGACATATCTAAGAAATCTTACTTAGCAGCCCCATAGCATGCCTCTACTAAAAGTCATTTTGCTTTAACCTCAAATTCTTTTCCATTTCAGTGAAAGTGAGAGTGTGTATATCTGTTTTGCTACCCTTTCCCTAATCAGAAGGGTTTCGGATACACAGAAGCGAATGTCCCAACAGTTACTGAAAACGATTTGGGAATTTAGAGGTATAGGTAGATATGTAATAAAATGTTTTTAATAATGCACTATTATTTTATTTTAATATATATTTATTTTAATATACATCACCTGTTATTGTAACTAGCTTTATGAAAATACACATTGGGTTCTTAGCTTATGCTAGATAAATCAAATATTCATGACTATCATTATTATACTTGCATGCGGTACCACCATACTGCTTCTGTTCTGTATTAGGAGAAAGAACTTCCAAAAAGAGAGAGTAGCTAGAAAGAATTTACAACAGGGAGGTGTGCAAGCTGGGTTCCAATGCCAGATTTGACTTCATCCAGATCCCTGACCTCAGGCGAGACACCATCTCTCCATATCTGGCTGTATAGACTGTGTTTTACTATAAAAACCTTCTTAACTTCTCTGAGCCTCAAGTGTCTCACTAGAAAAATGAACATAAAAATCCTTGTTGCACCTATTTCACAAAGTTGTCCTGTAATTTTGAAAATTGGGACTCATACCCCTGGTGATGTGGTGGATGCTGTTAGGTGGTTCAAGAACTGTATTTGATTTCCAGGTTATATTTATTTGGATGTGTACTTGGAAGGAAAAAGTAATAACTAGCATATTAAAGTTGTAATTTTATGGATAATATTACTTTTATGGATAATATTACTTTAAGATGAGATTAATTTCAAAAGTAAATTAAGTTTAAATGGAAAATATTAAGTGATAATATAGGTAATATATAAATATGGTACAATTATGAATGTGGTAGATAAAACTGAGGTTTGGGAAAGTCTTGTGAGAATCAGTTGTGATAATATGTGAATGTTCTTTTCAAAGTTAACACTGTCAACCATGGTAAGATAGTATTAAATAAATGTAAATGAAATAAAGTATTATAATGATTATTCTGGTAGAGTTATCTTTTCTTTTTCTCTTTTTTTTTTTTTTTGAGTGCCTACTATGTTCTTGGCACTCAATAAAGATGAGGCATTTTACCTGTAAGCAAAATCCCTACAAACAAACCTGCTGGAAGCTGGGGCATATCACAGTAAACTGTTTCCCCACATCTCACATCCAGGCCATAAATCCAGTTCTGCTGATGCTAGACCATGCTCTAGCAAAGCTACAACTTGAGAAATGACATCCAGAATTCAATAGGCATTTTTTGAAAACCAAAAGGCAAACCTTATAAGTGAGGAAGCCACTCTCCACGTGTTCCTCATGTCCCACTATGCAGTATTGTGAAAAAAATAGAGTTAGAGCCTTATTGATCAATGCTGAATAATAAAAAATAGCATTGCTAAACTCAAATAATAACTGTGGTATTGGGTCTTTCACAAAAAGGACTCAAAGAATCTGTACCTCATAAAACCATATATTTTAATGGCAGTGTGCAGAATGAGTATAATCCGTATAAAAATGTGAGCATGCAGGAGATGTACGACCCTGGGGTGCTTGCCGTCTACCTTGTTCCCCTTCACATATTCCTTACCATACTATGTGCCATGGTTCAGATACCATATCTCCATTCTAGCATGTTCTCAGCTACTTACTGGTTTTTCTGCATTCACTTATTTTCTCAGATTAATCAGAAATTCATCCTATCTGTTCTGAAAATAGACAGGTGTCTAACTACTGCTGGTTCTCTAGGCATATGTCTCTCTCACCCATTAGACTGTAAACTCCATGGGAAGTCAGAAACCATTCTGCTTTATACCCTGTCACATCCAACAGTACCTGGAATATAGCAGATTCTTCACAAATGTGAATGAACGGATACTCTAGTGAATAGATATGTTTATGCAGCACCTGTTATATGCCAATTACTATGTAAGGTTCATTGCTGCTCAAGTATTGAGTATAATAAAATAAATTTTAAAACTTTACAAACTTCAGAGGCCCTTGTAAGTGTGGAATGTTTCCAAAGCATTTTTAATTAATTCTAAAAATCAGTTATTCACATGTAGTTTTAAATCAGAACCATTAGATAAATTCTCAATTGGAGATTTTATCAAGATTGTATTTACTATTCACAAAGATAGAATTTTACAGTGCTATGGTTACAAAATGTGCTTGTACAATACATGCACTGTTTCATATAGCTCCATGAAATGCTGGTTCTTTATAACATTGCCTGTGAACTACTTTCTGTGATGTCGTTGTATCTATGAAACAATCCAGAGTATTCTGTTAGTATACATAGCTTTTCCCATGATCTGAACACTTTTACATCCCTAATCCATGAGAACATGGGACATTATATGGCATTCTCCTGGACAACTGGCATTAGCCCACTATACTCTAAATATTCTGATTTCCTGTCCTGAATCGAGGGTGTTCTGTACCAAACATGGTTTCTTCCATAGAGGTCTCTGTTTTTGGTGAACAGTTTTGACATAATGGCTGACAAAATATGTGCAAAGGCTAGTAGTGATCAATGTGCTGAAAAGAAGCAAAGAAAGGGTCCACGGCGCTTTAGGGGTTCATCCAACAATCTGGTGGGGAGATAGTATAGAGGCAGCACTTTGAGGACAGAGACTGAAGTTGTTCAACATTTTATCCCCAGCGCTAAGCTTGATTTCTTGTCTAAAGTCACCACATTAATAAATGTTTGATGAATGGATAAAGGGAAAAAATAGCTACATAAGGTAGGAAGGGCTATTCAGTATAAAGAGTCTGAAGTTCTCTCTTTTTATAAACAGGACACTCAAGGAAAGCTCTTCCATATATATATGTTTGACTCAGATCTTTAAGGAAAGACAGATTATGATCTACAGAAAGGGGAAAGTAGGACAGAAGATGACAGTGACGTAAGAAATGTAGGTCTGGGGAAGTTCTGGGTTATCTAATTTTAATTATCACGATGCCTGTGATTTCCTTGCTCCTTGATGTTTCTCTGAATCTTTTTCCAGTTCCTTTCCTTGCTATTATGATTCTGTCCTGCATTCACAGCTCTTCCCAAGGGGGCTGACGTCAGCGAGGGCTCAGTGCTGTGGTGGGGAGGAGCGAGTCTGCTAGGTGGGAGACAGCATCTTTCTCATCCCTCAGCAGATGCCCCAAAGCTGAGCCTGGAAGCATGCCCCAGTTTGCCTGTTAAACACGAGTCAAGTGCCCTTCAGCGAAGATTCAGGCTTGGCTTCCTTCCCTTGGCTATTAAGCTACATTCCCACAGAATTACAACATGTCTGAGGTTTCTAAAACCCTTTGTGTGTATCTCAGACAGTTATTTTGCTGGATCCAAATTTTGACCTTGGTTAAACAGGCCTCAAATCCTTTCCAACCTTGCCCCTGAAGGTCCAAGAACACATAATAAAGGAGGGGATAAGAATAACATCTATAGCTTAGTGACCACTTATTATGGACCACTCACTGTGCTAAACATTTTGAATGCAGCATCTCCTTAACATAAGCCCTGCCTGCTAGCTACAACAATTACTCCTATTACCTCTATTTTACAGATGAAATAAAGAAACTCATTCAAGTTACACAATCACTAAGTATTAAAGCCAGATTTGAGACTCCGGCAGTCAATTTCCAGAGTTTTCAAGGGCAAGGGCAAATGACACTAGAAACACATAAACAGGCCTAAAACGACAGCATGTAAACGGCCACCTGCCTACGGTGTACACACCCCAGAAGAAAGAGGGTAGTGGGTCATCTTCTTCATGCGCTTGGGTAGCAAGTACGTGAGCCCAGAGAGCCTCTGTGAGATGTAACAGACGTTCTAAAAATGACAGCACAGGAGGGTTTTCTGAGCTTGTGGTGTCAACGGAATCAGGAGAGGTGACTTTGGAAACAGAGCTTGCTCTCGGTTCAGGGAACAAAGAGCAAGAAGACTTCCAGGACTCGTCCAGGTTCTCTCGGTAACCAGGATAGAGAGGGCCACAGGTTTCAGAGCACAGACTGTCCGCCTCTAAGACCGTGTAATCTGTTGTGTCAAGCTTGACCTTTTGGATGCTTTTTTTTTTTAAACAGGAACTTAGTTCAGTGGAAAGGATGCTCATAGCGAGAAACATGTGTGTGTGGTGTGTACATGATCACAGAGGAATTTAGAGAAAGAAGTCTGGAAAAAAAAATGTCATCTAAGTGCAGAGGACAAAATTGCACCAAAACACCAGCATCAGGAAGCTTCTCATGAAGATGGGGAAACAGAGCACGTTCCTGGGGCACATCCCAGCCGTTCCTGGGGAAGGCATCCCAGCCTAATGGGCCAAAATCAGTGTAGTGATCAAGACTTGCCAGTCTTAAAAAGCCCCTGGCCTGGTCCAAATAGAGCACATTGTTTTCCTCCAGCTCTCCCTCAATGCCCTGCCCTCAGTCATTTCAAAATGAAATTATCTAAGATCAGATTGTTTGTGCTGTTTATTTGAACAGAGCCATGTTTTTTTTTGTTTGTTTGTTTGTTTTGCGGTACGCGGGCCTCTCACTGCTGTGGCCTCTCCCGCCGCAGAGCACAGGCTCCGGACGCATAGACTCAGCGGCCATGGCTCACGGGCCCAGCCACTCCGCAGCACGTGGGATCCTCCCAGACCGGGGCACGAACCCGTGTCCCCTGCATCGGCAAGCGGACTCCCAACCACTGCGCCACCAGGGAAGCCTGAGCCATGGGTTTTTGATCAAGTGTTACTTCTTCTGAGCCTTATAAACTAAAGCATGATTAGGTGAGTATTTGCTACGTGAGATACCTAAGGGGATCCATTTTAAGCGAATGCACAAAAGATATGCAGAGAATATTTTCTTCATCCCAATCAGCCCAGCTCTAGCTCATTTCTTCCACACTGACAAATGGATTGGACACGAATCCATGGGGCCTACGTCACCTGGTATCAATGGAAACTTGTATACATGTACTTAAAGAACATGGACTTTCCAAGTATATACCTTTCTCCCATAGCTTCTCTATTAGACAAACTGTGCTGTATAAAAAATACAGGAAGATCACTGAAGCGCCAGCGGCCAAAATGAAATTCAATCCCTTTGTGATTTCTGACTGAGGCAAGAACCGTAAAAGGCATGTCAACGCGCTTCCCACATTCGCAGGAAGATTATGTCTTCTCCTCTTTCCGAAGAGCTGAGGCAGAAGGACAATGTTCCATTCATGCCCATCCGAAAGGATGAAGTTCAAGTTGTGTGAGGGTGCTACGGAGGGCAGCAAATTAGCAAAGTAGTCCAGGTTTCCAGAAAGAAATATGTCATCTACGCTGAGCAACAGCAGTGGGAGAAGGCTAATGGCACAACTGAGCGCGCACGCATTCACCCCAGCAAGGTGGTTGTCACTAAACTGGACAAAGACCAAAAAAGATCCTTGAGCCTAAAGCCAAATCCTGCCAAGTAGGAGAGGAAAAGGGCAAATGTGAGGGAGAAACAAGTGAGAAGATGCAGGAATAATCGTATATACAACTTTCATTAAAAACTGTTCAAATGAAAAAAATTTTAAATTAAAAATATAGTAAGACATTCAACTTTTGTCTTTAATACTATCCATTTTTAAACCATGACTCATAAAATAAGATTTAGACAGTAGAAAGGAAAACGATTTATGAATCAAATAGACCCAAATATAGCATCATATTTTTGGAGTAGATCTGATCACTGTGGTTGGTGGTTCTAACAGAATAGATTTTGTGTATTAACTGTACAATGTAATTTTATTTGTTGTTTGCAAAGGGGAAAGTAGCCAAATTTCCCTTGACTTCTTTAGTAACATCTACCTGTTTGGCCACGTTTTAGAGATTACAGAGGTGTTTTATGTGGCAAGTGATGGTTGTTCTTATATCCAATACATCTATGATGTTGAAAACATGCTGTTGGATGGCACATATTAGAAACCTTAAAGAAAAATAGATATTATCATACACTTGAAGTTGTATGACAACAATACCCTTGGCATCCCAGCCTATGAAACCTATGAAAAGATATTTTTAAAAAGGGGAAAATTGTGAAAAGGAAACTAATAAATAGTGACACATTTCTTTAAAATTAGCAATCTGAGACAATAATATAATTGTTATGCATCACAGCTAAAAATATTTCCAAACTGATAAAGTATACTTGAACTTATAAAAGTATGTTTAAAATTCCTTAGTTTTGTATTTCATATTTGATAACAAGGTAGATCAGGACATATGGTCATATCTATGTAAACTGAAACTTTATTCATATGTCTATAAATTTCCTTGTCCTGAAAGAAATAGAACTATCTGGCAACCTTCAACACCTGTAAGCATCAGTGCGGGTGGGCCATAGAGGGAACCGTTTGCTCCAGTTCATGAAACATGGAGAAAGACCTTCTGACAACTGTAGTAGACATGGTAGTGTGTGTTATGCTAAAAGAGAATCATTAAGCCAAAACATAAAGCCTTCTAAGACAGAGCAAGGACTGGAGAAAATGGGCTGAGGAATGTCTCTTCCTAAAGACCCACGGGAATGGTATAAATGGGCTGCGTGCTTACTTAATCATTGAAGCAATTATTTATGTTTATGTTTTCGTCCTTGATTCCATTCCGTCTGGCACTACCTGAATCCTAAAAAAGGGTGCTAAACTTGGGGGGTTCTCGTTTTCCCTTTTCTCCGTCTTTCACCATAGGGTCCTCATCTCCCTTCTTCCTTCCATCCTGCCTCAACATTAGAGAAGACTCTCATACTGTTTAGGGCTGACCCCTCTGTGATGCTCTATACCAATTTATTTGCTCATTTATTCAGCCAACCTGTACTTTGTGCCTATGTCCAAGCCACTCTCCAAGCACTAGGAGGGATACTCTAATGAATAAGAGAAGACCTCTGCTCAGAAGGAACCAAGAGAAACAATAATGAAGCATCCGATTTGGGTCCAATTTGCACATCCAGGTTGGAAATTCTGGTATGCTGGGGAGATCGAGCATTGGGTGTATATTTTTATGAGGTTGTAGTGGGCATCTTGAATAAAATATAAAGACGGCTTTGGAAATGATGGTGAGACCCTAGTGTGCTGAGTTTAAGACATTCAACCAAGAAAAAGGAACATTTTCTTAGACTGTGATCTGATTTGACAGAAAATATGTTCTGAGTTTTGAAAGCAGGAAAGAATATGGTCTCTAATTAATTGTTTTGAGATATAAGAGATGCTTTGACGGTTATTCAGTTGTTCTCTGTACTATTTCCTCTCTCTTGCTCTCTCTTGCTCTTTTTTTTTTTTTTGTAGGGAGTGGGGCATGTTCCAAATTCTTTGACTATGATTTATGTTTCAGAGTAAGAAAGGAGGTGCCCCTCGCCCTGCTCCTGCCCAACTCCTCACCCCCACCCCTGTTCCAAGTGAGGGAAGCACCTTAGCAAGGGTGTCAGGGTCAACATCTGAGACTATGAGTATGAATAGTTTTCCCTGGCAGACAAATGTAAGATTAATGGAAGCAGATCAAAGAATAGCACCCAGGGTGGTCCCAGGAAGGTTGGGAAGGCTGTCTCAGAGAATGCACATCACTTGGAATTCTGCCATAGGGAGGAAGGAGTTGAGGGGTAGGCATCCCAGCTATTTTATCAAGTGAGGGCTTAGAGTTCAGCATCATTTTAATGTCCATCGCTGTTATTAACTGCATTTCTTAATAGTTCCCCTTCAGCCTGCTATGGCATGAATAAAATGAGGCCCAAGAGCTGAAACAATGCAAAAATAAATAAAGGCTATAAAGGAAGAATAAACAACATGCTATAGAAGCTATTATCTTTCCAGCATTTTCAATTTCTCTCTCTTAACATACCCCTAAAACTCCATTAGTGGTTTCCTATAAGAAAACTAATTTTTCAAAAGCATCTGTATTCCCAGCTAGATTAGAACTGATTTTCACATTTGTTTTGATTTCATAGTTATGATCAGGAGTTAGAAATTTCCCTTCAGCATTAGACTTCTTCCATCCATAGTCCAAATAGTCTATCTCTCCTTCTGACCATTGCCAACTTTCCTCAAAAAAAAAAAAAAAGACTTCTTCTATCTCTTCACTATCCACTTTTTCCTTAACCTCTTGCTATCTGAGTTCTTGGGACCATTGCTCTTTCAGAGTTGCCTCTATCACCTTTTCTCAGATCCTTGTCCTTTCTCAGATCTCCCATGGCTTTTATAATAATTGTTACTGTTTTTCATAATATACGCCATACTATTTAAAATGCTTCTGTTTTGGGGAGCATCCTCTCTTTGTGCTTCTAGGTTGATATACGCCATTTTAAATTGTCAAAATAACCCTTTGTTATCCTCTCTCATTATACAAAAAACTCACATAC
The DNA here is from genome assembly GCF_949774975.1 of Lagenorhynchus albirostris. NCBI lineage: Eukaryota > Metazoa > Chordata > Mammalia > Artiodactyla > Delphinidae > Lagenorhynchus > Lagenorhynchus albirostris. Next base: position 47,985,310 of record NC_083107.1, on the reverse strand, counting down.
AAAGAGGTTGTACAATTCGTCAGAAATGCTGGACCCAGGACTGGAGTGCAGATTTGTCTAACTCTAGGTCCTTAACTCTCTCCACTCTTCCATTGTGCCTGCACTGGAATGCTGTGAGGTTCACAAAAATTTCATCGCAGCTACTAGAAGAAATGGCTCGGCCAGGTCAAACTTAGAAAGATCTGTATCTGGCGAAACAGACGGTGAACGTTGCCGGTTCTCCCTCGGAGGAGGGACCCATCTGCCCATCTGGTTCAGAAGCCTTCAGGGACCCCACACTACACGGGACATTGCAGTAGGGATTGTCCTAGTCTGTCTGGAAGAAGGGTCCTGCTAGCTTGCTCCTCAGGTCTTTAAGAGGCCTATGGAAAAAAAATTCCTAGGACTTGATTCTAAATAAGCAAAGTCAGATGGTGGAGCCTGTCTTGGGAGGGTCATGGTTCTGTCCTAGGCTTGATCTGGGTCTTTGTCCTAGTTGCCTCAAATGAGAATAATCCTCTAGCCACATCACAGTCCCTTAAAACTTTGACTGACGTGTCAGCAGGCTTGGTGTCTCTGATATGCTGTAGCGGCCCAAGTGTCTACTTTCAAGCATCTACCTCCTCCTCTCCAGCCATAAGGCCCCCTATCAAGCTGTCCCCTCCTGTGGTCTTACCTGTCATTAGGTTCCTGCCCTAGACTCTGGGGTACATCCCTTCCCTTCCCTTCTGACCTCTTCCCTGTCTTCTCTCCCTGCCCTTATTTCTTAACATAGGTACTTCTCGAGGTTCAGGGGTTCCATTCTCTTCCTGCTTCTCTTCTAGTTACCTTCTCCGATGGGCATGTACATTCCCAAATCTTCTATACCTCCTCTGTGTGAATGGCTCCTAATCTTTCTCTTGAGCATCTGTCCTGCGTTCCATAGCAGCAGAGGAATCTCTCTGCAGATTTTTTAGGGACAAAATAGATTTTCTTGTTTGTTGTCTAGCAGCCAGCACACACTGGGAATGCAGCTCAGTGTTCAGTACATACTTTTTAGAATAAAAAAAATGAATGAGTCTCCTCCTGGCTCCCCTCATTACTTTTCTCAATGAGCATGTCCATTTCCAAAGCTTCAGTACCTCCTCCATGTCAATTTCTTGAACAAATAAATGAATGAGTTTAAAACAGAACTTATTTTTTCTACCTTTATTCAACTCTCTCCCTGCTGTTGCCCTGAAACAGGTTATAGAATCAGACTGAATTATTTTGAAACTTTGTTCAATGTACTAATAGGATGAAACCTCAGACAAATTACTTAGCTTTCCTGAGCCATCTCCTTAGAGGGAAAAAGAAATCACAGAGAATAATGATCACCCTACTTGTTTATTATGAAGATTAAACAGTATGTGTAAAATATCTCAGTGCCAGCCATAGTCATGCTTATCAGCTCTAATCCTTAATTCTCCTAAAGGTATATTAAGTATCTCATTTAAACCTCACAAATACCTCATGAGATACTTTCATAGCTCTACTTCATAAATGAGGTAATGAGGAAACAGAGGGACAGAATGTGACTTACTTGCACAAGGTCAGACAAAAACCAAGTCCTAGGCAGTATTCCTCTAAGGCCCATACAATAAACCACCTTACTCTTAGATTACAAGCTCACTAAGAGGCCGGATTCAGACCTTATAAAAATTGATAAATCAAATGGCTCCAAATAAAATGAGGCTTTAGAAGGTGATCACTAAACACTGAAGAAATAAACAAATATGTTTACCTTTTGACATCTGACCTCCCAGTTTGATGGTAAGCTATTTCGGGGGAAAGCTTGTGAGTACTCCCACAATGCTAAGTGCAAAATACTAAAAAAAAAAACCACTTGACTTAAAAATTATGGTGTAATAAAGCAAATATACTTGGTGATGCTTTTCCAAAAACATGAGGGGTTGGGTGTTGCACGAAAGAGGAATTTTAAGATAAGGAGAAATGAGAAAGAGAAGTAATTCAGAGCAAATACGCTTCAGTGAAAGTTGTGTGAGTCAACATCCCAGAAACCAAGTCATAATTTCTTCATCAGAGGAGGAATACATGATTGAGAAATTTGTCGTGCTAATTGGGGTTGAGGCAGTTGCGCTTGATGAAAAGGAAATCATCAGAAATGGTTTGATGTTTTCTATAAGAAGCCAGAAAATGCACTGTAATTCCAGTTGTGGATAGAAATTTAATGCATTTTAAACAGGGTGGAAAGGGTGAATAATTGTTTTGTCAGTCGGTAGAGTGGATTTTAGTCATCTCAATAACTATAAACCTAATTGAAGGAGAGCGGAAAGGCATATCAGAAATTGGGGGATGCAAAATCAAATGTAGGAAAGCAGACTGATTGCTTATATGAGAAATTAATATTGCAAATTGCCTAGACAGAGTTTTAGATTAAATGAGGAACAAAAATAATAATTAGAAGAGAGGTACCTGACTCCAAAAGCAAGAAGAAAGAACTGCTTAAATACAGCAGGTAGTTGAAAAGCTTAAAAAAAAAAATCCTGACGTGAACTACTTTTTTTTTCTGAATATGATAAGAACACACATAATTGCTTAATTAGAATTCTATTACTTAATTACAGTTACATCCTTGCAGTGATGGATATAGTATAATCTGTAGAGTTTGGTTATGATAGGAGACTAAAAGTAAGGGTGTGTGTGGAATTTCTAAGTGAAAATACTAGGATTTGCTTTCTGTGGCAAGGGATAGTAATAAATGTGAAAGACATGTTTTATGGGCCCTGCAAAAGCTCACAGCTCAACTTAGAAGTAAAGTTTCTAGAGGAATAACTGAACTGTGACCTTTTTCCAACAGCTCGTGATAAACTTTTCTGTTAGATGACGACAGACAAGAAACTCAAGGTTAATTTGGGAGATGCTTGTGGAATCATATGATCATTAAAGTTCTGGTAAGAATAAAAGAAGAGAAAAATGACATGAAAGATTGTGACATTTAAAAAACTGGCAATGGGAAAATGCCTTTTCCCATTCTAAGTTTATCTTTAAATGAAAATTAGGGGAAAGAAGTACTGAGTAATGTTGCACTTGCTTCTACCAACATGGTTATTATTTTGGTAAACTGAAGATCGTATTGGGTGTATCAAGGATACCCAACTTATTAGAGACATCTTTGCAAATAATAGTAATAACAATTTGGGGAAAGTCACTTAATCTAACTATGCCTTAGTTTCCTCACTTGTGCCATTAGGTGTTTTGTTTTTTTTTCTAACCACTATGATATATGCTGCTATATCTTCTTCTGATGTTAACACTTGATGTTTATAGGATAACATGACTACCTAAGAAGGAATTTATAGGTAAATTAAATCAGGGTGTTGCAAGGATCCAATATGCTCAGGCATTTGAGAATTTAGCTCTTGGGTCTGTCCTTCAAATGGTGTGATACTAGGTTGACACACATGCTAGATACATGGGTTTTAGTATGCTACTGGAACAATAGAAATTCTGATGAATGGGGTCAGATATAGTATGTCAAAGGCTTGAGTTACTCAAGTGATTATGAGATTAACTCTCAGAAATCATGACCTTGGCTTCTGCAATGCAATCAAGAAGGTCCAAAATGGTCATTTGGAAAGTGCTTAGGAAACAGGAAGAGTGGAGAGAAGAGTCTGAAATTTGAAATTAAGCCACAAGCTTAAGAAAAATTTTTTTTCATGATAATTTTACTGTGCATTAACACCTGCTTTAAGTAGACTTTCATAAGTTTATATAGAGTTGACCTGGAGGATCTAAAAACCACTTCAATTTAGTTACAGTCTGCCAGGTCTGCCGTGCACATTATAGATTAGAGTGTATTTAAATACCATGAAAATGTACTGTTGCATAAGATAAGCTTAGCTCCTTCTTTGCTCTGAGGCAATTTTATCTCATTGATTAGTCAGACACAAGCCAGGTGTTATCAAACAGAACTATGACATCTTAGATACCTGCAGTGCTCACTGGTTCCACGAAGTTAGGAAGGAATCAATAATAAGATGGAAGCCGGTAGAAGGAGCTATAATGCAGAAGAGTCTGGAGCAAGAATCGTAAGACCTATTTCTCTACCCAGCTCTGCTAATGGTTAACAGAGAGGCCAAAACATGCCTCTTCAGTTCTCCCTTCATTTTGAAGAGGATGAAATGATACCATCTTTTCTTTTTCTTTAAAATTGTATAGCCTTATGGAAAAGGCTGGGAATGTGAACAGCTACAGTTTAATGGACTCCAATGTATTTCATCCAGATTTGGGAAATTCATCAGCTAGGTGGCACAGAAAATGCAGACAACCACACATGCACTATATTGGATATGGGATCTCAGGACCAAAAAATAAAGTAAAAGAAAAAAATAACATCCCAGGAATATGGATGGGTAAGTGGGAGTAAACATCGTCCCCCACCTCTTCCTCAGATCTGGTTTTGGCATCCTGGAAAATTCCACGGAAAGCTAGATTAAATCATGTCTCTTAATTTTTCTTTTCTTTCAAGCCCCTTAGAGATCCCCTGTATTTAAAATTTAATTATGTTTTTGTTAAAAGATCTCATCACCATGCAGAATTTTCTTCTTTGAATCATGTACCTTCTTATAGTTGCTCTTATATTTGAATTTTGTATATGTTATTTTTCCCACTAAGAAAGAGGATTATCAAAAATAAGTTCTCCCTCTCCCTCTCAATCTCTTTCTCCTTCCTTTCTTCCTCCCTCCCTCCCTCCCTCCCTCCCACCTTCCTTCCTTCCTTCCTTCTTTCCTTCCCTCCTAATAAAATTACTGGAGGTTCAGATACACTCTGTATTCTTAACAGAATGAAAGGGAACATGGATTCCGGCAAAGAGGGAAGTAGACCATAATAACCCTGAAGCAGGAGAAAGCACTTTTTGAACCTCGTCCATCTCTTCTGCTGACATTTTCACCTCCTCCCACACTTACTCACTGCTTAGCATGTGTGATCATAGTACCAACTGCAGAGACAGTTCCTCTCTGATTTCTCTTCTTTAATGTGTTTCAGCCCTAGGGCCGGGAGGGAGAGATTGGTATGAGTATTTTTCCTTCCAAAGAACCGAAGACATACTTGGCCTCTGGTATCTCCCTGCTCCATGTTAAAAATTTCCAGGCTAAAACTTTCCTCGAAGCCAATCCCTAAAAATACCATTCTTAAAATAATATCATTCTACTCTCTGGCAGAGATCACTCACCTGTTCACAAGCACCATCCCTCTCCTAGACTCAAATTGTTATTTAAAAATAAACTACAAGGCAATGACATGCAGAACCCATCCACCTACCTTTGCTAGAAATCAAGGAGGTACATAGCAGTGGAAGCGTATCTCGTGTTTTGAATTTTTTAAAACACTGAATGTTTTCATCATATGCCCTATTACTGGACTGTGGGACCGGCTACGGGTTTAGAGCGATGAAGCTTGTTTGATTGAAAACCGTAAAACTTAATGAGAATGCTGGCCTCCCAGCATCAAAGCAGGTGGTTGCCTCAGAAAGACTTCAAGGGCCTGGGCAGAGAAAGACTCTTAAATTTGTGCTGCTTCTTGATAATCTGATTCTGGAGCCTTTGCCAAACCTTCCTTAAGGGCAACGTGAAAAGAAAGAAAGAAAAAATACTAAACTAAGCAGGAAGATAGGAATCTCTTTCAACCCACATTTTGTCTCAGACTTTAGGAGTACTTTGTTTGTTGTTTTGTTCTGTTTTGTTTTTGATCAGGGAGGTGGAAAAAATCTTATCTTTTCTTATCTTTTGAGGATAATGAAGGTCACTCAGAGTGATATGTTAGAACCTTTTTGGCTAGAGGACTTTTGAGAATAGGACTTGCAGATAGCTTTGTAAAAAATGCTTATGTGTTTGCAACCACTACTATAGGAAGGGTTTACCTCAAGACTTAAAGATTGTAGGAAAGGACCTTAAAGTACATAAAACTTAATCCCCTCACTTTACCGATGAAAAACCTGGTGCTCAGAGAGGTTAAGTAATATACATTGGGTTACACTTCACATGTGCTGGCCAACTTTCAGGGTTGTGCAGGCCAAACAGTCAAAAAGTGCATCCCGGGAAGCCAGTTTTCTTACTTCCTTCATGCTTCCCACTGCCCTTGTTCCCCATTCCTTTGAGCTCTGATCTGAAGAAAAATATCTGGTTTGATTGCTTTGTTTTGGTTGAGATATATAGATTTGCCTTGTCTTGGTACTTTTTATTCTTTCTTCCCCAAAACTCATCCAGTCACCTTGATTCTACCTTTGAGGTCCCTCTGGATTGTTTGTTATTCCCCATTCTTCCCTTGCTAGATCAACCCTTAACATCTCTCCCTTGGTGTGTTTCAGTTCTCTCCTTTTTAAACTGGAGGCTTAGGGTCTTTTGATCCTTCATATTAAATCCTGGCCCTATCACAGACCTTTCTAGAAGTATCCATAGAACCCTATAACAAGTAGCAGTCTTTGTTAAAGTCCTTATATCATTTGCATCTGTATTACCTTAAATTTTTGTTAAAAATTCAGGTCCACTGCTAAATCAGAAGCTATGGGGACAGGCACCTGCAGTTTAATAAACTCTGAGGTGATTTTTAATACACAAAACTTTCAACCATTGGGGCAGTCATATCCTGTCATCATTTTATCCATTTTCAACATCATTTCCTTCAAATTTTATCCAGCGTCAGTGTTCACCTCCCTTCTGTACATCCTTTCCCTAGTCACACTGACTGACCCCAGACATTCCCCCAAGCATGGCTGTGTATTCTTTTACAACCGTGCCCTTTCTCCAACTTATCCTCTGTCTCAAACTTTGTAGTTCACATCCTATTCACTTGGAGATATACTATTTTCCTTTCAATGCTAAGCTCAAATAGTATCTCCTTGGGAAGGTCTGTTTTTTTACATTTCTTGACCGCCCCTCTCTACACTGTGTTGCCCTAGAATGCAGCACAAACCTCTGTTGTAGAACTTATCTCACTTAAGTATAATTATAATGAATCTACTCAAGGGTTATAGAGCACCAACTATGCCTCAGGTTCTAGCACTAAAGAAATAGTCACAATCCCTGCTAGCAAAAAAGTCTCCCCTAGCTTTTCTCAACCAACGTCCTCATCTGAACCACAGGACATAGAAAATTAGTTGAGTAACTATTTTCTCAGTTCTCCCAATGATGATACATAACTAGCCCTATTACATACAATGGATGTCTTAGGGCATTAGGGCTTAATCTTCCTGAGAAACCCTAGTTGATCAAACACTGATACAATTATAGTAGCAATACTATGATAGAGATAAGCCCAAGGTGAGGTGGAAAAGCAGAATCAGGTGACCTAATTACCTATGCCTTTCATCTGTACCATGTCTTATTCTTTTTCTATCCTCACTTGGCATCCTGCACAGGCTCATTTCATGGAGGTCATTTGATACATTTTGTTGTTGTTGAATTAAAAGCACTGAAATTCATTTTCATGGTTATGTGTCTTCAGAATCCAGCCAAGGCAATGAAAATCATCCATATTTGTAAAGCCAGCATCTAATCAGTGCTAGAGACATAGCTAGCACTCAGTGAGGGCTTGGTGAATAAATGTACAAATTTCGAAGGACTGTTACTCAAGAATCATAAGTACTACAGTGCTTAAAGAAAAACTAATATGAACGTAAAAACCTTTCCTATTACTTAAACTACACTTCTGGATATTCCATTTCAAATTTAATTGCTTCCTGTGTTATGTGTATTTTCAAGACAGAAAGAAAGAGTTGCATTAAAAGTGCGAGTAAAGTTGTATGAAGTGAAAAAGGCTGCATTTCCCTGGTTGGGGGATTAAAGTAAGTGGTGGTACTTTCAGTGTAATTCTAATCTAATAAAGACAAAGAAATTTAGTTTGAATATATTTTCAAGAACAAATAGCCTCTAATTACAAATTGAGTTTAGAGGAAGATAGTGGGGAAAGTTATAAAGTACCATAAAAATCTGGTGTCCTAAAGAAATTCTGAGGGGGTCTGTTGTACTTTTCTCTCTTACTGCAAAGTCTGCAGCCACTTCACTTCAGACAAAGTTATCTTTTTATAAGCATCACGTAAGCACACACTTCACACTCTTCCTGGGATTAATGGTTTTCCCATTTACGTCACTTAAAGGCATCTCTGTTCATTTAATCACCAAGAAAATTTCAGGCTGAGTGGCTTCAGTTTAAAGAGGTGTCATACTGCTTAGTTGCCTCTAGGGGGCTCTTATTAAAATTCATGTTGCAGAAGGAGCATTTCCCTAAATGGTTCCTTAATGCCTCAAATCCCCAACTGTCTAATTTATATCCAAGGAAGAGTTTACTTCCTTTAGGGCATAACCCATTATGTTACAAAGTTGTTAAAATGTAAATAAATACACAGAAATCTGTTTAAGTTAGCAAATTCTGGTAAGGTAAAATAATCCTGAATAAACCATGGCCTGAAAAAATGTGATGAGTATATATGGAAAATTCAGCATAAGAATATTACCCTGCAAAAATAATAATTAACCCAAGTAAACCTGCACACAGTGATTTTCAGCACTTTTGCAAGTGAACAAATTTTGCTATGAAAGCAGTACTCAAAATCAAATAGAGGTTAGGAGACCTAGTTTAAAATTGTTATTAAAACACACAGGCATTTTACTTTAATGGTCATGGGCTTAGTTCCAACTCTTTTGTTAGCAAAAGCTTATTGCTTGGATAGTAAGTACACCTCATCCCAAGACTGTATTTGCCTCTAAATTTAGACTGTTGGGGGCCTGGCTCAGGGTGGATCCTGGTGATTCATGTGCCCTCAGTGTAATTGGATGTGAAGATCCTGATGTCCATCTTCCGAAGAAGGCTGAGCCCACGCAGGGGCTGGGGGAGAACTGAGCCCGGGAGGGTTTCCCCAGGGTCTTGGCACTTTGAGATGCTGAGGCTCTGGCTGTAAGCCTCAGGGTCACTACTGAGCTACTAAATTATACACTGTTTTATATTTTAATATGTCTAAAATACAGATCTTAGTTGCAGTTGAGGTGCATTCTAGCCTAGGTTAATTGGCAGTGTTTAATGCCAATCATAACGTAATTGTACATCTTACAGTCAATGATGTCAACAAAACATGATGGCTGGGGTGCTCTAGCTCAGTGATTTTCAAACTCTAATTTGCATATGAAATCCCCCGGGGATCTTATTAAAATATAAATTCTGATTTAGTAGATCTGGGGAGGAGCATGAGGTTTTTCATCTAACAAGCTCCCAGGTGATATTGATGCTGCTGCTTCACAGGCCACGCCTTGAATAGTAAATCCCTAAATGGGCTAAGAATTGCTTCCTTTTAAACTACCTAAAACCTACTGCTTTAAGTCGCATGCCACTGCTTACAAATTGTTCTATATAAACACCATGTAATTTTATATAAATGTGTTGATTAATCCATGATAAATCAAATAATTATTAAATAATAGCAAAAGGTAATGTTAACGAAGGATTGACTTTAATCGTTGGTGATCATACCTTTCAGTCTGGAGACCTTATAGAAGAAAATGTTAACAAAAAGGTCAATCTACTCTTTCAAACAAGCATTGAAGTCTTACATATGGGACTCTCCTTTGTCTACAGATGGTGAGTGCAGGGAAGGAATACAGTGACTGAGTTTGAAAAATAATGTTATGTGAAATCTGATGATGATGATAAAATCCTTAAAAAGTAAAAACAAAAAACTATTTGCATTTGAACTATAAAAATTAAGTGACTATTCCCAGTTATTAAAAAGATATTAGTGTTTTTCTAAAAACGCTGAGTTTCTCAGTCGTCTTTACTAATTTTTGATACATTGGAAGGTGTCTATTATAACTCAGGTGAACAAAAGAGGAAGGCACACTGGCTAGAGTCAATAAACAGAGGTTTTCTTCTGGATTCTTCTACATATGAGTGATGTGGCCTTGATGATGTTATAAATAACTTGTGGCCTCCAAGTCAATTCAATTTCCTCACAAAGCTGTTAGGACAGTTAAATGAAATAACTTTTAAAATGAGATAATATGTGCAAAATCTCATAGACTTGTCTGCAACCTGGACAGTCCTCATACTTCACAGGGTCCGGTGCAAAATAAAAATGAAGGGCTCCTTGTTCAAAAGTTATGAAGAATTTCAAGATGGCAAGAGGAAGATATTAAACCAAGAGCAGGGTCCTTCTGCGTGTGAGGGCCCTGTGTGACTACATAGGTTACATGTCTGTGAAATATATATGTATAGGTCACATTCCTACCTGCAATGTATTTGTAGTTAACACACACCATTTATTGAAATATTACAGTATAATAGGTACTATGCTGAGTGCTTCAATTACATAGTTTCACTTAATCCTTTAGAGTGAAGGAAAAATGAAGCAAAAAACATTAAATTACTTTTCTCAGGTCACACAACTACTAAGTCTACGGAGCCAGGATTTGAACCCAGGTCTGTCTGATTCTAAAGCAATCTGTCTTAACTAATTTAACGGAATACCAATCTATAACTGGTTACTGTCATCACATTTGACTCAAATTTAGAAACTTAAGTTCAGAAAAATATATATGTTTGATGGACAATTCATTTATCATGACCTGGATTAGATAACCTATGTCAACCTAATTATCATATCCTGGCACTTCACATAGTAGATAGTCATATCATACATGTGGAACTAAACTGAACACTCAGAGTCACCAATTTCTCTGTGTGCAGAACATTTACTCAACAAAGATAAAAATCTCATTTTCCTATTATTTAAAATCACATGCTTCTGAATGATAACAGAATTATTTTCATTTTAAAGTAATTAATTTGTTTTAAATGTGTTTCAATAGTGATAATTCTCCTGAAACAAAGGCCAATTATGGTGTACAGGAATAATCTTCTTCCAAACACAGCACTTGATCCAAAGAACTAAGATGAGAGTATATCGTCTCATAATAGAAATCAACATGAAGACCAAAATATTCACTTTGTTTTGGATAGAGATCAGATTTTTAAAATACGGCTCAAACTCAGTAAAGTACAAGCTTGCATTTCTATGGTGCTTTTCTTCTTCTTTGTAATGTGTTTTCGAATCCTTCATATCATTTCATCTTTCCTATTCTTTTCAAATTCTGAGAGCAGAACTTTAATCCCACGTAATATCATGCCCATTATAGAGGTGAGTGAAGAGAGACAAGAGAGGATAACTCAGATTACTTTGTCACCTTCTCTTTGAAAGTATTATAGATTTCCTCTGGCAGAATTAATGACAGCTTCTGCTGCATTTTTAGAGCAATCTTCAATACCTCATTTAAAGAACCTGTATTTTAATTTTCTGCTTGTCAGGCTCTCCTTCCAGATTCCTAGGTGTGTTATTTATCTGTGTGTCCCCAGTGTGTAGTACAGGGTCTAGCACATAGTAGGTATTGATTAATGTTGACTCATTGAATGCACACATACCTAAGTGAATGGAACAATTTAAACAAGGTACTCTAGTGGGTGCTGAAATTAAGAGGAAATGTTAAGTCTTAGACATTATTCATTACTGCTTTCTGCTGGGCTAGAAAATGTCATATTCTATAATATGCATCAATTCCTTAAAATGTCATTGAAACCCCTACCAAACCACGTTATGCTAGCTTGATATCTGAAAGCACTGCAATGCATTATGTCAACTGCTGATATAGTTCCAGGCTATGGGGCATCTGCCGAATATGATGGGAAATAGAAATCTGTGGGTCCCCTGGAAGGGAGGTTGCTATGTTCAAAAAGCTGAATTCCAGACAAGAACTCACCAGGTACTCTGGAGACTAAAGACCTGAGTTCCACTTCCTTGGGGACCTGAGCAGATGGGACTTCCTGAACCCAATCTCGAAGAGGAGTGCCTATGGCAAAATGCCTGGTTTCTGCCCTAATTGCTTATTTCCCTTGTCCCCAAGGCTACAAGGCACAGAAGGAAATGTACCCTTAGCAATCTATGAAGCCAATACTTTGTAGAAATCTAGAAAGTACTTCCAAATGTGTTTTTTTTTGTGTGTATCCCTGTTCATACGGTTGGCTACAGAGTACAGAAATTTATGACAAGCATTATTATCTTTTTTACACCCTTAGAGGAGGAAGGGATACAGACTTACAGAGCAGAGAAGCAGTTCACAGAGGTGACATTCCAGTACCAGTTAGAACAGTAAGAGAAAAATCCCCACTGGAAGCTCACGTGTAACTGGGTATCCACGAAATATTTCCTGCTCTTTCCCCTCCCACTTAGACACCCCCTTCTGCAACATCCTATTAATCTAGGTTGCATTTTTGTGTTCTCTTTCTCCTCAAGGTTCCTATAAAGTTCATTTCATTTAATTATACTTTACTAAAAATATTGAGAACAAGGGAATAGAAGCAAGATTATATTATGAGTAAAGGAAGCAACATAGAGTAGCTGTTAAAGGCAAGAGTTCTGTGGTCAGATTAGTTAAGATTCAGATCTTGGCCCTGCTACTTAGGGATTGTTTTCTCCTAGTCAATTACCTAACTTCTCCTGTCTCCATGTCATTTGTCAAATAGGGATACTGCTAGTATGTAACTTGTGAGACGCTCAGAGAGTTACTTTTGAACATACAAAGCACTGGAAAAAAATGACAGTGCACCCCTCCAGGCAATTTAATAATAAAAGCAAAATCTAAGATAAAATGCCATTAAGTCCACCACACACACGCAAAAAAATGGTGTTTGTCTTCCATGATTACCTTGCTGCTATGTTTGAAATACTGAATATCTAATTATTTCACAAAGTTTCATTAATTTATTTTTTAGGAGTAAATTGTTACGTTTGCTGTGCTGCTCTGCTGATTGTGCCCTAGGTACAATGGGGTAACTCACTGGGTGTTGTAGAAATCACATGAGAAATAGGAAATGCTTAGTATGTTATTATTACTATTCTGAAATATACCAACTCTTCTTACCCTTTTATAATAGCTGTGACTTTTAGCATCCCTTTGTAGAATGCCTTGTATAATCCTAGCCACAATTAGGTACCACCGAGTTTATATCACTAGAGTATGTTTAGATGAGCTCATTCAGGCAATGCGCTCTAACTAGGAAAAGTACTCAACTTAGGTTATTACTATTATCTCACAGGGGTTCTTGAAAAGACATCCTTAAAAAGGAAAGGGGGATTTCTGACTTAAAAGAAGCTGTGGTCTTCTGTCTTGAAAATGAAAAGGAGGCAAGGGTAATTGACCTCTGCCTGCATTTTAGTGCCAACAATTTATTACAGCAGAAGAGTTGAAACACATTTCAGTATTTCCAAGACATCAGGCAGGGCTTATAATAAATCAGGTTAATGGTACATAAGAATTTGTCAAATTCTTTGACATTCCCACAAACTCCATCTTGCTTTCTTGTTAAAGTTTTAAAAGCAAACTGCCATCTTCTGTGGTTTTTTCTTTCAGGTGGAGAAACTTATTTTCTTTCTAGACTAGAATCTTTGCCCAACACTGTAAGTCAGTTTGCCTCCTTTTCATCTAGGCTAAGCTAAGCTCTCTTACAAGTCACTAAACCAAGACCCTACCTCTAGGAAGGCAGCCCAGAGCCAATGTGTGAGTCCTTGTGTTACAGGAATTCTTTTGTATTTTTGTACAGTCTACTATTTGGGGAACATTAGTAAAATCTATCTTAAAATGGTTAGTTAACTTGAGGACATTTTGCCAAACATAATTAAGGTAGAATTTATTTTCCTTAGCTATGTAATAATATGGTGAGTAAAAACATGCGGATATGTATGGAAAATGGCTAGGAGGAAGTGAGATGGGAATGCAAACAGCAATTCTCTTTCCAAAAGAATGAATGAGACATGTGGGAAGGTTAACATAAATGCATTAGAAAATGCTACTTATCAATATATAGACTGTGACAATGTAATAAGACAGGAAAGGCAGAAACTATCTACAGGTATCAGGGACCCCAACAAGGAAGAGTCTGGAGGAAATGAAAACCTGGGAGAAACGTGTTTAATCATGACTTTGGAACCCCTATGAGGACGTTCTCCCAGATAAAGAAGTCCTCCCTCTTCCCAAGTTGCATGATTATCAGTGAAGATCTCCTTACCCTCCAAAGTTTCCTTGAGGTCAAATTTTTCCAACAGGTCACAAAGCCTTTTATTTAAAAATTGGAAAAATAACTTAAAATGCAAATTCTGCCATGGATTTTTATTCTTATATGTAAAGAACTCACTTTGAGTAGTGAGGGAAATAAGACAGAACAGAAGGACACCTGGGAACCCACATTTGATGAGCTGGTTCTACTATAGAAGGGGATAGATTGAGAAGCCTTCACAATCTTCTAAAGTTCTCTGTTGTCCACAAGAAGTAAGACAGGAATTAAGAGGTATTTGCGCAAAGGAAATATTGCACCTTTTTCCTGGTGCTGATACTGGTACATTGTGTGAATTACAGCGATGCCACTGCAAATGGCAGAGAGGACCATGCTGATTACATGCAGGTATCAACTATTTCTTCACAGTGGGTGAAAATGTTTACATAAGAGGATATTTTCTGAACCTCATCCACTTCATAGCTTCTTCCAGATTTTTAGTGCTAAAAGTTTCTCAATGTAATTAAAGCCTGCGCTGATCTAATTAGGTTGATGAAAATTTCAGTAGGGATTTAATTCCCCCTAGCATTTCACTTATTTATTTTTCTAGAATCCTTCCTTAGGCTCATCCCAAGCAACTTTTAGTGGTAGCATTCTAAATTTCCTCACACAGGCAGTGTCTCTACTCGCACAACTGACTGTAAAACTCCAGCAAGTACACATAGCTACAAAAAAACTTCCAATAAAGCATTCTAGGTTGTTTTATCCAGTGCAATCCTTTCCTCCCCTTTCAGTTTCATTTCCCTACCAACAAACTATGTTGAATAATGTTCACTCTGCAGGAGGGAAATAGGTGTTTCAAAGCATTCTGGAGGCACAAAGAGGCTAAGAAATGCATAATAGCCCAAGGAGATTCTGAGGCAAGATTAATGAGGGAGCCCCATGACCCTTCCTTGTAAGTCATTAACTGCAGAAGCCCTCACGGTCAAAATATTGGGATAGAAACACATATTAGTGAGTTTGCCACCTATCTTTGAATGTTAAAAAACAAACAAAAACCTTTCATGAGAACCTTAGGAATCGACTGTAATACTTTTAGAGTGAAAAAAAAAAAAAAGCTTTCCAAGTTGTTTAAGGTGAATGGGCAGGGCAGTAGGTGTCCTCAAATAGACTCCAAACATCTCCCTTAGACGCCATGATTTAACTTTCTACGGCATCTTCTAATTCCCTCTCCTGTTGTAGCAATCACTCAAAAAACTGCTTGCTGGAAAAATTAAATTTGATTTTAAGTGATCTTCTTAAGCAACATATATTTCAGGTTTTATTCAGTGGTATACAAAATGCAAAGAATATAAACAAATGCTTCTGTCCAAGCATGATTAGTACTGTCTTTGTAAAAATCAAATGTAAAAAGCATATTTTCAGGGCTTCCCTGGTGGCGCAGTGGTTGGGAGTCCGCCTGCTGATGCAGGGGACGTGGGTTCGTGCCCTGGTCCGGGAGGATCCCACATGCCGCGGAGCGGCTGGGCCCGTGGGCCATGGCCGCTGAGCCTGCACGTCCGGAGTCTGTGCTCCACAATGGGAGAGGCCGCAACGGTGAGAGGCCCGCGTACCGCAAAAAAAAAAAAAAAAAAAAAAAAAAAAAAGCATATTTTCAAAGATCTATTATCCTCTAGGAATTTCATACATGTGGGCTGTATATAATGGTAATTTATTATTTATAATTTCTCCTGTAACTTTTCTCAAATTTATACCCTTGAAAGTCATTTTCAGTAACCTCAAACATTTCTCCAAAGTCTTTTTGATTTATTTATGATGAAAATATAAATACTTTTTAAAAAACTACTTTGATGCCCTTATTATAATTTCTTGGCCATTCAAAGCTCCCTCTCGGTTTGAACGAAGTAATATATGAAGTTCAGGTTAAGTTTTGCCAAATTCTGTTGAAATAATTTTACTTGATTTTGAAATTTGTTAATCACTAAAAAAAAAATTTCTTAATGAGGGTTGGCTGCTCTCCACGCAAGCCAAGTCTTATTTCAAATAAGCATTATCAAATGCCATGTAGGGAGAGCCTTAACTGCTAATTGCTTCTAATAAACACTAGATTATGGGTTGTTTCATCATGTGGAGTATTTTTTTTTTTTACTTTAATCTTTAAAAAATGAAGATGTGAATTAGTGAGAGTGGTAGGCCATCTCTAGTTTTGTATCTTGAGTGCCACTGTTTATAATGTCATTCAAGTATTATATTTTATCTGACAATATTCTGTTTTTATCCTGTTACCCCTTCATTGCTCTTCGGTGGGACAGATAACCTCTAGGTCTGTTTTCCCATTTCCAAAATAAGGAGGTTGGACTTGAAGAATGACTTCCAGTATTCTTCCTATTTTAACACTCCAAAATTTCTTCTATGACTTCAGACATAGTGTTATGAGTATCTCCCCCAGGACTGGTCATCCTAAGGGGGATCACATACTAGACTGAATATAAAAATGTTATGAGCCATAGATGAAATCATAATTAAGATTTTATATAACATGCCTGAGGGCAGAAAGCCTGAGATAAGAGTTAAGGAAGGTTCACATGGGCTTAAGAGGGATGTGGTGAGAATGAACATGGGTATGTTTCTCCCTTTTCAGCAACTCTACAGAGCTCACCTATCTGAAATAAGGTGATTTGATTCAAAATCTATGCTACTTTGTCACAATTTCATTTCAGTAGTAGGAAGAGCAGGGCATTCTAAATAGATAGTAACTCAGACTTGGATGGAAACTATGAACCTTCCAAAACCTCTCCAAGTAAAGTGTGTTTTGATTTATAGGCTGATTGTGCCCGTATCCTCCCACTCCAGTGTGTCGGGAGGAAATAAAGTGTAAGAGATTGTACATCAGTAAAACACTGGCAAGACTTGCTCCAGACACATACCCCAGGCTGTGGAAGAGAGAGATATAGGAAGTGCCCTATTGGTAAGATGAGTGATATCTATCCAAAACCTACAGAGACAATAACTTGAGTGAATCCTCATTGTTTGGACTCAGTAGTTGCCAAATAAATGGAAAATCACCTGACTTGGTTTTTATGGTTGAAAGACCAATTAAAAAGATAAGTATAAAATACATAAGCAACAAGGATATAGCACAGGGAATTATAGCCATTATTTGTAATAACCAATAATGGAGTATAATCCGCAAAAATACTGAATCACTATGCTGTACTTAAAACTAGTATAAAATTGTAAGTTAACTATAGTCTAATTTTAAAAAAGAGATGAGTTCTAAAGCATCTCAACTTCTCATTAACACTTAAATATTAAAGATATTAATCTGAAGTACAGTTCAATCTGAAACTGTAAATTTGGATTAAGGCAATCCACTGAAGATTCACACACACGGAAAGTTGCCTCACCCAACCTGAACTCAGAAGGCAGTGAGGCGCAGCTGAACTTGGGTGATCACTGCAGAAACTCTCATGTTTTTACAGGATACCCAAAAGGGCTCTTTAGCTAGATTCCAGTTTCTGCTCGAGATCCTTGGATTCCCTTTCCTTTTTCCAGTCCACAGCAAGGTTAACTTTCTGTAGATAAAGCAGGGCCTAGGGGCTGACCATAGGTTGATCTGTTCACAGTGAAAATGAGGAAATGGTGTGGATGACTGGGGGTGTGATTCTGCCCCCACCCCAATTCCTATCACCAGAAAGGGTTTCAGGCATCATATTGTGAAATCTAACTATGTTTTCACCATGCTTCTCCCCAACCTGAAACATGTCCTCCACCCCCGGCTCATAATTATCCTTCAATACGCTCTCACATCCTGACTCTTCTGTGTATCTTCCTTGTCTACTAGATCTCCACTCATTCACTCTCTTTTGTACTCAAATGCGCATAACTGTACCACACAGAAATGTCTAGTTTACATTTCTAAAAGTTGTTTCTGTTTGTAGCAGAATTGAGGGTTTACACAATCTCCTAACAAACATTCTGTTAGGACACTGTTTATTATGGTGGCTAAGAGCACACAAGTCTCTGAATTCAGACTGCCATGATCATGCTCTAGGCTTGCAGACTTCTTAGCCATGAGACCTTGCTCAAGAAACTTACCTCTCCAAACCTCAGTTTCCTTGTCTGAAAAGTGCAGATAATTACTTCATATATTGTGGAGATTCCTGCAAAGCTCTTAGTATTGCATTAGGCACAAAATAAGAGCTCAGAAAATGCCTACTGTTATAACAATGATCATAATTATTAGGATTTTATAATGCTCACAGAGCTTAGCACAGTCCTGGGTCATGTTATGTATCTGTAAAAAGTAAAAGTTATTCTCTGGGAGGCAATCAATCCCTTCCACCACAAAGCATAGTTAGATTCAGCCTTTCAGAACTGCATCTCCTTGTATTTGTTAAAACTACAGCGTTTTCGAATCCTTTTTAGGACTCTTCCATATACATTCACATACTGGGCAATGCAACATCCAGTATATTTACATAAATGAAAAACAGGTAAGGATAATTCAAGCATGGATTGTTTTTCACTGATGCTTACTTGAATTGAGTTTATATGATTACAATATTTTCTTTAAAATAAACCAAATCCAAAAAAGAAGGGATATATGTATAACTGATTCATTTTGCTGTATGGCAGAAACTGACACAACACTGTAAAGCAGCTATGCTCCAATAAATAAATAAACCAAAGTACATCACTGCTTACCAACACCACCTATGGCTAATCATTAATAAATTCAAAGTTATTAAATTTTAGAGGTCTGTACCATTAAACTACAGTCATATAATGCAAGAGGAACTTCTGGTTCTAGCAGCCAAGAGAAACTGGGTTGTGCCTGAATGAAAACAGGCAGCTGTTATGGAAAAATATTCATACAAGTTGAAATCCAAAGATCTTCCTGATCTTTTTCTTCCCATACCCCAACAAGTCCCGATCCCATCAAAAGTTACAACCAACAATGACAGCGGGGAATGAGGGATGAAATTCTTGGTATCTTTTAGCCTGATAGCTTCACTCAGGTAAGTATCAAGTGAGTTCATTGGATCACAAATGAAACATCTTTACTTCCTTCAGAACATATTTAAAACCTAGGAACAAAATTATTTCATCACATAGATTCATCTTGTTTTTGTTGCATTTGGTCTCTCATAGCCTATTTTTTTTCTTCTTCTTTCCTGTAATGGTCAAATAAGTCACTGCTGCATATATAACACCTAAGGCATTTAAGTAGAAATGAGTAAGGTGTTTGGCTTAACTCTAGACCCAGTATTTCTTTGTGTTTGACTTTCTTTTATAGCTAATATACAACTGCCCCCTGCAAATCATAATTGTGAATTACTTACAGACTGTAAAGAAGAGGAACTTAATTCCTTGATGATGTTCTATGAGTTGACCCCATCCCCCCAATCCTATATAAACAACAGTGGAATATTGAATTTAAGGTTGTGCCCCCTGACACCACAAACTCTGGGTCTTCAGCAAAGGCGCTTTCAGTCTGGATCTGAAATGATGAGGTCATGAATTAGGAATGATTCCGGTGACGGTGATATTTACCTCTTTGAGACAGCCCATAAAGTTGTTACTGACTGGTGACCCGGGAAGGTCTGCTGTGCTGGGACTGCCTCCAACATAGAAAAAGTCATCAGACCCCAGCATGGTATAATCTTCTTGCGTGTAGCCCGTTGTGGTAAGAATCCCATCCACTGATATTGTCACCTAGATAACAAAGCACAGGGAAAGGACACGCTATACTCAGACCTAGATACTGTAATCCTGGGATATGCCTGTTTTGTGTTTTGTTTTGTTTTAGTTTTTCATTTTGCGTTTTGGTTTTTGTTTTTTTTTTCTGTTTGTTTGGTTTTTATTTTTAGACCTATGGCGGAACCCATTTTCATGTCTGTTAGAGGTTTATGCTCCGATTCTATGCAACTAGCCCTAAGAGATCTAAACTAGTTAGAGAGTTAACTGATTATTGAACAAGTGTCAGCATCATCCCTACGGCAACTCAAAAGTTATTTAGCAGACACAAAAATGGTGTTAGTAAAATGCTTCCTAGGTTAGTTTTGCTGGTAGTACATATTAGCAAAGTTTAGTCGTCTGTTATTAACTAATCACAACGTGCACCTTGTTAACAGAAAAGGCGCAAGCTCTTTCCAGCAACGTCACTGTTTGCACTATTGAGCAGCAGCTGTCCAGCATGCAAGTGCCTACGTCCATGCCAAAGGCGAGGGGCAACAAAACAACCAGTGGAAGCAGCACACGCTGATGTGCACATGCAGGAGGGACAGTACCGTTCAGAAAGGAAAGGAAAGAAAACGGGGAGAACCAAAGGAAAACACAACTGCTCTGTGATGACGTAAAGATGAATGGGTGTGGCATCTCCAGCATTCCCAAATCAAGGGTGCATGCCATGCGTCATGAATGGTTCGAGACTGGCTGAGCTTGCGGTCACTCGGGCCAGCCACCATTTTGTCTTATCCCGTGTTAACCACAGCTGGATGCAAAACGTTCGAAACGTTAACGATGCCCCTACAGGTGAGTTGGAAAACAGAAGTTGACAGGAACAGGTAAAAAATAAGAAGGTCAACAACAGATGAAAAGAAGGAGGTCAAAGTAAGCAGAAGAGTACCAACCGCAGTTCCTCTTTTGTTAATGATGTCTACAGTTAAAAGAAAGAAAGAAAACACACGGCAAACCCAAAATAAGAAACAATTAGAATGATATCTACCGAACAATGTAGTTTGTTTACCATAGCGTGTCCAATGCCTGAGTGCTTTGTGGAGAAGGGGGGAGAAAGGAAATTAAAAACTGTGAACAGAATAACGATCGTTACTTAAAAAATATGATGGTCTCTACCATGTTAGTACATTTTTTGATTCAGGTAACGGTTAGTAGAATGAAACATTCCATGAATGACATGTTAGTTATTAAGCATGTTAGTAACATAGAAAAAGGGCAAAAAAATTTTACAAGAAAAAAGCAGACTAACAAATAGGCCTCCCACAGAGGTAATATTTTTCCTGCCAGTATTGTTCGTAACTTGCTATGAGACAGAAACAGACATATGGCAATGTTCCTTTGTCTCCCTGAGTACATCTGACAGACATTGAAAAAGTCTAAAAGGGATTCAAAGGCCTAAAGCTCATCAGCTGACCACTGACGCCTTTCGCCCATAAGTGATCCCTCCCCAACCCTGGCCCACCCCAGTCCCAGCAAATTCATAGGAATCGGTTGGCATTGCCCTACTACTCAATTTTACAGCATACAGGGACTTCTGCTCAACTCCAAAACTTCCTTCGGTCATATTGATGGACTTTAGGGTCACAGTTTACTGCAATGAAACAAAGCAAAGATCCTGACACAAAGAATGAGTAGAATGGATTTGTTTTTAATCTGTCCTGCCACACATGCACCCCGGCTGTATAACTGCAGTTTCCTTTGAGCTACCAATTCATAGTTTGGTTTGTAACCTGAGCAAAGGCAAATCTAGAAAGTAGGCTCCTCAAGCCCCACCCTTCCTTCTGTGCTTCTCTCAAATGAGCCTTCGGCCTCGTGGTGCGAATCTGAGAGAAAAATAAAAAGGGAAAACCAAAGAGACACACTTATAGGAAATCCGTGGTCTACAGGTACCCCGATGGTGGGCAACTATCCCCCAAGGCAGGTGTGAAGCATGCAGGGCCCCACCCATGACACTAAGGCCTCTGAAAGGTCTTGGAGGGTCTCAAGAAATCCTTCATTTTTACTTTTCTGCCTCAGCTAGACTAAATCTGCACTCCTAAAATTCCTGTTTGCTTCTCTAGCTTGGATAGTTAAGCCTTTCAGAAGTGGGAAAGAAAAGGTTAGACAGTTAACAGCTCAGAAAGAGAGGGCTGTTTTAGTAAAGGAAAACCAGAGACAATCCGGTCATTCTGCAACTGTTCAGAGAAACAAGTATGTTAAGGATATTAGTTTGAGATCAGCAGGTACTGCAGAAAAATTAGTCACTGTCAACACTTAACAGAATGGTACGTTGTAATATGATAAAATTTCAAATAATAATCAAAACTTATCATGTTCAGCATAAAAGGACAATCTATTCACTTTCATCTGTATATATATATATATATATACTGTAATAATATGTCTCAGTTAAAAGCATACAGTATATGGGGACCCATAGATTTACTGAAAAATTGATATTTTCCTAAAATGTAGACACTTGGAAGAATTTTTTTTAAATACAATCAAATAGAAATGGGCATCTAGAAGACGAACTGGCCTCTCCAGAGACATTTGGGATTTAACATAAGTGTCTGTGCTAAAAGTAAAAATACCTTCATAAACAGACTCTTCAGGAGATGTGGAAATCCCCAAAGTCATTTTTCCCCCTCAGGGACTCTTCTTGTCCTCATTTCAGAGTTTGGGGTGGGGAGGGAGTAGAGACTGATACCTTCCCAAATCACAAACACACTGTTGTTGGATTTTTTTTTTTAACGACAAAAAAGGAACTGTGATTTAATGACCCCAATGTGCATGCTTCCAAATGATCACCATGAAAACTATAATTTAAAATCAAATAAACAAAAAACTAAAAACACAACAGAATCACACACATCACAGGAAGGGCAGGTCGCAGGGATAACCTTGCAGCCCTCTGGGAAACTGTCATATGTCGCTGTGTCAAAATAGCCTTTAGGCCCCTGGAACTTTCTAGATATGCCCCTGCTCAAGTATGGCAGGAAGATTCATCTCAGAAGAAGAAAGAGCTAATTTGTAAGCCACTCTGAGGAGCCCTGTATCATGTTGTTAGGGTTTTCAAGTACCACACACACAGCTGTAGCGAGAAACAAAGCCAGTTACTCTCTTATCCACTGCGCTGTTACCTGACGCAGATTCCTGGTGACTTTCACATCATGCCAGGCATTATCATTAAACTTTCCATTCACGGGCTCCACTAGTGCTTCAAAGGCCCCTGATCCCAAATTAATGACCAGAGAGACAGCTCCATTTTTCAGGGCGAGATTGACATAATCAGCTGATTTCCCAGTGTGAAGCATCAGTCCATTCCTCTGAAGGGTTTTAAAGGACAGAGTTATTTCATCGCTGCTGCTTTGAATGGGGTTTTGAGACAAGTCGTAGCAGAAGTATTCAGATCCCTTGAAAGTGGCAATGTATTCTTCTTTTCCTAGAGGAAAACAGATACATACATGCGTAAGTAAAGAAACATACTATGTAAATTAGCAAATCTTCACAGAAACAATAACTAATCAGCCCCCAAATGAACTCTTTGTCTAGTTAACATTCACGACAAGAGCCCTGTCAAAGAGAGTTAAATAGTACTGTAGGTGGCAGTATATTTTTAATAAACCTCAGCTCTTGGGCCATCAACTGCAATAGCTAAAGCTGACATTTGTAAAAATCCAATGCATTTTTAAGTATCACTGCAAGAGCTCTGATCAGAGAAAGCAGCTCTGTGATATCTTGAGGGCACGAGTCAGGTACCATAAATACATATTGGATGGTTCTACTCTGCCGGCAACAATGGATTCCAATGTGTTTACAACATTCTCTCCATCCAACTGAGGCGTTATTTTAATTTTCAGTGAGGCATTTATATTCAAAGATCTTCTCAGTGAAGAGCCAAATATTTCCACCACTGAGAAACCATGACAGATTATCTGATGAGGGGAAAGCAAAGAAAAAATAATAGAATTTGGTCTGGAAGTAAATAGATTTCCTATAGAGCAAGTGCATTTTTTCTCCCTGGGTGGAGGCGGCAGTGATAGAAGGCTTAATGGCATTAGTTGGATCGTTGGTTCATTCCCTGATCTCACCAGACAGATGGCAGGGCTGGCTTTTATGAGACTGGAAATCCAGGACATCCTCAGGGGAACAGCATGTAAATGAAGTCTCAACATCGTCTATATATCTCAGTCTTTACTACGTTTAGGAGTAACAATGTAGATCCTACAAAATGTTAGATCAAACAGAAAGGTGGCTATTTGGAAAGAGCAGTCTTTTCCCACTAATTAAACGAGTTTAACCAAAAAGAGTAGAAGCCAAAAGCTCCCTCAACTTTCTAGGCAATGATGGCGTTGTACGAAGAAAAATGAGACAGTATGGTTTGGACTCAGCTTCCGATAAACCATGAACATAGAATTATAAGTGATACTAGAGAATCTTAACCTGCTTCCCTGGTAATACAGCATCTCTACTGTGCCCACTGGAGGGTTCATATACTAACAGGGGTCTCACTCTTATCCTGGCAATAGGATTTTACCTCAGGAATATTGTCATTCAATAATCTAATAACTCATGTCTTTGCATCAGAGCTCAAATCAAGGTCTCAGCTCATCAAGGCCCAATGACCTGACTCTCTGGATACAGAAAGTACCATAAGCAGCTACAGGTAAACAAGGCATGGCACTGAGTAAAATCGTGAGCACCTAAGAACTTTCACAAGAGAGTGAATCCTTGAGGGAGAGTCACTGTCTACTAGTAAACTATTAGTGAAGACTAGTGGTCAGGCTCAACCCACCACATTCTGAGGCAGAGTCACCAAGCACAGCCCAATCCATACTAGAGGGTCCCTTCCATTCAAACACTCAAAATATTGGCTGAAATCCCCCCAAGTGTTAAGCCCAGTGCTAGTCTTTAGAGATAATAGAGTGACCAAGACTGACCTAATCCTTGTCTCTGAATGTCTACAGTTTAGGTGTTTGTTTCCCTGGTCAGTTCAAGATGGCAAGTGCCTTGATATTGGGAGCCAGCACAAGTAAATATTTCTGATATACTAGGAAAAAAAAAAAAGAAGCAGGCTAAACTATGAATTTAGATCCTAGCTGGCCAATTGTTAACTGCACTGGGGGCAATCATGCATCTTTTAAAATCTCAGTTTCTAAAAATGGTTAGTGATACCAGTCTTTCAGGATATAATGAGATAATGCTGTACAGGCATCTGGCAAAGTTGGTGGGCACTAGAAATGGTAGATGTCTTCCTCCTTGCCTGCCTAATGTAATAAATGTGATAAATGATCTAAAACAAATAGCATATGTCATACTTCACTGTGAAATCTAGAACACTCTCTTTAAGATCAGAAACAGAACACAGATGCCCACTATCAACATACTGTGCTTAAAGTCCTAGATAATGTAGGATGACAAGAGAAACACATAAGCATTATCAAGAGTATAAGTGAAAAAAACCACATCATATTAGCAAATATAACTGTATACACTGAAAGACCAAAATTATCTTAAAAAAAAAAACTGTTGGGTTGAAGATATTTCAGAAAGATCGTAGGGTTATACGTACTAGGGAAAATCAATATTTTAAACATACAAACAGATCTATAGATTCAATGAAATTCCAGTAAAAATCTCAATGATTTTTTAAAAATGAATACAAAAAGCTGATTCTACAAGTTCTATGAGAAAAACGAAGAGCCCAAAATAGCCAAGATACACCAGAGAAAGAAGATTAAGGAACTTTCCTGTAAAGATGAACAATTATTAGAAAATTATGATAATAAAGATAATGCATTAGGATAGACAAAAGGGGGAGAATAAAGATAATAATCAAACTAAAAATATTCTTAAGTATATATGAAAATGATTTATATCAAGTCAGGCATTGCAAATAAGTGAGCAAAGTATAGATTAGTCAATAAATGGTGCTGGGACAACTGGTTATCTACATGAATAAAGTGAAATTGGATCTTTACATCATTTTGTTTACAGAAAATGAATTCTCCATGGACTAAGGATATAAATTAGTAAGGTAAGTCTGTAAAACTTTTGTAAGACAAGAAATTACAATACTGAAGTATGGAAGGTTTTATTAAATAGCCACAAAAATCACTAATAAAATATTGATAAATTCAACTGCATTAAAATTAAGAACACCTGGTTCATCAATAATACCATAAAGAGAGTAAGAATCTAAATTAGGTTGGTAGAAAATATTTTCATACCATATTAATCTACAAAGGACTACAATACAGGATTCGCAAAGCATTCTGATAACTCGGTTTGAAAAACAAGATGAACAATGGGAAAATGGGCAAAATAAATGTATAGTAATTTCACAGAAAAACAGGTATATGCTGTATGAATAAATAAAAAGATGCTCAATTCTATGAGTCTTCAGGGAAAGGCAAAAATCAAATTATATTCAGAAACTATTTCATAGCCATGAAATTGACAAAAAATGATATGAAAAGATAGAAAAACTCCAGGCTTTGTAAAAGCTATGGAAAAATAGTAATTCTTATCCAATGCTAATGAGAGTGCCGATGAGCTGAAGATCGACCGACGGCAATAAGCACTATTTGGCCTTATGCCAGCCCGTGGGAACGTCACATATTATAAAGGTGTCAGTCTTTAGAAAATTGTTACTGTAGTCAATAAAAATACAATTCCCAATTCCCTTCAATTCATTTCTCTCTTCTCACTGTTCTGATCATTTGATGATAGGGAGTCAAGTGAATTCTGGTTCATATCTGTATACATACATCAGATATACTGAGATTCACTTATCTGAAGAGGATATTTGCCAACTTTTCATCCCCAAGGAATACTCAGAACAGGTCTCTGAGCCAAAGGGAGTTTTAGAGACCCTCTTCTAGCCCATTCTTTACATTGTTAAGAAAATGATGCCCATGGAGTTGAAATGACTGTCAAATTCAGAAAGTGCACCAACCACAGAAGCAGGATTAGAATTCAGCCTCTGACTACCCTTAAATACTAAATAACAGAGTTTGGGGGCTTGAAGAGGTTTGATCTAGTTAAAAGGCTGTAGCATTTTATCTAAGTGATTTCACATCATTCCAAATATGATTTATTCAAAATAAATCTTGACAAAGGATTTATTTGCCAGATAATGTGGCAGAGCCAAAGGAAAAAAATAGTAAATAGAGTTTGCAGTTCACTAGATGGAAAGCTGTGAAGTTATATGAGAATTGATGACATTTCACACCATCATATTCCTATTACTTAAAAATGGAAATGTATCACTCCTTTTATATTGTTTAACATCAAATTTAGATGATTTAAGTTTGCATTAAATGCAACCACATAGTTTTGGAAAAAATCACGCTGTATAATATATCATTACCTCAAAAGGCCATAAATGAGACATGAATCTAAGCAGGGAAAATCTTTTTGCTATGTTCTTTTTCAAGAAAGAATATGTGTACTATGTGAGAATACATAAGTCATTCTACTTTCTTCAAGAGGACTACAATTCCTCCAATTATTTGTTACCATACAGTCTTTGTCATTGTTTTCTGCTGTCATATGCAAATACCAAGCAGCATAGTGAAGAGTTATTTATGCTTTCCTGTTGAACACCTAAAGAATGGGTCTATGTCCATTTTAAAATTTAAGTCCCAAATATCTTGTGCATTTCTAGAATGTTCTAAAACAATAAACATCAAAAAGAAATTAGATTCACAGCAACATGTATATCAACAAATTCTTATATCCAGGATACATAAAGAACTGATACAAATCAATCAGGAAAAAAAAAAAACAAAAAAAAAACTAGCCAAACCAACAGGAACAGACACTTTTATCCATGATAAAAAGATATCCATATGGAAAGATGTTCTTATTAGTATTCAGAGAAATGCAAACTAAACCACAATAAAATATCAATACATTCCACTACAATGAATAAAATGAAAAAGACAAAATGCACAAAGTGTGTTTAGTGAGGATGTGGAGCAACTAGAACTCTCATGTATTGCTGGTGAGAACTGCTTTTTGAAATTAGCAATATCTTTTAAAGCTAAACACCTGTCTACCTTATGACCCAGTAACCCCCACTTGTAAGGATACATACACTTGTAAGGATACAGTAAGGATATGTATGTAAGGATACATATACTTGTAAGGATATGTATGTATCCATACATATCCTTATCCATACATATGGGTATGTATGGATATGTGTATGTATGGATATGTATGTATGTATACATACATATATATGTATGTATGGATGGATGGATATATCCATATATCCATACATATCCATACACAGTAAGGATATGTATGTAAGGATACATACACTTGTAAGGATACAGTAACCCCCACTTGTAAGGATACATACAAGGATACTTGTAAGGATACATGGACAAAAAGATCATCAGAATAACATACTAGAATGTTTACAGCAGCACTCTGCATAATAACCTCAAACTAAACAGCACTGAAATGCCAATCAATAGTAGAATGGATAAATAAATTGGGGTATAGTTACACAGTGAAATATTAGACAACAATGAGAATATATAATCTACAACTACGTGCAAAAATATGGATAAATCTCAGAATAATAACACTGAGTAAAAAGAATTCCACACATAAAAGAGAACATACTTATGATTCCAGTTATATAAAATTTTTTTAAACAAGCAAAAACTAATCTCTACTGTTTAAGTCAAGGTAATGGCTACCTTTGGTAGATACGAAGCAGGGACTAGTTAGGAGGACTTTTTGGGTGCTAGCAATGTTCTGTTCTGGATCTGGTGTTGGTTATGGGTGTGATCAGAGTGCAAAAAATCATATAGCTGTACACTTATGACACGTGCACTTCTTAGTATTTATACTATATTTCAAAAAATAATTTAAATACTAGTTTAAATAATCTATATGATTGAGAAAAAACAAGTTCACCTGATAAAGTCTTTTCTTCCTGATTCATAGGGTGATATGAGCAAGACATTACTCCCATTAATGTTACTTTTATTAGTAAAAATGAAAATAATAGCAACAATAATAATACCAGTTATGTAGCATTTAAAAACTTTCCAATGCATATTAATATCCCTTAATACCATTTGCTCTCCAGAGCGACCTCATAGGATTTAGAAAAAGTATATAAGCTGCAATGGATATAATTATAATTGTTTGAAGGACCATATCCAAATGTGCTGGTTAATGGATCATTGTCAAGATAAAGGGAGTCTCTATTATTAATCATAGAAATGCTAGGATAGAATTAGAGAAACAATTAAAAAATAAACTGCTCAAAAGCTTGGAGCATTTTTCTAATATTCTATATTAATTTGCTTTCCTATGCAATACAATTGGAGGAAGAGATCTAACAGAGTGCCATTGGAATTAGTCCTATTCAATTTTCAGCCTCTAATAATTTAGATGAAAATACACAGTTCTTGCTCATCTAATTTTCTGAAGGAAATTTCAACGAAAAAATCCAAATTGTACAAATTCTTGTTATGCTGACCAGATAAGCTGATTCTGACAAAGTTAAATTTAATGGGAATAAACCTGAGTTCTATTCTCAGGTCTAAAACTACTCAACTGAACAAGTAAGGGTATATAGGAAACAAGATTTCCCGGACACATCAGATAAAACAAACAAAGCCAAATCTTTAGAGGATTTAGAACATGAATCAACAGTGTGATAGAGACATTCAAAACAGCCCAGGTATGCACGGGTTACATTCATGAAAGTTTTTAGAGGAGGGATGGGACGGTCTTGTGCTTTAGTGCTAGGCAGCTCATGCCTGTTATCACACTCCTATTTAGACAAGCTGGAGTACGTTTGGATATATGCTAAGATGATAAAAGACTTCTAGATTATATAAGGTAGTGTTAAAAACCCTCTAAAGAAAAAATTTAGGGGATACATGACAGTATCTTGAAACATCAGGAAGGATGTCCCCTAGAAGAGTAATTCCATTTTGTATGGAAACAGGGGTGTAAGTAGAATCAAAGCATGAAAGGTATGGGAAAACATATTCTCAATATAATGAAGACTTTCTAAGCGAAATGTTCCATAGGTGGAACATTCTATTTGACAGAAAACAAATTACTCATCAAAAAAAGAACTTAAACATAACTGAAAAACATAACTGAAAAACATAATTGCATATGGCAGAAGGTTTTCAATCTTTGGATGGAAGAATGAAAAAACAGATCCTTTTCAACAGCAAGAATTACTGACTTCTACTTTAGAGAGAGGAATATTACACAAAGAAAGGTTACATGGCTCCCCAAGTTCACAGAGAAATTGATTCTCAGGATAATGCCCCTTCCCATTGCCTATGCTTGGGGTAAAGTCTCATTAATTTGACCCTATGTTTCCACAATTTTCAGCTTCACTGAACTTCTTTACTAAGTGAAGGATCTGCAAGGGAATGGCCCTAGTTCCTAAGGACAATGATGTCTGTGGGCAGAGAGGAGTCCCACTATTCTCACTTACATGGAGAATGTCAGGCCATTTTCCTAAGCTAAGAACCTGACCTACATTATTGTTCTTGAATATCTTGCATTTCATATACACAATCCCAAATCACACAGGTTTATAAGGTTTTACTACATCTTAAAATATATTCTAAGATTGTGTACAACACAAACCAGAAACTGAAATCAACATGTGAAAAAAAACAAGTGAACAAAAACCAACGTTTAAGAGACTTGTTTCATTTGTTTTACTGCTCTAGAAGTCAAATACACAAGAATATTGTGCCGAAAATGTCCTTGACTAAACCAAAGTACACACTAGAAGTTTACATTATTAAATTAAATAACATGCCTGGCTTTCTCTGACTATAAAGGTAAAGCAAGTTTAGAAAAACAGGAAAAGAAAGCCTGCCTATTGAAAATCACATCAGGTTAAATTCTCAGTCCCTCAGTGTAACAGAAAACAGCATAGTTTTATTTGCCAAAACCCTCTGTAATTTAGAAATTAAAACAATCAATTGATCACTATAAGGAAAAACAGCATTATTTTAAAGGGAGAGTAGTTCACTCTTTCCTTGGATTTTCTACCTGATGCAATGCTGTAAATCATTCCCAAATTCCCAAATGCGATTCAACCTACAGAAATTCTGAGGCTAACTTCTATTGTTTGCAGCAAGAAATCAAACTTCATAAAATATTCATTCTTCAAGGTTTTATTTCACTTTAGATACACCTCAAGGCAACCAGTCCAGAAATAAGTTGCCAAGAATCCATCAGATAACCCCCAAAATAGGCACACTCCTAATGACAACATACGTGAGGTCATTAAATATGAAAGGTAAAGAAGACTTAGATATTATTTGGCACAATGCTCTAATTTATTAGATGAAGAGAGTGAGGCCTCAACAGATAAAACTGTGGTCACATAAAAAACTGGAGTAGAATCAAAATATGTATAACTCTTGCCCTCTTTATTCCAACCTCATGTTCTTCCTTGTTTCCTATGTATTGCCATGAAATGAGCCTCTAATTCATTACCAAAAACTAAATGCAGCTTAAACTTGAACATATTAAAAAAGAAAAATAGGACATAGCCCAACACTCTGGCCATTTTCCAATCCTACTGTGCAACTGATTTGCATTTGTTTCAATAACTGCAGGTGCTGGGAACCAAACAGGCCAGTCCATGCCTAACTGGGCTGATGACCATTCAGTTCTGCACAGATGATATGACACACAGGGAAAGTCATAAACAAACATTCACCAGGTGTGCAATATCGCAATTTCTGGGCCTGCCTCCAGCTCAACTCCCACAGCTGAATCTATGACAACTAGACTCTAGCATCTTTTAACCTGGAGGATACCAGTGACAGACAAAGTAAAAACAGCTTGGTGAATTTAGGCTTTGCAAAGAATCTCTATATGAACTTATGATTCCTTTGGGGTCAATTAATGTTTACCTAATAAATAAATTATATGTATGTATATATAGCAAATATACTATTATATATATAATTATAGGAAGACAATGATATTTATAGCAGATTTATAGATATCCTGTATTTATAAACAATCCTCATTTATACTAAGATCAGTATAAACTAAGAACACTTGGATTTTAGAGTACCACGCTTTGCACTAGGGGAAGAGAAGGGATGCTGGAAACCCATGGCATGTCTTTGAACTTAAGGCAAAGAATACTGAATCCAAAAGTCACACATGTAAAGCACCTAGCAGTCCTCAAACTGGAATTGAGAGGGAGATTAATAACTCATTCAGGCATCATCTTGGTCAAACTTTTCTATTTTATTCCATGTACATATAAGTCCATGCCACTCTCTCACTTCGTTCCAGCTTTCCATTCCCCCTCCCTGTGTCCTCAAGTCCATTCTCTACGTCTGTGTCTCTTATTCCATGTACAATGGGAAGCCATTGGAGTACTGAAGCTGGAGAGTGACAAGTTCTGATTTACATTTTTAAAAGTTAAGTCCGGTTTCTGTGTGGAATTTGGATTCTGGATATGCATGAAAGTGCTAGCAATGAGACTAACGGTTATAAAGTTATAGACCATAGGAATGAGGGCTATAGAGTCATATACACCTGGCCCTTCCATTTTATCGGGATGGAGTCAATGACAGGAAGAGAATAGGACAGTGGCCATGCTTATAGTCTCTTTCTGTTGGTTGTACCTGCTTCTTTGGTTCACCCTCACTGACCTCTGATGCCTTCCAAATGGTAGATTCCTAAGTGCTCTGTAGGGCCTCCCCACTGCATTTTCCAAACATAATTTAAGGGGTGGGGTGGTGGAGATAGAGAGATTCATCTGGCTCAACCTGCTTCATCCTCTGGTTCCAGCACACTGCATCTGGCTACTGTGATCCCCTGGCCCAGCAGCCCAGCAAGTGGCCTTCTTGTGAGTGATACTGGCCAGATGGCTCAAGCCCCAGACTAAAGTGGAGTGTCTGCATGACCCATAGAATCTTAGGCCTCCTGGCTATACCAGACGTTGAGAGTATAGGTTATACTCCTTGGTCTCTGTCCACTGTACCGGTCCCCTTCTCTCCTCAGAAAGGCACGAGGCAGGTCAGCAAATGTGATGCAGACACTGTCATGTGTAAGGAATGCAGAATGCAGACGTTCCTCTTTTGCAGGCATACGCAGGCACTGCACACGCTTCTACAGTAGTCTGTTCTCCCGATAACCTTGGGTAAAGGAAGCACACTTCTCCTTGGACAATACATTTTCATGGGGTCTATGGCCTACTGACTCTTCTGCCCCACTCACCCATCTCCAGTGCTTAGGTAGATAAGGAAGGTGGGAGGTAGGGAGGAATCAGGAGGGGTCAAAAGATCAGTTTTGCTTTCTCCTAGTAAGTGCTGAGGAAGATAACCGGCCCGTTTCTAGAGATTTTCTTTATAGTGGAGGTTACTTAAATTCTGTGTCAGGGGCCTTTAGTTAACAATTCTACGAGAAAATGTATCCTCAGCATGCTGCTGTGAACATAAAGAAATACCTGGCATATGGTGGGCAATCAACTGTTGGTTATTATTATTGTTATTATTAAACTAACTACCATATTTTAAAGGACTGTCCAGCAGTTTTAAAAAATCAGCTTTTTACCTAATGATTTAATAACCAGAATATCATTATGCCCAGCACCCTAATTCTAGGAAATTTTTGGTTAATTCAGGTTCATGGAGTAAGAAAGAGATGGAGGTATTACAAATAGCATAAAGGAAGGAAAAATATGTCTCTTTATTGATGGTTTACCCTTTTGAAGAGGTTTATACCTTGATGACTTGCAAAATGATTTCATGAGGTTTTTGTGTTGTTTTTATTTTTCATTCTCTAAGGGAAAAAAGCATCGCACTAAGGATCAGGAGAGTTGAGTGCTGGTTTCCACTCAGCCACTTTTCAGCTCTCTGCCCTTGGCCACTCCAGCTAGCCTCACTGGGCCATATTTTCTTCCCTGGCAAAGTGACATAGCTGGACTAAGTGATCTCCAGTGTTTCTTTCAATTCTAAAATTTTATGGCCCTATAACATTCTTGATTCATTGAGCCACTGTTTCATTGATTCACTCAATAAACATTTACTGAGGCTCAACTCTGTGCCAAGCTCTACTGCTTTCCTGCTGTCAAAATCACACAACATGCTAAAGTGTCTTCAAAGGTTTCTGATGGCTGCTGCTTTTACAAGGAACTTTCCATAGCAACCTCTGTCTCCCTGAGCTTCTAGATCTACTTTACCTCTTATATTGTAAGGACTTCAAATTTAAGAAAAACAAAGCAACATGGAAGGTGTTCTGTTCACACTCTATCAGAAATAAACTTTCTATTCTGATCACTTTTCTTCCTTAGTCCGGAAAAGAACACCTTCAACAGACTTTTTGGTCCAATATATGCTGGGGTGTTAAAAGAATGTAATGATTTTTTTTTCTCCCAAATTTAAGGTACTTTTCCATATAAATGAAATTCTTAGTATAATAAAACATTTGAAGAGAAAGCTGGTATTACTTACTATATGTTTATATGAATTAATTTGGGAGCATGTATATTTCTCTAATTAATGTATGAAAGGATAAATCAATAATGACTAGTGTTTTCCTATGGATAGAACCCTTGGTTTGGAATTAGGAACCCTGAGTTCAGTTCCCCCACTTAATGGTTGGTGCTACATGACCATGGGCAAGTAAATGTAGCTGAGTCTGAGCTTACTTCAGTACAATGGCTATAGTCATGCTGTCATGCCACACCTTCATATTTTTTAAAAATAAGGATCAGTAATATAATGATTATGGAATTATTATAATTATTATTAATTACATACTGATTCTTCCATAACCTCCCCACATCCCATCTGTCATAGCTGTATTGAAACCATCATAAATCAACATTGTCTAGCTCAGCATTTTTCAAACCAGGTTTCTCATCTGCTTTGAATACTATTTTCTCAAGCCTCCCAAGGATGGTACAAAACTAACACCTTTCTAGATACATAGGAGAGAAGTTAGTTATTCTGTACAATAGATTCCTTAGGATTTTATTCCCTTCCCAACACCAGCAGAGCTCCAGCCTAAGGCAAACACACAGAATTTATCAGAAAGAGTTTGGAAGTAGTTTACAGAATAGAAGGAATCACTGAACCATCAAGTCTTGGAAAGGATGGAACATGGGGAAGATCTAAGTTCCTCATAGTTTTGGTCTCCTATAGGGTTGTATCGCTCTCACTCGTATAACTCAACAACAGCGAACCCCAGACTCAAAGTAATTTCATTCAAGTCCTGAATTCCCCAGAGGGGATGAAATTTGATTAGCTCAGTTTGTGTTGGTCAGAAATATTTAGTCCCAGTTCAGACTTTTATGATTGGAGTAGGGGAAACCGGCAGGATTATAAAACAGGAGCATACGGGGGAATCACATAAGCGGACAGCCTACTCATTGATTAACACTTGACACTGTCAACAAGTCGGTATTGGGATCTAATATTAAAAGAGAACCCTTCCCAGCATGTAGAAATTATTACAATTTCCTTTTTAGAACAACTAAATATAAACTTATGTCTCAAGCTCCAATTTTTTTTAAAAAATGGACATTGTCTGATTTGTGGTTAACTTTCTTTTAACTGTGAAACTTTATCAGAAATCTCAGTGAATCACATAAATGTAAATTTTAGAACTGGAAAAAGGAGACCTTTAAAGGTTATGAGATTTTCTCTGGCGTCTATAGCTAGGCACAGGTGAAGCTGAGATGAGAAGCTGAGTCTCTAGACCAGTTGATCCCAAACAGGGCCGGTCATCAGAATCGCCTGGGAAAGAAACCTTTAAAAAATATTGTACAACACAGGGAATATAGCCAATATTCTGTAATAACTACAAATGCAATATAACCTTTAAAAATTGTTTATCACTATGTTGTATGCCTGAAACATATAATATTGTACATCAACTCCACCTCAATAAAAAAAGAAGAAATAAAAGCATATTTCTAGCACCCATTCCCTTAAGTCCTACTTTCTTAAGACTGGAGTAGTGCTCCTGATACTTTCTTAGTATTTTTTACTTCCCAGTTATTTCCAGCAACCAGTTAAGCTTGAAATTCAATGTTTCTTGTAAAATACTGGGCCTTCCCCCTTCCCTTACTCTCCATGAAAAGAACCCACTTCCCAACAAACAGCACAAAATATACAATAAAACAGATGAAATATAAACAAAGCAATCAAAAAGCAGAGCACATTCTCACTTTCTAGTTTGGAAGTAATTTGATTGGTGAGAGAACATTCTGGCCAGACTGAATAATACCACCTCTTGATCAGTAACTGTAATTCACAATACATCTGTTCACTTCTCACACTGAGAATTCTCTGATCTCAAGGATAAGACATATTTCCACATTCACAAGCTATAAATGCTTTTTTTCCTTTTCTACCTGTTGTGAGTAAACCAAACACCCTATTGAAACAAGTCTGTTCTTTCTAAAGATCATTGGCCTTGACACTATATGGCAAGAACACGTGATATATTTTATATCCCATACTTGAAATAAGTTGCCTCCCCCTCCATTCCCCACACTACATGCCTTTCTCATGAACAATTCATAAAACCGTTAAAGAGATCTTCTAATTCAAGGTCTTTTGAAAATTTCTTCCCAGTTACCCAGGATTCACATACTGTATATAGACTTTGTACTTGCAATGCACTCTTCTATTTTTTTATAGAAATAGGAATTGTTCTAAATTAACTTCATAAAAATAACGGTTCACCACTCAAATCTGAAAAACACTGATTTAATTCAGTCTTTTCGTTTTACAGATAAGAAAACTAAGGCCCGGGAAATTTAAGAGACTTGGCAAAAAACACTTAGCTTGTGAATACCTCAGACTAGAATTTGGATCTCTGACTGAATGCTATGCTCTTTCTACTACAGTCTGCTGCATTTCTAATGCTATTTTAGATAGGTTTGAATGGACACCTTCACAGTTTCAGAGGGAAGAAAATATTCATTTTGAAGAATATAGGACAGGCTAGCTTTTTCACCAAGATGTTCAATCCTAATTTAATCTCTTTCCCAGATACCTAGCTTTCATAACTCCTAGATGAAATATGCAAAATTATAGCTTTCATATCACTAGTTAATATTACTATTATTTTTCTCAGCTATTATCTCAAAGTGAAGTAATCATCTTGACTACCTTACCATATGTGCACTAATTATGTTAAGCTTCTCAACATCAAAATTTTAATTTTGCAGTTTATTTTGATTTATAGTATTATAATGAAAGTCTTTGACTTAAATATTCAAATATTCCTACTTAAAAACAGACAATGCATTTTATTTTAAATTGATAATATTACCAATAATGTAGGAAAAAATCTGTATCACTTTATAATAAAAAATAAACAAATTGAATATATATAACTATGTTGACAAGAAGCTAATTACTGGATAATTAGGTATATCAGGCTGAGGTGATCTGATATTATATTTAATATTCATAGTAGTTCTCAACTTGGCATCACAATGAAATCACCTAAAGAGCCTTGGAAAATATTAATGCCTCGGTCCCTGCCCCGGGTATTGACATTGACACTTTCAGAAGTTTCCCAGGTGGTTCAAACGTGCCACGTGCCATGGTAGAGAATCAAGGGTTTAGAAAGATATGACCTACACGTTTAACGTGTAACAATTGTGCCTCTATAAATGTACCAATTTAGTTATAATAATGTGACAAAATGTTGCAGCTCTTTAAGCTATAATTTACACTTCAGACATGACCTGCCTATGTATAGTATTGCTTTACATTTGCATATTGTTTGATTAATTAATAAGTAGTCGTCATATTTTATCTCATAAAATGGGAACAAAGTGCATTTCCTCTCTCCCCTTTGATGTACGTTATTAGACTGACCTTTGAAAGCATCTGATTTTAAGTCACAGTTTTCTTTATAAGGGCCAATCTTTACGTAAAACCACATGCATGAATCTTCAACCCATTCAGATGCTGATTTTATACATTTCCTTCCTGAAGGAAAATCATCTAAGAAGCAAGCTAGAGTTGTATCTTGCTGCCAATTCAGGCAATCACATTTGCCCAAGCACAAAGAAACCCCCAATGAGCTGAATTCAATTGTTTTCAGTATTTTTTAATTAAAAATTTTAGCCAATCTCCAAAACTCTCATTATACAAAATATATAAGGTTTACGTATTTCTGGAAAAATTCAATGCAAACATTCAAAGAAGGCAAACATTCTGTCTTGAACAGCGCTCTTTATTTGCTGGTCAGAATAAAACCTGAAGCTGATGAAAAGCTTATGGAAGCTAAATATCCCATCGTGGACGTTAAAAACAAGGATGTTCTACTCTAAGGAGAAAGTCATGGAAGAAAGAACTGGGATTAAAATAAAGAAAGACGCAACACAAGGGCTAGTCTTGAAATAGAAGAGCTGACACCCCTCCATCAGCAATTTCTCCTTGACAGGCCTGTCTTTCTTTAACAGGTTGATACCTCTGTACATCACAGGCTGAAATTTTAAGTGCCTAAGCTCCTCTTCCTTCTTCTAATAAACAAATGCACAAAAAACTCTTTTTTGCTTCCCTTGCTGCTGTGCCATAATAAACAATGGCTCGGGATTTTTTTTTTTTTTTTTTTTTTTTTTTTTTTTTGCGGTATGCGGGCCTCTCACTGTTGTGGCCTCTCCCTTTGCGCAGCACAGGCTCCAGATGCGCAGGCTCAGCGGCCATGGCTCACGGACCCAGACGCTCCACGGCATGTGGGATCTTCCCGGCCCGGGGCACAAACCCGTGTCCCCTGCATCGGCAGGCGGACTCTCAACCACTGCGCCACCAGGGAAGCCCACAAAAGCCTTTTAATAAATTTCTGTTTGTGTTTTCTTTACATGTATTTCAATTTGAAGACAAAGAGTTTCTTCCCCACTTCCCTCATTTGCTGTTGCTTGTTTGACTAATTAAAAAGCACACTCTCTGAATGCTGAAAAGAGAAAATGGAAGAGTGGGCAGATGGGTCAAGATGGAATGTCCGTGGCTCTGGCAGGCCTTGCGATTTTTTCCACTAAAACAAATCCTTTATTCTTCTAGCTCAGATTCAAGGAAGGCAGAGAGGCAGCCCTTCGGCCTTTCCTGCTTCAGGTCAAAGTCCTTTTTATACTTGGCATACAACCTAGATGCATCAGAATTCTGTACAAAATGGAAAGTTTTACGGTTCCAAATAATTCAAGTGCATTCTGTGGTCCCTGTGTCCTGTGGGCTGCCCTGGCAGATTTGAGGCATCTCTTAGGGCAAAGATTTGAAAGCTTTGAGGTTTTCTTGGCGACTGGGAAGAATAATTTGACTTCACTTGGAATAAGATCATATTCAGCAGAAAAGATCTGCTGTGCTCAAGGTCACGGACCTTGGCTCTGTGGATATTCAGTTATTCAGCAGAATAACCACTCCAAAGCCTTCAAAGCATTTTTGGATGCTGCTGCAGGTGTTGCCTGCAGAGACCTTCCTGACAGCCGCTGAGTTCCTGCATCTGTCTGTCCCCTTCTTAATGCTGTCTCTTCTGCTCTCTAAAAACCACATTCCCTCTTTATACATATATATGCATGTATATGTATGCAATCCCAAAGAGATGTTTCCATGAATCAAGATCCATATGTACATATATAAAGGACTAAGTAAAGTTTCCAGGGGGAATAGATTTTTTTAATTGACGCATTTCAAAGCCTCAAGTCTTAAGCAGCATTTTAGAATGTACTTGCAAAATAAATCATGGAAGCCCCAAGGAATTAATTCATTGATTAAAGAAACACAATAAAGACCTACTATGTGTGAGGCACTATATTAATTACTTTGACGGAAACAATATTGAATTAGACAGATATCTATCTTTTAAGATGTTCAAAATGCAAAGAGGACACAAGGCATATAAGAGGTCAGGAAAATTTAAAAGAAGAGATTATTTCCAAAGTGTTGAGATACATTTCTTAAAGAAGGTAAAACTTGGATGACATCTTGAAGGATGACACATTTGAAATTTAGGGAATTTGGGGAACAGCACAACAGGTGAGGGGATGAAATGAGTGACCGTTTTGAGGTGAGAAGTCAAACAATTAATGAAATTTGACTAGAACTAAGATGGCATGAAGAAGAAGAAAGGCAAATGATGTGAGAGAGTTTGGTTAAGCCTGAATTATAAAAGGCTTTGATAAAGGAAAGAAATATTCCTGACATTTTTATCAGGAATATGCAGCTGAGAATGAAATGTGAATTAGTGATTGGCACAGACTTAGGGACAAGAGTTGCACTTCACACTTTTGTCATGAATATTAAAGTTTTGAAAAATGCAGTCTATCTAAAATCAAGGTAATGATTTCAATGCAAAAATAAGGAGAGCTTTGGAAAGCTATTCAGGTTTGGTTGGGGAGGAGGGAGGAGACAGATGGATGGTCCATCACTAGATATTTTTATTCTTATTTCCTATCAAACAGACAAGCATTTGTGAGGAAAAAGACTTCATGTAAGAAGGGTTTACTTTGCACTATCTGCCAAGGAGGATATTGGTTTCATGATTCAAAGAAGTAAAGCAAAGTTATATTATATTTAATTGTAAGATATAACTAGTAAGTTGCATTAAACATGATTAAAGGATACTATGAAGAGACTT
Source organism: Lagenorhynchus albirostris (assembly GCF_949774975.1). Classification (NCBI taxonomy): domain Eukaryota; kingdom Metazoa; phylum Chordata; class Mammalia; order Artiodactyla; family Delphinidae; genus Lagenorhynchus; species Lagenorhynchus albirostris. The sequence goes on along the minus strand of NC_083107.1, from coordinate 47,944,900 downwards.
TAGATTCTTTAAAACTACTGTATTGAACATAGAAGAAATAATAGTCCAAGATATTCTTTAAATATCCTGTGTGAATGCCAACTTTTCTGGTAGAATAAATTTAAATGCAAATGAATACAATGCCTAAATACATTTTCTTTTGACTTTGTTCCCAGTGATGTGGTTAAGAGCCCAAACTACCACTCCATCACTTATTAGCTTTGTGATTGGGGGCAAGTTGTTTAACATTATAATTTTCTAATTTCTCCTATTTAAAATGTGGGTAAAAGTTATATTTACCCAGAGGTTAATGAATTGATGCTTATAAAATTATTAGCATAGTGTCTGGCTACAAATGTCATTCAGTTTTCCTGGTACACAAGTTTTCTCTGTTTGCTCTTTAATCTTATAAAATCATTTCCATCAGAGTTTTACTTCATGGCAAGCTGCTTTTATTTCTTGATTAAGAAAACATATCCTATGCCCAAAATTATATAGATACTTTCCTCTCTTTTCTTCTATAACATGCAACCCCTTTATGGTTTTTTTATATGAATGATACATGGGTGGAAACTAATTTTACTTTATTTCCCACATGTATAATCAGTTCTTTCAACACTGTCTATTAAATACTACATTCTTTCCTCACAGTTTTTGAACACCGCATTATCATACACTAAACTCCATAAATACCTGATCTATTTCTAGACACTATTTTTCTTTATACCTGTTTGTCTGTTTCTATGCCAGAACAAAACTGCTTTACTTATAGTCATTTCACAGTACCTTTTAATATTAAGTTGGTAACCTACCCAAATTATTATCTTTCTCAAAAAAAATTTAGCTGTTTATGTTTGCACATTAACTTCAGAATCAATTTGTCAATTCCCCAACCCCTCTCCCCAAATTGAGATTATGAGTTAAATTGCCCTAAATCTATCATTTAATTTAAAGCTTAAATCATCTGATCCAGGAACACACGGTTTGTTTTTCCACTTATTTGGGCCCTATTTTGTATCCTTCAGGAAAGACTTATTATTTTTTTATGTAAGTCTTACACAAGGCCAGTATTTTGCAGCATTTGGATAAGCTTTTAATATTTCTAAAATCTTCATGCAGGTAAAAACCCTAATGATTTAAACATTTACTTTAATTTGATGTACACAATGATTTGAGAGAAAATCCCATCAATATTTTTGCCTTGCCTCTTTAGCCTTCTATCCTGATTTTGCTAAGTAACTGAACTGGTAAGAAAGATATTTATTCTTTATATTACTCTTTCAGATATAAAAAAAGGATTTTTTTCACTAGATTTATATATGTATGTTTACAGCTAGCAAGCCATACTATTTTAAAATTCTACCTTATGGAAAGGAATAACTCCTATAAATTCCATAAGAGACTATCAAAAGTGATAATGACAACAACAATGGTTTAACTGGAAACAGACGAGCAGCCCCCGCATGGCTAATCCCCATGGCCCTACAGTCAGAAAGGACGGACTAAACCATCCTGACAGATGGACATCAATTTTAGTCTCATAAACTTATGGGATGGAATAAAATTCTCTTCTACCAGCTCACTGGAGGACATTCTTTACTCTAAGTCCGATTCTTCATTTAGTCTATCCTCCAGGTTGAAGGAAAATAATTCTTTCATTATTACTCACCAATGACAACCCGGAGAGACATAAAATTACATTGAAAGTGAAAATAGTCACCTTCCTCTTACAATTTCACTACTGAGGTCCAGCACTTAACACATTAACTCAGAAAATGAAAGTGCTGCAATTTAATCCAATTCAGGATGCTGGAGAGCATCTACAGGTTTGCTAAATATAAATTTTTCTTTATAAAAGCATAGCTACATAAACTTCTTGATTTTGATATTGAAAATAACATGTCAAATACAGGTATATTCCAAATGTGACTCAAAATAAACATTCAAAGCCACATACCAGAAAGCCGTGTTTTTCTATAAGCTACATAGAAAAGTGTCTCTAATTTTCATTTCTAAGAAAAAATAAATACAAGAATTATGAGGGGGCACCTTCAATTTTTACCCTACCTGCTGTGTGACATTTTACAAAGAACATGTATTAATTTTATAACTTTGAAATAATATATTTTATGAATTTGATGTGTTTTTAAATTTTCCTAAAAAGTTCCCTTCTAATTTACTGAATGGAAACTAATAAAATTTCAAAATATTAAAAAAAAACAAGGCACTTCCTCTGGAATTAATAGCACCTGCATCTTTTTCTTTACTGGACTTTATTTTTCTTTCTGTACAGCATTTATCACTACCTCAGTTATGAATTATTTATTTATTTATTTATTTCCACATGTCCCATTAAAGTGTGAGCTCCACGAGAGCAGGAGACTTTGCTGCCGTTGTCATGATGGTTGTCCACCACCGGATCTCAGGGATTGGGACAGTGCCCAGAACCTAGGAGGCACTCAATAACCTTGTGTTGACTGAATTACTTATAATTACTTTATTTGCAATTTGCACATGAGCACAAGAACTAAAAACTAACCAAATAAGCTATTTTAAAATATAAATGGGGGCTTCCCTGGTGGCACAGTGGTTGAGAGTCCGCCTGCCGATGCAGGGGACACGGGTTCGTGCCCCGGTCCGGGAAGATCCCACATGCCGCGGAGCAGCTGGGCCCGTGAGCCATGGCTGCTGGGCCTGCGCGTCCGGAGCCTGTGCTCCGCAACGGGAGAGGCCACAACAGTGAGAGGCCCGCGTACCGCAAAAAAAAAAAAAAAAAAAAAAGTAAATGGAACTTTCTGTCATTATTATCTATGATCCTTTTAAGCTTTACTGGGCTTAAAATTAAAAATCAAATTTGATTATAGAGCTAAAGAAAGCTACTGCTTGAATGTGAGATCAGGAATGATTTTTATTTACATGTCTATCTAAGGAGGGGAAACAGGTCCTTATCACACATTAAACAAGTCATTCAATTATATTTGTTCAAAGTACCACCAAGGAAGGAAAACCAAAATGTGCCTTGAAGGCAGATACTCAACTGGCACTTAGGAAGGGATTCCCTTAAAAGGAACACTTCAGTTGCTGGGAGCTGTTGAAAGAGTAAGAGTTAAAGCAGGTAGAAATGGAAAGGAACATTCTAGGTGTCTACAGAGATATCTAGAAAGTTCTGAGGCCAGAAGATCTTGTCAAATTCTAGAAACTGTAAGAGTGAAGATGCACTAGAAAAGAATCAGGACAAAACAGGTGGAGGGCAGCTATTTTGATGGCAGACTTTCTCCTCACACTGAAGTTAGCCAGCTGGAGTCCTTGGAACTTTCCTGAACTTTCCTGCAACTAGCAGCACCATGTTCCTGCCAGATGCTGCATCAGTAACAAGTCAAAGCAGGAAATACTCTAAAATTGGCCAGTTTGTTTAGTGATGAGGGTGACTCCTGGCTGGTGAAAAAAGGCATTTTGTATTCAGAATGTTTGAAATTCCTTAGATGGCTTTCCAAATTTCATAAGCACACTGTGATGTGAGAGATCAAACTGAGGAGAATCAGCTCTTTGGCTGCAGATCTGAGATCTTTCTAGGGGAGGACAAAAGGAAGCCAAACCTCATCCATCTATTTTCACACTAGTGACACAATCTAGGTTCAATTATTCAACTATGAAAAATTCCGTTTTCTTATGATTCCTCAAATGCCATAATTGTTTCTGACTTTATACTTTTCTTTTTTTCTCTCTGACCTGTTCTACTAGCCACATATTTCTAGACTCACCTCAGGTCCTACCGCAAGAATCCTTCCTTATATGAGCCATCCCTCCTCTGACCTCTTCTATATTTTATACCCTTTATTACACAATTTTTTATTCAACTGCATATGATTCTTGAGGAGAAGAGGAGGAAGAGGGCAGGAGGGAGGTAGGAAGGTAGAAAGAATATAGATGTGAATATAGAATTTTTTTGTGTGTGTGTACACGGGCCTCTCACTGTTGTGTCCTCTCCCGTTGCGGAGCACAGGCTCCGGACGTGCAGGCTCAGCAGCCATGGCTCATGGGCCCAGCCACTCCGCGGCATGTGGGATCTTCCTGGACCGGGGCACGAACCCGTGTCCCCTGTATTGGCAGGCGGACTCTCAACCACTGCGCCACCAGGGAAGCCCCTAGAATATTTTTATCAAACAAAAATTTCTAATGAGAATGTAAAAGACCAATTCAAGTTCAAGCATTACCTTCTTTGAGAGAACATTATTCAATCTGGGCACCTTGTTTTAATATTTCTCTATAGAATATCTATGCAATGGGAAGTCTTCTCGAACAATTACTTGCTAAACAAGTCATATTTACCAAACACTTCTCAGTTTTAGACATGTTTGCTTAGGTCATTCTCTGGAGATTGTCCTGAAGAAGAAAAAAAGTTGAAACTTGTAGATAGTAATCCAGGGGAAAAATATATTTCATTTATTAGCCAGTTTTGAGAGCCTCACGTCTTGTTCTAGGTGTTCAGAATACACGTGTGAAGTATAACATTTTTAAGATTGTTAAAACCAGTTCAGAAAAAATCCTTAGCCCTCCAACAGAAACATAGGTAAAGAACATGAATAAACAATCCACAAAATTGAAAATTTATGATCAATAAATCTATGAAAAATTATGCAACCTTATAAATATTCAAAGAAATGCATGGAAAAACAAAATAGAAATGGCTTTGTGTTTAGCTTATAATGTGTAATAATGGTTGGGTGTAACAAAATAAGCACTTCATATCTAACTAACTAGTGGAAATGCAAAGTGTATAAACCATGGGGAATATAAATCGACGATTTATTTAAAGACTCAAAGAAAAGTTCTGCCCTTGTCCTAATAATTGTGCTGCTAGATAACACGACTAAGGAAAAACATCAGAAACATGAACAAAAGTTTGTATACTAGATGTCCATTATAGACCTAAAAATCAGGAAATTTTGTAAACAATTAAAATATTCAATTATTGGAAAACAAATAATGAAAGAACATTAGGGTGGAATATTTTGCATCACTAAAAATCATGCTGTTCCGGGCTTCCCTGGTGGCGCAGTGGTTGGGAATCTCCCTGCTAATGCAGGGGACACGGGTTCGAGCCCTGGTCTGGGAAGATCCCACATGCTGCCGAGCAACTAGGCCCGTGAGCCACAACTACTAAGCCTGCGCGTCTGGAGCCTGTGCTCTGCAACAAGAGAGGCCACGATAGTGAGAGGCCCACGCACCACTTGCCACAACTAGAGAAAGCCCTCGCATAGAAATGAAGACCCAACACAGCCAAAAGTAAAAAAAAAAAAAAAAAAAAAAAAAAATCATGCTCTCATGTTCTAATGATGGAGGAAGATACCCTTCACATAAAACTAAACAAAATAAAGACAAACAAATTGTGACTATTTCTGTGTTGCACAAAAGTGTGAGTTTTTCTTCTTTAAATCTTTTTTTTAATCTTCCAAATTTTCTATAATGAGCACTTTTCATAACCAGAAAAAAGTTAATATTAAATAAGTAATTTACACTCATTTTGCCATGTGCATAAATTATTCTACATAAATAGCTCCCTTTTACAAGTCAAGCCAAAGAGATGCCAAACCATATTGGGTTCTGCAGAGACTCAATTGCCAACAATGACATAATACAAAACCTCCTACAGAGACCCTCTTCTTTTTCACAACACTGTATTTCTTTTTTTTCTTTTTTAACAGTGTTTAACAGTTGGAAATGCTGAGAAGCTACAGATGAGATCATTAGTGGAAAGTATTTTCCATTGCTCTTTTGTCAGGGAAAATCCCTTAGCAGATATCTATTTCGGAGTCATGTTTTTGCCCAGGCTGACAAAATTTAAAGCAGAGTAGATAAAACATGTATTTGTGAGCATCCTCCTCTATCAAATGGAATTCACTTTGGCTATCACACTGATCAAGATAATTTGTCCTGGGCTTTTCCTCTGTAGGACCCTGATTCGTACGGTGTGAGAGACTGCAACATAGCATGTCGTCACGGCCTCAAAAGATGGCACCTGAGCAACCACTTCTAAAAGTCACCAGAAATACCAGAAAGATAGGCTGATGGAGATTTACAATCCTTTATGGTCTGCAATTCAAGTGTGCACCTAAGCAACTGACTCAATGAAGCTCGTGAAAACCCCCCAGGGACTTGGGTTCAGCAAACAGTCTGCTTCAGCCCTGCTCATTTCCACTGTAACCCAGCATGCTGGACTGAGAAGCCAAGGGCTTGTTTAAAGGAACAATCCACTTTCCTTACAGAATCTTGGGCCCTCACCTTTGTAAGCCATCTTTGCCTTGGGTTGCTGAGACCATCTTCTCAGGGGCTGCTCGCTCTTGTACAAATGTATATCCACGTAAATCCTCACAACTCACGGGCTCTGAGATTTCCTTGTCAGTTAATCTGAAGGTCCTCTCCCTCAGATCCCAATACCTCTGAGCTGGGTCAGGTTTTCCCTGATTTGCCTAGCAATGAATTCAGCTTAATTTAACACCCATTCTGTCTGAAAGTCTTTAATTTTCCTCTATCAACCTAGAGGACTGATGAACTATAGTTAGAAGTGTATTCAAATTTTGGATAGTTTGAATTGTATATGAACTGGGGGGTCTTCTTTCAAGGAAAATACAAAATTAGGTGCACACACAAAGAAATCACAATTAATTTCTGAATATGCGAGATCCTTTTCTTCTGAAATTTCTTTAGGTGTTTACTAAAACTAACATAGAAATGCTTCCAGATTACAGTTTGGCTTCTTCTCCTTGCAGAAAATAATTCTATGACTCCTAAAACTTCATAGAGGCAGACACAAATGAGGAACCCTCAATTTTAAGGTGAGATAGTCAAATGAGACTTCTGTTTACAGAAATCTGCTCATTTACTTGATTGACTGGTTTTGCTTCTTATCTTGTCAGTCTCTCCTTGGGGAAGGAGGGTATCTGCTTCTGCTTCAGCCAATGACATTGTGACTTTGGCTAAGTTATTTAAATATCTTAAATCATGTCAAATGGGACTAGAAATACATATTGCATTACTGGACATCTAGGAAGATTAAGTGCAATCAGAGGAAAATGGATTCATACACTATTGTCTGAAAATTCTTGTACTAGAAGATAATTCTTTTTCAGGGCAAGGAATTTCTGTGGACTCCCTAGCACGCTTCCGTGCATACAATACAGATTTCTCTGATTAGGGACTGATTTGTTTGATGGATGGGAATGAATCATAGAGGTCATAACTGCCCTTGCTCTCTCCCTAAAATGTAGAAAAATGAATCAGCTGTGGTCATCTACCTTTTCATTGTCTAATAGCCACAAGTGGTCTAAATCCAGTAAACTAAAGTGGACACTGGTGGCATTTATATTTATTCTCCAGCTGTTTCTGTCTCCCAGTTTTACCAATTCCAGTCAGAAATGCCATTGTTCCTGAGGAATCTGAAGAAGAACTGCCTCAACTGTGCACTGTCCCCAGGGTGTGTGGATGTGATATATAGAACATGCCATTGTATATAAGGGACTTGAGCATCTACAGATTTTGGTAACCACGGGGGCCCTAGAACCAATCCTGCATGGGTACCAAGGGATGACTGTAAATATCTACTGTGATAATTAATGAGAGCATTTTTTTTTTAATTTAACCTATTTTGTAAGGTAGTTATCAAAGTGGTTCTGATACAAGAAAAGATCCCAAATGTGAGATCCCTGCTTTGTGATGCCAGATGCCTTCTTGTCATTGCTTTACATACGTATAAAGCATATATATAAATATAAAATGATGAAATATGATTTCAGTAAGAGCAAGCAGTGTACAGCTCCTGACGTCATGTGATAACAGAGCACACTGTTTTTGTGCAGATGTCCACACAGTTATCAAAGGATGATTCACCTTCCGGTTCTATGCTCTCTTCCCCTGGATACTCATAAGAACCTGCTCTGAAATTTAAACATCAAATAAAAATGTTTCCAAACAATTATTGTGACAACAAACACACCAATAAGCCTATAAGCAGCAGCCCAGTATTTTATCCCTGTCTTTAATGTCAGGTTGCTTTTTTTTTTTTTTTTTTTTGGTAGTAGGCGGGCCTCTCCCGTTGTGGAGCACAGGCTCCGGACGCGCAGGATCAGTGGCCATGGCTCACGGGCCCAGCCGCTCCGTGGCATGTGGGATCTTCCCGGACCGGAGCACAAACCCGTGTCCCCTGCATCGACAGGCGGACTCTCAACCACTGCGCCACCAGGAAAGCCCCAGGTTGCTTTTTTATTCCAGAGGTCAGGAAAACAAATGCTCCATGAGCTCACTATGTGCATGCCCAAACCAGCAAAAAAATAGGTGCCTTTCCAAATGCCAGACAATGAAACCTAGGATTTTTCTTTGTACCTCACTGTAATTTGGGTGATAAAACACTTGCCAGTACAAACTATTAGAACAAACCAACAAACGGAAACAAGTCTCTCATAGTCTATTTTAAAAACCCCTCACTGTGTTCTTAATTAACTGCTGACTTTTAAAACAAAAACGTCAGTCAAGAAGTACAAAGTTATCTTTAGCTCTAACTTAAAATTTTCAGATCCTGAATATTTGAAGATGAGAAAAGCATAAAAATAAGTAACCGGCAACTTATTTTAGCCAACACTTTGGAATTAATTTTAAGTGGTAGAAAAACTACAAAATAGGAACCCATTTTTCTGTGGTTTCTGGTATCTAGTGAATTACATTATAGTAAACTTTATAACCTGGCACTCAAAATACATGTTTTAGCCACAGCTTCCTTCAATAACTGGTAAGAAAGTAATTAATATCCATAACAATGATCCCCAAACACTGTCATTCCTGAGAATTAGATCATGGTAAAAATAAGTAATTCTGAGTTTTATTATTAGGTTTATTTTATTTTTAATTCATTTGAAATGAGTGATCTATGTACTGTGCATGTGCCTAGTAATTCTTTCCTGGAGAGAATACCTTCTGACCACATTGAAAAATATAAGTTGACTCTTTATCCTTAGGAGCTTTTCTAAAGGAAAACTATCTCTATAAAAGTAAAGAATGTGAACTTGCTGGCAAAACTTGTTCTCTTCCATTTCTCCGACTTCCCCAACCCTACCCCTTCTTTTTTCCATCGCTCACAATGATAGGGTTAGTATAGCTTGTACTGGGGCTTTGGAACTGTAACAAACAAGGACAATTTTCTGGACCTAATTAACTCCTGTTAAAATAAGTCCTGCACAATAGTCTACCCAGAGTTGCACTGAAACAACAACAAACCCTAACAGTCTATGCATGATGAACCCTATTTAAATGAGCAGATTATTGTAGGATCATTATGAGCTGCTCCATGGCCACAGGACAGGTATTACAGCCTGGAGTAATGGAGGGTTTTCTTGCAGACACCTGCAGGCTGGACTATCAGTTGAAAGGCTTCCCTGGTAAAATCAGAGAGACAAACATGAAGTTTCTCTTTTAATTTTTCACACATCTCTTCTACAACTGACATCACTTATCATTCCCACTCTCCTTTAATATGTTGCCATCTTTGACCTCCAGGTTTCTAGATTCATGGTTTTGTCTCATTTGTACCTTTAAGAAAATGTTTAATCGATTTTTTTTTTTTTTTTTTTTTTGTACGCGGGCCTCTCACTGTTGTGGCCTTTCCCTTTGCAGAAAACAGGCTCCGGACGCGCAGGCTCAGCGGCCATGGCTCACGGGCTCAGCCGCTCCGCGGCATGTGGGATCCTCCCGGACCGGGGCACGAACCCGTGTCCCCTGCATTGGCAGGCGGACTCTCAACCACTGCGCCACCAGGGAAGCCCTAATCGATTTTTTGTGGTATAGTTTACACATCATAAATTTATTCATTTTAAATGTACAATTCATGAGAATAAAAACAAAAATAAACGAATGGGACCTAATTAAACTTGTTTTGCCTCATTTGTACCTTTAAGAAAATGTTTAATGGATTTTTGAGGTGTAGTTCACACATCATAAGTTTATTCATTTTAAATGTACAATTCATGAGAAAACAAAAATAAACAAATGGGACCTAATTAAACCAAAAGCTTTTGCACAGCAAAGGAAACCATAACCAAGATGAAAAGACAGCCCTCAGAATGGGATAAAATATTTGCAAACAAAGCAACTGACAAAGGATTAATCTCCAAAATATACAAGCAGCTCATGCAGCTCAATATCAAAAAAACAAACAACCCAATCCAAAAATGGGCAGAAGACCTAAATAGACATTTCTCCAAAGAAGATATACAGATTGCCAAAAAACACATGAAAAGATGCTCAACACCACTAATCATCAGAGAAATGCAAATCAAAACTACAATGAGGTATCACCTCACACTGGTCAGAATGGCCATCATCAAAAAATCTAGAAACAATAAATGCTGGAGAGGGTGCGGAGAAAAGGGAACCCTTTTGCCCTGTTGGTGGGAATGTAAATTGATACAGCCACTATGGAGAACCAGTAAGGAGGTTCCCTAAAAACCTAAAAATAGAACTACCATATGACCCAGCAATCCCACTACTGGGCATATACCCAGAGAAAACCATAATTCAAAAAGACACATGCACCCCAATGTTCATTGCAGCACTATTTACAATAGCCAGGACATGGAAGCAACCTAAATGTCCATCAACAGAGGAAAGGATAAAGAAGATGTGGCACATATATACAATGGAATATTACTCAGCCATAAAAAGGAACAAAGTTGGGTCATTTGTAGAGACATGGATGCACCTAGAAACTGTCATACAGAGTGAAGTAAGTCAGAAAGAGAAAAACAAATATCGTATATTAACACATATATGTGGAATCTGAAAAAATTGGTGTAGGCGGTCTTATTTACAAAGAGAAATAGAGACACAGATATAGAGGACAAATGTATGTACACCATGGGGGAAAGGAGGGGGGTGGGTTGAAGTGGGAGATTGGGATTAACATATATACACTATTGATATTATGTATAACATAGATAACTAATGAGAACATACTGTATAGCACAGGGAACTCTACTCAATGCTCTGTGGTGACCTAAATGAGAAGGAAATCCAAAAAAGAGGGGATATATGTATACAGGTAGCTGATTCACTTTGCTGTACAGTATAAACTAACACAATATTGTAAAGCAACTATACTCCAATAAAAAAATAAATAAATGTACAATTCAATGAGTTTTGGTAAATTTATGATGTTGTGCCACCATCACCACAGTCTAATTTTACATTTCCATTGCACCAAAAAGAAACCTTGTGCTCATTAGCAGTCATTCCCTGTTCCCATCCGCAGGTCAACCCAGGCAATCACTATGCTTTCTGTTGCTACAGATTTGCCTTTTCTGGACAGTTAATATGGAATCATATAATGCGTGGCCTTTTGTGTCTGACTTCTTTCACTTAGCATAAAGTTTTTGAGGTCCATCCATGTTGTAGCATGTAGCATGTGGAACACAACAGTATTCCATTGAATGGATATATTACATTTTTGCTTACCCATCTCCCAGTTGACAGACATTTGAATTGTTTCTGCTTCTTGCTACTATAAATAACGCTGCTATGCTATGAACATCTATGTACAACTTTCTGTGTGGCCATGTTTTTATTTCTCTTGGGTAGGTACCTAGGAGTGGAATTATTGAGTCATGTGTTAAACTAACTATGTTTAACATTTTAGGAAACTGCCAGTTTTCCAAAGTTTTACATTACCATCAGCAACATGTGAGCGTTCCAACTTCTCCTTATCTTCCCCAATGACTACAGCCATCTCAGTGGGGGTATCTCATCGTGGCTTTAATTTGCATTTTCCTGATGGCTTATGATCATGACCATCTCTCATTTGTGTCTGACTGTTCGTTCTCTTTTCTGTTTTGAATTCCTCCTCTTTTCATCGTTCTTTAAAGTTTTTATGTCCCCCTTTTCCTTTACATCCATTTCCTCATGCTGATTCCCACTCCTATTTCATTAACTCCATATCTAAGCGGCTGCAGCTTATGGCTCATTCTCAATCTATTTATCTCCATGAAGTTGCTGAGGTCACACTTCTATTGGGAAAAGAGGCAGGGAAGCCGAATTTAAAATTTACACATAAATAATATAGAGTTCAAGTTAACCTTGATTTACATACAAATACTTAAAGTATTAGTATACCACAATTTGGATTTTAAGTAAATATGTTAACCACGTGATCAGACTGTCCTGCTCTCCTACTGCCTCGTGGATAGTGTAAGATTCATTCGGTTGGAAAAACGTTCAGTTTTGAACCCAGCTGTCATCACTGTCTTCTCCACCTGCCTCTTTTGTTTCCTTCCTTTTCCTTTGTGATATAATGGCTGCAGCTGAGGCACACAATCTCCTACTCCCTTTCTTCCCTTCTGGCTTTTTCACCTTCCTATCTAATCAGTAGCCAATAGGGTTACTCCAAACAGAGGTTCAAATGATGCTCAAACAAAAATTATTATCCATTTCACACTGTGTGACCAAGTGGATGTGGGGAAACAGCAAGGAACAAAAGAGCAAGAAAGGTCAAATTAATTTAAGTCCTTTGCAACCTGGGAAAAACGTCAGATCTTGATGTAAAACAGAAAGTTTGGAAAGCTGGGATTGTTTGATATGTGGTGGTTTGGCCAATTTAAGAAAAACAATTAGCTGAGTATGACTAAATTGCAAATTGGACTGACTAGTTTTATTTATATTTTTCTTTCGGAAAGTAGCAAGCATTAGAAAAAGATATCGTTCTCTTTTCCCTCTTTATTTTTCTTCTATTTCCTTCTCCTCTTTTCTCTTTCAGAAGAAAATAATAACCTTTTTTTCCAATCATTAATAAAGAATCAAGAATAACTTCATCTGATGCATTTTTACTTGCCTTTCAAACAACTCCTTCCATATTACCAAAACAACTGCTTCTGGAACCCAGATTTGTTGTAGCCTACAACTTAGGGAAAAGAATATATGCTTTTCTATTCAGGATGTGTTTAGAGATGCTCTGATAAACAAAACCTGAACCAGTCCAGCCTGATAAGGTTGAGGTGCTTGTTTGGATGTAAAATGACATTTAAACTGAACTGAAAAACATTTGCTAATAGCTAAAAAGCTTTGCCAATATAACTTAGTTTAAGAGCTACATCTTGGCATCTTGTTGGGAGCAAAATACCTATGAATGGAGAACAGTTGTTTTTGGTTTTTACTTTTTGTATTAGGAGAGCAGGAGAAAGAAAGAGGATAGAAGACAACCAGGACTTTGGGACTTTGAAAGCTAGGACGTCATCACTCACTCACCCACCACATAAATATAGCTGATATATATCACTTTAACTTTGTAGTAGTATATATTGACACTTCTTTTTGATATTACACGTAAATGTCTTATACAATGAAAAATACTCAAGAGTAGAAGATAACAAAGGAGAAAAAAGAGAAGGAATTCTTAAACCAGCGATTATTTAAGGGTAAACTGACATATAAATGTGAAATTAAAACTAGATTGAAACTTTTCAATCTAATTACCGATACAAAGAAATGGGAAGGTATTGACCTCTAGGCTTCAGAAAGCTTGGGTAAAATCATTACAAATCTATCAGCTCTACCATCAGAATAAACCCAGAATCTAAACACTTAATCGTTTTCACTGCTGCCACCCTCGTCTGAGTCACCAGTGTCTGGTGACTTCCGAAATAACCCCCAAACTGGTATCCCTGAGTCAACTCTTCCCTGCCTCCCTCCTCCAAAAGAAATCAAAATGATCCTTTTAAAACTTAAAGTTGAATCATGTCACTCTTTGGCTGAAATCCCACCCATGAGAAATTAAGTAGCCTTTTTGAATTAGAAGCAGAAGAGGTGTTAATTAAAAAAGTAGCACATACATTCTAAAGAGCAGCTCAATCTGTACTAGAACAGGTGCAGCCAGAAATCATGGAAATGATCTGACAAAGTCACAAGCTAAGGACAAAATAAATAAAATACATATTAAGAGAAACAGGAGTTTATAGAGTTCTAGAAGTATCAATTTTCTCCACTGCACATAGTTTTTTGCTCCATTTAAGGTACTGAGGTTAGCAAGTGGGAAGTGAAATTAATCTATCATCTAAGTAAATATTTATTTTATTTACAAATGCATGGTTAAATATACTCAGTAGCCTACCCTGCCTCTCTTGGCTATTCATAACTGACATGACAGGACTTCTCTGTGTTTATACACTAATCACCATTAATTAATTAATGGACAATCTACCCCACAGCCCCCAGGTCCCCACCATACCACCCAAGCTCAAGGGCTACTTGAACAAAGTAACAATTTACTAAGAAAAAGAATGCTCAGCAAGAATATCATCTCACACTTGAGACAAAATATCTTCGTTATCAGAGATACCACCATTACAATTAATTCATTAGTTTAAAAAATAATAAGGCTATCCTAGAGAATTTGTTCTTTTTTTGGAAGATAAAGAAATTAAATGGAAGAGAAATTACCAATATCCATCGAGAAATAAACACTATTAATATCGTATGTTAGTTTTGTATCTTGCTTTCTCCATGGAACATGACATGGGCATTTTCCTATTGCATTAAAAATTTTAGAGACAAAAAACAACAACAAACCCCTCGCAGCTTCCCATCTCTCTGAATAAAAGCCGAAGTCCTAGAAGGGCCATAACTACACAATCTGACTCCACCCTTACGTCTGTGAGCTCACCTTCAGTACCACCCAGGCCCCCACTGCTCCAGCCACAACCACGAACCCACTGATTCTTTCACAAGCCAGGCAGTTCACTAGATCACTGCCTTCCACTGGCTCTTTCCTCTGTCTGCTATGTTCTTCCAGATATCCATATTGCTTGCTCTCTCACCTCTTTCTAATCTTTGTCCCAATATCACCCACACTTTACCTTCCCTCTCCCTGCTTTATTTTTCTCCATTGAACTTACATACTTCCTAATATATATAGTATATAATTACTTATGCTTAAATATTTGTTGTTCGATCTCCCACAGTGGAATGTGACACAGCACAGGGATCTTTATTTTTTGTTTAGTCAGTGGCCTCCCCAGGGATGCCACACTTTTGATAGTTCTTAAATGATTGGTGTTGTTCTTAGTGATAGAAGGTCAGACGTGGAGTTGTAAAAGCCCTTTCCTTCTCCTTGAGAAGTGGTGGATGTCTCTGCTTCCTATTGACTGGGGCTCAGTCCGGACTGGAGGATAGACATGAGATAAGTGTTCTGTGTTCTGCCCTCAAAAACAAACAAAACAAAAAAGAAACTGAATGTCTTTTTACCTGTTTTACACTTGAAATTCTCATCTTCCTTTAAATCACAAGGATAATCTGTTGACCCATACAACAGCTCCAAGCTATTATTATCCCCAGTTGAGAGAGAAAGAAAGAGGCTGTAGAGTTTACTGAAGCCCTAAGTGGTAGAACCAGGATAGTAAAGCATGTTATTGGATTTCCTCTTCTATATAGTCACAATGAACTGCAGCCACATCTCAGAAGACAGTAAATTAGCAAGTAGACGGGAGACTCGTTCTCCACACTTGAGAAAGGCTTTTACACTGCGTAATTAGCTTCTGAATAAAGATACAAGAATGACTACCTTTTCCATCAGAATGCTTTCAGCAAGTCTTAGTCTTTCTTTCATTTCTGTCGTTTGCTGCCTTTGTTTTGGTTCACTGTGCAGGTGCTTAGCCCGAATCTTCATTTTACTTAATTTTACCTTATACTATAAACGCTACACTTGTATCCCAGGGTCCAGAAAGCATTCACACCTTATCCATTTGATTCAACCTCAAAACAACCATAGTTGAGGTAAGAGCAGGTGGGTGTATCTTCACTTTAGAAGGAAGAATGACCTAACTTCTTGGTAATCCTCAAAGCAGGACACAAACACAGATCATTTAAGTACAAACCCAAAGTTCTTAACTTGCTGGAAGTGCTTTCACTGTTTTTGTTTCCTGGAGGGCACAATTATGTAACGGGAAGAAAAATTATCTAAATTATTATTACTGAAAATGTCTTCTAGAAATATAAACCTCACTCTTGCACTCCACTTCCATCTGCTGGCAATTATTCTGCCAGCGTCGCTCACAAGCACTGACTCTTTGGAAGTTCCTCCCCACTCCTTCCCTGTTGTCTCTACAGCCTCATCACCCTCCTGTTTCCGAGCCTCTGCCGCTGCTCCCTCTCTGCCATCCTCAGTATCTCAGTGGCATTTTGCCCGATTCCAGGTCCAGAGTTAACATCACCTCCTCTTTAGTCACACTAGTAAAAGTGCTTTCTTTTATCCCCTCAATAACCATACGCTGCCCAATTCTGAAAAGCTCTCTTCCTTCTTTTTAGAATTGTGTGAGCTTCCTGAGAGCAGGATGTATCATTTCATACTATCCAACATACAGCACAGCATAACACTTGTAACAGTCCGTTTTACACTGTAGGCAAGCAACAGATAAAGAATGAACCATAAACTCAAAAGATACCTTCAGGCAGATTATTAGGGAAGGTAGTGGCAGGAAGCATCTGCTTGCCTCTCTTCACCACTCAGCTTCAGTACTCTTGGCCTTTCCCCAGTCCTCCAATTCTCTTACCACTTATATGTCACGCACATACAGGATGGCATGAGATACGGCTCTCTGGTTCCATCAACAAGGGCAAATGCTAAATGCATCTACAACACATTGCTTCAAGATTCCATTATACTGTAAATGGATATATAAACAATTGTTCTTTTGCCATGTACAGTTTTTGATGTAGTAAACTATTTTTCATTTAGCTGGACACTTCTTACATTTACCCATTACAAAGGGCTTCATTTTGTTTAATATGTATATTTTCTCCTGCATGTCTATTTGATAGGCCTATTATCTGACCCACTTTATTTGAATGTGGAGGATAATAAATGTCCTTTGAAAAAAAAGTAAGTTATTTTTCATCCAAGAAGCTTAAAAATCTGTTTTGGGGGGAGTATGCAGCATACTGACATATCGTTTGGGGTTGTTTGATAAATGGAATAAATCTTATTTAAAAATCATTTCGTGACATAAATTATTGAGGACATATATATATATATATATTTGTGTGTGTGTGTGTGTGTGTGTGTGTGTGTGTGTGTGTGTGGTACGTGGGCCTCTCACTGTTGTGGCCTCTCCCGTTGAGGAGCACAGGCTCCGGACGCGCAGGCTCAGTGGCCATGGCTCACGGGCCCAGCCGCTCCGCGGCATGTGGGATCTTCCCGGACCGGGGCACGAACCTGTGTCCCCTGCATCAGCAGGTGGACTCTCAACCACTGCGCCACCAGGGAAGCCCCAGGACTTTATAATTTTAAAAGGACTTAGAAATCTTTTAAAATTTAAGAACCAAACATGCCTCTATGAATATGAAACTTATTTGGGGATACATTTTTGTATATTGGAAATTATATATTCATATATATATTTTTTTAAGAAAAATTAGTGGTTTATTCTTTAATCAAAAATTAATTATGGCTTTCATTCTTTTTCTTTTGTTTTTCTGAATCCACAACTTTAAAAAGTGTGCAGCAGATTTAACCCTCTGAAAGTTAGTCAATGCCTTGACTAACATCTTACAATCAATTACAACCATCATTTATACTTGATTTTGCTTTGATTTCATCCTAAATTTAGTTTCCATTTTTATAAGATTGGAGGTTTTGAAGATTCAGTGAACCTATAAATTTTACTTTATATTAAAGAAAATAATTATCATTAAAATTGTTCCACCAGGACTGGAGTTTTTGTCTGTATTGTTTATTAATTTATCCCAGCACCTAGAATAGTGCCTGGTATACAGGGAGCGCTCAACAAATCCTAACACCTGCACTTTACACCCTTGGAGAGGTGGAAGGTCAGGAGAGCCTAGGAGAGCCAGGTACTATGCTAAGCAATTTACATACACCATCTCCTTTAACTATCACAAACATTCTTTGTTGTAGGTACTATTGCCCCTATTTTACAGATGAGGAGACAGAGGCATTAAGAAGTCAAGGTATTCAAAAAGAAGTTGAGATGTTCATTCAAGATAACAGAGTTAGTAAATTGCAGAGGCAGGATCAAACCCTTAGTTTGTCTGACTGCAAATTCTAGCCTCTTAAAGTTGCCATGTTGCTTTCCTTCACCCAAAAGCATAACAACTAGGAGGAGCATCAAATACTTCTCCATCCCCACAGAGTGTAACAATACTGAGACTGACTTGTTACCAAGTCATATCCTAGTATCACGAACCGGTTTCAGTTTTTAAGAGGGTGGGGTTCTCCGACCTTGAACATCAAAATCCATCTGGGAAGGAGAAGAGACTTCAGGCAAGGGTAACGTGTAACCTGCAGTTAGAATAGGTGAGAGGCTTGGAAATGTGAGCAGGACCCTTGGCCACTGGTTTACGTCAATGTGAATGTGTGGTGTTTGACTCCACGGGAAGCAGGCCAATACCATGTATCTGGCTGGCTGCTTCTGGCTTGCATTGAGGGTCCTCCAAGATACTGGAACAGGACCTACCAGAACCTCAAAACGTCCATTCATCAACAGATAATATCTAACAAAAATGTCTGGTGTCTCAACTAGGTGCTAGGCACTGGTCCGAGGGTTGGATACAGAGAGATAAAGATATGAAATGAATAAGCTCTGGGGATCTAATGTACAGCATGGCGACTATAGATAATAATACTGTCTTGTATACTTGAAGTCTGCTAACACAGTACATCTCATCACACACACACATACACACACAAAAGGTAACTATGTGAGGTGATGGATATGCTGACTAAATTGATAGTGGTAACCATTTCATAATGTATGCATATATCAAATCCAATCACATTGTGCACCTTAAACATATATAATTTTATTTGTCAAGTATACCTCAATAAAGCTGAGGGGAAAAAGAAAACAAAGTTTCAGGCCTCAGAGAGTTCAAAATAATCCTGAATGTGTATGCATGCTCATTTATCTTAAAATAAGGTTGCAAGGTTCTTTATGTAGTATTAAATCATTATGATGAGTATGATTATCATTTAGCGCTCATTGTTGCCAACATCTATGCTAATACTTTTACGATCCACATTCTACAGGAAAACTGAGTTTTAGAGGTATCAGGTGATGGCTTAGGTTCCCTCAGCAAATAGTGGCAAATCCATGCATCTCAGGCTTCTTTGATAACACAAAGTCCCTAACCCATCAGGGAAGAGAAGGTTCTCTCAGTAGAGGGTTCACAGAAGAACTGACAATGAAATATATCTTTGAGCCTATTTCTGATATGCAGTGTTGCCTGGATTGCTTCCTCATCCTAGCCTCAGTTTAACATGGACTGCTTGAGTCTAAAAACAAATTAGGTGCATGAATTTCCTCCTCTTTTTTCAGAAACTAGTTTCCTTCCATTTAGCGAATGTAAATAGTGCTTTGCTCTATCCCATTGCTCAACTATAGCTTATTCTTAATAGTGTCCACTTTTCCTTGCTTGTGCCTTAAAGGTTCCCAGTAATTACCTATCAGCTGTTTATACACATGGCCCTACAGGCTGGTTTGGTCTTCTATTTGTTACATTAGGAAAGTTCTATGGTACAGTAACATGAGTGACAGCACCAGTATGCCTTCATAATATGATTAGGTTATGTAGAGCAGGAGTTTCTCCTTCCTTCTGAAATTATTTTTCTTTTTTTTCGAAATTATTTTTCTTTTTCATGGCATTTAGGACCCAAACAGCATCATTCCTTCTCCAAATGCATCATCTGAAGACCACCCCAGATACTTTACATTAATTAAAAAATGAATTGCTTGACATGCAAACACTAGTAACTGCCTCTCCCCAGGCAGGCCTGTTATTATATTTATGAAGTGCTTCCTGAAGCCTTCTTAGACTTGCAGAGACTAGAAAATGAACTGTTTGGTCTGTCCATCACTGCAATTCCTCCTAATTGTTATTTGTATTATTCCTTAAGGCTTTCACTCCCTACAGATTCTGTGACAGTACTGATATTATAATGTACGTAGCAAATATTTTTCAGGAGTCTGAGGGTGCCATGTATAAAGTCTATTTCAATTCCTCCCAACAGGCGCTGAAAAGCTACAAACTATACAGAATGTCCTTACCACAGCTTGCATAAGTTAGAAAAGTATATCATCTGCAAGGAAAAGCTGCTGGTTCTATTTTGCCTTCATTATTTTGAACACTACACCTGCCCTGCTATATTCAGGGTTAGATTTTTGCATAGGCAGTTAGTTAGCGGCCACCTACACAGTGTGTTTTGAGACACACAGAAATGATCATCTTGTTACAAACATATCCCCATTAGGTACCCAATGTTCCACTTTCCTGTCTTCAAATTCTAGCTAGGAGAAGTATGAATGGTTAAAATATCAAGAGAATGAATGAACGTCCATAGAGAATTCCTACAAGATAAGTCTACTACTTCTCCAATTAATATAGTAGAAGTGTTTGGGGTACTGGATAGAAATTTTTGATTCTTTCATTTTTGAAGCAGTGAAAATTTTGATCAAGGAAATTTCTATGTGGGAGAGCAAATTTCAACCTAATTTTAGCTGATGGGGCAAGATGAGGACACTGGCATGGAACGTTTAGATCCAGGACTTCCCAACTTTACAGAGGATCCAACTCTTCTAGAGACTGTAAAATCACTGATCCTTGGACATCATCCCCAGTCATCCTCACTCAGTAGATGAGGGGTGGCATCTGGAAAACCTTGTTTTTTAGCAAACACCCAGGCGATTCTGATAGATCATTCTGGTCCATGAACCACTCCATGATAAACGATGCTAAGGGATAATAAACCAAGATACAGGTGATGGAGGCCAGAAGGCAAAGACAAGTCTAGGATACCTTTACCTGCTTTGCACTGTTTTCCAGGGCTAGTCTTGCTAACACGCTCTTTGACTTAAACTGGCCACCCTGTATTCTTGGTCACTGAAACACCATCCGTACACCGTATTTTTTCATATCTCTAAAATACTTTTTTCCTAGATAATCACTTGCTCCTTTCCAACTTTTCTGTTTGTTCTCTTATCTCTCTGTCCTTTAGATTCCTGCATCTTGAGAGGATTTCTGATTCTTTCAGTTAAATGAATCTTTGTGCTCTCCTTTGTGCTTCCTAGAAATTGATTTTTTTGTTCAATTTTTAGCTCAGTTACCTCTACTGTTTTTAGAGGCACTGAACTCCTCTCCATGATCTCTGGTAAGAAACTGCCTATTCCAACCCTGAGGTTATGGGGTCTTTACAGTGAAGGGTAAGAGTTTAACATAAACAGTCAAATCCAGATAAATAAAAAATGAAAGAAAACTAAAAAACCCATGTGTTTGACAATAGCTTAGCTTAGAATTGCCTTTCTAATTCTCCTTTGCTTGGGCTAATTTCACAATTAGTTGCATTCCTTTAGGACATGTGACAACTGGTGCATTAAAGTGATCCTGCCTCATTCTGGGTTCTGGAAAAAGTTAATATGGAATTTTCAAATGCATATGCATAATTCACATACATATAACCCACAGTCACAATCTATATGTATCACAATATGCACTCTACTGACTATTTCATTCTTATAACGGTATGTTCTGTATCCAAAAATATAACTCTGAGTTTAAAGATTTAAGAATATTTCTATTATTTTAACTCTTCTTATTTTGATGGGCTGGAAATATCTAGCACCTGTCTCCCCATAGCTGAAATCCTGCTTGCTGAATCTATACATTTAAAAGTCTCAATGACAGTGATCTCTGGGAGAAATCGCCATTTAGAAGCTGAATATGTTTTTTTGTTCATTTATGTTATTAAGTCACCCTTTAATAAAGAAGTATTTAAGGATCTCCTATTATGGGTCTAGGCACTGTGCTCAGAGGGTAGGAATGCAATGGTGAACGAACAAACAGATTCTCTTGGAACTTACAAACTATTATGGCAGAGAGATGACAAATATACAGTTACATAAAGCAATTATTTAAATAACTGTTAAATGCTAAAGGAATCTTGAAATTCACTAAAAATACCATTTACATTTTATATTTTCCAATCAGAATACATCTCTTCTCTCTCTTAAAAAAGAAAATAATTTTAATACAAACTAAAGAATAGCATGCTTCCCTTTTCAGAGAAACTTGCATAAGCCATTGAGTCAAAAATATGTATCCCAAATCTCTAGCTTAGAGTTGAACTCTTGACAATTCAAAGCTTACGAAATTCTATAATAAAGTGTGTGTGAAGGGGATAGATGGAAAGGCACTGGGATTTAATTATCTTCCTTGGTGGTAAAAACACTCTAATTTTGGCCCCAGAATTACCATATGGAACCAGAGGCAAAGCACTTGATTCTTTTGAAAGATTTAACAGGAAAGCGTCTGTAGATAATTATGACTTGCACAATCTCCTTCACTGTCTGGGCACAGAGAAGCTAGCCATCTCATCTCAACCAGAAACTGTCTTGAGTTTAGAAACCAAATCATATATTTTGACATTCCCTTGAAGCTGAGATAAAGCTTTAGGTTCACATAATAGGAAATGAGTTGATATTCCTTAAAAAAAACTGAAACTGTAAGGTATATTTTAGTTTTGTTTTGCAATAAAAATAGCCCAATGCTATCACCCCTTGTGCAGAACAATAATTCTTAATAAAAGACAAAAAGATGTTTATCTTTCAAATAGAAACTCATGTAATTTTTGGTTCTTTTACGTATAAGCTTTTTGAAGAGAAAAAACAAATCATGTTAACCTTTACAGCATCAAAAAAGTGATAAACTGAAAGTATAATTAACTTTGTTCTTTTAACATAACATGGTTGCTTTGATAGATCCTAGCTTACTAGCATCTCCACAGGCCACTTTCTTTCTCAATATGCACAGATGAATAAAGAGATTAAACAATTTTTGTGACCTACAATAGGTCAAACTTTAATTATTATGCTGATTTCATGCATTAGATTCAATAGGTTTACTACTTTCCTGCTAGTTAATAAAACAGACTTTAAAGCATTATCTGTGATATAAGGAGGGGGCCCTCCCATACCTTAAAATACTCTGAATAGATGTGAAGGTCAGTAGAAAGGATTTCTCTCTTGTTATTGATTCCCAATCCTCTAACTGACAAATCCCAGTTAGAACTAATTTATT
This sequence comes from Lagenorhynchus albirostris, assembly GCF_949774975.1. Lineage (NCBI taxonomy): Eukaryota > Metazoa > Chordata > Mammalia > Artiodactyla > Delphinidae > Lagenorhynchus > Lagenorhynchus albirostris. The sequence goes on along the minus strand of NC_083107.1, from coordinate 47,921,803 downwards.
TAGTTGCAGTTACATCTCAACTGTCTACATTTTATTATTGAAGGAACCATTTCCAGTAATTAACTGAATGTCCTCCCTCTTTTAAAAAACAGCTTCCTGAGATACAGTTGACATTCAGCAAACTCTACATATTAAAAATGTATAATTTCACAAGTTTTGATATATGTATACACCCACGAAACTATCATTATAGTTAGGATGGTGAACGTACTCATCACCCGGTAAGTTTTCTTGTTACAAAGGTGTAACCCCTTCTACTCTTCCTCTGGGCACCAGGCAACCACTGATCTGCTTTCTGTCACTATATATTAGCTACATTTTCTAGAATTTAATGTAATTGGGATAATATAGTATATAGTTTTGTGTTTTTTTTTTAATCTGGTTTTTGTCACTATGATGGTTAATTTCATGTGTCAACTTGACTGGGCTAAGGGATGCCTAGATAGCTGGTACAATTTTATTTCTGGGTGTGTCTGTGAGGGTGTTTCCAGAGAGATTAGCATTTGAACCCACAGACTGGGTAAAGAAGACCTACCCTCACCAGTGCGAGTGGACATCATTCTTTGAGGACTTCAAACAGAACAAAAAGGCAGAGGAAGGGTGAATTCTCTCTCTTCTTGAGCTAGTACATCTGTCTTCCCCTGCTCTTAGACATTGGAGCTCCTGGTCCCCAGGCCTTCAGACTCAGACTGAATTATACCACCAGCTTTCCTGGTTCTCCAACTTGCAGATGGCAGACAGTGACATATCTTAGTCTCTATAATTGTGTCAGTCATTCCCATAATAAATCGTCTCATATATCTGTATCTGTACCTATATCTATATCTACATCTATATCTATATCCTATTGGTTCTTTTTCTCTGGTGAACACCGACTAATACAGTCACTTGGTATAATTATTTTGAGATTCATCCATGTTATTATGTGTACCAAAAGTCAATTCCTTTTTAATACTACTCAGCCATAAAAAAGAATGAAATATGCCACTTGTAGCAACACGGATACAACTAGAGATTATCATACTAAGTGAAGTAAGTCAAAAAGAGAAAGACAAATACCATATGATATCACTCATATGTGGAATCTAAAATATGACACAAATGAACCTATCTATGAAACAGATACAGAATCACAGACATAGAGAACAGACTGGTGGTTGCCAAGGGGGAGGCAGTTGGGGGAGGGATGGAGTGGCAGGTTGGGATTAGCAGATGTAAGCTATTATATATAGAATGGATAAACAACAAGGTCCTACTGTATAGCACAGGGAACTATATTCAATATCCTATGATAAACCATAATGGAAAAGAGTATTAAAAAAAGAATATATGTATAACTGAATCACTTTGCTGTACAGCAGAAATTAACACAAATTTGTAAATCAACTATACTTCAATAAAAAATAAATAAAATGAAAAAGTCAATTCCTTTTTATTGCTTAGTACTATTTCATTATTTGGATATATCCCAATTTGTTTATCCATCCAGTTGTTGAAAGACATTTTGGCTGTTTCCAGTTTTTGTCTCTTACAATTAAAATGGCTATGAACATTCAAACACAAGCCGTTGCCCTAAAGTAAGCTTTCATTTCTCTTGAAAAAATACTGGGGAGTGGAGTGGCTGGATTATGTGGTATGTATACGTTTAACTTTTTAAGAATCTGCCAAACAATTTTCCAAAGTGGTTGCACCATTTTACATTCTCAGCAGCAGTGTGTGAGAGTTCCATTGCTTCCATGCTCTTGCCAACACTTGGTAGTGACATGATAATATATGCCTTATCTGCTTCACTGGAATAAATTATGATACTGGGGTTGTTTCCAAGGCTGATATTTTACTTTGAAATTATGTTTGCATCTTAGAAACTTATACAGGTTTCCTCTGTTATCTGAAAGTATAGCATTCCTATGAAAACTCTCCTAAGTAGAAATGGTGTAAAGTGAAGAAGCTATCACCTTAGGACACATCTGGCTCACGGATGCACAAAATAAAAAGAGATAAAGCACAGATGCTCACAGACACAGTTCAAAGCTATGGCTTCTTGATGCTGAGATGCTGAGTGTAGTTCCCAGGGAGGAAGCTTGGCCAGTGCCACTCTCCCTGCTAGGGACACCCTTGCCTCTATATCAGTTCACTGCAAAACAAACGCTGGACACTATTTTCTCTTTCTGCCTTTTCTTGTAAAAGCGAAAATCCTCTTTAGATTTTTTTCAGGTAGCAAAAGCATGTACTAAGGTAGGTCTTTCATACATGTGAAATGGTATAAAGCAAACCTTCAAAAAGTGGGGGATACCCGTACTTCTTTTTTTCTCTTTGCATTACTTTTGAATAAATCTTATTTTCCAATCAGGAAAAAAGATGCCAATTAGGGAATTTTGAGTTTATTAGGGCTAAGGTCATTTATTTGGAAAGACAAAAAGGTGAAGCAGATTATTAATTTTGCAAACATTTTATATATATACAAAATTAAAAATAAAGGTCATAAATGACAGAAATAAGTAGCACACCCATAGATAAAAAAATTAAAAGCTATATCATTCAGAATAGATTATTCAACTTAAAGAATAATCAGAACTGCTTCAAGTATCAGTGGTAATAGTTGCTGTAATATTTTAGATCTACTGACCCAGCATCCTAGGCCAAACAAGGCAAATGGTATCCAAGTTCCAGAGAGCATAAGACAGTAATTTTTATTTATTTTCTGTGTGTGTGTGTGTGTGTGTGTGTGTGTGTGTGAAGAGCATTTAACAAACTTAGAGATTCTAGGTTTAGAAAGTATGTGGGTGGCATGGTGAGGGTATATAAAAGAGAAGGTTATGTCGCTAGTGTAGAATGACCTCATTTTGTTTTCAAGTAGCTAATGAAAAAACAAAATTTATTTGTTTTATGTTAATGTGATTTGCTTTTTTTAACATAATATTCCTTCACTCTTCAAAAGCAATTGGACTTCATTCAATACTCTGTAACGGCCTATAGGGGAAAATAATCTAAAAAAGAGTGGATATAAGTATATGTATAACAGATTCACTTTGCGGTACACCTAAAACTAACACAACATTGTAAATTAACTATACCCCAATAAAATTTTTTTTAAAAAAAGCAATTGGGATATTTTAACCATTTATAAATTTGTGCTTTTATTCTAAAGACAAAAACAAAAAACAAACAAAAAACTATAAATGTGAAATACAGAGAAGTCCAGAAAGAATTAACACAAGTTATCTCCTTTTTGGAGATTTAACTCTGTCAAGTAAACAGCACTTTTCTATTTCTGATGATGCATCTTAATTGCATGTTATCAACATGGTTTCCTATTTACCAGGGATAATTTCATAATTGCCATCTTCAGAGACGCAAAATAACAGAGGGCTTCTTCTATCAACATTTAGTAAAATGTTACAAATAGCACTGGGTGAATGAAGGGCTTCAAATTATTGGAAGGACATAATATTGGTTATACATGTTCACAGAGTAAGAAACATATTTTTAGTTTCTTTCAATTGGCATGTATAACCAATATTATGTCCTTCAATTGGCATGAAATAAACTGCATTCTGCAAGCACTGATACATTCATAGGGCTGGTGGCTATTTTGCTAATTTGTAAGAATGAGGATAGAGTGTCATATAAATGGGATAACCAAAAGAAGTACACTGAGGTACGTCTAATCTGAGCTCTGAATTTTCCCCTCATATTCATCCTGCATTGCTCAGCTCAAATTCTAACATGCCTGAGAATATTTCCTTGTTACATCTGGTTACAAATGATATTTTCCTTCTTTAAAACACTGTATTCCTTCTAATCTTCTCCATGTATATGTCTCTAGTGTCATCCCAATCTAGCCTTATAATCCTAGCTATTACTGCATCTCTGTATAACTTATCTGTACCACTACACTAAAAGTTCCCAGAGTTCTGAAACCATATTCTAAAGTTAGTTATGTTCCATTCAAAATGTTTACATCTTTGTCATTATTTATACAAAAATTTTCAGAGAAAACATCGTTTTCAGAAAATTTTTACATTTTATATAGTCTCTGGTATAACAAAATGCCTTGAACCAAGTAAGAATATGTTATTCATCTAATGACAGTTTATCCTTGAGTAGTAAGATGTCTTTTAGGAAAAAATGGGAACTGCAAAGAATTGCAGATGGGATTTTAGTCCTGGTAGTCAACACAGTGTCTAACATCTCAATTTCCCTCTTCTCTTTCAACTGAGGGCCCTGTTTACTGCTATCTGGGGCCATATTTGATTTGTCAATTCACTGTCTTGTTGGTGTTTTCATGGAGCACCCATTATAAGCTATGCAGGACAATAAAACAGGGAAGCAGAGTGATTGTCTCAAGCACTCCCTTGCTTAATCAGTGCTCTTTTGTTTTGAGCTTACGTGAAAGGTTCAAAGGACTTGAAAAATAGACTTAATGTGTGGACAATTTTTGTTTGCTTGTTTACAATCTACAAATTTATTAAACCACTAGGATATTCTCAAGTCAACTAGTAGTATCTCCAGAAATTAAGACAAAAGGAGTAACTACATAGCATGCATTGGGGAGGAGGAAATGTATTGCCTACAGGATTTGAGAAGAAATATTGCCCCGAAGTCACCTTGTACAATTAATTAGTGCAGTGAGCTGGGTTGTATTGAAATCATAGCTGTGCTATGATATCACTACCTCTGTCCTGGAGTAGCCGGGTAAACCAGGGGCAAGCAGCTTCCTATTTACTTCAACGTACCATTCAAACATCATCATTTTCTTGGGCATCATGATATGAAAACGGTTGGAAAGCATAGAGAACCCTGAGAGCCTACGGATTTATCATCATCCCGGCCACAGGACATGCCTATCATTGGCTTCATGCTTTAGAATTATATCAGCATGAAATAGAGATTTCCGGCGGGAATTTCATAATGAAGATTTTTCTCTGGAGTGAGAGAAAGGAAGGAGGAGGTAAACAGGAGAAAGGTCATATAAAAAAATATTTGGGGGCTTCCCTGGTGGCACAGCGGTTGGGAGTCCACCTGCCGATGCAGCGGACACGGGTTCGTGCCCCAGTCCGGGAAGATCCCACATGCCGTGATGTGGCTGGGCCCGTAAGCCATGGCCGCTGAGCCTGCGCATCCAATCTGTCGATTGCATTTGGGTAGTATAGTCATTTTCACAATGTTGATTCTTCCAATCCAAGAACATGGTATATCTTTCCATCTGTTTGTATCATCTTTTATTTCTTTCATCAGTGCCTTATAGTTTTCTGCATACAGGTCTCCTGTCTCCTTAGGTAGGTTTACTCCTAGGTATTTTATTCTTTTTGTTGCAATGGTAAATGGGAGTGTTTCCTTAATTTCCCTTTCAGATTTTTCATCATTAGTGTATAGGATTGTAAGAGATTTCTGTGCATTAATTTTGTATCCTGCTACTTTACCAAATTCATTGATTAGCTCTAATAGTTTTAGGATTCTCTGTGTATAGTATCATGTCATCTGCAAACAGTGACAATTTTACTTCTTTGCCAATTTGGATTCCTTTTATCTCTTTTTCTTCTCTGACTGCTGTGGCTAAAACTTCTAAAACTATGTTGAATAATAGTGGAAAGAGTGGGCAACCTTGTCTTGTTCCTGATCTTAGTGGAAATCGTTTCAGTTTTTCACCATTGAGAAAGATGTTGGCTGTGGGTTTCTCATATATGGCCTTTATTATCTTGAGGTAAGTTCAGTCTATGCTTACTTTCTGGAGGGTTTTTATCATGAATAGGTGTTGAATTTTGTTGAAAGCTTTTTCTGCACCTATTGAGATGATCATATGCTTTATCTCCTTCAATTAGTTAAAGTGGTGCTGGGAAAACTGCACAGCTACATGTAAATGACTAAAATCAGAACACTCCCTAACACCATATACAAAAATAAAGTCAGAATGGATGAAAGACCTACATGTAAGGCCAGACACTATAAAACTCCTAGAGGAAAATATAGGCAGAATACTGTATGACATAAATCACAGGAAGATCCTTTTTGACCCACCTCCTAGAGAAATGGAAAAACAAAAATAAACAAATGTGACCTAAGGAAACTTAAAAGCTTTTGCACAGCAAAGGAAACCATAAACAAGATGAAAAGACAACCCTCAGAAGGGGAGAAAATATTTGCGAACGAAGCAGCACACAAAGGATTAATCTCCAAAACATACAAGCAGCTCATGCAGCTCAATATCAAAAAAACAACCCACCAAATCCAAAAATGGGCAGAAGACCTAAACAGACATTTCTCCAAAGAAGACATACAGATTGCCAAGAAACACATGAAAGGATGTTCAACAACACTAATTATTAGAGAAATGCAAATCAAAATTACAATGAGGTGCTTCCCTGGTGGCGCAGTGGTTGAGAGTCCGCCTGCCAATGCAGGGGACACGAGTTCGTGCCCCGGTCCGGGACACGAGTTCGTGCCCCGGTCCGGGAAGATCCCACATGCGGCTGGGCCCGTGAGCCATGGCCGCTGAGCCTGCACGTCCGGAGCCTGTGCTCCGCAACGGGAGAGGCCACAACAGTGAGAGGTCCGCGTACTACAAAAACAAAACAAAACAAAACAAACAAACAAAAAAAAACTACAATGAGGAATCACCTCACACTGGTCAGAATGGCCATCATCAAAAAAATCTACAAACAATAAATGCTGGAGAGGGTGTTGAGAAAAGGGAACCCTCTTGCACTGTTGGTGGGAATGTAAATTGATACAGCCACTAAGGAGAACAGTATGGAGGTTCCTTAAAAAAACTAAAAATAGAACTATCGTATGACCCAGCAATCCCACTACTGGGCATATACCCTGAGAAAACCATGATATAAAAAGAGTCATGTACCACAATGTTCATTGCAGCTCTACTTACAATAACCAGGAAAGGGAAGCAACCTAAGTGTCCATCGACAGATGAATGGATAAAGAAGATGTGGCACATATATACAATGGACTCAGCCATAAAAAGAAACAAAATTGAGTTATTTGTAGTGAGGTGGATGTACCCAGAGACTGTCATATAGAGTGAAGTAAGTCAGAAAGAGAAAAACAAATATCGTATGCTAACACATATATGAGGAATCTGAAAAAAAAAACAAATGTTTCTGAAGAAGCTAGGGGCAGGACAGGAATAAAGACACAGACATAGAGAATGGACTTGAGGACACGGGGAGGGAGAAGGGTAAGCTGGGAAGAAGTGAAAGAGTGGCATGGACATATATACACTACCAAATGTAAAACAGATAGGTAGTGGGAAGCAGCCGCATAGCACAAGGAGATCAGCTTGGTGTTTTGTGTCCACCTAGATGGGTGAGATAGGGAGGGTGGGAGGGAGACGCAAGAGGGAGGAGAAATGAGGATATATGTATATGTATAGCTGATTCACTTTGTTATACAGCAGAAACTAACACAACACTGTAAAGCAATTATACTCCAATAAAGATGTTAAAAAAATCAATTATCTTTTCATATGATATTTTAAACTTGAGAGGATGCTTCCATCATCATTATTCATTGCCCTCACTTGGAGATATAGTGCAATTGTTAAAAAATCACTTAGTTACAGCTAAGAAATGTGACAATATAGCGACAGCAAGTTTCATGACAATTATTTTGGATGACAATGCCACTTGATTAAACTACTATACAATAAAGCATTTCTTCTAATAGTAATTTGTTTTTAATGTCCATCCCCTATCCATCATCAAATTTGTCTCCACAGTTTCCCAGTGTAGAATCAATGTAAATTTAATAGAGTAACCTCAGTTTACAGGTAGAGGAACAAACACAGTGATTTCACAGAAAAACACACTGGCTTGCTCTCAATTACTTAAAAACACTACATCAACCAGACCTCAGTTTAGAACTATCTCGAAAAAGGCTGCTGCTAGTATAATTCTCAAGGCTACTTCAAAAGGGAGAGATAATGTGAACTAGAATTTTCAACACATAATTTTGTTCCACACAGATTAAAGTTTTAAGAACAACTTTATACATCTATAGTCAGCATTGTCTTACTGTATTCGAATATTTTTAATATTTATCCTATCTTAGTGTATTTATCAAGGGAAAGCAGTAATTTTAACAAGAGCATTGCATCATAAATCTAAAGAATAAATACAGGCGTTTTCTCACTCTACTCAACTCCTAAATGTTGGTTCAAGCTGAGAAAACATCAGGCATGTTCCACAAGTCTTGTATAAAATCATGTAGGAAGCTGTTCATATTCTCTTATTAACTATTTCTTTATTGTTAAAAAAAGGCAAGTGAAAACTTTACAAGTGCTCTTCCAATTCTTTAATGCTATATATTTTTCCATTATAATATATTTTAATGATATGGGTATGGAGTTTTGTTTTTACTATAAGGTAAGGCACAATATAAAAATCACTTGAATTTTTTTTTAATTTGGAAATGATTTTAGACTTACAGAAGAATTACAAAGATAGTACGGAGAATTACCATATGCTCTCCACTCTACTTAACATTAATATCTCATACTATCATAGGACAACTATCAAAAGAAAAGAACATTGGTTCAATATGATTAACCAAATTACAGACTTTACTTGGATTCAGTTTTTCCACTAGTATCTTTATTTTGTCCCAGAACCCAATCCAGGCTCCCACCTGGTTATGTCTTCTTAGTCACCTTAGGAGAACCAAGGACACTGGTACTCAGAGAGTAGTGATCACTTACTTTGTAGAATGTTCTTCAGATTGGATTTGTCTTCTCATGATTAGACTGAGGTTATGAATTTTATCAAGAATATTCCAGAAGTGATATGCCCTTCTCAGTGCATTATGTCTGGGGGGAAATGATGTTGCTGTGTCTCTCTACTGGTGATTTTAACTTTGATGATTTGGTTCAGCTAGTGTCTGCTGTGTTTCTCCACTGTAAAAATTACTATTTTCCCTTTGCAGTTAATAAATACCCTGGGGGAGACACTTAGAGGCTATGCAAATATCCTTTTTCTCTTAAATTTTCGCCCACTAATTTTAGCATCCATCCAGATCTTGTCTGCTTTAACGGTATATTTTTCGTAATTCAAAATGTATAACTGAAACATATATAAAAAGACCTGATCATTACAAAACTTAGATTTATTTTCTTTCTTTCTTTTTTAAAATTTTTCCTGACAATGCAAACAAATCTTGGGGAATTTCTCTCGAGCGTAAGATTTTCCAAGTTGCTACAGAAACCAAGTAATGATAGAAAAAATTAATAATACTTTATATTCTGCATATTGTATAAGAAATTTAATAGATTCTTTTAGTTTTTAATCTATGTGACTATTTGCACAGAAAACAATGCACCGTTTTTTCCACTTTTATAACTAAAATTCAGATTTTCTAGTTGCTGAATACAATAAAATGATATAATTACCTTATATCCTTTTTAGTTTATGCTATATCGTCAATCTTATTATTTTCAAATAATTTCTTCCTTCTGATAATATTCATTATACCAACTTTATTAAATATTCACAATGCCTTAAGTCACACAAATCATATTTTGCTTACTGCATGCACATCTTGTAACTAAATATATGTTATCGGTAGTAAGAACCTGGAGTGTAATTTGTTGTGGAAGAAAGCATGCTGGCCTTGGGGAAAAGCTTTTGTATTCCAATATGATGTTGCAATTTAAATACAAAAATAAATAACTGATGACTAAGTGGAGCTTTGCTAATTCAACAGTATATTTTAACCATCCATCTTTTTTGCTATTTTGTTAAACTAACAGAATTTAAGCTGCCAGTAAGCACATGATAACTAAGGCACAATAAAACTTTGAAGAAAAATGAGAATCTTTCATCTGTTTTCATGACAGGAAGAACCAAACTAAAACCAAAAACCAAAAACCAAAAACCAAAATAACCCCGACAGAATGTGCTCATTACGATTTAAAACTCTCTTTGTGTATCTTGTATAACCCTTAAATTTTATCTGATTCTTTTTAGTTTTCAGCTTTCTATTTGAATTGTAAATACTCAACCTAGCACCTGACCTAAAATATAAAATGCATGTAGATATCAATGAGAACAAAATCTCTTTATGATGACCCATACTACTTAATGATGGATAAATTAATTTTGAAAACATTTGTAACCATAATTTGCTATAACACTGATTAACCTCCATTGACTATTCATAGCATATCATTGGAATTTAAATAATTGCTCCTTCAGACTACCACCAACTATAAGCTATACCATCAACCATTAGTAAGAAATACAATTCAAAGTTAGTCCAGCGCAAATTTCTTGTGAATCATTTTTTGTTTGTTTTTTAAATTGCAGTGTAATTACTCAAGTTAATCTAAAAAAAAAGACTTCATTAAAATGTAGCTATACTTTTGTTGTTCCACCTTGGTCTTTAATTGCTGTGGTCAAGAGGAGTCATATGCTTATTTAACTTGATAGGTAATTTTCAACTGAACTTGAATTCCTTGAGGAAGACCACAGAATTTGTTATAGAGGTCTTAAGAAAACAAGTGTGGAAATTCAGTGTTTCAGACACCCACTCTGAAGTTTTTCTTTACCCCTCATTTCAGTTTACTTTTGAGTAAAATGTGAATATCAATAGTTCGACTAATAGAGATTCAGGAAAAATCACTAAATGAAGCCAAAATGGTATTCAGTTGAATTTCCCAGCTGTTATGGATAAAATCCTGTACAGTTTACATGATACTTATTTAAAAACTGGTTTGATTATTATCATTTAAGTTTATTAAATATATTTTAGCTGGTTATATTCAGTGAAACTTTTTCATGAGGTCCCCTGAAATGGAAGATCCCTTGTGAAAAATTACCTGTTAAACCAAACATGCGTTTGTGAGCATCACTATGTATTTATAATCCAAACATATCATTATATCTGCAAAACAACACATTTAGATCACATCTAATATAATGCAACCATCGTTTGGTTATGGTTTATTAAACTGGGGAATGAACTGTTTACTTACTTGGTATTTCTTGAACCTATATATATCTGCATATGTTACAAAGTAGGCAGTAAGGGTGGGCAATGTGACTTTTGAAAGAACTTAACAAAATAAAGAGAATGGTGGTAATTAAAATTGAGGGTAGTTTAGAAAGTATGTCAGCTCTTACCTCTCAGATCTGCCTATTTACTTCTGAGGTTAGATGCTTAAAAATGCAGTCTATTATAGACCAGAAGTTTTATTCTGCATGGAAATTCATAACCAGAAAATTATTTTATAGAAAAAGTGATTTGTTGGAAAATACTAGCATATGAAGAAGAAGTGGTCCCATCCATTCAACATTGATTAAACACCTACTATTTATCAGGGTCTATTTTAGGCAAAGGAAGACACAGACCACCATCTCCCAAAACTGCCAGCTAGTAGAAAAGACACCAGACAGGTAAATAACTAATTATAATAATGTAAAATACAAGCCTTAAGAAAGATGTATACAAGATACAGTGGCACTTAGAGACGAGTAAGGAACTCCTGGAGATGTGGTCTGAAAAGGAAAAGGTAGAATGGAGGGAAGGGCATTCTCTTTAGAGAACACAGCCGAATGAAAGCACACAGGTCTAAAACAGGAAGGCACTGTCAAAGAACTGCAGGTTGTCTGGATGGCTGGAGCATGAGGCAGAGTGGGGGATGGTAAAGGCAGGCACAGCAGATGACTTAGGTAGGCCGAGGCCAAACCAAGGAGGCTTTTTTTTTTCCCCCCCAAGGAGGCTTTTTCTGCTCTGCCATAAAGTTTGATGTTTATTCTTAGGCCACAGAGATATAGGAATGATTTTTAAAATTGGAGTGACATAGTCACGTCTGAATTTTACTAAATGTGGAAAATGGGAAAGAGGCGAAGTAGGAGTCAGGGAGGTCAGCTGGGAGGCTATAATTATGGTCAGCCAAGGAATGACAGGTCTAGCCATAGTAGTAGCATGGAGAAAGCGGGGGGAGATCTGAGAGTATTTTGGAGGAGAAACAGCAGAATTCTGTGATCATTTATACAGGCAGATGAGAGAGAGGTAAAAGTTGAGAATGGTTTGCAGGTTTTTGGTTTGGATGAATAGGAGAAAATAAAGAAAGAGGGATATATTTTGGAGCCATGATAATGAGTTTAATTTTAGATGTGCTGAATCTGAAGTAAAAACGGCTAAGACGAAAAGACAACCCTCAGAATGTGAGAAAATATTTGCAAACGAAGGAACTGACAAAGGATTAATCTCCAAAATATACAAGCAGCCCATGCAGCTCAATATGAAAAAAACAAACAAGCCAATCCAAAAATGGGCAGAAGACCTAAACAGACATTTCTCCAAAGAAGATACACAGATTGCCAATAAACACATGAAAAGATGCTCAACATCACTAATCATCAGAGAAATGCAAATCAAAACTACAATGAGGTATCACCTCACACTGGTCAGAATGGCCATCATCAAAAAATCTACAAACAATAAATGCTGGAGAGGGTGTTGAGAAAAGGGAACCCTCTTGCACTGTTGGTGGGAATGTAAATTGATACAGCCACCATGGAGAACAGTTTGGAGGTTCCTTAAAAAGCTAAAAATAGAACTACCATATGACCCAGCAATCTCACTACTAGGCATATACCCTGAGAAAACCATAATTCAAAAAGAGTCATGTACCACAATGTTCATTGCAGCAGTATTTACAATAGCCAGGACATGGAAGCAACCTATGTGTCCATCGACAGATGAATAGATAAAGAAGATGTGGCACATATATACAATGGACTATTACTCAGCCATAAAAAGAAACGAAATTGAGTTATTTGTAGTGAGGTGGATGGACCCAGAGTCTGTCATATAGAGTGAAGTAAGTCAGGAAGAGAAAAACAAATACATACGCTAACACATATATACGGAATCTAAGAAAAAAAAATGGCTCTGAAGAACCTAGGAGCAGGACAGGAGTAAAGACACAGACGTAGAGAATGGACTTGAGGACACAGGGAGGGGGAAGGGTAAGCTGGGATGAAGTAAGAGAGTAGCACTGACATATATATACTACCAAATGTAAAATAGATAGCTAGTGGGAAGCAGCCGCATAGCACAGGGAGATCAGCTGGTGCTCTGTGACCACCTAGAGGGGTGGGATAAGGAGGATGGGAGGGAGACGCAAGAGGGAGGGGATATGGAGATATACGTATGCATATAGCTGATTCACTTTGTTATACAGCAGAGACTAACACAACATTGTAAAGCAATTATACTCCAATAAAGATGTTAGAAAAAAAAAAAAGAAGGCTAGCTATAGGAAAAAGAAATGAAATAGCCCTGCAGTCCTATAAACCAGAAATGCTATTTTGGGAATCAGTAGATTTTTAAACTGATTGGCAATACTATCTGCTTCTAACAGTCTGCTCCAATATTTTGGGCTACTGGTCAATAACAGAAACATAGACAAGAATGACTTAATTTGTTGTGTTAGACCACCACTGTTTTTGAAAAAATAGAACTTAAATTTATGCTGTATCAGGAAATCAACTAAATTTGGCTTGTCTGTATAAGCAGCATAATTAGGAAAAAATAAGCATTTGCATTTGGTCAGTGAAGTGATGATAAACTCAAAGATTGCTTTTGGGACAACAGTGAAACACGTTAACTCAAGCTACTCTAATGCAATGTAACAAACAATATTTATGCATCATCTCAAAAATATTTATACAGCATTTCATCATCTCATAGTTTACCAATTGAACTATTTATCACTTCTGTCATTATGGTTACTCCAGTTTAAAATTAACATGGCACAGATACACTTCAGTTGTTGAACTCAATCATACCATTCTTAAAGAAATCTGAATTTTAGGAACTATTGGCAGAGCAATAATAAAAATGAAAAGAAGTGCATTAGCTAAGAATATCCATAATTAATAAATCAAGTATGTGTTAATGACCCGTACTGTGGTTAGCTCTATCAAGGGCACCATGCAGGATAATGAATGAATTAAGAAGCTTAAGAGCTAATCAAGAAGACAATATTCATTAGTGGAAAAAAAAAAAAAAATCAAAGGCAAGTACCCAAACAGAAGGAGAGACAGCTTAGTAGTAAAGAGTGTTAGGTCACAGGATGGACTGTTTGGGTTTAATTCTCAGTTCTGCTAATTACTAGCTATGTGATATTGGGCAAGTTGCCTTCTCTGAGCCTCAATTTTCTTATCTGTATAATGTCATGATATATGTGTCTACTTCACCAGTTGTTAAGAGAATTAAAAGAGATAATACCTACAACATGCTTAAGGCAGTGCCATGGTCATGCTAACCATTCAGTAAATGTTAGCTCTAATAATAATAGTAATTAGTATTTTTATACCAATTCATAACCAATTGGTGAGGATAGGTAAGTGCTAAAGAGTTTCAAATAAGGGCAAGTTCAATGTGTCCTGGAGCATTTAGGCTATGTGCTGAGACTTTAAAAGCAAGATAAGCTTTGTGAGGTGAAAAGAGAAAACAAGAAGCCATTATAAGTCCCTGATACAATTTATTCATTCACTCATTCATTCATTCATTTCAAAATTCCCTGTAAAAACACTGAAGGATTATTTGATACCTGGTGTTAAAGGCCATGACGTGGCAAATGTGACTAAATTGAGGGTTTGTTCTGGAGAGCAGTGAGATACAAATAAGCGTGGGGCCCGTCATGAATAGCGGGGCCAAGGGTAGAACCACCATCGTTCTCATCTCAGCAGTCCTTCGCCACCCAGAAAGCATGATCGATGTAATAAGCCACAGAGGGGCATGATAGCTTATGTATCTCCTTCAGTCTTTCCTTTTTGAAACACTCTTGTTAAAAAACTGTGCCTTAGAAATTGTACATTCTAGGCAGGAAAAAGCACAGGGAACAGCCTGTTTGGTACTTTCCCACAACGCTTTTTGTTCTAGCTCCCTGAAGAATCTCATGGTCAGAATTTCAAAGAATTTTCAACAGCCAATGTATAATTGATACTCTCTTCTGGAATTTAACTTTGGCAATGTCTGTGCACAGGCTATTGAAAGACTCTGGAATGAGTTAGTTGTATTATAACTCAAGGATACAAGTCTTAGGTTGTCCTTCCTATTTCTTTACACTCCCTAAGGAACTTTACTGTATTTCAATCTCTTTTGCCAACTCAAGGTTTTTGTGTTAGCACTGAGTTGCAAAGTCTATGGTTTTGACTAAATTTACTGGCCTAATTCAGTCACACAGACAATCAATTTCGTTAATTCAATTGGTCTGGTGAACTTTCCACTGAATTAATTGATTATTTTTTAATCTCAACTGGCTGGGTAACTTGATTGGACTTCTGGAAATGTATTTTCTGAGCACATACAAAGGACAACTGTTTCTTTGTTAAATCCTGATAGCAAAGCCACAAAAATTTGCATGGAAAAAAGCCCAAAGACCAAACTGTAAATGGATATTCCCCTTCTCAGGTCAATATTTGGAAAAGCAGCTTCCCTCTCGCATACTCCTGTTCTTAAGCCCACTCTCGCTTCACGCACATGGAGTAGTCCACAAGAGGTTTATTATTAATGTTGCCTCCAGTATTTGTACAAATCATCTTCTACTTTTAAATGCCATCTCAGGAATCACTTGGAATCATAGCTAATAAGGTATATTCTACAAGCCATATTCCTGAATATATATATATATATATATATATATTTTTAATTCTACCATTATCTTTAGTACTCCAAATACATTTTTTCTTTTTAATGTCAATTGGGTAAGGTCTGAGACATTATGAGAGCAATTTGTTTCCTTCCTCCAAACTGCTAATGACATTTATTTAAAGCATTCCATTTTCTTTTCTGTCCAATGAATCTAATTTTATCAAGTCACATTCTAAGCATTGCATCTGGTGTTTTGTTTGATAGGACAGATTTGTGGGGCAAGTTCACCAACACATTATGATCAAGCATGGCTTGGATTAATATAACATGAATACACAAGCATACATTACAATTTAAATTTTATTTCACATGCAAAAAAAGTTATTTATAGAATTGAGATGAATTTCATGGCTTGTTGTTGAAAATCTTGAGAAAGTATTCTATTATTCTAAATGACATCCTTGTAAAAACGCAGTGCAGCTTTCATGGAAAGTGTAAAACTTATGTAAAGGTAATTCCTTTTTGAGCATGTATTTATTTTACACATTTTAACTAAAATCAACTGTTATGAACCTGTCTTCAACCATTCACTGACCAGCATTGGCAAATCTTGTTTTCAAGTTCTTAGCACATTTTTTTTTTTTTTTGCGGTACGCGGGCCTCTCACTGTTGTGGCCTCTCCCGTTGCGGAGCACAGGCTCCGGACGCGCAGGCTCAGCGGCCATGGCTCACGGGCCCAGCCGCTCCATGGCATGTGGGATCTTCCCGGACCGGGGCATGAACCCGTGTCCCCTGCATCGGCAGGCGGACTCTCAACCACTGTGCCACCAGGGAAGCCCCTCTTCGCACATTTTTAATTTGGATCTTTGATGACTTGTTAAACGTAGAGTCTCTTTTCCCAGAGGATTTTTCAAATCACATATGGTAATCTTCCCTAATTGAAATTTTTTTTTTCCACTGCTTGTTGCTAGTTCAAAAATGTTCTCTTCTCTTCCACTGTCCCAACTCAGTACCATACAATATGTATGAGATGATGTAGAAGATAATTAGGAAAAGGGAAAGTCAGGAAACAGGCAGAGGTGGGGAAATAAAGCAGGATGATTGAGAAGAGTGAATTGGAACCTATGAGGTCCATTTCACTGGTTTTATTAGCTCCTAAAGAGATAGTGCTTAGAGTGATTCAAAGGTAATGTGTTGAGACTATGGGCCACACAGAGAAGCATTAGAAATCTGAGTGACAATTGGAGGCCCAGAGTTGGAACGGGGAATTATCTACTTGTTACAAGATGCAGTATCACTCTGGAGCCCAGAGTCTGGTAGCTTTGGGGGGACATGCAGACACATGCTTGGTCTGAATTGGAACAGTGGCTACATTGGTATTTTCTTCTTCACTATGCTTCACCAGCAGAAGAGTATGTAGAAGAGCAGATGCTCAAGCAGATTCCCAAGGAAGAGTGAAATAACGGGTGAATACCAAGTAGGGACTAAACATAATTCAGTGGTTTTTAAGCATGAGAGGGTAAACCTCCTCAGAGTGTGGGGCAGGGATTGAGGTCCTCCCTCACTTGAGTAAGCACATCAAGCCAGTAGACAATCAGGCTACACAGAATCAAAGAAGAAGAAGTGATGTTGTCTGTTCTTAACATAGAGGAAGAAAGAAGCAAAGGTTGAACTACATAGGCAAGGAAGAAAAGCTACAAGTGTTTTAGCTCTTCCAGAATCAAGATTGTAGTACAGTTTCATTACTTTGAAATATTATAAACTCCTCAAATCCACTAGAGTAAAGCTTACACACCATATATCAAAGTCAACTAGAGATGATCTGGGATTCCACACTATTGACCATTGAGAATTGATGATAGTAAGACACTGTGAAATAAATTCCTTTGTTTGACTTACTTGAGCCTCACAAAAATCAAAAAGGTAAATAGGGCTTCCCTGGTGGCGCAGTGGTTGAAAGTCCGCCTGCCGATGCAGGGGACGCGGGTTCATGCCCCGGTCTGGGAAGATCCCACATGCCGCAGAGCAGCTAGGCCCGTGAGCCATGGCCGCTCGGCCTGCGCGTCCGGAGCCTGTGCTCCGCAACGGGAGAGGCCACAACAGTGAGAGGCCCGCGTACCGCAAAAAAAAAAAAGAAAAAAAAAAGGTAAATAAAATTATCTTCATTTTACTGATAAAACAATGTATTTGAAGAAAATACATCTTATAAAGTTTAACTAACTTGCCCTGAGTGATACAGTTGCTAAGTATTAGAATCAGGACATTTGTTTTCTATTTAACACCCGGTCCTATAAGCTGTGTGGTCTCTAAACATCACTTCAGGAAACCCCTCAATGTGTTTTGCTGAAAATTTAATTTAGGAAATATTAATATCACATCTATTGTTTTTCTTAAGGATACAAATAGTTCAATGAATACATAAATATAGTGTTCCTGATGTCTGGATGAACTAACCTCAGGGAAAAAAATAAAAAGTACTTTCTGAATTTATTTTGATTTTCCTTTTTATCAAATATATTATCCAATCCACTCTGAGCACACTGTAGAGACCTATGAAGGATTCAGTTTTCATGTGAATTAGCTTTAAAATTTTAAAAAAAGGTTTTAAAATAGCAGGTATGAATAAAAAATAAAATTTCAGTCAACTGGATCTTCAAGTGTCTCCACTAAGATCTGGAAGACACAAAATTTTTCCATTTTTAAAGTAACAGCCTATAGAATATTACAAAGGATATTACATAGCCTTTGTGAGATGAAAATCATTTTAGCGTAGGGAAGAAATTAGCAGATATCAAGAGTATGCTACAGGAAAAGGAATTTCCTTTTTTGAGTGACTTTAGACAAAGTTAAGTTAAAACAAAGCAAAACAAAGCAAAAAATTAAGCATGCAGTGGTCAAAAAGGATAATCTGCTGGAATTCAGAGTTATGCTATCCATTTCTCAAACTGCTGGGCAACATTTTTAACAAATGACACTCTCAGCTATATCCCACTAGAATACTGAAACACGCAGGAGGCAGCTGGTTAGCACATCTTACAGCACTTAGTGTTCCATTATTACAATAGTAACAGATAATTTTCAAAAACCAATTCCATTGTCCATCTTTACATATATCCTTGCTTCTTTATCACTGCCTATGCAAACCCAAGGGACTTATTCATCAGCCTGCAGTCAAGACATTAAAAAGCAGAGAAGCTGGTCTCAGGGCAATTGGTCTTTACATTATCTGCCACATTTTAAGTGCATGACAACAACAACATCAAAAAAATAAAGTGTTGTTCTCTACTTTTAAAATCAGTGCCTATTTTTCCAATGTCTATGAAGCATAGAAGACTGGGTCAAATGGAAATGGAATGATCTTAACCTGTTTTAAGAAGAACAATCAGAACTAAATCTCCCAAGGAACAAAACAAGTTGTGCTCTGTGTCTTATGCTCCTATTTTGGAAGTAAGGTCAGGCATGGGGCTGAACAGGCCATGCTGCCCTGGAAGACAGGAGCAAAGGGAACTGAAATATAGTAATATATGTGGGCACAAAAGAGCACCCTGGGGTCCCAAGCCATACAGAAGCAGCCTGGAATCAAGGACCTTGACTTGGGCTCGTGAGAACTAACAGGCACGTAAGCAGATTTTATGTTACAAACAGCCCAGTAAAGACTAATTAATGAGTATTCAAGAAAACAGTAAGAAAAATAATTATTAAATACAAATGACTTAACATTAATCTAGATGTAATCTTCTAGTACTAATTCATTTCAACCCTTCCCCTCTAACCCCAGCAAGCCATAAAAACTTGGAGGAAAAAGCAAAGTAGGAGCTTTGCTTTGTTGAATTATTGGATGGTAATAAATATTGGTACTTAGCAGCCACGCCATTTTTATAACTAATCAAAGCAAGTGGTCTGATGTTAAGTCAATGATGTTTATGTAAATCTGATTTACTGGATGTGGTCACATTAACATTATGGCTGGAAAGCAGCACAGTAATTAAAACTGTGCTCTGACACTGATTAGCTGTGTAATCTTGGGCATGGCACTTTATCTTTCTAAACCTCAAGCTGCCTCATCTGTAAAATAGAGGCCGATAATAATATCAACTTACAGAGATTTTGTGAAGATCAAATGTGATAGTGTATGAAACATAAAGCACAGTTCCTGACACAGAGCTAATAAATGGTAGCTGTAAGCCATTAAATAAAAATACAAGCCCTATTAACTTGTAGGTTAGTACCTAGCGACAAGGTCACAGGTTTGCATTCCCACCTAAATTAATTAATTTCCCTTTTCCATGTCCTAAAGCTGCCCGTCTAATACAGTATCTCTACCTGTGAACTGTGTGAGACCATGTGTATGGTCTGTATTAGACCCCAGTATATTACCCAGATGTAAGACAGTGACTAACATCTTTCTAGCTACAAAGAACCTTATGGTTTTTCCCAAGAAAATCTCCTAAAGCTTTAGGCCATTTACTTATAATACACAAACAATCCATCTTTAAATTGCTCTCATTCACTTATACTATCCAATCTCTTCCTACTTTTTAAAAGAAGGTAAAAATTGACTTTTGACACAAAGTGCTGATAACAGTATCAAAATTATGGTGCTCAACTTCTTGGCTTATTAAGATGAAATAAGGGAGAAGAAAATCTATTAGAATCTTTATGCCTTGGTTGGAACATGTAACAGCACTAAACTTAGGGCATTTTTCAGCATTTAATAATGTTATAGCTTGGTGTCAGTCCAAAGGCAGAAAGGGTCAAACAAAAGCAAGTCATGGTGACGTGCAATATTGTTTCATTATCAGGAGATAACACCATCCCACTCCAATAGGCTGACATGGATTGCAATTTTCAGTAGCTAGTATTTCCAAGGATCTAGCAAGAATCAGTGAAACAGTACATGCCATGTCCTAAGGTCTAGGAAAGGAACAAAATTAATCTCAGTAATGCAGGAGTAATTTTAAAAGGTAAAGCTCATATACACATTTTTATCGACCTAAATAGCTGTATTAATTACAAGACTTTGAGGGGAGGGGAGTGATCTCAATACTTTATAATGAGTTTCATATATAGTAACACATTTATATACAAGTTTTACATATATATATGCATATATGTCTCTGTACAGATATAGTTATATAACTAAATACATACTTATTCATCAACCATAGAGGGCCTATTATGTGTGGTGTCCTTTAATAATATAGAGGAGGCAACTTTCAGTTGCTCTGTGTACACAGATCACACTTATCTTGAAGGTGCTTAGCCTGCAGTCCTAACTTCCCAGAACACAGATAATAATCAGGAAGCAAATGAAGAAAGTATCTGAAAGCTGAAATAGCTATGGCATAATTCCTTCACAGAAGTTTATTCACTTTTGCACATGGAAGTGCTCTTTAGAACCTCCCCTGTAATCTATTAGCTCTATCTTTGATGGGATTCTAAATTTTGTGCTATTTAGCTTCCTAGTCTACAGCAAATGAGAAGCAAACAGTTACTCTAACCTGGAAGTGGCTTCAATAAGCAGGCATATTGATAACACCAAGCAACCGCTCTCCTAATAAGGGAGGAGGATGAAACAATTGAATTACAAAAGATAGACATAGGAATTTAGAATGCCTAGTAGCTTAGCATGAGGGCAACAGCTTCATACACTTCAGCAGCCCCACAGGAATTACTGTATTATAGCACAGTCCAGGGATTAATGTTCATAATGATGACCCTGAGTTATCAAAAAGAGGTTCAGTTATGTTAGCAGGTTCCATTCAACAAGGTAGGAATTGTGTATTGCTTTCAAAATGGTAAAATGAAACAGAAAAGTTTTGTTGCACAAAGTGGAAAACATCACTTACCTGGAAAGTTCATTTTTGTAAAACAATCTTCTCAAATGGTATCAGATAGTTACTATATGTATCCATCTATCCATCCTATGTATCTCATTTCCTGCAATTTTCTGTTCTTTTAGTTTATCTAAATTACCCACTACTCCTACCACTGCAAATCTCACCAAGCTATAATATAGTATACTAATTAGGACACTACATTCACACTAATGGCTGAACTATATTATTTATAATTGTATTTTCAGACCAACTCTGAAATGTGAATGATCATTTTAAAGAATTCCATAAAAATACATTCCTGATAGCTTAGGGAAAAATGAACAAGAAAATACATAGTATTGGGTGGTTTCTGTTTTACTGTCTATAGTTGAGTTGTTTCCCAAATATCCCTTCCAGCCTGCAAGGCAGACATGAATTCACACATAGTGACAAGCCCTAAGGAACTTCATGAATCATCTAATATATGTCAATATGCAGATTATGATACACTCAGAGATGGTGTTTTGCCCACATCCCAGTTTATATCCATATTAAATTGCTAAGACAAAACTTTGAAATCCCACTTTCTGTTTCATTTCCTCTACCTTATGTTAGACAAGAATAAACTGGCATGTGTGCTTTACATTAAATTGTAAAATTCTTGCTGTACATATTATTTTTTTGTAAAGAATGTTGGGAATCCACCTCCTGTTGACAAACACGAACAGAACATGAATCAGAGAGTTTGAACTTTGAGTCTTAGATGAGAGTTAGACCACTAAATAATAAAGACACCAAAAATGGGAAGATACAATTGTTTTTCAAAAGACGATTTTCTAAGAATTATTGTAAATTACAAATTGTTATAAATGGATTTAATTTTGGTTTGTTTCCTTCTTAAAGTTAAATAATACCAGTTTTTTTATATTCTAGAAATGAACATCTCACTTAAACAAGCTTTATTATTATTATTATTTTAATTCACTTTCTTCCAACCTTAACTTTTAAGATTCTAGCTTGGCTGTTCTTGATAATCTTTTTCACTCTTTTTTCCTTAAGTACTGCCACATACCACGATCTAGCCCATATCTTCTGCCCTTCTCTCTAAATGTTAGGCATATCACCCTGTGGGGCTGAAACCAACACACTGAGGACCGTCCAATATCCTTGTATGTCACTGTCTTCTTTACATGGTCTTTTTGGCATTTCTGTCTGGATATCCTATCCTTTCCAACTTGATGGGACCCAAATTACAATCATTTTCTATCTCACAAACTTGTTTCTTGACACCAGCTTGTGTCCATTGCTATCATTTCAAAACTTTGAGTCATCTGATTCTCTTATTCTTTATATTCATTTAGACATGACATCTTGTCACTTTTTCTTTTGGAATATTTCTCATTTCCATTCTTTCATCTCCATTCCCAACCTCCTCCAACTAGTATAGGACCCATAAGTTCAGGCCTTTATTACCATAGCAGTCTCTGGTCTCTTTTTGCCTCAAATTCATTTTACAATTAATAGTCTTAATTTTGTTTTATACTGTCAGTATCTTATTTAAAATACTAATTGAGCAACTTGTTCCATTTTCCTACTTCTCACCTAAAAACAGCTGCAGAAAGACCAAACTTATGATCTTTGCATCGTCAAACCCTCACATTTCTTTTGCATTTGAAAAATCATAGCAGATTTGTTTTAACATCTCTGTATTTTCAATGTCATCATCGGGGGTTACATACCTAGAATCATGCTCTGCTGTACTCTCTCTTCTTCTACACACAAGTTTGACCAAGCCAAAGACACAGCTCCTGCTTCTAAAGACAAGTCTTGAAAGTAGACAGGCTTTTCTCTAAGTATAAATTCAGGGGCTTGGAGCTACCTACTTCTCTCCCTCCCAAATTTCTTCTTCCTTTCTTTCTGATGCCTACAGTTCTACAAATAGAAACATACCCTTCTGGGTTTAAAGGTGAATCCTCATAACCTTCCACATCTCCCAGTAAAAAAATGCCAGAAGATATTTTGCATTTAAACTGGAGTTTGGAAACTGACTTGCAGAATGTTACATTTAGCCAATATAGAATTAAAAAAAAAAAAAAAAAGGAAGTGGTTGCCCACATTTACAAATATTAGGACTCAAATAAAAATTTAGATGTCCAGTTTTTCTTAAAAAATAAAAAAATCTAGTCTTACTGGGTCTTCATTCTTGTGTAATAGAGATGAAGGGGATTCCAATGGTGAGGCAGACCTTCTCTGATTCACAGACTGTACCCCTGCCTGTCATCTTACACTGAGTCAGCTTCACTCATCTACATCACCTGCCAGGCATTTGATTCTGAGACCCTTTCTTTATTTTATTGGTCATTTACACCTTATAAAGAACAATATTTGAGTTAGTTTCCTCAGGGCTGGGTTTCATAGGATCAAAATGGAGTATGAGGTGGCTGATAATTACGGAAAGGGAAAAAAGACTGGGGTGGGGAGGGGCTATTTAGAACAGACTGCCTTGGTACAGCAAAGGCAAATACGATCCATTTCACTCTTTTGCGAGGTCTTGGCCCTGCTTGCTTCTCTACTGTAAGAACTATGCCTGCAATAGAACATTCTAGAAAAATTCAATTTCCAAATTATATTAGGAAAGATCTAGACAGCTACAGGTCTGGAGATAACACAGAGTAATCAAAAAGGAACAGGCTACACCCAAATCCGCAGCCTAAGTGATATCAGCCAGAGTTACATGGGTTTAGGTTTTCAATACAAATTGAAACAATGCATTCTTATCTGCACAGGCTTCCTGGGGATGCTATAACGTTTCTGAGGCCAGAGTCCACTGTTACCATCTTATTATATGTAACTAGTTGAGGCTGCAACTGGAAATCACAGCAAATTCCTCTTACATTCCTTGGGCCTTTCTAAAAGGAGCTCCCTTGGGAGAAACATGACATTATTTTATACAGATAAAAAGGAATCTTGTCACTATAAGCCCATGCCAGCCCGACTCAGAAAAAAAAATCAGCCCACTTTGTCGAGGTCCTCTGTCCATCTGCAGAAATGCTACTGCTTGTCTTATTTAATAAATGAAAGCAATTTTTAAAAAAGCACACAATCTATAAAATGCTACATAAAACCACATTGAAACTACAAGTAAAAACTGACAACCAACAAAATCCTGCTTTCAAATCCAATTTCTTAGAAAGGCCTTGATTCTGCAAAGTCTACCACATCTCGATTCCCTCCCCAGGGAGAGGATAATAGCATTAAAGGTCACTGGTAGGGACTGTTGCCAAGTCAACGAGACAAGGACTCTCTCTCTCCAGAGATGTATCAAAGTGTGCAGTGATGGGTTGATTAGGTCAGAGTATCTTCCGTATTATGCATGTAAATGGGAATTAATGTCCACAGAGTGACAGCAGCTATTTTGTTGAGTTTGGTAAAAATGAAACCTTGTACTTAACCCTCAAACCAATTCTCTGAAGTCTGTGTTGGGAGGAGGATGCAAGACAGTATTTCCATAATTAAGTAGTTTGTATCTGACTTATCAATTTCTTCAACTCAGAACTCAAAATATTTAGCACTGAACAGAAAGAGAATACACATTTCATTAGCATTTCTTTGGGTTTGTTTCCTCCTATAACAAGGTAACTGCTGAAAAACAGTGAATAGTAAGGCTATTTATGGCCAAATTGTAGGAGAAAATCAGTAGGTTATTTAAAGATGAGATTAGTAACACCTCATTTACCTGGGTATTTCCTGGGAAAGAATAGTTCTGGAGAACTGATTTTTCCATGTGCTTAAAGCTTATTCCCACTTAAGACCTAAATTTTAGATAGTAATTTTTATAAAATAGATTACCAACTGGCTTCCTGCCTTCCTACATAGATGTATGTAAACATAATGTTATCTTTTTTTTTTTTTCCTTGATGACTCAGGGGTCATCTTGGTGAGGATTCATTATTGTACCATATGGCTATATAGTGGCTATATAGTAGGCTATGCTATATAGTAGGCTATATAGTAGGCTATGCTATATAGTAGGCTATATAGTAGGCTATGCCTACTATAGCATTTTTCTCTCTCGGCCCTCAATGTCAAGCTTTCAGCTGTCACTTTGGCTGTCACTAGCCTCTTCTCAGCTTCCCCTTTGCTGTTTCTAATGTGTTGTGGGCTGAGAAACCAGATAACCAGGCTGATTAAGAATGACATGCTGAATAAAAGTCAATGGGGCTCAGAGTGAGGCACGAAGAAATAAAATGCATGTACTTAACATGGAGTTTTCATGAAAACTATTTTGGATATGCAGAAGCTTTTTCACTTAACTTTAGATTTCGGGCAATCCCATTAGGGTTGAGGTTGCTCTTTGAGTTGGCAGGATATTTCTGCATTTAGTATCAAAGTATTTCTCCATAGAGAGACAGATAGTCTAGACAAGATACAAGCAAGAGAAGCTAAGCAGACTCTCTGGAAGTAAAGGGATTGTGACAGACAATACTCAAGGACCCTAGTCTAAAACCTCAGAAAACTATAAAGATCAAAACCTTCCCTTGATCACTAGACGTCTTTTTTTTTTTTTCATGTAGAGATGAAAGGCAATGTCTAGAAGGCCAACATTGAAGGATAATAGGCAAAATGTATGGTTTCCTGTTAGAATCTTCCAGAATTGCACCTTTACCCCTTATAACCGAATGGTGGGCCAGGTGAGATGGGAGAATCTTAGAAAGGAAAAGGCCAGAACTAGGTGTGTTTTCACATGTATCAGTATGAAGCTGTCTCTACTTCACTTCCACCTCTTTCCAGAAAATGCCCAAATCAGGGCCCCTACCTAAAGTCTTTTTCCTTGTGTCTAATGCTGTCCCTGGGGATAGTCTATGGGGTCCCCAAATGCCTGTGGCACCCAGAGCCTCCCTGTCTCCACACACCACCACAGCCTGGTGTTAAAACATAGACTCACCCATCCGCCTGTCTGTATTCGAATGACTTCATCTTGATGGCTTGGCAACAACCAGAACTCTCCCTTCAGATCCCTCTATATTTATTTATGGCACACACAATCCATTTTTGTCCTCTCTAAATACTTCCCTCAATGGTCATGATAAAGGGATTTCATGTCTCTAAAACACATAAAGGGTGTGGGTCTGGGTGGGACGGAGACATGCTTTTCCTGTCCCTCTATCCCTAGGGCCCAGGTGTAGACAGGTCTTCACTGCACTCAGTAGAGATTTCTTAGATTCAAACAAAGATGAGAGCAGAGACAGCATCCCTTATCTTGTCAGGAACTTCTTTTCTTTCCAGCATCACACGATGGGCTTTTGTTTTTATTTAATGCCAACCTGTATGCAGGACAGCAAGGCCCTCCCAGAGTCCCAAACACTCTCAAGAGTAAAATTAGTATGAAATACAGTAGAAGAATATTGATGATACAATTAGTCCCAAAGCTCAAAGGCCACAGGGCAACATCATGGGCTTGCTGCTAATAATCACAATGTCTTCCTCTGTAGAGGCATGTTGTATTTCAGGTCTTTTGTACCACACTAAGCTACACCTGCTTCCTCCACATTGCAACAGGATTCTTTTCCAATCTGGAGACTTAAAAATAACAGAAATACCCCTTGACTATTAATAGTTGGGTTTTCTGCAATTGTATCTAAGTCATGTGAACATGAATCAGGGTAATCAATTTATTCTATTTTAAGACACTGAAATTGAGATCCACATCAAACCATTTTAAATCTACATTCAACTAAATTTAATATATACAAACTTATTGCATTAAAAGCAAACTGAAATTGAGATCCACATCAAACCATTTTAAATCTACATTCAACTAAATTTAATATATACAAACTTATTGCCTTAAAAGCAAACTGAAACAAAATATCACTGTAGATAAACCAGTAAAAAGTATACACTCTCTGAAGCCCTCATGTTATCCCTTTTTTCAGAAATGTTAAAAGCCTGACCCCCCAAAAAATAATAATAGTAATAATAAATAATAGACTTGTCAACAAAACCAGTTCTACAGTTCCATCAGGCTCACAGATTTCGGTCAGTACAAAATGGGCTCCATTTAAAAAAATTCTCTGTATAGCAAAGCCCAGCTCAAAATCACATCCTCTAAGAAGCCATCCAGGCTTCCCAGCCAGAAGTCCTTGGTTTATATCTTGCCCCTAAGTTTACTATGGCTGCTTGGTTTCGCTCTGTTGTTGTGGTAATTTTTACCATATGAACCCTTCTCTAATAAACAATAAGCTCTTAGGTAGCAAAAGAAGTTCTTCCCATCTCCACATTAACCAAAAGTACCTAGAAGAGAGTCCAATGTAGATACGGAATTAGACTCAAGATTGCCATCCATTGTTTTGTCTACCAAAAAAAAAAAAAAGTTATTTTGAAATGAAGAAACAAAACTAACCATTTTATAAACCCATTTGTGGTTTCTCACCTGCTCGTATTTTAAATAACAACTGCAAACAGAACGATGTGATACTAACATTTCATTTTTACATAAAATTTTAAGTCAAACTCAACTTTCCAACTGCTACAATTTGCTGCTAGACTAATCAGTAATTGTACCTAACCTGAAATGCAACACACAACAAAAAACATGGTGATATAAAACAGAATATTCCAGGCAATCATAAATATGCGTTCAACAGCCTCTTCTATGAATGACTCAGCACACAGACCTATGAAATTCTGATGGTACTCTTTATGTATAGAATAAAAACCATCTAGAGGCAGCAAAATGGATGAATTCTCTAATGCATCATACCGTGAAACCATCAGAGCCTTGGATGTGAGACTTGGAGGGAACAGGGAAGAATTTGCAAGTCTCTGGATTTCTCTGAATCTTTACTCAGAGATGTCATTTGCAACTAAATTCATGGGTGTAAGAGTGAGTGTGATAGAAGTGAATTATAATGTGCACCCCCCCACAAAAAAAAAACTGTTTCCTTTACTCTCCACACTTCTAACAGAAAATGAGTGGGGCTTTTTCCCACACCAACTAATTCCACAGCTCTCCAGACACCAACTGGGTGTCCTACAATTCAATTCTGACACTAACAACCAGGAGTTAGAGTCGATCCCAGAGGCTAAGTCCCACAAGACTGTTCCCCACTTCGGGTACCAATTTCAAGTCCTAAGTTGTCACCTGTACTTTTGTGTCCCATGTCCCCTTCCTTAAGTTTAATAATTTGCTAGAACAGCTCACAGAAGTCAGGAAAGCTCTTTATTATTACCCATTTATCATAATAAATATAATTCATGTATCTTTTTGAATTAGTGTTGTTGTTTCTTTTGGATATATACCCAGGAGTGGAATTGCTGTGTTATATGGCACTAATTCGAAAAGATACATGCACCCCAATGCTCATAGCAGCATTATTTACAATTGCCAAGATATAGAAGCAACCTGTCCATCAACAAATGAACGGATAAAGAAGATGCGGTATCTATATACAATGGAATACTACTCAGCCATAAAAAAGAATAAAATTTTGCCATTTGCAACAACATGGATGAACTTGGAAGGTATTATGCTAAGTGAAATAAGTCAGAGAATGACAAATACTGCATGATATCACTTATATGTGGAATCTAAAAAATACAACAAACTAGTGAATATAGCAAAAAAGAAATAGACTCACAGAACAAATTAATGGTTACCAATGGTGAAAGGGGCAATATAGGGGTGGGGGATTAAGAGGTACAAATTATTCTGTACAAAATAAGCTACAAGGATATATTGTACAACACAGGGAATATAGCCAATATTTTATAATAAAGTGGAATATAACCTTTAACAATTATGAATCACTATACTGTACACCTGTAACTTATGTAATATTGTACATCAACTATATTCAATAAAAAAGTTTTTTAAAGATTATAATTCAGAAAGAGCCAAATGGAAGAGATGTATAGGGCAAGGTATGTGGGAGGGGCATGGAGTGTCCATCCCTTCCGCAGATTTGCACCTTGATATGTTCACTAACTCAGAAGCTCTCTGAACCCCTTTGGTTAGAGTTGTTATGGAGGTTTTATTATGCAGGTATGAGAGATTAAGTTATTGGCCATTGGTGACTGAACTCAGTCTCTAGCCCCTTTCCCCTCCCCAGAGGGTCAGGGGCTAGTGCTAAAAGTTCCAGGCCTCTAATCACTGGTTGGTTCCTCTGGTAACCAGCCCCCATTGTCCTGTATCACACCATTAGCTTAATCTCAGGTATGGTTGGAAGAGGGTTATTATGAGTAACTAAAGACATATCTCTCAACCATATCTCCATAGGATTTTAGGAACTGTGGGCCAGGAACCAGGGAGGAAGACTAACTATGTATTTCCTATCACAACGTAACAGTCTCTCTTAAGTGGCCTTGAAAACATATATTTGTGTAGAAATACATTACACACCTGTGCTGAAGCACTCTTATCCTAAGTGTCATCTTAGAACACAGATCTGATCAAGTTCTGGGCTTGAAAATGCTAATTTCTTTGATCTAAGTGGCTCAAACCAAAGGAGATAAAATATGCTAAGCACTTTTCCTGATTCTCTCTTCCACAAACGCACACAAATAATAAACTAACCGCTCTCCTCCTCATTCTTTCCCTCTAACCGTGAGAACTGCTTAACTATTGTGTTCCCTGTATTATCTAAGTGAAACATCTGCCCCTCATCAGGTACAACAGATTAAACGATGTATTAAACTGGATGTTAAATTTGGGATGCTGTTTCAGTCACCTCACTGTCCTGGGGTGACATTTTTCTAAAGGCATTTTCTTTTAATACTTCAAAAGTCAATGATTACATTTTAGATGGAGGCATGACAGGAATGTCTAATGGTCACACAAATGTCTTTGTAGGCAAATATATAGAGGCTTTAAAGATGTGAGGAGAGTCATGTATAGTTGGTTTTATACATTAAGTGATTTTAGAAGTGAAACTTCTTAGCTTGAAAATACACACAAAAAAATGAATAAAAGCTCTGACATGGGGAAAGAAAATCTCAGGAAGGTGAACTGGGCTTGAATAACTTGTATTACATGTAAATGGAAATTCCTGTTTCAGAATACTTTTTTATCGGCTTAATTTTGCACTAGCTAACAGGCTCAGATTGCCTTGTTATCTCATATTTTTATAGCAATTCAAATAAATGACTTTTTTTTAACATCAAAGTTAAAAAAAATAAATCTCTTTAAATGTTCATTTTATTTCATTAGGAGGGAGAAAAGTGTCTTATTTTCTTAAGTGGAAAGAGTATACATACCAGTTTCGTTCTTAAATGCCATTGTAAAGATTTGTGATGCTTTTTATTTTTACAATCAGGGCTGCTGTTTCTGCACTGCAGAATACTGCACTTTACAGAATTGTCAGATTGGACAAAAGAAGACAAGAAGGAACATTGAATAACTACCCAGTTTCCTTTAGGACTCTTGCCCCCATCGCAGATTAATAGCCCTCCTTGGTCTTGGTCAGTCTTCTGGTGGCCATAAAACCCCTCAAGCAGACTCAGGGCTACTCCCATATAAAACCCTGGATAAAGAAGATGTGGCACATATATACAATGGAATATTACTCAGCCATAAAAAGAAATGAAATTGAGTTATTTGTAGTGAGGTGGATGGACCTAGAGTCTGTCATACAAGAGTGAAGTAAGTCAGAAAGAGAAAAACAAATACCGTATGCTAACATATATATATGGAATCTAAAAAAAAAAAGGTTCTAGGGGCAGGACAGGAATAAAGATGCAGACATAGAGAATGGACTTGAGCACACGGGTGGGGGAAGGGTAAGCTGGAACAAAGTGAGAGAGTGACATGGACTTATATACACTACCAAATGTAAAACAGATAGCCAGTGGGAAGCAGCCACATAGCACAGGGACATCAGCTAGGTGTTTTGTGACCACCTAGAGGGGTGGGATAGGGAGGGTGGGAGAGAGACGTAAGAGGGAGGAGATACGGGGATACATGTATATGTATAGCTGATTCAGTTTGTTATAAAGCAGAAACTAACACACCATTGTAAAGCAATTATACTCCAATAAAGATGTTTAAAAAAAAAAAACCTCTCCCTTTGCTTTCTCCCTGTGAACTATAATAGTAGCCCATAGCTCCTGTTCCCCACGAAGAAGACAGAATATTCATTTGCAAAGTCTTCCAAAATAAACTTAGTTTTACTTCTACATAAATTTGAAGCTATCTAGATGTAAGTTACCTATACTCATCTGAAAAGCATTTAACTTGTATCCTGTACTGATTCAGTCTGGCTTTGGGATATATATCTGGGCATGAAAACAAAGAAAAAAATATCAAATGGATTGACTTGAGACCATAAAAAAGAAAAGGTTCTATCTAATCTTTACTAATTCCCCCTTTTCCTCTTTTATTTTCCAAGTGAGTTAACTAATATATATATATATATATATATGAAAATTATTTTGGAACATATAATCTAACTGATCCTCCATAAGAAAAGCAAGCTGTATTTCATAAATAGAATTAAAATGCCTCTGAATAGTATTAAAGATTGTATCATTAAAACATCCTATTTTAAACATAATTCCTTTTTCATTCTCTGGTTGCTTCTTTGTGCTTTACAATAACATGCTATGCACTGTATGTTAGCAGTAATGTTATATGCTGTTTTTAGCTTGTTCTGGATTTATCTTTTCAAGGTCAAAGCATTCCAGCATGCCTAAGAAGCTACTCTGTGGAGATCTTTTTTTCATAACTTCTTTTTCTTCTTAATTCCCAGACATATTTAAAATTCTAATCAGAGTGTGAAGGGCCACACTTGAATATACCACAGAGAATCTAAAATCACTCATCCACCACTGTTTTGTCCCTGTTTATTTTATGACCCATCAACAAAAAGTTATCTTTGCAATCAATCTCGTTAGACTTGCCAGTAATGAGATTAAAAATTGAGGAGAGGTGCTTTTTCTTTTCTTTCCTTTTCTTTTCTCCCCCCTTTTCCCCATCCCCTCTTTTCTCCCCCCCCCCTTTTAGGTGGTATGAGTCACTCTATCAGTGCTGCATTTAACGAATTACTCACACCCCTTCTAATCTATCCTTGTCAGCGTTTTCATATTAGCACGACACAAAAGTTCCACTATCAATCACTGTTTCTTCGGCTGCCAGTCAATATTCACTTTGTGAATATTGGCCCTGAATCCTAATCTGTGACAATCTACGAGTTTCATATTTAATTTAAAAAGTTCAATCTGAAAAAAGATACAAAACTATTCGTGAATTCTTGTAAAAGGGAAGTGCCAAATTATCAGCAGCAGGGCCACCATTATTCATGGGTGGAACAGAAAAACATCTACTCCATGCAAAGTCTGGGACTTACTGCTTGCCAGGTTCCATTTCCCTAAACTGGCCCTGCTGCCTCCACTGAATGCTGACACGAATAGTTTCTGATGGGGCAAGGTTTTTCATATCACAGTAGAATGCAGATTTAAAAGGTAAAATTTCAAAGGAGAGAGTGCAAAAACGTATAAAGAAAAGATATCGATCCTGGAGAAGATTTTGATAGAGGAAACATGGGAAAGAGGATTCTGACTAAATGTCCAAATGCTAAATACAAAAAGCCAATAGAAAGAGTATAAGAGGTAGGCTGAGGTCCAGGATTGGAGGCTGGCATGGCAAAGAACATCTCCACTGGGCAGTGAGAGTCACGTGTTTATTTTTTGTTTTGGGGGGGTTTAAAAAAAATTTTTTTTAAAGTCTTTATTGAATTTGTTCCAATATTGCTTCTGTTTTATGTTTTGGTTTTTTGCCCACGAGGCATGTGGGATCTTAGCTCCCCGACCAGGGATTGAACACGCATCCCCTGCGTTGGAAGGCAAAGTATTAACCGCTGGACCGCCAGGGAAGTCCCCGAGTCAAATGTTAATAAACAGCATCTCCCAGCTGCCTCCTGGCTTCCCAAGCTGTGCTTCAGAATGTAGCCATACTCCTTTGGTTTACTCTGTCTAGCAACTTTTTTCTGCCTACACTTGTGTGCAAAGTCCAAATGAACTGGCAGAGAACAGAAAGTGTAACCACAAATGCAAAAATATCGTAACAGTTTATTGAAATACTTTGTATAAATGAGCTTTGATATTTCCACATTAAAACAGCATTTTTACTACCACTAATGACTAAGGAAATTAGAAAAACAGAGAGATGGTAACTAGGATCCAATTTTTGTATTAATAACTCAAATTGAGAGAGTTGGTATATTTTCAAAATCATAGATATGTCTGTAACCTAAAGGTATATTTCACAGCATTTAATTTATTGTTTTTTGAGGACTGACGAGTGTATGATTTAATGGGTAAAGATTAATGTACTTTGAAATACTGGATACTGACTACAAATATATGAACTATTACCTGAATAAGATAAGACTTTGTAAATTAATATGCTACTCTAAGAAAGAAAAGATCACAAAAAAGAATGAGGGGAGAAAAAGAGGAATTCCAACACTGTTCTTTCATAACCTTCTTTATATGTTTATTGCAGTAATTATTTCTAAGCCTGAGGTTATTTATTTAAAATTACACACTCAAGATGACTGATTTGTTTGTTCTTCTTTACAAAGTCAAAATCTAAGAAGCATCATTTCATTTGTTTAAATTCAAGGTAGAGAAGAAAAAAATTGTACCAAAAAACAAACTAATTATTTTGATTAGGAGCAGGTGGGGGTTACATTCTCTGTTTTATCTCATTGACTTTGAGGTGAATAATTATGTCCAATCTTTATATTTAATCCAGAAAAAAATGTTCTATGGAACAAACATGGTCAATACAAAAGTAAAGATTTTATTCCTCATTTTAGCAATACAATCTTTCCTTGGCTTTTACAATAAATAACTGCTGTTTTTTTTCTCCCTATCGTGTGCTTTAAATCCTGGTAACTTCTCCTAACTGAGTAGAAAGACAATTCCCTTATCTCAGCCACGTCACCTCCACGTAAATTGATCTGAGAATGCCTTTAGAATAATAGCAGCTGGATTCTCTACAGCTATTTATGGGTCCAGTTTCCTAGGCTTAATTTTGATTTATAACTATGGAAATTAAATCAGGCATTTTCACTGCTTAAAAGAGTGGCTTTGATTTTACCAATTCAATAGGGAGACTATTTACCAACACATTGGTAAACATTTCAATTTGGGTAAGGGCAAAGAAAACAAAATGGTTTCTTATCTCTGATATTTCTACTTGAAATTCCTTCAGAATAGATGATTGTATTACCCATAGGCAAATGTCAGGACTGGATTATTAAATCAGACTCACGTGAACTAAAGACCTTACCCAGTATCAATCTTGCCGAGTAATTTCAAGGATATAAGCTATGGAGAAGTTCAGATGAAGCAATTTATACCCCATCTAGTGGTATAGTGTATGTGACATGCCCCAGGTAGTCCTACCTCAAAGATGCTGGTTTCTACTCACTATAGGAAATCTTTAACCAAGGACATCCTGTGAAAGGCAGAGAGAGATCTCTTCCTTCTAGGAAATATTAATCTATTTACTCAAAGGTCCAGTTGACAAGATTTGACCAAGTCTGCCTTGCCTTTCTTTGGGGGACAGAGGCCAACAGATTTAACTCCTCCCTCTAAGCAACAATTTAATTCAATAATTATGTTAGAATATAATTAAAGCAAACAATTGTACAAAAAGACAAACAGAATTTGAAGTTATAAAATATATTAGCAGTTATGAAACCAAAAAATATTTTATCTTAGACATAGTATTAAAAGTCAAAAGGATATAGTGGGAAGAGCTGAAGATGATCAGTTCAAGACATCATTTTTGGCCATATAACTTTATGCACTGATTTCCTGAGCCTCAGTTGTACTAATATACAAAAAGGTTGGGGTGAGATAAGCCTGACGACAGACTCTGGAGATTTTAAAAGACGATATGTAAGGCACAGCTTTGAAGACCATAACATATTCTATACAGATGAGAAAATAATGAGAATTAAAATATACTCAACTCCTTACTTTGCCCATGTGGCCAACAATACCATAAATCTCCTTTCTTACAGATAAGGAAAAAGCAGTCCCATAAATAAGCTAGATTCTGACCGAGAGTTAGAAATGGAAACCTAAGTCTACAGAACTCTTTAAACATGCCTCTATACTCAGGTAAATTGTAATTTGGTAAACAGAGGTATACAGAGGACAAGGGAAGCCAATGCAGAGGAGTGAGGCAGACAGAGAAAACGATCCATGCCCCTTCTTCCCATGTCTGTTCATTTTCCTCTTGGTTCCCAGGAACTATTACTTCTTTTATCCTGTACCTGTCAAAGTAGCTCTCAATAAAGGAACCAACGCACCTATTAAAATTAAAGCATGAATTTTGGGTGAGGATCAGTGGGCCTCTCTTGGGAGTACTTTGATTTTAATAGGCTGCAAAGTTTTTATTTGATTAAAGTTGAAGAAACTGTAATTATGAAGTTTCACGTGTTAGCAACAGTTACAGAGGAGGCATTTTGAAGACCAAGGGCATATCTTCCTGGCCTATGAAATCACACCATTAGAGCAGCTGCTTACTCAATCTCTTCAGGAAAGTCTAATGTATGAGTTCTTTAATCAGAAAACAGTACCATTCTTTATTTCAACTTTTGTTTCAGATCTTTGCTTTTGTCTTATTGAGAGCTTATTATTAAAACCAAGTACCCTAATGAACAAACCTGGCGCATAGACAAATATGTCCTACTTTATCAGCAATAGGCTGTAATCTCTCAACAACCAGGAGACAAAGATGTGTTTTGTGTGGAGGAGATGGGAAGGTAGAAAGAGCAATGGTAAACATACCTTGAATGGAATATTTTGCACAGAAAAGTCTGGGTGTCATATTTTTAGCCTGTACCAGTAATGTTCATTAATCTTCATTTTGAATATACAAGGAAAGCTGCTCTAGAAAAGACTCACTATTACAGGACAATGAGGTAAGTTATGATACGATATGATAAATATGCTTTCATGATATCTAAGAGAGAAGATGCTCATTAAAGCTGTGGGTGACCATAAGCTGGAAAGAGTGCTAAGACCTTGAGATATTAGAACATATTTCAAAGTGAATTTTACAAGTTAGAGAAATGGCTCAGTAGAAAAGTGAATTTTAATCAGACTAAAGGTCCTGTCAGTTTTACCTCCATCCTGAATCTGATAACCGTTCATCATTTCTTCCACTGTCCCCAGGAAGAACCAGCATCATCTCTTACCTGGCTTAATGCAACAGTCCCCTGAATGGTCTCCCTTCAGCCTTTCTTGCTCTTTTATAGACCATTCTACACATAGCTGCTAGAGTGATGTTCTGAAAATGTGAATTAGATTATATCGTTCTTTTCTTAAAATCCTCAGATAATATCTAGAATTCAATCTGAAATCCTGACTATGGTCTACCAGTTGACTGTGGTCAATTGAAATGGGTCTTGCCCACATCACTAATTCTTTCTCTTAGTATTTTCTCTGCCTCCAGGTTAGTCTTTTTGTTCCTTTAACTCTTCAATTTACATCAGAGCCTTTGTACCAGTTGTTCCCTCAGAGTATGATGTTTTCCCCAGCTCTTCACAGAGCTGCCCTTCCTGGAGCTCTTGACTGAACTCACAGCTTTGATCAGACTTGCCTGACCACCCTGTATCTACATCTCCTATAACTCAGACTCATCACCACCACAGTTCATCACAACACCTGTTTTTATCTTCTTCATAGAATGTACCACTATCTAAAATCATCTTATTTCTTAACATTTTAAGGTCAGCCTTCTCTCATGAGAAAGTAAGCACTGTGAGGGCAGAGTCCTTTATTGTCTTGTTTACCCTGCATTTTCCACCTTACAACAGGGCTTGGCACCTCGTAAGTGCTCTGTAGATATTTGTTGACAGTCTAGAGCAGCAGATCTCAAAGTGTTATCCAAGAACACCTGGCAGTCCCTGAAACTCCTTCAGGGGGTCTAAGGGTCAAAACCATTTTCATTTTCTCACAAATGTGCAATGGAGGTGTCTAGAGTCTACATAACATGTGAGACTACAACAGACTGACTGCAGAAGCAGATGTGAAATTTTTAATAATGGAAAACAATGCTATTCTTCTCGCTGAATTATTTTAGTTTTGGGAACCAGTTATTTTTCATAAAAGCACATTATTTTAACAAGCAATGGTGGTTATTTTAAATAAATTAATTAATAAATTTAAATGTTTTCTCAGTGTTTATTCCTAATACAGTAAACATTGATAGATATAACCTACATAAACAAAAGCATTTGGGGATCCTCAATAAGTTTTAAGACTGCAAAGGATTTTTTTAGTCCAAAAATGTGAAAAGCTCTGGAACAGGATATCACCAACTAGGTTCCCTTACTTCCTAGACAGTATCCAGTAGAATGTTTTCCTCCAGGTAGAACTGCCCCTAAATAGGGTTATCTCTCTTCTGATTCCTTTTTTTCAAATTTTCATTTATTCATTTTTTAAAATACATTTATTTTATTTTTATTTTTGGCTGCGTTGGGTCTTCATTGCTGCGCATGGGCTTTCTCTAGTTGTGGTGCACTGGCTTCTCATTGCGGTGGCTTCTCTTGTTGTGGAGCACGGGCTCTAGGCATGTAGGCTTCAGTAGTTGTGGCATGCGGGCTCAGTAGTTGTAACTTGCGGGCTCTAGAGCGCAGGCTCAGTAGTTGTGGCGCACGGGCTCTGCAGCATGTGGGATCTTCCCGGACCGGGGCTTGAACCCATGTCCCCTGCAATGGTAGGCAGATTCTCAACCACTGCACCACCAGGGAAGCCCCTCCTTGTTTTGCTATTCATTATTTATGGGAAGACTGCTTCTTTTTCTTTTTCTTTTTTTTACCAGCTTTTCAAATCCTAAACATGCTTTGAGGGCATCTAACATACTACATTTTCCATGAAATCTTCTCCTTAGTTCCGGCACCAAAAGTCTTCTCGCTATATATCTTAAAAACATTAATCCCCTGTATTATTTAACTGACAATTTATATTATCAATACTTAGATTCCCTTGGGCTTCCCTGGTGGCGCAGTGGTTGGGAGTCCGCCTGCCGATGCAGGGGACACGGGTTCGTGCCCCGGTCTGGGAAGATCCCACATGCCGCGGAGCGTCTGGGCCCGTGAGCCATGGCCGCTGAGCCTGCGCGTCCGGAGCCTGTGCTCCGCAACGGGAGAGGCCGCAACAGTGAGAGGCCCGCGTACCGCAAAAACAAACAAACAAACAAAAAAACCCAACAAAACAAAACAAAAAAATACTTAGATTCCCAAGTTTCCTGTAGACTTCTCTGGGGGCATGATCATTCACTGACAGTACTGATGAAGTCTGTATACGTACCATGCAGACAGCACAAAATGAGAGCAGAATCTTACCCTCAATAAACTTTCTTATCTAAAAACCTGGAGTATGGGATGATAAAAATTAAACTGGAACAAGAGCACTAAGTTAACTCTCCATACTCACAATTTGTATCTTTTGAGATTTACTACCTGAGGGAGCCAGCAATTCTCACCACCACATCCACCAAAGACGTCCACATCCTAATCTCTGGATCCTGTGAATATGTTATTTATATGACAACGGGGATTTTATAATTAAGGTTATGGACCTTTAAAAAAGGGATATTATCCTGTATTATCTGAGTTGAACCAATCTAATTGCATGAGTCCTTAAAAGAACTCTGTCTAGAAGCAGAAGAGGTGTGACAGAAGGTAAAATCAGAGAGAGATCTGAAGCATGAAAGGGACTTGACATTTTGAGGGGGCAGGGGGAAGGGCACGTGGAAAGCATAAGAAGGAAAGAGGGTAGCCCCTAGGCAAACTCCAGGCCCCCACTGACAGCCAGCAAGGAAACCGGACCTCAATCTTACAACCACAAGGAAGTGAATTCAGCCAAAAACCTGAATGGGCTTGGAAGCAGATTTTTCCTCAGAGCCTCCAAAAAGGACTGCACCTCTGCCAACACCTTGGTTTTGACCTAAGCACAAACTCTGCCTAAAGGCACTGAAAACAGACTTCTGATCTACAGAAGGGAGAAAAAATTTGTGTTGTTTTAAGCCATTTGTGGTGATTTTTACAGCAATAATAGGAAATTGATATAGCATCTCTAGCGTGATAATTTCCAATAATTCTTAACCACATACATAAAATACAACCAACATCCTTTAAACTCCATATACTGTACTCTTTCCACTCAACCTGCTGTCTTACTGAGCATACAAATTACGCACACAGTAGACATGCTT
The DNA here is from genome assembly GCF_949774975.1 of Lagenorhynchus albirostris. Classification (NCBI taxonomy): domain Eukaryota; kingdom Metazoa; phylum Chordata; class Mammalia; order Artiodactyla; family Delphinidae; genus Lagenorhynchus; species Lagenorhynchus albirostris. The sequence continues at coordinate 47,882,134 of NC_083107.1, read as the reverse complement.
GCATGACCAAAGACTAAGTAGCAACAGTAATAAATAATCATGGTTTTAAATTTTTGTTTCCTTTGTTTGCTCTAAATGTATGCTTGTCCTTCAATAAGGGCCTGTTTGCAAGGTTGTTGTATGAAACTTTATGCTTAAAACATTTTGGTCAATGAAGTTACAAGTGAGTCCAAAGGGATGTCTAAATCTGAAATCATCCCAACTGTTAATAGTGTCAAATGAGATTATTTCACCACCAGGTCCACTTGGAAAAGTAACCAGCACCTGATCTCCAGCTGAGTTTCATGTAATTTAGTTGTCAAAGTGATGGAACACAACTCTTTCACTTAATTTATATGAAATCAGTATCGACTTCACTGTATCCTCTGCCAGGCCAACAGTAATTTTTCTGAACAAGATACCCTATAAATGGTGAGGCCGAAACAAAGAAGAAAAGAAAAGTTGAGAGGCAATAAAAAGTAAGACAAAGATGACAAGCTCTCTAGGTGTCCTAAATTTAAACCATTTTTTTTATGCCATTAAACTCAGTTTCTGTGACCTAAGTCCTTGGAATCCTTCTGCAGCCAGACCATTAGCTATCCACTAATAAGAGATTTTCTTCCTATTGTATGTCATTTTGTTAGGGCATACCTTGGAGGTAAGAAATAAATACTGACCACATTTATTGATTATTCAGTCTCTTTAGAGAAAAATGTGAGGATAAGTTTTTATTTTATTTTGATATCTAGATCAAGAGATTTCCAAAGAGGAGAGAGAAAGAACTCACAATTTAAAAAAAAATCTCTTAAATTGTCCAAAAGTTGGTCCTCCCAGTATATTATAGAGAGAAGTAAACTCTAGTCCTCACTAGACACTCTGTTCTCAGAAGTTAGCAAAGTTATTCATCATACCTAGTCTATTTTTTTTGAATAGGTAACATCATGCTCACCACTACCCCCCAAAAAGCATTAAAATATACAGAGAAAATTATTTCTCCTATCTGTCTTTTATTTGTCCATTTTCCTTCTCAAACATCACCTCCTTCAAAGGTAACTTTGGTGGTGCTATATTATTATTACTACTACTATTATTACTACTACTACTACTACTACTACTATTATTATTATTTTGATTCTTCCAGAATTGCTTCAGGAATATACAAACAAAAATTAATATATTTTAGACTATTCTGCCCCATGATTTCTTTTAAATATAACATCTAAAATCATTCAGAATAGTTCAGTATGAAATTCCTAAAATCCTTGTAGTAGGTCTCCAAGATGTGAGAGTCATGAAATGCTTACAATGTATCACATACTATATTGACTCAGTTTTCATAATTTACCTCATTTGATTTCACAGAGTAATAGTAAATCTCAGGACCATTTTACAGATTAGGATGTTGAGGCACAGGAAGGCTAAACCTCTTGCCTGGCTTTCTACAAACAATTTTCTGCCAGTTGTATTTTCTGCCAGTTGTATTTTATTTTTACTATACCTTGCTATCTCTTTTAGCACTTGATTTCATCTATTATTCTATGCCAGTTTCATGCATACAAATCATTGAATCACAAGGGATTGAAAGGGTCTTAGGACTCATCTATCTATCCATTTAATGTTGTATCACACGATAGCATCTGTGTCTGTTCAATGCTTAGATGCCTCTAATAGGTCAAAAACCCCTTAAAGGAAAGAAACATATTTTCTCTACTCTTTTCTCTCTGCTGCCACCTTTCTAGTTATACCTGGCAACGTACTTGTATGTTTTCCCAATTAGAATTAGTAATAGTGACGGTAAGAATCATTCATATTGAGTCTCTCATAGGATCCTAATGTTTGATCATAGTTGCTTTTTCATATATTTGATAAATATTCAACATAAAATAAGCATTTGTTAATAATTTCTTTAGCTATACACTACACCAATGACTGAAAATGATAGTTATAATGCCAGACTTCTTTAACTTGATTTCTGAAAAGATTGTTTCATGGGAAATAAGACTTAAACGTATTTTGAGGAAAAAGTATTATATGGTCAAGCAACTGCTGGAAATGTTACATATCTTAGAAATTCACCATGCCCACTATTATGTACAAAACTCTAAGAAGTAAGTATAACTTTGTTTAAACCAGAGTTTTCTCAACATATCTGCATATGGAACTCCCTTTCATACATGAGCTTCCTACAGACCATTTTCATGAACCATACTATGAAAAAAAAATGTTATAAAAGGATAACAATCCTGTCTTAAAGGATACTGTCTTAAAGGATACTGTAGTAGAGAAATAGTCAATTGTATTCAGCATGAGTAAAACACAGAAGACAAGGCATATCTAAAAGAATGACATAAATAGCTCAGTTTTCCTTTACCAGCTTCACAAAACTACATAGCTCATCTCCTTAATATAACTCAGAGAAGAATAGGGAAATTTTTCTCTATGCATGTAAATATATGCAGAGCTTTTCTTGAATTTATAATGCTTTGACCTCCATAGCTCAGATTGAAGAATTTAAAACAATGATATTCCATTATATTTTCTTGATTTTGTTAAACATCTCAGCCAAGAAATCACACATTGCTTTATTTACATTGTATGGTTATTTGTTTTTTAGTTCTCTTCTCAGGTGAGTTCACTAAAATAAATAACTATGGCCAATATATTTAGCTTTTTTAATCAGATAGACTTTTATGGCAACATACAGCACATAATATAAAATAATATTTAGTCATTGTCAGTGATATAAGTATTTCCCTAATGTTAAAAACAACTGGTGGCGCAGTGGCTGAGAGTCCACCTGCCGATGCAGGGGACACGGGTTCGTGCCCTGGTCCGGGAAAATCCCACATGCCGCGCAGCGTCTGGGCCCGTGAGCCATGGCCGCTAAGCCTGCGCGTCCGGAGCCTGTGCTCCGCAACAGGAGAGGCCACAACAGTGAGAGGCCCGCGTACCGCAAAAAAAAAAACAACAAAAAAACAAACAAAAAAAAAACCCAAACAAATATCTTTTCAGAATTCTTTATTAACTCTGACTGAAAAGCCCTATCAAATGTCCCTTTTGTTTTATTCCTTTTCTCCCCTAAGAACAAGGTATGAACAAGAGATAACAGCTAAATCTCCAGTGGGAGGGAAAAAAAAATAAAACCTATCCAAAAAACTCAGCTTGTGACAGTCTCAAATGTTTTGGTAAAGCACTCGATTACTGTTAAGTTTGCTCATTTCATTTAACTGTAAATAAGGCAGATTTTACATCAAAGCAAAGTCATAATAGAAGCTAAATCTTCCCAAGGTCAAACAGTTCTAAGAATGTCTATACCTCAGTCAACTGAGAAAAATCAAATACTATTTCTAGTAGTAAGGGGGGCAGGGTGGAGGTCAGGGGGAGGGAAGCAAGACTAAAATTCACTTGTCAAGAAGTTGGAATATGTTTAATACAACCAGGTACTTGTTTTCTGATGGCTGCGGTCATGCATAAATGTAAACTGATTTCTGCACTCTGCAGTTCTATCAGGATGATAATTTAAAAAAAGGAAGAAAACTTGTCTTAAAAGTTTTATTTCAGGTTCATCTTTCAGAGAAAGATGTCTCAATATCATCTTCTGCACGCCTTGTTTATATGTGATAATTTATTTGGGGACGTTTCATATCACATCTGTTTTGGTGATCAGTGGTTGCTCAAATAGGCCCTTGTCTAAATAGGGAAACCCACAGAGTGACATGAAGGTCGTTAGGGTATGGAGCCACTCTAAAAGAAAATTCAGAGTAAGTTAAATGGCCATTTAATTCAGCTCAGAGCTATGCAACAATCAGGATGGCTAACTACAGTTGAGGCTTACTATGTGTCAAACTTCATGTTAAGCATTTAATGTAGATTATAGAGTACCTGCTTTAATCCTGTGGACAGACCTGTGAGATAAACTATATGAAACCATTTTACAGGTAAGAAGACAGAAACAATGCATAAGAAACTTGCCTAAGGTCATATACCCACTAGGTGGTAAAGTTAGGATTCAAACCCAGAGCCTAGGATTTTAAGCTTTACTGTAGAATAAAATAAAATAAAAACATATTGCAAAACTATAAATAGACTATAAGATATATATGGGAGCAAACTTTGAGTTTTATATATGGAGCCTGTATAAATTCTGGTGGTTCAAATGGATTTCAATGTTCACAGAATTGGCTGTGTTACAGTGATATATAAATGGGAAATTTTCTGGTCATAGAAACGTGTAAATTGGATCCAATTCTAGAAGAGAGTTAGTGACCAATATTAGCTCTATTATCTTCTAACTAAAGAATGGCATGCACTCCCTTGTACTAACATGAGCATAAAATGGATTATAAAACATTTCTACTAATCCAAATACAGTCCCTTTGAATTGTTTTCAAACTGTCCTCTTCATGGTTCACAACTGGGTCAGGTCAGATTATTTTCAAATATATATTGTTTAACTTTAGGCAAGTTTCCTTTACAATTTTTATTTCTAAGAGAGTAGAAAGTTTGTGTTACCCTAAAAAAAAAGAAGAAAAATGAACATGGATCAGATTGCTGTATCAGTATGCTACAGAATACTTGCAAAAGTATTTAAAAGAAAGATTTTAAGGCATTAATTTAGAAGCTAAATAATTAAAAATTGAATCGATAAACAACTGCATTTTGAGAAAAGTCTCAAAGTACTACGCTAGAAAATCATATCAAATAATATAACCTAGGTGGTTTTATCAATCTAAATTTTTAAGATTTTTTTATATGTGTAAATTGTAGCTTTTGTCTTATCTTGGTATTTTAAGGCCCTTAATTTCATTTCCTTCACTTTACTTCCTTATCCTTATTATTCATGATCAATTACAATTTTGTCAAAACTTAACTGAGTACAAGGTAAGTACTAAGAAGAAGAATGACGAGACATTGGCCCTCCTCCTATCAAAATGAATGTGGCTTATTAATGATATACATTGCTGCAATGTATAGCACTTTCTAATTATAATTTTTTAAATCTTTTCTCACCAAAACCTGTGAGTTAGATAAGGCAGAAATTATAATTCCTTTACAGCTAAAGTTATTGAGTTTCTAAGAGGTAAAATGACTTGCCTAAAATTATGGAGCTTGATAATGTCTTACAAATTATATATATATTATATATTTACATATATATTTTAATAAATATTTATATTAAACATACAACTTCCCAGGAATTACTGATTTCAAGTATAAATCTACTGCAACTCATAATTGAAAAAATAATTATCTAGTTTGGTATTAAATTGATATTTTGACAAATATATTGATTGTAACAGGAAACTGGACAAAGCTTAATGTTTTATGAAGCTTACTTGAATCATAGCCCTAATGGACTAAAGTTTGATCTCTTTATTCAATTGGTCCTTGTTTTGTCAATTTTATTTAAACAAATTAATACAATTCCATTGCTTATATAGGTTAAACTGAATCACACTGATAGTGTCAATAGTAATTTTAAACCTATAAAAGCATTTGAATGCTTTATGGTGAGGATTAAATGTGACAATGTATGAAAACATTTAGCAGAGTGCCTGGTAACACAGTAAGTGCTCAATAAAAATGAGAGTAACATGCTTCCTTTATATTTAACCACAAAATATATCATGACATTCATAAATTCAAACTGAAATCTCCTGACCTATGGAGTTGAATTATTTTCAACTTCTCACATACAATATTTTTCTTGAATCATTCAGGGAAAAAAAAAGTTAGATAAGCCGAGCCACAAAATACCAGTTACCTCTTCAACCTCACTTTAATATTTCCTTCTTAGTGTTTCCATCTACATGCTTAGATTGCTGGCTGCCACCCCTTGGCCACAGCTGACTGGCCCATGGATCACTTGACCCAGAAAATGCCCTTATATATAGGCTAACCTTTGGCCCACAATGTACCCACACATAAACAATCTGCCCATACCACAGGAATAATAGTAATAAACTAAACCTACTGGCATCTCTCCTATAAATTCAAACTAGAGGTAAAGGAGTCAGTTGGTAGGAGAAGGAAAAGCAGAAAAATCACATATAGAGAAGAGAGACAAATGGAGTAGTTAAGTCAATTAGTGGTGGAGTACTAGATCAATGATCCCCCAAACTCTGCCTTGGATCAATGATCCCCAAACTCAACCTTCCAGAGGTTGAAGTCTACCTGTTCTCCATAGACCTATCATGAAGTTCTTTTTTTTCTTGAAGCCTGAACATGTAGCTATTTCAGGAACATTATGTTTACTATCTTCTTCCTTTCTTTGTGAACCTTTGAAATGCATTTCCATTACTGAAGTAAGATGGGTGACCTCTCTATCTAACTAACTAACAGAACAGTCTACTAATCCCAGGGCACTTTTTGATGTATTGAATATCTACCTGCTGAGCTATCTATTCATTGCCTTTTCTGAGTTTGAGAAGAGCTTTAAAGCAATAATTACATGATGCATGGGACACATTCTGGTATATTCTACCCAAAAGGTTAGCAAACACTTCTGTTAGTAGGGAGAATTTTACCTTGGTAAATGATCTTACTAACTTCTATGACAACTTGAGAGCAATTAGAGAATTAGAGATTCTCCAGTTGTATTAAAAGACTCCTCTGAAAACTTTGTTCAAGATGACATTGATTTTAAAAGAAATTTTCACAGGCAATAAGTATATACGAGCTGTGGTTAAAGACAAATTGAAAACATTAAATATTTTATTTACTTTGACATTTTTATATTTGATTATATTTAACTGTATGTATAAATTTTACATGAAATCTATAAAATGTTATTGTAAAATGGGAATGCTATCAGCGACTAGGGAGCTTTTATTCTCAATGTGATAACAGAAGACAACTCCAATGTTAAAAGACTGAAAAGGCATAATTGGATTTTTTTAACTAAGAAACAACGGTCATCCGAAATATTTCCCATTTCAGCTTCTACATATGTTTTTTCATTGTTTAACATAAAGTCTCCTACTTTACCTTGTTTTATAAAATTTGAACAACCCTCAGGTGGTAGTAGCCAGTTTATCTCAAAAGAGATTTCAAATGAACTTGCACCTCATTTAGACAGGTTTAAAATGGTAACTGTAATTTCAGTTGAGTATATGCAGCTGTCCCTCATGTTTCTGGTCATAAATCTTTCACTTTATTGTCAGGATATTTTCTGAGGAAGGAGAAAAGGAAAATGGGTGTGTATGTATTTGCTTGGCTTAACTTTGATCTGTCTTGCTGGCTTTCATCACCTTTGGAAGAAACTGCATTTCACACTTAACCTGTTCCACTGTGGAATGATAAGTGATGACCATGCTGTGGATTTTCACAGCTGTACAAAAGACACCCAAGTGCACCTGTCTTTGGAACCAGAATGCAGTTAGTCCCTCTCACATTTACAAAATTGCTTTTGGGAGATTCAAACCTGGATGACTTCCAAGCTAGTTAAAAATAATTCTGGAAGAAAAGTGCAGTGCCGGTTCTTGGCAGTAGAAACGTGAGTAATGTTCAGCTGCAGCACATTCCTTTCAGAAGGTTCTCATACCCATTTCACTTCCAAATTTCTTGCAGAAGTTAGCTTGTACTTTCAGCTTTCTTCTGATAAACATATTGAAAATGCAGTCAAACAGCTTTTTATCATTTCAAAATTCAAGCTCAAATTTAATCCTGCTGCCCTGATGAAGTCAAGGAAGCTGCTAGTGCATTTTCATTATATCCAGACCTGACTGCAGAACTCCTTGTCATTCTTTAAAACTCTGACAGCATCATTCCTTTAGAACAATGTGATCGATCCAGAGGAAGGCAGTGGCAATGAACTCTGGGTACTCATACGGAAGAGAATATCCTATCCAGCTGAAAAATGTTTCCCTGTTCATTTTTCACCTAGAGACAAAGTCTCCAATCATCTGGATTTTAGATTCTGTTAAATCTTAGAGATTTGTCTGTATTGTATTAATGGTGCGTGCATTTACATCTCGGTTATCAGTTATATTTGTATAATCTCCAGCCAACAATGTCAGAATTGTCTGTATTAATAAAGACCTTATTCCTGAAAATGCAGATTGCTAACTGAAATTTCGTATTTCATAAGGATTGTAGGTACTATAACGAAGCAGTCTACTAATCTTTGATTTACATAGAAATAAAACACTCATTAGTATGTTAGGACTAACCTAAGAAAATTACCACAAGGGCAGGTATTCCTAGGGTGGTCAACACTCTGGAAATGAGAACTGATATAAATGAATCTGAAAGTCAAGGAACTTTAGAACTGAGATTACCTCATGTAATGATCCCTAATCTAGGTTCCTCAGTCACTCAGGAAATGGATAAGCAGGTGTTGGTGGTTCATGAATATTTAAATATTTTAAATACTTCAAAAAAAAGCATAGCAATCGTAACGGAAAGGATTTCACACGTTAACTAAAATGTCAATTTTATCATCATTTGGTTGGAATTATATCAGATCAGCATGGCACAGCTTGGCATTTATTCTTATTGTCCAGTTAATTTTCTTTGTGATAAGACTGGTTCTTATTGGGAACAGGGCTGTGGTATCCCTGCCAGATCCTTACTCCCAGGATAAAGGATTTGAAGCACCTGGGAAAAGGCAAACTTCCAAAAGGAGTTTCGTGACCTGAAGAGGTGGTCCTCCATAATGAGTAGGGCACCTAAATTACACAAGTAAATGACTAATTTCCCCAGAGAACATGGTACCCTGCCCAAAACAACTCCATAAAGTGGGATAAGAGGTATGAGGTCTCACAGGAGGAGAAAAATCTATGGTGTAAGGTATAAGCGGGATCTAGTTTGCTTCTCTCCATTCCTCATTCCAGTCCCTCTGCCTTTTCCTCATTTTTTCTTTTCTTGGGAGTGAGTACCTAAGCAGGGGGCCAGGGCAGAGTCTCTAGTGAGGCAGAAGAAACCAAGGTTACTAAAGCCAGAGTCAAGACCACTAAGTGAGCCTCCAGGCATAGCTCAAAGCCTGGCAGACTCCTCAGAATAAGCAACAGGACTCTGTGCTGTGGCCTCTGGACTTTGCTAAGAGAAACACGGGTTGCATATGGACATCAGATTCTCTGGTGGTTTCTAAGGGGGGATTTTCCTCTGCCTGTGGCTTCCCAAGAGCCAGTCTTTAGAGGAGTCTCTCAGAGGGGTTAAGGACGGTACAGTGCTCCTCAGAGCACCGGCAGATGGCATGTGATAAATGCATGCATTTGCTCAACAAATATTTATTGCACACCTGTTATATGCTTGTTAAGCATTGAGTTACCACCTGGAACCATACAAAGTCTCTGTCCTTACATTTAGCAGGACAGGAGGATCCAATCCACTCCAGAGGGTTGAGAAAGACTTCCCAAAGGAAGTAACCTGTGAGACAAGGGTGGCCATATAATTTATCATCCAAACTGGACCACTTTAGAGAAGGAATCATTTTAGAGAAGGGGCACCATTTAAAAATTACACAGGATAACAGGCACAATCAGGGATTTGGTCACCCTAATTATCCCTGATGGAATAAGTCAGGAAGAGTAAGAGGAATCTGAAAATACCCAACATCTTATTCTCTGGCCTGGGACCTTTGTTTTTAATTGACGCTGGCAGACTTCTTGGCCATTGGGTAAGGACTGTTGTTTTATGCTTAAGGAATAAACTGTCCTTTGGTTCCAGTCCAAAATGTTAGCCCTTTGGCTTATATTAAATTATATGTACATTCCTAGAAGGTGGTGAGCACTTGCCAGATGAGAAGATTCCTCTAAGATCACAAGACTGTCAAGAGCTCACCTAAAATGGAGCACTTTGGTGGTCCAGTTTCCTAGTAATCCCATTCCAGAGGATACATTTTGAGTTGAAATAGCAAGACTGTACTCTTATTGGTCAATGGGTGAAGAAAGATATAAGGACATTGGAATTGTTGGCTAGAAAGCATCCACCAGAACATGGGCAATGGTTAAATAACGTTCTCCTAGATAAAGGAAGGATAGTGAAAACAGGGAAAGGCCAGTAAAGTTGTCTGCTACATTTACATTACATTAAATGTTAATGTATGTTTAATTAACATACATTAACATTTAATGTTTAATGTATAACATTAAATGTTAATGTATAACTTTACATTATGGGTGAACAGAGAGCTTTCATAGGAGCTACGGACTTGTGTTACCGCTGAAGGTAATTCTACTCTCAACCACATGCCAAGAAAGAACTCTTGAACAGGTTATAGGTCTTCATGATAACAGTTAAAGGGCCTTGCTATTTCAGCAAGCTGGAAAAGAGAAGAAACTTAGAAACTCACATCTTGCTTATATAATACATTAACTCCAGACCACTACAGAGAACACTGCAATTCCCACTGCTATAAATGTACACCTGTTCCTCATTCATGAGGCACCCTGCACCTCCAACATACACACAACCTCCTCTCTGCACAGAGAGGTCCTTATAAACATTATTCCTGCTTTGTCTGATCTTGAGTTTGACTTCTGTACTTTTCAGCAAGCTATTAGATATCATTAAAACTCTCCTCGATTTCAACAGTTTATTCTTTGGATAAGGTTCAGGCATTCAGGTTAATGTCAAATTGACATTTTGTTAGCCTAAACATACTCTACCCATCTTTGAAGGATTTATGAATCAATATTAAAAAGTGTCAAAAATAAATGGATTAACATATATATACTACTATATACAAAACAGATAAACAACAAGGACCTACTGTATAGCACAGGGAACTATATTCAATATCTGGTAATAGCTTATAATGGAAAATAATCTGAAAAAGAATATATATAAGTATCTATATACATATTTTATATATATATCTGAATCACTTTGCTGTATACCTGAAACTAACACAACATTGTAAATTAAGTATACTTCAATTTTAAAAAATGGAAAAAGAAAAAAAAAAAAACAATGTATATTCAACTCTCTGCTGGTGAATGAGCACACAGGACAGGGCTGATAAGCATCTAACTTGAATTTGCCCCTCTGCCTTTTTGACAAGGGAAGGGCAAATATTTATTTGACCAGTTAGTTTGGCTATCAACTCTAAAGTAGCTTTTCAATATGCCAAATTTCATGTGTCCTTATTTCTTATTAAGTTCCTCTCTGTTTATAACTGTATCTAACATTAAATTACAACCAGGTACAGTAAAACCTTGACAAACTTTATCCACTAGGATCCCCTAATTGAAGAGACTTTAATGACTCTTTTGGACTTTGGGATAAAAAACAAATGACAGCAAAAAATGAATATAAAATGGAAACCTCCATACAGTTACTGGGTCACTTTGGATTAAAATTAAGCTCCTATATTCTCAAATTCAACAACCCTGCATGCATAGAAAGTACTAGCCTCTATTGTAAGGCTCTAAATCAGTAGTTGTCAATTTGGTAAGTTTAAGAATTAGCTGGAAAGTTGATTGAAAAGCACCTTCTCAGGACCCATCTCCAGAAGATCTGGAACAGGCCTCAGGAATCTGCATGTTTATCCCTCCAGGTGATCCTAAAATCTGCACTTTGAGCATCACTGACCTACCTTATTACAGGAGGGGAAAGAAATTGGTTTTCTTCCATGCTTACTATTAGCTCATGACTAATAGTTAACTATTAGACACAGGCTAAGTATTATATATTAAATAATTTGATGTACACAAAGATGTCAGGTATTAAATATTATTAACTCTATTTTACAGGTTTGGAGAATTTAATTAACTTGGCTGAGATCACACAGTAACTTATGGGAATCAGGTTCCAAAAAAAGAGAAGTCAGATTCAAAGCCTTTTCTTTCCTTTCTAACACGGCTACGCTATATGCCAAAACAATAAAGTTAATCACTATCTTTCAAAAAACTTAATCAACCATAAGAACTTAAATTTTAAAAAAAAGCTTTTAGGTTTATCAAATATAATAAACAAAATCACTCCATTCACCAAGCTCTCCTTTATCAAAGTTTGATGGTAGCTCAGACCCTTAGTTACCCTGTGGTCAACTTGTCAGCTAATCAAAAGCTTGGTATAATGTAGGTCAAACCAGGCCCCCTGTGTCCTTCTACAGCTTTCCACACTTTTCAAAGGGCTTTTAGGTACATTATTTCATTCGATTTGTCTAACAACACTAATAGATCACACAAAATAGATGACATCTTTGTCTCTTAATATCAAAAATCACAACAGGGTTCTCGCTCGGCTCCTTAATTCAGAGGCATCATCATCTCGGCACTTTAACTCTCATCTGCAGAATGTATTTGAGCTGTTCCCCTTCCCTGTGAGCTTGGTGCCTTTGTGCCCCTATATAACCTCACAACTGCAGCCTCCATCCAAGGGGGCCAGCCTACCCAGTAAAAGACAATAGTAATAGAGGACCTGGCTGAAATGCCCTGACTTCATTTTCTCTGGGAAAATACGTAATTGCAGAAAAATTGTTCTCCAGTTATTCAAATTTAAACATTTCATTTGATGAAAATGATTTTCTTTTACCCATTTTATTTCTCAGTTTAAAATTGTGGCTTCATATCCTTTGTGCTTGTATATCTGAGAGTTATATTAAATCTAAAATATTACAGTTACAATGGCTAATTTAACCCTGTGCCCATTTGGAAATAATCTTATTCTAATGTAACGTCTTTATACATAACAACAGAATTTTACCAGAAGGTTTTTGACAGTAACATTTTATGGAATCAGCAGAGCACAGACCTGGCAAATGCTCGGCTGGCAGAGGCTCCACATACAGGGTATTCCAGCTGCACCACAAAGCAGCCAGCCATGGGTGATTGGCTTGACCCTGAGTTAAAGTCAGCTTGGAGAGAGAAGAAAAGCAAATCATCCTGCCCCTTTCAAATACACGTCGTAATTTCTCTTCTACTTCCAATTACACGTACGTAAGGAGGATCTGGTTAGAAGCATAGCATGTGTGTGTCTAAATGTACTTAGTAAAACATTGTAGAGGGAGATTATTCTATACCACTGATTAATAGTGGTGTTTGCTAAAATATATAACATCATATATAAATATAAAAAGCTGTTTGGTCTGTTGAGGAATAACCCAAACTAGATGAGTTTATTTCTAAGCCCAAATCAAACGTTATAAGACCCTTGGTCCTTCTTGGAAAAGTGTACTGGAAATGCAATATGATGTGCTTTTGATATTTTTATCATCACCCCAATGTACAGTAAAGTGTTGGTGAATTTGCATTACACCATCACATCCTTGACAAAGATCATATACATATCAAAGAAGAGAAAGATGAGCAAGCTATATGACTAATATCTAACGGTGAGCTTCTACAAATTAGAAGCAACTTAGTTGAAACATTAGGGAAGGTGGCAAGATATGCGGTAAAGAAAAACGTGAACTGGCATCTGTCTTCCATACCTCTCCCTGTTACCATCTCCAGTAGCTAAATTAACTTCAGTCAAGGTTAACTAACTCCATTCTATTGCCACAGATGGGTCCCTTGGCTATACTTGAATCATCCTGGAAACTGTAAGAGGCCAAATGAAATCTTTCACATTCAGCCAGAGGGAGGAGAGAAGAAAGCCATAAATCAGACCTCACTATAATATATTATGAGAAATTTGTCTTTTTTTAGAGTCATTGCCCAGGAAGGTAACCCTTTCTTGTCTTTAGCACTTAGAAACTAGGTTGGTGCATGTCCAACATCAGGGTCATGGCCATTTTTCTGCTACACAGCTCATCTTGGAAGTGAAAGTTTCCTCCCTCCATCAATCACTAGCCAAGGTAAGTGTCAGAGTATATGGCTGCACGAGTTAAAAACAGATGAATGTGAATTGGTTCATTTCATAGCACCAAATACAATGAGGGGAAAGCCTGGAGCTGAGAGTTAGAAATTGCAAGGTTGCGGGAAGAATCCAAAAACACTAAATTCTCAGCAGATATTTCTGTATCTTCTGGTATGTGCTAAATCACAGTACCAAATGCAAACGTGAGTATCCTGGGGAGCAGCCCGGAATTGTGGACTGTGAGTCTGTCTGAGAGTCAAGATATCTGGCTCCACCACCAATATGAGTAGGATGATGGACAGGTTTGCCTTCATACATATGTTAAATGGGCATAATATAATATCTTCATACAGATGTCATAACAATTCAGTATAAGAAAGGAATGTGAAAACAGTTGGAAAAAGAGGAAAGTGCTATTTAATTATATGTTATAATGATATAGAGAGTGGCTTGTAACATCTCCAGAGGAATTTAGGCTAAAATCCATACATGGTGACAGAATCATGAACTAGTCATTATTCTATTGAAAACAATGCTGAGAATTCATATTAAATAACCTCTTCTATTCAAACGATGATTTTACTTTCACCCATTCAAATAGTATCTAGGCAGAAATATGTTCATTCTTTAATACTATGCTGGAAATGGTATCTCACGTATATACAAGTTTTGGTCATGTGATAATGATTAATTTTCATCTTCTGATCGGTAGAATGTAATGGTAAGGTGAACATGGGATTTAGGGCATAGCTGGATTCACATATGTGTTCTGACTTTTTTTTGTTTTTAACATCTTTATTGGAGTATAATTGCTTTACAATGGTGTGTTAGTTTCTGCTTTATAACAAAGTGAATCAGTTATACATATACATATGTTCCCATATCTCTTCCCTCTTGCATCTCCCTCCCTCCCACCCTCCCTATCCCACCCCTCTAGGTGGTCACAAAGCACCGAGCTGATCTCCCTGTGCTATGCGGCTGCTTCCTACTAGCTATCTATTTTACGTTTGGTAGTGTATATATGTCCATGCCACTCTCTCACTTTGTCCCAGCTTACCCTTCCCCCTCCCCATATCCTCAAGTCCATGCTCTAGTAGGTCTGTGCTGACACTTTCTAGTTGTATGCCACTGGGTAAACTTCCACGATCTGACTGTCAGTTTCTGTTATCTGTGATTATAATACTAATGTTTCTCACAGGGTTGCTGGAATGATCAAATGAGAAACTGGATATAAAAGTGACTTGTAAAATGGAAACTGCTTTGAAATAGTGTAATCACTACTATATGGATACAAAGTTCATAAATATGCCATCTACTTCTGGACATTTAAATAACTCACACAATTTTCCAGATATCTTTTAATACTCACCACACTGAACTTCCATCCTATTTAGTACAGTAAATTTGCTGTCTCCTGTCTTGTGCATTCCTGCCTTATGCTTAGTTCTCATGCCACATTCTCTCTTCCTATATCCATATGAAACACTCTTCCTGCTCCAATCTGTCCATCCTTCAAGGCACAGCTCAACTGCCTCTTCTTCTGTGAAGCCTTCCCTGATGATCAGATTCCAATACTTACTGATCTCTTTTCTAACTCTATTGTCTGAACTCTTAAAGCACTTCTTTTTGGTGCCACTCACTTGGTACTTACTGTATCCATATCCCCCTGCAGTCTTTTCAAATCTTTTCAAATAATGTGTATGTATCTTAACTTTCAAATCTTTTCAAATAATGTGTATGTATCTTAACTTTCAAATCTTTTCAAATAATGTGTATGTATCTTAACTCTACCATTAGGACAAAGGTCACTGAGTTTAAAGAACATGACATACTTTTCTAGCCCCAGCATATGTAGTGAGGTGTCTTATAAGCACTTATCCACGTGTGTAATGACTGATATAAATGAAAACGTAATGAATGGTATAAAAATTGAAATCTACATATCTATTCCATGTGACAAGGAAGTACTTTTAAAAAATAGTATATTTTAAAATGATTTTCCAGTTGCAATTTGCATATTATGCCATTTCAGGATATATATATTTAATAGTATTGCCAGAAGAGAGAGACTGATATAAAACAACTCATTTCAGTGTTCAGAAGGCCACCACAGATTAAAACCGAACCAATTTATGTTCATGAGGGAGAAGCATTTAAGAAGATACCATCCATAGTACACTTGGAAGGAATGCATTCAATATTGACTAAATTAAAACACAAATCACTGATGAAAGGAAATAGACTCAAGCAACTGGCTAAGTAATAACGAAAAACAAAATAGTAGAACATGGGTGAAAGATAATTACAGTCTAGATCTCAAATAAGAAATCATGAAATAAAAACAAAGAAAATAAATTTACTCATAAAAGCAAGTGCTCCCCCATCTGCCAGCTCATTAGCTATGATAACAAAAAATGTGTTGCATTCCAGGTGACCTAAACTATCTTACCTATCTTGATCCTCAAATATATATCTCTAGGTATGGAAAAGACATGCTTTACTCCATTACTATACTAGATTTCAGGAGCTAACAACTGTTAGGAATTAGTAAATGTCAGATATCATGATGGGTACCTTTATAAACATGATTTTTTTCAATACTCTCAATAGTCATCTTTTGAATTCCTTCACTACTTATTTACTTTATCATTAATTTGACAATTAATCCTGTACTATTTTGTGATTTCTATTATTTGCTGGAACTATTAATCTCTCATTCTTCCATTTATTTATTCATTCATCTATTTTGGTTAAATATTTATTAAGTATCTACTACGTATCAGGTACCATTCTTAGTTCTGGACATAGATAAGTGGATAAAAAAGTCCATTACCTATGGAGTCTTCATGTTGGTATTACTCAATTATTTGTACATACACACATTGTATACCCAAACTAAATTGTTAGCTTCTTGGAAGCTAGTTCCTTGATTTTATTTTATTCATTTATTATTTTATTTCTTTGCATCTTCTACAGTGTCTAGCATGCTAAGTACTTAATTCACAATTGGTATTCAACAGATATGTGTTACTCTGTTTTAAAATATTTTAAATATCATTACTGGATTTAATAACATTTAACAAGTTTTTAAATTAAATTATTAAGTATTTATTTAATAATTTACTTTAAAAATCCTAAGAATAATACAATATCAAGTTCTAACTGTCTGGTAAGGACTCAAAGGAAAGTCTAAGTCTAATAAATTGGTATTCCCCACATTCCACATAACCTCATCTACCCCCATCCCCCCTGAAACACAATTATTTAGACAGATTTCTAGGTCAGATTTCTCTTCTAGTGGCAACAATACCCATATTTATAATGACAACAGTTTAGCTTCTAGAATGAATTTTTATTATGATTTTCAATAACAAGATGACTTTTTCTTAATTGATATCTCTTCAGACAAGACTATTAAGACTATTCCTTAAATTATTTTGATAAGATTTTGCGTCTGAAAATAAGAACTCTTGTTTATGTATCAGATGGAAGAGTTTCACATAGAATTATAGTCTACACATACATCATCCTGTTCATTTTTCTCAGACAGGCAGAAGCTAGGATAGTATTTCTGGTCCCTGGTCTCCACATCTTAGGCTATTCCCTGTTGTTCTCCTTTCTATGCTTTGAAAGGCAGCATAGCATAGCGGTTAAATGCATAGGTTTTTAAGGTATGACTTTTGATAAAAATAGCTTCCTCTTCTTAGGATTCTTATGGGAGTCATTTCATAGAAATGCATATAAACATTGGTACCTAGCCTGTCATATACTAAGTGCTCATCAAGCGACAGATCTTTGTATGTGAGTCAAAGGAAAATAAAAGACCCTTGTTGAAAGCTTACCTTCTTTCAGAAAAGCTTATTTTTAAACTTTTCTGAAACCGGATAAAGTATATGTTGCTATATAAGTATTTTGCATAGGCTCAAAAATTGATTTAGCCACATTTCCATCAATAGAGTTGGCTGTGGACTGACAGAGACACAGACATTACCACGGCTGGAGTATGGGAAGAGATGGGGAAAGGGCATGCTTGCAGATTAATGAAAGATGAAGTCATTCTGCTCTCGAAAAACAAGCAGATAATCTGTGTTATTGTTGTATTTAATCCAACAAAATATAGTTCTTTATCTGTAATCTGTTTATGTTACACAAAAAGGAAACTAGGGTCAAAAACTTTAAGTAATACACTCAAGTTCACATAGTGATTTCATTCAGAATTTGACAATGAGTCCAAAGCTGGACAACTAGCCAAAAGCCATCAGTAGCTGAAGTACCAGGACAATAAGGGTCTTTCAACAGAGGTTTTAAGAACAAAACTTTTCAGTTTTGTATGTATGTGTATGTATATGAATGGGTATATGTGTGTGCACATACATGTGTGTGTGTGTGCATGATATAAACAATTCAGAGGTGAGGAACTATGGAAACCAGAGAACACCATAACCTAGCAAAAGAATGGACATTCAATGTTCTTCCTTTCCTCCCTCCTTCCATGATTCCTTCTCTTTTTTCTTTATCACTAAGTTGATTAAACAAAACAGACCATTTCTAATGGCTGCTTTAGGATGTGCTGCAACGATGTTATAAATTTAAAAATCCTACAGCTTCCGCCATTGTGAATACACTGAAGGATATTCAAAGAATTGGAGATTTGGACCTTGCCAGTGTAAGGTGGGAGATTTCTTATCTTCATCCCTCAACTATCATAATTGTATTTGTTTAGATTATGTTCTATTCATTAAACTTCTTAGCATAACTCCAGTTTATGAACCCTTATAAAGGATTGAATGTGGGAGAAAAAAATACTGCTTGGTCAGTATAATCAGCATATTCAGGTAAAGAAGGATATAGAAAAAAATAAATTATTTCCATTGAAAAATAAATTTATTATTTAAAATAAATATCATTTCTGTTCCTCTTGTTTATGGCTATTTGAATGGAGGTTTCACAGAGATTGCATACAACTGAAATTTCTAGGTCTTTACATCCCTAATTTTAAAAGCCTTCCTTAAAGCAATTTGGCTTATTTAAATTATTTCTATATTTCAAGACCCTGTTCACATTCAGTGACCTTCCTGAGGTCTCCCCATCATCCCAAATAAAATACTTGGAACAACAGAAGCGGTGAGGCTGAGTGAAACCACTAACCATGCCCAAAGTAGCCCTCAGACTTCCATATAAATAAATACAGATACATATTTAAAGAACAAATTATAAAAGCATTAAATTATCCACCTCTTCAGGGTGCCAAATAGTCAGCCTGCACAGGCTATCTACATGTATGGCTCATGCCCTTGCTGTAGACTTGTGGAGCATGCAATCTGATTTTTGGATCAAAAAATACAGTTTCCACATATCTAATACAAATATGCATACATTGTCCCTTTTAATGTTTGGCTTTTTTTTTTTTTTTTGAGACCACAACTTGAGCCTTGGAAGAAATTATAATGGGGAACTTTATTTCAAGAAACTCACACAAATTAAATAGAGCAGAGTTTATGTAAAACTGGTCCCAACATGTCTCTTTCAGCCTACCTTCTTTCCTCAATCTAAGGTACACATTAGATACATTTAAAAAGGTAGCGCTACATCTTCCAGTTAATTTGAACTCTCCCTGTTTCTATCCATCTGTAAGCAAACAAAACAGTTCTGAGCCCTAAGGGGCTCCTCGCTTGCATGAGTTCCTTCTTTTATGCAGTACTGTTGGTTTGGAGGGTGGGGGCATAAGCGGTGGCTGAAACAGGTATCTGCATTCCTACCTACATCAAAGGGCTACATTTTTCTTTCATGGAACTTAGAGCTTTCAGGAGGACAAAGGATCCATGCTCAGCCATAATGTGCTATTTTGCATTTATAAATCACTAATTGCTGTTTCTCTGGGATCTCCTGCATGTCCAAAGACACTAAGACCCAAATATAGATTAGGCACTTCACCAAAGAGATTCTCTGTTCCTGCTGTCAAGTCTTTGAACACATGACAATAACTACTGTTCAGAGAGACACTAGAACACAAGGAAAGCTCGCAGGTGCCACTTAGCTCTCCTTCCTTCCTGCATCTCCTCTCTCCACTCCATCACTGAAACCTGAACCCGCCAATTAGATGAACAGCCTGAAACTGCTAGATGCAGCACAAAGCCTGCATCTTACTGCAGCTGTTAGACTGACAATTCAATTCTAGCCTGGAATTGACTAAGATTCTCTCATCCAGTTCCTTGGGGATCAGAAGACTCTCCTTGTCCATTTTTGTACCCCAATAAACAGGCATTTATCTCTAAGAACATGGAAGGCTTAGTTCTATAGAAATAGATGTGAACGTGAAAAATTGTTATCCCAGTTAAGCCACTAGATGACTCAGCTGGAGTGGACTGAGGGCACTCTGAGGGCAGCTCACATATCTGCTATCCCAGAATACACCTTAAACTCCCAGTCACAGAGGAGCGTGCTCAAGGAACCATCAATTTCCCTTGAGCTGCAAACCACAGAGTTCTACTTTAGCAGAAGTTTGGACAATCTACCATGTTCTTTCCTGTGTCTATCCTATTATAAAATCAGCTCTAACTTATGATAGACTCTAGAAAGTATCAAGAGCAGAATCCTGAAGCATGCATTTCAGAGTTGCTTGCCTTGCCCTTCACTAACTACAAATACATAGCATTCAGGCTACTCTGACACAAAAGCAACTGCTTTTGTGTTTATAGCTATTAAAAAAAAACAGAAAATAAGAAAGCAAGGACTACCTCATTTTTCTTACATAGAATGTGTTCTCTGTACCTCTGCCAAACAGATGAAGACTACATGAAGCATTAATCCTCAGGAAACCAAGTCACTGACTGAAGTGGAATTAGTCCTATGCATCAAGAGGACTTAAGAAAGGAAAAATAAGTTTAAGGAGTCACACTTATTAATTATCTGCTATTTATGAGGCATTGTTATTTTTAATACATTATTTTATTTTACTTTAAAAAGTCGAATTAATTTTTCCTGTTAAATGTGTGAGGTGGATATTTTCACTCACATTTTACAGATAGGGAAAAGTGATGCAGAAGATTAAATAACTCACCCAAAGTTAAAGAGCTGGTGAATAGCAGAGCTGGAATTAAAAACCTAATCTAGAATCTGCGGAAGAGGGAGGAACCAAGATGGTGGAGTAGAAGGACGTGCTCTCACTCCCTCTTGAGAGAACACCAGAATCACAACTAACTGCTGGACAATCATCGACAGGAAGACACTGGAACTCACCAAAAAAGATACCCCACATCCAAAGACAAAGGAGAAGCCACAATGAGACGGTAGGAGGGGCGCAATCACAGTAACATCAAATCCCGTAACTGGTGGGTGGGTAATTCACAGACTGGCGAACACTTATACCACAGAAGTCCACCCACTGGAGTGAAGGTTCTGAGCCCCACGACAGGCTTCCCAACCTGGGGGTCCGGCAACGGGAGGAGGAATTCCTAGAGAATCAGACTTTGAAGTCTAGTGGGAATTGATTGCAGGATTTCGACAGGACTGGGGGAAACAGAGACCCCACTCTTGGAGGGCACACACAAAGTAGCGTGCGCATCGGGACCCAGGGGAAGGAGCAGTGACCCCAGGGGAGACTGAACCAAACCTACCTGATAGTGTTGGAGGGTCTCCTGCAGAGGCAGGGGGTGTCTCTGTTTCAACGTGGGGACAAGGACACTGGCAGCAGAAGTTCTGGGAAGTACTCCTTGGCGTGAGCCCTCCCAGAGTCTGCCATTAGCCCCACCAAAGAGCCCAGGTAGGCTCCAGTGTTGGGTTGCCTCAGCAAAAACAACCAACAAGGAGGGAACCCAGCCCCACCCATCAACACTCAAGTGGATTAAAGTTTTACTGAGCTCTGCCCACCACAGCAACAGTCAGCTCTACCCACTACCAGAGCCTCCCATCAAGCCTCTTAGATAGCCTCAACCACCAGAGGGCAGACAGCAGAAGCAAGAAAAAACTCAATCCTGCAGCCTGTGGAACAAAAACCACATTCACAGAAAGATAGACAAGATGAAAAGGCAGAGGGCTATATACCAGACGAAGGAACAAGATAAAACCCCAGAAAAACAACTAAATGAAGCAGAGATAGGCAACCTTCCAGAAAAAGAATTCAGAGTAATGATAGTGAAGATGATCCAGGACCTCGGAATAAGAATGGAGGCAAAGATCAAGAAGATGCAAGAAATGTTTAACAAAGACCTAGAAGAATTAAAGAACAAACAGAGATGAACAATACAATAACTGAAATGAAAACTACACTAGAAGGAATCAATAGCAGAATAACTGAGGCAGAAGAACGGATAAGTGACCTGGAAGACAGAATGGTGGAATTCACTGCTGCGGAACAGACTAAAGAAAAAAGAATGAAAAGAAATGAAGACAGCCTAAGAGACTTCTGGGACAACATTAAACGCAACAACATTTGCATTACAGGGGTCCCAGAAGGAGAAGAGAGAGAGAAAGGACCAGAGAAATTACTTGAAGAGATTATAGTCGAAAACTTCCCTAACATGGGAAAGGAAATAGCCACCCACGTCAAGGAAGCGCAGAGAGTCCCATACAGCAAAAACCCAAGGAGAAACACACCGAGACACATAGTAATCAAATAGGCAAAAATTAAAGACAAAGAAAAATTATTGAAAGCAGCAAGGGAAAAACAACAAATAACATACAAGGGAACTCCCATAAGGTTAACAGCTGATTTCTCAGCAGAAGCTCTACAAGCCAGAAGGGAGTGGCATGATATACTTAAAGTGATGAAAGGGAAGAACCTACAACCAAGATTACCCTATTCAGCAAGGATCTCACTTAGATTCAATGGAGAAATCAAAAGCTTCACAGACAAGCAAAAGCTAAAAGACATCAGCACCACCAAACCAGCTCTACAACAAATGCTAAAGGAACTTCTCTAAGTGGGAAACACAAGAGAAGAAAAGGACCTACAAAAACAAACCCAAAACAATTAAGAAAATGGTCATAGGAACATACATATTGATAATTACCTTAAACGTGAATGGATTAAATGCTCCAACCAAAAGACACAGACTTGCTGAATGGATACAAAAACAAGACCCATCTATATACTGTCTACAAGAGACCCACTTCAGACCTAGGAACACATACAAACTGAAAGTGAGGGGATGGAAAAAGATATTCTATGCAAATGGAAATCAAAAGAAAGCTGGAGTAGCAATACTCATATCAGATAAAATAGATTTAAAAATAAAGAATGTTACAAGAGACAAGGAAGGACACTACATAATGATCAAGGGATCAATCTGAGAAGAAGATATAACAATTATAAATACATATGCACCCAACATAGGAGCACCTCAATACATAAGGCAACTGCTAACAGCTATAAAAGAGGAAATCGACAGTAACACAATAATAGTGGGGGACTTTAACACCTCACTTACACCAATGGACAGATCATCCAAAATGAAAATTAATAAGGAAACACAAGCTTTAAATGAATGACACAACAGACCAGATAGATTGAATTGATATTTATAGGACATTCCATTCAAAAACAGCAGATTACACTTTCTTCTCAAGTGCACATGGAACATTCTCCGGGATAGATCACATCTTGGGTCACAAATCAAGCCTCAGTAAATTTAAGAAAGCTGAAATCATATCAAGCACCTTTTCCAACCACAATGTTATAGAGATTAGAAATCAATTACAGGGAAAGAAAGTAAAAAACACAAACACATGAAGGCTAAACAATACACTACTAAATAACCAAGAGATCACTGAAAAAATCAAAGAGGAAATCAAAAAATACCTACAGACAGATTATAACAAAAACACGATGATCCAAAACCTATGGGATACAGAAAATCAGTTCTAAGAGGGAAGTTTATAGCAATACAAGCCTACCTCAAGAAACAGGAAAAATCTCAAATAAACAATCTAACCTTACACCTAAAGGAACTAGAGAAAGAAGAGCAAACAAAACTCAAAGTTAGCAGAAGGAAAGAAATCATAAAGATCAGAGCAGAAATAAATGAAATAGAAAGAAAGAAAACAATAGCAAAGATCAATAAAACTAAAAGTTGGTTCTTTGAGAAGGTAAACAAAATTGATAAGCCATTAGCCAGACTCATCAAGAAAAAGAGGGAGAGTACTCAAATCAATAAAATTAGAAATGAAAAAGGAGAAGTTACAACAGACACCGGAGAAATACAAAGAATCCTAAGAGACTACTACTAGCAACTCTATGCCAATAAAATGGACAACCTGGAAGAAATGGAAAAATTCTTAGAAAGGTATAACCTTCCAAGACTGAACAAGGAAGAAGTAGAAAATATGAACAGATCAATCACAAGTAATGAAATTGAAACTGTGATTAAAATCTTCCAACAAACAAAAGTCCAGGACCAGATGGCTTCACCCCTGAATTCTATCAAACATTTAGAGAAGAGCTAACACCCATCCTTCTCAAACTCTTCCAAAAAATTGCAGAGGAAGGAACACTCTCAAACTCATTCTATGAGGCCACCATCACCCTGATACCAAAACCAAAGATACTACAAAAAAAGAAAATTACAGATGAAAATTGCTGATGAATATAGATGCAAAAGTCCTCAACAAAATACTAGCAAACAGAATCCAACAACACATTAAAAGGATCACACACCACAATCAAGTGGGATTTATCCCAGGGATGCAAGGATTCTTCAGTATATGCAAATCAATCAATGTGATACTCCATATTAACAAATTGAAGAATAAAAACCATATGATCATCTCAAGAGATGCAGAAAAAAGCTTTTGACAAAATTCAACACCCATTTATGATAAAAAACTCTCCAGAAAGTGGGCATAGAGGGAACCTACCACAACATAATAAAGGTCATATATGACAAACTCATAGCAAACATCAGTCTCAATGGTGAAAAACTGAAAGCATTTCCTCTAAGATCAGGAATGAGACAAAGATGTACACTCTCACCACTATTATTCAACATAGTTTTCGAAGTCCTAGCCACGGCAATCAGAGAAGAAAAAGAAATAAAAGGAATACAATTTGGAAAAGAAGAAGTAAAACTGTCACTGTTTGCAGATGACATGATACTATACATAGAGAATCCTAAAAATGCCACCAGAAAACTACTAGAGCTAATCAATGAATTTGGTAGTTGCAGGATACAAAATTAATGCACAGAAATCTCTTGTATTCCTATACACTAATGATGAAAAATCTGAAAGAGAAATTATGGAAACACTCCCATTTACCATTGCAACAAAAAGAATAAAATACCTAGGAATAAACCTACCTAGGGAGACAAAAGACCTGTATGCAGAAAACTATAAGACACTGATGAAAGAAATTAAAGATGATACCAACAGGTGGAGAAATATACCATGTTCGGATTGAAAGAATCAATATTGTGAAAATGACTATACTAACCAAAGCAATCTACAGATTCAATGCAATCCCTATCAAATTACCAATGGCATTTTTTATGGAACTAGAACAAACCATCTTAAAAGTTGTATGGAGACACAAAAGACCCCGAATTACCAAAGCAGTCTTGAGGGAAAACAATGGAGCTGGAGGAATCAGACTCCCTGACTTCAGACTACACTACAAAGCTACAGTAATCAAGACAATATGGTACTGGCACAAAAACAGAAACATAGATCAATGGAACAAGATAGAAAGCCCACAGATAAACCCATGCACCTATGGTCAACTAATCTATGACAAAGGAGGCAAGGATATACAATGGAGAAAAGACAGTCTCTTCAATAAGTGGTGCTGGGAAAACTGGACAGCTACAGGTAAAAGAATGAAATTAGAATACTCCCTAACAGCATACACAAAAAAAAACTCAAAATGGATTCGAGACCTAAGTGTAAGACCGGACACTATAAAACTCTTAGAGGAAAACATAGGAAGAACACTTTTTGACATAAATCACAGCAAGATCTTTTTTGATCCACCTCCTAGAGTAATGGAAATAAAAACAAAAATAAACAAATGGGACCTAATGAAACTTCAAAGCTTTTGCACAGCCAAGGAAACCATAAACAGGACGGAAAGACAACCCTCAGAATGGGAGAAAATATTTGCAAACGAATCAACGGACAAAGGATTAATCTCTAAAATATATAAACAGCTCATTCAGCTCAATATTAAAGAAACAAACAACCCAATCCAAAAATGTGCAGAAGACCCAAATAGACGTTTCTCCAAAGAAGACATACAGATGGCCAAGAAGCACATGAAAAGATGCTCAACATCACTAATCATTAGAGAAATGCAAATCAAAACTACAATGAGGTATCACCTCACACCAGTTAGAATGGGCATCATCAGAAAATGTACAAACAACAAATGCTGGAGAGGGTGTGGAGAAAAGGGAACCCTCTTGCACTGTTGGTGGGAATGTAAATTGATACAGCCACTATGGAGAACAATATGGAGGTTCCTTAAAAAACTAAAAATAGAATTACCATATGACCCAGCAATCCCACTACTGGGCATATACCCAGAGACAACCATAATTCCAAAAAACACATGCACCCCAATATTCATTGCAACACTGTTTACAATAGCCAGGTCATGGAAGCAACCTAAATGCCCATCGACAGACGAATGGATAAAGAAGTTGTGGTACATATATACAATAGAATATTACTCAGCCATAATAAGGAACGAAATTGAATCATTTGTTGAGATTGGATGGACCTAGAGACTGTCATACAGAGTGAAGTAAGTCACAAAGAGAAAAACAAATATCGTATATTAACGCATGTATGTGGAACCTAGAAAAATGGTACAGATGAACCGGTTTGCAGGGAAGAAGTTGAGACACAGATGTAGAGAACAAACGTATGGACACCAAGGGGGGAAAACTGCGGTGGGGTGGGGATTGTGGTGTGCTGAATTGGGTGATTGGGACTGACATATATACACTGATGTGTATGAAATTGATGACTGATAAGAACCTGCAGTACAAGCAAACAAACAAACAAACAAACAATACTAAACTTTCTTTGGGTTATTTGTATGGAAATATGTTAATATAAATGTTTCAGACTTTACATGAAATTTCTAAAAATCTTAAAAACAAACAAACAAAACCCCTAATCTACTATTACCAGAATTTATTTAACAGAGTTAAACTATGATTGTTGCAGTTAGAGGATTCAAGAAATGCCCCTTGGTGATAAACAAACAAACAACAAACAAACAACAAAAAACAACTCTGAAAAGAAACAGATGTCTGAAACTGTATCTGCAAGGGGTCTCTAGACCCTCCACTGCTCTTTGAAGGCATGGTGATCATACTGTAAGGGATTTATCTCTGAATGAATCTAGCATTCAATAATAAGACTAGTCTTTGCTATATGTCAAAACTTATTACATCTATTGCATATCAAACCTAAATTTTAGGTTCATGTATATAATTCGAGTATATACTTGTCATTTACTGTATTGATTCTGGACTGGATGATGGTGCTATAATGATTTTAAAAGACCAAATCCCCAAGCTAAAGGTGCTCACAGCAAAAGAGGGCAACAAGTCTATTCAGTTGGTGCATTACCAGCATAAGCAGAGTATTAAGAGATCATACGGAAAAAAATAATAACAGAAGCAAATTGGAAGCAACCTAAATAATCAACGGGATATTGTCAGGTAACTTATGGTCTAGCCACACGATGGAATACTAGTCAGCCATTAGAATCACATTGTAGCAGAGTACCTGATGACTTTGGAATATTTTTGATATCTATTGTTAAGCTGGACAAGCAGGCTATATAACAGATACACAATATGATTTCATTTGAAAAATATATGTAGAGAACATTTCAGCAAATGTTAATAATGGTTATGTACGTAAGTTAGAACAATTATGTCTTCTGCTTTTTTATGTTTTCTAAGCTTTCTAGAGTGAATCCGTCTTTCTTTTGTAATTGGAACATTTTTTCAATGTATTTTATTTCAAAATCAAATAAATAGTGTTTGCAATGCCTTAACTACAACAAAAATAATTTGAAATTTCTACAAAGTGAGGAAAAATAAAATTCCTAATAAAATTAAGATTTATTTTTACAGAGGGCCTCCTGAGCTCCAAGATGCCTCACTCTGATTAATCTTGTTGCCTTGAATTTCTAGTCAGTATTTGGGAATTATGCCAGATGTGGCATCTTGCCTCAGTCCTACTCCTCCCTCATGGTCATAAAAGGCGTCTCACACTTGGGATACTGAAATGGAGTGGCTCTCCCACTTGGCAGCCTTTGGAAATGAAAAGATCATTTTGTTGTGTATTGTCATCTGGTCGGTAAAAGTGCTAGTTATTTCTTTAACCTGGTTAACATGCCTCTCCTACCAAGAAAGGCAGGACTTCTATTTTTCTCTCTGCCTTGAGGTAAATCCCAAAAGTAATAAAGGAGGAAAAAGAGCAAGAATTCCTCAAGACCTACAACTGAACAGGCCCCAGGAAAGAAACATAAGGTGGACAGTCACTAGAATGACATGTGAAATAAGACTGGAAATGCAGAAGTGCTTGACGTGACCATAGTCTGCAAGTGGAAAGCTTTAAGAACTGGTCACGGATGCCTGTATGTTGGCAGGCTTGGAGAATTGTTACCTGAAGTCCTCCGTTTACTTATAGCCAAAATGCTCAGGTCTGTTTCCCTTCAAAGTCCAGCGTTTTGATGCCTGGCTACATTACTCGTGCATCTTGAGCTCTGCCACTGAGCAAGGAGGAAGAACAGTTTGAATCATTGTTGCTATTTGGGAAGTCAGAACTATTAACAACCAACTAATTTAGGAAAAAAGCCAGAATCTCTCAGGAAGCCTTTCAGTACCTCTGGGCCAGTTTCTATGAATTCAACAACTTGGAAAAGATTTCTACTTCTAAAGCTACCCAGGGAGTCTGGAGAAGGGGCGAACATCCTGCCGTGGCTGAGCCTGGATCACCAGCTCAGATCACTTACAACCTGCATTGGCTGCGGGCAGACCCTGATGCAGCCTAGGTTGCAAACACAATGTGGCCAGCATACCAACAAAAGACTCAGTACTAAACATGATGACTTCTGTAGAGTGCTGTGTATTAACCATTGTTTTTTGGTTTTGGGGGGTGTTTTCCCCCAGGGTACGCTGAAAAACAGCATAATTTACACGGGTTCATATATCACCAGTTTGCTAATTCAACACTAAAGAGATGACAGGAATACAGGTTCTTGCATCTTTTTTCTGTTTTTTCTCTCTCTCTTTTTTTGTAATATCTAAATAGAGTTGCATGCCATTTCAGGTACTTACTCAAATACAAGATTCATTGTGATGATCTTTATTACCTTTGTTACACTAAAGCCCATAGTTGTGGTTAATCGTAAGATTCTCTAGGGTGACACTCTCTAAATTAAGCTACCAAGAATTGATATTTTAAGCTAAGCTAGCTCCCAGGTCTTAATAGTATCTAATCTGAGACAAAAAAAAAATCACACTGAATGTTAGCAGCAGGGCAGATGTAAGGTGCATAGGTACTACTGAAGAAGGGAAAGAAGATGATGAAATATTCCTGGGAAACTCTTTCACATGCAATGAATGTGATGGGGAGACTTTAGACATAGTTTAACTATTTGAGCAAATGTTTCTAAACCTGTATTTTCTCTTTGAAATTCTCAAAACCAGCAAGTTAATTTAATATTAGAGTACTTTAACCTATGATTCATAATTACAATAATTGTTTTCAGTTGAAGCTCTTTATATCATGCAACTTAATTGCTTGACACATATTAATGAATGGATAAATGCATTTAGTTAAATTAGAAAAATATTAATCATGTGTTGTATGACTTCCTACGGTTAAAAAAAATTGGCTGGCTAGCTGAAGATTACACCTTTAATGTAGATGTGAGATTATATTTAATATACAAAAAAGAAAAATAAATTATCTGGATAACTAAAGCAATAAGTAAACACACAATTAACACTATTTAAAAATCCAAGTAATTAAGGGGAAGAAAAAAGAAAATTTTGTGTGTATATGATGAGTTTTTATTTAACTAAGCATTCATTTATTTATTCAAAAAATATTTACTGATACAGGACATGCACTATTCTAGGCACTAGGAATACAACAGTGAACAAAAGCTTCAAAGCATCTGCACTCTCAGAGCTTTCTCCCTGACTACTAGGATAAGCGATAAATATTCACATTTAGATTTGCACATTTAGATTTAGCTCACTGTAAATACTAAGCCACTTTACGTGTGAATTACAAAGCAATGGAGAGAGAATCAAAAGGTCTAGTCTCTTATGTAATCTCTATGTGACCTTGGCCTTGACATTTAACCTCTGAAAACCCTTTTCTTTTAATCTATTAAATGTGTTGATTGCTAAGACTAGATGATCTCTAACATCTATTTAAGTTATAAAATTCCATGATTTGGTGTTTCTTGCTGAGAGAAAAATATTTTTGACTCATGTTTATAGTGTTTATAAGTGGAAAATTCTTAACAATTAAAGAAAACAAAAGTAACTCTGACTAATTACAGTCAAAAGCAAACTGAGAAAGGTATTGCAGTACTTAAAAACATGTAAGTGAAGCAGTGATGGGCAAAGTTAACGGGAAAAATCACCACAGTGATTACAGCCATTGTGAAGCGTTGTCAGAAACAGCAAGTAAATTACAGAGAAAACGATCTATAAATCCTTTTCTGAAAATCACTACTATTATCATGATGTTAACTGGGTAATTTTTCCAGCATAAGGGGCAAATGCATTTTTAAAAACATAATCAGTTGGATGGTACACATAGAAAATGCAATTCTTACAACAGCTAATCTGAGGTTATTCTATTAGATAAGATAAGCAAAAAACAAAATCACATTGCATATTAGTATGAAAGTTATATGCATAAAATGATAGATCTTTTAGTTAGTCTTCATTTATTCAGCTTTCTTTATAGAATAGAGAACAGAGAAAGAAATCTCAGAAATCACAACTCATATAGACATGGGCAAACCTCATTAATATTAAAGATAATATCCATAAAATAAACTTTGAATTAATTATGTTTGGATTATCCAGTATTTTCATTAAAGAACAACAGAGCATGGAGTCGACTGCAAAATGGCATTTGTTTCTAATTGCTTATGATTTAAATAAACCAATGTCAGATTAAAGAGCTTTTACTCTTAATACCATGGAAGATTTGCCTTAGGGTGTCCTGGGCACAGTTTATAAATCTAGAGTTGGTGAGAATAATATTCCTCACAAATTACAGCCCATATGCAGAAGCTGTTTCTTTCACACTTCACTACTTGTATATCTAGTTACATTAACAGGTACTTGCTATTCTTTGTTTTCTTTAGCGCAAATAATACCTTAACTCCTTTTATTTGTACTGTGATTCATGTTTTCAAAAGTGTTTTCATATCCTTTTTGTTGTTTAAATCTCAAATACTTCTTTGAAGTAGATAAGGCAGGCAGGCATCAACCTCTCTAAGCCTCAGTTTCCTCCTCTGTAATATGAAAATAATAACAATAATATCTCAACATAAGTTTTTCTGAAGATTAAGTGAGATGTTGGTAATGATGATTATATTTTACATTTATTGATCATTTACTATATGCTAAATATCATTCTAATTGTGCTGCATCAGTTAACTTACTTAATCAACATAGTAACCCTATAAAATAAGTCCTATTATTATCCCTATTTTATAATCTAAGAAATCTGAGTCACAGAAAGCAAAAATAATTTGCCCAAGTTTACACAGAAAACCACAGTTCCACTAGGTAACGATGTAAGCTACCTAGAATTATATATGGCATCATGTTGCTTCCTTTTGTCAATAAACAAATTTTCACATTGACTCATGGTTTCATCAAGACTCCAATGTAGTCATTTCAAATCCTTAATTGAAAGAGGAATGACATAAATTATACAATATAAATTCTATCAATTCTGAGTAACTCACTTTGATCCTATACTTAAAAATAAACAAGTAGGACCTAATCTTAATGCATCATATAATATATAATAGTCATGAATATCATTTAACCAATTTAAAAGAAGTTAGAGTACGGCTAGAAAGAGGACTAAATGAGTAAGAAGTATTCTAAGCAGTTTTAAATGGTTTTTGGAGCTCACGGAATTGGAAGAGGTTAGAAAAAGAGTTAACATTTAGAAGCTCTGTATTTCTTACAGACACACACACGCACACACCATCTACAAAGCAGGAATTATAAAAAGATATATTTTAAAAGATACATTTTATCAAAACCCGTTATGCTTAAAGAAAAATCATTCTTTATTGAATTATATTAAAAATATTTTTTTTCTAAAACAAAACTGCCACTCCTAAAGTCACATGATAAAGAATTCATATTTTTATTCTAAGCAAGGTTCTGATCACAACATATATGCTCTTTTGCCTGAGACATAATGGTATTCAATAAATGTTTCATTTATAAAATTTGGAACCCAACTCTCTTTATTCTACCAATAGTAATATGTATCATCACACACACACACACACACACACAAACACACACACACACACACGACCTTTTTCCCTATAGCTAAAAATAAATTTTACTTGTTTTTCTTCTACCAAGTGCCCTCTATCAAAAACTGATCATGATAATCCCCAATAGTTCACTCTTTATTTAAAGAAAATAAATCTTAAAAATACTAACACCTTGACAGTGATTTTCAAATACAAGAGTAAATATATTGATTAGCATAATGAGAAAATGAAAGCATTTATAAAGTGCCATGAGGACTTATCTACTCAGAAGATTTATATTTTAATTAAATCTACTACCAAGTCAATATAGGAAAAGAAGATATTGGCTCCAGTGTCAGAGTTAATAAAGTTAGTACTCCATGAATCAGGAGAGAGAAGAAAGGGGCTTTGAACAGAAAAAGATGGGCTGGAGTGAGGGGGGAAGAATACTGAGGTGAGCTGGAATCCCTGTCCTATTGACAAACCTCTGAGTTACTGTCAAAGTTATTGCATATCCATAGAGTATGTTTTTCCAAATTAGGAAAAGGTTACCCTTTATCAAGACTTATTATTTCCATCTGTTAGAAAATTTTTATCTATTCTTATTGTGTTAGAACCAGATTCTGTACTATCATCTTCCTTAAAATTGTTGTAATAAGCATACAAATCAACAATATCCATGACACAAACGGTATCGTGTTAGACATGATGGCATAGTGCACCGTACAACCACATACAGCAGTCCTGGTTCCTGTGTTCAGAACAGAGACTTCTGTACATGCCCCACAATGTCCTTTCACTACTAAGAAAGAGCCTGAAAATTCTGTCTACAAATGACTTTTCAGAAAACCAAGTCCTAGTGTTGGACTTGGACTACAGGGAATTCCCTGGTAGTCCAGTGGTTAGGACTCTGCGCTTTCACTGCAGAGGAACTGGGAAGAACCGGGTTTTATTCCTGTTCGAGGAACTAAGATCCCACAAGCCACAAGGCCAAAATAAATAGATAAATAAATAAATAAATAAAAGGTTAAGACAATGGCTGCCTACTAAATATAGAGCCCATAAAGTAAAACGTCAGCTGGGCACTTGCAACATTGTTCTAGAGAGCAATACCGGTTACCTACTGCATTTCTGTGTTCAATAATATAACTTCCACCGACCAACTAAAGGAATGGTGTTTTATTAAAATAAGGGCTAGTATGTTTTAGAAAAGTATCCTCAAAACTATAGAGCTAGCATATTTACTAAATTCTGCTTTGTTCTGACCCAAAGAGGTCTGAATGCATGGTTTATAACATTTTATTGAAAACACTGAGGACAGTATATGCTAGAGGTGATTTTCATCCATCATTTTTAGAAGAGTCTTATATACTATTGTGAAACCTATATTTTAAATTATTTTTAAATCTATAGAATAACATTCTTTTACTGCTAATCTTATAACACATTTCACAACAGGATAGAGCATTATGCTCTCTCTAATCTATAATAACTTCTTACTTATTTTCCCCTCAAATAGTTTTTAAAAATGCATTCTTGGGCTTCCCTGGTGGCGCAGTGGTTGAGAGTCCGCCTGCCGATGCAGGGGACACAGGTTCATGCCCCGGTCTGGGAAGATCCCACATGCCGCGGAGCGGCTGGGCCCGTGAGCCATGGCCACTGAGCCTGCGCGTCCGGGGCCTGTGCTCTGCAACGGGAGAGGCCACAACAGTGAGAGAGGCCCGCGTACCGCAAAAAAAAAAAATAAAAAAAAAAAAATAAAATATGCATTCTTATGTTGTACTAATATAAAAAAAAATTCTTAGTGTCAATAATTATGTCTTTATTGGTATGGTGTCTCTCCTTTGATTATAAATTATCTGAAAACTGGAAGATCTCTATAACTGAAATCTTAGTCCAGAAATTAAGCTAGATAGCTAATGTTTATTTGGGGGTTTTATTGTGCTACTCACTGCACTACACACTTTACAGAGTTTTTCTCATTTGATCCACACAACGTTGTAATTTTGGTAAAATAGTTATTCATAGAATATAAAATAAAACACAGAAATTAAGATGTACAATTTTTTAAAAGATAAGGAAAGCATCACAATCTATAAAGACAGAATTTATACCCAGGAACCCTAACTCCAGACCTGCAGCCTTAACTGCAGGGCTGGATTATACTAGTCTACTTCTGCAAGGAAGCTTTTGGTCTTCTGAGGGAAAGTGATATGGCAATTCCAAATGATATGGAAAATAATGAATGAATGCTTCCCAGTTGTCCTCTATGATTTGCTCCACTTGTCTTCAGGCCTCTTTTTTAAAATCTATCAGCACTTCTCACCCTCTCATCAGCCTAAAGAGCAGCATCCCCAAAGGAATGTGGAAAGTTGTTATCTCGCATCACCCAAATTCACTCTTGCTTCACATTCTCCCTGACAACTCTATTCATCAGCCTGTCTGTCTGCTTCAGACTCACAATTCTCTTAAGACTTGGTTTTGAAAGCAAGGCTCAACATTTCTGTTCTTTTCTGAGCCTGTCGATCCATCCCTCACATTCACACAATGCCTCCTTGTGCATGACAGAGATGCCCAAGTTCATTATCCACGGGCTGCTGCTGAGTGAGATTTCATCCTTTCTTTACTGTCTTCACTAAAGCAGTTCTTCTCTCTTCCTTTGTCATTTTCCAACCACTCTCTGAGACAGATGAAGCATCCAGCATGTTCTATTTCCATAACATTTACATAGTATTAATAGAAACACAGGCCAGTATTCAAAGATGACACTGAAGAAGTTTGTTCACATTTTATAACATAACTCTCCAAGAAGATGATCTTGCCAGTGTTCTGCTGAAACAAGTTCCTTTTTCTCAACTGAGAGATGTGGCTTTCATGTATCACTTTGGGAAGATTCTTATGAACTATGTTTTTTTTAATTAACTATTGTCAGTCTGACTGGAATGGTGACATGACATCAATATTGTCAGTTTCAACCAAGAGTCATTAGAGTCACAATAAAATATCATGCCTCTAGAGACTATTTATTATAGTATAAAAAGGAATCAAACACAACTTCAACAAGATTTCTCAGACCGTGTCTTTGTCTGAAAGAAGCTTCTTTTCCATACCTAGTCAGTCAGGAGATCAAAGCTCTTTCCCACCTTCTCTCATTATCTGCCTGTTGACCAGTATGAACTTCAAAACAGAACAAAAGGAGACTCCTTGCATCTCTCAGATGGTATGTAATTTACTGTGGTGTATTGTGTCGGTCTATGATTATTTGTTTTGCTTCTACTTTGACTTCAAAATTTTCCCTTATCGGGGCTTCCCTGGTGGCACAGTGGTTGAGAGTCCGCCTGCCGATGCAGGGGACGCGGGTTCGTGCCCCGGTCCGGGAAGATCCCACATGCTGCGGAGCACAGCTAATAAGAAAAAAGAAACTAATATATAAGGACGTATATAGAAAGCCTTCTTTCTACATATCAGTCCTTCCAACTGCCACCAAACCAATCTGTTTCAGTGTCATTTTCCTATATTTACTGGAGTCATTTTTATATTTGTTTTGCTCTTTTGAACATTTCCACTGGCATTCAAGAATGATTAAAAATATACAATTCTTATAAATATTACAAAAAGGCACTTTCATGAGTTTTTTAGAAAAATATTTTGGGTTCAGTGAAAGAAGGAACCTGTTATACTTTTAACACAAGCACCCAATTAGTTCTTCTGGTCTGCATCATATGTTCTCCTTGGAGCATCTGTTAACAGAGTCCTGCTCTACTATTGATCAAGAAGCCAATAATAGGGGGGTTCCCTGGTGGCACAGTGGTTGAGAGTCCGCCTGCCGATGCAGGGGACACGGGTTCATGCCCCGGTCCAGGAAGATCCCACATGCCGCGGAGCGGCTGGGCCCGTGAGCCATGGCCGCTGAGCCTGCGCGTCCGGGGCCTGTGCTCTGCAACGCGAGAGGTCACAACAGTGAGAGGCCCGCGTACCAGAAAAAAAAAAAAAATTCCCTTATCTCTCTTACTGTGTTTGCATTCTCTCTGAGACTTTTCACTTCCTTCTTGACTATAACTCAGACAAATTATTCATTACAACCTCCTTCAGTCTCTGATTTTGATTTCTGGCCTTGTTCCTCAATCTTTGCAATAGCCCCAACAGTAGTTAACTTATACTTTTAAGAAACAGCCATGAAATTAAACTTTGGTAATTACTTTCACATAATCCATATTTTCCTCCCATATAAAAACAAACATACATCAACTCAAATAAAGACGATAGGAAAATGAAATAAAACAGTGTAATGAATTAAGAATTGGGGTGACTTTTAAAAATACTTAGAATTATTGAATTTGCTACAAAAATTAAACAGGAAGTTCCCAAGTTAAAAACAAGTTATATTCTGATTATGCTTTTATAGGTTAGGTGCTTGGATTTTCGAAAGCACTTACATAAACGACTAAATTTGGGGAAACAGTCTTGGTAAATACAGATTTTGAAATCAGAGTTCGAGCAGATGTGGTCAGGGAGATGAAGGAATAGAGTGAGGAAGGGAAAGGTTGAGCTACCTAACTGAGACCTTGGTGAGACCAAAAGTGCCAATCACCTAGAGTGGTGGTTGGCCGTTCACAAAGTGTGCCTGAGGGTTAACAGGGATAACTTGTATCAGCATCACCCTAGGTGTGCTAAAAGTGCACATTCCCAGAACCCACCTCTGATCTCTTGTATCAGAATCTCTGGGAGTGGAACCCAAGGATTCTCCATTACAGAGAAGCTCCCTAGGTGACTGCACAACTAAATTAGAGAACATTTCCACAGTTATAAATATATAGAACATCAATATACAGCATTATAAAAACTAAAGTAAATGATGCAACCAAGGCCTTTACCATTTTATATTAAAATTCTTCTATCCAGTTGTTTGATTTGACTCAAGGTGCCTTGTTTTATTTTGGCTGCTGGCCTGATGGGCCAAGCTCTTTATTTTATGTCTGGTCTGGTCTGTGTGCTGTTACTGTCAGAGAAAAGGCTAATTTGAATCTTATTGGAAATGTCTGCCTCTATCTGGGTCATAAAAGTTAAGTGTGACCTTTAAGTACTTCATATTTTCTTAAAAATATGTCAGTATCATGCACATATGTATGTGACCTTTCAGGCTGGCTATACAATCACATGTACTTTCTCTACCTATAATGAAGTAGAAAAGTGAATATTTGAAAATACAATTGATTTTTTGTATTCTTAAATGAATATATATATAGCCATGAAAAAATGGAATGTTTTTCTTCCTGGAATGAAAAGAATCATGAAAAGAAAAGAGTCAACTGCAGGAAAGGAAAGAAAATAAATTTCTGGGAATGTACTGTTCCTAACTCAATGTTTTCAGCCAGTAATTGAGCATCATAATTACTATTAGAATAGAAACACTTCAGACAAGGCCTGAAGTCAGTGATCAGCTACTAAAAAGAGCAGTAGTAATGAACATCGCCAGGATCACAGTAATAAGGGAGCAAAGCAACACAATCTGTACTTTTACTGAGTGAGGCCTAGAATATTTAGATTATGTTTTCTTTTTCAAATTTTACACCTGTTTAGAATTACAGATAAATATGTACTTACACGATTACTGTACATATGTTTTATTGAGGGAGAGCTATTTAGTCAAACCTCTTAGATTTAGGGCAATATAGAGTCAAACTAATTTGATTTTGATTTTCTTTTAAACCTGCCTCTCAAGAAAGTATAGAAAAGACTCAAGTAAAGATTACCTACGTAGGTGCAATACGCACTTTTGTTCCTTGTTACTGTCTACCACTTCCATGTGCTATAATCCTTTCATGCCTATTTTTCATCTCTACAGAGCTCATCTCTTGACCCATGATATTCCAAATTAAACTAAAAAAATAGAAGCACAAAGCTGAGCATAAAAACAGGAAGTCTGATCTCAGTAGATTTTCTTCTAGTACACAGGATCCTATTTTCTGATTCACAATCAAAGATTTATGTACGATGACATCAAGTAGCTCAGATTCCAGTGGGGCCACTACCCTCAAACAAGACACTAATTTGTTATTCATAACTAAAAATATAGCAAGCTACCTCAGGAATAGAATTATTAATATAACTGTCCTGTCATTCACTGAGTGAAATACTGAATGAGGGGAAAGCCTTTGTTAATTATGCTTTAAATAAACATTTAACATTCCAGTGCTTTAGATGATGCAATAGGGAAACATCTGTGTAGAATGAAACCTGTTTTTACTGTTGATTGAATCAAAACTTTGTAATGTTGCCAGGCAATGGACTAGTACACCTATAGAAAAATCAAATTTAATTGGACAAATTAATTGATGAAAAACAAAACAAAGTAAGTAAAAATTGGGAAATAATTTATTTTTATTGCCCAAATCACAGACTGACCCAAAATTTTGCTTAAATTATTTAATTTATGTTTATTTTATATTATAACAAATGAAAGAAGACAAAACCCCAAAAATTTGCCTAACGATTGCTTCATTTGAGATGAGAAATGAACATTAAGTGATTAACGGCCAATTCAATAGTGATAAATAAATATTAGTTATCTCTGCAGACTATTCTGTTTCCCTGTAAGGTTTTATTTCTTTAAATAGATAATATAATTGCCCTTAATAAGTGCAAAAGTAAATATAGTCATGATTTATTATTTTTATCAGACTACCAGAATCAACTGTTGGATAAAGATACCAATGTGAATTCAGAATTTGCTAATCTTTAGAGAAGATTAATATTGATAATACAGTTGTGATAATAATCAAACACTAAAAATAGGTTAGATTAAAGGAAATCAATTTTCAGCAGGTTTAGTCAATGGTTTACAAAATATTTCTGAGAATGGAAATTGGATTGAACTAGCAAAGGTGCTGTTTTTATTCTTATTTTAAGATAATGGTATAACATATTTTTAAAATGCTTTAACTACCTAAGAACTCTGTTTTTTTTCATGTTTGCATGTATGTGTGTGTGGGGGGGGGTGTACTTAGGAGATGTTTATGTATCGTAGCCTTTCATGTGTCT
Organism: Lagenorhynchus albirostris; assembly: GCF_949774975.1. Lineage (NCBI taxonomy): Eukaryota > Metazoa > Chordata > Mammalia > Artiodactyla > Delphinidae > Lagenorhynchus > Lagenorhynchus albirostris. The sequence goes on along the minus strand of NC_083107.1, from coordinate 47,842,878 downwards.
TAACTACTAAAACTTATTCATAAATTACCTGAAGTCAGGGGTTGTAAGTTAGGAGCAATTCTGCCCTCCTACCAGAGGACATGAAATGTCCTCCTACCAGAGGACATTGGGCAATGTCTAGAGACATTTTTGGTTGTCAGAAGGAAGGGGAGGGGCGCTAATGGTATATAGTGAATAGAGGCAAGGGATGCTGCTAAACATCCTACACTACACAGAACAAGCCCCCAGGACAAAGTGTCAACTGGATCAAAATGTCAGTCATGCCAAGCTTCAAAACCCTCCCCTAAATCTTGCACTTTGACCCTAATCTCCAGCAAATTCTTAGTTCAAAAAGAAGCACTTTTCTGTGGAGCATAGAACGTTGCATCCTGATAGTGCCTCTCTTCCTCAGTACCACTGGATGGGTAATGCATTTACACTGGTAAATGTGAATTCAGAATAAAACAAGGGCAAGTCATCATTTCAAGATAAAATGACTAAGATGAAACTTCAACAGCCCTAAGTGTTTTATTGCTTTTTTTTCCTCTGACAATAAACATCATATTTATGCTTACTTTCTGTTTTGCTAGGTGTGAAGACAGAATTCTAATGAACCATCAAATATCATAAAAAAGGAGTGAGAACAAGCACCTGGCTCAAAGGTCCACTGCCTGCTCACACAAGGCCCTCAATTCACTCTGGCAGGCTCTGTATAACAAATGAGCTGTAGAGAAATGCTTTTTGCTGGCAGTATACCTATAACTTAAAATATTTTTCACCAGGAAAAAAAAAAAAACTACACACACACACACACACACACACACACACACACACACACACACACACACACACACACACACACACACAAAACAACAAAACTCCTGTCTATTCTGTTGGCTAAAAAGGCAGAACAGACACATTTCGAAGTATGCAAGTATATATTTCACTACTAAATTATTTCAAGCAAATAAATCTAGAGAACAGAAAGTGAAATAAACAGGACTTCAACATATCCAAATGTCAATGAATGATAACTAGTTGAAAGACCAGCCTTTTAATATGCATCTAGACCAGTTATTTGGTTACAAGATATCTATGTACACACTTTCCTTTAAAAAATGCACTTCAAAGTGAAGGATGTGTTGGAAGATATTCTACTTTTTTTTTTTTTTTTGGTGGTACGCGGGCCTCTCACTGTTGTGGCCTCTCCCGTTGCAGAGCACAGGGTCCGGACACGCAGGCTCAGCGGCCATGGCTCACGGGCCTAGCCGCTCCACAGCATGTGGGATCTTCCCGGACCGGGGCACGAACCCGCGTCCCCTGCATCGGCAGGCGGACTCTCAACCACTGTGCCACCAGGGAAGCCCGATATTCTACTTTTTAAACTATTTCCATTTGGCCTTTGGAGTTATGTTAGCCTATTCTTATTAAACTTAAAAGCTTAAAGAAAAAGGCAGAATTTAAATTCTTAAGAATTTATAGTCTTTACTTTTCTTTTATTACCAATATTAAATAAAAATTCACTAGGAGAAAGATGCCAAGACATATATACCTTTCTGGTACATTTGTAAAATATTTAGAGAAAATTTCACCAAACGAGTATTTACAGATTTTATATTTTAATTTATTTATATTCAATTATGTTTCAAAAAATTATCTTTACAATTCACTTTATGGCTAACAAATATGGACAGAAAATAGCAACAGAAAAAAATTAATTTGAAAGTTTATTAAATTAACCAAGAATATAGGAAAAAGGGAAAATAAGAATAATGAGATGGAAACATGAGTGAAGTACACACAACGTACAGTCCTAGAGACTTTAGAAATGACCCACATATTTGACTCTTGTTTATTTAATAATATTTTTTAAAGTAGCTGAAGAATGTGCACATGCAAAAGAGCGACAGAGAGAGACTAAGTCACTATTTTTTGGATTCAGAAAGGGCATTAGATTCAATTACACTAACATTATGCATAGTCTCTCTCGTTGTACCCCTAACTCTTCTACAAGCCACTAGAAATTTTGGGAATGTTTGCTAAATTTCAATAAATGACTACAAAATATGAGCTTAGTATATTCCATAATCGGCTAAGATATCACAATCTCTAATTTTAGTAACACTCTAGTCTTTGTCTTTTCATTGCCCTACCTGAAAAATAACCCGGTCTTGTTAATAACCCAATAATTCCCTTTACCTCTTCTATGCCATGTCCCTCAGTTAGTGCCTACACCCAGATGACTAACATATACATTACCCCAGTATAGATCTCTTTTCTCAGGTCCAGATCCATGCATTCAACTGCCTATTTGTCACTTACCTTGTATGACCACAAGGTACCTCAGCTCTTATTCTTGATATCTCCCTCTACTTCATTCTATGTATCTGAATATATTGACAGCTTTCTATCTTCACCACCTCCGTCCAAGTGCAAGACATTATAATAGGAACTACTGCAACATCTTCCTAACAGGCTGTCAAATAGCCAATCCAAACATCCTCTAATCTGTGAAAATAAATTTGATCATATTAGCTCTTCATAAAACCTTAAATAGTGTTTCTTTACTATTTTAGAATAAAAACAAAACACTTTAAATGACCTAGAGGACTTGGCTTGTTCTGGAAACAAAATTCAGTCTCATTTCAAACCTCTCTCTCCCTGCTCCCTGTACTAATCCAGCTACAATGGTCTTTCACTTGCATTCTCCCTCCTCTGTCCTAATACAGGACATTTGAACATGCTATTTTTCTCTACATGGAACATCTTTTGTTCTCTCTTAAACTGGCTCACATCCAATCACCCTTACAATTCAGTCACAATGCGATTTCTTGGAAAATTTTTCTAAGAGCCTTTGACTAGGCCAAATCTGACCAGGAGAGACTCCTAGAACTCCGTGTTTCTCTCCTTCCTAACTGCCTGAAGTGGTTGCAATTTTAGATTTGTTTGTGGAATTACCTAGTGAGTGTCTTTCTCCCTACAAGAATATCAAAGAGGTCAGGAACTATATGTCTGGCTTTGCTCATTACTAGACGCTCACGTCTTACCATGGTGCTTGGCACCTACTGCATGCCCAAGAAATATTTATTAAAAAACTAATTGGAGGTGCAGTGGTTGCCTGTCAATGCAGGGGACACGGATTTGTGCCCCGGTCTGGGAAGTTCCCACAAGCCGCGAAGCAGCTGGGCCTGTGAGCCATGGCTGCTGAGCCTGCACGTCCGGAGCCTGTGCTCCGCAACGGGAGAGGCCACAACAATGAGAGGCCAGCCTACAGCCAAAAAAAAAAAAAAAAAAAAAGATTCCATATGTATGTGTTAGCATATGGTATTTGTTTTTCTCTTTCTGACTTACTTCACTCTGTATGACAGTCTCTAGGTCCATCCACCTCACTACAAAAAACTCAATTTCGTTTCTTTTTATGGCTGAGTAATACCCCATTGTATTTACATGCCACATCTTCTATATCCATTCATCTGTCGATGGACACTTAGGTTGCTTGCCATGTCCTGGCTATTGTAAACAGAGCTGCAATGAACATTGTGGTACATGACTCTTTTTGAATTATGGTTTTCTCAGGGTATATGCCCAGTAGTGGGATTGCTGAGTCCTATGGTAGTTCTATTTTTAGTTTTTTAAGGAACCTCCATACTGTTCTCCATAGTGGCTGTATCAATTTACATTCCCACCAACAATGCAAGAGGGTTCCCTTTTCTCCACACGCTCTCCAGCATTTATTGTTTCTAGATTTTTTGATGATGGCCATTCTGACTGGTGTGAGATGATATCTCATTGTAGTTTTGATTTGCATTTCTCTAATGATTAGTGATGCTGAGCATTCTTTCATGTGTTTGTTGACAACCTGTGTATCTTCTTTGGAGAAATGTCTATTTAGGTCTTCTGCCCATTTTTGGATTGGATTGTTTCTTTTTTGATATTGAGCTGCATGAGCTGCCTGTATATTTTGGAGATTAGTCTTTTCTCAGTTGCTTCATTTGCAAATATTTTCTCCCCTTCTGAGGGTTGTCTTTTCATCTTGCTTATGGTTTCCTTTGCTGTGCAAAAGCTTTTAAGTTTCATTAGGTCCCATTTTTTTAATTTTTGGTTTTATTTCCATTTCTCTATGAGGTGGGTCAAAAAGGATCTTGCTGTGATTTATGTCATAGAGTGTTCTGCCTATGTTCTCCTCTAAGAGCTTTATAGTATCTGGCCTTACATTTAGGTCTCTAATCCATTTTGAGTTTATTTTTCTGTGTGGTGTTAGGGAATGTTCTAATTTCATTTGTTTACATGTAGCTGTCCAATTTTCCCAGCACCACTTATTGAAGAGACTATCTTTTATCCATTGTATATTCTTGCTTCCTTTATCAAAGATAAGGTGACCATATGTGTGTGGATTTATCTCTGGGCTTTCTATCCTGTTCCATTGATCTATCTTTCTGTTTTTGTGCCAGTACCATACTGTCTTGATTACTGTAGCTTTGTAGTATAGTCTGAAGTCAGGAAGGCTGATTCTTCCAGCTCCGTTTTTCTTTCTCAAGATTGCTTTGGCTATTCGGGGTCTTTTGTGTCTCCATACAAATTTTAAGATTTTTGTTCTAGTTCTGTAAAAAAATGCCATTGGTAATTTGATAGGGATTCCATTGAATCTGTAGATTGCTTTGGGTAGTATAGTCATTTTCACAATATTGATTCTTCCAATCCAAGAACATGGTATATCTCTCCATCTGTTTGAATCATCTTTAATTTCTTTCATCAGTGTCTTATAGTTTCTGCATACAGATCTTTTGTCCCCTTAAGTAGGTTTATTCCTAGGTATTTTATTCTTTTTGTTGCAATGGTAAATGGGAGTGTTTTCTTAATTTCTCTTTCAGATTTTTCATCATTAGTGTATAGGAATGCAAGAGATTTCTGTTTATTAATTTTGTAACCTTCTACTTTACCAAATTCATTTATTAGCTCTAGTAGTTTTCTGGTAGCATCTTTAGGATCTGCTATGTATAGTATCATGTCATCTGCAAACAGTGACAGTTTAACTTCTTCTTTTCTGATTTGGATTCCTTTTCTTTCTTTTTCTTCTCTAATTGCTGTGGTTAAAACTTCCAAAACTATGTTGAGTAACAGTGGTGAGAGTGGGCACCCTTGTCTTGTCCCTGATCTTAGTGGAAACGGTTTCAGTTTTTCACCATTGAGATCAACGTTGGCTGTGGGTTTGTCATATATGGCCTTTATTATGTTGAGGTAAGTTCCCTCTATGCCTACTTTCTGGAGGGTTTTAATCATAAATCGGTGTTGAATTTTTTCGAAAGCTTTTTCTGCATCTATTGAGATGATCATATGTTTTTTCTCCTTCAATTTGTTAACATGGTTTATCAGATTGATTGAATTGCATATACTGAAGAATCCTTGCATTCCTAGGATAAACCCCACTTGCTCATGGTGTATGATCCTTTTAATGTGCTGCTGGATTCTGTTTGCTGGTATTCTGTCGAGGATTTTTGCATCTATTGCAAAAAGAAGTACTGGCCTGCAGTTTTCTTTTTTTTGTGACATCTTTGTATGGTTTTGGTATCAGGGTGATGGTGGCCTTGTAGAATGAGTTTGGGAGTGTTCCTCCCTCTGCTATGTTTTGGAAGAGTTTGAGAAGGATAGGTGTTAGCTCTTCTTTAAATGTTTGATAGAATTTGCCTGTGAGGCCATCTGGTCCTGGGCTTTAATTTGTTGGAAAATTTTTAATCACAGTTTCAATTTCAGTGCTTGTGATTGGTCTGTTTATATTTTCTATTTCTTCCTGGTTCAGTCTCAGAAGGTTGTGCTTTTTTAAGAATTTGTCCATTTCTTTCAGGTCGTCCATTTTATTGGCATATAGTTGCCTGTAGTAATCTCCCATGATCCTTTGTATTTCTGCAGTGTCAATTGTTACTTCTCCTTTTTCATTTCTAATTCTATTGATTTGAGTCTTCTCCCTTTTTTTCTTGATGAGTCTGGCTAATGGTTTATTTGTTTTGTTTACCTTCTCAAAGAACCAGCTTTTAGTTTTATTGATCTTTGCTGTTATTTCCTTCATTTCTTTTTCATTTATTTCTGATCTGATCTTTATGACTTCTGCTAACTTTGGGTTTTTTTTTTTTTTCTTTCTTTCTGTAATTGCTTTAGGTGTAAGGTTAGGTTGTTTATTTGAGTTGTTTCTTGTTTCTTGAGGTAGGATTGGATTGCTATAAACTTCCCCATTAGAACTGCTTTTGCTGCATCCCATAGGTTTTGGATCATCGTGTTTTCATTGCCATTTGTTTCTAGGTATATTTTGATTTCCTCTTTGATTTCTTCAGTGATCTCTTGGTTATTTAGTAGTGTACTGTTTAGCCTTCATGTGTTTGTACTTTTTACAGTTTTTTTCCTGTAATTGGTATCTTTCACAGTGTTGTGGCTGGAAAAGATACTTAATATGATTTCAATTTTCTTAAATTTACCAAGGCTTTATTTGTGACCTAAGATATGCTCTATCCTGGAGAATGTTCCATGAGCCCTTGAGAAGAAAGTGTAACCTGTTGTTTTTGGATGGAATGTCCTATAAATATCAATTTAGTCCATCTTGTTTAATGTACCATTTAAAGCTTCTGTTTCCTTATTTATTTTCATTTTGGATGATCTGTTCATTGGTGAAAATGGGGTGTCAAAGTCCCCTACTCTGTGTTACTGTCGATTTCCCCTTTTATGGCTGTTAGCGTTTGCCTTATGTATTGAGGTGCTCCTATGTTGGGTGCATAAATTTTTATAATTGTTACATCTTCTTCTTGGATTGATCATTATGTAGTGTCCTTCTTTTAGACATGTTATTTATTTATTTATTAATTTTTTTTTTTTTTTTGCGGTACGCGGGTCTCTCACTGTTGTGGCCTCTCCCGTTGCGGAGCACAGGCTCCAGACACGCAGGCTCAGCAGCCACAGCTCACGGGCCTATCGCTCCGCAGCATGTCGGATCTTCCCGGACCGGGGCACAAACTCATGTCCCCTGCATCGGCAGGCGGACTCTCAACCACTGCGCCACCAGGGAAGCCCTAGACACGTTATTTTATTTCATTATCTCAATTGCTCTATGAGACCGATGGTATTGTTCCCATTTTAAATATGAGAAAGTTTTAAAAGGTTAAGTAACTTGCCTAGGGTCTTATAAAATGTAAATGGTAGAGCTGGGATTTGAACCCAGGCTGCATTCATTCTAAAGTCCATGACTTTAAATTGTCTGCTTATGTAAACTTAGTAACATTTAATTCAGATTACTGTTTATTTTCATAAAGAGTCATGAACCCCTTTTTTAATGTTAATAATTCTCACCCATTTTATAATTTTGGAGGATCACCCTCTATGGAATAGCCTTGTTCTATCTTCCATGTCAATATACAAGGGTAATACTTTCTTATTTTGGGTTTTTTTTTTTTTTTGGTCACACTATTGACTATAAGATGTAGTTATTTAATGAAAGTCAGTTCTAAAATGGTCAAAAGATTTCGTTATAAAAAAGCCTATTGACAATAGCCCAAAGACGTTATAACAAGGATCCCATGTGGAAGGTAGTCTTTCTCTTAAAGATCTTAAAAAACAAAAAATCAAGAGTATAAGAATTTTATAAGGAAACCCTAAGGAATATCAAAATATCAGAGTCACAAGGGTTATTAAGGAAAGTTTATGGGAGGCAAATTTTCTCCAAGCATACAAATTCTAAAAGGAAGGGGCATGGGTGAACCCTACCTGAAGACAGACATTATAACTAGCTTGGAAACCGTGGGTGCTGGAAAACATTTATTACAGAATTACTTTTTACATTAAATACTCTTTCTGAGGACTACTTCTGGCTTGAAATGGCACAGATGAAAAAAACACAAAATAGAGCTGCATTTGGCTTGCAGAATATCAACCAGAGAGTAAGCACAACCTTTCCAAGAACAGTGTTTTAGATCATGTCTACTTTAAAAAGGTGAATAAATCTTGCTTAATTCAGTGAAATTGCTGGCTTTAGGAAGAACCTATTTGGGACCAAATTTTTAAAAATTCAATATTGGTTATGCACTGGGCAAATTTTCATATTAATGGTATCACATCTCTACACTGACTCCGACCCATTTGCCACTGACCTCCATAGGTTGATGGAATTAGGAGTTTTGTGTGTACTCCAAATTTAAAAAAGCAATTCTCTGGTTCAAATGTCAGCTCTCTGCCTGCCTTTAAACAATATGTAGTCATTTAACATCTAATCTATTCAGAATTAAAAGAATATCACACAGAATGCTCTACTTTCCATGTACAATAAAGGTATAGAAACTTCAGATTTCTAAGCAATAACAGAAAAAGATGGCAATACTCTCAGCCATTAGAGTAAACAGAGAAGGCAGAAGTTCTTTTGTAGAAACTGGCAGATATTGGCAACTCTTCTGAAATCTCACAGAATTGTTTTCTATTATTGTCAATCTGATAAAAGCTTTAAATTTGGGGAGGGAAAAAGGAAATGTCTCAATAATCAAGCATTAAACATAACTCACTAAAGGAAGGCCCTAAAGCTCTCAGATATATTAAAAAATAAGGAGCATGTTTATACCTGGAAAGAATAACAAAATCTAATTAAAACTTGGAACAAAAGCCTCAGCCATTATGCGGGGAGACAAGCAAGGCCCCCAAGGTTAAAGTGTGGCATTCTGACTGCTTATCAGGCAACTAGATGTACAGTGAGAAAAGGGCGTGGGGAGGGGGTGGTTAGAACTGCCTCAGATAACCAGGTCTGTCTTGGTCACCAGCCTTCAGTGTCTTTATCTTCAGAAGACTTGGTTTGAATCAGTGCTAAGACTTGATTTAGATTTAAAATACTAGATTAAATTTTAGATTTAAAATTCCTAACTGTCTCTAGAATACTGTCTGCAAAGGAAGCTAGACCTGGACTCTGAATTTCTGAGTTCTAATTCATGACAAGCATTCATATTTCCTGTAACATTGCATGTTGTAAATCTGTGGATGGCAAAAGTTCTTACAAATGCTTGCTATTAAAGATTTTCTGGTAGCACAGTAGAAAGAGACCAAGGACATTAGATTCACGGAAGATATTTTACCAAGGAGACTTTCTTGTATAATTAAAAAGTACAAGTTAGTATTGTTCTCAAGATACCCTTGTTGGGGCTGAAAACACAGCGTATTAGCCACAAAGTGCAACAAAGCTTTATTGTCTCCAAATGCTTTCTCTGTACCCCACTTGCTTAAAAATCTTCAGTTGAACCATATGAAATTTCTGATATTCATCTCTTTTGACCTAAACAAACCAGTAATTCTATATGGTGTAACCTGTACTAATCTGTACTACATATATATATGTAGTACACACATATATATATATATATATGTGTGTGTGTGTGTGTGTGTGTGTGTGCATAACACTAATTAAAATGGTAGATAAATTCAATAATCAATATGGTTACCTATATTATTCAGAAACCTTACTAAATGAAGTAAACTTTTATGCTACTCTAGCTCATTGGTCTTTCCCTATTCCATAAGAAAAGTTTTAATCAATGTTTATTTATATGATCATTTTCGTAAATACACACAGCAGAAGGGAATTTTAACATCTTCATTATTTAACAGTGAAATATCAAAAGTTAAGTGAGTTTCTTGTTTAATGGGCTCTGATTTGAAAAGGGGGCTAAAGTATTCTTAGGCTTAAAAACTTGTTAGTACATTCACAGGGAAATATGTGGGGTGATTCAGGCTTGTGTCTTTTATTGTCTTTGAGACACAGTAGAATTTGGTTAATTTTACTGTTACTTCAAATACTGAAAAATTGTCAGTGATTCTAAAAGTCAAATGGCAATGCAAGCATAGTTGTTCAGTATAGGATGATTTCTCCAAGCCCCTCAGCATTTACCATATCACTTTTTATCTGTACATATGATTCATGAAGCTGTGTATATTTCTCAGTCAAAGTTTTGGAATTTTGCTTATTTATTTGTGTTTACCTCTAAGTAGCTCTTAAAACTGTACCCTTTTTCCACCTATTTTCCTGCTCTACTTTTGTTAGGCATTCAAGGGATCAGTGCTTCTAGGGAAACTTAACTTTGCCTAGCTCTGGGGGCAAGAGTCTTGATTAGCCTAGAGATTCTTGGTAATTCTCTTCTAATGCCTGTGACTGGTTGAGGAAAGAGTCAATGAGACCGGAGGGAAAATGCTTAGGGACTTGTGGGAAAGGCACACACACACACACAAACACACACACACACACACACAGAGTCCTAGTCTATTTCAGGATGTAGTTATATGAGCATATATGAAGCATATACGAGCATATGTAAAGCTACTGCACTCATCTTGCGCTCAACTGGACAAACCTAAGGACAAAAGCCAATCAATATGCTGAAGATGGTAGAGAGATAATGGCCAGGTTCAAGAGAATCTAGAGATGTCAAACTATCTGACTTCTGGATTTCTGGTTATGTGACATAATAAATTTGTGATTGTTTTCCTTGAAGAGGAAGTATGCTGACACAGATAAAAACTAAGTCTTAGCATCTTCCTGCCAATCATGTTTTTCAAGACTCTAGTAAAGAGCAGTATATTGCAGAGTGCACAGTAAGCATTCAGGAGATTGTCCCTGAGTACATAAATGGGAACAAACTGGACATTTTTTAAGGCTATCTCAATATGATGAAGCCAAACCATTACTAAATCAAGCACACTTCCAAAGAAATTATATATGCAGAGCATCAACCTAAAGAAAATGACAGATATTCTTTGTGTTTGACTATGTGAATGTATCTGCTTATATTTATATAAAAGTCAATAAGATGGTTAATACTGAATTTTTAAAATGAGTTTTCCCCCAGTATTTCTTTTCTAGCATAAGTAAAGTAGGTTATAAATTTCCTCACTTTTTATGCCTATTTCAATATTTAGCGTAGGAGGCTCAGATGAGTGAGGGAGAAAGAAGAGGAGGAAAATGGAATAAAAGTTCATTCTGGAATCAAAAACTGATTAGTAAGAAGAGTAATTTTAAGCAATTCACTTTTGAAGAAACTGTCATAATCGATAACTTCCCACAGCTTGGTTCATGAACCCTATTTTTAGTTGAACTAGTAACATAGGAAACAATTAGACATCATCATCATCGTTTTCATGCATTAATGCCAGCACAAATTAACTCCTACCACTAAAAATACTCCTTCTCTCTGTCACAGTCTGTGAAGGGTATGACTTACTGCACTTATTTAGGGCATAATTGTTTCTCCTGCCTACACAAAACTGACACATAAAAATCAATATTAATTAAAAAAGATCAAAACTATCCTCATTATCTTATTTAGCTGTCTCTCCAAAACCAGGTTACCATTTATGACAGAAACACACCACATTCTGGACTTTACCAATTCTGCTGCCAAATAATAAATGTTCATTTATTGGTTGTGTCCAAGTAACTGTTTCCCTAAGAACAGAGTTATTTATAGTGCAACCTCGAAAAAGGACCTGGTGTCTAACTATAAAGTTCATCTTGACTAAGATACTGCCATACTTAAAAAATTCTTTTCCGTTCAACACATTTGTATTCTCTATTCTCCTCCCCACTTCTCCCCACAAACACTTCTAATATGAGAAAAAAATAAAAATGTATCTCAGAATTCCAGAATCATTGTGCCCTACAGAAGTATAAAAGGCATGTATTTTTCATCTTCTATTTTATCTTAAAAATTCACATATTTTTAATTTCATTATGTTATTGCATTTATTTTAATGTAAAAGTAATGACACACTATGTTCAACTGGTGGCTTTGCAAATGTGTGCCTCAGTTTGTGAAGCCTCAGGATACCTCTTTTTCTTGCCACTCTGTCTCCATTTTCTCCATGCTATCTGTCTTTCCTCAAGGCACTCTCAATGAAGAAAGTGGTAACAATCCCAGAAAATGTTACCAGCACTGAGATTATTTACTCTGCCACCCTCACCCTAATCATGTCAAACACACTGACCACCACGAACAGGAAACACAGGGTTGGAGTCTCCTCTGTCCTTTCCTGGCTCTGGTCCCAGTTATGCCTTGAGGCCACGTCTGAGACCTGGGACCCTAAGTGATGTGAGATATTTTATCAACATCAAAACTCATCCAAATGATTTTAGTTTTAACAAGTTGGTGTTTGCATGCAAATAAATATCATAACTAATTATATACCACCCACAAACAAAAAGCCAAAGGGAGAGAGAAAGAGAAGAAATGTAAGTGATCTATAAAGACGATCCATCATCTTTAATTTTAGGTAATTTTATCACTTATCTGGTCCCATTTTAACTATTTTTGCCCAGAGTATAGGAAAATGAAGTATAACTAACCTCCTTTTGCTAAATGTTCCAGAAGGAAAGAAATTTAAGTTTGAGATTTAAAATATGTGTATATATTACAATATGTAATATATTTTTGTCCTCAAGTTGTCACTCACACGTAAGAGTACACGGGCTTTGCAAGTCTGAGCAGTTTGGTTTGGGTTAGAAACCTAAGTCTATGTAATCATGGGCAAATTACTTAATCTCCAATTCTCAGTGTTCTAACCTATAAAAGGGCATAATAATAGTACTAGTCTAATACGTCCCTTGAGAAGATTAAATAAGTGCTTAATAAATGGCAATTGCTAATATTAGTAAATAATAACATTGGCAGAGTCTTAGACTCATAGTCATGCAGACAACAATTTCAGGAAATATTCTCCAAAACATTACTTATTTCCACCTTTTTACTCAAGGTGAGAAAATTTAACTTTCTGAGGTCAGTAGACAGACCCAAGGTCCCTCCAATTAGCTGCTGGCCTAAACTGGACAAGTGGAGAGGTCTGTTCAAGGTCATTAGAGTCTGCTGTAGCGCATTTCAAAATGTAGCAGGAAAAAAAAAGGGATATGGGACAATGGTGATTTCCAAAGTAATATAGATTTTTCCATTATAGAAAGACATGGCATAGACAGTTCAAACACTTAAGTACCCTTGAAAAGGGTGTGTTTTGTCTTCTATGACAGAACTTTTTTTTGTTTTTATTTTTGCATTAGTGAGGTGATTTGCTATTTGAACTTGAGTTTAGGTCAGTCTCTACCTCATGCTATTGTTGCTATTTATACACTTTAAATATAAATGCCCTGGTTTCCTTCCAGGAACTAGTGAGCTGTGTGCTTGAGGTCACTGAAATTTAAAAATGTGCATACTCTATGAACAGAATTAATAAGGAGCTGTTAATGGAGAAGGCAAACTGAATCTAGGAAACTGGTCAGCATTTTTTGTCAGAAAATATTTCAAATGAGATACTTTCTTGGTCTGGTAGTTTATGTTAGCTGAGAAATGGGAAAGGAAAGTTGAGGGAATGTTTGAAGAAAGAGGGGAGCATGTCATGAGCATTAAATACATAGCTGACTTAATGCTAAGTACTTTCCACATCAATTGGTTTTTCCAGAAACCCAATGAAAAAAGGCAATTTGCAGATGAAAAAAGAAAAAAAAAACTGCGTATCAGTTAATTCGACAAATAACAAAGACATTTTTAAAAAATGAACCCTATCTGATTCAACTGTCACATGATCTTTAAAAAGCTCAATACAGTTCCATCTTTTGTATCTTTTGTCTTTATTGATAAGGAAACCCTAAAATTCCCTTTGGTGTTAAATACGAATCTACCTAGGACAAGAGTGAGAAATAACTATTTTATACTGAATTTGATTCAACAGCAAAGGATTTAATAGCAAATTTTCAGAGAATTACACCTCTGTGAGAGAATGTGGATAAATGGAAAGAAACAAATAATTTTCTCCCCCTCACAGAATCACCATATACTCACTAGTCTTGGACCTAATTTTAGCTCAAGATTGCCCCGAAATCAGAATCAACACAAAACTGGAGTCTTTATAGACCCATAACTGTGAGGGGTTGGAATTCTCACCCACACCGAGCCTCTTCTTCCACATGTTATTTCTGTTTTCACATCTTTTGAGAACTTTTATGTACAATACCAGTCAAGACCTGAGCCACACAATTTAAAAAGTAGTACTTACAAGCTATGTCTTTATAGTCAGAAGACTATGTAATAACAACAATATTATTTTTATGAAAAGAGAATAATATAAATGCTGTCATAGTTTCCAGTGTTCTGATTAAAACAGAATAACATTTTAATAATGAATCTAGGAGGATAATATTTATAAGAACAGGAAATCTCCCATCTGGAAAGAAAACAGTATAAAGAGCATATAAGAGTAGAAGGGGCCTTGGAGACCTTTCTCACAGGTGCTCATCTCCCCAAATAGGACTAACTGGTATGTTATATTAGGAAATATTTTATTTATAGTTAACAGTAATAACAACCATAATAATACTACTAGAAGACAACATTGTTAATAATCACAGCTATTATTTCTTCAGAATCTATTAAAGCTAAAGCACTATGCTTCGCACTTTCTAAACATTCCTACTGACGGTTGTAAACCTGTTTTCCCCATTTTATAGGTGAACAAATTGAGGTCCAGATTAGTTAAATGACTTCCCTAGAGCAAAATCTAAGTAGAGAGGTGTTACCTCTTTAATTAATTGCCTTTCACAGAGCTTTAGACTATGAATACATATTCATAATGGTATGATTATAGTTATGAAACTGAAAAAATGCTGTTCTTTTCGTGTAAAATAAATACATGCTTAGCATAGAATGTTAAAGGCAGCATGGAGTAGTGCAGGACAAAATTAATTTGCTATCAAAATTATTGCAATAAAAGCATACAAAGGAGTTTTTCTCAAATCAAAGGGTTTTAACTAAATCATAATTTTCTGACTGAATCATTTGACATTTCTCTATTCACTGCTTTTTGCATCACATCCTGTCCTCTCAATGAAAGGCATCTATGAGCAGGCACTCCTCACTTTAATATCTGGCTGGAAGGCAGGCAGCATCATGGTTAATTAGACAGGCTTCAGAATCCAACCAGCATGATGGCATCCTAGCTCCATCATTTGCAATCTCTGCAACTTTGGGCAAGATACTTAATCCCTTTAAATCACTGTAACTCATCCATAAAAGGAAGTTGATAATGGCATCTACATGAAACTGTTATTGCTAGGATTAAATGAGATAATGCAAGTGAGGGGCCAGGACAGTATGTGGTCCGTGGTAAGCACTCAGTAAATCATAGACATTTTTACATTTATAGCTGCCCCTCTGGGAGTCGAAAGGAACTGCCCTAACTTTTTCCTCTACGGACGCCATTGCTATTGAATGCTTTCCATTCCTTTCATTTCCTTTCCTTCATTTTTTTCTTTCCATTAAGGAATTCAAACCTAACTTGAACATGGCCTTCCTCTCTCTCTGTCTTGGCATAGCCCATCGTGTCTTGATTCACCAAAAGGTTAACAGATGGTGGTGGGAAATATGATGATAATTAAGAAACACCCAGGCAAGAATACAGGATCCTCTCCTCTCACTGCCAATGGGACCCTCTAGCTCGGCCTCCTCCCTGCTCAGATCACAAGAGTAACCAGCAGTGACTGGAGCCTAAAGCAGTCCCATTCAATTTCCGACCACATCATATTTTCTCGGCATCCAAAGTTATAATTAGACTTTGTTATAGATATATTGATATGCTAGGTGACAATGTTCTAACAATGGCTGTTGTACAAAACTATCTGCCTCGGGGACATTAAGGGTTAAGGAGACTTCCGTGAGCTCATTGTATCAATGAACAAATGATGTCTGAGTTTCAAGCAACTAGTTCACAAAGGCACTTTTGAAACAGTCCACTCAGAGACGGGGGGCTGACTTTCCTTTGTTGTTGTTGTTGACTGGGGCCTCCCTGGCCACTAGAGGGTTGCTTATGCATCATCTGCCTCATCAGAGGCTCTTAAAGCTCAGTTCTGAAATAACTACATTTCAAGGGCAGGACCATATTCTCCTCCACTCCTACAGTATCTGCAGAGAGAGTGCCCAGAAATGAGGAAGACCATTTCAAGAACTGATCAATATCCTGTTCGGGAAGATAGATGAAGACAGTGGGTTGAAAGCAGAATTTAAATAAAGGGGGGGGGGGTGGATATGGGGAACAGCTGAATCCTCCAGTTAGCTTCCTTAACCCCTTCAGGGTGACTGGAGAGTGCTCACACTTCTGTTCAAAGCAAGGAGAGCGAATTCCAGGAAGTGTATTAAAGTATACAAATGAACCCCACCCACAGACTTCTCTCACATGCTCTGTGTTCAGAGTAGATTATTAGATTAAGCAAGACAGAGGCTGGCACTAGAGGGTATGCAACAGGTCATTTAGGTTGCACAGGGATCAGAAAAAGATGACCGCAACTCAGAAGTGACTTTGTACTCAGGTCCTTGACCTCTAGCTTTGTCTTTCTGAAGAATTTCTTTCCTGGCATTTAGAGTTCACTTGGTATATTCTTGGCAGTTGGGATAGGAGTGGGGAGAATCAGGCAAATGGGAGGCCAGGAAGGGAGCCAGGAATGTTCACATTTGGGGGAATGTTCCTCCAATTCCTACGGATTTCTTTGTGGATGTATGATGGAAACAGATGTCTCCTTTTTTGTTTATTTTTTCTTGTTTTTGGCACATCATAGATAATCACTTATGTCTGCTGGATTTTTGAGGGTTCCACCCCCTTCCTTGGTCCTCTTTGAAGTCTATTTCATCTCTTCCCAAAACAATCTAGATTGTGGAATTCCAAGTATGATTCCGACTTCAAAGCCAGTGAGACCACACCTAATACATCTGGTCTTCTCCTTCTAACAGACTTTAATAACTCTTCTTGAGGCAGGTCAAGATTCTATTTTCTTTGGTAATTTTCTCTGCTTCATCATTCATGAATAAGCTTTTCCACATGGGTGATAGTAACAGTAATAATACCAATGCTTCTATGTGCTAACCTACTAATCCCTTTACACATATTCTTTCATTTAATCCTATGAACAACCCTATCAGGTAGACAAATCACTAGCACCATTTTACAGAAGAGAAAACTGAAGCACAGGGCAGCTGAGGAATTTTCCCAAGGCTCACAGCCAGGAGAAGGTGCATATGGGATATGAGCCCAAAGAGTCTGTCTCCTCCGTATCATTCACAGTGTCCTGGCTTCTGCTGGGCACCATTTCCTCTGCTATGACCACAAGCAACCTCCTATTTTGAACTGCACCTATTATGTACCATACATGATAGTAAAGATTTCACAAGCATTATTCCACTTCATTTCAAAAATAACATCATCAGCTAGGCCTTGCCCTTACTGACAGATGAAGAAACAGAGGTTTGGTAGGGGTTGGTGGGTTGTCAGAGGTCACACAACTAGTAAGTTACACAACCAAGACTAGAATCCATGTTTCTCTAACTCCAAAGGCTATACTTTCACTCAGCATCCCATCTTGGCCCTGCAAAAAGACTCTACCCAACTATTCCTGGACACACCACAGGCCTCCTGTGACACAGTGTGCAGCATTGATAAGGTTAAACAAGTGTGATTATGCATTATTTTATTGCTAATATCTCTATGAATAAAATGTCTATTTGATTTTCATTTAACCCCAAAAGAATGTGATTACCAAATAACCACTGAAGAATTATTGCCAATTATGTTCTGTAATTATAGCTCCTGTTAATGACATCAGTGTGCAGCCTTTCATATTTAGTCCTATTAATTAATCCCCGTAAGCCCAGAAAGTTATAATCGATGCAACAAAGGCACCATGGTAAATTACAAATAATTCCCAAATCCTTTAAACAGTTTTCAAGGCTCCTTCAGGTTTCTTGGTTAGGACACATTGAGTGTGGGAGCTGGAAGAGTCTGTAGTAACTGATAGCTCCTCACCTGCAACCACCTATTTCAGTAATATGCCTAATTAGGCAAATGCTTAAAACTGGAGTCCCATCTGCCACTAACAAGTATAAATTCCTACAGGGCAATAAAAATAATTAACTGGTTGAGTCAAGAGACCCCCAAATCAGATATATGACATTTTAATTCTCTGAGCAATATATTGCTTCAGATAACACCTGTTGTCAGTGAGTGGTTTCAGTTTTGCAGAAGTTGAATATAGCAAGTATGTCTAATACTGAAAGTCCCACAAAGAAAACTTCCTGATGGCTCAGTCTCACAGATAGACAAGATAAACAGGCATACTGACAGTGATGCTAGGAATTCATGCTTTATGAAAAACTGGTCTCTGAATTTTATGTTTTTCAAAATCTCCCAATCCATCCTCAGATTTTCCTCATATTGTATCAAACATATGTTGATATACATTAGATTTCTAAAATGGTTATATTTATATGCTTTGTTTTTTTTTTTTTTTTTTTTGCGGTACGCGGGCCTCTCACTGTTGTGGCCTCTCCCGTTGCGGAGCACAGGCTCCGGATGCCCAGGCTCAGCAGCCATGGCTCACGGGCCCAGCCACTCCGTGGCATGTGGGATCTTCCCGGACCGGGGCACAAACCCGTGTCCCCTGTATCGTCAGGCAGACTCTCAACCACTGCGCCACCAGGGAAGCCCTATTTATATGTTTTATCTGAGACAGCTACAGCTATAGTTGTCCAGAGGTGCTACAAGCTGTCTCAGAAGTAGTCCATTGCAAGAAGACGTGGCATGACAATCCATTCTACATCATTGAAAACTAGACTAGTTGGTTTCTGAAGCCCTGATCTATGTTAGTCTAGAAGTCAAAGAATCCTGTTCTTTTTGGCAGAGAGGAAAAGGGTCAGAACTCGATCCCCGTTGGCATCCCATGCCCTTCCCTGATTCCATTCTTGTTCTGGAGGATTTCCCAGGAGATAGTACATAACCCTCAGCAGGTGTCTGGCCTCAGAAACAATTTGGGAGGAGGAAACAGAGGCTCAGAATAAATAAAATATCTATCAAAGCATCATTGCGTCAAATATAACAGAGAACATGGTTATCTTTAAAGGATTCAAAAAGAGGAATAAAATGACAATTTTAGACTGAATATAAATTGGTTCCTTCAGATAAATAATTGTTAGTGGAGAAATTAATCTAACTGGCAATTTAGAAGAATTAGTTTGTAAAATTATAATATTTAAGATCTGGAAATAACCTTAAAGGTCATCTGAAGCCAACTTTCCATTTTACAAATAAGGGAACTGAGATTCAGAAAGGGTAAGGAACTTGTCCAAGGTTACCCAGTAAATCAATGGTTGAAATAGGACTGGAACAGAGACATCTTAATCACACCATCTGCCACCACTCTCAAACTAAATGACTAGTTCAATTTTAAAAGTTTATAAGAAGGAATGATAATCGGTACAATCTCAGATTTATGGTTTTAAAATGCAAGACTCCGTCCTAACATCACTGACAGTCATTGTTAACATGGCTCCTCCATCTTGTCAACATGCAGCATTAAGATTTGAGTAGACACTGGGAGTGTGACCATATGTTAGGACCGGAAAGCTCACCAGATACTGCAGTTCATATTCTACTGTCAGCAAGTTTTATACAAATTAAAGTAATAATAATAATAATGATGACGATGATGATGATGATAGATGATAATGACAGAAGCCTATACTGTTTTAAGGCCAAATTTCATACACAGCATTCAGAGTCCTTATCTGACCAGCCATCATTTTTTGATTTATTTTTTTTTGGTGGTTTCCCTAGAGTTTTACTTTAATTTTTTGTTTCAATTATTTACCATTAGTTAAAAATTATAAATAAATAAGTAAAAATTATAAAATTTCACTTAAAACCTGGGTGCTCTTTTCTTATAGGTAGCTCACGAGATGTTGAAAGAACAAAAAGGGGAAAGGGAAGGGAAGGAAAGGAAAACCAAACCATTCCTTTCCTGTTTGGCTGAGCAGTATTTGAGTTCCTGACTCTGCTTTAATGTTTCCTTACTCTAGCATCACCATCAAAATTCCTACAAGTGGTTCTTCCAACCACCACCAAAGTACCTATGCAAGTACTAATTAGCTAGCATAAGTTAATGTAGATTTCCTTGAAATTAAAAGCAGTTTTCAGAGCCATGGAGAGTGACTTCTATCTGCATTACTGCAGGGGTCACAAGGGCAAGTTCGGCTTCGAACTCCTGGAGTCTGAGTTCTGACCCAATGGGATCGAGATATGCCAATAACAACAGTTACAAAACTGATATGATCAGAAAAGAGGTTTATGTACATAAAAGCGTGATGGAGGAACTGAAGAGAATAATCGATGACACTGAAATTCCCAAAGAGGATAATGCTTTGTGGCCTCCTCCCGACTAAGGGCGCCGGCAGGAGCTTGAAATCATCATTGGAGATGAACACATTTCCTTCATGACATCAAAAATTGATCCCCTTATTGATGTCAATCAATCCAAGGATCCAGAAGGCTTACGAGTATTTTATTATCTTCTCCAGGACCTGAAGTGTTTGGTCTTTGATCTTACTGAATTACACTTCAAGATTAAGCCAATCTAGATTGAATATTGGTGTGGACACAAGGAGTGTGGGAGTAGCTGCTTTTAATCACCATTATCAGGACATTTTTGTGTATAATATTTCTTATAAACTATAAATGATTGTCTTTAATAAATAACATAACCAAAAAAAGCAGTTTTCACCCTTCTAACTTCAAAGGGAATAAGAAATCTTCAGAATGTCACACTCAGTAACTATGCTTCTTAAAGCAAAATATATAGAATGCAACATCAAGGATACATATTCCCTCATGAATAATGCTTATGGGATTGACCCTTCCTTTGTTATATTTACTCTTTCTTGCTACCCAATAAGAACACACTTTGAGAAAATAAGACAAAAGAAGACATTCTGATTTAAGAAGAAAGTGAAGGGGAGAGGTGGCAGTGGCACAGGTGGCATCTAAGGTCTACCTGAAGGTTCTAAGAGATGGGTCACTTGTGCAAAGCTATGCCTGTGAAAGCCTTAACTTGAATTTAATGTTTCCCATGCACGGTTTAATCACATCTATAGAACTGTTTTTATAGCTTTGAATAAATAAGAGCTTACTACTTCAATATTTAGTCCATTGAGCACTATTGTATACATTTACAATTGTGAACAGATAAATTTGTGTTTTCTGTTGAATGTGGGTCTGAGTTGGCAAAGTGTACTCTCAAAGAAAGAATTCTCTAGGACCTGATTTCTATCTTCTCCCAAAGTAGGGCTTATATACACACTGGAGGAAATAAACTTCCGAGTGATAGCAGCAAAACCCAGCTGTTTGTGCAAGTCAAACTGCCTTGCATGGGAATTAACAAAAGCTTGCCAGCAAACATGCAAGAGCTGCAATTCTCAGAGCAGAAACAGGCTCCACCTTACATACCACCTTTTGTAAGTACAGGACTTGAAACAGCATGAGGCCAGAGCTCCTTGAGTGTACAAAGGTGTGGAAAGGCACACATGATCCCTAGTTTTAATGATAGCTCCAGTATTAGGAAGTGGAAGAATCTCCCCTCAGCTTTCTAACAGCCTACTTTACTCTTAGCCAGGAAGAAGAAGAGAAAAATAATCATACAATTCAATGAGCCATTTTCCAAATGAAAGATGATTCACTTAAGCAAAACTTTCTGCAGGTGTCACTTCTCAAGGATGCTTAAGAGAAGGGCCCACCAAACCTGTTCTGAGGGCTAAAGCAACGCACAATCTGTATCACCCAGCATGGTGCCTGGCAAATAGTAAGAACGAGGACATAGTTACTAATGAAATTATACACAGTCTGCCCAGTTCAGAACAGTTATCCTGAGCACAGAACCTCTTAACCACTGGTTTATAGAGGTGGTTACAAGTATTGATTCAGACTCAAACAGCCCCTTTTAGCACTGTTAGTCTTTCTTTTTTTTTTAACATCTTTATTGGAGTATAATTGCTTTACAATGGTGTGTTAGTTTCTGCTGTATAACAAAGTGAATCAGCTATACTTATGCATATATCCCCATATCTCCTCCCTCCTGCGTCTCCCTCCCACCCTCCCTATCCCACCCCTCTAGGTGGTCACAGAGCACCGAGCTGATCTCCCTGTGCTATGTGGCTGCTTCCCACTAGCTATCTGTTTTACATTTGGTAGTATTTATAAGTCCATGCCACTTTCTCACTTTGTCAGCACTGTTAGTCTTAATCCAACTGAATTATTTTACAAAGTAAGCCAAAAACATAAACTCAGGTAAATTAAAAATAGGTAAAAGAGCACACAAATCCTCAAGAAACAACAATTCTTTGGCCTCTGCCTATTATCTCCATTTGTAAAATTATTCCTTTCCTCCAAGGTCCACAATGCTTAGCCTTCTGAGATGTAAATATACCTCACAGGGTATTAACCTCTGTCAATGGAAATAAAACTGTAATTGATTTGGTTCTGCGATTATCTAACATATCAACATGTGCTCATTGAGAAAAAATGACGTCTGGACAACTGATATTGTATTTCTGCCAAATACCAAGTTGATGTTCGTAAAATCTTACTGGAGAGCACCCAGTGCTAACTATAGGATTTCAAACTGCTGATTTGCAGAGATGAATCATGAAGCAATCTACATTGTGTGGGTAATTAGAATTCCCATCCTTATCCATCCTCTGAAAAGAAGCCTAAATTTTTTATTTGGAAGCCACTTTGAAAAGCTTTCATTAATTTAAATTTCAGAACAGATTTCTCCCCATTATGTGTATTCAACTAAAAGCCTATTAAATACAACACCACGATAAGAGTGAACAAATAGCAGGTTTTTCCAAGGCATCCATTTTATTTTATTCCAGGATCCAGAGGCATTGATAATTCAGAGATTGCTGCAACACTTAGAATCTTTTGAAAACTAGAAAGAATCGGTAATAATTTAGTGATTTCTAATTCTCTACGATTTGTTTAAACGTGTGAGACAAATGAGTCCGTGTTCCTTAAAACTGCCCACAACTTAAGCAATTTAATAGTTGCTAATTAGATGCATTTAATTCCAATTTAAAAACCATCTTTACTTGGTATGCTCTTCATAGAAATACTATTCAGCTGAATCCTATTATAACTGACATGGTTTATTTATTACACTCGATCTGAGGAAAAAAGTACATACCCAGAAAGCATCGTTATTTAATCTTGGTGTTAATTTACTCATATGCTTCAAAAGTCTAGAGATTTAGTATTATTTGAACTTGGTGAAACATATATAAAGTTTCTTGCCTCTGCCTTTAATATTTGGGGGGAAAATGATTCTGTTAGGGTTTTCAAGATGGCTAAGATTGTGGAACAAAAATAAGAGAAGAGAATAAAATAAGGCTGAGATGGTATAAGTCCCATGATTTTATATATCTATACAGGAGAGGAACAGGTTTTGAGGAAATCACGATGGGAATTAGACGCGTTAAGCATGTTGAACAGAGAAGGCTCCCGGCAAAAACAAATAAGATGCCAAGATGCTTCTCCATTATGGCCAACACAAAAGGAGGAAAGAAGACGACAGTGTCACAAGAGTCTACAAATAACTAATCCCTCTCATGTACATCTTGATTTGCAGTCCAGCCTGGCAGCAAAACCTCAGGCTCTCCGTTACCCACTTACAAGCCAGCTTCACATGATAGATTATTATTATTAGCAGCATTATTATGACCATTTCCAGTTATCTTTTCTCTTCTTATCTCTCTCCTGAGGCTGTTACAAGAAGAGATTACCTGAAAAGGGAAGGAAATAAGTACCCAAAAAGGTTAAAGGAAGAAAAACTGCATGTTTTCAGAAAACTTTGTAAGATTGATGAGGTAGGGGAATAAAATGAATAACATGATTATATCATGTTCCATACAGTCCGACAAGGTAATCCCTAAGTGGGAGATTTTTTTCTCAGCCGCAAATTTCTAGCTGTGTATAGAGTATGACTGACAAGCCATAAACATAAATTAGTGAAACCGAAAGGAAGCCATTTGGCTGCTCGTTATTTTACCATTTGCTACATTTCAATAAATTCACGATGACAAGTTGAGGGTTAGGGGGAATTCCTAAAGGCATTAATGTACTGGTTTAGTTGAAGAGTAAAATACTACTACAGGAAAATAACTGGCTTTGATAAACATATTGAATTAGTATACCATAAAAGGAAAATGGATAGGTGATTCATTCACTGTTCATTTGAGATCTCTTAAATTATAAAATCAAAAATAGCCTGTTCCCTATAAAAAGACAAAGGCAATGCCATTTGGTGTTTTGACAATCAGGCCTACTTGTGGGATCACTTGTGGGATCACTGATCTTCGGGTGAGAGTCTGCCTGCCGATGCAGGGGGCACGGGTTCGTGCCCCGGTCCGGGAAGATCCCACATGCCGCGGAGCGGCTGGGCCCGTGAGCCATGGCCGCTGAGCCTGCGCGTCCGGAGCCTGTGCTCCGCAACGGGAGAGGCCACAACAGTGAGAGGCCCGCGTACCGCAAAAAAAAAAAAAAAAAAAAAATCTCATGTTAAGTATTCTTACCATAGTAAAATAATACTGAAAAAAAAAAGTTAAATTTGAGGGAGACTAAATTCAATATACTACACTTACTAACACAAAGTGAGAAGGAGAATCAACTGCTTTTTTTTCCCCAATCAATTCCTTGCCTTTGAAATGCCACAGTTTTCTATATGTCATATAAAATGGTATGGAATATGAATTATCTGGAAAATTTCCTCAATTGTCTATTTCACTTTGCAATATGAACACAGCCTGCATTTATAACCATAAATTCAAAGGGAAAAATGCTTTAAAGATATATCAGGTTACTGCAATCTAAGCATATTGTTTTGCTGTGGTTCCTTTTTGGGACTGAATATCAAGATGCAGTCCACTATGCCAAAAGCCTCTAGCTTTCCAGAAATTGAAAGCCTTCGCCAACAAATCACAACTGTTTTACCATATGCCTCTTTGTTCTGCCAAGTATTACCAGCCTGTTCTACTTTTAAGCAAATTTCATTATATTATAGCTCAGAGCAATGTTCATTAAAAAGTATTACTGAAAAATGTCAAGTTGTTTTTATATAGAAACTGGAATTTATTTTCTACTGAAAAGTCAGATATTTATTGAACACAAGACATTTTAAAAATATTGATCTCATTTCACAAGTCACTTCAAAACTGTCAGTCTCTATCTTGATTGTGAAGGCTCAGGCCACATAATGATTGTCTGAAGCATTTTCTGTCTTGCACCAGTTAACTTTCACTAGTATCTACCATTGATGCAGATCAACCCTAACCTTTCTGGAATCGACCTAGTCTCAGATCAGTGGAAAATCTCTTCCCTGTTTCTTCACACTCATATTCATCCTCTCCTTGACCAATTTGCTTATTTTTCTGCTCCCAGCCACAGCCTTCCCGATAACATCCCAATGCAGTCATATTTTAGGTGATTATAAACTTCATTATAGCCTGTTCACTTTATATAGTATGATACAGTCCAAATAAAACTAGCCTAGAAATCTCACCTCCACAACTTCTAGTTATGTGACCCTTAATAAAGTCACTTAATCTTTGGAGCCTTCATTTCCTCATCTATAAAACGGATGATTACTTCCTGCCCTCCCTTTTGAATCCAGTTTGTGAGCACAAAATTTGGTAAGGCATGTTCAGACATTCTGTATCTCATTTACCACAAACCAAACACAAAACCAGAGAGCTTCATTTTGAAGCACCAAGCTCTTTCCTAAGGAACTGTTTCTCTTTCTCTTCAGACGGTAAAACCCACTGGCCGTTAAGAGTCTATCCAAAAATCATAGGATTAATCTTCATTACCTATTGTAACTAGGTTTAGCATTTGATTCTTGGTCCAATGAAGACTCATAAAATGTTGGGCTTTAAATCAGGAGAAAAGCATGATATTCTTGCTTCCTCTGAGGAAAAAGAATGTTTTTAGTCCCCTGAGGAAAATCAGATATACTCAAATTGGGCCACATTATATATTTAAGCTAACAATAACAACAATGATAGAAATAATTCAATTGTTCTTAAATCCTAGGCCAAATCAGTCTGTGAAGATTTCTGGGGCTTTCCTAAGCTCTGGAGGGGAGCTGAATCATGCATTGAGGCTGCCTTTATTCTAATACTACATTTATATGCAGTAAAATCAGGATAAAATGGAAATCAAGGTCACTTTTGATGTGAAAGAAGTGACAAAAAAGTATCTAGAGGGACAGCAAGGAACTGAATGGGGGTGAGATAAGAAAGAACAGGCCTACTTAATTTGCCTTGCTAAATGTGATGAAGAGACTCTGAATTGTGAGAATTGTGAGCTGGGTATCTGTATAAAAGCCACAAGGCTTTTCTTTGCACTTCCTTTTGCTACAATCTCTTTCCTTCCCATGGGGATCTTTCTCGAGTATTGTCTATCTCCTTAGCAATGAGGGAATGGAGGCTGGCCAAATCAACCATCATGAGTCTGTCACCCCTATTCTCTAGGTATGGCTTCATCTAAAATAAAATTATAAGCATATAACTTCCCACCTCACAAATACAGGAGTGACAGGGAAGCTCAAAGTAAAGCAGAGTGCATTCTGGATGCCAGTATAGAAATTACGATCATTTAAGTACCGCATTTAAACCGCATTTATTTAGAAAGAGCTCAAACAGAATGACAAGAAAAACACTGACTCTACTAACCAAATAAATACAGTCGCTTTCGACGTTCTATTAAGAGATATTTATCAAGAGCGTGAAAATGTTCATACCCTTTGTCCTATTAATTCACATCAGGAAATCAACCTAAAGAAACACTGTTTTCTGCACAAAGGTGTTCACTGCAGGATTATTTAGAAAGGCAAAACTTTGGAGAAAACCTAAATATCCAACAGGAGTACAATAGTAAGTCTATTAATAAAGAATAGGCAGTTAATTTTTTTTTAAATGTTAGTGGAATAGAAAAATATTCTGATATGTTAAGATCAACATGATCTCAAATTTTTTGGTTTATATTATACACATAAAAAGATTAGGACATCAAATCAAGATTTAGCAGTGTTGGAATTATAGCTACTTTTTTACTTTCGTCCTTTGAGCAGTTTTTGGTTTGTTCCTAATAAAATCAATAAATATTTTGTCATTGTAAAAATAATCCATACCTGTTGGGTATTTATGTGTTAAAACTGAAAGCCTAATCTTTAGCTGGAAGTCTGAGAAATGGCTGTGTTTCTGTGGCGAAAGAATGCTTTAAAGAGAAAAAGCACAGCATATTAATGTGAGAAAGCCTGTTTGTCTTTAAATGGGATGGTTTTCAGGTTCAAGTACGTGAGTTAAGCAGGAACAGTTATAGAATCAGTAAAAAAAAAAAAAAAGGGGAAGGGTAAGCTGTGAAAAAGTAAGAGAGTGGCATGGACATATATACACTACCAAACGTAAAATAGATGGCTAGTGGGAAGCAGCCGTACAGCACAGGGAGATCAGCTTTGTGACCACCTAGAGGGGTGGGACAGGGAGAGTGGGAGGGAGGGAGATGCAAGAGGGAAGAGATATGGGAACATATGTATATGTATAACTGATTCACTTTGTTATAAAGCAGAAACTAACACACCATTATAAAGCAATTATACTCCAATAAAGATGTTTAAAAAAAAAGGGGGAAAAGAAAAAAAAAAAGAGTATGGGAAAGAGATAGTACAGAAAGAAAAGGAGAGCAAATTGATAATGATTTTGTAACCAGACTGTGGCATGAGCAAATAAAACTAAAGAAATAGAGAATAAGTCTCATCTCTCTCATTACACACAATATATCCCTATTTAAAAAGTTCTCATTAAAGCACTTAATTAAATATTGTTTAGTAATATGAGTAATACCCGAATACGGTATAGTAATACCAGTCAAACCTACCAATTATCTTGGGCACTAAAACGGTGCCCAAGCATTGACAGTCTTTGATGGGACTCGATTCAAGTATGTTGGATTCTCTTTTCCTTATGCTTCATGTCATTTCATGGCAAAGTTGCAACTTTGATGCTTAGAACTGCCAATGTTTACTTAATGGCTGACTCTCTAGTTACCAAGATTAATTAGCTAAAAGACCAAATCTAGATGCTAACGAAACCTAAAGGACTTATCTAACAGTTAATGCACTGGGATATTATTCATTAAAGAGCAAGAAACAAAGGTTGATTATATCTTCCTTCTTATGAGCTATTTTTGAGTAACCATTATTCTGGCTTTTTTCCCCCCCAGAAATGAATTAGGTTGGTGGTATTCTTTGCTGCTTCTCTGTTTCACTTTCCAGAGTAATATGGTCTTTTTTTCCCCCCTTTTGTCCACACTGGTCATGCAGATCAACTTCATGTCAGAAAATAAAAACTAAAAGAAAAATCACTTTTGAGAGCTCTCACACATCTATCTTCACCAAACTAATCACAAAGCTATGCTTCCAAGGCCATCAGGTAATATGAGTGTGGTCTATTCCAGCATGAGGATTCTTTCCAAGGCAGTTTGGAACTAATTTACTAGGGCGACTGGTGAGTCAGGTTTTCATCCCATAAAATGATTATGGCCCAAGGGAACATATGAGAAAACAATGCACAAGGGTTTCTAAGTTATTAACTAGCATGAGGATTATCTTCAAACCAAAAATAAAAAGCAATCATTAATTCTTGGCAACAGCATAAATATGAGAGCAATGGTGTACACAGGTTACTTCTAAACCGGAAAACACTTTTCAATAATTCTCATTAGGGGGGGCTTCCCTGGTGGCACAGTGGTTGAGAGTCCGCCTGCCGATGCAGGGGACACGGGTTCGTGCCCTGGTCTGGGAAGATCCCACATGCCGCGGAGCGGCTGGGCCCGTGAGCCATGGCCGCTGAGCCTGTGTGTCCGGAGCCTGTGCTCCGCAACGGGAGAGGCCACAACAGTGAGAGGCCCGTGTACCACACACACAAAAAATAATAATAATAATTCTCATTAGGGGAGGAGGGACAAATTAGGAGTGTGGGATTAACAGATACAAACTACTATACATAAGATAAACAACAAGGATTTACTGTATAGCACAGGGAATTATATTCAATATTTTGTATTAACCTATAATGAAATATTTGAAAAAAAAACTGAATCACTATGCTGTACTCCTGAAACTAGCCCAATATTGTAAATCAACTATACTTAAGTAAAAATAGATAAACAGATATATAAATAAATATATCTCATTATAAACAAGTCACTATTATTAGTGAAATATCGGGGTTAAATCACACACTGCCCATGTATGTATATTTCAAGATAAGAATGATACCACTCATACAAATCCTTCTTTGTTTGCCTGTTTAATTAAGAGTAGATTTTGTAAATCTTACCATGCATTGCATGCAATGTCTTGCTGACTAGTCAGAAGCGGAGCTGATGGGAGCCTGGTGCTCAGAGACTTCCTGAGCGCTGAGTTTCCACATTTTGGGATGTGTTCTACATATGGAGTATGTCTTCTCAGCCTGGGCGTCTAGGTAACTTACACATGCCAAGAACACTGGCAAAAAACAAGAGGCACTGGATGAGGAACCAGTCACCAATTTTGCCACCATCTTGGCATATGATTCAGGAAATATCAATCAGTCTGCATCTCAGCTACTGAATCTAACATAAGATAAGCAAACAGTTGGGAAGAATTCAGTGAGACTGCACAAGAAAGTTCATTGAAAATAATACATGTTGTGAAAGTGCAAGACACAGTTATGAAAGGGCTAATATGTTAGGAACATCATAAGCTTCAGAGTAATCCCTTATGGTCTATTTTTGCTTCAGTTAAGGAGATGAGGGTAAATATGCTTATGCAATTTCATTCTGTGGAGAGCAAAGATGGGGCCACCATGGCCAAGAGTTTAGTTAATTAATCTGGAACCTTTCCTGGCCAGTGTTGAGCACTATCAATCTAAATGACCTGTGTTTTCATTTATTTAGTGAACAGCTGATAAAGGTCATCAGAGTGAAGATCACTCCCATAGCATATCTAGCACCACCAGTTAATTGGAGGAAAGGTATTCTCCACTTATCAAGTCTCAGGAAGCTGCCTCTAGGAGAATTACAGCTTTGGCACAAGCAGATCATAGACTCAGTTTATGCTTCAGGAAACTCTATTTAGTGGTGACTGCACATAGGTCATTTTTAAAAATCTCCCTGCACACAGCCTGATCCTGTACTACTCAAACACGTCAATTGTTATGATTCAATATTCTTCAAAGGCCTCAAGCTGATGTTCAATATTCCACTGGGAGCTTGGAAAATGGATCTGTCCCTTCACTGAGTTATTAGGCAAGTTTCAACACATCTTTTCATCAGCCTGAGAGAGTCCAGAGAACCCAGCCTCTGTAAATTCAGAGAAAGGATCTTGTAGTTTTCGGCATACGGAAAGGGTGTTAGTCACACATGGTTTGTTTCAACTATAGGCCTCTGCTCAGGCCCCTCTCTTCTCTGTTTCCCTTCACCCTACCAGTCAAATCTTACCTATTCCCCAGACCTGGACAGAGTCCCATCTCCTTTATGAAGACTCCTCTAACGAGGGGAAGTCTCTCCTCTGCTGGACTGTGAGGCAGCTCTCTCCACTCAATTCACTTCTTCTTCCGCAGCTCCTATCTTGTTAAGCCACCATGCACTCTTATCATACCCACCCTCACCCCTACATCTTGTCTTTAAAAAACATCTATCTCTGGGCTTCCCTGGTGGCGCAGTGGTTGAGAGTCCGCCTGCCGATGCAGGGGACACGGGTTCGTGCCCCAGTCCGGGAGGATCCCACATGCCGCGGAGCGGCTGGGCCCATGAGCCATGGACGCTGAGCCTGCGCGTCCGGAGCCTGTGCTCTGCAACGGGAGAGGCCACGACAGTGAGATGCCCGCATACCACAAAAAAAAAAAAAAAAAATCTCTGAGAATCCCTAAATACGTATCTCAGATCCCACACTTCAAAAAAAAATCCTGTAACCCATTGTAGCAGTGAGTCTCAATTGTGTGTGCATATGTGGGGGGCCTGATGGGGACATCAAATCTCTAAGGCAGGGTGGGTAAGCCGGGTGGGTGGGACATGTGTAATATGACATGTCCTTCCACGGCTGCCTTACCTGGAGCTGAGATTCTCTGCTCAGAGCCAGTACCTCTATTTATTCACATTGTCCCAGTCTCTGAAACTTCTATCTCACTCAACATCCTCTCAACTGATATTCCCACCTCTGGTCCTATTCTACTAACCATGACCTCAACCAACCAACTAATTCTCTACCTTGCTTGTTGAGTGATCTTCGAAAATGCAAGCCCGATTCTGTCATATGCCCTTGTTAAGTTCTTCAGTGTCTCTCCATCCACTTTCCGGTAAAGTCCAAACTTCTCAGCAAGATAGAGAAGGCTACCAATTCTGTTCTGACCTTTCCTAGCTTTCTAGCCCTTTCTTTCCCCATCCTCTGACCCCTTCCTCCTTTCCTAGCCCAGCTCTTGTCCTGAAGCATTATGTGCACTTCTCTAAATAGCACCAGTCATTTCTTTAGAGCTTTTGCACAAGCTGTTCTTCCTGGCTGACCCTTGCTCTACCTTGCCTGACTAAATAGGCTACTTAGCTTCTTCTCTTTAAGACCCTCTTCCTTATCACTTCCTCCCAGTGGCCTCCTTTGACCTCTGCAGGGCTTTTAGGAGCCCCCCTTCCTTTTGCTTTAGCATTAGATTACCATGGTCTTTATCACAATGCATCACACACTAATTACCTGTTTAGTGTCTGTCACCATCTCACATCACACTGGACTATCAGCTCTTTAAGCCAAGGCAGGTGTCTTACTGTTTTTTTTTTCTTTCTTTTTTGGTATGCTCAGTGTCTGGCATTGTGTTTGGCACTAAGGAGTGACTGACTACATGACTGGATAAATGAGAAGACATTTCAAAAAGCCATGAAAAAGTAAAATGAGTCTGTACAGTATAATGGAATGGTTATGAAACTCACACTCAGCAGTTTTTTGAACCTCCACAAATCAAACTACTTTAGGGCCAGCTTATCCAGTTTTTCTTTTTTTTTTTTTTTTAACATCTTTATTGGGGTATAATTGCTTTACAATGGTGTGTTAGTTTCTGCTTTATAACAAAGTGAATCAGTCATACATAAACATATGTTCCCATACGTCTTCCCTCCCTCCCACCCTCCCTATCCTACCCCTCCAGGCTGTCACAAAGCACCGAGCCAATATCCCCGTGCCATGCGGCTGCTTCCCACTAGCTATCTACCTTACTACGTTTGTTAGTGTGTATATGCCCATGACTCTCTCTCGCCCTGTCACAGCTCACCCTTCCCCCTCCCCATAACCTCAAGTCCATTCTCTAGGAGGTCTGCGTCTTTATTCCTGCTTTACCCCTAGGTTCTTCATGACATTTTTTTTCTTAATATCCAGTTTTATAATAAGATTATTACTATCGGGCTTCCCTGGTGGCACAGTGGTTGGGAGTCGGCCTGCCAACGAGGGGGACACGGGTCGAGCCCTGGTCCGGGAGGATCCCACATGGCAAGGAGCAACTGGGCCTGTGTGCCACAACTACTGAGCCCATGCTCTGCAATGGAAGGGCCACCGCGGTGAGAAGCCCGCCCACGGCAGCCGGGAGTGCCCCCCCCACCCCGCTCTCCGCAGCTGGAGAAAGCCCACGTGCGCACCAGCGAGGACCCAGCGCAGCAAAAAATAAGTAACTAAAATAAATAAAAGATCATTAATATCATTCTCTACTTCTCAAAGTTTTGTGAGAATAGACTAGTCTCTGTAATTAAAAGCTATATGATGTTACTATTAAGTAGTCTCAACTGGTTACTTCATTTCCTGACTGCCCAAAACACTCTCTGGACCATGGATTTTCAACTGCAGGGCCAGAGAGAGCTGGGATCAGGTCTATCCGTTATTTTACAAATAATCACTTCTTATTTAATTTCTCTAGGCCTCAATTTTTCCATCTGTGAAATAACGATGACTACCCTATTGTTTTTTATGGCTACTAAGTGGGATAATACATATAAGATATATAGCTTAATTAATGCCTAACACTAATAAGAGCTTAATTAATGATTCCTCTTCCTCTTCCAATTATTATTATTATTACAGCTGGTGCCTAAAAAATACTTGATGCATTAAAATTAATCAGTTTAAAACTTTTAATATCTAAGAACCAAATTTCTAATTTTGCTTCCCAGCCAAGATGTGGAGGGAGAAAAGGAAGGAGTACGGCACAGAAAGATTAGTTTTCCTCCAGCACATGTCAGAGTTCTCCACTTTTGTCTTGTAACTCTGCCATTGAAGGTGATATTTCATCCTATGAAGTCAGTTATGAGATTTCCTATACAGAGTAATGAAAAAGCCTATAACAACTAGTGACCTGCCTTCCCTGCTGTTCCCTCCACAGAATAATTTTGCCATAAAAAATAAAGGGGACATCTCCTTTTACTGAATTATGACAAATTTTCAACTGACTTATTCCTCTTGGTACTTAGGAGTGTCCTACTTTCCCCTCCGATGACACTCCCACTGAGATGACATGTGACACATCCCAGGGAAGCATCAGAACTAAAGAGAAGGTTAAGACTGGGCCACATCCATCAGCACTTCCTTTTGCTTTAAGAAGAAACATCACTCCCCATCACCACATCAGTCTGCCTCTCTCTGTTCTAAGGATTCTTTTATTTCACTGCCCAAGAAGTGATTTACAGGCAAAAGCCCATGCAAAGCAGCAGAGATACCAACTATCTCCCTCCCCGCTCCCTCCTTCCCTCTCTTTCATATATATACACAACATCTACTATGTGCCAGCCACTGAGCAACAAACAAAACCTGCCCCTACGGAATTACGGAAGGACATGACATAAAGCAAATGTGTTCCTAAACAATTCCAAGTTGAACAAATGACAACCAAATCATACTTTAAATGCACCAATAAAACATGATCTCTACAGCTGAGTTTTAAAAACAATATTGTCTTTGGAGGCTGGCTATCCTTTAGCAACTTAGCTCCAGCTACAGAAAAGGTGAAAATTAGCAACATGCATTGAACATTTATTATGTACCAGAAACTCTGCTATGCCCTTTTCAGGTATCCTCACGTGACTGTCACACATACACAAAAATGCCTATGTGGTAGTATGCTTATCATTATAAACATTTTACAGATGAGAAAACAGACTCAGAGCGGTGAACACTAAGCCCAAAGTCATACTGTTAGCAGACGGCCTTGAACTCAGGCTGTAGAGCATGTGTGCACAGACAGAGAGTCTATGACACATTGTCTGCAAAGGTGCTTCAGAAAAACATTGAAGGAGTGAATAAATGAGTGCCATGAATCTGAAAATCAAACCACATCAACACCACTCAGGATCACTAAATTGCCAAAACGTTCAAGAGCTTGATTTGTTGTATTCATAACTTTTCAGTATATGATGGAAATAAGTCCCTCATCTCCCAAGAGTAGCATACCTGTAACACTTCCTGCTGAAGATATTAACCACGTATTTATAAATTTGCAGAGAAACTTCCCTCAAAGTTCAATTGTCTATAAGTTGCTATTGTTGTTGTTTAAACAAAGAACACATCTGGTACTTCCTGTTTCATCTCATCTCAAGTTGAGATGTGTGGGGGAAAAAAACAGATTTCAGACCAGCTCCTATGAAAACTACTCTGACCAACCAAGAGATACGTTCTTTCCATGGAAGCAATTTAACTATCTTGCAGAACATCTGAAGCACAATACTTAATTTGAGGGGGAAAAATTGCTTTCTTTCCTTCTCCCATTCTAGTAGATGTTATCAGGTTTTCCTGTGTCCATAACACTAATTTTTCACTTTAAAAGAGAGACAACCTCAACTTTCTGGAATGTAACATAACTGTACTAGGTTAGCCATGAGGAAATGTAGCCTTAGAAGAAGAGAGAGAAGGTAAAGGAACTCCTCTCAGACATAATGAAGACAAGAGCAAGTTGTCACCAGGAAAGGAAAAGTATCACCTCCCAGGTACATGTCTATCTTTTCTCATTTCTCCTTGTTTCCTTGTCATCACCACTCCAGGGAAGGGGGGAGTAGAGGACTTCCTGCCAAACAATGCTTTAGTACCAACTGAAGGATGGTGATTGTAACTGCATTCCGTGTCCTATATGCAAGTTCGAGGGAGGGGGGACTGAGGAGAATGCATATAGGACACCAAATGATGATGCTTCTACATGCATCGACAGGGCCAACTGGAAGATCCACATACCCAGAATAGCAAGGCACTTGCACAGTATTTCAGTCATGCTTCTTGTAAGAATCTCATAAAAATCTGAGTATCAGAGTGGAGGGGTTAGGAGGAGGGAAGCAGGTGAAAACAATAATAAAAACAGTGAGCCAGAATGTTTTAAGCTTTCAGAAGCTCAACAGAGCAGAAGCTATTGTGAGATAGGAATGGAAAGGTACTGACAGATAAATTGATGTATACCAGCAATATCTTCAATTAATTCCTTGCCATTGATCACATAAGAAATCAAAGTTAACAGTCTCATGGGTCTTTATACCCAGGGGGAGGAAGGACATTTTGAATGACCTGCTCTTTTGTATCTGGGCAGATAATCGGACAATTAGAGCTCGTCATGTGCTACAACAAAGCTCTCGACTGTCATGAATCACAGTCATGCTCATTTTAAAAGAAGATTCGTAAGAGTGAACTGCTTTTTAAAGAATATATTGCTTTCACATTTCTTCCAAGAAACACAGAAATTAGGAAGAACCAGGGAAGAGAGGTTTCTATCCATCAGAAAGAACAGAAATGGACTTTGACATGCTTGGCTAAGCATCTTCCCCACGATTTAAGGGCTGAGGTGTTGCTTACATGGATGGGATGGGGTTGGGGTGAGGGAACTGAAATCATTATATGAGAAGCACCTATATCAGAAGCAACGGAATTGCTTACAAAATTGCATGTCCAAGAAGAAAGGACTGAAATCCTGCAGCCCGTGGAACAAAAACCACATTCACAGAAAGATAGACAAGATGAAAAGGCAGAGGGCTATGTACCAGATGAAGGAACAAGATAAAACCCGAGAAAAACAACAAAATGAAACAGAGATAGGCAATCTTCCAGAAAGAGAATTCAGAATAATGATAGTGAAGATGATCCAGGACCACTGGAAAAAGAATGGAGGCAAAGAGAGAGAAGATGCAAGCAATGTTTAACAAAGATCAGGAAGAATTAAAGAACAAACAAACAGGGCTTCCCTGGTGGCGCAGTGGTTAAGAGTCCGCCTGCCGATGCAGGGGACACGGGTTCGTGCCCCGGTCCGGGAAGATCCCACATGCCGCGGAGCGGCTGGGCCCGTGAGCCATAGCCGCTGGGCCTGCACGTCCAGAGCCTGTGCTCTGCAACGAGAGAGGCCACAACAGTGAGAGGCACACGTACCGCCAAAAAAAAAAAAAAAAAAAAAAAAAAAAAATCTTCCAAACAAACAAAAGAACAGGACCAGATGGCTTCACAGCTGAATTCTATCAGATGTTTAGAAAAGAGGTAACACCCATCCTTCTCAAACTCTTCCAAAAAATCGCAGAGGAAGGAATACTCCCAAACTCATTCCACCATCACCCTAATACCAAAACCAGACAAAGATACTACAAAAAAAGAAAACTACAGACCAATATTACTGATGAATATAGATGCAAAATTCCTCAACAAAATACTAGCAAACAGAATCCAACAGCACATTAAAAGGATCATGCACCATGATCAAGTGGGGTTTATCCCATGGATGCAAGGATTCTTCAATATATGCAAATCAATCAATGTGATACACATATTAACAGATTGAAGGATAAAAACCATATGATCATCTCAATAGATGCAGAAAAAGCTTCTGACAAAATTCAACACCCATTTATGATAAAAACTCTCCAGAAAGTAGGCATAGATGGAACCTACCTCAACATAATAAAGGCAATATATGACAAACCCAGAGCAAACATCATTCTCAATGGTGAAAAACTGAAAGCATTTCCTCTAGGATCAGGAAAAAGACAAGGATGTCCACTCTCAGCACTATTATTCAACACAGTTTTAGAAGTCCTAGCCACGGCAATCAGATAAGAAAAGGAAATAAAAGGAATACAAATAGGAAAAGAAGAAGTAAAACTGTCACTGTTTGCAGATGATATGGTAATATACATAGCAAATCCTAAAGATGCCACCAGAAAACTACTAGAGCGAATCAATGAATTTGGTAAAGTAGCAGGATACAAAACTAATGTACAGAAATCTCTTGCATTCCTATACACTAATGATGAAAAATCTGACCGAGAAATTAAGGAAACACTCCCATTTACCACTGCAACAAAAATAATAAAATACCCAGGAATAAACCTACCTAAGGAGACAAAAGACCTGTATGCAGAAAACTATAAGACACTGATGAAAGAAATTAAAGATAATACAAACAGATGGAGACATATACCATGTTCTTGGATTGGAAGAATCAATATTGTGAAAATGACTATACTAACCAAAGCAATCTACAGATTCAACACAATCCCTATCAAGTTACCAATGGCATTTTTTACAGAACTAGAACAGAAAATCTTAAAATTTGTATGGAGACACAAAAGATCCCAAATAGCCAAAGCAGTCTTGAGTGAAAAAAATGGAGCTGGAGGAATCAGACTCCCTGATTTCAGACTATACTACAAAGCTACAGTAATCAAGACAATATGGTACTGGCATAAAAACAGAAATATAGATCAATGGAACAGGATAGAAAGCCCAGAGATGAACCCACTCACCTATGGTCAACTAATCTATGACAAAGGAGGCAAGGATATACAATGGAGAAAAGACAGTCTCTTCAATAAGTGGTGCTGGGAAAACTGGACAGCTACATGCAAAAGAATGAAATTAGAACACTCCCAACACCAGACACAAAAATAAACTCAAAATGGATTAGAGACCTAAATGTAAGACCGGGCAGTATAAAACTCTTAGAGGAAAACATAGGAAGAAGACTCTTTGACATAAATCACAGCAAGAACTTTTTTGATCCATCTCCTAGATTAATGGAAATAAAAATAAACAAATGGGACCTAATAAAACTTAAAAGCTTTTACACAGCAAAGGTAACCATAAACAAGATGAGAAGACAACCCTCAGAATGGGAGAAAATATTTGCAAATAAATCAACAGGCAAAGGATTAATCTCCAAAATATATAAACAGCTCATGCAGCTCAATATTAAAAAAAGAAACAACCCAATCCAAAAATGTGCAGAAGACCTAAATAGACATTTCTCCAAAGAAGACATACAGATGGCCAAGAAGCACATGAAAAGATGCTCAACATCACTAATTATTAGAGAAATGCAAATCAAAATTACAATTAGGTATCTATCACCTCACACCACTTAGAATGGGCATCATCAGAAAATCTACAAACAAGAAATGCTGGAGAGGGTGTGGAGAAAAGCGAACCCTCTTTCACTGTTGGTGGGAATGTAAATTGATACAGTCACTATGGAGAACAATATGGAATTTTCTTAAAAAACTAAAAATAGAATTACCACATGACCCAGCAATCCCACTACTGGGCATATA
This sequence comes from Lagenorhynchus albirostris, assembly GCF_949774975.1. NCBI lineage: Eukaryota > Metazoa > Chordata > Mammalia > Artiodactyla > Delphinidae > Lagenorhynchus > Lagenorhynchus albirostris. The sequence goes on along the minus strand of NC_083107.1, from coordinate 47,804,403 downwards.
CCCAGAGTAAATCATAATTCAAAAAGACACATGCACCCCAATGTTCACTGCAGCACTATTTACAATAGCCAGGTCATGGAAGCAACCTAAATGCTCATCATCAGACGAGTGGATAAAGAAGATGTGGTACATATATAAAATGGAATATTACTCAGCCATAAAAAGGAATGAAATTGGGTCATTTGCAGAGATGTGGATGCATCTAGAGACTGTCATACAGAGTGAAGTAAGTCAGAAAGAGAAAAACAAATATCATATATTGACGCATATATGTGGAACCTAGAAAATGGTACAGATGAACCGGTTTGCAGAGCAGAAATTGAGACACAGATGCAGAGAACAAACGTATGGACACCAAGGGGGTTAACGGTGGGGGTGCGGGTGTGATGAATTGGGAGGTTGGAATTGACATGTATACACTGATAGAATTGATGAGTAATAAGAACCTGCTGTATAAAAAAATACATAAAATTAAATTTAAAAGGAAATAGAAAAAATGCATATCCTGGCCAATTCTAAAATATTGAATCTCTGAAGAAAGCCCCCCAAATTTTCATTTTTAAAAAAACTCCCTCCCCAGGAATTGGCAGCATCTTTCAGTGAAGCAACTACACAGGGTAGAGAAATTCACATGGGTAGGTGGGGGAAGCTGGCAAAACTGGGTTACAGGTGTCCTAAGAAACCAAGGCTTCAGGATTTAATAAAGTTCCACGATACTTGTAGTGTTAATGATGGAGTACGTTGGAATTAATTTCACACAGAATGAAATGACATCAGTATAACACGGTTTGTTGCTGCGTAACCCCACCTATGAACATTTTAAGGGCATTTCTTTTGGATAAACTCCCACAGGTAGATAAACTCCACAAAAACTGGTCACCGTGGTCACCAAGTAGGGTCAATTATTGGGACTGCATTGTTTCTCCAGTGCAGATATGCAGATTATAAGGGCCCTCATACTGGGCAGGGTAGAAAGTACAGCATTACTAAACGCTTAGCAATATACTGATAAGTGAAAGTCATAACTGAATAAAACAAACCGTACTTGGAGATTTGTCTAAAGGAATGGACCAACACCTTTATCCATACCAAGCCATTTCAAAGATGGGAAAGCCACTGAAAAACATTGGAGTAAAAGTAAAGTTAATGAAATACCTCGAATACGACTAGATGAAAGCCTTCTGATTTTGACTATCATGAGAATTTGGGCAACTACATTAGTGAATTTCAAGGAGCCCCACATGCTGAAGGCAGTAGTCCAGGGAATGTGTTTAGGCCCTACCTAGTCAAACTTGAGAGATGGCACAGCCCTCACAGCCATGGGGAAAAATGCATGGGCATTTTAATAGTATCTGCCTTAAATACTAAGTTCGCAAATGCCCTAGATTGTTCAGTTGTCTTTATATATATATTTTTAATGTACTGGTTTAATTGGTTTCACACAATAATACCTCTTTATTATCCCACTTAGCATCTTGTACTGTAATGAATGATTTTTACATCTTCTCCCCCAACTAAATTGTAAACTTGACTGTAGAATGAATGAATTTTAAAATCTAAAGTACCTAGTATTCTGGGTAACGTTGTAGCACACATTTTCCAAAAATGCTTCCCAAATCAATTTGTCCTTCTAGATGTTTATTTGGCAGAGAGCATTTGTATCAGACAATTCAGTGAACATTAATTTAATAACTACTAGATTTCTGGCACTATGCTAAGGCACTGGGGACAAAAATATGAATAGAAAATAGCTCCTGCCCTTGAGAAGGTCATAGTACAGTAGAGCAGGAAATCTCTGAATGTATTACAATGCTATGATAAATGTCTTTGCTAAACAACAAATATTCCCTTAAAATGAATAGTTCCTTGAATAATGCATTCAGGTTTTCATATGTTGTTTGTTTCAATTTACCTATGCAATGTAATTTACATTATTAATGCATTCTAACTTTGGGCCATACATGTAATACAAATAGGGGAATGTAATTAACATTTGTTTTAATTTAAATATGCCCAAATATATAGCTGCACACTAAAGAAACATTGGAGGAATTCAGATTTATAATTTGTAATTGTGTTAAATTACATCAGGTGTAATTCTGGTTTACAATTTATTATATTTTCATTTGTTGATATAAAGACAAATCATAAAAAACACTGTGTTAATTCTAAACAGGATTTCTGCCCTGAATTTCTGCCCAAGCCTGGGGATTGTGTATTTTCAGAAATGTGCACCCAACTCCTTTTCTCATGAAGCTGATGTGGTTCTTTGCCTGATGCAAAAGAAGAAGTGCTGAGACCATTGTTTGGAATTCTCTGCAGTATATTTCTTACCAAGTGTAAGAAGTATGTGAAATGTTCTAATGAAAAGGGCATTAAGCTCAGAGATAAGGAGGTACAAATCTCAGTCGAAAATAGTAACTAATGGAAAAAATAACTAATAGATGAATTCAGACAAGGAGTCAATTTTATTTAGGCGTCTGTTCCTTTTCTTAAAACAGAAAAGCCTTTAACTAGGAGGTCTCTAATGTCACTTCCAGCTCTAAGTCCCTAGGATTCAGTGATGAGTAGCATCCTCAGAGAGTTTACGTGGGAGAGATGGCTGGCTGCAGCTGGGTCACTGACAATCTAGTGAGACTCACATATTGAGAGTTCACAGCTCCCTCAGCTTCACACCCTTCAGCTGCGCCCTCATCCAATTCCCACAATGCATGTGGACTCTGGAATCTCAGCTGGCAAAGCAACAACCACCACAAACAACAACACACATTCACAAGTAGCCTGAACTTGAAGACCAGAACTTGCTGGAATTTTCAGGACATGGTCTCAGCTATCCAGCTTCCTGTAAAATAAAGTATGTGGCAAGTGTTAACAACTCATGTTTTCCTAAAAACAGGTAGAGAAAAAATAGGAATTGTTCTTTCACATCAATTTATGAGGCTTTGGCAATGCTGGGGGATAAAGCTATGGTTTCTGGGTTCTGCTTTAGAGATGCCCCTTTTCCACACTGCCACTCAGGTATCTATGCTTTAGAGAGCACCAAAGGTAACTCTTCCAGTTCTAGAAAGCAGCCCTTAAAATCTGCAGTTAGGCCATAGGCCAAAGCAAGCCTATAGGATCACAGATGGGTTATCCAACTCAATCACAGACATTCCTCTAATCTCCAGCAAGGAAATGTGCTGTCTCTCTAATGCACTAACATCAGTCTCCTGGGACAAAGTCTGGTTTCTCTGGGTGTCTTATTCGTAGAAATATTATACATTTTTGTAAACGCAAATGTAGTCAAAAACAATGCACAGAGTGGTGTGTTTGAAAGAGGTGAAGTGAGAAATCACTTTCTCTGTATTTATTTTCCCAAGGTTTCTCACCCCTTTGCAGAATGATATTCCAGCTTTAGAGACATTAAGAAACCAGTAACCATGGGACTGGACACATTGCCTGGAAAGAGCCTGATTACAACCAACTCACTCAGCTACAAGGAAATTCTACCTGATCCTTTAGGACCATTTGTCAAGCCTTATTATAATGATAAAGAAAAATTATACTTTTGTAAAGCCTTCAAAAATTATTGCCATGAAACTCTGAAAAATCTGGGCATCTGCTTTGGGGAAGAAATGGGAAATTAACATGACCATCCAGTGTCAAAATTTGACAGCCTAGACAAAATAAAGAAAAATTAGCTCAGCACCATGCACAGAATTCAGAAATCAAAAGTCCAAATCCAATGCTGAGCAAATAATGTCTGGGAATTGTACTGTCTGCCATGGGGGTTAGAAGCCAAGGCAGCCAGAAGTCACTAATAAAGGGTATTTGTATTCTGCAGCAGTGCTGCTTAACTTGTACTTCCTTGTACATCTACTGCAGAACTTTCAATCAGATGCTGCCATTAACAGCTGCTTTGAAACATATACCAGTTGGTTCTGTCATGCCTGACAGGTGGATAAGAGTTGTCAGGGCAATAACATTATAAAAACATTGCAGAAGTTTAGCAAAATCTAAGAATGTCTATACAATGTTTTAAAATCATTAATGATCAGTCTCAGAAAATAGGACCTGTCTTTTACTTTACTGGAATAATTTTTTAGTTACATGAGTGTGTGTGTGTGTGTGTGTGTGTGTGTGTGTGTGTGTGTGTGTGTGTGTGTGTGTGTGTGTGTGTGTGTGTGTGTTATGTGTGTGTATATTTATAGACAGACAGCTAAATATATAAATAAATGTTTTTGTTTTCTGTCAAGCATAGCAGGGTTTATAAGGATGCACCAGGGAATCCTGGCTTCACTAAAAGATTTTTCTCACTATTGATCCACTCACAGTTACATTAGACTAGGGTGCATCTCACAGGACAGCTCAGATGTGGCCTGGGACCCATCTTAATATGGGCTTTGCCATTGCTTGAATCCAGAATTAATTTCTAGACACATCTATTACACTCTGGCTAGACTATCAGGATGCATGTTTCAGCGAAACTCAACTAGCATTGTTTTGAATTAAATTATGTTATGTCGATTGTAGGAAATGAATTCAGTTCCTTCGTTAACTGTAGGTAAATGCTCAATCCTTGAGAGCAACAGAGATTTGTGGAGAGTGAAGTTCCTAGCTTAAATTTAGCTATAGTGCTAATGAAAGTAAACAATTTTTACTTTGAAAGGACTATTTCTCAATCCTTCAGATATTTTATGCACATCCACAGCACTCTTAAATATAGCTCCAGGCTAAAGTGTAAGCCCTCTAGAACCTAGGCTTCAGGGACACGTCTTAATTTCATGTGAACCCTTGATACTTATCTCAGCCCTAGCACACAGTGGACACTCAGGAAATCTCTGCTGAGCCGAACCAGGCACCAGCATCATCAAAGTAACTGACAATGCAATTTTAGAGCTGCCTGAGATAGACGTGAAAAGAAAAAGAGGCTATAGATTGCTCTAAAGAGATGTAAGGATGATATTCCATTTTCCTGGAAGGATAATGGTGGGAGATTACATGGGAAAATGAAGAAAAGGAACTTTCTGACGATCCTTAGTTTCCATCTCTACTTCCCATGCCATTCACACTATATGGTATTGTCAGAATGATTCTCCAAAAACACAAAATCCCAATACTACTCAGCTGCTTAAGAGAATAATGAATGAATAAATGAATGAATATAATGACCATTGTCCACAAGAAACTTACAATTTGGTTACCTAGATGGAAATAACACATGATGTTTTCAAGAAAATATGACTTGAAGGAAAAGTTCAGTGTGAGCTGAACTGTCAGCCGAAGTTGCCAAGGGATTCGAACCAGGTCTATTCATCTGAATGAATAAAGGTGCAAAGTTAAGCTATTCCCAGTTAGGCAAGAAACATAACCAAAACATAGAGATAAGAATTTGAATAGCACATTAGGAAAGACACAAAGATACATTGGGAGGTAGATTATTGATAAGAGTAAGAGTTTTGGTTAGAACCTTGGATTGTATGAAGTTTTTCTTCCCATTAAAAAGTATTAAAAAGGATGCTATGAGTTGCCAAGATTGCTCAGTAAAGGGCTATTTGTGGAATAGGCAGCAGTTGGGGTGAACCTAGGGCATTCATTCATTCACTCATTCATTAAGTATTTTTTGAACACCTATTATGTCCTACCCACTGGAGATAAAGCAGGAAACACAGAGAATCCCTGCCCTGATAAAATTTGTATGGGTGGGGGTGAGGGCACAGATGATAACAAAATAGACAAGTAAGTAGATAATCAAAGGTCAGCTAGTGATAACTGCTAAAGCAGGGTAAGGATCTCAGAGAATGGGGGCGGGGCAGAGGCTGTATTTTAAAATATTAAAATTTTACCATCCCCTCAAATATCTAGCACAGATACGAGCATATAATAGATGATAAAGAAATATAGCTGACTGGGGTAATGCCAGCTGACTAAGAATCTTGGGCTCACTGAGATACAAAATTTCTCCAAATCAGATCTACAGGAAATGAATCAGCATTCCCTGCTGTTCATGCCTAACACACGAGAGCCTGGGTCCAACCCAGCTTAACCTAAAAGATGAGGATTTCTGGAATAGGCTCCACCAGCATACAAAGTGGGCTGGTACTGTAGAATTATGAGCATTCTTCCCACATCACTTAGGGCAAGCTGCTGCTGATGAGCAAGAAACATTTGTTAAATATTTGTCAAGTAATGTGCCTACTATGATTCCACATGCTTTAAAGACTAAAACAATAAATGATGCTCATGATCTTGACTTTCTTATTAAAGAAAATTAAACTCAAAAGTCAGAAGAAAGATCAGGAGAGTAATGATATAAGAATGAACTTGGTTTTATGAAAAATTTACAAAGAAGTTCAGGGGCTCCCGTGACATGTGAAACTTGAAAAAAGGAGGGCCACTTGTATTATATTAATGCTCATGCCATCATGACTCTGAGCTCTTCAAATCCTGTCAGAGCAAGACATACAAATGTGACTTTCCAATCACAATGCCTAAGTTGTCCTGACCCACCCTTGGTCACTGGTCAAATTTCTCACATCTCCGATACCATCCCTCAAATATAGGCTCATGACCACACAGTGAAAACTTCCTGTGCACAAAACTAGCTGGTCCAAGTGGGAAAGGACAGTGTGAGGGTAGCGTATATTTGCACTGTGGCTTCTCTGAGTTAATGTCTACAGGTTGTAGGTGTTGTTAGGCGTTAATTTAATGTCCTACAAACAGGGACAATAGGGGAGACTTACCCTTATATTGTCAAATAAAGAGCAATTCAATTACGTGAAAAGATGAAGACAGCACTTTCCTTTCTCACTGTGCTCCTTTCCTGCAGGAAGTTTATTGGTGAAACATACTATTAAATCCCAGGAATAAGCTGTGGTACAGCTACTTTACCTACTTCACTTCCTTTACCGAGGAGAATATGTCTTGTTTCTATAATATTATAGCAATTTGAACTCTACAATATGTCAACCCTTCTCAACTCCATTCTTGTTAGCACCATCCCCCAATCCATACTCTCTATTCTGTGCAAAACCCCTTGCTCTTTCTTATTAATCCTTTTTCTTCAACTCCCTCAACATTAGTCCAAAGGGTCTCTTTTTAGATCTTATATTTTGTTTTGTTTCTTCACTCATAGCTCTTGACATTCATTATCTTCCAATGAAACACAGAAAGGGTATAAGGAGTTAAATGTTTTCACAAGCAAACCTATATTCCCCTCCCTTTGCAGGGGAGGGAAATTAATAGGAAAAAGAAAAGAAAAAAAAAAAGTGCCAGATAGAAGGCCTGAAATAAGTGACCTGCACCACCCATAGCTGAATTCCACCTCTTCCAGAATGTTTCATGAGAGAGAATCAACAAAAGCTGAATCTGAAACACTGATGCAGTGTAGTAGCTAAACTCAGTGAGCTCCCGAGATAATCCTGTGTTCCAGAAGCTGTAAGTGCAAATTCCTTCACCTTTCAGGGGATGGGCTCACTACATGAATTGGCCTGTTTTTTGACCTCAAAATGCAGGTGGGACAGGGTTGGGGGTGGCAGAAGAAGCTAAAGGGAAGACTTCCAGGCCATTTGTTCTCAACTGAGATGCTCTGGCAGAGGGACAGACAAGGCTGAGTTTCCATGGCCCTGAGCTGGGTTACACAGCTGGAGTCACACTTTGCTCCACACAAATGTCTTTCACTCACCACAAGCAACACAAAGACCGTGAAAGAACACTGCCAAAGAACAGACCAATTGCCACTGGCCATTTTCATTATCTAGGCTACCTAGTAAGGTAACCCTCATACATCCTGGCTGCTAAATTAGCCTTCATCTCAGTTTATACCTTTTTCCCTATGACTACTTGATTAAAATATTCAATTAAAATAGAATAAAGACCCAAATGAAGGTTAGCGATACGAGGCTCAGTATCTTTATTTGTAGTAGAGGATTTAAAAATAACATGTTTGTTCTCTTTAATGATACTGTTGCCTTAAAGAAAAACACTCATTTGCATATTAACATTTCATCACCACCACTAAAGAAGCACCCTTAAAAAAACTGAGATTAAACTTACAAAAAGACCTCCAAAAATCTGTACTGGAGCAACTCAAGTGAATAGATTGAAGCATAAAATTAAACACAATTTAGATAGGTTGATTTGAGGACATTTAGTACACCTGAATAATATACCTGTCATCTTATTTTGAGTTCTTTAACCTTATAGAATTCTCTGAAACAGCACTAAATATAGTTGTGTATGTATGACACATTAAAAATGTACATATTTATTTTTGAAGCTGTATTTTAGCTGATTGTGAATTCCCCTTGAAAGTATTTTTTTATAAAAATAATGTTCATGCAATTTCTACCAAATGCATGGCATATGTTATAAAAAAATAAATATCATGAAGGAAATTTATAAATTACTTCAAACTGGCATATAAATAATCAGCTGGTTAAACTCATGCATTTAATATGCATTTTACAACCGAATTCCAGCTTTTATAAGCACCCTGGCTTGGAAAAGCAGACCATTAAACTGCACTGGAGCGCTCATGACTCAAGTCCTAGTTCCTTATGAAAGTGTATGGACAATCTGGATGTACCGCTTGCATCTCATCTATAAATAGTTTCTCGCCATTTATAAATGCTTGTTATGGTGTAAATTATTATACATCAGAGACAATTTTTCTCCTCATCCTGAATCACCAATGAAATTTCTAAACAACATTTCGGTTGTCTAAACTAAAACAAGCTAACAAAAGCAAAGACAAAATGACAAACAAACACAACTTTATACGTGTTAACTATTCCTATCAATAACATTTCTTTTTCTATTGCCTTGTCTTTTAAAGTCCTAAGTGCAAGAATGTTGCCTCCCCTCTCCTCTACCCCATCCCCTGCCTTAAGCACAAATTAAATAGAACATAAACAGACAATATAATTTGCCTCATCATAGCTCCTTGATGGTCTGATTTCCTGTGTGGTAAGAATGTTTCCTTTCCTGCATTTCAATCTCTAACCAGGCCATCTAATAGTATAGTCTATCAGTTAATATACAGCCTTCCCAGATGAATATGATTCTCAAACAATGACAGCGAGAACTGTTTTTCCCTTATTGTGTGAGGTCCCAGAGGACAGTCAAAATCTCAGCAACACTGTATTTTCTTTGCTTCTATAACATTCTAACAATTTCTTCCCCTGAGATAATCTCATCTTTCCTTTAGATTTGTGTTTCTCAACCACCTGATGAATTTAGATTCTACAGAGATTTCCTTGTACTCCTAGGTTCTATTATGATCTGAAAAATAACTACTTTCTTGTTAGTAATCAAATGTTGGAGTTCTTGCGTTCCATTAGCACGTGCTTTGAGAATTTCTAAATTTCCATATTTATGATCTTACAGATAACTAACAAAAGTATAAAGACTATTTATTGAGCTTTGCCTTTAAGGATATAAGGGCTAATATATTATTAGGGCCTCTCAGGATTCTGTCCAAGCCTTCGCTACCAATTATAGACAGAAGTCTTTCCAAGTAAAAAATTAATGAATAAATTGAAAGGAAGAGCAAAATGTTTTTCTTCCACCAAAAATTTTTTGCCACAGTATTTATATGTTTGTACCTTTGTCTCAACTCAAACATTTTGGTGTCTTTATAATCTCTTGTTTAAAAGTCAACTCTTCCACATAAACATCCCCAAGTTCACTCAGGGTGATTCTTTTCTGCTGGAATAGGAATCATTATCTCTAAACATTCATTTATGTGTTGCTTAATTGGGTGTGGTATGGTTGTTGGCACTGTAATAGGAAAACTTCACAGTCTCTGACCTCTAGATGCTTAAAATCTAAGATGAAGTAAATATTCCAAAATATTGCTGTGGACTTAAAGCATAATGGGCCATTTAAAATAACACCATGAACAAATTGACTGTCATTTTGACAGTACTGAGAACAACGCATGTCCCTTCACATTTCAACTTCTGCTGGATCATTAGGCACAAGTTCGAACAATTCCAAGAAAAACTTATAAACAAAATTTTGAAATAAAAGTTGGATGTAAAATATCAAGACTTACAAACATATTTTAGAGAATGACTTACTTTACAAAATGATTTGGTCTGCACATTTCAAGTAATATATTTTTCTGCTGGATTAAAGTTGACTTAAATATGTTATCATTTATAAGTAAAATCGATATGGGTTCAGGATTTGTTAGGAATGCCGAGAACATACAAAGGGAGATCCTTCTTTACACTACAGGAATCTTTTATGGTAAACCCTGATCCATTATTTTGGAATAGTCATGGTTTTTCAAATGCTGCATCAAACTTATGAGCCACTAGTAGCAACTTTTCCATTTGACTAAACATCCTTGCATATCAACAACTGGACAGAAACACTTTTTACCAACCCCCCACCTGCCCACCACACACAGGCAGTAATTGTGCAAACAGACATTTCATTTAAAATAATATGAAAATCCTAGTAAAGCCTGTTTCATTTTTATGAAGCCACGCCCACAAGTTCCCAGTTCACTTGTGTCGATAGTTATGGCATTGGGAGAAATCTTCTGTTGAGACTGTACTCCTGCCACATTACAGAGTCAGAATCCAGTATTCTGCAGCCGACCGGCTAGTGCCCACCAATTCTAGTCTCATTCAAGGAAATGGAGTATAGTCTAATAATGGCAGGTCTGAAAGCACATAACTACAGGCTGTAATCAAAGGTTTAAATGACCGTTTATTTCATCTTGTCTGCCTGAGGAAATTCTTTACCAGCCAATTTTCTCCCCTTAGAATATTTGCATGCTTGCAGACAAAGGTGACAATTTCAAAGGATGTATATTCTCTGATGGTGAATATCTGCTTTTTAACTACAGAGAATAGAGATCCAGTTATTATTATTATTGGATTTTATGTATTGCTTAAATTAACTGCCAAGAAAAGCCTCCAAGAAATAAATTGCCTTTATGTAATATTATCTTTAATTTCTTTTAGCAAATGGGATACGAGGTTTAAGTGAGTTAAAGAAAATCAAGTAACGATATTTATGGAATACAATTTTCCATTGTGAAATGCCTAAAACACAAATATTTTGCAGTTAGTTTACTATGAATGTAGGATAGTAGGAGAGCCTTTTGCAAGACAGAGTTGATTTTTAGGATGGCTTACAGCAGCGGTCCCCAACCTTTTTGTCACCAGGGACCGGTTTCATGGAAGACACTTTTTCCACAAACAGGGGAGGGGGGAGTGGGAGGATGGTTCAGGAGGTAATAATGCGAGAGATGGGGAGAGATGGGGAGCTGCAGACGACGAAGCTTTGCTCTCTGGCCTGTCGCTCACCTCCTGCTGTGTGGCCCAGTTCCTAACAGGCCTCAGACTGGTAGCGGTCCGTGGCCCGTGGGTTGGGAACCCGTGGCTTACAGGTTGCGACAAAAAGTTCCTGATAACTTGTAACAAGCAGACCTATGGGGCTCACACCATGTTGGCTAATACTGGCTACTTAGCTTCTGCAAAGCTTTTATAACCATTTTGGAAACCAAATACTATAGAACAAAAGCTTTCCTTCCATTCTGTAGCCAACTGTCTGGCGCTACATGAGCATCAGAAGAGCATTTTAAAGGTAAAACATCAAATAGTTGACATTCCTATTAAGAACAATATAAAATTTTATAGTATCTAAATATCTTCAAAGGGTGAGCTCTAACCCATATACACTTACAAGGGTCAGAAAAGCAGGGTGATGAAATAATGCTGGAGTGAGGATAGGTCTGGGGCAAGTCAAATACATTCTGAGTCTAATTTCTCTAACTGTTAAAAGGGGATAATAATGCTGTCTCTACTGATCTGTTTGGGTCACTATAAGGATAAAAGCCTGAATGTGAAAACGCTTTAAAACGTAGACAATCTATATAAATATTAAATAATACTATCATTTTCATTTTTCCCTACAATCCTATAGCAGGGCTCTGAGCAGGACCTATGTACTGTGCTTTTAATAACACAACTGGGAAGGAGAAGGTAGGATTTTAGGTAGCTCTTTTGTTTTTCCCCCCCACACTTGATGAGCTTCTGAGATACAGTCACCAAACTCCTCAGATACATTTGGCGGCATCAGAAGCAGCTGCCGCTGACAATCATGTCTGATTCCACGGGGACTGTGGGTGTAAAAACATTGAGTCATTACAGGTGCGCCTGCCTCTCTTCATTCAAAGGATGAAATGAAAAGATGAAATTCACCAAGCCCAATGTTTTTAAAACAGAAAGAAAAGAGATCAACGAGGAAAGACTTCCTCTAATTTGTAAGAGCAGAATTCACTTATATTGATAATTTAGTCATTGTTTCTTAATAGTCTGCTACTGTGCTAGGTATTGCCCCAGATTATAAATTAAGAGAGCTGCCTAACTTTAAGAAACACATTGTTTAATAATAACAATAAGGGGCATGATAATAGCATACAACTAACTCTATTTTCAGGTAGAACCTTGGGGAGACGAGATAAACACCAAAGGCTACTGGAATTTTTCTTTGAAGGTAGAAAGATATTAAAAAGGTTTTAATGAAAATGATAAAGGAGATGGCACGTGAGATAATTTTGAATGATTCCTAGGATCTTGGTAGGAGAAACATTAATAAAGACAGAGACTTGAAAGGTGGATATGTTCAACATTGTGAAGTTAAAATTGTTTCAGGAATATCCTGCTAGAGTTTCCCTATCCTTCTACACCTGCATATATTTATGCAAATTGCTAATGTTGACTCATTACAACAGGTGACATAGATCACCTACATTTTAAAATTTTTATTTTAAACTGGCAAATTGTACAGTAGAGTCCCTACTGACTGAAAATGAAACATTTTATTATACATGTAATACATGTTTTTAGAAAATTTAAAAAGCACAAATACAGAAAATGAAGATCACATATAATTCCCCCACCCCAGAGCTGTTAACATTTTGATGTATGTCCTTCAAGGCTATATCTGGATATCCAATGCACAGCATAGTGATCATAGTCAACAATACTGTATTATTAACTTCAAAGTTGCCAAGATTCTAGATCTTAATTGTTCTCACCACAAAAAAAAAATATATATAATTATGTGATGTGATAGATGTGTTAGCTACTGCTGCAGTGGTAATCATACTGCAATGTGTAAAGGTATCAAAACAACACATTGTACAATTTAAACTTATACAATATTATATGTCAATTATATCTCAATAACAAAATTAATTTTAAAATGAAAAGGACTATTTCTGTGTATATATATAAAATATGCATTTATAATAAAAAATGAACATTTTATACATATTGCTTTGTAATGTGTTTTTTTCACTTACCAGTATAGCTGAATAACTTTAAACAGCATTAAATACTCTACAACATAATTTTGAATGGCTCCCTGGTATACTATTATGCAGATTGTCCATCAGTTTATTTTATTTGTTTCTATTATTACATATCCAGGTTACTTTTATTTTCTTGTGTAAATAACAATGCCACGATCATTTTTTTTTTTTTTTTTTTTTTTCGGTACGCGGGCCTCTCACTGTTGTGGCCTCTCCCGTTGCGGAGCACAGGCTCCGGACGCGCAGGCTCAGCGGCCATGGCTCACGGGCCCAGCCGCTCCGCGGCATGTGGAATCTTCCCCGACTGGGGCACGAACCCGTGTCCCCTACATCGGCAGGCGGGCTCTCAACCACTGCACCACCAGGGAAGCCCACGATCATATTTTTAGATAATTATGTAAACCTCTGATTATTTACTTAACAAATTTGAGAATTATGATTACTGGGCTGTTTGAAACTGGCTTCCAAGAGAGTTATTCTAATTTTCATTCCATCATCAACAGATTAGCCTTACTCTATTCATGTTCTCTTCAATGTTGGGTATTTAAGTTTTAATCGTTTTTTCCTATATGAAAATAACATTTGATTTATTTTCTTCAATTTTGTTTTTCTTTGAATACTAATTAAGTTGGATGTTTTAAAATTTATTACTTACTTTTTGTGCATGTGATATGACTAACCTCCCATTAAAATGTAACAAGTCCACTTTGGGTATTTTTTCATGTTTGTTTTTCCTGTAACCATCCTCTGGGTTTCTTCCTCTTCACTACTTGTAATATCTGGTTCATACTATCCAAGGAGACATTCCTGAATTTAGGATTTTGTGCATAATTAGTCTCAAGGACTATAAAGGCTCTGAGATTTTACCTGACTTCAGAGTTAACAAGTTAACCCACTGCAGTTTCATGAATGCAGATTCTTAGGTCAGAGATGAAGGACAGTTCATTACTTGCAGCAAAAGCACTAGTCAGAGTTTCAGCATTTTTTTGTGTGCTGTTCTGTGAACCCCATTTTCCACAGGGTAATGCGAAGAGAGCTGGCCGGGGGAGGAACGTGTACACACAGTGGGTTGAGTTAACGGAGAGGAATTCTGAGCACAGAGAGCCCCAGTATTTTACAAGGGGAGTAAACATTCCTGCCCTTCGCTCTTTATTACATTGGACAATGTATGTACACGGAGGAAAAACCATAGGTATAGTCTATGTTCCAAGGACATTCATGATAGAACTTGCTTGAAATGACAGACTGGAAAAAAGAGGTCAGTGTCTTGCTATGCAAGAGATGCAGCAGCGCAAATGACTCATGGAAAATTGTCTTCAAACACTTATTCCTGAACGGGCAGAAAGAGAATAAAAGATTTTGCAATGGAAGGAAGGAGAGTGAATCAAGGGCATTCAGCATCCAAGCTTGATTTCTGACTCAGCCCTAACTGTGTGCCCTCATTACAAAAACATATCAGCATAAAGAAAATAAATGAGGCACAGGGAGATCAGCTCGGTGCTTTGTGACCACCTAGAGGGGTGGGATAGGGAGGGTGGGAGGGAGAGAGATGTAAGAGGGAAGAGATATGGGAACATATGTATATGTATAACTGATTCACTTTGTTATAAAGCAGAAACTAACACACCATTGTAAAGCAATTATACTCCAATAAAGATGTTAAAAAAAAAAGAAATGAAATGAAAGGTGGGTCCTGGTTAAACTGATTTCTGAAAACTATACTTTGAAAAAAGGTTCAGTAGACAGTGATTTTTCACTTTATAAAACAATTCTCTATAGAATTCTTTAAATATCAAGTTTTCCTAATATGATTAGAAAATAAATTAATCTAAAAAAATTTTTATACTTTTTTTTTAAAAGCATATTAGTTAAGAGGGTGTGCCCAGGACCAAACTGCCTCTGTTCAAATCTGGTTCAGTGTGCTTGGTTAACTTACTTGGTTAAGTTCCTTCTGCTGTAACATGGGAATACTGATGGAATTAACTCCATTCTCAGAGCTGGTGAAAGGTTTGACTGAATTAAGAGACATATAGTGCTTTTGACAGTGCCTGATACATGGGAAGTACCTTTATTTCTACCACCTAAAATATAGTCATTAAAGAGACATATTCTCTTTGCTCTTTTTCTCTCTGTGTACAATAAAATATAAAATGTCTTCTTTTCTTGACTTAGAGGATAGAGGCTAAATGAAAGAAGCCTTTCAAAATCTAACTCCAATGAGAAATGGATTATCATTTTATTCAAATTATAGGTTATTTCTAAAATCAGAAGAAAAATTATTAAGAAAGGGTTGATGAATTCCTAACGTTGAATTGCATCATCTATTATAACTTCTTTCATTTCTACAATTTCACATATTGTGCTAAGAGAGGACCACAAAAAATAATGTATATAGTTTACAAAGCTCAGTAACATACTATTTATTTATGCATAACAACCTTTGAAGCACAAAGGTAGAGTACTAAAATATTCGTGGGGGACAGGGGGCTGCATGGTCTTCCTCTCCAGTATTTAATCATTATTTCTCCCTGGGTTACAACTGGTTCTTTTAAACCTGACAGTAGTGACTCTGGTCCTTTCCCAGAAATTCTAAACAAGAGGAAAAAGGTCATAGTTGAAGAAAAGGTCGTGAACAAAGAGGGAGGCAACTAATGAAGAGTGGATATTACAAAGACAAAGTCACTGAACAATAATTGGGGGAAAAGAAAGCACTCTGTACAAATTAACCTATACTTTTTTTTTTTTTTTGGCTTTGCGGGCTTTCTCTAGTTACAGTGAGCAGAGGCTACTCTTCGTTGTGGTGCACGGGTTTCTCAGTGTCGTGGCTTCTCTTGTTGCGGAGCACGGGCTCTAGAGCGCAGGCTCAGTAGTTGTGGCGCTCGGGCTTAGTTGCTCCGTGGCATGTGGGATCTTCCTCGACCGGGGCTCGAACCCGTGTCCCCTGCACTGGCAGGTGGATTCTCAACCACTGCGCCACCAGGGAAGTCCCAACCTATACATTTTTGAAACTTCTATTATGTCCCTGAGACTAGTACTTTGCGGATGGAGAACGAAAACTTTGTTTCCTTTCACCACCATCCCATTCTATTATTATCATTGTGCCCATTTTACAGAAGAGGAAATAGAATTTTGGAGAACGTATGTGACTTGTTCAAGATCGTGCAGGTAGAAGACAATGAATCCAGGACTTGAATCCCGGTATTAAAAAGCCAATTTTCATTATATTATATTGCTTCTGCTGACCCTGAATTTCAGCCAAGAGCTTATTCCTCCAAAGCCTACATCACAAACGACTTAAATAATTCTCAGCCAACCCAACTATCAAATAAAGACTAGCCTCATCTACTGGTTCTCAGCCAGCAGAAGGATTCTGTTAAATTGGGGGGCTGATGCTCTTGGTTGCATGGGGATCCCTCTGTTAATTTTGGTGTCTATTGGGGTTTTCTTAGACTCTCAGTCTGTGACTCTCTGAACTATTCAGCTGCACTCCTGACTAAGCCCATATCCTTAGGGAATAAAACAAAATCATAGATCAGGCTGTTCTTTCTATTTTGTCCTGGATATTCTCATTCTCTGAAGCCTCCAGATAAATCACAGGTAGAGCAACAAATCAATGGGGAAAAGTGATGGCATAAGTTCCATTTGAATAGCATTCTCTACCTTCTTTTCCACATTGTAACCACTATTCACAGTGAACTGTTGTTTAGAACATTTTTCTCTCTAATACGCTAGCTACTAGCTACGTAAATCACTTGGTAAGATACAAAGGAGTGTATTGTTCTTCACACATAACCATGGTGCTTCTTTTCCAAGAGTAGAAATAACTCATGCTGAACCACCAGTCCCCCACAGACATATTCATATCCCTTCACTTGGCTTATCCTTTGATAGAAATTATAGAACTGAAGTAGCTACTCTTTGCAGTCAATGTATTTGTTACCATTTCACCTACTCACCCAGGCAAGAAAGCTAGTAGTAAACTTGGTCTGTTCCTTGTTCTTAAGCCTGCATCTACCCTTTGCCCTGCTCCATATTTAAAGAATACCTTCCACTTCTCTCCAAGACACAAGTAACAAATATTCAAAGCTTTATAAAATCAGGTCAAGCACATCTCCTGCTGAGATCTCAAACCTGGCAAAATTCTGGAAAATAACATGTAGGTAATCCAGTAGACGTTTTATTAGTCAAGAATTTGTATGTACCTGTGAGTGTGTATATGAGAGAGAGAGAGAGAGAGAGAGAGAGAGAGAGAGAGAGAGAGAGAGAGAGAGAGAGTGTGTGTGTGTGTGTGTGTGTGTGTGTGTGTGTGTGTGTGTGTGTGTGGCAGGGCTGGGGGGAGAGGGATGGAGAAGAGAGATTAATTGATTTAAGATCTCTCCAGCAAATGTACTACTGGGTGTGCACCATTTATCAGGTATTGCACTAGGCACCAGGGATATAAAATGAACCACAAATAGACCCTGACTTTGAAGAAATTAACGCTTTGTTACATTTTAGTCAAAGAGTCAGGTGCAGAAATATATGCTTTTACTATACCATCACAAGTACTAACTAGGATATAAATGTGCACAGGGTCCCATGGGACAAAGAGGAAGCTCACTCGGTTTCTAGGGATAAGTCTTCTTGAAGGAGGTGGTATTGGAAACAGTGGATGCACAGGAGTGATTCTGGAGAAGAAGAATGTGGAGGGTGTTCTTGGTAGAGGAAATAGAGGCATGGAAAAGCACAATGCATGTGAAAAAGCACAGCAATTCATAGTCATTAAGACTTAAAGCTTGGGACAAGACGTGTTAGGAGATAAGGTGAAAAATGATTTGATGAAGAGATCATAGAAGACTGCATATGCATACTATTGATACAAAGCTTGAAATTTAACCTGTAGGTAATAAGGAATCATCAGAAGTCTTTAGAGTTGAGTGTGACAAAATCATATTTACCTTTTAGGTGGGCTTGTGAAGGATGGGATGGGGTTAAGATCATAGGCAGAGAATGTATCAGGGGGCTGATGAAACAGGGTCCAAAAAGATATGATGAGGGTCACTTTGGAAAAGAAGATGGTAATAGTGAAGACAGGAAGGTCCGTGAGGGACACCGTATACAAATGGAGATCCTTTCTCCTGGGACACATGAAAGGGGGCCCCATCAGAGGGTATTAAGTACTCAATTGTGTCCCTCCCCAAATTCATATGTCGAAGCCCTAACCTCCAATGTGTCTGTATCTGGACATAGGGATTTTAGGGAGATAATTAAGGTTAAATGAGCTCATACGGGTGGGGCCCTCATCAGACAGGACTGGTGTCCTTATAAGAGGGACAGACAACAACCAGAGCCCTGGAGTCACTCTCATTCTCTCTCCCACCCTCTCTCGCCCTGAACACAAAGAGGAAAGGCAGAATGAGGACATGGAGAGAAATCAGCTGTCCTTAAGCCAGGAAGAGGGGCTTCAACAGAAACCAACCCTGATAGCTGCTGCCTTGATCTTAGACTTCCAGCCTCCAGAACTGTGAGAAAATCAATTCTGTTGAAAGCACCCAATCTGTGGTATTTTGTTATGGCAGCCTGAGCAGAGGATTTAGTTGAAAGACGTGAAATCTGGAAAACATGCACAGAGAAGACAGAAAAAGCAGTAACATAAAGTCCTGAATAAGCAGAAACTGTGAGGTAGAGAGGCGAGTAGAGAGAGCTTTCAGTTGACAGCTTCAGAGGATGAAACAGTAGATGTGTGAGTTCCTTGGACCAGGGAGTTCTAGAATAAGGAGCGATGGACATTTGTTTCTGAGGAGACTATTCTAGAGTAGGGATTGGATCGGCCAAACTGTTGTCCAACTACTATCGTACACTGAAATCTACTTCATCCCTGGAGGCTGTGTCACAGCCAAGTCTGTCCCTTGTTTGCCTTGCCTCCCAGTGCTGTGACAGCCACGCCCCCTCCCTCCTCCTGTATCAGCTAGAACAGGCCTTTTCTCTTGCACTCGGAGACTGCCAAACAAGCAGAGTGGGAGGAAGAGGAGGTGTCAGGATGCGCAGACAGACTCAAGAAATCTTGGGATGTGATGTGAGTAACCCAAGAAGATTTTGTAAAAAATATAAACTTTTTATGTTATCAACCCAATTTATAACATCCAGAAACCTCCTGTGCATGGAATGAGAGCCGTCTATGTAAGACAGAAAGGGCGGTGTGATGCTGTCTCTAAATGAAGAGGGGCCCTTTAAAAATAACACCATAAAATCTGTTTTTATTCACCTCTATAACAAACTGGCTCAGTTTAAATGCCAGGCTATAAAAGGTTTCATCCATGCTCTCAATACCTACCGACTGTATGAAGAGAAACGAAGGAAAACTTTGAGTGCACTTGTCTTCAGCACCTGCCAACATGGCGCCTAGGTTTTTGGACAGAATTTCATAAATAGAACAAATGAAGAAAAACGACCTTTCCTTTACCTATATGCCATTATAGCCCCACTGAGTTGAAGACAAGTAAGATTATAGGATTTACACAGTCCTTGTGGAGGAATTGGCAAGTAGATTATTCTTCTGCCTGCTTAAAAATAGTTTCAATTTTGATCTAAGGCACATCTATGTGCATATGTGTGTGTGTATGTGTGGCAGGGAGGTGGCAGAGTTTGTGTGGCAGTGTTCCTCCTTTTGTCTTCCACAGTCATGCTTTCCACCTGTGCTATTAACATCCAGATGCTACCATATTTTAATTATACTGATTAATCTCTGCAAAAGAATTACAAATGATAAACCAACCTTCCCTCAAATTAGGTAAGTCAATCTGCTGAAAGGCAGAACAGTGAAACAGGACACCAGGCTAAAATCATTTAAGAGATGAAAATGTCTTCATTTGTTTTTGTTTGTATGCTTTTAATTAAAGGTGACAGAACCACCCTTCACTACCAGTTCAGCAAATGTGATGTGCAAAGATGAATGCATTTACAGCTGCAGGTAGCATTGCTGTTTTCAACATTACTGCTCTCACTGTTGGGGAAACATCTGTGGAAAATAAGAAGAGAAGGGAGTTATCTTAACAAAGCTGAAAAGAGATGTCGAAAGAAACCTCTTGCCCGTCTCCATCTTTAGAGAGCTTCGTGAAGAGGGCCACAACACTGTGTACTGCAGTTGTTTTGACCAGAGATTCCAGAAGTACTCTGAAAAATCTCCCAGCACATCCAAGTATTTCCTCTATGGCTCTCTGGCACACTTCTTTAGGAAAACACAAAATAAGAAAACGGAAAAACCGCTCACCTAATTCACCACGTAGTTTAATAACATATTTTTATCCCTGACCACACCACCCTTTAGTCACTTTTCCTGAGTAAGGGCATTTTTGAAGCAGAGGGGTGAGGGCTGCTTTTGGCACTGGTGACCTGCCCTGAAGCTTTTTGAGTCCATGATTCTCAGTTCTATCTAAAAATGGAGATCTCACCACTTCCCGGGTATATTATAGGATTAAATGATGTAATGTAGATGAAAGTGCCTTGAACATTTCTGTATGCTGATTTACTGTGAGTTTGTAGAGATAAAGATCCCAAGATGTTCTGTGCTCCAAAATATGAAGTAAATATTGCTTCTTCATTCAAGCATTTTATCTTATCTGTATCATTGCCTTCCCCACTCTTTTTTTTTTTAACATCTTTATTGGCGTATAACTGCTTTACAATGGTGTGTTAGTTTCTGCTTTATAACAAAGTGAATCAGCTATACATATACATATGTTCCCACATCTCTTCCCTCTTGCGTCTCCCTCCCTCCCACCTTCCCTATCCCACCCCTCTAGGTGGTCACAAACCAACTAGCTGATCTCCCTGTGCTATGCGGCTACTTCCCACTAGCTATCTATTTTACGTTTGGTAGTGTATATATGTCCATGCCACTCTCTCACTTTGTCACAGTTTACCCTTCCCCCTCCCCACATCCTCAGGTCCATGCTCTAATAGGTCTGTGTCTTTATTCCCATCTTACCCCTAGGTTCTTCATGACCTTTTTTTTTTTCTTAGATTCCATATATATGTATTAGCATATGGTATTTGTTTTTCTCTTTCTGACTTACTTCACTCTGTATGACAGACTCTAGGTCCATCCACCTCACTACAAATAACTCAATTTCGTTTCTTTTTATGGCTGAGTAATATTCCACTGTATATATGTGCCACATCTTCTTTATCCATTCATCTGTTGATGGACACTTAGGTTGCTTCCATGTCCTGGCTATGGTAAATAGAGCTGCAATGAACACTGTGGTACATGTCTCCTTTTGAATTATGGTTTTCTCAGGGCATATGCCCAGTAGTGGGATTGCTGGGTCGTATGGTAGTTCTATTTGTAGTTTTTTAAGGAATCTCCATACTGTTCTCCCACTCTCTTTAAGCACTATTTGCCAAGAGCTTTCTTTTTAGAGCACATCAATGTCATACAGCAATTCCACACAAAACCTGTTTATATTAGTCTGATGCTAGTGGATAAAGACAAGGTCATCAGTTTGGGGTAACTTTTATAACATCATATGTTCTTGTTTTCAAGATATCTACTACTGGCAAAGTGTGTGTGTGTGTGCGTATGCGTGTGTGTGTGTGATATGAGACAGAGAGAGACAGAGAGAGGGAGAGAGCACGTGCTCAAGCAAATGCACACCCCTGAGAAGGTCTTCTCAAATCAGAGATAAGATTACTTCTGCGAATAAGATAAACATTTAAACCTAACAGTGATGGTAAGCATGGCTGCCATCCATTGTGTGCCTAAAATGTGTCCTAGCTACAAGGAGATTACAGTGTAGAAGTGTAAAACAGACAAGTAAACTCAGCAATTACCATATAAGCACCATGATATGGGCTTGAGTGGTCACGAAAAACTTCTCAGTAAAATGCTACATAAGATAACTCCTTGATGGATAATAGGGTGATGGAGATACATGGGAGTGGAAAAGTAAGAATGCAAGGGTGGGAATGGATTGGAGGAAAAAATGGAGCACATTACAGGCCTGCAGGTTAAAAAAAAATTTTCTACGTAATTTCATACATTCCAGAATGGCTAAAGGTTTAAATTACAATTTTACATCTTTTATACATTCTCATATTTTCCTACATAAATGCAGACCACTACATTTTTATATACATACTGCTGGGACCCAAAACCTGATTCATGGCTGCCAACTCCTCCACATATAGGCAACAAGAAAAAGGGCAAATACCATGTAGCTGTGACAACCAAAAAGGCTCCTTTCTATTAAATGCAACCATGAAATGATAGGGTTTAACAAAGATTCATTAAAGTCTCATCTTTCAAGCACAGTGCAAGTTTAAATAGATTCCAGCTCCATTCAATCTCAGCTACAGGGCAATCATTACTGTAACTAACTCCTACATCTTTCATCTTTTGACAATGAAATTAAAATACTGCTTCATGCTACAGTAGGAAGGAACACTCTAAAATAAATAATCCCGAAGTTGAAAAAAAACTGAAAATAACAGCACTGTCTTTCTGAGACAGTGGGCGGCAATGTAAATGAGTGGAAGCTTTGCATACAAATAGAATAAACACACACTGATTTGGAAGGAATACAGCAAGAAGATTTCAGTTAAACTATGGACAGCGGATAGTTCGGAATCCGAAGCCACAAGTAACCAATTTAGGTAAAAAGAAGAATATATTTCCTGAAAGCATTGGTACAGTGGGACAGTATGGAAGAAAGCTGCCATTCACCAGAGATGCCCAATTACAGAAAAGTTAACAAGACGTGGGCCTTATCACATATGGTGAGATGGAGAAGGGTGATTTGAGAACATTAAGTTCTCCCTGCTCCTAGTCTGGATGGTTGGGGATCCTAGAATTTCCAAACTGTGTCCCTTAAAGAGAATGGATAGTTTTGTAAGCCAAGGCAAGATCAGCTCCTTTTCAGCCCATTTTTATCTGTGTCTGTGCTCTTGATGATGACACACTGGCCTCTCATATTTCTGTAAACCTGGCCCTTTGATTTTTCCTGCGGTGATGGCCCAAAAGGCTCCACCGAAGAGTTGGATATCTGCTCTTAACTTTAGTCACCCCTCATCATTTCCAGAAAGAAACCAGGTCTACCCATCCCATGTCTTTCTAATTATGAAGCATGCCCCCATTTAGTTCATGCAACTCCTTCCCTTTACTACTCTGTTCATCCTCTCTTGGGAATCCAATCTTAATCATCCTCTCTTGGGAATCCAATCTTAACCCAAAAAAAACTAGTAACATTTGGAATTGGCACTGCTTTAATGACTCAGTAGAGATAATCATCTCTCCTAACACTTGAAGTTTCCAATCACTCATTCACATTTACATAAATAAAAATAAAGCCAAAACCACAAGAGAAATGCTATTTCTAGAAGGTATTATATTATCCACTAAGAAAACTCACTTGCTTGTCCTTTGGGAACAAACTCATGGTATAGATAACTGTTACTTGATTTTTGAGCTTTTCTTTTTGGGGGTCATTTTTCTAAAAAAGACAAAATCTCAACAGATAAAAGAGAAAAACAGTAACTGAGTCTAAGTTTATGCTGGTATTTCTTTCAGCAGTAAATGCAACCAAAATGGGTTAAAACAAAACAAAAACAAACAAAACTCTCAAAAGTGAAGCATGAGCAAAAGCTTTGGAGAGCCAGACTGCAGTTTATAGCTAAATGTGACTGTAAGTGCCTTACTAACAGTGAAATCGGAAATTGGAGAAATTCCTTTGTGGGATAGAAACAGTCAAAATACTACAGCAGATTCCAAACTGCTTGTTACGAAAAATCCTATAGCTTTATAGCTTTGCCTATAAGTAGATCTATGACTCTTCTCCGTGCAGGGGAGATGCGGTCTTCCATCCCAGGGAGAATAATGGTTAGCTTTCTCAACTCTCATTAACAGAATGTCAACAGCACCATTTGCTCATCTGGCTTCTACAAGACGCATATGGACTCGTCTTCTCGCCCAGATTCCCCTCTCTTTTTGGGGCTTTTCCCTTCCGTTTGGTCCTTGGATGCACAAAGTTTGCCAAATGCACACTGGAGGCCACTGAAGACTTTTTGCTGAAGAACAGCTTAGTAATGAATTGAATTCTTATCTATTAGGAAGGTTCCCTTAAAAAAGGAGTCTCTGCTGCATATTCAACTTGCACAGCTCCAATTATACACCTCAGACTGTGGTAATTTAGAAGTTATTTCAAAATTAAGAACTTTGTTAATAAATACTGTTGCTTAAAGCTTAAAAATTAGAATTATACTCTTTATACCAAATTGCAATCTCCATGTATCTTTATCTGCTTGTATTAATTGAAACAGCAGAGTCTGGGTCTCATTTGTTGTTCAGAACCACAAAGAAAGCTCTAGAAGCAAACATTTTTGTTGTTTTTGTTCCATATAGGTTTAAAATGTGCTCTGAAAGCACAGTGCTGTCACAACTGAGATGTGGGTGGGCATTATGAATAATTAAGTGAGAGTGCAGAAAGCAGTACAGATTAAAGAAGCAGAAGAATTTCTTAAAGAATATATGAAGTCCCATCCCATTTGAAAAGTAGTATTTTGGAAAAACATTAGTGAGGGTCTCTATAGCTAATTAGCTGAGTGACTTTGGGCAAGACATAATCTCTCCAGAGATTTACGCAAAATTAGAAGTGTGTGTGAGAAAACTGAAGTTGAAAAGGATGGCAAACAAGTGAAAAGTAAAGAAGTTGAACATAAATCTTGAACATATGATCATTAATTGAGTAATAGAAGAAAAATAATAAAGACCATATTACTGATCTTTGTTTAATTTTCTATCTTTTCCACAAGATTCTAAAGTCCATGAGGCAGGAATTATATCTATCTAGATCACCATTTTATCACCTGTGACTAGTACAGTGCAGATTATGCATTGGAGGAAAGAATAAATGAGTTTTAACTGTATTATCTGGTACTATTTTACCATGATGGCCTTAGCTTTCAGTTCTTTGTTAATATAGTAGATGCATTTGTATCCTCTGTAACATAAAAATGGAAAGGGATGACAGTGGTAATGGTTGACTATATAAAGGAGAAGATTAAGTCTTGCATAAGAAATAAATTTCTTGAAATACTATTAATGGGAAAAATAGATATAAACTCTTCCATTATACTGAGAGTGAAGACTTATATCACAAGGAAAGGGTCAATGGTTAGTTAAGATCAAATGAAATAATATCATATCATACACAAAAGATATTTCATTTGGGGGAGCAACAAATTAGGAGTTTGGGATTAGCAGATATACACTACTATATATAAAATAAAAACAAGGTCCTACTGTATAGCACAGGGAACTATAGTCAGTATCCTGTAATAACTCATAATGGAAAAGAATATGAAAAAGAACCTATATATATATTCTTACACATATGTGTTATATATATATGTGTGTTATATATATATTCCATTTAATGAACATGGATTACAAAAGTTAACTTATTTAAATTCTCAACAATTCTGTGTTATAGATACTATACCCATTTTAAACAAAAAGAAATTAAAACATAAGAAAGTTAAGTGATTTATTTAAAGTAACATAAGCTATAAGCAGGAAAACTGGGATTTGAGCTCTGCTACCAATGGTTTTAATGTCAGCCCTCTTTCCAGTACACGTCTCATATTAATTGAAAGTCTACCAACTACCAGATGTTGAACTGAGCACTCCTTGGGTAGGAAGGCAAAGTGAATATTAACATCAATTAATAAGAGATGTTTCCCTCCAACAAGTGTAGGATAAAAATACATTTTGAGAGGTTGATATAATTTTTATCCTGAAGGAAAATCAAGGTTTTTTAGAGGTCTAGCATCTACTAGAATTAAGGAATCTAAAGGAATTATGTAAAAACCAACAAAAATAAGCTCCTTAAAATTTATGCCCGATGAAAGCTCATAATAGTTAATGGCATGAGTAAAAGTGCATGATCGTCAATGGTATGGAATTTCTAGAGAAAGAAATTATGCCTGGACAAGACAGAAGGCTTACAGAATCTCTCAGTTGTGTGATCAATGGTGATATAGTAATGCTCACTGAGTTAATACTACTATTCCTCTGTTTTGGCATCTTCATGTTTAGTGGGGGACAGCAGAGCCACCTTTGATGTTAGGTTCCACTCAGCCTTCACCAAAGGTAAGGAAGGGAGCTGAGTTTTATGAGCTAACCCTTCAGTATGAAAGTAGAGGTTTAAGTTAGCAGGACTTTCATTCATCAAGAACTGCTACCCTAAAACCCCCAAAGAATTACGCAAACCTTTATAATGTCCCCTTGTCATTCCTTGATTTTATTATCATGGGAATTAGTAGAAAATCCCTCAAATACAAAGGTTCTGTTCTTTCAAATATATTGATACAAGGAAGAGGCAGCTGAAGAGACTTTCCTGCTTCAAACTAGGCTTGGGAGAGAAATAGAAGATTTAAAAAAAAAAAAAAAAAAACCTGAAAGGGACCTACTGGATGAGCATAACCACTGAGTAAGAGGAAAATACCCTAAATTGCTGGGACTTCTGGGCAAGACAGAAAGAATGCATAAAAGAATCAGAACCCCCAAAAGGCCCTGAGCCTGAGCAGCAGAATTATCCAAGATGATTTACATGCAATAGTTGTGTGTGTGTGTCTTTTTTTTAATCAGCAAAATTTTGCAGCTTATATTTCACTGATATAGAACAATGCCCATCTAGGGACAATTTTGAGACCCTGGAGACATTTGACAATGTTTGTAGACATTTTTGGTTGTCTCAACTTGGGGGTGGGGCAGGTATGAAAGTGCTTCTGGTATCTAGTAGATTGACACAGGGATGTTGCTACACATCCTACAATGCACAGGACAGCCCCTACAACAAATAATTAACTAACCCCAACTACTGCCAAGGCTGTGAAACCTTGGAGTACAGCAGGAACTAGAATCAAATCCTTTTCTACAGGATCTTTTCAGATTTCTTTGATACATGTGACTCAAACAGAGCCTAACTAGCAAACTTCAGGAGTGAACTTTTTACAAAGTGCATCATTTGTCAGCATCAAATTCACAATCTTCTTTCTTATTTAAAATCTACCATTAGCTATTTCTCTCCCAAAAGGCTTCTACAATTTAAGTCAGGACATGTTATGGCTGTGAAATAGATGTCCCT
Source organism: Lagenorhynchus albirostris (assembly GCF_949774975.1). Taxonomy (NCBI): domain Eukaryota; kingdom Metazoa; phylum Chordata; class Mammalia; order Artiodactyla; family Delphinidae; genus Lagenorhynchus; species Lagenorhynchus albirostris. Next base: position 47,776,965 of record NC_083107.1, on the reverse strand, counting down.
ATCATCCTGCTTTAGATGGGAAAAGAAACATTCTGCATTGTTTATAAGTCATAAAGAATTCTAAATATCTCCCACTCAACACATTCAAGAAAAATGATGGTATAATATCTGTGCTGGGTAGCACCGTTTCATACCATTATGTGCCTTGTGAAACAACCGTAGGTAATGCACAATCTTCCTTTAATCAAATCTACACTGTAATTTCTATAAAAAAAATCAGGGCTTCCCTGGTGGCGCAGTGGTTGAGAGTCCGCCTGCCGATGCAGGGGACGTGGGTTCATGCCCCGGTCCAGGAAGATCCCACATGCCGCGGAGCGGCTGGGCCTGTGAGTCATGGGCGCTGAGCCTGCGCGTCCGGAGCCTGTGCTCTGCCACGGGAGAGGCCACAACAGTGAAAGGCCCGCGTACCGCAAAAAAAAAAAAAAAAAAAAAAAAAAAAAAAAAAAAATCAATTAAACACAATAACTAATTACTTATTTTTTATCACAGCATAATTTACTTTCCCAGAACAGCAGCATGAAAATGTGAGGAAAGATCTCATCTCTGTCAGTGTATTTAAATAAAGTATGCATATTTTTAAAAGAAATGCAAAGGAAACACCACCAAATGGGCTATATATATATATATATATATATATATATATGCACCATCTACCTCAACTTTATGGATGTGGTAGTATGGTTTAATAGCAGAAGCCTAGAATTTTTTTTTAACTTTTAAAAAAAATCTAATATTATGCCTGAAAACCTTTCTCAGACTCTTACAGTAAAAATATAATTAGGCAACAATTTGTTCATCAACCTCATCACATCAGTTTTATGAATGACCCATTTAGGTGTCAAATAAACCCTAAAAAGCAATTTCTTCCAAGCCTCACAAATTCCTCCTTCTTTACATTTCCATACCTATCTCTACTCATTATAATCATCAAAGAATTTTATTAACTACTTGCTTAGTTTGGAGTTGTTAGTTTAGGAGACTAACTCAGTGTCCTTCCAGCTGGGCTCTCCAGTGTTTTCACTCAAATTCATCCTACACTGTGGACCAGTGGTTCCCAAACTTGAGCAGCATCAGATCACTTGGATATCTTGTTTTAGTAGGTGTGGGGATCTCAAAATATGCAGTTCTAACAAGGTCTCCAGTGATGCTGATGCTACAGGTCTAGGGACCACACTTTGCGGTACGCGGGCCTCTCACTGTTGTGGCCTCTCCCGTTGCGGAGCACAGCCTCCAGACGCGCAGGCTCAGCGGCCATGGCTCACGGGCCCAGCCGCTCCGCGGCACGTGGGATTTTCCCGGACCGGGGCACGAACCCATGTCCCCTGCATCAGCAGGCGGACTCTCAACCACTGCGCCACTAGGGAAGCCCGGGACCACACTTTTAAAAAGCCAATTATGCAGTAATCTCTATGCACTCTTACCCACTCTGTCAGAAGCATTAGTTTGTTCTTTTATTTTTATGCTATCAGTCTCTTTCCTCACTAGGAAACTAAGATTAATCCTCTCTCCCTCTCTTTTCCTTCCTCCCTTCCTCCCTCCCTCCCTTCCTTCTTCCCTCCTTTCTCCCAGTTCCTTCCTCCCTCCTCTTCTTCCTCCTCCCCCTCCAGCTCCTTCTTTTCCTCCTCCTTCTCTCTTGTCAGATTTTATGTCTTTACTTATGTTGTTTCTTATACCATTCTATAACTCTGATCTTTCTTTTTTTTAACTTTTTATTTTATATTGGAGTATAGCTGATTAACAACGTTGTGTTAGTTTCAGTTGTACAACAAAGTGATTCAGTTACACACATATAGGTATCTATTCTTTTTCAAATTCTTTTCCCAATTAGGTTGTTACATAGTATTGAGCAGAGTTCCCTGTTCTATAAAGTATGTCCTTGTTGGTTATCCATTTTATTTTTTTTAATTTGTTTTTATTTTTATTGGGCTATAGGGGATGGGTTGGGAAATATCTCTGCAATTATGCCCTACTAGGGACATGTCCATTCTAATTCTCCTGGGACAGCTTTCGGAGCTTTTTCTTTTCCTTGGAGCTGCTGCTCTTGCTGGCAGCAGCCTCTTCAGGTCCACTGCTGAGTGGCTCCTGCTTGGAAGAGAATGTCCTCTTTTTCTTGGGGACCCTCTTGTTTCCTGATTCTTCAGGGCCACTAACTGGTTCCTCTTTGGGGAAAGATTTCTTCCTCTTGGGAAGACTTCCACTGCCAGCTGTCTCTTCAAGATCACTACTAACCAGCTCCTCCCTGATGTACCTGTCAATCCCAAACTCCCTAATTATCCCTCCCCTCCACCCTTCCCCCCTGGTAACCATAAGTTCATTCTCTGTGAATCTGTTTCTGTTTTGTAAATAAGTTCATCTGTATCATTTCTTTTTTAGATTCTGCATATAAGCTATATCATACAATATTTCTCTTTTCTCTGACTTATTTCACTCAGTATGACAATCTCTAGGTCCATCCATGTTGCTGTAAATGGCATTATTTCATTCTCCTTAATGGCTGAGTAATATTCCATTGTATATATGTACCACATTTTCTTTTCAACTCCACATTCAAAGCTCACCTTTGCCATGAAACCATCCCTGATTCACCTGACTTAATATAAACCTCTCCTCCATATGCAACCACTGAATACTTACATACTCACTTTTAAGATCCTCCTTTGTACTCCTTGGTACATTACTTAGTAAATTATAGTGTTTGTATATGCCTATGATGTATGACCCTAATTATATTATTATATTGTTTATTATATACATTGCCCCTTGTTCATGACAATGCCTGCTAGAATGACTGGCTCACAATCTGTCCGCAATAAATATGGTTAGCACAAAATTATAGTGAGTCAGAGTCTGCAAAGCAGTATTCTCTCAGTCAATGACCCAAAGTTCAAAAGATACCTAATTAACACTACAACCAAAGCCACCAGCCAAGTCTGGAGGATATCAGCTCTAAAGCACAATGCTGCTTTACGTTCCTCAGGGGCTGCTGATATTACCCCATTGATGGGGGAACTGTATGGGAGAAAGGTTACATGAGCTTGGTCTGTTGTGAGGCTGTCTGCAGGACTATCTCTAACAGGGATTTCAGAAACTGTTTTAAGCATGTTTAAACATTCCTAAAATGGCCACTGTTGATAGAAAAAAGAAAACCTCCTAAAGTTAATTTTTATGCTTCTTTAATAGCCTGGTTTGCTCTAATTCATAAATGAGAAAATTTTTAACTATTCTGTCATATTTGCTGTGTCACTCAGTACAGAACAAAAGGAATTTTGGAATGAAGACCTCTGGTCACATAGATAATGTAGGTGTCATAAAAAAATAGAACACCAGGTTAATCCAAGTTTCCCTGGCGTTCTTACCTGCCCCCCACCTCTCCCCCCCCTTTCTCCGCCCCTCCCTCCCTAGCTCTCTCTAAGATCTAGATGGCTAATAGAAGATCAATTCTCTCAGGGCTATAGGAAAACTTCACACATTTTCAGTAGCTGTTAAAAAGTTTGGTTTTCCCCAGGTGTTTCCACACAAATGAAGTAACGGAGGAACACTTTGAGCGTTAAGGAATTTCTGTGAAGGTGTCAGCATTTATATTTAAAATAGATAATTAATAAGGACCTACTGTATAGCACAGGGGACTCTACTCAATACTCTGTAATGGCCTATATTGGAAAATAATCTAAAAAAGAGTGGACATATGTATAGCTGATTCACTTTGCTGTACACCTGAAACTAACACATTATAAATCAACTATACTCCAATAAAAAAAAAAAGTTGCTGATCAGATCTAAAGGCCCCATGTCATAATTACTTCACATTTAAGAATCAGATTTTCTATTTTCCTTCTTTATTTATAACCATGTCATAAATCCATGTGTTTGTGGGGGTTTTAGTTTCCTTTTTTTTCTTGATTGGTTCATAATTTGATTTATTGTTACATGGAAGCTTAGGCTACATATTTTTTTGTATTTCTAAATCATGGACATAATATTAGAAATGCAGTAATGGCACTTACAACAAATTCTGAGTTTAGTTAGACAGTGGTTCTCAACCAGGGGAGATTCTGTCCCCCAGGAGACACCTAAAAATGTCTGACAACACATGGACGTGTATCTAGCACGCAGAGGCCAGGCATGCTGTTAAACATTTTAAAAGCACACAGCAGCCCACTCAGCAAAGAATTAACCAGCTCTAAATGTAAATAATGCCGAGGGTACATCAGAGCCCTGGTACATCACAGGTACTACACGAATGCTAACTTCCATTAGTTCAAATAGATCTTGGCTATAAGATTTTGGCAGAGAAAGTGATCAATCTAAGATATACTTCCTCTATGAAAATGTACAGAAATTCCCAGTGTAAGCTAACAGAACAGGTTTGTTACATATAAATACCTAAGTAATCACGTTCCTCTGCCCATATGAGAATTCAACTATTTAAATATTTCCTCGATATTTGTTATTTACTTTAGGGGGGCTGGATGAAATTGTGCATTAAAAATAGATATATCCTGTTATTCCATTAAATATTTACCTGGAGCAATAAAGCAAACCCAAGTTGATTGGGAAGTACCCAATAAACAGTTGACTTAGAGAAAAGGAGTAATAAAAAGAATTTAGGAAAAAAATAAGCTATATTTAACCTCTTAGAAGACTCCGATAGCAGTACAAATATTCATGAGCTTTGAGGTTTTGACTTGGATAATTTTGATCATTAAAATTCAAAACAAGTATTTTCCTCAATAATAAGTCAGAAGTGCATATATTGTTTGAAAACTACTTTGCATAAATGGAACACACTTCTTTTCTTAACCAGGCACTGCTTCTTAAATCTGTTTTTCAAGTCTTAGAGGATGTACAAATACCTCATACAAGCAACTGAGTTTCAGCACCACATGAAAAAGGAGTGATGACTTTATATGTGTCTCTCTGATCCAGGGCTTATTTTCTGAACCACCCAACATTTTCCATGGACTGCTGAAACTCTCTGACTCAGCCAGTTAACACTGTACATTCTATCTTCACCAAGAAAACTGGAACACTTAGGAAGGAAAGCTAAACAAGAACATCACTTTCCCCACAAAATAAAGTCCATGGGAGCCATGTACTGACTGGTATTTCTGTACAAATTGGTTAGGCCATATCAGATACTACCCCAAAGCTAATTCTGTGTCTCAAAGGCTATAAAATTACAAGTCTAGATGAGCTCTCTTTTGAATAATAGGTTAAAAGCAATTAAAGAGAACTTTTAGGTATGAAACAAATTCAAATTTTAACCTGTAATATCAAAAGATTAGAAGATCTTGATAAAATAATTTGAGAGGCATTTTCTACAATGCCACTTTAGTTGTTGGCAGCAATTGCTGAGAATCTGATATTTTTACTTCTTTATTGGTATAATGTATCTAAACACCTTGGAACAATTCTATCTATCTAACTATCCAGCCCAGTAACTTTTTCTCTTGTGGGGCTTGAAAAAATTAATATAGATGAATTTCCTCTGTTCATTTATATATGCAGTGAGATGATACTAAAAATAAGTTTATTTGATAAATAAATGAGTTACTCAAAAGTAACTTTGTTTCAAGAAACATACTTTGTTTCAAGAAACATGCTTTGTTTGTTCATACTTACCTTGTTTCAAGAAACATATTAAGTTTCACCAAAATCTTGTGCTATGTTTGGATTCCTCGAAGAAGCAATTTTTGAGTTTATATTTGAAGGAAAGGCAAATATAATAATGGTAAAGTTGAAAGGCACATTGACCTGAAGAAACACCTGCATTTGGGGGGGGGGAGGGGAAGGGGTAGACTGAGCCAAAAAGCAGAAGAAGGGAGAGTGTATGAGAATATTCCAGCAAAGCCACCTGAAATCTGAAGTGAGCTGGGAGGATGTGTTCAGCGAATAATATTAGTTTATGAAATGCTTGTTGGAATTAAATTCTAACTCTAATTTTGTGACACTTCAAGATATCCTCAAATTCATACACGCACACATATGTCCACACACACACACACACATGAACACACACACTCACATGCATGAGAATTTAATTTTTTATTTAAAGGGACTTACAGTTAAAAGATGCTGTGTATGTGATTTGTGGAAATAAATGACAGAAGTGAATGCTGAACAATCATAACTGTACAAAAAGTCAAGTCACTATTTTATGACTCTGACTCCTGAGCAGGAATACAGACTGTTTTAATCTTGTCATTTTAACCATTTTACTTTGATCCATTGCTTGTGTTGGCTTCAAAGATATTTTGACTTTTGTAATGTATGCAAACATACCATCAGAATTTATAGAGAATTTTCTTGAGTGACTTCCATTAAACTAAATTAATAAATTGCTTAATTTTCTACACAGCAAAGGTTCACTTCCAATTTTTAAATTTCTCCTATTCTTTAACTATGATTATCATGATCAATTATTTTCTATGTAAATTTTATAACAATTTTAAGTCACTAATTAGTTTTGTCCACATCAAAAATTTTAATTATTATTATATCTGGCATTGTGAGATTTTTGTTGTAATTGTTGTTAACATTTCTATCAAACCCAATTTTTCTGAGTCAAGTTTTTCAGATGTCAGTTTCAATATAAAAAGTTACCTATTATAAGTGTTAATTGGTTTTAATAATTTATATGTTGTTATGTCTAACAACAGCATGTATTGTGATTTTTTTTTTTTCTTAGAGTAAAGGGTTTGGTAAAAGTTCCAGATTTTATATACATTTCTTGGGAAAAAAGTCTAAAATTAAAAATTTCTGCTCTGCAAAAGACACTGTCAAGAGAATAAAGAGAAAAGCCCAGCGCGAAAGAAAATATTTGCAAAAGACATATCGGATAAAGCACTGTTACCCAAAATAAACAAAGAACTCTTAAAAGTCAACAATAAGAACATAACAAGATTTAAAGAGGCCAAAGACCTTAATAGACACTTCACCAAAAAAGATATACAAATGGCAAATAAGCATGTAAAAAGATGTTCCACATCATATGTCATCGGGGAATGCAAATTAAATGAACGAGATACCACTACACACCTATCAGAATGGACAAAATCCATTGGCAACACCAGACTCTGGCAAGGATGTACAGTAATAGGAACAATCATTCACTGCTGACGGGGATGCAAAATGGTGAAGCCACTTTGGAAGACAGTTCAGCAGTTTCTTACAAAACTAAACACACTCTTACCATATAATCCAGCAATCTTTTACTGAAAAGGAGTTGAAAACTTAACATCCACACAAAAACCTGCACACGGATGTTTATAACAGCTTTATTTGTAACTGCCCAAACTTGGAAGCAACCAAGATGTCCCTCATAGGTGAATAGATAATTAAACTGTAGTACATCCAAACAATGCAATATTATTCAGCACTAAAAAGAAATGAGCTATCAAGCCATGAAATGACATGAAGGAATCTTAAATGCATATTATTAAGTGAGAGAAGTCAATCTCAAAAGGTAAACTACTGTATGATTCCAACTATATATTTTATAACATTCTGGAAAAGGTAAATCTATGGAGACCCTAAAAAAGATCAGTGGTTGCCAGGGTTACAGGGTAGGGAGAGATGAATAGGCAGAACACAGGATTTTTAGGGTAGCGAAACTATACTATGGTGGATACATTTCTCTCAGTTTTGCTGTGAACCTAAAGCTGCTCTGAAAAATAAAGTTGATTTTTTAAAAATCTTAATTAGATAAAGAGATAAGATCTGTGTGTCTAGTAAATTTTAAATGTCAGGATTAAATTCTAAGGTCAAACCATACTACCACATTAGATCTTTGACCGAAACTACTTTCTTTGTCCTTTGTAAACAAAAACAAAGCTGAATTCTCTGAAAGAGTCACAGAAAAAACTCCATTTATATAACAGCTTGGTTCCTAAAAGATTTTGATGAGTCTAGTTTTGGTAGTGTTTCTGTATTTGTATTTTCATTACTTTAGGACTGGGTTAGATTTAATGGAAACTAGGGCTAAGATTTGGTAAAGCAATGAATCTTTCTAAAGATAGAAATAATTCTTGATATAACTTTTGAAGAAATGCAAATTTTCTTGTATCATTACCTTAAAATGAAATCAAACAATGCCAGTATCTTGGTTTTATGAGTTCTGTGTCTTGTGGACCCTCCAAAGCAGAGACAGCCAAAGGTTTTTAAGTCCAAATGTCACTATTATACTGTCACCAACCTATAACAAGAATACTACAAACTTTTTTTCTTTGATAATTTGATATTTATGTGCAAAGAAAAAAAACCCAACAAAATGAAATAATATACGATACAGAATTACAAGATCTTCTCCATCATAAGTTGTTATTGGTTGAGCTGTGTCCCCCAACAAAAAATAACCCTCATTACCTCAGAATGTAACCTCTATGCAGATGGTCAAGTTAAAATGAGGTCATTAGTGTGGGCTCTAATCTGATTGTTGCCCTAATAAAAAGAAGACATTTGCACACAAAGACATACACACAACGAGGGAAGACAATGTGAAGACACACAGCAAGAAAGCCATGGGAAGGCTGAGGATTGAAGTGATGCATTTACAAGCCCTGGAATACCAAAGATCACCTGCAAACAACCAGATGCTAGAAAGAGGCAAGGAAGGGTTCCCCTACAGGTTTCAGAGGAAGCATGACCCTGCTTTGATTGATTTCAAATTTCCGGTCTCCAGAACTGTGAGATAATAACCAATTTCTGTTGTTTAACCCACCCAGTACCCTGCTACAGCAGCTCTATGGAAAAAAAAAAATACACAACTTTTTCCAGTATTTTACAGTGGTACAATTCTAATACAATAAGAATTAAAAAAACTACTTTTCTGCTTACTCTTCTTGTAAAGTCTGCCAGAGACTCATTTCCTCTGATTTGATTACATTTACATACAATTTTAATTAAAGAACTACTAATAAATGTTTTAAGTACAGGAAAAAATATACTTAAGGAAGAGATTCTCAATGATGATGATTTGACAAGTCTTTTTGTCAGAAAAACTTCATTGATATATTTATTTATTTTTCTGTTCTAATATCACAGAGAAAACTAGGGGAGATACTCATTCAAACCCCATATATCATGAACTGAGTAATGAATCCTTCACCATTGTAGGTAGGAGCTCATAGATAACTATTCCATAGTCTCTTCAGAATATCCTCCCATTTATTATTTAAAGAGTGGAGAATAATAATTTTCATCCTTTTCCAATTTCAATGCATAATTTGTGCAGTTACTCACTGTGCAATATTTTCTAAGATGGTTTCCACACTGACAATTCTTGAGTTCTCTCCCTTGGCAGAAAAAATAAATTTTTGGAAGACTTTCAAAATAATATCCTTGCAAATGGGGATGGGAAGCTTAATAAAGCATGTTGTTTGAGGTCAAGATTTCTGAATGCTATTCCTTGTATTACCTTCAGATGTATAAAGTCATGAGGGATGCTTACATAGAAGATCATAAGTGGAAAGTTGGCATAGCTAAGCAACTTCTTTTCCACACTTAAGACACTGCTTTCAAAAACAACATGCACTTTTAACATTTCTTATTTTCTTGATGATAACCCAGGGCTTTGATAATTTTGTTAATCTTTTGGGCTTTTGGACTGGGTCTTTGACACATGAACATGTTCCATACTACTCTAACAAAACTCAAAGGTTTTATTGCACTTTCCTTTAAATTCTGAGTTGCCATTTAGAGTAATCCATCAGCCAAACCCTTGCAATATACACAGTGAAAAATGGGGGAGATAAGTAAGTATCACTGTGATTCTTTCACTGAGATAGTCTACTTTTTTCCCCTCTCAAAGAGCAAATCGGTTCTACAGATGAAATGTCTTATCGATATGATTACCAATTATAAAAAGATTGAGGTGCCAGTTTTTTAAAACTGGATTGTTAGCATCATTAAGATTAGCTTGCTCACACTTGCATTAGGTGAACCATGGGATCTATGGACATTAATAAGCAAAGATAAGCTTATAGTAACAAGAGTTGCCATTTATTTAATTTTTTCACAGTAAAACGATATTATCTGATGCTTTGCGAACATTACCTTGCTTCACCCTCTTAATAAACCTATGAAGTACATATTATTATTCCAGTTTCACATGTGAAGAATGTTATCCCCAATGCCACATAGGAAATCCATGTCAGAGGCAAAATTTGAAGTTTAGTCCTTCAGAATCCAAAGTCTGGATCTTTTTCCAATATGTCACCTTGATTTCTACACTGACACTTTTGACCCTTGCCATAAAGTCAGTACATCCTCTTTGACACTGTGAATAGAGTGAATACTATCTAGTTTGAACAAAAATAAGAGGAAGTAAAAGTATAAGACCATCTTCAGGCAAAGTTAGGAAGACCTATGCTTGTCCATTTTTGTGGCTGCTTCTTTTTCTAATTCCCTCCTCTCTACCCCTACCACTAAATCAAAAACTTTTTCTTCCACCTGCAGACATCTGGAGAAGCCCCTATGCTCTCTCCCCATTTATCTATCAAAATATCTTCTCTCTCTCCAATCTTCTCCTCCCCAGTAAAAACTTGAATATCAGCAACTGTTACCCAGTGACTGAATCTGTGAATTTAAGCTCCTTTGTTTCTCTTGGGCCAGTGTGTACTTGTCAGAAGAAGCAGTGCAATATAATATAATAAAGAGGGAAGGCTTTGGGGCCAGACCCTTGGAATTTGAATCTCTGTTCTGCCTCTCTTTAGCACTTGTCACTTGACAAACCACTTAGCCAGTTTGTGCCTCATTTTATCATCTGTAAAGTAGTGCCTATCTCAAAGGGTTATTTTGAGAAAATATATATGAAGTGCTTAGAATAATGCCTGGCACATAGTAGGTAATATATGTATTAGCTTGTCATTATTATCCAAATGTATCTCTCATTAATTAAAAAAGATAACTAAAATATGTCTTCTACTATAGGAACTGCATAAAATACCATGTAGAGGTATAAAAGAGTTATTTGGGGGATCTTATTTTATCCTCTGAAATCAAATCACATGAGGATTTTAGACTGATAAGGTTATTTCTATTAAGAAACAAAACGGGAAGCATGTGAAGTACTTTAAGATACTCAATTTTAACATTAAAATATTTTCCATTAATTACCCATGATTTCATTACGAATTAATGGTGTTGATTGGGACAGTAGAAAATAGAGGAAAATTGAAATAAACTTAAAAATGCACTTGATAAAAAATACCGAGATAAATATTTATTCTCCAAAGTCCATAGGAGTCTTCTGTGGCATAGGCATAGGCTTCTGTGCCTTGTAAACCCCTGACACCTGGCATGATCTACTTTGTTGACTACTTTAATGGGCTATTCTACTCTCTTCCTTAGCCCCTGGCTTTTAATAGTCACATGGAAATATATTATTTTCATTTAGAGGCCATAGCTACCTGCATATTTTCTGTCCTTCAAGCTGAATTATTTTCCAGCCATATTCACCACTTAAGTACATAAAATTGACTTTTATATTTCAAATGATGGACAATGTACAAATGTGTTTGAGTGAAGGACACGATTCATTGCATTGTACTTTAAAATCCACACTGTGAGTTATAATCTGAAACCACTAAAAAGTGTATCTTTTCTAATGTAACTCTAGGAATACTTTTATTTCCCCAATTTTCGGTAAGCAGGGCTTCAAATAATGCCTAAAGTAAAGATGGTCAACCTTATTATCACCAGACAAAAACATTCAGAGTGTATCAGCTTGAGTTGGAAAAATTAGTTAAGAAAATGTTTTGTCGGGAGGCTCAAGAGGGAGGGGATATGGGGATATACGTATACATATAGCTTATTTGCTTTGTTATACAGCAGAAACTAACACAACATTGTAAAGCAATTATATTCCAATAAAGATGTAAAAAAAAAAGTTTTGTCAGCTAATGAAAGCTTTCACTGTTTAAACCAATGCTTCACAATTTAAGACATATAAGCTCGTATTTAATCATTTTGGCAGGAAACCTCATTATAACATATACTTTAACCCTATCATTTAATGTAAAATGACAAAATGAATATTCACATATATGTTTTGCTATTGTTGTTTCACGCAAAGTCTGTTCAAATGTTTTACTTTTACATATACTGAACTTCTCCTCTCTGCTTAAGGAGTATATGGCTGGAAGTGACACATATAATCCTAAAAATAACAGATGTACGATTTAGCTAAATGCCTTGCTCTATAATTTCCCTTACAAATATTTCAACAATGAGCAAGCTAAGTAAATAAAATTAAAAAAATAAACCCTAGTGTATCAATGTGTCTATTCATGATGGGTTGTTTTTCCTCCTCTAACCAAAAGTTAGATGGCTGCTCTTCCTGTCTATTTATCCTGTCTCTCTCATTAAGCCACCTCTGAATATTCAAGCCTAAAGTAATATATGCCATCTATTCTACCTATACTCAGAAATATATGATTTGAAACTTTAATATAACTTGTCTTTTTATCTCATTGTTGATAAGCATTACCCTGTTTGTTAGCTCCTTGAATTCAGGTACTTTGCATCGCACTTCTAATTTATCTTATATTAGCCCAGTATGAAAAATATGATTGAAATTAAAAATGTAATTTGTGATTAATTGATTTGCTTGTTATCAACTTATTGGCACAAGTTAAATCCTATCTGAATGCAAACAGGTATTATATCACGTATAGAAAACTCAAGTATCTGCAGGGACCAAAAAGGAACTGTAAATAACTAAAGATATTTTTGTTCAAGAACATAAAACACAACCAAACCGAAAACTATAGAAAGTGAGGCCATATACATTCTAAATACAGAGTTCTCAGACTTTGACTGCACTGAGAAAATACTCAGCTAGACTTTCTAAAATTTTCATTTTGGTGAAATAAAATTGTATTTAAATTACATTTCAGGATCATTGAAATGAACACTTTCAGATCAATTTTTTCAGATTTACTCAGAACTAAAATAACTGACTGTAATAGTTTAGATAACTAAAATAATTGGCTTAGTGGATAATCCAACTTCCTGATCTTCAATACATTGATTGAGAACCTTAGAACTGTATTAGACTTTAAGAACCTTCTGAACAAGAAGACAGTCACAATTTTGCCAACTGCTCCAGGTAAACCATATCAGCTTAACACATTTCTTATGAATATACAGAGAAGTTTTTGGAAAAGGCCATTTGTATAAGAATGTTTTGAGAAAATATATTCTATATTCCTTAAATAGATTAAGTAGAACATTTTATGCAGTGTACAGATAGAGTTTGTAGATTGAGGGGCAGTTGAAAAGAAGTCCCTTTATGTTGAAGAATGTAGACTTATTTAAAATTCATTAATAATCAGAGATTTTACCGAGTTACTGGAATAAAATAAGTCTAGCTTTCTGATATTAAAAGTCCTCAACGGAATCTTAAGAATGACCAAACCAACTTCTCCCAAGCACACATCAAGATACTTGCTGACCTCTACCTTAGGCTCCCTCAAAGCCATATGTCCAAATACTTTTAAATCATTGCTCTCCCAAATTCTCCTGCTTAGGAATTAATAGCATCAAGTAAAGATTCTGTGTCATGTGGATAGAGGAGAAAAGCTGGAGAGGTATTTTCCTAGACAGAGAAAATAATTCAACACATATTTTAATTCATATTTTATACTAAAAACTAAGTGTTAACATGTCAACACTTCTTTTTGTCTTTACCTTAAATGCCATTTCCTTTTTAATTACACAAAGAAAAGGTTTTTAAGGCTATTATAATTACTGGGGTAAAATCTGATTTTGTTTTATACCTTTAGGCTCCAGGAAACATAAGAAGAATGCAATTCTAACCCAGAAGAACTAAACTACTTCTGTTGATAATCAGTTGGAACGTTCCTGGATGAGAGGAGAGGATGACAGTTTGTTGTGAAATACATGTCCTAGAGAAACAGATCAAGATCACTGACGTATTTCACATTATTTGCTAAACAACTGTCAGATGGCAGTGGTTAGAGGCCACAACCCTTCATGAGTTAAATCCAAATGGCTCTCTGAAGGAGAAGTAATCCACTAAATTTTTGTTCTTTCATGGGTGGAAACAGGCACAGCTATCAGTTTCCTATATAGAAATACACTGTTAAGTTTATTCATTTGAGTGGGCTTTCAGCTATTCCAATTCAGTTTGTTCACTTAACCTACAAGTATATTCCCTTTCAATGCATGCACATTCAAATACAAAAACATGCACCTATCGAGAGAGGAACATATACTTCAGATAATTTCACTGTTTCCTCCTACCACCTGCTATTAATGAATTTGGCTCCAAAACACTAAAAGCAGTCTTTTGAGATCAGTTGTTGGCCATAGAGTACAAAGAATTTTAGGTCCAGCTAATTCCAAGAATTTCCTTACTTGGTAGAGATGCTGCTTTGAGACCAGTGGATGCTACCTGGCATTGAATAATTTTATTCATTCAAAAGCCTTTGAAGGGTTTTTTCAAACTCTCCAAAACACAGCATTCTTTCATAAACACACACACACACACACACACACACACACACACACACACACAAAGAAAAGGTTCCTAATAAAGTAATAATATTTTACAGTGTTTTGAAACCTGACAGTGAACCAAAGGATGTTTATTACTAGTTGTAATGTCTTTTTAGAGTCAACACCTGATACTTCAAAAATGTTAATCTCTGCAATAAACATTTTACACCCAAAAATTCATCTTATAACATAAACAAGCATAGTAAGTAGCATTATTAGTGGAAATCGCTGGCTGAGTTCCATATATATATATTAAATTGCCTCTAAATTTACTCTAAAAATTTTTATCTTGCTTTGACACAACACAGAAATTAATCAGCATAGTTAGTAAGCTAATATTTTAATAAAAGTGTTTGCACCTTACTTTGAGAACATTCATAAAGAAATTCATACTTTGGTAAGTACGTCAGATAACTTAAAATAATTTGGGGGGGGCTAGTTTTCCATGGATAATGATCTAATTTAAAAAGTAATGATATGCCAATTATATCTCAATAAAGTCAGGGAAAAAAGGTGTAGTTGGCCTGCAGACAAATGAAGTATGGAATTTTTGCCTTTATTTCTTAAACACAACATAACAACATATATCTTTTCTCTCAAAGACCTGTTAAAAGTAACACTGATGATTTCCTTGAAAAATCACTGTGACTTAAATTTACAATTTCTTAGAACTCTTGGGGATTGGATTTTGCTAACTTGATAGTCTCTCAGTTGCTCATATACTTAAATATTCTTTTGTCCTTTCTAAATCTTACCATTATTGCCGCAACCAATATACGCACATATCTGTTCTAGACCACTAGAACACATGGAAATTTTTGGAATACACAGTAAGTTATGTCAAATAAAAAAAAAAATCAGATTTTTACCACTGAGAATGTTTATACCACATTTATATCACATATTTTTTTGTCTACTTATGAAAATAGTGCTGAAGATCTACAGTTGGTATTCTAAAACACATATGGTTGCAACCAGTGTCCTAGAGTTACTTCTGAATATTCTGTTAGACAAGTGTCAAGAGCACTGATACTCTTTCATAAGAGAGAGAGAAAAAAAAGCCACATTAAGATTTATTACCTGACCTTATAAATTTAAACCAATTGTAGTAACTTGAATGTTTTTGTATAAACTTTTATGTGACTCTAATAAAGGATAATAATCTAATGGAGATCTGCAAAAGGTCAAAAACAAAAGATAACCATGAATAAGCTATCTTCTATCAGAGTAAACAACATTTCACCAATTTCATAAAGAGTATACTTGATTTTTTCTTTAATAGTCTATAGAAGTATGACAACTTGTGATTATCTAGACTAGATGACTAACTCTTTCACTTATACTCAATGGTAAGAGTTCTACCTCTGCATGTGCACCTTAAGAATACAGTTTAAAATGGAACCTTATACTTTTCAAAAAACTCAATCATATATTTTTATTTTATTTAAACACTTGGTTTCATGCAGCATATATTTAAATTAAATTACTAGATAAAACCATCTAAATATCAAGTCATCAGTCATTTCTGTGATTTTTAAATAGATTATATAGATATAATACAATGACTGACATACAACAGCATGTGCTTGCCAAGATAATGGTAAACTGAATATTTGATTATATGGAAATAATATCTGTGTGGTTACATGTACACCTCCAAATCAGACCAAACTGTTTCCCTTATAAGGCCAAGAGGTAAAGAAACAAAAGTAATTAGGGAAACACCTATAAACTATAGAAAAAGGAGGTTTTCTACTTTCTAGAAGCATAGGAAAGTCCTCATTTTTTAAGGAGTTTTGTTCTACTGTATAGCACAGGGGACTCTACTCAATACTCTGTAATGACCTATATTGGAAAATAATCTAAAAAAGAATGGATATATGTATATGTATAACTGATTTACTTTGCTGTACAGCAGAAACTAACACAACATGATAAATCAACTATACTCCAATAAAAATTAATTTTTAAAAAAAGCAGTTTGGGGGCTTCCCTGGTGGCGCAGTGGTTGGGAGTCCGCCTGCCGATGCAGGGGACACAGGTTCGTGCCCCGGTCCGGGAAGATCCCACATGCCGCGGAGCGGCTGGGCCCGTGAGCCATGGCCGCTGAGCCTGCGCGTCCAGAGCCTGTGCCCCGCAACGGGAGAGGCAACAACAGTAAGAGGCCCGCGTACCGCAAAAAAAAAAAAAAAAAAAAAAAGGGAGTTTTGTTCTTTATCAGTCAGTGTCCCATATGGTTAACAGAAATTATGTTTTCAACATAGTGCATTCACTTATTATATACTGAATATTTTACAAAAAAAAACAACAAGTTAATATTAATGTCTGAGAACAAACCTTTTCTGAGGGCAGCTATTTTAAAAACCTACGCTGATATATGGGGGAAAGATTATTGACAATTTTCACTTAGCAGTATATGTAAAAACTGATCTGATTTAAAGGAGACAAGATAATTCTAAGCATAAAAGCAATGAAAGGAATCATAAAGAGAAATACAGATGAATCTAGTTATGGAAAGGAAAAGCTTCTGAACTTTTCTTTAAACACCATCAAGAAATGAACAGGCAAATAGGAAATGGGGGGAAGTTTATAATGAACATAAGACAAAAAGATAAACAGATTTGATATTTAGTACACTCCTAAGAACCAATACAAGGATATACAGGACAATGGAAAGACTGGCAAAGTACATGAATATTCATTTTACAAAGAAGAAATTAAAAAGCATCCATTAAATTATGTTTATGAAAAAATAGAAAAATTTAAAAACACACGAGTTAATACTGAGAAAAATATGAAAGATATACATATATTTAGATGTGTATGTGTGTATATATACAAACATGTATATATATATATACATATAGTGACATGTAAAATGATTTTATCTTATACTTTACTTTGGGTAGGTATATAGCTTGTATATAGATATAATTGCATTTGGCAATAGATATATAGTATATATTGCATATAAAATTTATTTAATTATATGGCTATTATAATATATTTGGCTATTATACTATATAAAACATACATATATAATTTCATTCAGCTATTTCATATACATTAAATATTAAATATATGTATATATTTATGCAGTATATATTTAAATTATATTGCTAGATGAAACCATCTAAATGCAATGTCACCAGTCACTTTGTGACTTTTAAATAGATTATATAAACATAATACAATTCTTACATACAGAAGCATATATATGCATATATATGAAATTATATGAATATATATTTACATACATATAGATTATAAGAATATATTTGCATATATATGAAATTATATATATGTATATACATCTGTCTATTTTCATATATATATGAAATTTAGCTATTATTGCTGGGAAAGAAAATAAAAAACAAATTTAAAAAAATGTTAAATCCCTGACAGGACTAAATTAATATAGTATTGGTTGGTTTCTCTAGGTCATGAGAAAATGATTATTTTTATTTTCATTTGATTCTTTTACAAGTTCAAATTGCTGCAATAACAAGTAGTGCTTTTTAATAGAAAAATAAGAGATATTTAAAAGTTTAAATATGCATAATGCCATGCTTGTTAAATTACATCATTATGCACAGTTAAATATTTACTAAATATTTTATCATTTTAGTTTTTTGTTATTATTTTTTAGATCATCAACAAAGTAAATACAGGTAAATGAGAAAGTATTCTCCAAGATGTTACATTTTTATTTTTGTACTCTCAACTCTTCTTTATTACTTTTTTGATTTCAGTTTCAGTTTTCCTTTGGTTTTATTAGCAATATATTACATTTGCAGTGCATTTTAAAATTATGTTGTACCATCTGAAAGTTCCTTTTTGTAGGTAAAAAACAGTTGATTAGCAGCAATTCATATGGCTTAAACTATACTCTTTTCATGCACTCTCTTGTTTGATCAGCACCCGTGTCATAGAAAACTTATTATACTCACATTACAGAAAAGAAAATAGGATTTTAGAGATACATGCACCCCAATGTTCACTGCAGCACTATTTACAACAGCCAAGACATGGAAGCAACCTAAATATCCAATGACAGCTGAATGGATAAAGAAGATGTGGTATATTTATACAATGGAATATTACTCAACCATAAAAAAGAATGGAATAATGCCATCTGCAGCAACATGGGTGGACCTGGAGTTTACCATACTGAGTGAAGTAAGTCAGACAGAGAAAGACAAATATTATATGATATTGCTTAATTGTGGAATCTAAAAAAAAATGATACAAATGAACTTATATACAAAACAGAAATAGACCCACAGACAGAAAACAAACTTATGGTTACTAAATAGGAAAGGTGGGGGAGGGATAAATTAGGAGTTTGGGATTAACATACACACACTACTATCTATGGAGTAAATAACCAACAAGGACCGACTGTATAGCACAGGGAACTATACTCAATATTTTGTAATAACCTATAACGGAAAATAATCTGAAAAAAATAGATACATATGTATGTATAACTGAATCACTTTGCTGTTCACTTGAAACTAACACATTGCAATCAACTATAATTCAATTAAAAAAATAAAATAGGGTTTTAGAGAATCATTACTAAATCTAGATAAACTTGATCAAACAGGTGTGTTAAAGGGGTCCTCTTTGATTGTAGGTTGAAGATGTGAACATGCATATTCAAAGCCATGTCCCTGGATAAGATCCACATTTCCATCTTCCCTCTACAAACCCCATCCCACGAAAAAAACCATCATGATGAGAAGCATGGGGCTCTCCTTCATTGAACTACTAATTATTATTTTCAGTGCTTCTATCATATTATTATTATGACTTAAGCAACACATTTTCAGTTCTCACTAATCTTTTTTATTAAGAAGCTTAGTTTGTTCTACCAAGATTAAAGAGGAGATCATAATCCATTTTTATTCAAAAAATAAAGTCTTCTTATTCTTAGCAAAAGAAGAAGAAATTTGAGGGCAACCATTTGTGGAAATTTAATTTGGGTCATCATTCCACTGTAGGGTAACTATGGCAATTGCATGGAAAATGCAGCAGCTATGCACTTCATCAATGATAATGTGACCAGGCTTTATTCTGAATTTTTTAATCAGTATAAATTGTAAAACTTCATTCATTACCAAGGTTGATATGCAAAACTTCCACCCCTTTCCCCTTATCATTCCCTAAGCCCTGAATGTCTACTGTGAAATGAATTCATAAACCAAGAATTATTGCTTTTTTTATTCCACCACTTACATATTTACATGGCAAACACAGAAAGAGATTGTGAAATACCTTCTGAAAGACCATAAAGAAGAACTTTGGGAAGTGGAGAATAATTTCTAGGAGTAAATTATACCACATAAAATCTAGAAAACCCTTCATTCCTATCTGCCTATTACTTTCTAAATTCACACCCATATCAGATAAAAATTCTGCCTTAAATTTGGGCAACCTCTCATACCACCTGCAAATACTACTTCAAGGTCTCACTAGAAGATTTAAAATAATCGAAGCCCCCCCTCAAAAAAAAGTTCTTATTTTACAGTATACAGTAATATTTCATAATATTATTATTTCCTAAAACTTATTATTTTTTAAAGTCAAGTACCAAATTAAAATCTTGTTTTGTGTCCCCCTTATTTACCTAGCATTTCATTGGGAATAAAGGGGACACCATTTATTTGATTCAGTTATTTATCTCAAAGGATGAGAAAGTTCCAGAAAACATTCTAAAAAGACTATCTTGATGCACTTTCTGGTTCTATATCAAAGAATGAGAAGGTTCATAGAGGAGAATTCTTAGAACAATTGTCATATAATCAGAACGTGTATGGGGCAGAATTCTTAGAATTATGTTGCATTAGAAGATGAATTGACATCTTCTTTTAATTTTTACCTCTTTCTTCTACAATCAAGTTACACTATTTACCTTGACCGTGTTTGCAACTGTCCTACTTCATGTTTATTGAAAAGTCTGTTCCTTCCTTTATGATGAGCAAGTTACATTTTGAAACTTTCTCATCATTTAAAGCAAGGGCACTCTGAGTGATGATATGTGTTGTGTGCACAGATCAAGACAGAATTGTGTCTCCAGGGTATAGGTGCATCAGACAATGTGACAACAAAGGCAGTGATAATTATAAAAGATCTCTTGACATTCTTATTTGTCTAACTCCCATTAGGATGATGAACGCTTTTTAACTTTTTATTTGATCAGGATGAAGGGGGTGAGATAATTAAAATCTTTACAGGGCCTGTACTTGATATACTACAACAGAGTAACAATATGTGAGAAGTATATTTCAGGTATTGGATAACCTCTGCTTCTTGTAAGTGTCTTTGTTATTCAAGAAATCATGGTATTTAATCTGAATTCTGTTTATATATTATCAAATATTTAAAATATTTACACTTAATAAAATAACTTAAATTTTTTGATCCCTTAAAAAATTTTACAGTAAAAGCATGACTAAAATAAATGTCATGGCTATTTTTTTTCTTTTCTTTTTTTTTTTTTTGCGGTACGCGGGCCTCTCACTGTTGCGGCCTCTCCCGTTGCGGAGCACAGGCTCCAGACGCGCAGACTCAACAGCCATGGCTCACGGGTCCAGCCGCTCCGCGGCATGTGGGATTTTCCCAGACCGGGGCACGAACCAATGTCGCCTGCATCGGCAGGCAGACTCTCAACCACTGTGCCACCAGGGAAGCCCTCATGGCTATTTTAAAAGCAGTATGTAAGTGTGTGTGTGTATATATGTATATGTATATGTGTGGTATGGTGTAGTGTGGTGTGTGTGTTTAAGGAGGGAGAGAAAAGAGAAGGAAAGAGGAAATTTTAAGACAGATTTCATTGAAACATACACTTAAAAACTGACTTAAGGGCTTCCCTGGTGGCGCAGTGGTTGAGAGTCCGCCTGCCGATGCAGGGAACACGGGTTCGTGTCCCGGTCCGGGAGGATCCCACATGCCGCGGAGCGGCTGGGCCCGTGAGCCATGGCCGCTAAGCCTGCGCTCCGCAACGGGAGAGGCCACAACAGTGAGAGGCCCGCGTACCGCAAAAAAAAAAAAAAAACTGACTTAACTGGTCTTCAAAGCAAAGTATTATTTTCATATTATTTTATCCACATAATCAATAGTTCTGCATAGAATCGCAGAATTTTGTATCTGAAAGAATCCTCAGAGCCCACCTTCCTGCATATCAAGTCATACATAAGCCTATCCAGAAAAATGTTAGAATATCTCTCTTCAGAGAACCCCATGTAAATGAACTAGTTCTTATTCCTGGAAAACAGCCGTGTTCTGTTTGGTTCTCTTTCACCACACCTGGATAGACCTCAACTTTTGAACATCCAATAAGATCTAAAGTATAATTAATGCAACCAAAACACATGAGTATCAATATTCTTCTTCTTCATTGCATTAGTTCAAAAATACTGCATCTCTTTGTTTCCCAAGAACCAGAGCCCTGTAGTTTGCTCTCAATATTAAAAGAAACTCTATAGTGACGAATCAAAACGCATGCTATAGGTCAAATGGTGACCAATATCTAGTATATTACGAATGTTTTGGGAGAATGATGTTAAATCTTCTTATATTAAATGTAGGGCTCTCACTGGATGTTGTACTTCAGTTTACACATTTCGGTGGCCTTTGTGTGCCTGACCTCACAGAATGAAGCAAAGAGCTTTATGCTGAGAGAACAGGAATGTTCCCAAGCTGCTGCTTCTGACATGAAAAAGCAATCATAAATCAAATAGCTTGCAGCAATCTTGAAGATATCCTACAACGTGTCTTGGTAGAAAACTAAAAAAAAAGGAGCAGATACAGAACTTGAAGTGAAGACAAAGCTGGCATGGTTAGAAAGCAGATACTGCTCATATGGATCGATCTTGTTTCTTTCTGTAGTAATCAAAGATCCTTCAAAGCTTACTGGTTATTTTATTTGACTTGTGGGGTGAAAAGTCTCTATTTTCAAAAACAGAAGAGCCAACAGCTGCAAGAAGAGAATGCCTCCCATGTTGACGCAGATAATATCACCCAGACCAGAGAAGATTCTGGCCCTAAGGCTGAGCATCATTTGGGCCATGAGTTGGTTACTACTGTGTCCTAAAGAAGGCCTGACCAAGTGCTATTTTTGCCTTATTAAAAGCAGAGATTCCAAAGTTTAATGACTCAAAAAAAGTCTTTCCCTTTAAGATATTAAAACATAGATGAACCAGGGAGGATTTAGGTATCTTTATTAGAGATGAAAACAATATAGATTGCTTTAGCGTTATTGGTAAATTACCCTTAAAGTAATAACTTTAAAAAATATGAGGTCTCTCAGACTGCACGAATTACACAGGACTCTCAGAGACCATAAATTGTGTCAAGAAAGAGGGTCATGAGGAAACCACCATCTCTTTGTGTGTTCATGACTGAATTTCCATGTTTGCATAAATTTGATTTCTGGCAATGAGAGCTAGGAGACCGAGAAAGAGACATAGACAGACAGAGTAAGAAAGCTATCTTAAAAGAAGATATAGGATAGTAAATATTTTCCAGTTAGAATCTGACTTTGAGAGGATTATAAGAGACTACTATGAACAATTATACATAAGAAAATTGTGCAACCTAGAAGAAATGGGTAAGTTCCTAGAAACATACAAACTACCTAGACTTAGTCATAAAGAAATAGAAAATCTGAACGCCAATAATGAATAAAGGGATTGAATCAATAGTCAAAACCTTCCAACAAGAGAAGTCCAGGACCAGATGGCTTCACTGGAGAAATATACCAGACATTTAAAGAAGAATTAATGCCAATCCTTCTCAAATTCTAAAATTTGAAGATGTGTTCATACGTACAAACTCATTTTATTAAGCTTGCATTACCCTTATACCAAAGCCAGACAAAACCTTAAGGGAAAAAAAACATATTTGCATAGGCAAATATGCATGATGAATATAGATGCAAAATTCCGCAGCAAAATACTAGTAAACCAAATTCAACAGCATATTTAAAAGACCATACACTGCGACCAAGTGGGATTTATCCCCGGGATGGAAAAATGGTTCTACATACACAAATCAATCAATTTCATACAACACTTTAAGAGAACAAGAAATAAAAATTACATAATCTTCTCAATAGATGCAGAAAAGTCATATGATAAAATTCAACCCCCTTTCATGATAAAAACTCTCAACAAACTAGAATAAAAGGAAATTACCTCAACATAATAAAGGACCTATATGAAACGCCCACAGCTAATACCGTAATCAATGGTGAAAAATTGAAAGCCTTTCCTCTACAATCAGGACCAAGTCAAGGATGCCCACTCTTGCCACTTCTATTTATCATATTACTGGAAGCCCTAGCCAGAGAGATTAGACAAGCAAAAGAAATAGAAGTCATCCAAACAGGAAGGGAAAAAGTAAAATTATCTGTTCACAAATGACATAATCTTATGTAGAAAATCCTAAACATTTCACCAAAAAATACTGTAAGAACAAATCAGCAACTTCAGTAAAATTACAGGATACAAAGTCAATATACAAAAATCAGTTTCATGTCTATATACTAATAATGAACAATTTTAAAAGAAAATCAAGGGGAAAAATCCCATTTATAGTAGCATCAAAAAGAATAAAATATTTAGGAATAAATTTACCTATGGAGATGAAAGACTTATACACTGAAAACCACAAACATTGCTGAAAGAAATTTTAAAAGACACAGGTAAATGGAAAAGCATCTCATGTTCATGGATTGGGAAGATTTAAGGTTGTTAAAATGCCACACCACTCAAAGTGATCTAGAAGTTCAATGCAATCTCTATAAAATTCTCAATGGTATATTTCGCATAAATGGAAAAAAATATCCTAAAATTCATATGAAACCACAAAGGAACTCAGATAGCAAAAACAACCCTGAAAAGAACAAAGCTGGAGGCCACATACTTTTTGACTTCAAAAGATAATTACAAAGCTACAATAATCAGTAGGGTACTGGCATAAAGACAGATGCACAGACCAATGGAACAGAGTAGAGAACCCAGAAATAAACTCATACATATATAAGGTCAAATGATCTTTCACAATGGTGTTAAGACTACATAATAGAAAAAGGGTAGTCCTTTTAACAAATGGTGTTGGTAAAACTAGATATCCACACGTGAAAGGATGAAACTGGTCCTTTATCTTGTACCATAAACAAAAATAAACTCAAAATGGATTAAAGATGTAAATGCAAAGCCTGACATTATGAAATTCCTAGAAGAAAACATAGGAGAAAAGTTCCATGGCGTTCGTCTTGGCAATAATTTCTTGGATATGACACCAAAAGCACAGGCAACAAAAGTAAAATTAGACAATTAGGACTACATCAAACTAAAAACCTTCTATGCAGCAAAGAACATAGTAATACAGTAAAAAGGCAACCTATGAAATGGGAGCAAATATTTGCAAAGCATATATCTGATACCAGGTTAATGTCTAAAATATATAAGGAACTCCTACAACTCAATAGCCAAAAACCTAAACAAACTGATTAAACATAGACAAAATACTTGAAGAGACATTTATCCAAAGAAGACCTTCAATAGCCAACAGGAATATGAAAAGATGCACAGCATCACTAATCATCAGGCAAATACATATCAAAACTACAATGAGCTATCACCTCATACCAGTTAGGACAGTCATTACAAAAATGCAAACAAACAAAACAAAACAAAACAGAACATGACAAGTGTTGGCAAGGATGTAGAGAAATTGGAACCCTTGTGTACTTTCAGTGGGTATTTACCTAAAATAACTGAAAACAGAATCTTAAATAGATATCTCTACTCCCATGTCTATTGTAGCATTATTTACAATAGCCAATAGTCCATAATGAATGAGTGGATAAAGAAAATGTGATATGTACATATGCTGGAATACTATGTAGCCTTAAAAAGATTAAAATTCTGTCATATGCTGACATGGATGAAACTTGAGGACCTTACACTAAGTGAAGTAAGTTAGTCACAGAAGGACAAATACTGTATTATCCACTTATATGAAGTATCTAAAGTAGTCAAACTTATAGAAACAAAAAATAGAACAGTGATTGCCAGGGACTAGAGGGAGGGGGAAACGGGGAAGTTACTGTTCAATGGGTATAGAGTTTTAGTCATACAAGATGAAAAAGTTCTAGAGATCTAGAAATCTGTTGTGCAACATTATGCATGTAG
This sequence comes from Lagenorhynchus albirostris, assembly GCF_949774975.1. NCBI lineage: Eukaryota > Metazoa > Chordata > Mammalia > Artiodactyla > Delphinidae > Lagenorhynchus > Lagenorhynchus albirostris. The sequence continues at coordinate 47,751,241 of NC_083107.1, read as the reverse complement.
TTAACAATACCATATTGCATACTTAATTTATTAAAAGAGTAGATCTCATGTTATATGATTTTTTTGTATTACAATAAAAATTTCTGAAATAGAAAAAAGAAATTTAAGAAAAAGAATATTAGTAACTTTGAAGGCAGTGATTCTTTGCCTGATTATCACTATGGTCACCCTAGCATTTAAAAACAAAAACAAATAAACAAACAAAAAAATCTCTCCAGATACCAAAATCATTGGCTGCTCAAGTCCTTATGTAAAAGGACATAATACAGTTGGCCAGCCATACACCCTGGACTCAGAACCCTTGGCTATGAAGGATCAACTTTAATGACTATCATCTCTGACTCATCAGTACTTGCCAGTTGACACTGAACTGAGCCAACTTTGCTCACGACAATCCCTGTGTTTGCCATTTGCATTATACCACACTGACTTGTCCCTGGCTACACCAGCACCACTCTGCTTACTTGCTCTGCTTACAACAGACATGTTTTCCACCTGCATGTGTTGGTCACAGGTCACTCTGTCCTTAATTAACTGCAGACACCCCTTCAAAATAAGTAGAGCAGGATCATTAACTTAGAGATACTCAGTGAAGATGGATTAATTAGGACTCATTCTCTTTCCTCAGTACATCTTTAACAGCCCATGTTTGTTACTCTTTTAGTCCTGGGGATGGGAATGTGAAAGAGAAAGCCATTAAGTGGTCCAGAAAACTGCTCTGGCCCACCCTGATTTCTCTCCTGTCTAAATTCTTATTGAACTGATTATCCATTCTATTTGGATTAATGCAGAATTGCTTTCCCATGGTGTCTGTCATTATTCTGTTCCCTGTTAAATTTTCTCATTCTGTTATTTTTGACTTTCTCACACTACTTCCTGCATAAGGCTGTCTCCCATAAGCTTACTGCTTGAGTGATTGCAATTAACTGAACTCACATGACTGACTTGCAGTTCAATGGGAGGTGGCCTTTTGACAGGAAGAGAACCTTGACCTCAGGATTTCTCAGCTCTACTTGCTAAAGACCTATTCTGAGACCACAGAACCTTTTTTCAACTACTTATTTAATTTGTTGAACAGATGATATACTCACAAAGCTCAAAAATCAAAAAGTACAAAACGATGTTTGGCGTAAAATTTCTCTCCTATTCCTGTCTCCCTTCTGCTCTTTGTCTTCCCTGCATCCTCCTTTTAGGTGATCTTGGGAGATAGACAGCAACGTCTAAAGCTCCCCAGGTACCTCTAAAATAGAACATTGCTCTGTTTTCAGTCATAAGAGGGGAAGAGCGCCTGGTGTGACTTCAGGGTCTGGTTTCGAGGTGCTGCCTGTCAGGGATTAGAACCTACTTCGGTGCTGATTTCTCAAAAGTCAATTAATCAACCACTGAATCAACCAACCAAATCCTTACTGAGCACTCATGAGGACCAGAATTGTGTTATGGATTAGGAAGACAATCAGAATAAAAGAACTTCTGATGTTATTAATCTTAAAACATATTGTGGAATATCATCATATCAACATGAAGTTGTCAATAAAAGAGTATTTTCTCTTTTAAGCAAGTGTGAAATTTTCATATCTACATTTACCCCACCAATATATTTATTTATTTAGGGTTTGGCAGAACTTCAGATATCATCAAAGCCAATCTACTTATTTAACTAGTGAGAAAACTGAAGATCAGAGAAGCGGCAAGTTTTATAATTAAGAACATGAATTCTGGACCTAGCCTGATTCAGTTTAAATCCTAGCTCTACTGTTTAGCAGTTGTGTGATACTAGATAAACTACTTAACCCTTGTGCTTAAATTCTCCTACCTGTAAAATGGGTATAATAAGAATATATCTTTCATAAGATTGTAGCAATTATTATATGAGTTAATATATATAAATGGCTAAGAAGGATGTCTGACAAAGAATAAGCACTAGAAGTACAAGCTATTATCATTAAAGGTTAAGTGACTTGTAGAAGATGAAATAGGTGAATGGCATAGAAATAGTTATAAACTGATAAAATTAGGTACTGAATTATTCATTACAAAGCATTAAAGGAAAGCAATTGCAAGGCAAAAATCAATATAACGTTCATAATAAGGTAATGGCAAAGTGTACAAGTGGAAAAAAATGAATCCAAAAAAACTAGAGTGGATGAAGGTGATACTTGCATCAGGTTGAGTTAGCTCATAAACAAGGAAATAGAAAATCAAGGTAGACAAAAGAAGCAGCCTTTCTTAAGCATCATTGAGCCAGAAGACAGTTCTCAGAGACTCAAAGTCTACTCCTGCAAAAAGTCTCCTTTTGTTTTTCTTTTCACATTTTCTAGAAAAAAAAATAGAATGGAAAGGAAGAATACTCATAGGTAAGACCTAAATATTTGGGTAGGAAAACATTTTAAACACTAACTTACTTTCAATCAGGACTGAATAAATTTCAGTAAATAAATATATTTATTTATTTTATTTTTATTTTGACTGCATTGGGTCTTCACTGCAGCACACAGGATCTTCGTAGCGGCACGTGGGATCTTTCATTGCGGTGCGTGGGCTTCTCTCTAGTTGTGGCCTGTGGGGTTTTTTCCTCTTATCTAGTTGTGGCGCGGGCTCCAGAGCACATGGCCTCTGTAGTTTGTGCCAGGCGGACTCTCTAGTTGAGGCGCGCGAGCTCAGTAGTTGTGGCGCGCGGGCTTAGTTGCCCTGTGGCATGTAGGATCCTAGTTCCCTGGCCAGGGATCAAACCCACGTCCCCTACATTGTAAGGTGGACTCTTTACCACTGGACCACCAGGGAACTCCCTAGTTTTCCCTTTAAATTATGTCATGAAAGTTTTCTATGAATATCAAAAAATTACTAAATGTGGTATGTTTCAAATTATTTATACCTTTATTAAAGAGAAAAATGGATAGTAAAGCTCACAAGCACCACTGATCTACAATTTCCAGATTACCTGTATTGAAGTGATTGAACAAATAATAGGCAATGGTATTATACTAAGTGAAATAAGACAGGGAAAGGCAAATACCATGTGAGCTGTCTTATATGTGGAATCTAAAAACAAACTAACTAACTAACTAAAAACAAGCTCACAGATACAGAGACCAGATTGGTGGTTGCCAGAGGTGGTGGGAGGGTTTAGGGGGGAGAAATGGGTAAAAAGGGTGAAAAGGTAAAATGAAAAAAGAACAATTAAAAAGAATTTTAAACCCCAAGCAACCAAAACAGATCTCACCAAATCCACTCACAAAAAGTTCTTAATTCTATTTTACATACCCTTCTAACAAGTTTGGTTAGCTGGTTCCCTAACCCATAATAAATTATCAGTGAAAAATATAGGGAGATCCCTAAAAATAAATATTTTTCCTGCAAAAAGGGCACAAATATATCCTAGTCTTGAGGATGTCTCACCTTTCGCATAAGGTGAGCCACCCACAGGATGCAGTTAGCCTGTAGCGCCTTTAAAGACTGGCAGCCAAATCTAATCATGCTGCGATTACAGCAGAAAGCAAAGGCATCACCCCTCATCCAAGAGTTAATTCTGAGGAACAAGAAAGAGGGGGAAATGTACCTTTGCACACTGTAAGATAATTAACAACCTTTCTAATGCAGTCCTTCAGATATTAAGTCCTCATCTTCACTCTTCTTTCCTAGCAACTCTAATATATACTATGAGAACTAGTTAAAATACTTCTAAAAATTAATAATGGAAATGGTTAAGGGTCTGTCTGTCAGTACAGCTCAAGCCTCTACCCAGAATTTAGAAGCCAGTCTTCTAATCAAATTGCAGTCAAATACTTTATTTACAGAGTTAGTGGTTACACATTATAATGAATTAATTTAGTTGAATCTCTGACTTATTATGGGTTACTGAGAATAGTTTGTGAGCAATGGAAGGGGCAAACAATTGTACTTCCAGCAATGAATCACTCAACTTCATTAGACAAAGAAACTATCAAAGTCAATAATCAATGTGCACTCGAACCTCGGCACCACTGAACCTGAAAGGCTTCCAGGGACTCCTTTGGGTTTGTCACTTTAACTATTTGCATATTAAGATCTCTGCAGGCAGGCAAAATGCTTCAAATGATAGGCCAAACAGCACCTTCAGAAGTCATTAAGCCCAGTATTGCCAAATAAATGTTAGTTGTCATACAATTTTGAAAACTAAAGTGATGATTTAAAGTCTATCCCAAACCCATTAGAGAGAGAAGAAAGACTGAGGCATCTAGGTATGGCCCCAGGCCACCAGTGCAGGCTAGAAGAGCTGAAGATTTGAAATAACAGACAGGCATATTTTCCTGGGACCAGGACACTAGAGAGTAACAAAACCTACCATCATACAGCTATAGGAAAAGAAAGGCTTTACTTTACAAGTAAGGTCAAAGAGGGGATACTCAATAAATGCTAGCTAACCTTTTTTACTATAATTAGTGGCAGAGGCAACATCAAGAGCCACATTCCTGATTAGCATAGCACTGCTTTTTCCATGGATTCATTTTGTTTTCTCAAACTAAACGGCAGGACAAATAAAAAGAAGTCTTGTTTTGTCAAAGCACACTAAGTATTTTGTCTATATGCTGATTAAGTTTGCCAAACAGTTTTCCATGCTTCTAGAAGACAAATAATGAATGTTAATCCTAGAAAGCACCCAAAATAGTCCTGGATGCAAAGTAGTAAATGTTCAGTAATTGGTTATTTATTGCTTGACTCTTGAGTAAGCCCACATAATGAAGGACTCAATGTTAAAGAATCAAACAGGAATATAAATTGGTGCAGCCACTATGGAGAACAGTATGGAAGTTCCTTAAAGAACTAAAAATAGAACTACCATATGGCCCAGCAATCCCACTCTTGGACATATATCCAGAAAAGATGAAAACTCTAATTCAAAAAGATACATGCACCCCAATGTTCATAGCATCACTATTTACAACAGCCAAGACATGGAAGCAACCTAAGTGTCTATTGGCAGATGAATGGATAAAGAAGATGTGGTTCATATACACAGTGGAATGTTACTCAGCCATAAAAAGAATGAAATAATGCCATTTGTAGCAACATGGATGGACCTAGAGTTTACCATACTGAGTGAAGTCAGAGAAAGACAAATATCGTATGATATCACTTATACGTGGAATCTTAAAAAATGATACACAGGGCTTCCCTGGTGGCACAGTGGTTCAGAGTCCGCCTGCCGATGCAGGGGACACAGGTTCGTGCCCCGGTTCGGGAAGATCCCACATGCTGCGAAGCGGCTGGGCCCGTGAGCCATGGCCGCTGAGCCTGTGCGTCCGGAGCCTGTGCTCTGCAACGGGATTGGCCACAACAGTGAGAGGCCCGCGTACAGCAAAAAAAAAAAAAAAAGATACACAGACAGAAATAGACTCACAGACATAGAAAACAAACTATGGTTACCAAAGGGGAAAGGGTTGGGGGAGGAATAAATTAGGAGTTTGGTATTAAAATATACACACTACTATATATGGAGAAGATAACCAACAAGGACCTACTGTATAGGACAGGAAACTACATTCAATATCTTGTATTAATAATCTATAATGGAAGAGAATCTAAAAAAAGAATACATATATAAAAGAATCTAAAAAAGATATATATATATATGTATGTATCTGAATCGCTTTGCTGCATACCTGAAACTAACACAACATTATAAATCAACTATATTTCAATAACAATTTTTAAAAAAGAATCAAACGGAGTGATGAGTCGGCTTAATCAGGGATGGTTACCAACATGGAGGTGAATTTAAATTCTTGTGTCCTTCAAATCTACAACGAATGTTTCTGCAACATGATACACTGACTCTCCTCTCTGTGAATGGCAACACCATGGGAAACTTGTGCTGAGCTGCATCCCCTCCTACCCTCACACTGCCTCACACACCCTGTGAATAAGGGATGAGAAAATGTGTGGTCAGACTGTCTGTCATAGAAACAATCTCTTGCTTATAGAGCAGGGTTTGATGTAGGGGATAATGGGGAAGAAGATGGAGCCTGAGCTATTCTTATGGAATCACCTAACTATGTCTTTTATGCAAAAAAAAAAGGAGAGAGGAGTGAAATTATGAAATTAGAGGCTGAATTGGGAGGAGAAACAATCTTACTGAACATTTGTTTACATCCAATATATGAAAAAGTTATCTGAATAAACAGGGTGTGACATATTATATTATTACTGCCATAATTCAAGCCCTTTTTGTGTGGGTCTGTGTGTGTGAAAACCAGTTGGATGTACAAAAATATCAAGTGTAGCATTTTATAATCTTGAAATCTATTAAATATTTTAAGGGTATGACTATTACACTCTGGTTCATTCTCATTCACATTTCAAATATAGAGATGTAGGGGCAGGCAATACCCCAAAAACTTACCATTCTTAAAATTCTATGATTTCACAATTCTTGAGCATAAAAGCAGCTGCTTTTAAAACACTATCATATGTTTGAGCTGATGACTTTCTGAACACAGAATATGCCAGGGACCAGCAAAGGGAAAATAGAGGCTTGGCCTAAGGGCTAAACAAGTATGTTGAGACCACAGGCATAGTCAAAGGGTTAGGCTCCTAGGGAAGACAATAATCTACTTCTGAAGCCTCTAGGTAAACCTGGGGCCCAGACAGTAAAATACCCACTTCTCCAGGGGACTGCCAAACTAAAAAAGACTGGGCAGTCTCAAAGTTGGATAAAAAGTAAGTAGACTAGCAGGAACCAGAACTCCAGAAGTCAGTTCACATTTGGTGAGGGACCTTGTGATTGGTGAGATGAATAACAGTAGGGAATATTTGTTTTAAAATTGCATGAACCTAACTGAAAAATAAAGATTAGGTGCAGGCATCCACAATTTATTATGACTTTTTAAAACTTGGACATTAGGATTCTCTTGTGCGCTTGCACTGACTGCATGCAAGTGACAGATTACAGGAAGGCATGAAGAAAATCAATCAATAAATAAATCAATGGGGCTGCTCGTAGATAATTTGCCAACAGCATTTTGTCCTAGATGCTTCCGATGTATCCACAGTTTATTCATTCAGTTAGCAACAAAGCCCTGAGGTAGGAACAAGCCTAGAGTATATAAGAAATGTAAAGATCAGTGAGTGAAGCAAAGTGACTGAAGGACAGTGAGGTATGAGGTAGTCTGAGGTCACAGATAGAGGAAGGTGTCAAGTCATGTAGATCTAGAATAGGAGTTTGATTTCAGAGAAGCTTAGGTCACAGGCTATTCCAGTCATCTTGCTATATTGGATGATGGTGGCTTGATGAGGGTGTTAGCTGTGGAAATGGAAAGATACATATAAATTGGAAGTGGACGCAAATAAACTTTTAGTTGTTGGAGTATATGTGCACATGCGTGTGTGTGTGTGTAAGTGTGTTTTATGGTGGGAGTGAGGAATCAGTGAGGAATCAAGGATGACTTCTAGGTATTTGGCTTGAACAACTAGGTATATGGTAATGATATTTATAAACTTGAGTAAAGGGAAAATGTACAGCTCTGTTTCAGTCTTGAGAAACTTCTTAGACATCCTAGGGGAAATGTCAAGTAAGTGATCACTTGCATAAATCTAGAGCTCACTGTAGAGATCAGTATTAGAGACATACATTTGGGATTCATCAGTATATGATGGTATTGAAAACCACACTATGGGAACATCTGGGGAAAGATTATAGGTAGTCTTTGAGACCAGCATTTAGAGGTCAACAGAGCAGGAAAATCAGCAAGAAAGGCCGAGAAACAGTGGTCAGTAAGAAGCAGAGTATAGCATCATGGATGCAAAAGCACAGTGTGTTTGAAGAAGGGAGGAATGGTCACCTATGTGACTTGCTCCTGCTGAGCCAAACAACATGAGGACAGAAACATGATCATTGGGTTTGGCAACCTGGTGACCCTGGCAAGAGTTTATTCAGTTACGGAGGGCAAGTAGCCTGGAAGAAGCTGTTGAGGTGGGTGCTTCTGATGGGCTGAATAAGCCTTATTGAAATGCAACAGTATTCTTAGCGCAGAAATGTTATCATGTTTACCCCTATTGAAATTTATGCCTGATTTCATGACTATCACAATACAGGATTTGTTTATAATTAAATGTTTCATAACAGTTAAATTTTAAAAAAAAGTGGTGGGAACCCACAATAATTAGCAGCAAATAATTTGTATGTTTACAAAATGCTTTGGGGATATATGACTTAATAGTTAGTGTTCCAAATGACACTACTCTTTTTTTTTTTGCGGTACGCGGGCCTCTCACTGTTGTGGGCTCTCCCATTGCGGAGCACAGGCTCCGGATGCACAGGCTCAGCGGCCATGGCTCACGGGCCTAGCTGCTCCATGGCATGTGGGATCTTCCCAGACCAGAGCACGAACCCGTGTCCCCTGCATCGGCAGGCGGACTCTCAACCACTGCACCACCAGGGAAGCCCAACACTACTCTTATAAGCAATAAATGTGACCCTCTGGCTATGATATTGAAATTTTTTTTTTAAATTAGGAAGAACAAAGTAAACTATTTTAAAAACTTATTTTCAAATGTCACCATAGCAATAAATTATTGATTTTCACATCTAAAATTAATGTTTTTATTTATAAAGTATTTTTAATTCTGGGTAACATAGTATATAACTTTGCTTTAAGACACCATTTTATTTTAAAGACTTATAGAGTTTGAATGAACCCAATTAAGTGTGCTCTGTGTGTCTTCTCAGACTGCCCTTAGCAAGACTTACAATGTGAGTTCTGTTCTATTTGTTATCAGGGGAAATCGCACAGGAACCCAGAGAATACTGCCTGCTGGAAAAAAAAATGAGCTCATTTTTTCATAAAGTCTCTGGCTGTGGCCACAGAGAACACAGCATCCGTTTATAGATTCTCCTAATTGGCACTGGGCCATTCTCCAGGCTTCCACTTCTTTACTGGCAAATGCAGCTCGTTTTTATTTGTGCTCTCCAATAGATTCAGCTACCAATACCTACAGATCTGGATTATGAAAAATTATCTAGGTAAAAAGAACTGAAATATGAGACAGTTCAGTAGCTTGGCAGGAAGAGGGAGAGAGGCCCAAACTACCTTGAAGAAGGATTATTTTGTGAAAATGAACAGAGCTACATGTTCTCTCTTGAATAATAAAAACACTCATCCACATACTGACTTGACACAGGGATTTTATTATCAGTTATCACACACAGTAGTTTTATTAGCACCTATTCAAGACTAAGCTAATTTAAAAGCACTTGAAACCTTAGGCAGATGATTTAAATGAAAAAAGGAGTTCAAAAAGCTCTGCATCATACAGCATCTACTATACATAAAATAAGGCTCAGCTCTTCCCTAGTCTTGAAGCACATCCATTTACATATGAGCTGCTCATACCAGGATCTTGGTCATCATTCTCTAGGGCAACAATGTTCCCTGCTCTGTCAGAATTTTATGACATGCATTTTCTCTTTTGACTAAGTTTAAATCCCTAGTCCATTTCATGCTGTGATACATCTCCTCCTACACTAGATTCCTATCAGATGTCTCATTTAGTTCCTCTTAAAATTAAAGGAAATATCACTTTGAAAAACTGGAGTTCTTCACTAAAGCTCGACATAAGCATACTCTAGGACCTCAACTTTTCACTTCTAAGTACAGAATGCATAGAAAAGACTGTGCAGTTCACCAAATGACATGCACTAAAATAAATGTTATGAATAGCAACACTATTCATAAAAGCACAAAACTAGAAACTACCTAAATGTGCCCAAATCAAGAATGGAATTCATAAAATTATCACACAGTGGAAACTACTACAATGGAAATGAACAATCTACAACTTTATGCAACAACATGGAGAAGTCTCATGAACAGACTGTTGAGCAAAAGATGTAACATAACAGAGACTGTAGTGAACACTTTCATCATATAAACTACTAAAACCTTATACTGACTAGAAAGCAGAACAGTAGTTACCTCTAATGCAGTCTAGTGTGTAGAAAGGGGCATAAAGGACTTCTGAAACTCTGCTATTGTTCTTGGGTTCACCAGAGTGCTGGTTACACAAATGCATTCAGTTTTTCAAAGTTCATCACAATGTATAGTTAAGATATGTTCACGTTTTTGTATTGATTGCATAGTTCAATAATTTAAAAAACCTCAAGTTTACATGGATGTTGGCTGAGTTGGAATAGAGATAGCTCAATACCAAGTGCAGTAGACTGAGTTCTTGTTCACATGTATTATCTAGCTCTTACCCTCAACTGCGAGCAGGCTTGGCTATGTGACTTGCTCTCATCAAAGAAATATGAGTAGAGATGAGCACTGCTTCCAACCCAAGTTTTAAGAGCTAGTGTGGGGTTCACCATCACCTCTTTTCACTCTGCCTCAAGACTGTATCCCAGAATGAAGACAACACAGAAAGGAACCACAACCAACTAGTGTCGGACATGCAACAGGAGCAGAAAAGTGTCCTTCTTGTGGAAAGTCATTGAGAATTATCCTGAACTACCAGATTTGAGTAGAACACTTGGGTATTTTGGACTGTTGTGAACACAAAGAACAAAATTATTTCTATCATGTCCTGCATACTCTACAGAGCTTACCTAATTTAATGTTTCATAGAATCTTCTAGACATGACCTAGTACTCTTGTCTCATGGACTGTCTTAGGCATTGTCAAAGTTCTGTAGGTCTCCAGATATCATCTATCCACACAGAGATGCTAAGACCCCCATGTTCCATTCAGCTAAATAAATTATTTACAGCAAATACTGAACTCCACTGGGAAGAGAGGAACTTGATCAGCTCATAATGATCTTTTCTTTGTTGAAAACAACTTTTGATCCAGCAAGATCTGACTCCCAGTAGTTGTTTCTGTGCTAGGTAGTCTTCCTGGCCATAGCAATTTATACAAGGGAGATACCTGCAGCAGGCTAATCCTGCTGGAAAAACTGGAAATCTGAATGAAAGAAATTGGGAGCCCTGGAAAATGAATCATAAAAATAAAAATAGTCTAAAAATTACATAATTTGCTCATGTTTTGGTTATGAGCTACCCTAGTATCCTCTTAATAAACTCACCTATTTTTCTTGGTAGCCAGAGTGAGTTTGATAGCCTGAAACCATGACAACTTAACTATCAGAAATATTCATGTCTCTGGATATATGACACAATAGATCACTAAGCAGAGGCCTTGTGTTTCTAAGGTGAACATAATAATAATGCTTTGCTTCTCTAAGTTTCTCGTGAGCATTTTAGTTCCTGGAAAATTTGTTCCAGAAAGGTAATCTTTATTGGAAACAGGTGCATAAAGTGGCTTCTCCCAAAAATCTCCTAAATTTTTAAGGTTAATTCTAAATTGCATTCCTTCGAAGCAGATTTTTTAAATGACTTAAAAAAAAAAAAAACTTATGTTTGGGTCATATTTTCAGTCTCATAATATGACAAGAGAATTCTCCAGAATATGTATGGAACTGGTGGTTGACTTTCAGTGTCATACAAACACCAGTTTGCTTTGTAAACTATAAACTGTATTTCCTAAGATCAGGAAAGTAGGAGCTATTTCTTACGTATTATTAACAGCACTGGTGCAAGAGAAATGGCCTTTTTAGTAGAGCTGATTTTTCACATTTGAGTGATAATGGTAGGCAAGCAAGGAAAAATGGGGCTACGGTATGGAAGACCTTAAATTATAATAGGTTTCCAAGTTTGGATGACATCCTCTAGGCAATGGTAAACTGGAGAAAGTTTTCGAGCAGGGGATAATATAATAAAAATATTATTTTGGTCATGCATAATATACTAAAACCTGGAAAATCAGTGTTAGCAGACCAGTTAGCAGGGTTGCATAAGAAGATAAAGACCTGAACTATGATGATGATGACACCAACGGAAAATAGAGATGGGTATATATGAAGAAAAGTTGGACAAAAATAATCTACACGACTTGGAAACTAATGGGTGTAAAGGGAGTTGGAAAGGCCTAACGTGACAGTTTTGGAAACGAAATGAGATCTTGACAGAGAGAAAAAAATCCTATGGGTCAGTTGGTTTGGGAAGATAATGAAAAATGACAGAATGAATAGCCAAGGGTGAAGGTCAACACAAGATCCACACGATACAGGGCTCAAATATCATATATTCGATGTTTCTGGTTTTCCCAATGTATTAAAATATTAAGGGAGTGTACAGATATAGTGAGAAAGTATGAGAAGATTTAGAAATGCTACACATCATCAAAATTAAAACTTTTTTTCTGTGGAAATCATGGCTCAGAGAATTATAAGACAAGCTACAGACTTGGAGAACATGCCAATCTTATATTTGATAAAGGACTTGTATCCAGATTACATAACTCTCAAATCTCACAAAATAGTTAATGCAAAATTAGTTATCAAAACTAATTAGCGGTGGGTGGTGGTGGTGGGATGAACTGGGAGATTGGGATTGACATATATACACTAATATGTATAAAATGGATAACTAATAAGAACCTGCTATATAAAAAAGTTAAAAAATTAACTAACTAGCAAGTGTACATGGGCACTAACTAAGATGGCTGAAATACATAACTGGGCTTGTTAAAAAATTAAGAATAGCCAGGAGAGTACACAAAAGGTATCCAAATAATTGAACATGGGATGGGTTTTGCTCCTACATTTATGATTATTTGTGATCAGTTTTAATTATCTGAATGGATGTGTCTTCTAGATGAACAAGAGACAATAATAAATCATAAGTGAATAACCTTTTGTCAATATTGTTCAAAATGGGGCTCATGAGTACATCTTGGACTTCTCAGACAATTAACTGGTTTTGCAATTTTAAAGGATTTCATTCTCAGTTTCTCTCTGGGTTTAAAAACAACTCAACTGCCTGAATTTCGTGAGAAAAAGAACAACCACAACAAAATCCATAGTGACTAGTTTCATGTGTCATAAGGGTGCTAAATTGAAATGGGAATCATTGATAGGGAAAGTCAGAAAATCTGTATTTGAAGGATGCCCGTAACAAGCTAGATAATCTCAGGTAAATTTGAATCTCTTTGGGTCCCAGTTTACTCATTTGTAAAATGAAGTGTCTGGATTAGATAAGCAATTCTAATCTTTACTATATCCCTTGTGGGGGGTATGTGTGTGTGTGTACCTTAGATTCCTAGGTAGGACCCAACACCAGGTCTGAGTTAGGGCTCTGGGATCTACCTTTGTAATAAGGAGCCCTAATGATGCTGAGGCAGATGGTCCTTAGATCAACACTGGACTGGATAGAGGGTCCCTACCTCTTGCAGCTCTAATACTCTATGATTTAGTCAGTGTCTTTTATTTTGTTCTTCCCTGCTCTTTAGTAGTGCAGACCAGGCTATTAGATTTGTCCTTTTTCATATCAGAAAGGCAACAAAATTACTAGGGTTTCCCTTAGATCTGTATTTTTTGTGAATAACAAAGATAACCACAGACAGCCCAGGAAGAGCTTACTTTTCAAAACTGCTTTCACATGGGGTATCTTCTACCATGTAAGCTCACCTTCCCTATAATTTTTGTAATTTAAACAGGCCTCATAAACCACAATTGATCTTTAGGAAGTCACCTTTTAGATCATCTCCTCAAATAGATTTAAACTCCTAAGTGTAAGATGGAATAATATGATATAAATGAAAACTAATGATATCCTTAAAATAAAACTGTATTTAGGCAAATTGAAAGGCCTACCAAAGAAAATTATGTTTGACCTTTAGTTTCAATTTCTTACTTAATTTCATCCTGTTGTTTTTTCAACAATAAAGAGAAAAATTACATTTAAAAATAATATTTTGATATTTAGTTAAGGGAATTCAACTACTGATTCTAAAAGAAGGCTTTAATTTTATTTGTAAATTCTAGTCAATTAATCTACCCTGTGACTTAAAAAATGCAAATGTTTCCAATAATAATGATAATTGACATGCCAGTAGATGATATTTACTTTGAGAATATTAAAGTTTTGTGTGGAAATATGGGTATAAATATTCAAAATTAAACTTTGAGATAATTAATTGTATTAATCCTAAATAAATAATAATATTTTTCCAGACATAATCACATTCATTTATGCCGCTGAAGTATACACACTGTGTGGAAAAACCCTGAAGTTGAGGGCTGATATCAGACATTCCAGCCAAAATCAGATGAGGCTAATAAGTTAGAATTCAGGCTCTTTTCCTTACAAAATAGGTTGTTTGGGGCCAGAAGCCTTCATGTACTGAGTCCCATTTTCTTTATCTATAAAATAGAGACAACTTTGGACATACCACCAAATCTCTCCATGTTAATTCTTCAAATTAAAAGAGGGTAGTATAATTACAGACGTCTTTTCATTCTAATTTAATTCTAATTCTTGAAAACTTTAATATTCTCTTCACATTTGCTAAATGTGAAAACATGCTCTCAGTCACTATAAACCCTAAAATGTTCTAGTTTTGGAAACAAATGAGAAAAAGAGACATTTCTGGTTTTAAGTAGTCACAGTAATAGAGCAGGTTTTGTTTTTTATTTTTTTAATGTTTTGTTCTGTTTATCGTCTGTGATCTTCTGTAATCTTGCTCTAAGTCACAAATTTGAGGATCCTTTAGATTTCTATATACTTGGTGTATGAGAAACAGTTAAGTCACTAAGGGATCATGATTGTAACAGAATTTTTTGGAACAGATATTGATCCTGACAATATCTATAGACATCAGTTGTTTTATGGAAATTAAAAAATAGATATAACTGTAATAAATCACCTAGAACAATATTCAAAAATCAAGATCCCAAGCATATGGACATGTTTGGGTTTTCAACAGTAAAAAAGTACAAACCCTGAAGATACCTTCTGTAACATCATACCCTTAACTAGACTTTGTTTTGTGAAAAGAAATCCACTCTGGTTATCACTGTATTCCCAGGGAAAAACACATCGCCTGCTAATTAAGAGGTGTTAATTTTCTATAATTGATGAATCAACCGATGAACAATGTTCATATGAAACAACAGAACTCTATAACCTTGCTGTTATCTACTCAGAGCCATGTAAGAATGCCACTAAATATTCTGGAGAAGAGCATAAAGAGGATCACATTACGCTTTAAAATATGACTGAGATCAATCTTTTTTTTTTTTTAATTGGAAACTGAGCATCTTCTTTGCACTTGGTTGAGGCAGTATAACACACTGGTTTAGGGCAGGAATAATTGTGAATCAGGTAGGTAAGAATCCAGGTTGTCCTCCATGCAAACATTATTAACTTAGACAAATAATTTCATCATGTTGAGGTTCATTTTCTTTACAGTACTTACAAAATTGGGAAACATAATTTTAATTTACGGTGCTATTGAAAGATTTCAACGTCAACATTTCTATGAATCATTTAGTATAGTGGCCAGCACAAAGTAACTGTTCAACAAATAACTGCTACTATAGCTACTAAATATATTAAAAATCAACGCTTACATAAGTCATAGCTTTCCTCAACTGGCTGGTGTCAATTTGACAGACAAGAAACAAGATAATTATTCTTCTTTCTCTTGTAGATATTTTTCAAGACATAAAGAGATCAGTCTGCTTTGTAATTCCTTCTTATCTTATTTTTTCATGGCTAGAACCAAGATTAATAATACCTTCCTTTCCTTAGAGCATGCAAATATCAATCCTCTTTAATTCAAATTCAAGCCCCTCCTCCTCTATGACACCTGAAGAATTTCAGCCCATATAATCTCTCCCTCCTTTGACCTCCCACCACTACCATACTACATTTTAGCAGCTTACGTTTATGCTGATTTTACCTCTGCAACTATACAAGGAGCTCCTTAAGGGTAAAGGGCATGCTTAACAATTAAACTGTTTTGTCTTTTCTGTACTCCTAGTGCTTGCACTAACAGAAGTTAACAGGAGGCTGGCATAAGCATGTGCTTCACTTATCTGAGAGATAATTGTGGTTGGCCATTCAAGTGATAACTCCCTCCCTACTAAGAAACATGCACCTTGTTTCCTCCTCTGGCACACGTGGGTCTATAGGAAAACTTACGGCTATGATGTGCATCTGGGATCCGCTCTCCAATATGCCCAAAATCAAGGGTTCAGAGTCAAGTAGGGAGGGGTAGGGCCTATGGAAAGTGGAGAGTGCATGCTCTGCCCAAAAACATTCAAATAAAAAAGAAAAGGTGGGAAAAAAGGAGGAGAAAATTACAACACCAGCCAAACTAAATATTTTTGTGCACCGTATTTGCCTGAAGGCTGACAGTTTCCTTGAAACAGCCTGAAGGCTGTCCATAGATTCATACTCATTGAACTTCTGACAGCAAAAGTCTCAATCTAGAAAAATTACTTTCCAGCGTCAGTCTTTATTTCAAATAGCTTGTCATTGTGTCTTTATAACTATATTCACATTTGCCATATAATGTCTTAAATCTGGGTTTGAAGATATCATTCCTGAAATGATATTAAATCATACTTTTTCTTTCAGGATAGGATCAGTAATTTTTATGATCTCTTACATCTGTGTGACTTCAGATATAAATATATGCATATGTAAAATTTATCTATATGTAATCAAATTTGTGTGACTCTAGACATATGTAATTTATGTATTTATTATAAATTAATATTCCCATATAATATATTAATATTTAAATAGTATAATAAACTAATATAATAAAGTAAAAAACTTACTTAAAAATAAATTTGTATTATAAATTAAATTGTAATATATAATATATAAATTGTATAATTTATACATTTACAATTTCAGTCTCTATATCTTTAAATTGGAGAAATGTTTTAAGCCAACAGATAAGTATAAATACCCACAATATGCAAGGTATTTTGCTAGAGACTGAAATATTCATGATGGGTTAGAAGAAGCACTTGAGAGATTTTTATTAGGCAATAATTGATGTTAGATTGTTTTATTCAACTCAGATTTTGACAATTGTATTTAAATCAGCATATGAAAGTACGTAGCTTGATGTCAACTTTACTATTAAAGAGTTTCCTCCACAGTAGTTTCACAAAACATTACAGGGAATTTAAAAAATGGATTGGCATTCTGAATATTTATAACTAATTTTGTTCAATTAGCTAGCTGCTTTAAAAGTTCAACAAGGGCTTCCCTGGTGGCGCGGTGGTTGAGAGTCCGCCTGCCGATGCAGGGGACACGGGTTCGCGCCCCAGTCCGGGACGGGCCCGTGAGCCAGGGCCGCTGAGCCTGCGCGTCCGGAGCCTGTGCTCCGCAACGGGAGAGGCCACAACAGTGAGAAGCCCGCGTACCGCAAAAAAAAAAAAAAAAAAAAAAGTTCAACAAGACACAATAATCATCAAAACACCTTCCTCCTGAGGTGACCCAGCACTGGAGGCTACAGGTCTTTGGTGAGGCTAATGGCGGACTCTGGGAGGCCTCATGCCAAGGAGTACTTCCCAGAACTTCTGCTGTGAGTGTCCTTGTCCCCTCAGTGTGCCACAGCCACCCACCGCCTCTGCAGGAGACCCTGTAACACTAGCAGTAATCTCAAAGAAAGAAAACGACTCGTGTAGCCAAAAGTTTTACAAATCAATATTGCCGAGCAGGCTCTAGTGTCGAGAAAAAGCAAGGTAACAGATTCTCCTTTAGAGCCTCTGGAAAGGAATACAAACGTGCCTACAGAACTGTAAGGTAGGTGACCCAGTTCTGGTCAATGACATATGAGGCCAAGTCTGCAGGGCACTTCTAAGAGAAAGTTTTCCTCCTTGTCAGCTGTCTTGGGACTATGAGGGATGGAGCCAACCTACTGAGGCTGTGGAATGGAAAGATGAAGGACTCTAGGTCTTTAATGATCTCATTGATCTGTTAAATTAATGGACCTTGCATCAGACCTACCTCTGAAGTTTTTGTTATGTGATATTGTTACCAAAAGAAGCTCAAAAGCCATTGAAGAGGCAAGAGCCGTGTGGCTGACAGGGTCTTGGTGCTCCGGCTGGGTGTCAGGCCTGAGCCTCTGATACAAGAGAGCCAAGTTCAGGACACTGGACAACCAGAGACCTCCTGGCCCCACGTAATATCAGTTGGCGAGAGCTCTCCCAGAGATCTCCATCTCAACACTAAGACCCAGATCCACTCAAGGACCAGCAAGCTCCAGTGCTAGACACCTCATGCCAAACAACTAGCAAGACAGGAACACAACCTCACCCATTAGCAGAGAGGTTGCTGAACACCATAATAACTTCACAGACACCCCAAAACACACCACCGGACGTGACCCTGCCCAGCAGAAAGACAAGATCCAGCCTCATCCACCAGAACACAGGCACCAGTCTCCTCCACCAGGAAGCCTACACAACCCACTGAACCAACCTTACCTACTGGAGACAGACACCAAAAACAATGGGAACTACGAACCTGCAGCCTGCAAAAAGGAGACCCCAAACACAGTAAGTTAAGAAAAATGAGAAGACAAAGAAATACGCAGCAGATGAAGGAGCAAAGTAAAAACCCACCAGACCAAACAAATGAAGAGGAAATAGGCAGTCTACCTGAAAAATAATTCAGAGTAATGATAGTAAAGATGATCCAATATCTTGGAAATAGAAAGGAGAAAATACGAGAAACGTTTAACAAGGACCTAGAAGAACTAAAGAGCAAACAAACAATGATGAACAACACAATAAATGAAATTTAAAATTCTCTAGAAGGAATCAATAGCAGAATAACTGAGGCAGAAGAATGGATAAGTGACCTGGAAAATAAAATAGTGGAAATAACTACTGCAGAGCAGAATATAGAAAAAAGAATGAAAAGAATTGAGGACAGTCTAAGAGACCTCTGTGACAACATTAAACACACCAACATTCAAATTATAGGGGTCCCAGAAGAAGAAGAGAAAAAGAAAGGGTCTGAGAAAATATCTGAAGAGATTATAGTTTAAAACTTTCCCAACAAGGGAAAGGAAGTAGTCAATCAAGTCCAGAAAGCACAGAGAGTCCCACACAGATAAATCCAAGGAGAAACACACCAAGACACATATTAATCAAACTATCAAAAATTAAATACAAAGAAAAAATATGAAAAGCAGCAAGGGAAAAGCAACATATAACATACAAGGGAATCCCCATAAGGTTAACGGCTGATCTTTCAGCAGAAACTCTGCAAGCCAGAAGGTCGTATTCTTAGGGCAGGGCATATTTAAAGTGATGAAAGGGAAAAACCTACAACCAAGATTACTCTAGCGAGCACGGATCTCATTCAGATTCGACAGAGAAATTAAAACCTTTAGAGACAAGCAAAAGTTAAGAGAACTCAGCACCACTATATCAGCTTTACAACAAATGCTAAAGGAACTTCTCTAGGCAAGAAACGCAAGATAAGGAAAAGGCCTACAAAAACAAACCCAAAACAATTAAGAAAATGGTAATAGGAACATACATATCGATAACTACCTTAAATGTAAATGGATTAAATGCTCCCACCAAAAGACATAGACTGGATGAATGGATACAATAACAAGACCCGTATATATGCTGTCTACAAGAGACCCACTTCAGACCTAGGGACACGTACAGACTGAAAGTGAGGGGATGGAAAAAGATATTCCATGCAAATGGAAATCATAAGAAAGCTGGAGTAGCAATTCTTTTATCAGACAAAACAGACTTTAAAATAAAGCCTATTACAAGAGACAAAGAAGGATGCTACATAATGATCAAGGGATCAATCCAAGAAGAAGATATAACAATTGTAAATATTTATGCACCCAACATAGGAGCACCTCAATACATAAGGCAAATGCTAACAGCCATAAAAGGGGACATCGACAGTAACACAATCATAGTAGGGAACTTTAACACCCCACTTTCACCAATGGACAGATCATCCAAAATGAAAATATATAAAGAAACACAAGCTTTAAATGACACATTAAACAAGATGGACTTAATTGATATTTATAGGACATTCCATCTCAAAACAACAGAATGGGCATTCCATCCAAACAACAACACTTTCTTCTCAAGTGTTCATGGAACATTCTCCAGGATAGATCATATCTTGGGTCACAAATCAAGTCTTGATAAATTTAAGAAAATTGAAATTGTATCAAGTATCTTTTAACCAAGATGAAAAGACAACCCTCAGAATGGGGGAAAATATTTGCAAACGAAGGAACTGACAAAGGATTAATCTCCAAAGTATACAAGCAGCTCATGCAGCTCAATATCAAAAAAACAAACCATCCAATCCAAAAATGGGCAGAAGACCTAAACAGACATTTCTCCAAAGAAGATATACAGATTGCCAACAAACACATGAAAGGATGCCCAACATCACTAATCATTTGAGAAAAGCAAATCAAAACTACAATGAGATATCATCTCACACCAGTCAGAATGGCCAGCATCAAAAAATCTACAAACAATAAATGCTGGAGAGGGTGTGGAGAAAAGGGTATCCTCTTGCACTGTTGGTGGGAATGTAAATTGATATAGCCACTATGGAGAACACTATGGAGGTTCCTTCAAAAACTAAAAATAGAACTACCATACGACCCAGAAATCCCACTACTGGGCATGTACCCTGAGAAGACCATAATTCAAAATGCGACATGTACCACAATGTTCACTGCAGCACTACTTACAATAGCCAGGACATGGAAGCAACCTAAGTGTCCATCGATAGATGAATGGATAAAGATGTGGCACATATATACAATGGGGTATTACTCAGCCATAAAAAGAAACAAAATTGAGTTATTTGTAGTGAGGTGGATGGACCTAGAGTCTGTCATACAGAGTGAAGTAAGTCAGAAATAGAAAAGCAAATACCGAATGCTAACACATATATATGGAATCTAAAAAAAAAAAAAAATGGTTCTGAAGAACCTAGGACAGGACAGAAATAAAGACGCAGATGTAGAGAATGGACTCAAGGACATGGGGAGGGGGAAGGGTAAGCTGGGACGAAGTGAGAGAGTGGCATGGACATATATACACTACCAAATGTAAAACAGATAGCTACTGGGAAGCAGCAGCATAGCACACGGAGATCAGCTCTGTGCTTTGTGACCGCCTGGAGGGGTGGGATAGGGAAGGTGGGGATATGGGGACACAAGACGGAGGGGATATAGATATATATGTATACGTAGAGCTGGTTCACTTTGTTATACAGCAGAAACTAACACAACATTGTAAAGCAATTATACTCCAATAAAGATGTTTAAAAAACAAACAAACAAACAAAAAAACACCTTCCTCCTATTATTGAAGTATGATTGTTAACTTCACTTTTGATGAAGACTCCAAAAGTACTTTTTCCTTGTGTGAAAAAATTATTTTTTCATATAAGCATGAAATCAAGCATTCATATTCTATTTCCAAATACTCATCAAAAATAACCCTACTTCATATCTCTAATAGGGTTTTGCTTATTATATATGGATAATGTTTTTTATCCAATATGCTGTTCTACAAAGCTGAAACTGGGTCAAGTTTTTACTTTTCCAAATACCTTTCTGTTTATTTACACTGTCATTTCTAAGGTATGTTAAAGATTTTTTTAAGCCTCAAACTTTGGAAAATGATATATAATTGTCTACCGAAATAACAGCAAATATACTTCAAACAAATATGTTATTGAAAATGTATTTCTTCCAAGTTTCACAAACCATTATCAGGTAGGTCAGTTCTTAGGAATCACTTTTACAAATCAAGAATTCAGGCTACAAAGTTAAGTAATCTAATGTTGAAACTACAACACTTCTACTCCAATGTTTTACTTTTCTACTTATTTTCAATGATGGCTTTGTCGTTGAAATGAAAGTTATATTGCTATAAAGATGGCCTCACTCTAAGAATTCCTATGCATTTTGTAATTTAAATAATGTTGAGCTGTTACCTTAATCCAAAACTTTCTTTCCTGATTAAGCAATACAGAGGTAAAGTACAGAACTGAGTAAAAAATTACCTCTTCCGTAAACAAGATTAAAGAAAAATGAAGTAAACTAGATGACAAGCACCAAATTACAGCACTATTTCTATATTTATGTAAATTTATCATAATGCCTGTTCATGTGTTAAGCACATGTGTTAGGCATGTGGTAGGATGTTCTATAAGTATGTTGAATGATCTATTGATCAATCAGAGATGTATTTCAGCAGTGTGGAGAAAGAACATAGTATGTTGATGAAATTCTCATATGTCTTAAAAAAATTTGTTGGATTATACATTTTATAGACTATGAGTGTGTAACTGATTCATAGTGATGGGCTGGGTGAGAAAGAGGATTGTCAGAAAGACCTTTGTCCCATGGCTCACATGATTTTCAACTGGACATTCCTTCCCCTTCCTTTCTCTTTGCCATCCCTCCTACCGCAAAGACCTAAAGATTGCAGGGAATCAGAAAGTTTCTTAACATGGACACAATACATTGAACCCACTGAAACAAACAGCTGCTTCTCAGGTATGCCACTCTTTGATGTGGCAAATTAGAACAATGATAATGGTAAAACAAAAATAAACATGCACTTTAAAAAAACTATTTAAGAAGAAAAGATAAGGGAATGATCTTTGATTAAGATACACATTGTCAAAATATAGCCCTTTCTCCTGAATTTTATTACCAATGAAAGGGAAAGAGAAGTGAATTAAGTCAGCAATGTGTTAGAATCCCTGGTAACAAGATTCCAGGAGCACTGGTCTATTAAGAACATGTCCCATCATAAATCAGATTAACATTAACAGGTCTTTCAGAGGAAAGCAAGTTATTTCTGCGCAATGGAGGCTTCAACACAGCAGCTTCTGTCAACAGCCTCCGAAACCTCAGTGAGGATGTCAAAGGTGCTCATGGATTTGCACAACTCTTTTGACCACATGTTTTCTGGAGGTATGAAATGAAATCAAATTTGATTTGACTGATATTTTAAAAGTATTAAAATCATAAGAAAAATGGACAAATTAGGATATATATTATCTATTCTAACACCTTGAAAAAATTTCACCTTACTGTGTGGCAATTAGTTAGGTTCTATACCTGAGAAGCATTTAGCCCTAGTAGTGAAGAATTAAATCAATACTATTTCTGAACAGGATTTTCTATAACAGTAGCTGAGTAAGAAGGAGAGGCTTTTTTATTACATTTGAGATGCATGCAATAATATTTTTGCATAAACCAGAAAAAGAGACAGAATAAGTTTTAACAGATTTAAGTGGTTCTAATGTGCTTGACATTTATGAAAATGTAGTAGTTATTATAAAAAAAAAATTCTGTTCTTATTAGGAAATACAGAAAATTTGTTACAGAAATTCTTTTCAGAAGTATACCTAGAAATACCCAATGTGAATTCATGGTAATCCCCAGTGAATTGATTTCTTTACTCTGGGTATTGAGTTAGAATTCTATTATGTTACCAGTCCTTCAATATTCTGCATTGTTAGCCTCATGAGATCACTGCCTGAGTGACACACAGCTAAAAATTACCTGAATCTACCTTAATCTTAGGGAGTAGCAGAGAAAAAATGGCTGAAAAAAAGTTGCTCAAATTTTATAGAACGTGTCATTTTCTTCTACAAGGGACCTAGTTCAATATAAATACTGAAATTTGTAGGCTTTCAAATCATGTTTCTTTTCAATGTTAGTTTAGGCATTAATCTGAAATCCATTACAAATCATATAAAAATATGTATATAAATCAAGAAAATCATTCTATTTTCCATAATGACCCATTAGATCTTTGTGTTTCCATGATGTGAAAAGATAGAAAAAAACAGATATGGCTTTAAATAATTGTTTGGGGATATCTCAAAGCAATATATGATTTTTTTTTAAATTTACATTAATTCTCCTTGCTATTACTTAGAATTAATAGCCATGTAGAACCTAAAGGAACTGTTGGGGGTTGAACTGTTAGTTCTAATCCTCAGTATTTCAGAATGTGGTGTTATGTGGAAACAGGGGTTTTGCAGAGATAAGTCAAAATGAGATCAATGGGTGGGCCCTACTCCAATATGACTGGTGTCCTTATAAAAAAAGAAATTTGGACACAGAGACAGACACACACAGAGGGAAGACAATGTGAAAACACACGGGAAAAGACACCCATGTGACTTGAGTGATGCATCTAAAAGCCAAAGAATGCCAAGGGTTAGCAGAAAATACCAGAAGCTAGAAGCAAAGCATGATTCTCCCCTAGAGCTGTCAGGGAGGGCATGGCCCTGCCAGTATCTTGACATCAGAGTTCTAGCCTACAGAACTGTGAGAAAATAATTTCCCGTTGTTGTAGGCCACCCACTTTTTGATACTGTAAGTCCGCTACATATTAACCTTCAAGTTGCGAACTTTCAATCATGTAAGTTAGTTCGCGTGTCTGGTGTTCACTGTCACATGCGTGCATCCTCTACAAGTGGTTGTGTTTTTGTGTACTTTACTTTACCAGAGAAAGGACAAAGAGAGACAAGAGGAAGAAGAAGTAACTGAAGAACCGAAGAGATTCACGATGCAAGTAATGGCGAAGGGATTTTCTTTATTTGAGGAGTCCCTGTTAGTTTTTGAGGCATAGGACCTGAATGTAGAACAGTTCATGAAGGTTGCAGCAGCTGTTCAGAATGCAATCCACTGCTACCGTGCCATCTATGATGAGAAAAAAAGTGCTACTACCTAGACATCACTGGATCATTTTTTTCAAGAGGGTAGAAAGAACTGAATCCAGCAAGGAACCAGAACCTGTGCCATCAATGTCAGGCATGAGTGAAACTGCAGCTTGCTTTCCACCTCCCATTGCTGACGATCCTTCCGCTCTACCATCTCCCACCTCCTCTCCCTCCTCCAGGCAGTAACTCTTCTTGCCTCTTCACTCGATGCCAGCCCGTGTACGCCAGCTCTTGTACTGTACCACTGTACTTTTCAAGGTACTGTACTGTAAGATTGAAAATGTTTTCTTTATTTTTTGTATTTTTTTTATGTATTACTTGTGTGAAAAGTATAAACTTATTACAGTACAGTACTATATAGCCAATTGTGTTAGTTGGGTACCTAGGCTAACTTTGTTGGGCTTAGGAACAAATTGGACCTACAAGACGCATTCTCGGAACAGAACTCGTTCGTACGTAGGGGACTTACTGTACTTTGATACTGCAGCATTAGGAAACTATAACAGGACACTTATAGAACTTACGATTCAACAAGGCAAAAAGCTGATATAGAAAAAGGATGAAGTATCTTGTTGCCCAAGATCACAAAGCTACTTCTGACAGAACTCTAGAAACAAGAGCATGGTGTTCTTGACTACAAGTTTAGGGCTGCCTCTTCCCCTCCTTGACAGACTGAAAATGTCCAATGTTATAAGGTGCATCAAAAATTCAATCCCTTAAGCTATTTTATTTAGAGACTTTTGTTAAAACTGAAAATAATATTAGTACTCTGCTTCCCTTTCTATTCTTTCTAAGCAGCCATGCTCCAATTTTTAGAGTTGTTTTTCCCATCTTCAAAATAAAATTGAGACTTCTTATTAACCCATTTGATACTTGATTTTTATCAAATGATCCATTTGGTATGACATGGAAGGTGACGTGACACAAAAAGTATTATTAAAACTTTACAATAAAATTAAGAAGAAAATGAAAGTATCGTGAAAGACTATCAGTTTTTTTAGTTATAAAATATTTTTCGGTAATATCTGAATTATATAACCCCCTAAGGTACCAATCTTCAAACACCTATAGACATCATGAATTATCACTTTTTTGATTTCACTTATAAGAATAGTTATTTCTTCTAACTAATTCAGGAGCCTCATGAAGGCAGAGAAAGATTTTTGTGCATTTTGGTACCTCTAACACCTAGCACCACACCCAACACAAAACCGAGGCTCAATAATGGATAAATACATCCATTCAGCAAGTACTTATTTAGCATTCACTATGTGCTGGACATTACTCCACATGCTGGGAATAGAGCGATGAAGAAAACATACACAAATCCCTGCCATTACTGAGCTTATCTTCTAATGAAGAGAGACAGAGAGGAAAGAAGACAAATAAATTAAATGGTATATTGGAAAGTGATAAGCACTAAGGAGAAAAATAAGGCAGGGGGCAAGGATTAGGGAATACTGAGGGTTGCTGTCATTTTAATTCGGATGGTAAAGGAAGGCTGCAGTATTTTAATTTGACATTTAACACTTGAGCAAAGACCTAAAGAAAATATGTTTGAGGCACGCTGAAAGGTTTAAAACCTAGTTGCATCTTCTGCTGCCAAGAAATAAGATGGCGCTTCTTCCTCGTTTGCCTAGGATGGTCCTAGTTTACATGTTTTTTAACGCAGTGTAACGTCTAAGAGCTCCTCCTTTAACTCTTACTAATGTCCCAGATTGAAAGACAGATTATACAGTCATGCTACTTAGATCATTATCTCTACATAGTGAGTACCAATGTTTGTTAAATGAATGAGTAAAATATATATATATATATATATATCTCTTCCTCTCATGTCTCATCATTTGTTATTTGTCAAACTGTTTAACCTCCTTGTGCAGCAATATTGCCATCAATCCCCAAACTGAGACTGAAACTGATGCTGAGAGAATCTTTTAATAACCTTAGGTGAAAAGCTCAAAAGATACATTTATGATTACCATCAACAATAAAAATTTTCTCTATGTAAGTTTTATTTAGTATCCTCCTTGTCTTTCATTTCACAGCTGACACCAACATCTTTATAGAGGTCCAGATGGTGCAGAGAGATTATGACAATGAAAGGTAGCTCATGCTGAGGGCCTAAAGGAAGGACAAATCACAGCTTGCCAGAAAAACCAAATTCAATTACATATTTACTATGCCCTTATCAGATGAGATGGGGCACTTGCTCTGTACCATGCCTCGTGCAACTTTAGATAACATCTGAGTGGATTAGTAGTTGTACACCAAAGAGGGGTGCTGTGGATAATTAAAATTCTTCCTGTTATAAGTAAGCTACATCCCACTCATTTTTGAAGTGGGGGATTCATCAAAAATGAATAACTGTACAGAAATCCCATGTTAATTATCTAAGGGTACATCTTACAAAAGACTTCAGGGTTCTTTGTAACCAGAGGAAACTTTGAAGCGTTCCATGTTTGCAGGCTGGCCCATTCAATTTGTATGAATAGGTTGTCAGAAGAAGGCGAACACTTCACCTCAGATGTGTAATTTACTCCCCTCACCCCATTCCAGATTCAAGAAGAAATGCTAATTAGAACTGGAGTTGCTTTTTAGAGCCTGCAAAAACTCAGCCCTGTCAACTTTGCCTATGCCCCTCTGAAAAGCAGAAAACAGTGATGTTCTACATACCATGCTAATGTATAAATAACTTTTATGCTCATTTAGCCACTTCAGCACATCCAAGAAAATGACATTATGAATGAGCTACATTACCTGGAGGAAACAGACAGACTAAATATGTGCTTCTACACAACTTAATATGCATCTAATGTACAACTTAAGCAGTATCTTCCACACCAAGTGACAGGCAATTTATCTTCATACATCAGTATGTGTCATGAATACGACACAGCTTTACTGTTGAAGGGATTTGAAATTTCCAGCCATAACTAGATTTTCCTATCTCCATTTATTAGCAAGCTGCTTGTAGAAATCAAATTAATTGCCACATTCATGCCTCTGCTTGCTGCCATGTAATTAATTTTAAGCTTCTCCTATTCTTTATTGGAATCAAGCCAAGCAAGAGGTCACTGTCTAAAAGTGACAATGTTACATATCTGCGTATATATGTGCACATGTTGTCATTGCTAAAATCCCTCTATTTCTGTTATGTAAACGATCTACGTTAGTCGCAGGACATTTACCTCAATTTAATACCCGTTATTCAGAGCGCTTGGTTTCTAGCAAGACAAATGTCAACAGTTTTTGAAAACTAAGTGCTGTTTATTGTTTAGCTGGCAGTTATAAAAAAGCACATCTAACATTTTTGCTATTTCTTCGGAAAAAAAAATCCTGTAATTCTTGTAACCCAAAAGGTTTGTGAAAAAACTGCCCTAGTTTATTGCACAAGGTCTTCATATTCTTGGCACCCATTTCCCTCTGTTGTGTTGCGTAGCTATTTATTAACCCTGGAATGCATGTGTTTGACATTTAACTTAATGAAGTATAATGCATTTAGGTGAATAGTTTGTGGAAGAAACAAAGTCTCTTATGTGTGGACACACCTAAGTTTTATTGATCAAAACTGGTTTACATTAAACAGCAAACACTATTATACGCAAAGAATCTTTCATTTTGACTGCATAATATCAAATAACTAACCTAGCTGAATTTTCCGCGGGTTTTTTAGCCCCCGATAGCCTCCACTGACAGGGGTCATTTGGGTCTTTTGCTCTGTTTCTTTCTGGGCACCTCATCTCTGAGCAGACAGGTTACCTGTCACCAGCAGAACTGCTCACCAATCAACCTCTCACTGTCATCATCCTCCACTTGGCCCTGCCACATTTATCCCCTTCAAATGGTTTTCTATTACTATTCACAGTCTGATTTAGAACATAGATACATGTTACTATATCTGGGAACAGTGAGGGGCTGGAGGAGATACACTCAAACAATTAATGGAGGGTGACAACAATTTGGAATTATGTCCAACTCTCAGGCAATTTCTTAACTCATCTTTCTAGAACATAGGACAACTCTAAAGAAGTCACATGTTGTACAATGTTTAAGAATCTTTGAATTTGACTCCATAAGTAAACTGTAGAATGCTCAATAGGCTAGCACCAAAAACATAGGTATTTCAGTTAAAATGGCATAACAGAGAAAGGTAGCATGGCATCAGAGTGTCACCATTAAGACAATCTACTATAGTGTCTAAATATTTATTTGTTCTACCCCTGGAAACTAACCTGATGCTAACTTGTGTATCTTGGTCAAATTATCTGTGAAAAGTTAATTGGTAACCAACTACTAATTAGAAAAATAATTTATGGGGCTTCCCTGGTGGCACAGTGGTTGAGAGTCCGCCTGCTGATGCAGGGGACACGGGTTCGTGCCCCGGTCTGGGAAGATCCCACAAGCCGCGGAGCGGCTAGGCCCGTGAGCTATGGCCGCTGAGCCTGCACGTCCGGAGCCTGTGCTCCGCAACGGGAGAGGCCACAAGAGTAAGAGGCCCGCGTACCAAAAAAAAAAAAAAAATTTATGAAGATGACCCCCAAAACAGTCAATCTCTAAACGTTCAAGGAATAACTTCCATGGAACCCCTTCAAGTATCATGTTGCTTTTATGAAGAAAGACTCCTTTTTCATTACAAACTTTCACCTCAGTAACTATCACTTTGCTACTGCTGTTAGCAATGTAGGTCTTTGGAAGCTGTGATTGTTCAGTTCTTAGGATTATACAGATTATTTCCCTTATAAGAACTTTATGCTCCTCCTAGTCCATTTGGCATTTATTAAGAGATATCAAATCATTTACACAAGTATGGAAGCAGTAAAGGTGAAGTCTATGTGTATAGCACTCATTATCTCTAAAGAAAAGGAAACAGATCAGGGACCCAGAAGGCTGGGAGCTCTGTGGACGGTACCAGTTAGCTCAGATGTAAGATGCATGCTGGGGCCCTGGACCCAGGGTCAGGAAACCAAGCTCCTGTCTCCCTGGAAGGTGTATCAGCATGATGCTTCTTCAAAAAACCATTAACTCCTTTAATTAAAACATGTTTCCCTCAATCGAGGCCTATCAAAATGTTTAAAATATCATATAAATTGAAACCTTAATATAAGACACAATATTTTTCAATGTAGTAAATTCCTGCTCCTGTATTTAAGTCTTGTTTTCCCATCTCACAGAAGAAAACAACTGGCTCACAAAATATGAGAAAATAATTGAAAAAAGTTGTTTCAGTTTTGAACTAAAGATGGAGGGACTTCCCTCCTTCATGAGGACTTTAGACTTTTCCCCTATTAGCTGAGTATGCACCCTTTGTTGTAGAACTGCCCCACTTGCCTTTTAATTTCATTTCATTGATCATGGGTGGAGCCCATGCAGTGGTAATTCCCACTGAAAACTGAAACTACCTGTTCTCTACCCAGTTTACTGCTTACATTAACCTGCCGTTACTATTCCATTATCCTCATTAGCATAACTTAACTATTCTAGGAAACTCATGCCCCAGCAAATAACTTGGTTGTGAAACACAGGAAATTCCCAAAAGACTCATCCAGACTTTGAAACGAAGTATTAATGCACAGTTAGTGCCCTAAGACTCTTCCGAGCCCCTTCACTCAAAATCCTGCCTGTGCTATTTCTACCAAGACTGAACTGTTACATTATGATCTTTATCCACTTTCAGTCAAATCCCTAGATTGAAAGACCCAACGTAAACCAAACTTCCAATCCTCAATTTATTCTGACCTTGTCTTTACTCCTCTGAGATCCTGCCAATAGCCCGGTCTAGGTGGTCTCTCTTACCTCGGTAATCGATGTATTCAACTTTGTCTTATGAACAGCTTGCATTGGTGGTATTTGGGAGCAGGCATTTGACATCAACCATTTCTTATACAAAACAGAAGAGTGTACAGATAAATGGGGAAAGACTGTTGTACTAAAAGGTAGAAATCATATTATTAGAATTCCTCTTGAAGATAATTTAAACTTTGATTTTAATTCCTCCATATTCTCCTGGTTCCCAGAAGAGCTGATGTGTCACTCTTCACATGAGAAAAGTGGTGAACAGACTGCCCTGGGTCAGAGGAAGAATCATGGGATGGGGAATGATAAGAGAGCTACCTAGTAAACATATTCATTGCATAGCATGGTGTCATCCTTGACTAATCCCTGAATTGAAACAATTGCCTTTGAAAAGAACAAGAGAGAGTCCTGTAGTTTGGATGCATCCAGGGAATCATTTTAGATAATATCCTTATCCCTAGAGGGACCAAGCCATAAAACCATGATAACACTAACTACCATTTACTGAATACTTACTAGTTTTGAGTGCTTACTATGAGCCAGGCAATCTAAAAGATATTATCACTCTTAATCTTCACATTAGTTTCATCTAGTAGATGTTATAATTTTCCAAAGGAGAAAGTGATTCAGATAGATTAAGGAATCTTCCTTGACCACCCAGTCAAAAATTCCTCCATCCCAGTCACCCTCTATTGAAACATGATGGTTTACCTTCTTCAGGGCACTTTTCACCATCTTAAATTATCTTGCTCATCTGATTACTTGTTAACTATCTGTCCCCCATCACAAATTTAAACTTCAGGAGATTAGGGACCTTGCCACCTAGTTACCTCTATATAAATATTATTACCAAGAATGGCCCCTAGGAAATAGTAGATGCTTAATAAATATTAAATGAATGCAGTAGCAGATTACAAAAAGATGATGACTGAAATATGCGTTTGAAAAAATTCCTTAATTAATTCTGATATGCACACCCCTCTCCCTTTCATGGGCATGTCACTGGTATAAACATCTACTCTGACAGCAACTGAAAGGAAAAGAAAGGCTTTTTGTATTTTAGAGGAAAGAAGTGGAAAATTCATGTGAACGCTCACTTTGATTGACTGACAAAACTGATGATTCTTTTGCAACAGAACAGCCCATGAATTTGTTAGCTTACGATCAACTGCCAATAGCATATTTCAATATTGCTGACGGGTTTTTAGAGATTACTGGTTCAGTGTTGTTTTTCACAGTAAAATTTCTTTTCTAGCATCGAATAGTGGGTGACTAGCTGTGAGGGGTGGGAGACAGGAGTAAAGGAGATCTGTAGAGATGACTTAAATAAAAATTTCCATTGATTTGGTTGGCAATTCCACATTTTCAGAACCACAGGTGATCTCTATATACAACCACCAGGTTGTTTTTGTATGTTTTGTTTTTTTCAAGTATCAGTAAAACATACAGGGTCTTACTGAATTCTCAGCAACCGAAGCTGTCACAGATGTGTCCTGAATTGGAATTCTCAAAATGTCAGGCGTGAGGCCTGTGGAAAGAACGAAGGCTCCTCACTCAAACCAATTTTCTCACTCAAATCACTCTACTGCACTAGCCAGTTAATGACTCCTGGTCTGCAAAAAACAAATTCTTTTTTCTTGCTTTTAAGATGTGAATTGTGTGGTATATTTAGCTCATGCTACTACTGTATTTGTCTTAATATTCCTTAGAAATCTCTGTACCCTTTGAAAGACTCATATATATTTTCAGAAATACGCTGAGAATAGATCTTACACCCTAAAAAAATTCTAAAAAATAGCATAGGTCAACAATAAAAGTTAAAAATTTTTTTTTTTCCCAGTAGCCGTGGTGCCACTGAATTCTTTCACATGGGCTTTTACCGTGAAAGCAACATTCAAGACAAAATAACAATTTAAGATGAAAATATGGTTTCATTTATGATTCCCTTATTTTTATTAATAAATCAGGAAACTGGCATTTAGAGAGAATGCATAATCTATCAAGGTCATAGGGTAAGTAGCTGAAAGAAGTTGGATTGAAAGCCAGGCCTGACTCTAGACTCAAGGCTCCAAGCCGCTGGCACTCTGCCATTTGTCCTCCCACTACTGGCACTCCCTACAAAAGTTATCCTCCAATGGGTCAGGGTTGTCACCTTGTGTGCAGATCTACAATAATGCTAATTCGTGTTTGAGAAGAGCTGGTCCATACTGCTTTGCCTTGGCTTGGTGGGCAAGCGCTTGGCTTGCTTTTCACCTACAATTTTAGACGTGGGAGAAAGTCTGAAGGAAAGGTGAGGGCTAATGAGCTTTGAAACAAAAGCCTGAAGGAAAATCCTGTGCGGTTTCCAGTTAACATGCCAGAAAGGATTCAGGCTTGAAGACTGGAGAGCTGTATATGATTTATTTTGTTTTTAATTTCCCCATATCTGTTATGTCTCTCAGACCTGACAGTGAGTAGGAGGAAACAACTAACAGAACAAATCTACCAAGGCTTGTCTTTGCAGGCAGCAAAAGGGGCAGGGGAGTCTGTGTCCCACTGCACACTCTCGGAGGGAAAGAACCCCACTGGTTAGTGCATGAGCTGGCAGCTCTGAGGACGACAAAACAATGGCACCCTGGGGCTTACAGGAAGGGAGAAGAGGAGATTGTTTAAGTTGATCTAAAACTGAGGAATAGCCTTGTCTTAAAAGTAAGTTCTGGGCTTCCCTGGTGGCGCAGTGGTTGAGAGTCCGCCTGCCGATGCAGGGGACACGGGTTCGTGCCCCGGTCCGGGAAGATCCCACATGCCACGGAGCAGCTGGGCCCGGGAGCCATGGCCGCTGACACTGCGCGTCCGGAGCCTGTGCTCCGCAACGGGAGAGGCCACAACAGTGAGAGGCCCGTGTACCGCAAAAAAAAAAGTAAGTCCCAGTTGGTTCTCCACATATAGCACTTACTGTGTCCTACCTGTCATCACTCACTGTGCTGCTCTTGATGGAAATGTCTTTCTTTCCAGTTACTTTACAAGATTTGTCAAAGAGAAACTCAAGTGAAATAAATTAAATGAGTGGAAAAATAAAAGGAACCAGTCTTTAGCTCTGAAAACCCTTACTAATTGACTGCTATGAGCTTGCTATTATGTAACACTCATCTGTATGGTCTGAAAAACATGATTTTGTTAAGCTATAATGTGAGAATAAGTTTTTCATCAGAAAAAAAAAACAAAGGACAACTCAAATCTTTCCACCACCAGAAAACTCTGTTGATCTCTCTCTGATTTCCAGCCTCTCTGAAATGCTACTCTATGTGTATCCTGAATTACATAGCTCAGAATTAAATTTGACACTTGGCCAAAAAGGCTTTAACATTCCCTTCAACTTAACTAAACTTTTAACAGGTTTCTTCCTATCTAAAGGCTCCTTACCTCCTTTTACCAATACTTAGAGCATTTACTTTAGAAACTTGCAATTTTAAGTTATTTCTCTGCCCCCTTTTTTGTAATATTTATCTATTTATTTTGGCTGCACCAGGTCTTAGTTGTGGCATGCGGGATCTTTAGTTGCAGCATGCAGGATCCAGTTCCCAAACCAGGGATCGAACCCAGGTCCCCCCGCATTGGGAGCTCAGTGTCTTGCCCACTGGACCACCAGGGAAGTCCCTTTCTCTGCCCCTTTGAGATAATTAATATTCTAAACTCCTACCAGTTTTACAACCCAGGAATGTCTTTCTCAAGGACTTGGGAGTCGTCCCTTTGACATGTAATCATCAAGAAAAATAGGGTCCCACTCTGTGGGATGGGAGGAGCCTAAATTTAATGAACACCAAGACAAGGGGGCCTAGTTACATGGACCTCTCCCACCAATGTCCTCCAGTGTGTCTTTTGTTTTAGTGAAGTTGAGTTGAACTCTTTTCTCCTGTTGAAACTGTCTTGACCCCTATTGCAATAATCTTGAATAAAGTCTTCTTTATCTGTTTAACTTGTTTGGTACAATTTTTCTTTGATATACTGTCTTATAAATTTAACAACTGCTTCCTGTATGTTAATTTTCTTGACCCAGAATGTAAGATCCTGGAACTACTTTAATTAAATGATCTGGGTTTTTCTGGAAAGTTCTTGGTTTACATATTCCATCTCTTTCTCTATTTACAACTTCTACCTTCTCCAACAGACACACACTCCACATTTACACTAGATATCTGAATTCTAATCTCTGAAAGAGTACATATTGGGACTCCCTCCCTCATTTGTTCTTTTTTTTTTTTTTTTTTTTCGGTACAGGGGCCTCTCACTGTCGTGGCCTCTCCTGTTGCGGAGCACAGGCTCCGGACACGCAGGCTCAGCGGCCATGGCTCACAGGCCCAGCCGCTCCGCGGCATGTGGGATCCTCCTGGACCGGGGAACGAACCCGTGTCCCCTGCATCGGCAGGCGGACTCCCAACCACTGCGCCACCAGGGAAGCCCCCTCATTTGTTCTTAACAAGGAACTAGCATGCAGTCAATAATTATCAGCTTCCTTGGTGGTCACGTGATTTTCCTTCTCTCGATCTCAGAAAACAGATTATAGATGAAAAATTCATGAGAAATGTGCCCACAGTTATTACCCCTCATGACTATTTTGACTCTCCCACATTAGTCAGAGTGGGCTCAGAATCCTTCTCAACATCACATTCCAGGCAGCTTGTTCTAGTCTATCTCATTCCATATGCAAATTGGAACCTATCTGCTTTTTCTTAGACTACAAGAAGTCCTTTTAACCTAAAGAATATTTGATTTTAAACTCTGTCTTTGGCAAGGTTCATCACCTCCATGTTTAAAGGGCTGTTTATTCTTTGGTAAGTAAACTACTTCACATTCTTAAAAAAATCAATATCAAAGAACAAACTGTCTTTTTTCTTTATATATCTGAATTGTAAAAATCACTGGCAGAGGGCATCTAAAATGAAATAGACCAAAAATTCCCTCAAAAACACCAGATTTTGTTTTCTTGAGACAGAAGAACTTTCCCAGTCACTATATCTTCCTTGGAAAATAAACTTTCTGATTGTGATTGCCTGGAAAATTTCCACTGCTTTCCTTCTAAAAATAGTCATTACTATTTTTCAGGGGATGGAGCAGGGGTAGGATGTTATCTTTTCTAATAGTACAGTCATCCCTTGGTATCTGTGGGGGATTGGTTCCAGGACCTTTCTGCCTTGCAGGTACCAAACTCCCTGATATAACATAGTGTAGTACAGTCAGTCCTCCATGTTCCCAGGTTCCACATCCACAGATCAACCAATCCCTGTAGTGGGGACTGTCAAGCTGCAGTGACCTCCTTTCCCTGAAAATTGCTCCCAAACACATGATGAACCCTCTTCTCAACCACATGATGGACCCACTCATTTGCCACGTTTGTATCCTGAGACCCATCTCACTCTTGTACATCAGGGTACACAACACTTGACACAAGATGACCAATATGATTTTCAGGGAATTTAGAACTGAGTATGTTTCTTCTTTTCTTTTTTATTGAAGTATAGTTGATTTACAACGAGTACGGCTTATTAGCTTTAAATAAAGTGAGATAATTCCTGAGCAACAAAAGATCTTCCAGAGGAAAAAGACAGATAAAACACAGAGGAGAGACCAAGAGGAGAGAAAGACAGAGAAAACAAAAACATGGCTGCTTGAGTTTTCATCTGCTTTTTACTGCTTTCTTCCAGGCCTCTGTAAGAACCCTTGAGTTCTGTAAGATATGACTGTGTCCTCATAATTCACAATTTCTGCTAATGGTGGCTTAAATTATTTCCCTTAATTGAAAAGAAAAGAGACACTAAGACACTCCTAACTGTGCCTTTGTTTTTACTGTCAGTATTAACAGAAAACATTTCAACGACTTTAAAGATCTTTCCAGCAATAGAAAACTGAAGGAGAAATTGGTAAGCTGTGTTAGTGATGGTCTGAATGGCAAGGAACCCAGGTGGAAGGGCAGATGGTTGTAGCCAGAGGGGAGAAAATGGGCCAAGTTCTTGGTACCCATGGGATATAGAGATGGAAG
The DNA here is from genome assembly GCF_949774975.1 of Lagenorhynchus albirostris. Taxonomy (NCBI): domain Eukaryota; kingdom Metazoa; phylum Chordata; class Mammalia; order Artiodactyla; family Delphinidae; genus Lagenorhynchus; species Lagenorhynchus albirostris. The sequence goes on along the minus strand of NC_083107.1, from coordinate 47,714,831 downwards.
GTGAATGGAATGCTGGCCAGGAGAGACAACTGGCCCCATGGGACTTGACCAGGCAACAGGACCTACTCTCCCATATGGTAGCCTTACAATATGACATTTGAAATGGCTTCCTGAATAGATTCCAGAATATTCTACACAAGGGAAACACTCACTCCTCCCTTTTTGTCCCCTCCAGACAAAGAAGGCAAGAGGGAAGGGATTCTAAGGAGGAATGGGAGTGGTTCTTTCTTTTCTCTGGTCACTTGAACTTTGAAGAACTTTTGATGAGCTTCTGATTCCATTTTCTTTTGTTGCTATATCACAATAGAGAATTAAAAGATAATTTTTATGATTAAAATATATGTTTGCCTATTTTCCCAGACTCCAATGGAGAGCCATATTTCTGCCAGTCCTTTAATTGTCAAAAGACTTAAGTTCTGGTTCAAGATGTTTAGCAACTTATACTTTTTTTCTTTAATAGATCTTTATTGGAGTATAACTGCTTCACAATACTGTGTTAGTTTCTGTTGCACAACAAAGTGAATCAGCTATATGCATACATAAATTCCCATATCCCCTCCCTCTTGAGCCTCCCTCCCACCCTCCCTAACACACCCCTCTAGGTCATGGCAAAGCACCGAGCTCATCTCCCTGTGCCACTTACTACTTTTGAATTCTGTCTTTGCTTAAGGAGAAGGATGGTTCTATTTGCCTTTCACACAATTTCAGAGTGGGTAAAAACCTCAGAGGCTATCAAGTTTCATGTCTCATTCATTATGCATACTACCTGTGTCAGGATTTGCTTGATATTTTTATTTAAACAAACTCACTTTTTACATTTTAATAGTATTTTAAAAGAAAATCGGTATCCTTAACGTAAATAAAAAAACAGCAGCATATGTCACAAATACAAAGCATTCATTTGATAAAATATTCAAATATTCATCTTAATACGACCCAGAATCAACTTCCATTTGCATATTATTCACTGTCTTGGCTGACTTATTGTCCATTCCTTCTGCCATCCAACAAGAATATCATAAAAAAGCTTTGTGAAATGCTGCGCTAACAAGCAGACATCTGTTAATCCCCAAACTCTTCTCCCAGTAAAGGAAATCCCATTGGTTTGACTTGGTTTGTTCTGGTAAACCCACCTCAATTCACTATTTGTATTCACTATTGAAAAGAGCCTAGAACCAGAAAAATGCTGTTACGCATGCAAGAGGAGTGGCCCTTTGCAGAAAAAATATTTTGTAATAATTTATTCACTATTGTCTTGACTACTTGCAGAAAGGAACTTTTAGACATTCTGCATGCTCCCATTTCTTCAGCCTATTACTGAACAAAACAATTTCACAGTAGGATACAAGTGAGGATTTTATAATGGGAATCTGCATGAAAGCATTGTTTATTACGTGCTATCACTGCTCAGAGAGGAAGAATCCTTCACACAGGTTCTCCAGGGGCTCACTCTTTTATTATTTGCAGTGGAACCGGTGAGTTACATTTTTCTGCATCAGTGTCACGAGTTTCATTCAGGCTGTGTGTTTTAATTCAGAACTGGCAAAGTGGAATGAGGCTCATAGGAGAGATGGTGTTAAAAGTTATATGTGAGATAATGGTTTGTAGCTCCTTTATTCATGTCTTAGCTTCTTTCAAGAAACAGGACCGGAGAAGAATAGAGCTGGAATCCACATCAGACATTCACATGATTAGGACTTTGAGCTTAAGAAGAAACCTCTTTTACACCTGTGATAAACTCAGATATTTCCCTGCAATTAAGCATATCCCTTACTGGATAAATTGCTCAAAGAGGTTCTCTATACAAATTGTTATCAATAAACACAGGCACCCTAATCTGTTTTTGTCACTGTTATTTTCTTTAATATGTAAGTCAATTATAGCAAGCTTTAAATAGGGCAGCATAGTGAGAAAATCTTCTCATAACTAAAAAGAGTACAGGAACTTCCTGCCAACATAAACTGTTAATTTTGTAACACACATTTTATGGGCTTTTTCTAATTTCTGTTTTATTCAGAATGTAAGTTTTCCCAAAATAATGTTTTTAATGAAATTTTCCCATTGACTACAATTTTCTTTCTTTAAATGATGACTACATTTTGAATATGAAACGTCTGCAAAATTCTTGTTGGTAAAAGACAAGCTTGAAATCACTTCCATTTTCAGGAAATTGTGTGATCAGCATGGCAGATATAGCAATAGATACTTTCCTTTTTTTTTAATTTAATAGTTAATATTTACTGCCATTTAATATATGTCAGGCACTGTTTTAGGGTCTTTATTTAATGAATGTTGATCTTTAACATTGAATGATCTCAACCCCAAATAATTAAAATTGTAAGTTTAGTGTTTTGCCGTTATAAGACCTGTCAACCAGTGTGTCATTGGGATACTTCCCTTTCTTTTAAACCTAGAGACTCGGGAGCTTATTACTTAAATAGCTATGAAATTTATTACTTCATCACCTATTTCAATATTGTCATTTAATAAAGCATTATATTAGACTTCAGAAAGGAAAAACACATGGACAGGCAAGAAAACACACACACACGTGTGCGCTTTTTTTCCCTATCATAAGTTAAAATTATATTTCACTTAACTGACTAAAAATACAGACTGTAACCTCTCTTCTATATTAATGCATTAATGCATCTTCCTATAAGATCTGTTCCAGTATCTAAGTATATCCAAATGCTAAAATCAACAGAAAAGTGCAAGGGAAGAAACATAATAATAAAATTGAATGGAAACCTACCATCAGAAACACAGTATACTCATCTTGTTTGCACTACACTAGAGTACATTCTATAGAGAAAATTCTGAACAGGAATAGCCTAACTTTAAGCCATATAGGCTTACATATTTCAAGCCACACTTTATTTGAGAAAATAGGCTGGTGATTTCTAAGATGTCTCACTGAAAACTTATTATAGTTCGAGGAAAATGAGACTTGGTGCCTTGGCAGAATAGCCAAAGGCCTTTTGCTTTGCTGACTACTGTTCAAATCTTACTTGACCCAACTTGACAGACATTCTTCCTGACAACTTTAAGCGGCTTCTGCATGTGGTGTGATACCTGCAGTCTTCTTCCACTTGGGATTCTGCTCTACAGCTAATGCAGACAGCACAGGGAGTTGAAAATATAATATTTTTACAACTATAAAAGTATTTTTATTTGGCTTTCCAACTTTTATGTGATGTGAATGAAGTACAGGAGTGGAAGAAAGCGATGGACCAGGATAGTTTTTTCAAATTTGGCAAGCACCCCAAAGCTATTTAAAAGACAGATCTAAAAAAAAATAAAATAAAATATAAATAAACAAAACTAAACAAAAGACAGATTAGAGGGTCCTCCCTCCAGAGACCTGAATTCAATGTGTCTGGGGTTTGGGCCAGGAAACCTGTGTTTTGAAAAAGATCCTCAAGTTAAAGTACCTCTTTGAACACACTGAAGTAGGGATTAGAAGATTACCCAGAAAACCAGTAGTGTTTGATTGGGAAGAAAAGTGTGTGTGTAGAAGATATTCCTACTTAGATATTCTTACTCCACAATTTTGTACCTTTCTACTATTCCATATTACGTGCATTTTCTATTTTAAGCATCATTTCAGCAGAAGAAAGGAAGACTGGGTATTTACTTGAGCTGCATAAAGAATGCTGCAGATAAATGTTCACACGGATTTGTTATTTAATGTTTTCTTATTTTTATGTCCTAATGATACCTACAGTCCCCTTCTCACTTGCTCTGCATGTAAGCTCTATGATTTCATGCAGTGCCTGAATGGCAAACAAGCAACATCACACACAAGGAGCAACAGAGCAGGAGTAGTCATTTCTTTCAACCTTGTAGGAAGCCATGGCCTCTAAGAATGCATTTCATTAGGGACCATGTAATTATGCAGAGGACAGTTGGTGGTTCTCAGTTTTCCCTGAGGACAGAATGAGAGATAATAAGCTTCAACCATACAGGTGACATTTAGATTACTGGAAAGCAACCTGCAGAAGTACTGGGAAGAACAGTCTGATAACAAGTGCTTTTAGATTCAACCGTGGAAGAGGGCTTTGCAGAAATGATCACCTTAAAAAACAGAGCTTCTCACCTGACTAGTACTATTCATGCACACCTCTCCTAGCTAGAAGGCAAGAGACAGACTAAGGAACTGAGTTAGGCTATTTACAGCCCTGTAAATTTATGGGTAACACTTTTAAAACAACTTCAGAAAACACATTTCTCTTTCAACCTGCAGAGGTTTTACTTGTTTTTCTTATTGAGTGTATTCTATCAGAGCAACTCCAACAGAAAAACTTTTCCAAGAGAAAAGCTGAGATAAAGAATAATATATTCAGTGAAAAGAAAAAAAAAAAAAAAAAGATTTGTTCTAGGTTTTTAATTCAGAACAAATTTAGTATCAATATATTATCAACACTTCCCCCTCCAATTTTGTATCAAGTCAAATATGTATAAAGAGAGGTATTTAATTTTAATTGTATAGAAATATGTTATCTTAGGCAACTGTCATAACCAGAAGAATATTAGTGATGTTTAAATTAACTACTTTTGTGTTTTAATTCATTTAATTTTTCTCTGACGGTGTCAGTATTCTCTGATCTTTCAGAACAGTGATTTCCACTGTTTCCATATAACTTCCATATTATATTCCACTATAATATCACATTCCCTTATAGGAATTCCTATGGGCATGAATGATTTAGATATTCAATAGATTTTGATTCATGAATAATTATCAGACAACTAGCTGTGGCCCAACCCATTCTCACAGTAATTGCCACATTCAGTGTACCAGACACCACAGGGGACAATGCCCTTTCACATTCCTATCATAGGCCCAATCTTCTAAAATTACTTGTAGATCAACCTGGCAAAACTCATGCACAAATCTAGATGCGAACACAGACTTTTTAAGTGCTACCTTCTTTTTTAGTTCCATAGGCACTGAGTGGTATGGATAATATTTTAATTAGCTAGGTGTTTTGTTGAGGGATTACTTATAGATTCACTTCAGGGTAAAAGTTGAGCCTGTGTGCCCTCTGAGTCAATTTTAAGAAAGGGAAGGAAAGGGAATTTGACATTGCCAGAATAAATTCAGGAGGGAGGAAGGAACTGCTGAGGGGAAAAGTCAGTGAAAAAGCCCTTGGCAGTTACATGGCTGAGAAAGAACTTTGGTGAATAGATAAATCTAGCAGTAATTTTTATGAGTCAATTTGGGGTGTGAAAAATGGCCTTCCTTTCCCATTCTAAAGGATGATGGCTGGTGAACTCTATGTGGCTCACTGATGCTTTTGTTGAAGTAGATTCTGTTTGGAGGGCTTAAAGAGAAAAATGAAGAGACAGTTAACATGGAGGTTTAGGAAGTATGTGCTCAGAGACTAACATCTTTGTAAAAAAGATACACGAAGACATCAATTTATCTGGGGAGTGATTCATCATTCCCCATGAGTCTACAATTCTTCAAGATCTAGGTCAAGGTCTATTTTCTCTAGGAAGCCACTTCTGATTATCCCCTCTTCAGTGATCTTCCTCCCTTTTGAACTCATACAATTCTTACCTCTGTGGCTTTTAATTTAGTGTATAATGCTATTGTCTCATAAAAGACTTAATATAAATAGATGGAAGTGGACAACAGCATGGAATTCAGACCAAAGCCTAGCAACCATGTTACTCATTCAACCCAACACTGGATGATGAGGGCTTACATAACTTGCTTTAACATGATGCAATCTGATGCACGGATCTTCTTCTGTTACACCTTTCCATGTGCTTCTGGGTGCTTTGGTTACAGAGCTAAATATCAACATTTTATTGATGGGCAAATGTTTTCTTTTTCTCAACACCTAAAATTAGCAGGTGCGAAGCTCAGCATGTTTTATTCACATAGATTTTTTTTCAGAATGGATTTTTCAGAATGGATTAAGACAAACTTTGAAGCCAAATGCTTCATTGAGGTTAGAACTCAACTGGATGGTTGAATTAAGCTCTACATATTCGTCAACAGGCATTGCTAATAAAGACACAAATAAAGCAAATTAATATATATATTTCTAAACTCTGTGTCTTCAGAAAATTTCTATGTGGTTGTGATGAACAAAACATCGACATAAAAAGCAGCACCAGGACTTCCCTGGTGGTGCGGTGGTTAAGAATTCGCCTGTCAATGCAGGGGACACGGGTTTGATCCCTGGTCTGGGAAGATCCCACATGCCGCGGAGCAACTAAGCCCGTGCGCCAGCCCGCAAGCCACACTACTGAGCCCATGAGCCACAACTACTGAGCCCTTGTGACACAACTACTGAAGCCCACACGCCTAGAGCCCATGCTCCGCAACAAGAGAAGCCACCGCAATGAGAAGCCCACTCAACGCAACTAGAGACAGCCCGGTGTAGCAACAAAGACCCAACACAGCAAAAATAAATAATTTTTTTTAATGGTTAACTTAAAAAAAAACCCAAAAAACAAAGCAGCACCACTGTCTCAGTGTTTGGGCACAATTATTTTCAAGGACATCTGTGCTGACTCCTTTTCAAGCTTGGACGGCTGCTATCTGAATAAAACCCAGACTCTTTTGTTGGAAAAAAGTCTGAATTTTGAGATTTCCATTTAAGTTGAGAAACAGCTTTCTCCACTCAAACACAAGATGCAACTTACTTTACAGTGTGAGATTAACAGCAATGATTGGCTTGGAAATACAGAAGTCTCGAAGAAAAATACCACATATTTAAAGCCTACTTAAAAGAAAAAAGTAGTCCTTTGCTAAGGCACTGGAGCCATGTTATGTATTTGCAAATCATTCTGTTACAATTTTAGACATACTATGCAGAGTACTTAAGCTCGAGCCTTTTGACACCCGAAAATTTCAGGCTTTTAAATCAGAAATCAAGATGGTTGAAATCAGGCTTGTAAACATGATATTGCATTACAGGCTTTCAATATAAAATTGTACCATTTTTTCTAGAATAAAACCCACCTGGCAAACTCTCAAAGCAATAATGATTTGTTTGGGGGGCCAGAAAGTGGCTATCAGTAGAGATTTAATTTTTCTGAGATGAAAATATTGAGTGGAGTGCACTCCCTCCTTGATAGGAAGCACAACTCAAAAATAAACTGCTGGATTCATTAACAGGCTGGCAGATAAATCTTATCTCCACTGAGATCTTAAAGCAAATGGCATCATTCTTTCATTATGCTGAAGCCCTTACCATCCTGTTCTGAGTCAGTGCTTCAACCTAAAAGACCTAAGAATATTTAAAAAGTGAAGCGAAGAAGGGTTACATTCTTTCCCCTTCTTTTTTCCCCTCAGGGCTCACTTCACATGTGCAATTACACTTGGTTGTGGTTCCAGTGAAGTCCTTAGTCTCCATTTCCAAAATATATTCATTCTGTGCCTTCCAACAACCCACCAGACCCATCACTCACCAAACCACCACGTTTGGCAGTGGTGGGGGGCAATGCTGAGAAGCTAGAGTTGTCAAAAGACAAATGAAGAGTAACTAAGTGGCCAGGGAATGTCACAGTACTGCATCATCTTACTCAGCTCAAGTAAGGGTTATTTCTAAGGGTGGTGGGTATGTTTTGTATGAAAACATATAAGACAAAATAGGGACAAAATGGTTATTCAGAGAAACAGAAGAGATGCAAGAAAAAAAAAGAGAAAGGCTTCAAAGTCTTTTTTGTAGGGGGAGAGGAAGTTAAAGTCTAATAGAAATATATACAGGTTGGTTATAGGTATCTTTTTAGTGACAGATGAATAAATTGGAAGGGTCCTACGGGGAAGGTGTGGACAAAATGCTTGTCACTAATAATGTGGACAAGATGCAGATAATACGGTATGTGCAGCTCTCCCTCTCCAGTAACTGCGTCAACAATTAATTTTATTTCCATTTTTAATACTCAGAATGTCCTTTCCCTCTAAAAAATTGATATCTGTATAAGTGTTTCTGATGTATTGGATACAGATTTATCAATTAAAAATTTAGAGCTAAATATTTATGGATTAATGTATATTCCCTTATAAACCATAGCTACTAATATGGCAGTCTTTTCCCTCTTGGGATCCAGTTTAGCATGGAAATTATCCTCATTTTTGTTCTTTCTAAAGTTCTCCTTCATTATATCACAGTATTGTTACCGTTGTTCTGATGAAAAAGATCTAAGACCTATGATTATAACTGTCAATCTGTCAACAATTATTTAGTGGTCATCCATGGTAGGGACAGCTTTGTGCCAATTGCTTTGGTGAGCAGAGGACCAAAAATCACTGACACCAAACACAAGATTACAACATCAGGAAAAACAAAAAAACAAAAAGAACTGTGAGGTAAGTCACTTATCTTTCTGGTTATTTGCTTGCGTTTTTCAGAAACCTATACTAACAATCGCAGCCTAATGTTTGTATTCTATTTATGGAAATCAGAAGCTAAATAGGATTTTAGGGAAGGGAAAATCAGAAAAAGCCTTTGTGGTTTGAGGTGAGGTCTAAAAAGGTCCTTGAAAGGTGGGAAGATTTGGGTGAAAAGATAATGAAAGCTCATTTATGACCAGTAAAGCAGCACATGCACAGGCTTAGACCTGGAATTTGTGTGGGGCATGCAGGCATTTGGGGGAGAGAATATTAGCATGCCCGGATAGAAAGGAGGCAGGTGATAGAGGCTAGGCAGAGTCACACTGACATAGCCTAGAAAGCCAGATAGAGGAGTTTAGTTTTGATGTACAGACAAATCACTCATTCATTCCACCTTCACTAACCATTTCCTCAGTTCCTTCTCTGTGCCAGGCCTTGTGCAAGAGCTGATCTTCAACATCACAGAATCTTATATGAGGGAAGATAATTTATAAAAGGGTTTATAATATTATAATAAGAGCATAAGACTTTCAATGATATTTCTCCTTCTAAGGTATTCAAAGGAAGAACAATGAGCTACCTTTGAGGAGAATACTCTGGTTTTTCAGATGACTGTTCTGAAATGGCTATCAAAAAGACCTCTAGTCTTTGAAATGTCTAAGATAAATAATTACCCCACCACAGCAATTTCAGGTCAGAGCTGCTTCCTGAATGTAGCCCCAAATAAAGGTCTTCAAAACACTTCCAAATACGCTAATTAGCTGAATGGGTTTGTCTGTGTTTTAAACTATATTGCATTTCAGAGTCAATCTACTTGAGAGTCATCTGGGGGAAGAGAACCATAGCTTGATCTGAGTTGAAGTGTGAAGAGCAAGCCCAGTCTGCCCTTTCACACCCCACAGCCTCAGTAAACATCAGCGCACTACTCTAGAGATTAAGCTCCAAATGGCCACACTTTTTGAGACTTTAATACAAAAGCTTTGGCCATAGGGTTTTTCCTAAAAATATCTGAAAATAATTTTGATATTTTCTTGAAGCTGAAGCACAGAACTACAGCTTTCCCCTCCTCCCAGCCCTACCTTCCCTATTGCTGTGATTTCCAAACGAACAGCCTTGGGTTGATTGCTTATCAGGCTGGATAATGGCCTCATTTATTACACAAAGCCTAGTCAGACTTAGAAATGGTAGAATCCTGCTGATTTATCAAATCCTTTTGAGACATCGGATCTGTGTGCAATAAAAATCTGCTAGAACATGGTTAGGTGAACAAAACAGTGGTGAACAAAATGATATGTCTGTGGCCATCACAAAATTTTTAAAAACCTGTGGGTCAGACAAAAGCTGAACTTCAGCTGGATTTCAAGCTCCTTGAATTAGGGGAATATCTCATTTATCTTTTCATTATAAACTAGCAGAGCAACTTATAAATAATAGGTACCTAATACATATAAAGGAAATGGAAGTTAAATAAAGGGTTTTTAAATAAGATTAGTTTTAAAGTAATAATAATTATTATCATTATACTGTGTGCCAAACACTGATTGCTTAAAACAATCTTTTGAAATAAAATGATAGAAGACACTAAAAAAAAAAAAATCTCCCACATGGAATCTGCAGATTCCCGATACCGCATGTAACAATATTCTATCTCATGGGAAACTGATGAGATGAACAGATTGCATCTATTGCTCTTAAGGAAAGCATGCCAAGATCTTTGGTCATCTTCCAAACATAAACATCTACCTGTGTCAAGGAAGGAGAAATGGTGCCACATCTCAAAGACATCTTAAAGTTATCTGTAGTGAAAGCCATGATTTTTAAACTTTTAGTATCAAAGAAACTGCAGGGAATGTTATAACTCATATCCAGGGCCATGCTTCTGGAGTTTCTGATTCAGTTAAGTCTGGGTGAGGCTGGATATTAAATTGATAAATTAAATGTTACATTTCTAACAAATTCACAGGTGATTACTGCTCAGTCCAGTGACTGGCACTGAGAACTACTTATGGAGAAAGGCTGTAAGAACTTATGCTTGCTTGTTCTTTTGAAAAGAGGGAGAGAGAAAGAATGAATATAAATGATTAGGGGAAAGTTGGTCCCTCACTCCTCCAGACAAAGTAAAAGAAAAATAAAACAAAGAGAAAATAGTGAAAAAATACTCAATATATTTAATTTCATCCCTAGAAGAAAAAATAGAAGGAGTGGGAACAACTGTCCTCCACATCATTGTCCCTTGCTTGTACTTGCAGAGCCTGGCTGAAAGCTGCAAGCAAAGCTCTCTGTGGTTCACCTCCATCCCAGAGTGAGTGACTGCAATTGCAGGGTCCAGGGACAGGTGAAACCACAGAAGACAGCTAGAAGCAGAACAAGGAATATTCAGGCATTATCTGTCAGAGTGATTATTAGGGGATAAAGGGAAAGAAGTCCTTTGACTAGTCTTAGTCCCTGAGTATTGTGCAATTTCTATTTCATTACTAAAGAATAAAAATACAGTCTTATCCAGAGAGAGAAAATCAGCACAAATTCTGGAACTTCCTAAAACTCGTGGACTATTATATCATCTCAGTTTTATAAATGAGAAAATTGAGGCTTGGAGAAGCTATGCAGCACACCCATGGTCACAAGGAAAGGAAGCAAAGAGCCCACCTGGATTTGATCCAGGTCTATCTGGCTTCAGAGACCACATATTTAGTCATTTGTATTATTCTCTCCCTGCCCACTATACGTGGCCTCAATTTTTTTTTTTTTCAAAAATTACCATCAGCGCTTCCCTGGTGGCGCAGTGGTTGAGAGTCCGCCTAACGATGCAGGGGACATGGGTTCGTGCCCCAGTCCAGGAAGATCCCACATGCCACGGAGCAGCTGGGCCCGTGAGCCATGGCCGCTGAGCCTGCGCGTCCGGAGCCTGTGCTCCGCAATGGGAGAGGCCACAACAGTGAGAGGCCCACATACCGCAAAAAAAAAAAAAAAAAAAAATTACCATCAAATGCTTATTGGGAGCTTATTATGCACCAGGTACTTACCATATTTATGTTAACTCATTAATCTTAAAAACAATCCTGAGAAGGGGTATCATAGAATCCCAAATATATAAATAAAGCAACTGAAGATTAAGTAACTTGTCAGACCTTGCAGGACTAATGGCAGAAAGAAAATGAACTTCAAATCAATTTTACTTCAGAGGTAGCATCTTTAGATGTTTTTTGTCCCTAATGCTAGTCACCTCCCCACCATTCCTCCAATCTGGTCTCTCACTCCTTATTTCTAATTATGTTTCTACAGAATTAGGTCCTCAGAATCAAATTTAATATGTAAATTAAACAGCCAAGAACATAAAGATTTCTGCTGTTAAATATCAATTATTATAGAAAGGTAGGAAGAATTTCACCACATTGAAACTGTGGCTAATGGCTGCATTAGGGATGATTTATATCTATATTAGAGTTTCAGTTAATGTGAAATAAAATGTATCCTTAGTTTTTTTTTCTCCACTCTCAAAATGAAATGAACCTGAATAAATTACTATGAATTGTGTACTTTCTAATGACAGCTTTTTTGCAGTTAAATTGATTAATTAAATGTTATTATCCAATGAAGAAATCATTTTCTTGAGGTAACTGACCAGGCAATGGAGTTAAAATTTCCTAAGAAAACCAACAGCAATCCACTCTGACACAAGGTGAATTGTTTTAAGCTAAAGGTCATCTTCTTGCAGTATGCACAGCTATCATTACAGTGTATGTTAAAGTTTTCAAGCTATTTACCTTCCCCTAATATCATTTAACAGCATAAGCAATGTATTTACAATTCACCTACCCCCTTAAGGTCAAGTACAATGCCAGGACTGGTCAGTACCAGGAAAGAGACAACATTGGTTAACAATGAAATGGTTATAGTTAAAACAAAACTGGGTCAGTATTATAATTTATGGAACTCAGAGAATGAGGCCAATTCACACCACTCTAGAAAATTCCAATCAGCTACGAATGCACTGTCTATTCAAGAAAAAAACTGGGCTATAACCCTTTGGCTTCTTGAAGTCCAAAGGGATGAAGAGAAGAACTCTCTCTTGGCACAATCACCAGTAACCGACAGTGTTGTGCAGAGCACTGCCTGGTCCCTAACACCCTCTCAAGTTATTTGCTTGCACCCATCTTTTAAGGATAACTGAATGGAACTGCCTTTAAAATTTTTTATTTCAGTACTAAAATCTGCCTAATTTTCCTAGGAATTCCACCCGGAGCATTGAGTTCACAGGCATATTTAACTTTCCTTTGGCATCGCCTTGCTATCACCCCTGAGAGATACAGAGTATACTCTTACCTAAACACATCTGTCCAAGGGTCCTCTTTCCATCCCCCAGGTAACATCAAGGTTCTGACTGGTAAAAGCACTGAGTCCTAGAAGGTCACTGCCCTTCTTAAGACCTGTACTTGGGAGTTCTTGGGACTCTATTTTAAACACCTGCTTACATGGCTCAATGAAATCAATGGGGGATTTTTACTTTCTCACTGACATTGTACAAATGTTCGTTCACTGAAGGGAAATGGCTGAGAGGGGACAGACGGAGAACTGTGAAGAAATTAAAGGACCTTTAATGGATTAAAACAAAAAGGCATTCTGCTCTCCAGGGTGCACATTTATTTAGCTAGATTTGCTTAAAAGTATTCTCAAGCTCCCAAATTCAATGGACTAGAATGACTTTAAACAGTTTTTTTCTGGTCCGCTGGAGAGATGTGCCTTTATATGATTATTTTAATGAGAATTATCTATCAAGTAATTGCCACATAAAGGTTATATGTAAGTAAGGAAGAACATGTGAATTATACACGTCAAATGTCTCCAGCGTATTTTGAAAAGTACTTTGGCTACATTTTTAAGTCTAAACACTCCAACAGATGAAAGTTATTTCTCTTGGGCAAGATTCCCAAGAATGGGTAAAGTTAAAAAGAATAATTTTCTGAAAGATTTTTGACAGCAATTAACTTTATATGGGACATATTTATTTCTAAATCCCAGGAAAAAAAAATTTTTAACTACATAACAAGATGCCCTTTTTAAAGAATTCTTCCACTAAAGTTTATAATGATATGAACTGTAGAATAAATATACTTAAATTGCTTCTTACAATTTATTTTAACAAGGTAATTTAACTGCATTTTCCCCAAACCAAAGATAATTTACAGTTATTGTTCAGCTTTAACAAGAATTACAGAAACAAAATCTTGAAAGCTCTATTTATAGGAATTTTATCAGAATTTATTGTTGAGGAATTGCAATTGTTGTAGACCAGTAATAATGTCTGTGCTCTTTTTTTCTCACTGATATTATAAGTGCAGGTCAAAATTAGGGGAGACTCACTGACAATGTTTTATTTACATTTTGGCAAAGTGATCCTTTCGTGATGCTCAGTTAAGGAAACATCAGTTTATCTCCTCCCCACCCTTCTGTATACACTTTTGCCTAAAGAGTGCCTTAAAATTCAAAGTACAGTCACAACTAAGAAGTACAGAAAACTTATCATCTTGGAAAAAAATTTCGTAAATACTAATTTGGAGATTTTAAACTAGTTTTTAAGGCAAAATGATGTAATCAAAGATATAAAATGAGTTAATATTCTACAATGTAGAAATGCCTTCATATTCATAGTCCAATCTTCTTTAGGTCCCTCAGATGCAACTTCATCATACTGTCTTTCCTTTTAAAATTGACTTGATATTAATTAAATTAATTAAAAGGTAATTGTGTCACTAGATTTTGACTTCCATAAAGTCAGGTAGAATGCATTATACTCCCTGCATCTACCAGTTTTTCTTGCTGACATGTGATACTTGTAATTAAAAAAAAAAAAATTCTTAAAGTTCAATGATGAAAAAATTAATAACACTATCAAATAATTTAGATGACTTATCAATCCTTTCAGAAAAACACTAATTCATTATGATTATCTTTTTCAAGGCTAAAGGGTTGAAATTACTATTTATGTACTAAAAGGATAAGAATTAATAGGCAATATCTTCATAATGACAGAATAACAATAATAAGATTAATAATGTTACTACTACTAGTATTACCACTACTATTGTAATTTAAAATAAAAAAAAAAAAAACTTTCCTAAAAACAGTTTAACAGAATATACTTAAGGTGTTTAAGTAAGGTATCCTGATTTAAAAGCAAACCAGAAAAGAAACGAAAACTAGGTAGGTATTAATGCTTTAATTACTTTCAGAAGAGAGAAAGGGAAATACCACACATAAGAATTCTTTCTCAAGTTACAAATACAAGTTAAATTAAATTTTAAAGGACTTCGATATGGAACTTGATATGACCAGTTTAATTAGTGATATAATTAGATGGACAGGTACTAATGGCACACAGCCTAGAGGTCCTATATTAATGAATCATAAAGAAAATCTACTGTAATTACTTAATTTATCTAATTAAAAGGTAGTTGTGTCACTAGTTTTGAATTCAATAAAGTCAGATGCAATGCACTATATCCCTTGTATCCACCAAAACCCAACACATTCTTAGCCCTTTTTAGGAACTCAGCACATGTGAGTTGATTTGAAATTTCTAGCAAATTGACAAGGCGTTAAAGTTGAAGGACTCTAATAAATTAAATATATTATTATTCATTGGTTTAATAAACAGTTGTTAAGTCCCTGCTCTGGACTAGGTACTATGATAAGTTTTGGAAAAGCAAAAGTGAATAAGACATTTAAAGGCTCTTTGGCTTTTAAAATAACCTAACAAAAGTTATTTTAAGTTGCCATTTCTACATAATTGTAGGTACCTAAAATTACATCACAATTGAATCTTGAATATTATAAAAATGTTACTAATAGGTCAATAACATTTTCTATTCAGGGAAATATATGCTGGCATATCAAATCTGTGTGAAATTTGGGGAAAATAATATAGAAATAATGAACTGCTCTCAAAATTCTCAAATTTCCTAGTAAACTTTCATTTATGCTGAATCCAAGTAACTATAGGTTTTATCTTTTAAACTTCACTTACCCAAGCTTGAAATTACAGAGTTGGCTTTCACTTCCCCATTCTATCAATGCTTCCACATTGAACAGAATTCATTCAACCACTGAGTCTCATTTTGTAGCCACACATTCACCTTGGTTTTTTACCTAGTCCTAATTACAGCTCTATATTACTATAGAGTAAGATACTATTCTGTGGCATACATTTCCCAGTTTGGGCTTTTCTTGTCTCAGTCTCCAGAAAACAATTTCCTATCACCACACTTTTGGTCATGTAACCTATCTTTTGGCCTATCATCTTCTTCCTCCTTTCCCTCCAACAATCTAAATCTTACTTGGATTTTGAAGATGTTTTCTCCTTTCTCTGACCTTCGAAGAGAAGCTTAATTTTTGACTCATCACATCTTGCACAGGGGCATGTGCAATCTATTTGGCATATTTTATTTAGTCACTAATATTGCAAGCTGTCTGTGGGTAGGACCTATGTCTTAGACCTCTGTGTATCATCCCAGAAGTTAGTACACTGCTGTGAATAAAGTCAATCTATTTTGTTAAATTATATGTAAATGATTATTTTTTGAGATACTAAATTTTTAAAGTGCATTCTGAATATATGTACATTGTAAATATAGTGTTAATCATATATTTTATTGAAATATACTTATTTAAAATTAAACATTTATCACTAGTATATAATAAATTCCTATTAATTAGAAAACTTTATTAATTAGATCCTTTCATTTTCTAATTATTCAGAAACAATATAAAATAGAAATCTACTGAAATTATCTCAAGTATATATGCTCACTTTAATTCTAAACAGGAATGCTCTCCTATTCTGACTTTATTTTTACATATTTATCAATTTACCACTTAAAATGCCTTAATCTTGTATGTCTGAAATTTTATAAAGCAAAAAGTTTAAAAAATCCTATACTCTCTAATAAACGGACTATATCATTTTTAATATGACTTTCTTTCAATTTATTCAGATAAGCAGGTTCTAAAACAGGCTTAGAATTATATAACATTCTAAAATAGTGTGGTATCCCTTCAAGCAAGACTTACGTGAATAATAAATTATGCCGAGTAAATAAATAACTGTTAATTCAGTTTAAGACAAAGATGTAGGCATATGTCATGTTGTTAGATCTAGATATGCTTAAGGACATCTCTGATATGATATATTTTCTAATTCCACATTTCTTTAAATTGACCTTTTTATTTTTGCTATAGAGAATTGGGAGAAAAGAAAAATGCTCAACATGTATAGGGTCTCTAAAATATATTGGGGAATCTTCAAAATTCTCAAGATGTATATAGTGTAGAATGATTTCCAAGTATAAGGATTTCCTCAGTTTAAGCAGATGTCACATTCAATTCCTTTATTCATCCACTGATCCAAATATATTAAACACTCACTATATTCCACACATTAGGAATTATACTATTTTTAAAAGACCTTATATACAGTGTTCTTATTCAGTAAAGAACTCCATTTTTATTTCTAATAGACCTAGGACATGCTTATATTTTTTAATTTAATGAAAGCAACTCATTTTCATTGTAGAGAATTTGAAAAATTTAGGAAAAGCGTAAGAAAAGTATCTCTCATAACCACTACTCAGAGACACCTACCCTTAACTCTTTCATGTATTTCCCTACATTTTGTTTCCCCTGTACATGTGTATGTGTGTGGCATAAATGAGTTATTATTCTACATGACATATTTTTGCATTTTTTCTTTACAATGTGAGTCTTTTCCTCAAGGAACAGTCACTATCCTCAAGGAACTTACTATTTAGTGAGAGAGACAGACGTGAGACCGAAAGATTAGCTAAAATGTAATGTGTAATAACAGAGATTATATACAGTATAATGCACAAGTACAGAAAGGTCCATCCATCAGTCTGGTGATGTGAAGATATAAATGCTTGAGCTGAGGGTTGAAGAGTATGCAGCGGTTGCCAAAAGACTTCTGAGGGGGTTGTAGGGTGGGAAAGGGATTAGTGGTACTAGGCATTTTGGGTCTAAGGGATACCTTAGAAGGGCTATAAAACTAGCAATACAAGAGTACAGTACTGTTGGAGCAGAGGGGACTAAGCAGAGGATGCTGGGGTTGTGTCATGCTAAGTAGTGCTGGATCTTTCCTCTAGGCCAATGCTCAATGAAAAAAAAAATTACAGTGAATGAGAAAGAAAAGAAATGCTACACTCTCATTGTTGATACCCTTGAAAATCTCCCCCTCTTCCCATTCTGATGTTTAATATGAGAATCTGCCAACCTCTACTTTAAGCCCCTGTTGCATTAAAGACTTTAAAGGCGACCAATGTTTTATCTCCAGTATAACCTCAAAAGTATTAGGATCCGGTGCTAAGAGGATGCTCTTATGTAGTTAGGGTCACAGATTCTAGAGCTAGATTACTTGGCTTAGAATTCTAGTTCCACCAGTTATGTGGCCTTGAGGAAACTGTCCTATCTGTGCCTCAGTTTCCCTATCTGCATAATGAAGATAACAGTAATATCTAATGCTTAAGGTTGTTCTAAGAATCAAATGTGGTTATATTTGTACAGCACTAAGAATGGTGCCTGGCACCTAATAACACTATATAAAATTTGCTAAATAAAATCAATATCCTCAGAGGATCAGAATACAAACAAAGAAAACAACCTGGTATCCAAAATCCCTGCTATAAATCAGAATCCACGTGCTTTGAGGTAATTGCTGGTTCATTACAGTTATTTCTAAATAACTTCATAATTATAAGATGGATCAATCTAATAATACTGTTTCTATGGATGGATTAAAAAAGTAAAGCATCAAGTTGATTGTAATTGAACTCATTTCAGGTCTGATAATTTTGGCATTTGGGGAGGAGCAGAGTACATAGGTTCTGAGTTATTTTTGAAATGGGGGGAACCTATGCTCTGAATTACCACAGACCTCACTTTAGAGAACTTGCAGAAATGCTCAGCGATAGCTGCATTCTAGAACATTTTGGGCATTATATACACATTGCTTAATAACTGCAAAGGATTGAGAAATTTTTCAAAACATACACATTGCAGCTATTAAATCAGTATTAATTATTTTAGAAATTCTATATTGTATATGGAAGAAAAACTCCAGAAGTGTTTTTTGTATTTAAATCCAAAGGCTGATCAATGGAGATTTATGCTGTTACATGCAAAATAATGCTGATCTGGCCAGTGCCTCCAGAGAGTGAGTGGTTTCAGATCCCACTGAATGAAATAAATTCTTATCAAGTATAGTACCCAATCTTGACTCTGACACACCATACTGGTTTGTGACCTTATTTTTTCAAATTCCTTAATTCAATTTATAATAAAGCATCTCCCTGAGTGTAGACAAACTGTCTCTTATATGGTTTTTGAGAGCCCAACATAGTATTTTGGCACATTACACATGTTTAACAAGTATTTGTTAAGTCAATTAAAATAAATACAAAAGCATCGTCAACAAAGCCTGTTATATTGGGGCATCAAGTGTTTTGCAAAGAACGCCTCTCCTCTTTTAGCTCAGATGCCATCCTTATTTCCGACTTTAATTTATCCAACATTTCTAAGAAATCTCTAAGAAATAGTTAATTCTAATTAATTTTTTCCTAGGACAGAACCTTAAATAGTTTAAAGTGAATATCAAAACACACACATATCATAATATCAATTCTGTGTCAGGTGCACTCTTCACATTAGATTTAATTCTCACAACCACTCTGCAAAATGAGTGTTTTCCATAGATGAAGGACCCTGAGGTACCAAGTGGCCACAAGTCACACAGGGAGAACAGGGGGATCTTTAGGATTCTGTTCTACATTAGCTTTGAAATAATCTGCCTTTTTAGGATCTTCCTTTGAGAATAATTTTGGATGAAATACGGTATAATCAAATTCTAAAAGAAATGTTATATACCCCTCCTCTAAATGAAATGGTAGTAATAAAAGTAATAATGAATTTTATTCCCTTTTAATATTTTTTTTAGCAAGAGATGGTCTTCATCTTACTTCTACAGAATTATGCTTAGAAAAAAGAAAACCCTAATACCATTAACAGGAAGAAGTTGAATCTCACTCAGTTCCCTGTGGGCCCTTCCTTTCCACGCATCACCAGACCTACCATCAACACATTGCTACATTTGATTTGCTTCAGTTCAGTAGGCAACCTGAAAATCTTTTGCATTTCCAAATACTATGCTGAGGAGTAAGAATTTGTGTGCAATAAGGAGAAGATGTCCTGTCAAAAGCATCTGAGAAATGCAAATGCATATATCTGTAGAAAACTGTCACATGGGTGGATTTAGAGACTAAAACCAGCAGGACCACAAATAAATAATATGTTAAAAAGCCATTCCAGCTGTCCATACCAAAAAACAAAAAAAAAAGTGATATTTTAGGTTAGAATATAGAATTATTTTTACTAGAGCATTCTACATAAAATCTTCTAGTAATATCAAGTCTGTCCTTCCCTGAAACAAACTTTCAGAGTACCTTTTCTTGTTTTAAGAGTAGAACACATTTATAACTCAACTTCTTAAGTGGGGTAGAATTTTTTAGCATGATTATACTAAAATTTGAATTAAGTAAAACTAAATTGTCCCCAAACCTTAGTACACCAAATATGGAGATACTAAGATTTTATTAATATGATCTCTCTAATAGACAGTCCCTGTGAAAAACTGACACATGCTTGACATATGACAGTTCCTCAACAAATGTTAACAAGTATTATTACTTTTATTGTTGTTATTATTACTGCATAATCAAATCCCTAAAACCCAGCATCTTTCCTCCAATGCTTTCCTCTTTATGGTTTGCAGGTTTGCTCTTGGGAAACAAGATAAGATTTCTACCTCATGCCAATCAATTATGTTAGCTCTTAAAAATTTAGTTGCTCAGTTATGATATTTTACTTTTTCCCAGTCACATTCTTCCTGTGGGATTTGTGTAGAGGTAAGCAAGGAACGAACAGAACCAACAGCTTAATAGCTAGGCACAAAAGTTCCAGGAATGATGATTCTGAATTGAGAGATGGTCAAGCTAAGCTAATGGGTGGCAGAAGCAAACAGCACCCCAGTCAGTTTTTCTGCCTCAATCAAATCTGATACCATCTTAGATTCTTATCACATCTTAGCAGTTTTCACTAACAGCCCAAAGTTTAAAAGGTGACAGACCCTTCCCTTCCCGAATCTAGCAACAGATAATGCAACTAGACTCAGCCCAACCAAGCATCCCAAAGGATTCAAGTTCTAAGCAGAAGGCCTTGCAGGTAGAAAGGACCCTGTAATTCTGCATTGTTTATTACACTGTCTGATGTAGCCTGACTCCTAAGAGGTAGTCTGTCCTGTGGTGTGTATTTGCAGGATCAGAGCAGAACTCCTAAGACTATCTTCCTCCCGCCCCTACTGGATTGTGATCATTAGATGGGAAAGCGTGATCCCAAATAAAGATCCCTAGTTAAAATTGTTGAAATGTAGAAGCACATGGTGCATCTTCCTCTTAGATAACGGAACTAGACTTAAACAGAACAAAACAAAAACTGCAAGCAAGAGTTTTCTACCTAATGAAAATTTAGCAAAGGATTTTATCTACCTATCTATTCATCTTAAAGCATTTCCAAATATCTGTGACACTATTATCATAATAAAAATTCCACTCAGGAAGTCACAAAAAAACACTGTGGTCTAGTGATAGAAAAAATATCAAATACTTAGTATATGCTTTATAACTAAGTGCTTTCCAACTGAAATGCAACTAAACCCAACAAATGTTTTTTGAGTATCTATTATATATCAAGCATGGTACCAAACACGAGGAGAACAAAAGTGGGTAAATCTCAGTGTCTGATGTAAAAATAGGAATCTCCACATTTGTTATTCTCTTTGGATATATATATTATAATGCATATTGCTCATGAGTTCATTTCTTTCAAAATCTTCTTAACTTATTATAGTATGCATCTATAATTGTAATGAGATAAAATATAACAGTTTATCACAGCAATTGATATATATCCAGCTATCTCAACATTTGCCTACTGTTCAGTTTTCATATTTTCAAGCAGTAACATGGTAGAAGAGACAGACATTGATTTTTTTATTTTCTTAGGAGACAATAAGCTTATTCCCAATTATCCCAAGATATTAGTGTGGTGAATGAATCCTGAGGATTCATATGTCTCATACGGGAGACTGAGTTAAAAACAAATGTGATTCTTTCATTGGTCAAAGGAAGTATGTTTGTTCCTGGTTAAAATCTTTGAATGCTTTAGAGATAGTAAGTTACTTCCCCTTTTCTCTCTCCACATATCCACAGTAGTATTTTTTTAAATAAATAAATAAATTTATTTATTTATTTTTGGCTGCATTGGGTCTTCATTGCAGTGTGCGGGCTTCTCATTGTGGTGGCTTCTCCTGTTGCGGAGCACGGGTTCTAGTCACACGGGCTTCAGTAGTTGTGGCTCGCAGGCTCTAGAGCGCAGGCTCAGTAGTTGTGGCGCATGGGCTTAGCTGCTCCACGGCATGTGGGATCTTCCCGGACCAGGGCTCGAACCTGTGTCTCCTGCATTAGCAGGCGGATTCTTAACCACTGCACTGCCAGGGAAGTCCTCACAATAGTAATTTTTGTATTTCATTTTTATTGAAATATTCAGATTTCACTTTAATTCATTTCTCTTTTTTTCCCATTAGAACTTAAGGAACTCATCCACAGGATGAGTTGTTGACCTGAATGTTGACCTGCTGGGTGTAACCCTGCCTCAAAATACACAGGAGCACGCTGCAGTGATTTTTCTCTATTGATTCTTCTAAACAAGTTAGACCAAAGTTAGACTGTGAACATATCAAGACACTTTTCCATTCTGGGCTCAGTGCTTAGCAGGCCAGTTAAAGGATGGTAGGGAGAGTAGAAAATTCTACCTTAACAGGTGAACTTTTTTTTCTTCCTGTTCAAATACTCAACTTCTTTCCACACTCAGATCAAGTTCCACCATCCCCACACACCTTCCCTGGACCACTGCACTCTGGTGACTCCTTCTTTGTTTGAACTCTACATGTTTTCAGTCATTGACAATTTAACAGAAAAATATATACACTATACATATAAACACTGTATAAATACTATATGTCTACTGATCTTTCATTGTTTTTAATTCATATTTTGCCCTCCTGCTTAGTCCGTAACTTTGTTGAAAACAAGGCGATGTTTATATTCTATTTAGAGTCTGAATGAAAATATGTATGTAAAGTTTTATTAAATACATATTGATGACGACTTCACTATAATGTCATACTCATAAAGCCATGAGTGAAACTTGTTGCAGGGTTAGCAGAAAGCCAGAGGAGCTTAGCAAAGCCATGCTCTGTGGGAAGAATGCAAAAAGCATTGGAGAATTATCTTTCTTGGCAACAACCCTACTGAGATGGAGCCATACAGACATTCTATAAATGTTAATTGATTGTGATTCACATCCAACCAGCTGCCACTCCTCCACCTCCAGTGTTAAATTCCAAAGGACTGTAAGTCTGTTTTCAAGGTTTGCCTTTCCTGCTTCTCTGGATTCTGTTTCTCAGGGAAGGAGGTACCACGGTTGTGAAAAGGAATAAATACAGTTTTAAATATTTCTGACCTAGGCACTTCAAAAAGTGCCTGAAAACAAGGAGAATTACAAAGTTATTGCAAATAAGAATTTAAAATGGGGAAAACTAATGCTGCTTTGGCAATTTCTACATTACCAGAGCCCACTTTTAGATGCTTCAAATCTTTCCTTAGTACCAAGCCCTAACCTGGGACCCACCTGGGGCAGAGTGCCATTTTGAATTTCTCCTGTGAGTAGAGGACCCTGTGAAGAAGCTTTGGAAGTTTTGGAAGGCTTAGTGAGTTTGATTTTTTGGTCAAGCGGTTTCTTTGATCAATAGCTGGGCCAGGCACACAGAAGCTACTCCTCCTCCCCTTAGCCGTACAGCTCCAGACATATGTAACAGCCACCAGTTCCTGTTTTGCTTTTTGGTTTTTGTTTTTCCTTAAAAGAAATATACATGGGCTTGATGTACTGGCTTTTTATAAACACTGTATGTCTACAGCTGCAGGGATCAGAGAGACTACCTGTTCTTCAAACTGATGGAGCTATAAGGATCTAATTAAAGATGAAGAAGAAATTATGCATTCATTTGTAGATGTTTCCCTTTATGCCACCCACAGAATCCAATAGACAGTATGGCTTACTAGACTGCCCCTGAGAATCTTTCATCAGATGTACCTGGGGGGAAAGCTCTCTTCAGCATCACCTGTGCCAAATGTGAAAAATCATCAGGTAGATTTTTACTTTCCCCCCAAATTTTAAGGTACAAAGAAACATTTTAACGATGCTATGAATACAACATTTTTACAAAGTAGATGAGTATTGTTTGTGTTTATGTGTAACTTGACTAGACAGTGGTGACCAGTTATTTGGTCAAACACTAGTCTAGGTATTGCTACAAAGGAATCTGTAAATGTGATTAACACTTACAATCACTTGACTTTTAAGTAAAGTGGATCACCCTCCATAATGTGGGTGGGCCTCATCCAATCAGTTAAAGATTTAAAAGCAAAGACTGAGGTTTCCCAAAGAAGGACTTCTGCTTCCTGACTGGAGCACAGAAATTCTGCCTGAGTTTCCAGCCTCTAAACTGAAGACTACATCAACTCTTAGAGGAATCTCCAGTTTGCTGGATTTTGGACTTAACAGCCTCCACGTGTGTGTGAGCCAATTCCTTAAAATTCCTTCTCTCTCTCTCTCTCTCTCTCTCTCTCTCTCTCTCTCTCTCTCTATATATATATATATATATATATGAATATCATATTGGTTCTGTTTCTCCGGAAAACTCTGATTAATATAAGCACTAAACCCAATGCCCCAAAGATTCTGCTTATAAGCAAGCCATGGCAATTTAGTAGTTTATTTGTATCAATAGTTATTACTAATGATTTTTCTCTTTACATTAGTACATATGGCTGGGAACGAATCTATACAACGTAATTGCAGGAGTTCTGAACAACCCTTTCTCTCCAATAAAATTTCTTATTTTCCCTCATAATGTTGAAACCACTTTCTTAAAAAAAACAAACCTCTTTGTTTAATAATCTGGGATCAGCCATATGATGTTACATGCAACACATTAAGGAAAACACTAAGGTAGGACAGAAGTTCCAGGAGGGCAGGTGGGACTTCTTTGTCAAGATACTGTTTCCTAGTTTTGCCTGTGGCCTATTCTGTGAAGGGGTAGATATATAATTAGAATTCTCTGTTTTCACCTTCGCTTTTCTTGCTATTCTGAAGTGCCTGGATATGCCTATAGGCACCTGTGGATCCAAGTATCTGCTACAGGAAAAGAATCGTGCCAAATCATTATGGTCTTAATGGTATAAAGAACAGCATGACAAAGATATACTGAGGCATTCTCTTACTTGGGACTGATCTTCGGTCTAAGTCCTGCCATATAGCAATCCACATAAATTGGGCTACTGGAGAAATAAAAATACATTTTCAACACTGGTTTAAAGATGCCTCTCAGTATGCTGTGATAGCAACAGAAATGAATTCCAGGGACATGGAGAACAATGACACAGACAAATGGCTCTCTCTGCCAGAGTTCTGCAGTCAGATATGAGAAGAGAGGAAACATTTGCTTTGGAGCTACGACACATCCATAAAGCAAAGGAGTTGCCTTTTTTTAAAGTTATCAACAAGAGGTACAAGATCAGAGTTTGAATGTTTTATGAGTATTTAAAACTTTCTATGTGGGTTCTTGGGAGATTTAACTCTACTCACCCAATACCAGGCGATCTCCCTTTATTTTCCCTATGACCAACTTGAAATCAGCAGTGTATATTCCTAAAGGCCAAGATGACATTACATTTTTTGTTGACCAAATAAAATTAACTCAAGAAAAATAAAGGTATCTACCATGTAGACTGGCTATAGTAGTGATGATACTACATTCAAACCTTCACAATTCACAAGCATTAGAAGATAAGCTCCATTAACCATTGTGTCTCTCGCAGACAGAACAACCCACAGAACATGAAAGGCACTCACTAATATTTGTTGCATGAACAAGTGAGTGCTTTTTAAAAACATGCTCTCATCTAATTATCATTATTGTTTCTGAGGTTCTTCACATTTCAAATAAGAAACTTTGGCTCTAAATGGTCAATAATTTGCCTTAGGTGTCATAGATAGCAGAATCAGGCATTGGTGTTTTGTTTTGTTTTCAGAATAACAGGCTTTCCTTCCCAAACACAAAGAAATGGAATTTGACAGTGAGCACCAATTTTGGAACTTAGGCCTATAGAAACATACCAAAAATAATGCTGCAGATCGCTAAAGGAAGAGGATAAATCACAAGAAACGTCAATATGGGACAGTACTAACGTGAAGCAACCAAAAGTTAGCTGCCACAGACAACAAGCTTTAAACAATGCATGTACTAAGCCTTGGGCAACAATTGTGATTGAGAACACACAAGTTGAGGCACGATCTAACTGTGCCAGGAAACAGGTAAGTAAGAGGTGTAGACCAGATCTGAGGGTTAACTATGGATTATTAAGCAACACCCTGTCATCAACTGAATAAAATACATTAAGTCAAAACATGATTCAGGTGAACTTATCTAACGTTCTCTGAGAATAAAACAAAAGATGATTTTCTAAGACAAATATTTGAAATTTGAGCGTCCTCTCCACTTAAAAGCATAATTCCATTAAAATCTTAGACTGATAAGTATGTAATCTAATCTTAAATATTTTGGGAAGTTTTATTTTCTTATTTTCTTTAGCAATCTATTCCTCTTTTACCCATAAAAGCACAGAATATTGGCCTCTAATGCATTCTATTGCAAAATATGCACATTTCTCCCTTGTTCCAGATTTCCTAAAGAAATAGAAAAAGAGTATTGAATGCTTCTAGCAAAGTAAATACTACTCACCTATAAGTTTTAAAAAATATAGCATTTTTCTTTATTTTGGTTGGCCATTTCCACTTTTCCTTTGCAATGGTAATTGGACATTAAAATGTCTTTGTTCGCATGATGCTGATGAAAATAGGACTGAAAAACTTAGCGAAATGCCACTAATTCTGTAAGAATGGATATATGGGTTTTTTTCCCCACCCAAAAAGATTTCTAAATAAGGTAAAATGAGGTATGGACATATCAAACAGGACTGGGAGAGTGTTGGACTCTGGTTTGAGTTGGGAGTAGTTTAAATCTATGTACTAAGTTAAATAATAATGACTATGAAAGTTTATGTAATTAAAAATACATGACAACTCTGGGGGAAGATGGCGGGAGAGTAAGACGCGGAGATCACCTTCCTCCCCACAGATACACCAGAAATACATCTACACGTGGAACAACTCCTACAGAACACCTACTGAATGCTGGCAGAAGACCTCAGACCTCCCAAAAGTACCTCCCCACGTACCTGGGTAGGGCAAAAGAAAAAAGAATAAACAGAGACAAAAGGATACGGACGGTACCTGCACCAGCGGGAGGGAGCTGTGAAGGAGGAAAAGTTTCCACACACTAGAAGCCCCTTCGCGGATGGAGACCGCGGGTGGCGGAGGGGGGAGCTTCGAAGCCGCGGAGGAGAGCACAGCAACAGGGGTGCGGAGGGCAAAGCAGGGAGATTCCCGCACAGAGGATCGGTGCCGACCGGCACTCACCAGCCCAAGAGGCTTGTCTGCTCACCCGCCGGGGCGGGCGGGGCTGGGAGCTGAGGCTCGGGCTTCGGTCGGAGCGGAGCGAGAGGACTGGGGTTGGCGGCGTGAACACAGCCTGAAGGGGGCTAGTGCGCCAAGGCTAGCCAGGAGGGAGTCGGGGAAAAGTCTGGACCTGCCGAAGAGGCAAGAGACTTTTTCTTACCTCTTTGTTTTCTGGTGCGCGAGGAGAGGGGATTAAGGGCGCTGCTTAAAGGAGCTCCAGAGACGGGCGCAAGCCGCGGCTAACAGCCCGGACCCCAGAGACGGGCATGAGACGCTAAGGCCGCTGCTGCCACCACCAAGAAGCCTGTGTGCGAGCACAGGTCACTCTCCACACACCCCACTTCCGGGGAGCCTGTGCAGCCCGCCACTG
The DNA here is from genome assembly GCF_949774975.1 of Lagenorhynchus albirostris. NCBI lineage: Eukaryota > Metazoa > Chordata > Mammalia > Artiodactyla > Delphinidae > Lagenorhynchus > Lagenorhynchus albirostris. The sequence goes on along the minus strand of NC_083107.1, from coordinate 47,687,346 downwards.
CCAGGGTCGCGGGATCCAGGGACAACTTCCCGGGAGAACGCACGGCGCGCCTCAGGCTAGTGCAACGTCACGCCGCCTCTGCCGCCGCAGGCCCGCCCAGCACTCCATGCCCCTCCCTCCCCCCCCCCCCACCCGGCCTGAGTGAGCCACAGCCCCCGCATCAGCTGCTCCTTTAACCCCGTCCTGTCTGAGTGAAGAACAGACAGCGACCTACACGCAGAGACGAGGCCAAATCCAAAGCTGAGCCCTGGGAGCTGTGACAACAAAGAAGAGAAAAGGAAATCCCTCCCGGCAGCCTCAGAAGCAGCGGATTAAAGCTCCACAATCAACTTGATGTACCCTGTATCTGTGGAATACATGAATAGAAAACGAATCATCATCCCAAATTGAGGAGGTGGACTTTGAGAGCAAGATTTATGATTTTTTTCCCCTTTTCCTCTTTTTGTGAGTGTGTATGTGTATGCTTCTGTGTGAGATTTTGTCCATATAGCTTTGCTTCCACCATTTGTCCTAGGGTTCTATCCGTCCGTTTTTTTTTTTTTTTTTCTTTAAAAAAAAAAATTCTTGGGCTTCCCTAGTGGCGCAGTGGTTGAGAGTCTGCCTGCCGATGCAGGGGACACGGGTTCGTGCCCCAGTCCAGGAAGATCCCACATACCGCGGAGCGGCTGGGCCCGTGAGCCATGGCCGCTGAGCCTGTACGTCCAGAGCCTGTGCTCCACAACGGGAGAGGCCACAACAGTGAGAGGCCCGCGTACAGCAAAAAATAAATATATATATATTTTTTCTTAATAATTACTTTTTAATAACTTTATTTTCTTATTTTATTTTATTTTAGCTTCTTTCTTTCTTTCCTTCCTTCCCTCCTTCCTTCTTTCCTCCCTCCTTTCTTCCTTCCTTCCCTCCTTCCTTCTTTCCTCCCTCCTTTCTTCCTTCCTTCCATCCTTCCTTCTTTCCTTCCTTCCTTCCTTGCTTCCTTCCTTTGTCTTTCTTTCTTTCTTTCTTCTTTTCTACTTTTTCTCCCTTTTATTCTGAGCTGTGTGGATGAAAGGCTCTTGGTGCTGCAGCCAGGAGTCAGTGCTGTGCCTCTGAGGTGGGAGAGCCAACTTCAGTACACTGGTCCACAAGAGACCTCCCATCTCCACATAATATCAAATGGCAAAAATCTCCCAGAGATCTCCATCTCAACACCAGCACCCAGCTTCACTCAACAGCCAACAAGCTACAGTGCTGGACACCCTATGCCAAACAACTAGCAAGAAAGAAACACAACCCCACCCATTAGCAGAGAGGCTGCCTAAAATCATAATAAGTCCACAGACACCCCAAAACACACCACCAGACATGGACCTGCCCACCAGAAAGACAAGATCCAGCCTCATCCACCAGAACACAGGCACTAGTCCCCTCCACCAGGAAGCCTACACAACCCACTGAACCAACTTCAGCCACTGGGGACAGACAACAAAAACAACGGGAACTACGAACATGCAGCCTGCAAAAAGGAGACCCCAAACATAGTAAGATAAGCAAAATGAGAAGACAGAAAAACACACAGCAGATGAAGGAGCAAGATAAAAACCCACCAGACCTAACAAATGAAGAGGAAATAGGCAGTCTACATGAAAAAGAATTCAAAATAATGATAGTAAAGATGATCCAAAATCGTGGAAATAGAATGGAGAAAATATAAGAAATGTTTAACAAGGACCTAGAAGAACTAAAGAGCAAACAAACAATGATGAACAACACAATAAATGAAATTAAAAATTCTCTAGAAGGGATCAATAGCAGAATAACTGAGGCAGAAGAACAGATAAGTGACCTGGAAGATAAAATAGTGGAAATAACTACTGCAGAGCAGAATAAAGAAAAAAAGAATGAAAAGAACTGAGGACAGTCTCAGAGACCTCTGGGACAACATTAAGCACACCAACATTCGAATTATAGGGGATCCAGAAGAAGAAGAGAAAAAAGAAAGGGACTGAGAAAATATTTGAAGAGATTATAGTTGAAAACTTCCCTAATATGGGAAAGGAAATAGTTAATCAAGTCCAGGAAGCACAGAGAGTCCCATACAGGATAAATCCAAGGAGAAATATGCCAAGACACATATTAATCAAATTGTCAAAAATTAAATACAAAGAAAACATATTAAAAGCAGCAAGGGAAAAACAACAAATAACACACAAGGGAATACCCATAAGGTTAACACCTGATCTTTCAGCAGAAATTCTGCAAGCCAGAAGCAGCTGGCAGGACATATTTAAAGTGATGAAGGAGAAAAACCTGCAACCAAGATTACTCTACCCAGCAAGGATCTCATTCAGATTTGATGGAAATCCTTTACAGACAAGCAAAAGCTGAGAGAGTTCAGCACAACCAAACCAGTTTTACAACAAATGCTAAAGGAACTTCTCTAAGAAACACAAGAGGAGGAAAAGACCTACAATAACAAACCCAAAACAATTAAAAAAATGGGAATAGGAACATACATATCAATAATTACCTTAAATATAAATGGACTAAATGCTCCCACCAAAAGACACAGATTGGCTGAATGGATACAAAAACAAGACCCATATATATGCTATCTACAAGAGACCCACTTCAGACCTAGAGACACATACAGACTGAAAGTAAGGGGATGGAAAAAGATATTTCATGCAAATGGAAACCAAAAGAAATTTGGAGTAGCAATTCTCATATCAGACAAAATAGACTTTAAAATAAAGCCTATTAAAAGAGACAAAGAAGGACACTACATAATGATCAAGGGATTGATCCAAGAAGAATATATAACAATTGTAAATATTTATGCACCCAACATAGGAGCACCTCGATACATAAGGCAAATACTAACAGCCATAAAAGGGGAAATCAACAGTAAAACATTCATAGTAGGGGACTTTAACACCCCACTTTCACCAATGGACAGATCATCCAAAATGAAAATAAATAAGGAAACACAAGCTTTAAATGATACATTAAACAAGATGGACATAATTGATATTTATAGGACATTCCATCCAAAAACACAGAATACATATTTTTCTCAAGTGCTCATGGAACATTCTCCAGGATAGATCACATCTTAGGTCACAAATCGAGCCTTGGTAAATTTAAGAAAATTGAAATTGTATCAAGTATCTTTTCCGACCACCATGCTATGAGACTAGATATCAATTACAGGAAAAGATCTGTAAAAAATACAAACACATGGAGGCTAAACAATACACTATTTAATAACAAAATGATCACTGAAGAAATCAAAGAGGAAATAAAATAATACCTAGAAACAAATGCCAATGGAGACACAACCCAAAACCTATGGAATGCAGCAAAAGCAGTTCTAAGAGGGAAGTTTATAGCAATACAATCATACCTTAAGAAACAGAAAACATGTCGAATAAACAACCTAACCTTGCATCTAAAGCAATTAGAGAAAGAAGAACAAAAAAACCCCAAAGTTAGCAGAAGGAAAGAAATCATAAAAATCAGATCAGAAATAAATGAAAAAGAAATGAAGGAAACGATAGCAAAGATGCTGGTTCTTTGAGAAGATAAACAAAATTGATAAAGCATTAGCCAGACTCATCAAGAAAAAAAGGGAGAAGACTCAAATCAATAGAATTAGAAATGAAAAAGGAGAAGTAACAACTGACACTGCAGAAATACAAAGAATCATGAGAGATTACTACCAGCAACTCTATGCCAACAAAATGGACAACCTGGAAGAAATGGACAAATGCTTAGAAATGTACAACCTGCCAACTGAATCAGGAAGAAACAGAAAATATGAACAGACAAATCACAAGCACTGAAATTGAAACTGTGATTAAAAATCTTCCAACAAACAAAAGCCCAGTACCAGATGGCTTCACAGGCGAATTCTATCAAACATTTAGAGAAGAGCTAACACATATCCTTCTGAAACTCTTCAAAAATATAGCAGAGGGAGGAACACTCCCAAACTCATTCTATGAGGCCACCATCACCTTGATACCAAAATCAGACAAGGATGTCACAAAGAAAGAAAACTACAGGCCAATATCACTGATGAACATAGATGCAAAAATCCTCAACAAAATACTAGCCAACAAAATCCAACAGCACATTAAAAGGATCATACACCACGATCAAGTGGGGTTTAATCCAGGAATGCAAGGACTCTTCAATATACACAAATCAATCAACGTGATACACCATATTAACAAATTGAAGGAGAAAAACCATATGATCATCTCAATAGATGCAGAGAAAGCTTTTGACAAAATTCAACACCTTATGATAAAAATCCTTCAGAAAGTAAGCATAGAGGGAACTTTCCCCAACATAATAAATGCCATATATGACAAACCCACAGCCAACATCGTCCTCAATGGTGAAAAACTGAAAGCATTTCCACTAAGATCAGGAACAAGACAAGGTTGCCCACTCTCACCACTCTTATTCAACATTGTTTTGGAAGTTTTAGCCACAGCAATCAGAAGAAAACGAATCCAAATCAGAAAAGAAGAAGTAAAGCTGTCACTGTTTGCAGATGACATGATCCTATACATAGAGAATCCTAAAGATGCTACCAGAAAACTACTAGAGCTAGTCAATGAATTTGGTAAAGTAGCAGGATACAAAATTAATGCACAGAAATCTCTGGCATTCCTCTACACTAATGATGAAAAATCTGAAAGTGAAATCAAGAAAACACTCCCATTTACCACTGCAACAAAAAGAATAAAATATCTAGGAATAAACCTACCTAAGGAGACAAAAGACCTGTATGCAGAAAATTATAAGACACTGATGAAAGAAATTAAAGATGATACAAATAGATGGAGATCTTGGATTGGAAGAATCAACATTGTGAAAATGACTCTACTACCCAAAGCAACCTATAGATTCAATGCAATCCCTATCAAACTACCACTGGCATTTTTCACAGAACTAGAACAAAAAAATTTGCAATTTGTATGGAAACACAAAAGACCCCGAATAGCCAAAGCAATCTTGAGAACGAAAAAAGGAACTGGAGGAATCAGGCTCCCTGACTTCAGACTATACTACAAAGCTACAGTTATCAAGATGGTATGGTACTGGCACAAAAACAGAAAGATAGATCAATGGAACAGGATAGAAAGCCCAGAGATAAACCCATGCACATATGGATACCTTATCTTTGATAAAGGTGGCAGGAATGTACAGTGGAGAAAGGACAGCCTCTTCAATAAGTGGTGCTGGGAAAACTGGACAGGTACATGTAAAAGTATGAGATTAGATCACTCCCTAACACCATATACAAAAATAAGCTCAAAATGGATTAAAGACCTAAATGTAAGGCCAGAAACTATCAAACTCTTAGAGGAAAACATAGGCAGAACACTGTATGACATAAATCACAGCAAGATCCTTTCTGACCCACCTCCTAGAGTAATGGAAATAAAAACAAAAATAAACAAATGGGACCTAATGAAACTGAAAAGCTTTTGCACAGCAAAGGAAACCATAAACAAGACCAAAAGACAACCCTCAGAATGGGAGAAAATATTTGCAAATGAAGCAACCGACAAAGGATTAATCTCCAAAATTTACAAGCAGCTCATGCAGCTCAATAACAAAAAAACAAACAACCCAATCCAAAAATGGGCAGAAGACCTAAATAGACATTTCTCCAAAGAAGATATACAGACTGCCAACAAACACATGAAAGGATGCCCAACATCACTAATCATTAGAGAAATGCAAATCAAAACTACAATGAGATATCATCTCACACCAGTCAGAATGGCCATCATCAAAAAATCTAGAAACAATAAATGCTGGAGAGGGTGTGGAGAAAAGGGAACACTCTTGCACTGCTGGTGGGAATGTGAATTGGTTCAGCCACTATGGCGAACAGTACGGAGGTTCCTTAAAAAACTACAAATAGAACTACCATATGACCCAGCAATCCCACTACTGGGCATATACCCTGAGAAAACCATAATTCAAAAAGAGTCATGTACCAAAATGTTCATTGCAGCTCTATTTACAATAGCCCGGAGATGGAAACAACCTAAGTGTCCATCATCGGATGAATGGATAAAGAAGATGTGGCGCATATATACAATGGAATATTACTCAGCCATAAAAGGAAACGAAATTGAGCTATTTGTAATGAGGTGGATGGACCTAGAATCTGTCATACAGAGTGAAGTAAGTCAGAAAGAGAAAGACAAATACCGTATGCTAACACATATATATGGAATTCAAGTAAAAAAAATGTCATGAAGAACCTAGGGGTAAAACAGGAATAAAGACACAGACCTACTATAGAATGGACTTGAGGATATGGGGAGGGGGAAGGGTAAGCTGTGACAAAGCGAGAGGGTGGCATGGACATATATACACTACCAAACGTAAAATAGACAGCTAGTGGGAAGCAGCCGCATAGCACAGGGAGATCAGCTTTGTGACCACCTAGAGGGTTGGGATAGGGAGGGTGGGAGGGAGGGAGATGCAAGAGGGAAGAGATATGGGAACATATGTATATGTATAACTGATTCACTTTGTTATAAAGCAGAAACTAACACACCATTGTAAAGCAATTATACTCCAATAAAGATGTACAAAAAAAAAATACATGAAATTTACACTAAAAGGTAATGCTTTTCAACAGAAAATTATGATGCAAACAGTGTAGCAAATTCTTGAATTATATACCCCTTTTTAAAAAAATCAATCCAAAGCATATATCATTCAAAAGAAAACACTATTTCCATGAAAAATGACTTGAAAACTTAAAGTGGAATTTATGAATATCTAGAATCTGAATTAGGTTATACTACCTAGCATATCAAAAATCAATTTCCTAACACTTAAGGAGATATTCACTTATACATTTCCTTTCTGGTGGTATTTTCTCACTAACGTCAGACATAGATATGTCACATTTAAAACCATCATTACTATGTTTGTTTTTACTCCTGTTGCTCTGATAAAATTTTAAAAAGTATACAATAACTTCATTTATGATATTTCTACTTTTGTCAAGCACTTTGCATGTATTATCTCTTGCTTAAAAATACTGCTTTCAGTATTGTAGAAGATAAATTTCAGAGAATTTAAGCAACAGCTAAGGTGACATAGCTGGTGAATGACAAAGCTAATGTTTAAACTATGTTTATCAGGCTCTAGTGCAGTTTTCTTCCCTTGGCACCCAGAGAGAAAAAGTAAAACATAAAAGACTTTCCAGGTACTAGGTCTTACACATGGGGATTAAGCCCATGAAGTTAAAGAAAATCCCATATATACCACAGCATTTTTATTGTCACCTTGAATAGTGTTCTAAATTCCTGACAAATAACAGTCTTTGAGATTTTGGAACAAGAGATTGGAATTCACAGGACTTCATGGGAATCCCTGCAATCATAAGTATTTCTGTATTTTTAGTAAAATTTTATTTTTAAATAATAATGTGATCATAATCATAACCAGTAAATCATATTTCTGTGATAGGATTATATAAAATTTTCAGAGATTTTCTATAAAAAAGATATAAGTAAATGCACAGGTTCTTTCATTGTTATGAAAAAATATATTATGAAGAGTTTATATATTTCAATAACATAAAAATATATTTACCTGATATAGATATATCATATAAAACTTTAAAATGAATGCCCATAAAATTAATTACTTTTTAAATTATCATATAAAACTTTAAAAAGAATGCCCATAAAATTAATTAATACAAAATGAATGCCCATAAAATTATTTTTAAATTGTAATTTAATATAAGAGCTATTAATATTTTAAAGTCATCATTCTTAAAAAGAAATTTTAAAGCACACAAATTTAGCTACTCTATCTTATAGCACCGATCTGTTTTGTGACAAATATGTCACACAAAGAATTTTTTCATCTTTCATTGATGTTAGTCTAATTATTAAGAGGGAATCCAAAATAATCTTGAAGTTGGACATGAGGTTATACACTGCTTCATATAACTTAATTTCCTCTTAGAATACAGTATTTTATAGGCTTGCCCAGAGTTTTGTTTTGCCACTGAAATTTATACTACTTTTGCTAATTAGAGTTTTAAATTATTTTCAGATTTCATGTTTACATAGTCCACAACAACATTCATATCTTCTTTTGTTTTGCATTTTGTTTGTTAAAGAATTTACAAACAACTGCAGCAAACATTCAAACACTGGAAAACACTGGTGAACATTATTGAGTATTATTTAAATTACATAAAATTTGGTTCTCCCAGCAAAGTTAACACCACTGCACAGAATCAATTGTAAAAATTGTCAACTTAAGGATATATTTTGCTTCTAAAACTTGTTCTTTCTTAGAATATCATTCATAGGATTTGTTAAAAGTATACTACTTGTACAAACGTGCTAACATTTATTTTATTTGTAAGCATGACTCACTGCCAGCAACAGACGGGGCCATGAACATACATTCATACCATGGTAATATTTATAAGCAAGACAGACTGATTATGAATTGGCTCCTCTCCATGTGCTCATGTCCAGTTCCTCACAAGTCAACCTTAACCTTCTACCCCATGTGTCAGCATTTCCTGATCTTGCTTTCAACGTGATATCAGTGAATTCCTTCATGCCAGTAACATCTCTATGTTGATTGCTGATCTCTAAGTCTCAAAGGAGAATGATAATACTTTTTCTGGTTGTTGTGATTCCCTATGTGATTTTGTGTGTGTGTGTGTAATGTAGGATTAGGGGGAAAACATATGTTCTCTGGGAAATCCAGGAAAGATTTCCCTCATGAAAATATGGATCTCAGGTATACTACCTTTTACTATGTATCTTATTGAGACTTAAGAAAAATTGCAAGACTGTTGCTTACATACCTTTAAAAGAAGTCCATATCTATCTATCCATGTAATTTAACAAGAGAAAATAAGCCAAGAGTTAAGTCCTAGCCACAGCAATCAGAAAAGCAAAATAAATAAAAGGTATCCAAATTGGAATGTAAGAGGTGAAATTGTCATTATATGCAGATGATATGATAATTTATATGGAAAATCCTAAAGACTCCACATAAAAACTATTAGAACTGATAAATGAATTCAGCAAGGTAGCAGGATACATCATTAATGTACAGAAACCTGTTGCATTTCTTTACACTAACAATAAAATGCCAGAAAGAGAAAGTAAAAAACTAATTCCTTTTAAAATCACATCAAAAAATAAAATTCCTAGAAATAAACCTAACCAAGGAGGTGAAAGACGTATATGCTGAGAACTATAAAATATTGATAAAGGAAATCAAAGATGATTCAAGAAAATGGAAAGCTATCTCATGCTCTTGGATTGGAAGAATTACTATAGTTAAGATGGTCATACTACCTAAAGCAATCTACAGATTTAATGTGATCCCTATCCAACTACACATGACAATTTGCACAGAACTAGAATAAATAATCCTAAAATTTATATGGAACCACAAATGACCCAGAACTGCCAAAGCAATCCTGAGGAAAAAAAAAACAAAGCTTCCTAAGGAAAAAGAACATAACCCTTCCAGGCTTCAGACACTACTACAAAGCTATAGTGACACTACTACAAAGCTATAGTAATCAAACAGCACCAAAACAGTTGGCACCAAAACAGACATATGGATCAATGGAACAGATTAGAGAGCCCAGAAATAAACCCACCCACCTACGGTTGATTAATTAATCTTCAACAAAGAGTCAAGAATAAACAAAGGAGAAAAGACAGTGTCTTCAGCAAGTGGTGTTACCAAAGCTGGAAAGCCACATGTAAATCAATGAAGTTAGAACACTCCCTCACACCACACACAAAAATAAATTCAAAATGGCTTAAAGGCTTAAATATAAGCCATGACATCATAAAACTCTTAGAAGAGAACATAGGCAAAACATTCTCTGAGATAAAGCATAGCAAAGTTTTCCTAGGTCAGTCTCCCAAGGCAATAGAAATAAAAGCAAAAATAAATAAATGAGACCTAATCAAACTTACAAGCTTTTGCACAGGAAAGGAAACCATCAACAAAATGACAAGACAGCCTACGGGATGCAAGAAAATATTTGTTAACCACGTGATCAACGAGGGCTTAATTTCCAAAATACATGAACAGCTCATACAACTCAATATCAAAAACACAAATAACCCAATCCAAACATGGGCAAAGACCTAAACAGACATTTTAGGTCCAAAGAAGATATACAGATGGCCAAAAGGCACGTGAAAAGATGCTCAATATTGCTAATTATTAGAGAAATGCAAATCAAACTATTACAATGAGATATCATTTCACACTGGTCAGAATGGCCATCATCAGAAAGTCTACAAATAATAAATGCTGGAGAGGGTGTGGAGAAAAAGGAACCCTCCTACACTGTTGGTGGGAATGCAAATTGGTGTACCCACTATGGAGAATAATACAGAGGTTCCTTAAAAAGCTAAAAATATAGTTACTGTATGATCCAGCAATCCCACTTCTGGGTATATATCCAGAAAAGACAAAAACTCTAATTCAAAAATATACATGCATCGCAATGTTCATAGCAGTGCTATTTTACAATAGCCAAGACATGGAAGAAAAGTAAATGTCCATCAACAGATGAATGAATAAAGAAGATGTGGTGGCATCTTAGCCATAAAAAAAGAATTAAATAATGCCAATGTTTGCAGCAACATGGATGGACCTAGAGATTATCATACTAAGTGAAGTACGTCAGAGAAAGACAAATATTATATGACATCACTTATATGTGAAATCTAAAATACAGCACAAATGAATTTATTTACAAAACAGAAACAGACTCACAGACATAGAAAACAAACTTATGGTTACCAAAGGGGAAGAGGAGGGGGGGAAAAACTGAAAGTGTGGGGTTAAAAGATTCACACTACCATATATAAAATAAACAACAAGGATTTACTATATAGCACAGGAAACTATATTCAATATCTTATAATATACTATAATGGAAAATAATGGAAGAAAAAGAATATAGATAAATGCATATATATGTATAATCAAATCACTTTGCCATACACCTGAAACTAACACCATATTGTAAAGCCAATATACTTCAATTAAAAAAAAAATTTGTGGTAAAATACATACTTAAAACTTTGCCGTTTTAACTATTTTAAGTGTATAATTCAATGGCATTAATCATATTCACAATGTCATGCAACTATCTATTTCCAAAACATTTTTTATTACCCAAACTGTGCAACCATTAACAATAAATTCACATTACCCCCAACCACCTGAGTCCCTGATAATTTCTAATTTACATTATTTCAATGAATTTGCCCATTCTAGGTAACTCATATAAGTGGATTCATAGAGTTTTCATCAAATTGTTCCACCACTAGCAAACTGTTTTCTACAGCAACTGTGCCATTTTACATTCCCACCAGAAATGTACAAGAGTTCCAATTTCACAATGTCCTTTACAAAATTTGTTATTTTCCATTTTTTGGACTGTAATCATCCTAGTAGATGTGAAATGGTATATCATTGTGGTTTTGATTTGCATTTCCCTAATCACTAATGATATGGGACTTTTTATGAGCTTACTGGCCATTTGTATTATATATTCTACTGAGAAATGTTTAGTCAAGCCCTCTGCACATTGGGTTTTTGTTTTTTTATTTTATGAGTTCCTTATATATTCTGTATATTAAACTCTTAGATACATGATTTGCAAATGTTTTCTATCATCCTGTAGGTTGTCTTTTCACTTTTTTTTGTTTTATTGATGGATAACTGACATATAGCATTGTATTAGTTTCAGGTGTACAACATAATGATTTGATGTATTTATATACTGCAAAATGATTACTACAAGTTTGGTTAGCACACATCACCTCACCTAGTTAAAATTTTGGGCTTGTGTGATAAGAACTTTTAAAATCTACTCTCTTAGCAACTTTCAAATATATGATAGTCTTGATAGTCCCCATGTTGTACATACATCCCCAGAACTTATTTATCTTATAACTGGAAGTTTGTACCTTTTGACCAACTTCACCCATTGTACCCATCCCCATTCCAGACTCTGACAACCACTACTGTCAATTTCTTGATAAGGTCCTGTGATGCACAAAAGTTTTAATATTGATAAAGTCCAATTTACCTATTTTTTCTTCTGTTGCTTGTGCTTTTCCAAGGTCATAAAAATTTACCCCTATATTTTCTTCTAAAAGTTTATGTTTTTAGTTCTTATATTTAGGTCATTGATTTATCTTGGATTAATTTTTGTATATAGTGTAAGAAAGGGATTTAACTTCATTCTTTTGCATGTGGAAATTCAATTGTCTTAGCACCATTTGTCAAGGAAATTATTCTTTCCCCATCAAATGATCCCAGCATGCTTATCAAAAATCAACTGACCAGAAATGTATAGGTTTATTTCTAGATTTTCAATTCTATTTCATCAGTTTATATGTATATCCTTATGCCAGTACCACACATATGTATACACTTATGCCAGTACCACATTGCTTTAATTATTGTAGCTTTGTAATAAGTTTAAAATTGAAATGCATGAGTTTTCTTGATTTTGTTCTTCTCTTCCAAGATTATTTTGGCCATTCATGGTCTCATAAAATTCCATAGGAATTTGAGGATAGGCTTTTCCATTTCTGCCAAAAAAAAAAAAATGCTACTGGAATTTTGGTAAAGATTCCGTTGAATCTGTGAGATTAAGTCTTCCTACCCAAGAATACAAGACACCTTTCCAATTATTTAGGTCTTTAATTTCTTTCAGCAATGTTCTGTTGTTTTCAATGTACAAGTCTTTCACCTCCTTGGTTAAATTTATTTCTATATTTTTAGATGCTATTGTAAATGGAATAGCTTTTGTAATTTCATTTTTGGATTGTTCATTGCAGGTGTATAGAAACAAAACTGATTTTTGTGTGTTGAACTTGTACCCTACAACTTCGGTGAATTCATTTATTAGCTTTAGCAGCTTTCTTGTGGATTCTTTGGGATTATATGTATACACACACACACACACACATATACATACATACATATATATACACACATATATACATGCCATATATAGAGAGAGATAATTTTACTTTCTCTTTCCAATTTGGATTTCCTTTCTTTTTCCTGTCTGATTTCTCTGGTGCAGTGATGAATATCATAGTGAAAACGGGCATCCTGTCTTTTCCTGATCTTAGGTGCAAAAAATTTTAGTTTTTCACCATTGCGTATAATGTAGGGTGATATTTTTGTAAATGCCTCTTATCATGTTGAAGTTCCCTTCTTTTCATAGTTTTTTTTTTTTTTTTGGTATGTTTTTGTCATGAAAAAATGTTGGGTTTTGTCAAAAGCGTTTTCTGCATCAAGATGACCATGCTTTGTTTTGTTTTGTTTTATTCCTTGGTTCTATTAACATGGTATATTACATTGATTGATGTTCTTATGTTGTAATTCAGCATTCACTTGGTTGCTGTAAACATCTGACTTTTCCAGAGTTCTGAAAAATTTGGTTCTGACAGTTTATTCTCATTTTGATGTTATTGTGAAGTGATGAAAGCTTGAAGCTGCCTATTCCATTTTGCTTATGCCACTTTTTATTTTACTTTTTGTCACATTTGATATCATAATTATTGAAAGTATCTATGCAGGTAGAGTATTTCCCTCAACATATGTTAGCTATTATCAATCATAACTATAATATTTTGTTGTGTGTAGACACTCAATCTCTTATAAGGTTTATTGGTTTTTGCATTATTTGTTGAAGTTCTTTTGAACACTTCTAAATATAAGGGACCTAGCCAGACATAACAAAAAGATATGAAGATGAGAAAAACATAATCCTACCAGTGAGGAATTTACTGTGCTGTAGGTAACAACATGAAGTTATAATACTATGTAAAATATATGAATATTCTGACATGGTTACTAGCACCGTTCAGTTAGGTATCCAGAGAAGACAGAAGTTTGCTCTTCTCTCCCAAAAGAACTACAAATACCTTGAATGTGGGGAGTACCTTTCCTATTTCCTTTTACACGGAGAGTAGGAACTAGGCATATTGCTGAAGAATATGTATTCATTCCTTGAAGCTCCAATATTTGGCACTGTAGCCTTGTAGGAGGTGAATCTGAACTATGTTTTTCACAATCACATTATCTTTCAATGAAAATGTAGCAATAGCTCATGGAAACTTGAAACTCTATAACAGTCTGAAACCCACTGTTCACAGATACTTACAATCCTGACTTAAACTAAATCGAATAACAGAAATTCATGAATTTTAATAGTATCCATTAAATGGAGTTTACCAGCTGAGAACATACTGCTTTTTTAAAAATATACATATAATACTAATACTAGGTTTTTTTCTATAAAGTGAAAAACAACAATTCGTTGGGGAGCAAAAAGTCTGTCTAATATTAAGTATCTGGAAGGAAAACATATGCTCAATGTTTTTGTTCTCTGCTTTATTTAAAATAATTTATTGGAAAAAGAAAGAGAAAGATCATAAAAAAATATTCAGAACCTGTTACAAAGGTTATTTTCAAAGAGGAGATTTAAGAAAAATATAAAATGAGACTGGGTTCAGTAACAAATATTACTACCAAAAGTTAAATTCCCATAAATCAACACTCTGTAACTATAGCAACCTTGCAAGGTAGCACAAAAGGGCTCATCTTTATGCAACACAGTTTTATAAAATCTATCATCCTGGATGTGACAGTATGTACTATCTTTTGTGATCTGCTATGACATCCTAATACATAGACATTATTAACTATAACCAATGGCTCATTTATTACCGGTCAAGTAAAGTTATTTCTTAAATACACATGTTTAAAATTAAAATGAGGTGTTTAAACAGTTAAGCTTACTAGCCATAAATTACCAAAAATAATACGAGTGATGCCAACTTTGTCGATATTCTTAAACATAATTAAAAACATCAACAATTCTTTATGTTTATTTTCAACAATTTTATGCTAGACTAAAGAAAACTAATCAAAGTGCTATGATGACCCCATAATGAAACCTTCCAAAAAAAAAAAAATCTCCTTGGTCTGAAAGCATACAAAACTCTGACATAACTGAGTGAAAATATGAAAATGAAGTCCTCCCAGGAGACTTGTAGAACATACCTGCTGAAACCAGCAGTATCATTAACAATTCCCACAATGGCCTCAATGTGAAAGCAAATAGATTTTATTTCATTTAGATATTTCTGATGAGATTGGAAAAAAAAATCTACATTAAGAACTTTTGGAATAGTTTATGAATATATTTTTGGCCATAAGGTATAAATTATAAATTGTAAATAATTCTGTATATTGTTGATATACACACACACATGCACACACATATACATATATACAGTCATCCCTCAATATCTGCTAGGGATTGGTTCCAGGACCCCTCCCACAGATATCAAAATCAGTGGATGATCAAGTTCTTTATATAAAATGGCATGGTATTTGCATATAATATATGCACATCATCCCATAAATTTTACATCACCTTGATTACTTATAACACCTAATGCAATGTAAGTGCTATGTAAACAGTTGCCAGTGTGAAGCAAATTCAAGTTCTGCTTTTTGAAACTCTAGAATTTTACTTTTTTCAAATATTTTTGATCCAATTGATTGAATCTGTGGATGCAGAACCCATGGATACAGAGGTCTGACTCATGTGTATGTCTGTGTGTCTGTGTGTGTGTATCCTTTGTCTACACCATTTAGTTTAGCACAAAGAGATTGATTGGTGTTATAAGTGCACTTTAGATAATTGTCTCTCCTCAAATAACTCTTTGAGAGGGGAAATAAAACATAAAATATCTGGAATATTTTAGTATGGAATTTAACCCACATATTAAGTATAAAGAACTCTGTAATTTGTTTTGGAATAAGATCTGGTTTGGTTTTAACTAATACAGATATTTTTATTTGATTTTATAGACTACTAAAACCATTTTTGTGCTTCCTTTTAAGTAGTCTACTGGGGAGTGTAACAAACATATACTGCTGACTTAATGTGAAATCACATATATAGGTATTTACCCAAACATTTTTATGAATGGCTAGATAATTTGTACTCAGAATAAAGGGGAAAGCACATATAAATGAGAAGAATAAAAGGGAGAGAGTTGTTAGGAAAATAAAGGTAGTCATTTCCTTAATATTCTTGAACATATATTGTCAAATTTTCATCTAATGGGTTCTTTTAGAAGGCGATAAAATGGTGGTTTTAAAAGAGCTCTGGAGGGCTTCCCTGGTGGCGCAGTGGTTGAGAGTCTGCCTGCCGATGCAGGGGACATGGGTTCGTGCCCCGCTCCGGGAAGATCCCACACGCCGCGGAGCGGCTAGGCTCGTGAGCCATGGCCACTGAGCCTGTGTGTCCAGAGCCTGTGCTCCACAACGGGAGAGGCCACAACAGTGAGAGGCCTGCGTACAGCAAAAAAAAAAAAAAAAAAAAGAGCTCTGGAAAATTCTGAGACCCAAATGTTTTATTTTATTTGTCATAATACCCTAGTTTCTATTTAAATAAATGCTTCTAATTTTAAAAAAGAAAAAATTATTGTGCACACAATTATTATACAGAGAAAAATCAGACAAAAATCTCATAAGGCTTGAGATACAGAAAATTACAAACAAAAGAAAAATTATGAATAGAACTCTGAAGGCTCAAGCGAAGTTATCTCTGCTTGGAAACAAATTACATTATTAAACTCCATGTTCTATCAATAGTCACTTGGGTGGTTGGGTGGGAGTGTTTGTGTGAAACAGACAATATGTCCATCTAAGAAACAGTAAGCCCACTGAACAGTCATGAGACATTTGCTCATATTCTGCCTGGCAAGTTTTAAACATCCTTTAAGGACACAGTTTTTATTTTGTTCTTTTTGTCTCCAAGAATAGGTACATTGTCCTTTGGAGAACCTAAGTTCTAAAGTATCCAAAGAAATACATTAGCATCATTATCTCAGTCATCAATTCACAAACATGTGCTCCTCTAATATGGCCATCATTGGCCTTCGTGTGTCTTTCCCAAGGAAAAAAAATTAGTCAAGTGAACCTAAAAGAATTTTCAGCATATGCTAAAACTGGGATGAGGACTATGACAGATATACACTAGAAAACAGGGCTTTTAATGCGCACTTATTACAGTTAGTGGTAATAATCAATTGTCGTAATATATTTTTCTTGCAAAATTAATAAAATCTAAAAATAAATGCGACTAAGCCTCATTTTATTCAAATTTATTTATTTATTTCAAATTTATATTTTTTAGCATACCAAAGAGATCTGACCAACTCCAATTTAACTAGAGTTCTGGTGTTGGAACAGAAAATTCTTGCATCTCCCCTCTAATTGATTCAGTAGAGTACTATGGTCTACTTTTATTCTCTTGGATTGCCTAGCTCTATATAAAAACCAAGCACTTAAACATTTTTACAAGAATATCAGTTTCAGATATATAATAGGCTACTGAATACCATCTTACTGAGAAAGCTAACAGGATTTGTAAATACTCAGAATAGTTAAAACCTTCAGAAATATTCTCCTGCCCTAAAAACTCAATAACTGCTGGTACAGTTCCCAGAGTGGGGTAGAGGTCTTAAACACAAGAAGCTTTGGAAAAATGTTGCAAACTTTTGACAGTTTGACTTTAGCCTCTTGATATCCATGAATTAAAATATCAGAACTGTGTTCAGACATATACCTTTTGATATACTGAGCTTGCAATCTGACATACATTTCTTCATAACTGTCAACAGCTGCCATATATTTAATTTTTCCATTGTGTTTCATCCATGCTCATGCACTATGCTCACGGTGAGGGGAAAGATGAGACTTAGTCACTGGTATGCGTAGGAAGCTGTTTCCATGTTTAAGGAATAGACTCAAGGGGCTCTGTCAGAGAGCGCAGCTTTTCCTTTAACCTCAAATTATTTACTTGGACTCTAGCTCTTGCCAAAATTCACACCAAATTGTAAAATAGTTAACTCTTTATTTTTCCTGTAGGGAAAACAAAACAAAACAAGAGCATCCCTTTTAAGAGAAAAAAGTAGAAAAGGCCCAGTAATATATAACTGGTGTGTTTCAAACTTTTAGTCAGCCACTAACTTTTCCATTGGTAACCATCCCTGCACTGAGAAATAATATCTGTTTTCTCAATCCTTCAAGACAAGAATGATGGCAGAGGTGTCCGGGAGGAAACAGAGAGCACTCTTGAAAAATTGTCAGAATGAATCTAGAAAGGCACTCAAAACACTACCTTATGCTCTCCTCTATTTCTTTACTCCTCACAAAAGTCAAAACTGACTCAACGTTTTATTGAATTATAGCACTTCCAGAAAAATGGTATGAATATTACTCCCAAACATTAAAAAAAGTAAAACCTTTAGAAATTGTAAAAGAGAAAGAGGGGAGATGGTCAAGACCAAAACAGAGTACACGCCCAGACAGGAAGAAAAGGAAGTCCATGAGATTTGGTCAGAGGAGGCTGAAATTCAGGACTTTTTCTAATTCTACTTTGGTAGAGGTCTCATGCCAGTCAGTACTGAGAAGAAAGAACAGCCCAGCCCAGGGCTCTGATGGGACTGAGAATGGTAAAGAAAGCGGTGGATGTGGGAGGGATTAGAACAGAAAGAAATGCAAAGTGGGAGGGAAGGCTATACAATTAATCAACTGGGAGAGTTAACACATTAGACATAAGTTCCCTCCTTCTCTCCTTCCTTTCTTTTCTCTCCCTCCTCCCTCCCTCTTCCTCCTCCCTCTTTCTCTCTTTCTGCAGAAATCTTGAAGTACAATAAGTGTAATCCATTATCAGCTTCAAAAAAAGTATAATATTCCTTGCATTTAATAACAAATTCTGTTTTGACAACAGCAGATTCCTAATTGCCCTAACAATGTACTCTCAATAATCACACACAATCAGAATAACACAGGTACTCAATTTTAATTCTATGGCTTAACTCTAACTTTCACATGATAATTAGCACAAATCACTACTTACATACTATCTCTGATTAAGAAATGGCTTCTTCTTGACCTGATGGATTTGATAACCACCGTTTTAAGAATTTGCTTTCCTGTTTTAGTATCTTTTTAGGATTGTCACAACATGGAAACGATTCCTTGTTGTTTGAAAATATCAGATTATAATATACCTAATTGGTATTCTACTTGACAACTCAGACTATCATAGCCTAAAAAACAAAGTTAAATCTTAGCACAGCAGCTAAGATTTTCATTGCATTTAGATACAACTTGATCATTTTTCACTCTTCTAGTAAAAAAGGATCACTCTGGAAATGTGAAGACTGATACAGAATTTTAGTGTTGTACACTAAGTCTCTTCAACTACTCTGTATTTAAAATCATACCAAGATTTCAAATTGGCTCATATCAGATGTGCCCTCTTTCAGAAGTCTTTTGGACGGCCCCTCAGAACGGAAGTGTTCTCTAAGCTCTTCAGAACGTCCAAAGCACTGTGTTCCTGTATTTTTTAATACACTCTTTTATATTAATATGTTCAGTTATTTAAAGACAGGAACTATGTTTTTCTTTCTTCAGTGATTCCTACTCCACCTGTCACTGACTTCTACACACATAGCAAATGCTCAATAAATATTTCTTAAGTTCAGGCAAATTAAAAGCAGTCTTCCATTAAAACAAATTAAAAACAATTTCTGGCAGTAGCTGCTTTCCAATTTTATTTTTTTAACCTCAGATTCAAAATAAGATTTCAGAAATAAAGAAATGTAATTTTAACAGTGAAATATATTTATGTAGTTGCTGTATATATTTGAATTAAGTACAATATAATTTATATGATAGGGCTAAAAACCTTCCTACAGGTAACAACTTTTCACTTAAATATAGAATAAAACTTTGGTTGCATCACTGATTTATGTTCTAATATTCCATTTTAGGCAAATTGTGGAAAATATAAATACTGTGAAAAACTTTATACTTATCACCTTTAAAAAATGTTCATAAACAAAACTGGATACAATATATAATATACACTTAGGAAAATACAGTATTTTACTAAATAATATACCAAGTTATTCCTTCTTAAACATTTAAGTCTTTTCTATAAGCTGCTTTCCAGTAACCAATAAAAAGGCACTTTTTCTAAAGGTGTAATATTTTTGGAATAAATACAATTTATAAGTATTTAAAATATCTTTATAATACTACATATTAATAACTTCTTAGTACTTCTTTGCTCATGTTATCACCTTAAGATTTCACATTAATATAAGAGGCTGTTTAAAATATTTACAAATGATGTGAATGATAAGAGATGAATCTCCAAAATTTACAAACAGCTCATGTAGCTCAATATCAAAAAGAACAAAAAATGGGCAGAAGACTTGAATAAATATTTCTCCAAAGAAGACATACAGATGGCCAAGAAGCACATGAAAAGATGCTCAACATCACTAATTATTAGAGAAAAGCAAATCAAAACTACAATGAGATATCACCTCACGCCAGTCAGAATGGCCATCATCAAAAAGTCTATAAACAATTAATGCTGGAGAGGGTGTGGAGAAAAGGAAGCCCTCCTACACTGTTGGTGGAAATGTAAATTGGTACAGCCACTATGGAGAACATTACGGATATTCCTTAAAATACTAAAAATAGAGCTACCATATGATCCAGCAATCCAAGTCCTGGGCATATATCTGGAGAAAAACATGGTTCAAAAGGATACATGCACCCCAATGTTCACTGCATCACTGTTTACAATAACCAAGACATGGAAGCAACCTAAATGGTCCTCGACAGAGGACTGGATAAAGAAGATGTGGTACATATACACAATGGAATATTACTCAGCCATTAAAAAGAATGAAATAACACCATTTGCAGCAACATGGATGGACCTAGAGATTATCATATTAAGTGAAGTAAGTCAGACAGAAAGACAAATATTATGTGATATCACATATATGTGGAATCAAAAAAAAAAGATACAAACAAACTCATTTACAAAACAAAAACAGACTCACAGACTTACAGAACAAACTTATGGTTACCAGGGGGAAGGGTGGGGAGGAGGGATAGACTGGGAGTTTGGGATTGACATGTACACACTGCTATATTTAAAACAGATAACAAGCAAGGACTACTATATAGCACAGGGAACTCTGCTCAATATTCTGTAATAACCTAAATGGGAAAAAATTTTGAAAAAGAATAGATAAATATATAAGTGAATCACTTTGCTATACACCTGAAACTAACACAACATTGTTAATCTACTATAATCCAATACTGTATAAAATAAAAATTAAAAATAAACTGTTATTTCCAAAACAAAAAGGAGACCATCTATTTTTTTTAATTGTGATACTGAATTTTTATTGAAGTAAAGCACACTAAATCAAACCAATTACAAAGATACATGTGTCACACCAAGAACCAAAATGCTTTCAATTTTTCAGACAGTTTTAATGCCATGGGAAAACCGCTCATAATGTTAAAAAGTGAAAAAAGCAAGATACAGTACCATATATGCAGCATGATCTCAACTATGAAATAATTTTAATATTTATACATTGAAAAAAAAGACTGGAAGAGAATGCACCAAACATTTAACTGCAGTTAGCTCTATATAGTGGGAAAACAAGATACTGAATTTTTTACTTTTTGGAAATTTTCAAATTTTCCAAGAAATTAGTATTTATAAATCAGAAAACTAGTGAAAAAAATTAAACTTAAATGTTAAACTGCTTCACAACTACCAATGGATTATTAAGGAAATACTAGGTGAGTAAACTGGCTTTGAGGCATGGCTACATGGACTCTTTCACCTCAGCGAAAAAAAATGTCCAAGAAAATT